>NC_135880.1:118243824-119443824 GCF_964194155.1 Cetorhinus maximus | reverse complement strand
ATTCTTTCAATATCACTGTCAAAGCCTAGCCACCAGACATAGCTTCGCGCAAGCATCTTCACCTTTGATGTGCCTGGATGCGCACTGTGAAGCTCTGTCAGATGTGGTTCTCTACCTTGCGAAGGGAGGACAACTCTCAACCCCCACAACAAGATTCCATCTTGACAACTTAACTCTGTTTTAAGGGCATGAAATGGTCTCAAATCTTCAGATACAGGTGAATCTGACCACCCTTGCAATACAAGGCCTCTGACTTTCAACAATATTGGATATCCATTCGTCCAATTTCTAATTTGCTTCTCAAACACAAGTGAAGAATCCAAGAAATTCAGTACAAGCACAACTTCTTGTGGCACTGGAGCATGTACAATGCTATCTGGTAAAAGGGGATGACTGAGTGCGTCCACAATTGCAATGTGCAAGTCAGCACAGTACATAAAATTGTCCATAGCCAATTTATCGTCCCCACAAATGCGTATGGTTTGGTCAGGGTTAACCACTGGAGCTATGGGTTCTGTCCATTCCAAGAATTGGACAGGTTGGATGATGCCCAGCTTTTCTAACTGGCACAGTTCTGTATCCACCTTCTCCTTTAACGCAGAAGGTCTGACCTTATAGGAATGGGGTGTCACCTGAGAATCCACATATATTTTTGCTTGCAAGCCTTTTAACTTCCCTAATTTGTCCCGAAGTACACTGTCATATGTCCTTAGCAGTTCAAGAACTACTCCTGTACTCAAGTAAAATATTTCGGATGAGTCAAGCTTGATTTTTTGTAACCAGTCTCAGCCCAGAAGACTAGGTCCTTCACTTGTCACTATTATCACTGGAAGCTGAGCTGTTTGTTGCCTATAAGACAATGTTACTGTAGCAATGCCCATTACCTGTACAGATTCTCCAGTGTATGTCTTCAATTTAGCGGTTGTCCGCTCAAAATTCAGTGGCTGTCTACCTTTATTTAGGTATTTCAGTGTGTGCTCTCCCACCACTGTGGTTGAGCTCCCATAACTACCTCCATTATTAGTCACTTCCCATTAACTTGGATTGTGTCAGTAATAGTTTTGGTTTTTACAGCGGTGACGTTATACAGGGAATAGATGTCAGTATCGGCAGCTTCAAGTTCTGTTGTGTTTTTTCAATTAAATCATGTTGGTTTGCTGCTTTACAGGCTGTTTCAACTTTGCCCTGCATTGCCTTACTATGTGAGCTTTCCTATAGCAGTAAAGGCATTCTGTCTCCTTGAATCTACAGGTGTCCGGTATGTGGTCATCCCCACGTCTATAACAAATTAACCTTGGAGCCGCTGCTGAAGTGTTTTTATTAGGCCTTTTCATGTTTCTAATAGTGGACATTGCCTCTCGCTTCGCTGTTGTGTCTCTCGTTTTCATGCCATGCCCGGCAGTAGGCTCCCACCCCACATGAAGAACAGCACCATGTTGTATGTGTTGCAAAGCCTGTGAGACTCTCACAGCACTTTCCATGGCGAGTGCTATTTCCATGGCTCACTTCAAATCAATTTTGACTTCTGCAAGTTGCTGAATGGCATCGTCGTGAACTCCCCAAACTAATTGGTCTCACAGATTATCATTTAGTGTGTCCCCAAAGTCGCAGTGTTCTGTCAACCGCTTCAACTTTGCTGTATAGGTTGCGAGGGACTCTTTTTTGGCCCTAGTTCTGCAATTAAATTTAAAACGCTGCATTATTATGGATGCCTTCTGTTGGAAATACATTTTCACGAGATCCACTAATTCATTAAAGGGTTTAGAATTGGGCGTGTCCAGGGCCATCAGACTGTGCATGAGATTGTATGTCTTGCTACCACATACACTCAAAAGGGTTGCTTTCTGCTTTTCCTCCATGATAATTTCGTTCGCTATGAAATAAAAACCAAGGCGCTCTACATACCAGCTTCAGTCTTCCATAGTCGCATCATAAGGATCAATTCTGCCAAAGAGTGGCATCACTGGTGAGTAGTCTTTTCTTTTTTCTTAAGATTCGATGTATTCACATTAACAAGGCAAGGTGCAGCGTCAGAGCTATTTTACCCTCGTCACCAAATGTAATGACTTGATGTACTGGACAGGTTTCGACAAGAAATAGACAAACTTTATTACAGAGAGCTTTTCAGATGCTATATATTTGAACAGGATCCTCAACAGGAAGCCCTACACCCCCCCACCCCGGATTACCCACGCTTAGGACCCATTGATCAGAGCCTCCAAGGACATCATGTGGCCCCTGATAGACAACAGGAGAGGCTATACCTTCAGTTACTACACGCTATCGGCGAAAATAAATGTCAGTCTCATGGCTTTATAGGTCTGTGCAATGTACTTCCCTAAAGAAGAACAGGAGCCGTACATATCTTTTAGAGAGAAATTATTTTAATTCTGCAGTGTCTCTAACTATACTATATATTGCTGTTTGCTCATGAAGATCTAGAAATGGATCTGTTTAAGTGGGCCATTCATATTCAATGTGACTAATACTGGATCAGTAAATTAGGAACAAAAAAAAAATTCTAGTCCTCCTACTTTGAACAGGTTTGAATGTAAAAGAAAAACTGTGTTTGCAAAAGAAAAATGGCATAGTATCCTCCACAATTTGTAGTGCAGATAGTCAAGTATGAACTAATTGCAAATTCAAAGCAGTCATTCTTGGCTTAAGTAGCAGTATGAAGAATGCTTACTTTGAGTCCAGCTGGCAATATAGGTGGGTGCCTTAGCCACATCTGCTGGATGTGTTTGACATCTGTACTGCTGCAAATTCTTAAGTGCTGGCCAAGCAATTTTTTTAAACTATTTCATTTATTGTAGGATTTTAAGAAGGAAACCATCCACCACGT
Organism: Cetorhinus maximus; assembly: GCF_964194155.1. Classification (NCBI taxonomy): domain Eukaryota; kingdom Metazoa; phylum Chordata; class Chondrichthyes; order Lamniformes; family Cetorhinidae; genus Cetorhinus; species Cetorhinus maximus. The sequence goes on along the minus strand of NC_135880.1, from coordinate 119,440,979 downwards.
GGCAACCATTCTTCTCATCAGCTTTCCATACCATTCAAACTTCATTTGCTGTGGCTTTCTGTGACACCTCAGATTATTTTAGTGGTGAGGCAATTTATACAGCACACTTACTGGCGTTTATGTCGCTTTTCTTTAATACTAGAATCTATTTTTTTGACTCCCTTATGGGTGGCTGAGCCATGCCGACCAGGATGATCCTAGGTTCACTTCCACATCATTGCTTCATTAGCTGATCGCAGTATGATCACTATTAGGTGCACTGCATTTGGATTCAGTACTGCTGGATTAGTGAAGGAATAATTGTGCATTGATGCCTGTCCTGATTGCTATCCAATGATTCTAGTTGAAAGTGTGTGAGTGTTGAGTGAGAAAGTATAGGATCGGGCCCAGCTGAGACTTACCCCCAATCCAGTCCAATTCAAATCAAGTTGTCCGTTGATATTCATTGTTCAGATTTACGTGTGTCTCAGTGCGATCACTTGGATCAGGTCCTGGGAGGGTGCCTGCCACAAGTGAAACCAGAAAAGATTTAATGCATTGGAAATGAGATGAGAGGAAAGTTGGTGAGAGAGAAAAAAGAACCCAGGAATGAACAGATTCACCAGAATGTCCATTACCGGGCTCTTTTTACTATTATAGTTGCTATCTCATTATGATCATCCATGATATCTTCGTAGGCTCTTACTGCCCCAATTTTCTGAAAATTCCTTAAATGGGGTTGAGCTGGCAGGTGACATTTGCTGGCCGATAAGCTTAAAAAGCAGGAAATGTTGAATTTTCTCCCAAGAGTTCCTCCTCCTTTTTGAATATGGTACATAAAAAGCTTGGCAGAGTAATCGACGTGTAGCATAGCTCATTGGGGATCATAAGTTCTGGTGCTGCGGCAGCGCTTAAAGGATTGCAGTGAGCTATTAAAAGGGCATTTATGATAGTGATAAAAGCATTAGGTGGAATCATCCCAGATTTGCTCTAAGTGCGGTAGCGGAAGGGAAAAAGATCAACTTTCCTGTCGGCCTCCATGGCAAGTTTTTGCGCTGTATCATTGCAATCCTGCCTCATTAATCATGCATTCCCAGATAACATGCCATTTTGATGACGGGCAAGGTCTCATTCGCCTGTCATGCCGTCATCTCACTGCTTCCTCACGCCGGGTGCCACATTTAAAGTGCAACCACGTGCACACTCCTCTCAGTGCTTCCATCCCCAGACCTCTGCACTGAAGATATGGCCCCGAAAGGTAAGAAGACTGCTGCCCGCCCTCCCCCCTCCCGATTTAATAACGCGTCCCTCGAACGCCTTTTGGACGCAGTGGAGGCCCTCTGTGATGTCGTCTACCCTGCTCTGGCTGCAGGAGGGGCAGCAACATCGCTAATCCAGCATCCAGTACGGGAGGTGGTGGCAGCAGTGGTCAGCGCAAATGACCTGCAAAAGAGGACAGCCACCCGGTGCCGCTACAGGATGAATGGTCTCATCCATTCTGCCAGGTTAAGTCACTCTTCTTATCACTATCAACTCACACACTCACAAACCCATCACACATCCACAGTGATCTCAAACCTCAAGGGACAACACCACTAACTCTCAAACACCCTCACATCTCTATCAGGCCCCTTATCCTCTGGAGCTCATGTCCTCATCCCGTCCATGGCTCCTCTAACCACACAAACATTCCACGCAGTGCCATGTGTCCTGCTAACACTCTCTCCACCTGTTTTCATGCAGGAGAAGCTGGCTCACAACAGCAGGGAGAGGTTCCAGACTGGAGTGGAGCAGCCCACATTAGGCCCCTCAGTCAGGAGTGAGCCATCACGCTGATTGTGCCTGCACAATGGTGAGGTCGGTGGCAAACACCCTTATGACGATCCTGCACCACATCACCCTCTCTCAACACAAATGTGAGTGCTCTCTCTCCTGTTATTGACTCAGCTGCCATGCTCCAATTATCTCTACTTTGGTCCACAGGGAGCACTGCCAAGTGACTGATACCCTCAGCCAGCCAGTCCCTCAGCTCCATCCACATCCTCACTTCCATCCAAAAGAAGTCCTCCTCCATTGAAGAGCTGGAAATAAGCAGCCTGGAAGACCCATCACAGTGCTTACCCACACCCTCCAGTAACACAGAGACACGCACTTCAGTGGGACCTAGATCTAGAGCAGGCTTGGGTGATCACCACACTGACACATGTCCACAGCATGAGGAGGTAAGTTCAGCCGAGCTCCCCGGCACTCGGGGGACTGCTGGGGAAGAGGCATCTGTGAGGTCTAAGTAAGATGATAAGCCTCTGAATTTGGCCTTCCAACTCATCCTGGAGAGTCAGCAGAAGGCGGGGGAGCATTATGCAGAGCTGTTGGAAGCCCTCAACAGAGTGGCACGTGATTCAGATGAGTGCGTTCCACCTGCTCTCTGATGAATTGGTGCCCACATGTGCGCATATGGAGGTCTCTATGGGAAGGATGGCAGACGCCATGGAGACCCTGGCCCAGTAGAACGCAGAGGTGCGTAAAGACCTGCACTCCATCGGGATAGCCATGGGTGTGAGTTTCTGCAGTGGCAACATGAGAGGGGAACAGGGCATCTCGACTTCATTCCAGGTGCTCCTTCCCCTCAAGGAGCCAGGCCGGGGCCCTCGGGCACTCGAAGGGAGGAGGAGCGGCGGTTGACGCCCCTGGGTCATCCACTCAGGAGTCTCAGGGGCTGTCCTTTCCCTCCAAGTCCCCTTTGCCTGTGACCCCCTCAACCTCAACCTCTGTTACCATAGAGGGAGCAGCTGGCCCACACAAGGACAGCCAAAGCAAGCCAAGCCCCCAAGGCCTCGGTTCTCCAGAGGACCCACACTGAAGGCATCAGAGGCAACAGGGCCAACCGTTGTACAGGCTGTCTCCACCCCTGCTGCAGAAGTCGGGGCAGCAGCTAGGAGTATAAGGCATTCAAAGGTTAAGAAATTCTGATCAAATTTGGTTACATGGGTGAAAACATTTTGTCAATTTACAATCTGAAAATATTTTCACTTTCACTGAATAATGTGTAATGGGGTCTTTCATCTTCATTGACAGGCTTCACGAGTCCTCCCACTGAATCCAGTCCCACTGCCACTAGCAGTTCAGCCGCATGCAGCTGGACCACGAGTGATTCTGGCGGGAGAAGTGTGTGTGTGTGTGTGTGTGTGCGCGCGTGTAGCAGAGTTTTTCGGAGCCTCATGCAAGCACTCCCCCACGAATGTGAATTCTTACGCATCGTACTCACCTGAATGCCCTGATCGTTTTCAATGCTGCCTTCTGGGGTTCTCTTTCAGTTGTCCATCTGAGCTGACCTGCATCTCCACCCACCCACTGATACATTTCCATGCAGCACCTGTTCTTTCCCACCACGACTCTTGTTTCACTTTCGATTTGGCAAGCATGGTCCTGCTACGTTTTTTTCCTGCACTCCCCAATCTTTCCCCTTCCCCCAATCACCCATTTCCTTTCCCCCATCACTGTCGACACCCCTGGCATCACCTTCCAGCTCCCCTCCTTGAACTACTAACCAGAACCCTTTTCTTTCTGGGATGTCCGGGTGAACGTGTGCATTCCCTTCCTTCCTGAAAATCCCACCCCCATCCACATTAACCTCCTCGACCTTCTCCAACCCACCATCAGGGCCCGTGTCTGCCTCCAAGTCCCCACCAACCACCCTTGCCATCCCTTCTACTGCTACCGTCACATCCTCACCCTCGCATCCTACTGCCTCACCATTCCCTCGTACCATGCCTATCCTCAGTTTGCTTCCCAGGAGGCAGTTATGACCTCATCAGAACCCTCCCTTGCACCTGCATCTGGACATCGCCCCCTCTGGACTCCTCTCCCCCAATTCAAACTCCTTCCCCTCTTGGGTCTCCTTCCCCACCCCGGACTCCGCCTTGCCACCAGACTACCTCCCTACCTGGACCCTCACACCTCCCCTCTCCCCTCTCCTGACCCATTTCGACACCCTTACTCTTTCCCCCACCCTTACTCCTTCCCCATTCCTGACTCCTTCAGACACCCTTACTTCTTCCTGCAGCCTTACTTCTTTCTCCAGCCTTACTCCTTCCCCCTTCTCAACTCCTTCCTCCACCCTTATTTCTTCCTCCATCCTTGCTCCTTCCTCCCCTGGAATCCTTCCTCCCTCTGGACTCCTTCCCCTCTTGGGACTCCTTCCCCCACCAAACTCATTCCCTTACACCTTCCTCCCCCCTTACACACACATCCGCAGTTGCTGTCTTCTCCCCGTTAACCCCTCCTCCCCCTTAGTCCCTCCCCACTCCCAACCTTCCCCACCAACACCTTAATTCCCCTCCTTCCAACCTCACCCTCCCCAACATCTTCATTCTCACTCTCCCAACCTCACCTCAAGGAGTGAAAGTTCTGGAGCATTTGGTGGCACTTTCATGTTTTTGTGTTGCTTGAGTGGGCAGAAAAGCTTCAGAGGTCCGACTCCAAACATATCAATGGAGCTGCAGCTGAACAGTCTCAGCTGCGGATGAATGCTCACTTTTGACAAACTTTTCCAAGTGCGCGGCTGCTTCTCTCACCCTCCCCTCCCCCACCCCCTCCCGACATGTGCTTGTGTACTTCCTTCAGTTTGTGCTGCCCCCCCACCACCCCTGGCATATGCTTGAGTATTTCTTTCAATCTTGCTGCCTTGCCCCCCACCCCCAGTCTGACCCACACTGAAAGCCAGCTGGGAAGAAAATGACTTGCTTTGGGTGCAGACTGCAAATTAATGCCTGATTTAGGGGCAGCAGAGCAATTGCCTGACTGGGCAAGATGTATAATCCCCTAGCAAGAGGTGGCCATGGCCTAGTCACTGGTGGAGGCACTCACAGCCCATTACAATGTCTTCCTTAAGGTGTGGACCAATATCCATTATGGTTCAACCTAATAGCGCAGCCTTGCAGGGCAGGTTAGGAGAATGCCTGTGCCTCTTCCTTGATGTCCTTTGGGCGACGCTCGTAAGTGCTGCGCAAGGTTGTGTGCACTCACCTCTGAGTTCACTTTGAAGTTCAGGCCATCACGTGCATGCCTTTTAAAGGCAGCCATGAAACTAACGTAACGCCAACGTGGGCGGTAAATTTGGCGTGGGGGGATGATTGATGGGTGGAGTGGACTATTGCAAATTGGTTTCACGATGGTGTAAAACCGATTTTTGGCTTCCTCACCACATTGTTCCCCCACCCCACCTGCCATGATGCCTGACGCCAACAGGGCCGGAAAATTCCAGTCACAGTACACTGCAATAAGTGCATAAATTTCTTCTCTCACTCACTACCCGTGACTTCAAAATATGACATCAAAAAGCTCATTTTGATTTTTGTTTTGGCGGTCCCAAAATACTCCTGTTAATACGTGCAATGCCAAGTGTGGCACTGAGCTGTAGAGACCCAGACAGCCCAGGATTAATCCAGGGGGCAGAGTTTTCTGCCTGTCGGGCGGGCCGTGTGGGAGCGGGCACGGACCCAATCGCCATCCACAATCGGGTCCACGCTGCCATTTTACGTGGGTGGGCCAATTAAGGCCTGCCCAGCGTGAATCGCTGCTCCCGAGGAGAGCGGGAGTGGGCGGGTGGCAGCGGGACTCCTATGACCGCTGGGTCCAATGGCAACCCGGCGGCCTGTTTAAAAGTGCTCCTGCGGCCTTGCAAAGGCTGTCAAACATGGCCAGTGGAAGGGTTCCCCAGAGCGCTGCTGATGAGCAGGTCAGGGAGGAGGATAGGGCAGGGGGCCACCGTGTCCCTCATTTCTGAAACGATTGTCTTGCTGCCCTCCTGGGCAGTGCTGGAACTGCCAAACATGTCAAAGTCAGGGTGCTGACATGCTGGGAGGGGAGCTTCCAGCTGGCGGGGCACCCATCCATCAGCTGCTCTTTGCATTCCATGTGCTTGCGCCTCCTTGCTCTGCAAGGCTGGACCGTGTGGTGCCAAATGTGATGTGGGCTGCATTTGACCAGGGGTGGGGTGGTGTTGGGGGTTGTGGGGGGGGTGGGGAAGTTGGGGTGTGGGTGGGGACAGGCCTGACATCTTTGTGTGAGTGTGTGGCAGCTGCAGGGTGAGGAGGCACTGGAGCCCTGCAATGTCCCAATCTGGTTGGGGTGAGCCGGCAGCGAAGAGAGTCCAGGTACAAGTAGCACTAATCAATGCTCTTCTCTCCTTTTCAGGAGAAGAATGCGCATAATGCCGCTGAGCGGGTGAGGACTGGTGGAGGGCCGTCCCAGTTGGCCATCATTTCCGGGTTCAAGCAGGAGGCCCTCGATCTGGAGAGGTGCCATGAGCCCAGGTCCACCGGTGTCGGTGAGGCTGGGGTGCCACGGGCAGGTATGTTAGCCCAGCACTGAGGTCACCATTTGTGTCCCAACAGCCATGGCAGTGCTGACTGTTCAGTGATTGAAGTTTGCAATATGGCTTGACCATTGGTTATGGAAGGATGAACGCATAATGATCCGGGGGACAGGGATGCACATTGACATTGTCTCCACGTTAACTTATCCAATGTCCTTGTTCTTCCTTTCAGCATCAGTGGAGCAGGGCTGGGAGGAGGAACAGCAGAGGCCCCCTCTCACACCTGAGGGCCCTGGAGTCTCGAACTCACCAGCATTACACCATCTCTGCCAGGCAGGCACCAGCGCAGATACTAGCAACTCGGTGGGAATTAGATCATCAGCTAGTGTCCCGGGGCACAGCGGTGAGGGCACTTCACAGTCACTGGAGGAGCTTGCAGGGACAGAAAGAGCCCATGGTGCCAGCAGTTGGAGGACTGCAGAGGACCAGGCACATGCTCAGTTGGTGGCTGATGATTTGCCTCTGGAATCGTCCATGAGGTAGGAAATGCTGAAAGTCCTGCAGGGAAGATCTGGTGGAGATACACGAGGCTATGCTTGGCTTGGTCTCCGTGGTGGAGGAGTCCACCCGGACTCTCACCAATGCAATGAGCCTCATGGCCGAGAGCCATGCTTCCTAAATGGCGACTCTCGTGGAGAGGCTCCTCCAGGAGACCAGTCAGGGCTTCCTGGGGGTGCGTGCGGACCAGCAAGCCCTCACAGAGGCATTGACCTCAGCTGGTCAGTACCAGTGTGGGTGATGGACTGGGCACCAAGTTTCCCAGCTCGGTGCCCATCCATCCACGGTGAGCAGGGAGATCCGAAGTGACCTCACGTCGACGCAGCAGCTGCCTGTCGACTCTGCAGGCTCCTCTCAGGGTGCTCCGGGTGAGGGCAGCAGCTCCTTTGCCCCTCTGCCAGTGACTGTTGCATCCGATGAGGCTGCGATGACTGGGGAGATGCCAGCTGTGGAACTGGCCGCTCCCTCCCAGGCGGGGTCAGCACAGGCTCCACAGCCCAGAGGACGACCGCCAAGGTCATCGAGGCCAAGAGGACAGCACAGTGAGCAGGTTGTCTCAGATGCCACTCCCAGCGAGGGGACAGCACATAGACGTAGCACCCGAAAGCGTAAATTTAAGGCACCTTAGGCACACCATGGGTTTCTCACTGGTGCTTTTGTGTTGCCCCACAATGAGATCATGATTAGTTGGTGTGTTCTTTAACACCCTTGTCATTTTGTTTACTTAAGATCATTTTTTTGTATCATTAAATTTATACATATGGCCATAGCTGAGACTGTTTCTTTTCCTCTGCAGGTGGATGGTTACCCATGATGTTTTGAGTGGGTTGTGTTACATTCAGCTTTATTGACTTGACCCTTAGTTAATGTTCCTATATAGGCAGATTTAGCACTCAGGTATTGAGTATGGAGCCTGCAGTACAGGCTTTTGTTGGAGGTCCACCTGTGGTATTCTAACTAAAGGTTCGGTGGATTAAAGCCTCCCGGGTGTCCCTACATCCATGGAGTATGCCCGGGTCAGCGTCTACCCCCTCACTATGCTTGGCTTGGTCTCCGTGGTGGAGGAGTCCACCCGGACTCTCACCAATGCAATGAGCCTCATGGGTTTACAGGCAGCAAACTGCTCATCCTCGGACTCACTGCTGGACTCATCGTGAGCAGCCGGAGCAACTGCGTCTACATCTTCTTCGCCTACAGCGTTGCCCCTTTGAAGCATGCAACCACTATCAGTGACACACAATCTGGGGTGTATTGGAGTGCACCCCATGAACGGTCCAGGCATTTTCAGAAGACAGATGGTTCTCTCCACCACAGCCCTTGTGGTGCCCTGGCTCCTATTGTACCGTTGCTCAGCTTCTGTTCTTGGATGGCAGAGAGGTGTCATGAGCCACCTTCAGATGGGATAGCCCTTATCACCCAGCAGCCATCCATCCAGCCGCACTGGAGCACTGAAGAGCCCTGGTTGTTGGGAGTGTCTGAGGATGAAGGCGTCGTGGGAGCTGCCTGGGTACCTTGCACAGACTTGTAGAATCTGCATCCTGTGATCACACACTATCTGCACGTTCATGGAGTGGAAACCCTTCCTGTTGATGAAGGCACCAGGCTCACCTGCTGGCGCCTTGATGGCCACATATGTGCAGTCTATAGCACCCTGGACGTGGGGGAAGCCAGCAATGGCCACGAAACCTCTGGCTCGCTCTGCTTTGCTTGCCTGGTCCCAGCAGCAGTGGGTGAAGGTCAATACATGGCTGAACAGAGCGTCTGTTAGCTGCTTGACACAAGTGTGGACAGCTGATTGGGAGACATCGCAAAGATCGCCCAGCGAGCCCTGGAAGGAGCCAGAGGCATAGAAGTTGAGGGCAGCAGCTGTGACCTTTAGAGCCATTGGATGGAGTGTCCAGCCACACAGTTAGCGGAGATCTCAGAGCCTATCATCTGACGGATATAGTTGACTGCCTCCCTTGCGAGGCGGAGCCTCCTTCGGCACTGCACCTCAGACATATTGAGGTAGCTGCTTTGCTGCCTGTGAACCCTGGCAGCAGGATAGTGGCGTCTTCTGCAGCCCCTTCTGCCTTGGACCACCTCTTGGCCCTGCACCCCTTGTGCCTGCGCCTCTCCTCCCAAAGCTGGCTCCCCTGGAGGCTGAATGTGCACTCCTGGCCTCCTCCCACTTCTGGCCCTCCCTTCCTCCTCAGAGGAGGTGCCTCCAGTGGAGAGCACAACTCCCATTCCCAGGCTAAGGGAAGGCTTCCTGGAACCTGCAAGGCCCCAAAAAGGATCTTCACTGTAGAGTCCTGACCTGAAGGCTGTTACTCCTGTCAAAGCAGTTGGTATGAATTTTGAAGTATTTCTGCTCACACAGGCACACAGTATCAGTAACTTTCAAGAATAAATATCTGACTGAGCATATTCGTGACCCCACTGACTCCCTTTATTCCGCCCCTGGATGAGGTTTATACAAAAGTGTCCTACCCGACTGCCCGTTGCGCCCGTGTGACGACCTGAAGATTGCACGGGCCCTGAAAAATCGCCATCAATTGGTGCCTCAAGGGCCTTCAGTGGCCCATTAATTAATGGCGGGCACGTATCCGAGATCATCGTGCGCCCAGCCACCGAAATATCGCAATGGTGCAGGGTGATGTCGGGACGCTCGCCCAACATAACTGTGCGCCATTTTACACATCTGCTTGCAGGCCGACCCCCGCGCACCAATGGGAAAATTCTGCCAGGATGTTTATTGAGCTCAAATTAGCAATAGTGGTGGTTAGGACAATTACACTTGGTCTCAGTGCCTTTACTGTAGAAGGGGATAAAGCAGCCACACTCTTGCATCTATAAGGAAATTGGGTTTGGACAGTTTTGGGAAATAATACATTTAAAACTTAATATTTTGGGTAAACATTCTATGGCCATACATGGTGTAAGAGGCTGTTTTGGGAGAATCCCTGTGGAATTCCAGGTTAACCGAAAAGCAGAATACTGCGGATGCTGGATATCTGAAATTAAAACAGAAAATTTTAGAAATACTCTGTACATTATGGCAGCAATGAGAGAAACAGAGCTAACAGACAGGATTTCCTGGTGCCGCCTGCCACAGGGCCGGAAATTCCTGCACAAAGTTAACAGGCCTTTGGCTGGTCCATCAAATTTTCCACCCCGCCCATGACGATTCTTGCCACAGGCGGGGCGGAAAATCCTGGCCAATGTTTCAGGTATCTAACCTTTCATCAGAACTTGGATGTAAGAGATGTAATAGGTTTTGAGTAAGGGCTGGTTGGAACATAGGACTTAGGAACAGGAGTAGCCCATTCGACCCTTCAAGCCTGCTCTGCCATTCAACAAGATCATGGCTGATTTGGTTTTGGTCTCAACTCCACTTTCCTGTCTGCACACCACCCCCAGCCACCGCCCCACCCCCCCGCCACCCCCCACCCCACCATAACCATTAACTTGCTTGCCCATCAAAAACCTGTCAAAAAGGAAGGTATGTGTTAGGGTGGAGGACAAGAGAGGTTGAATGATAGAGGAGCTAGTCATGGAGATGGGGCAAGAAAAGAAACAAAAGATGTGCCTAGAGCAGGTGTGCTGCTGGCTGGAAACAAAAAACTTAACAAGCAAATAAGAGGAAACAAAATGGAGCATTGATTAATGTCTGAAATTGTTGAACTCAATGTTGAGTCCGGAGGGCTGGAAAGTGCCTAATCTAAAGATGAGGTGCTGTTCCTCAAGCTTACATTGAGCTTCACTGAAACAGTGCAGCAGGGTAAGGACAGAAATGTCAGCTTGAGAGCAAGTTGTGGTCAAGAGCATGGGTCAATATGAGAGCAAGGGTAAAAGGGCAGGTGTTACCTTTCCTTTGTTTGCATGGAAAGGCACTGTGGGAAGAAGAGGGGTATTGGGGGTGGCGGAGGAGTCAACTAGGGTATCATGAAGGGAACTGTCCCTTCAGACTGCTGAAATGAATGCATTACTGTAAACTTTCCCAGATTAACTACCGATTTTCACTTGCAAATTTCAAAATGGCTGCCCAATTTGTATGTGTGCTGTACTGTTTTGTTAATCTACCACAAATATCAAAAGTCTTACATTCTGCAGCCATCACTCTTCCCAATGTCACACGTGCAAAAAATGTCACACTTGCACCTTATTATGACAATTTTTTTCCAGGGTTTCTGCAACTCTTCTGCAAGCTCTACCACAGTCAGACCTCTCTTGATGCCTTCACTGTTGTTAAATTATCAGACCGCTTGTCTGACAAAGAATACTGGATATGCAGAAAAAAGAGAGAAGCCTTTGTCTTCAGTCCCTGTTACAAATTCCATTCCCTAGCTACTAATTAGGCCCCCATCCCTGGCAACTGTTTAAGGCTGAACCAGACTCTTCACAACCTTGGTGTCACATTTGACCCTGAGGTGAGCTTCCAACCTCTTATTCACGCCACCACTAAGAACAGCCTTCACCTCCTTAACATTGCCCAGCTTTGCCCTGCCTCAGCTCATCTGCTGCTGAAGCCCCCATCATGCCTTTGTAAACCTGTCCTCCAGGTACCATGCACTAAGAGGGCATTGGCAACCATGGGCTTCGATAGGATTGTCTATGATTATGCTTGGCACAGTCCAGAATTTGTTTACCATTGCCTTCTGCATTATGTCTGACGAGGAAACCCTCCCTCTCTTAATGCCCACCACCAGGTGTATTAGAAAGATTTAGAGGCTGATAATCAACCTGTTTGGCCACATTATGAACACACCTTCTATGGCCATCAAGTCCTGGAGTGGAACTTGAACCTGGAGCTTCTGGCCCAGAGGTGGGGATGCCAGCACTGTGCCACAAGACCTCCATGTAACCTCTAGTCCTGATTATTCCAGTGCACAACTGGCTGACCTCCCATGTTCTACTCCCCATTAGTTTGAGGGCATCCAAGATGTCAATATCTGTGCCCTTACATGCACCAAGTCCCATTCACTTATCACCTGTGCTTACTAACCTCTTGGCTCCCAGTCAAACAACACTTCAATTTTAAAATTCTCATTCTTGTTTTCAAATCCCTCCATGGCCTCTTCCCTCCCTATCTCTATAAACTTCTCCAACACCACACACTCCAAGATACCTGTGTTCATTTAATTCTGCCCTCGAGCATTCCTGATTTTAAACACTCCATCATTGGTGGTTGTGCCTTCAGCTGCCAAAAATTCCCTCCCCAAACCTCTCTGCCTCTCTACCTCTCTTCCCTCCTTTAAGGCGCTCCTTAAAACCTGCCACTTTGACCAAGCTTTTGGCCATCTGCCCTAATATCACCTTATGTGACTCAGTGTCAAACTTGAGGTTCCTCCACAGAATCAAATCTACAGAGACATCGATCATGTCTATTCCAGGTTGATCTGTCACTTCAGAAATTGATGGTTCGACATTAATCATAGGAGGGTTAGATGGTTGTTGCAATGTCTCTTTATCCCGAATATGGTCCCCGTGTTTTTGAATGATTCTGTCTTCCATTTCCTCCTGTTAGGATAAAGGACCAGTCTCTGAGACAATGGTTCCAGGAACCCATCAAGGTCCACTTCCAAAGTTCAGCATGTTTACCAAGTTTCCTACACTGAACCTACGAACTTTGCTGTGAATATCGTGATTCAATTTTTGATTATTCTGATTCTCTCTACCTTCTCCTCTAAGTTTGGACACCAAACTTCATTTTGTACGTAGGCGGGGTTTCATCAATAATTCAGACGGTGTTGAACAGATAGTCGAATGTGACGTTGTTCAATGAATGAGAAGAAAGCCGGAAAGTCGAGTTCTAGACTACCTTCTGATAACCTCTTTGATGAGGGTTGGTAAGGGACTGTTTTAATATGTCTGATTCCATTTAAATTCATGAATTTCTGAAACTCTGTACTGGTAAAGACTGTATCGTTATCAGAAATAATGATTTCCCATAGGCTATGTATGCTAAATCAATGGTGCAGCTTCTCTGTAGTTGCGCTCGATGTTGGTGATTTGACTTCGTATACATCCATCCATTTGGAATGTACATCTACAATCAACAAAAATATAGTACTGTAATGATTGTAAGTTAAACCATTTCTTACTGTTATGGGGATCATGTGACTGTGTAGGCCAATCTGCTCTAAGCGTGGGGAATCCTAGGGGCAGAGTTTTATGGCCTTGGTCTTGGAACAAGCATGTAGCCTCCTCTGAAGTCTGGTAATAAAGTTTAATGCTTCTTACAAGAAACCTGTCCTGCACTCTCCAAGCTTATTACAACTGGTGACGTGGATAAATAGCGCCGACGCAGCACCTCGCCTCGCGACTGTGAGTATGCCGATATTTTAAGGAAAGAAAAGAAGTATACTCACCAGCAATGCCTCACTTTGGCAGAATTGACCCACACGACTCATCTGTCGAGGATTGGAGTCAATACGTTGAGCGATTAAGTTTCTACTTTGTAGCTAATGAAATAACGACAGTGGAGGAAAAGAAGGCAATTCTCCTAAGAGTCTGCGGGAGCCAAACCTACAACTTAACCCATAGCTTGATGGTTCCGAACACGCCAAGTTCCAGATCCTTCACTGAGCTATTCAACCTCCTGAAAGGACATTTTCAGTCTAAACCCTCTGTGATCATGCAAAGATTCAAGTTTAACTCTCGAGTAAAGGTCCCCAGTGAGTCAATCGCAGTATACATCACGAAGTTAAAACGTTTAGCAGAGCACTATGACTTTGGGGGTACCTTAAACAATATGTTGCAAGGTCGTTTGGTTTGCAGCATAAATGATGATGTCATTCAGCACCGTTTGCTTGCAGAAGTTGAGACAGATCTGAAACGCGTCATGGAGATAGCGCTAGCGATGGAGAGAGCTGAGAGGGACTCGCAGGCTTTGCAGAGTGTGCAACATGGTGCAATTTTGCAGCTAGGGCGGGAACCTGCTGCTGGGCTCAGCGCAAAGATCAGGGAGGCTACAGTGAAGCGGGACATGGTCCCTACTGCTAGAAAAGCAAAAGGAAACACTGGGAACAGTTCACCAGTAACCCAGGAGGTAAAGTGTTACCATTGTGGAGGAAATCATGCCCCCGAAGCCTGTAGATTTAAAGAGGGAGAATGCTACTGCTGCCACAAAAAAGGGCATGTTGTTAAACAGTGCAGAACTAGATCAACACAGCCATTCAGACATCAAATCAAGTTAAATGAAGTGCACAATATAGAAGAACCAGAAGTTACTGAGGCTGACGTTTATTCCTGACACAATCTGAAGGCCAGGAAAACTGAACCAATCACTGTTACACTTCAAGTAAATGGAAAACCTCGGCTCATGGAGGTGGACACAGGAGCATCGACCACAGCGGTGGGAGAACACATCTTTGAATACCTCAGAGAAGGTACCCAGCCACTGAATTTGGAGAAAGCCACTGTTCAGTTAAAAACATATACAGGAGAAGAAATACAGGTGAAAGGCATCAATTCCGTACCTGTATCGTACAGCCCAGCTGCCAATAGCTGTTGTAAATAGAGAAGGACTGAGCCTTCTGGGCCATGACTGGTTGAAGGAAATCAAACTAATTGGTCAGAAATTTTTCAGGTCAAGACCAGAGGAATTCCAGAGTTGCTGAAAAAGTATGACAGGGTATTCCGAGATGAGTTGGGGAAAATCAAAGATCTTCAAGCTAAAATATATGTGGACTCTGAAGCAACATCCCAGTTTTTTAAGGCAAGAGCTGTGCCTTAACCTTTGGGAAAAAAGGTTGATACGGAATTACGTAATTTGGAAAAATTAGGAATAATACAGCCAGTCCAATTTTCAGAATGGGCAGCACCCATAGTCCCTGTACTAAAGCCGGACCAAACCATTAGCATCTGCAGGGATTATAAATTAGTGATAAACAAGGCTGCAAAATTAGACAAATACCCAATCCCAAAGATTGAAGATCTGTATGCTAAACTCGCAGGAGCAAGATCTGATACTAAATTGAACATGCATCATGCGTATTAACAGTTAGAGCTGGACAACCCATCAAGGAGATATGTCACCAAAAACACGCACAAGGGCTTGCATGTCTGGGTCATCAAGTGGAAGCCCAAGGGTTGCATCCATTAGAGGAGAAAGTCAGAGCAATCAAAGAAGCCCCTCTCCAACTAACATCACGGATTTCATCATTTTTAGGCACGGTAAGCTATTATGGTCGATTTTTGCCTAATCTATCTAGTGTTAAACCCTTTACAATTATTGATGAAGAAGAACCACAGATGGTCCTGGAAGGCACAGCAAGAGGAACCCTTCAATAGAGTTAAGAAGTTTTTGCACTCGTCATGTTTGCTAGTGCATTATGACACATCTAAGGAATTAATACTCACTTGTGGTGCATCTCCCTACAGAGGGAACGGTTTTGTCACACAGGTTGGAGGATGGATCTGAAAGACCGATAGGATATGTCTTCAGAACCCTTCTGCAGCCGAGAAAGGATACTCGCAAATTGAAAAAGAAGGCTTATCTGTCATATTTGGAGTAAAGGAGTTCCATCAATATTTGCATGGTTGACACTTCACCATAGTGTCACATCACAAGCCACTGTTGGGCTTGTTTAGTGAAGATAAGGCAATCCTACCGACAGCCTCTGCTAGAATTCAAATATGGGCTTTAATTTTTTCAGCATATGAATACACTTATATGCACTGCCAGGGTGTGCATATAGCAAATGCAGATGCCCTCAATCATCTCCCTTTGCCCAACAGTATTACACATCTTCCAGTACCTCAAGAGATACTATTTGCATTATATTTCCTGGACTCCTCACCAGTCTGCGTGAGACAGATAAAGAATTGGATGAATTGTGATACAATTTCAGCAAGAGTCCGTGAACAAGTGTTATGGGGATGGTCAAACGCACAAGTTGCTGAAGAATTAAAACCATTCTTTGTACGTAGATCTGAACTGAGTTGTCAAGATAATATCTTGTTATGAAGAGCAAGAGTAGTTATCCCTGTCCAAGGAAGAGAACAATTATTAGAAGGACTTCATAGTGTGCATCCTGGTATTTCCAAAATGAAGGTGCTCGCACAATGTTGTATCTGGTGGCCAGATATAGACAGTGATATAGAAAAAAATGGTTAAGCACTGACTCCAGTGCCAGCAATATCAGAAGTTGCCCGCTTCAGCTCCATTGCATTTGTAAGAGTGGCCTGGTCGACCCTTGGTTAGACTACATATAGACTATGTAGGTCCATTTTTAGGTACCATTTTTATCGTGATTATCGACGCACATTCCAAATGGTTGGACATGTTTGAAGTGAGATCACCTACTTCGTCTGCAACCATTGAAAAATTGCATCATAGTTTCAGTGTGCATGGTTTACCTTAAGTTATTGTGTCAGACAATGGTGCAGCTTTCACTAGCACTGACTTCCAAAGATTCATGAACCTAAATGTGATTAAACATGTCAGAACAGTACTGTATCATCCCTCGTCCAATGGGTTAGCAGAAAGAGCAGTACAAACCTTTAAAACAGGCATGAAGAAACTATCAGAGGGAACATTAGAAACACAAATTTCAAGATTTCTGTTCACAACTCTTCATGCGACCACTGGTTTTAACACCTTCAGAATTATTAACAAAGCGTCGACTTCATAGAAGATTGAGTCTAGGATTCCTTAATTTAGAGGGGAAGGTGGAGAGAAATCAGGGGAGTTAGAAAGTAAATCATGACATTCACAGTAAATGTCAAGAGTTTAATGTGGGAGAGACAGTTTTTGTACGAAATTTTGCAACTGGACCAAGATGGGTCCCTGGTACAATCGTTCCTGAAACAGGACCATTATCTTATCAGGTAAAAGTGGATAACAGGATTATTAGGAAACATGTGGATCATCTCAGAAGTCGAGAGACCCTCCAACAATCAGTTAATCACCTGAGATCAAAGTGGAAAATTCGACACCTGAGGCGCCAGATTGACAAAGAATACACATACCTGATGTCTCTGCCGAAGTAAATAATTCTGAACTGCCTGTGCCTAGGGATGTCTCTGAAGCTGCAGTTATTGTTCAAGTCGATCCAATGGAAGCATCTCCAGTTGTAGAGTTACGTCACTCAGCCTGAATCCGAAAACCTCCTCAAAGACTAAATTTATAATGGAATGAATGAATATAATTGTATATAATATGGGATAAGATGTTTTGTAAACAAGAGGGTAAAACAAAGGTAAAAGTAAACATGTCCTGCACTCTCTAATTTATTACAGGTACCTAAGAATGGTCCTACATAATCAATATGTAGCCTAACCCAGGGCCGACCAAGCCACTCCCACGGATGCAAGGGAGCGGTAACAGGCGACTTCTGTTGTTGCTGACAATGGAGACAGTGCTTGACCATTCTTTCAATGTCACTGTCAATGCCTGGCCACCAGACATAGCTTCGCACAAGCATTTTCATCTTTGATGTGCCTGGATGTGCTCTGTGAAGCTCTGTCAAGAGTAGTTTTCTTCCTTGCAAAGGGAAAACAACTCTTGATCCCCACAACAAAATTCTATCTTGACAACTTAATTCTGTTTTTCTGACATGCAATGGTCTCATCGCTTCAGATACAGGTGAATTTGACCGCCCTTGCAGTACAAGGTCTTTGACTTTTGACAAAATTGGATTTCTCTTTGTCCAATTTCTAATTTGCTTCACACACACACACAGGCATTGGAGTATGTACAATGCTATCTGGTAATGGGAGACGACTGTGTGCGTCCGCTTTTGCAAAATGTAAGCCAGGCAGGTACATAAAGGTACACTCATACGCAGATAATATCAAAGCCCAAAGTTGTATTCTTGCTGATGCTATTGGTGGAGAGGCCTTATCCTCACTGAATAAACCCATTAATGGTTTATGGTCCCACACAATGGTGAAATGTCATCCATGCAGGCACAGCTGGAATTTCTTCACTCCGAATACCACCGATAAACCTTCCTTTTCTAGCTGGGAATAACTCTTCTCGACTGTGGAGAGGGTCCTTGAGACATAGCCAATGGGCCTTTCTGATCTATTTTCCATTCTATGTGATAACACAGATCCAACACCAAAAGGAGAAGCATCACATGTTAATATCAACTCTTTCGATGGGTCATAGTGTACCAATAAACACGACAAATGCAGCAGTTTCTTTACTTTCACAAAGGCTCCTTCCTGTTGTGAATTCCATGACCAACGGTGATTCTTTTTTAATAACAAGCGTAATGGTGCCAACACAGTTGATAAGTTAGGCAAGAAGCGGTTATAGTAGTTGATCATATCCAGGAAACTCAAGTTCGGTTACATTGGATGGTGAGGGTGCATCTTTTATTGCCTGAACTTTCTCCTCTACTAGATGCAAACCCATGGCATCCACCCTGTGACCCAGGTAATTAACTTCTGGTGCTTGAAATGTGCATTTTTCTTTCTTTAATCGTACACCGACCTCCATGAACCTGCTTAGCACCTCCCCCAAGCTGGCCAAGTGTTCGGTCTCGGTTGACCCAGAGATCAGAACACCATCTAGGTACACAACCACTCGGGGAAGTCCTTGCAAAAGACTCTCCATTGTCCTTTGGAAGATTACACATGCAGATGATACTACAAAGGGTAGTCTTATAGGCAACAGACAGCTCAGCTTCCAGTGATAATGGTGACAGGAGAAGGACCTAGTCTTCTGGGCCGAGACTGGTTACAGAAAATCAAGACCCTTGTGTGTGCTAATAGTCATATATCCTCTAGACATGCTATCCAGCTCTAATTGTTGGTAAGCATGGCTCATATCTAATTTTGTATAGGATTTGCCTCCAGCTAGCTTTGCATATAAGTCATCTATCCTTGGGATGAGGTACTTGTCTAGTTTGGTTGCCTTATTTACAGTCAATTTATTGTTCCCACAAATGCATATGGTTTGGTCAGACTTAACCACTGGAACTTTGGGTGCTGCCCATTCCGAGAATTGGACAGGTTGGCTGATGCCCAGCTTTTCTAACTGGTACAGTTCTGTATCCACCTTCTCCATGAATGCATAAGGCACAGGTCTGGCCTTAAAGAAATGTGGTGTCGCCTGAGGATTCACATATATCTTGGCCTGCAAGCCTTTTAACTTCCCTAATTCATCGCGCAATAACTGTCGTATTTCCTTAGCAGTTCAGGAACTCCTTCTGTTTTCAGGTGAAATATTTCAAACCAGTCAAACTTGACTTTCTGTAACCAGTCTCGGCCCAGAAGAGTAGGTCCTATAATGTCACTATTATCACTGGAAGCTGAGCTGTCTGTTGCCTATAAGACACTGGTACTGTGGAGATGCCCTTTACCTGAATAAATTCTCCAGTGTATGTCTTTAATTTAGCAGTTTTATGCTCCAGGTTTAGTGGCTGGGACCATCATTTAGGTATTTGAATGTATGCTCTCCCACCACTGGAGTTAGACTCCCGTATCCACCGCCATTATTGGTGGCTTCCCATTAACTTGGGTTGTGACAGTGATAGGTTCGGTTTTTACAGAGGTGACGTTATACAGGGAAAGGATGTCGGTATCGGCAGCTTCAGGTTCTGCTGTGTTTTTTAATTCAATCATGTTGGTTTCCTACTTTACAGGCTGTTTCGAATTTGCCCTGCATTGCCTTACTACATGACCTTTATTATGGCAGTAATGCATGCTGCCTCCTTAAATCTGCAGGTGTCCAGTCCGTGGTCACCCCACATCTGTAACAAATTAACCTTGGAGTCGCTGTTGAAGTGTTTCTACTAGGCCTTTTCATGTTTCTAACGGTGGACATTGTCGCTCGTTTCAATGCTGTGTCTCTGATTTTTGTGCCACTCTCAGCAGTAGGTTCCCACACACATGAAGAATGGCGCCATGTTGTATGTGTTGCAAAGCCTGCGAGTGTCTCCGTTCCATGACGAGGGATATTTCCAGGGCGCGCTTAAAGTCATTGTCGACCTCTGCGAGTAAACAATGCTGAATGGCATTGTCCTGAACTCCACAACCTAATCCGTCTTGCAGCATATAATTTAGTGTGTCCCCGAAGTCGCAGTGTTCTGTCCACTGCTTCAGCTTCACTACCTAGGTTGCAGTGGACTCTCCCGGCTCCCTAACTCTGGAATTAAACTTAAACCACTGCATTATTATGGATGGCTTTGGCGGGAAACACGCTTTCACAAGGTCCACCGATTCACTAAAGGACTTAGAATTGGGCACCTTTGGGGCCATCAGAATGCGGATGGGATTGTATGTCTTGCTAACACATACGCTCAAAAGGATTGTTTTCTCCTTTTCCTCCATGGTAATTTCGTTCGCTATGAAATAAAAACCAAAATGCTCTACATACCGGCTCCAGTCTTCCATAGTCGCATCGTAAGGATCGATTCTGCCAAAGAGTGGCATGACTGGTGAGTAGTCTTTTCTTTTTTGTGAAGATTTGATGTACTCACGTTAACAGGGCGAGGTGAAACATTGGTGCTATTTTACCCTCATCGCCAAATGTAATGACTTGACGGAGTGGACAGATTTCAACAAGAAACTGACAAACTTTATTACAGAGAGCTTTTCAGATGTTACATGCTCAATCAGGACTCTCATCAGGAAGCCCTGCCCATCGGATTATCCACGCTTAGGGCTCATTGGTAAAGCTCCAAGAACATCACATGACCCCTGATAGACAGCAGGAGAGGCTATACCTTCCGTTACTACAGCAGATGAACTGAAAGTCACCTGGGAAATTTATCCGATTGGTGTAACAATTCTCTTGATGTAAAACAACATATCTTCTGACTCACTGTGAGCATACCTGGGGGTATCTGATTATAGAATCACTGAATAATACAACACAGAAGGAAACAATTGAGCCCATTAAGCTGGCATCACGAGATGCCTTTTCCAGTTTTATTGCTATTTATAAAGTAACTATAGAATTTTGTGAGCTGTGTATGGGTGAAAATTGTCCAAATGAGTTATTTTCTTTCCAGTTTGTTTTAACACACCTTGCTAAGTCTTGGCATTTTTACTTGCTATTTTTCTGATTTTAAATCAGATATGACTTCAATACAAGTAGCACACAAGTAAATAGCTAGTGAAAAGCGATTTCCAATAATCCTGCTGTGGCACCTGTTAAGCAGCTACATGGGCAGCTTATCACTTCTAGCAGGATCCGATGCACTATTGAAGCCATGTGTGCAAATGGAGGAGGCATAAAGATCCTGTATATTTCGGTTCATTGATGAGGCCCAAGAATATTACATCCCAAACTGGGGCCGCAGAGTGCTGTGCAGCTCAGCTGCCACATGTGCATGCAGTGTAGGCTGACTGTCTCACTTAGGAGGGGAACCTACATGGAGTAATTCTGAAAGTGACACAGAGATTGCCAGGTGAACCCTCAGTTATCAAGGCTGGTGATGGACGCCAGATGAGTTCTGCCTTGTTCAAAAGAGGGGTGATTCTTAAGTATTTAAGTAATGCATAACAAAGTCTAAGAAAGGGCACCAAATTACAAGTTCAGTTCCTGTTTGGAAGTGGAGAATAATTTACGAGTGTTGTCAAACATCAGACCAATGATAGACAGTTTTCAGTAAGAAACAAACACACCCACCTTTCTGATATCTGTAAGTGAATACCTGTTTCTTAAAAGCATTTTTAAAACACCTTTTACATGCAGCACTTTCATATGATTAACATTATATAGCAGTATAATTTAGATGTTTATTTTGCTGGCAAGAAATTGGATATTCTGTCCACTCTTAGTGGAATATTGATGGTAATTTTGCATTTGGTGAGCGGGTTTCCTGAAAAGCTAAACACACACACCCATATTTTCAAGAGCCTTGTTGAGCTTCCTAAACCATTTGAAAAGAGGTCCTTCATCTGAAAAAATGTGAGAACCATTGCCCTAGACATTATTGTAGAGGGTGTAAGGCAGCCCTAAATTGTACAGAAGGCTAAGCAAGAATTAGTAGCAGGATATAGGCAGTTTAATAGGTAATTGCCAAGAAAAACATGGGTTTCTGCCACCTGCTGTGCGTGAAAGGATCTTTGTAAGAAGATGTCCAAGTTGAAGAAAAGTGCAAAGGTAAGCAATGATGAACATGCCATATTCCTAAAAAATAGCCACTCTAATATGGATACGAAAAGAAATAGCAGATGCTAATTTTTCTTCCTTGACCATCTAGACAAAGCATAATTTTGTTATGTTTGTGATGGAATTAAAATAAAAAGAAAATTAATTCAGATTGTCGGTAAATATTACCATATACTTAGTATATTTTCTTCCAGCTGAGAAAGGTTTCATTAATATGCCAAATAATAATCATAGATTGGTCACGTGCTGCGTTTTGAAGTGCAGGCCTCGGTTTAAAATTGAAGTCAAGCCCCCATAAAATCACCTTCCGGCTGGTGTCCTTTTCACTTGCTCAAAAGAAACATTAAAGTTACAATCCAACTGGCAAGGCAGCTGGATCTGTAAGTTACTGTGCCCATTTTAATTGTCTGTCTGCCTAGTTACAGCTAGGTGCATAACTTTTAAAATCAGCCCTACCAAACATGTCTAGCATCTCCTAAGTGACTTATTCTGCTACTGGAAAAAAGTTTTTTTTGGCAGTTTTATATTACCAACTGTAGGAGATGGCAAGAGAACTGCATGTTTGCTCTTTCAGCAATTATTTTTTAATGTAAAATTACCTCAAGGTGAACTGCATCAGTCAAAAACTTCACGCATATACATAAAGAGAAGGAGGGGCACCACAGTGACAGATAATGAACCAATTCCTTATGTGCATCTACAAACATGACTCTAATTGAAACCTTTTTCTTCGCATTCTATTCAAATGAATGCAGAAATAAAGAAAATAATATTTGATAAAGCAGTCTCCCAAAAGAAATGCACTTTGGAAGCCAGCATATTTAATAATAGAAGTTCCCATATGCAGAATAAAAAGAACAACAACTTATATTTATATATTTAAAGTAATAAAAGATCCTACGGTGCTTTATAGGAGGTTATTCAAACAAAATTTGACACTGGGCCACACATTAGGCTAGATGACCGAAAGCATGGTCAAAGAGGTAAGTTATAAGAAACATCTTAAAGGAGGAAAAAGAGGTAGAGAGGCAGAGAGGTTTAAGGAGGGAATTTCAGTGCTCGGGGTCATGGCAGTTGAAAGCATATCCACCAACAGTGCAACAATTCAAACCGGGGATGCTCAAGAGGCCAGAAGTAAAGGAATGCTGATATTTTGAGGGTTGTAGGGCTGGAGAAGATTCCAGAGACAGAGAGGGGCAAGATCATGGACGAATTTGAAAACAAGGCTGAGAATTTTAAAATTAATGTGGTTAACAAAGAGCCATCGTAGCTCAGCGAATAAAGGGTATGGGTGATCGGCAATTGGTGTGAATTAGGACATGGTTGCAGAGTTTTGGATGACCTCAAGTTGACCGAGAACAGAGAATAGGAGACCTACCAAGAATGCATTGAAATAATCAAGCCTATTGATATCAAAGGCATGGATGAAGGTTTCACCAGTGAATGAGCTTGAAGGCTTAGAAGAACAACATAAGAAATAGGAGCATGAGTAGGCCATATGGCCACTCCTCTGCCATTCCATAAGACCATGGCTGATCTGATCATGGCCTCAACTCCACTTTCCTGCCTGTTCCCCAAATCCTTGATTTCTCCCATAGTTCAAGTATCTGTCAATCTCAGCCTTGAATATTGTTACAATCCCCATTGAGACTGATAACTTTTTAAAAGAGATTTGAATTCCCAATGACCTACTTAAAGAATCACACAAGATTTCATGGTTTAACACTTTTATTTAATAATCAAACTAAAATCAACCTCAACTAAACCTTGCTTAGTAGGCAACTAATCCACTCAACTACAGAAAAGCTAACCTCCCCCTTAACTTCCGAACATGACTGGAAAACCCACACGGTGTTTACGTGTTACATCACATTCTTCGTGGAATTGTAGTCTCTACAGGAGCCAGACCAAAGTTACACCCAGCTTCTAACAGGCTCGCCTCTCGCAGTTCAATGAGTCGTAACGTCCAGTGTCCATTGAAAGTCGTTTCCCTCAATCTTCTGAAAACCCTCCAACTGACTTCAAGCAGCAAGGCCCACTTCAGCAATTCCTTCTCCCAGCCATGCCAAGGCAAACCTTCCAGTGTCCTTAAATCTCTCCCATCTCTTCAACCGGAGAATGAGCTCCCACCAGCATCCAACCCGGCGGCTAACAGAAGACAGCATTTTCCCTCTGTTTTTCACATTCAGCTGTTGTTTTCCTGTCTCTCTCTCTCTCTCTCTCTCTTTCCCTCTCTCAGGGAATTGTTCTCTCTGTCCAGGGTCTCTGAGTCAGTAAGTCTGGCAGTAAGGCCACCTGCCTTTTCCTTTGTCTCCAGGTGTTAAAAATTTGTACCTTGCTTGCAATAAGGCTTGATCTGGGCCCCTGTCTCCATGGCAACCAGGTCACATAGGCTTATCACAAGGCAGAACTGGTAGGAGGTCACATGCCCCTCTCCACTATTCCATTTTACCTTGAATTAAAGGACACAATTTAAAAGATAACTATCTTATAAAACCTCACATTTGTAACAATATATTCAATGACTCAGCCGCCACAACTCCCTGGGATAGAGAATTCCAAAGATTTACAACCCTCTGAGAGAAGAAATTCATTCTCATCTCCATCTTAAATGGATGATCCCTTATTCCGAAACTATGCTCCCTAGTTCTAGATTCCGTCATAAAGAGAAACACCTGATCAGCACCTACCCCACCTAGCCCCTCAGCATCTTATATGTTTCAGTAAGATCAGCTCTCATTCTTCTAAACTCCAATGAGTGTAGGCCCAATATTTCACAGGAATCAATTTAGTGAATCGGTTTTGAATTGCTTCCAAAGCAACTATGTCTTTCCTAAATAAAGAAACCAAAACTACACGCCATCCTCTCGGTGTGGCCTCACCAACAATCTAGCATCGCAGTAAGACTTCCCAGCTTTTAGGACTGGATTTTATGGGCCATTGTGGTCTCCACCCTTCCAGTTAAAAATCAGCAGGGAGCCCAACCACAATTCCGACAGCTGCCCCACAGCAATTTAATGTTGGGAGCAGCATTAATTGCTTTAAGGTGAGACTTCCCCCCTATCTCAGGAGGAAACTTGCCTTAGAGAACTGCCAGCTAATCATGTGGTAACAGCTCTGTAGACCCAGCAGCACCAGTCAGGAGGGGTGGCCACTGCTCGAACAATAGGCAGTCCCATCAAACTGAGGAGCTGAGGTAAGTCCTGGGTCAGGATCCCTGTAAAGGGGTGAGGGAATTGGGGGGGGGCCATGTTGAAGGAGCCAAGGGAGACCATTAAATAGGGTGTGATCTCAGGGTGGGTGCCCATGATAGGTCCAGGGGACCAACCTTGCCCGACACCAGCCCATACAGCTAAAGCTGCCATGCCTCCCGCATGGCGTGGGCCTCCCCCTGCTGAGCATAAAATACCGGTGGGAGTAGGATGAGGCTCTTAATGGCTATTAGTTGGCCACTTAAGAGCTTCAATAGGCCCAAGGATGGGTGGGCCGCCCACACCTCCCAGTCCTCCCTCCCCCCACCCCCACCGCTATAAAATTTCAGATAGGTCAGGGCAGGCGAGTATGTGGTGGGAAGGCCACCAGCTGAATTTTAGGTGCCTCCCCACCTTCAAATACTCTTGTGGGGGAGCTTAAAATCCAGTCCTGGGCAGGATTTTTCGAAAGGCAGGATTCTCGCCCCACCACCCGAACTGCATCAGGGAATGTACCCCTGTCGATACCAGCTGCCCTGCAGCCATTTAACGCTCCAAGGAGCAGTCATTGGTTGGAGACAGGTCTTCAGCCCCTCATTGGAAGGAAGTCCCACCTCAGAGAACTGCTGGCAAATCTGACTAACTGGCAACTCTGTAGTTGCAACAGGGCCAGTAGCAACAGCAGCCAGGGCTGGGAATACAAGCAGTCCCCAGATTCTAAGTGCCAGAGTCCAGGACCAGGTACGTGTGGGTGGTCTCACAGCAGGGTGGGGAGGTGAGGCCAGGATAGGTGCGGAGAGTGGGATGGAAGCCTTGATGGAGACACTGGGAGGTGGGGGTACCCATAGAGGGGTAGAACTTCTGCGGGATGGCCAATATGGAAAGAATGCCATTGAGGGGGTCAAGCTACCCTTCCCGTCAAGGGTGACTTGCCAGGCAACCCCCCCCAACAACCGGCCACTCCTGAACATCTTCCGCCAGCCTCAAAATTGAGGCTGGACAGGAAACAGCCCCTTAAGTGGTCATTAATTGCCCACTTAAGGGCCTCAATTGGGGTAAGTGTGGGAGGGCCAATCTAGACCTCGATGATCCCCTATAAAATTGTGGACAGGTTGGGGCAAGTGGAAGGGCGGAGGCAAGGCCATCTGGGGAATTTTATAGGCCTCCCACCTGCATACCTACCGGTGGGGATCATAAAATTCTGCCCGTATTTTCCTACATTAAATTCCATCCACTAAACCTCCGCACTTGCTTAACCTACCTATATTCCTTTACAGACTTTTTAGGCTGGACTTTCAAATTAGAAACATGAACTGGACATCCAGATAATTTCTGGGTCCTGACCCTGCGCCACAGCTGCGTCACTGATGTAACACCATTTTAAAATGTAAATGCCCTAACTGGGCAGGATGTGATCTCAGCTCCCATTTAGTGGTGCCAAGTATCTCCAGGAGGCGGGAGCTGCATGCAATCCTGGAGCGGCAAAGACCATGCTGGGGCCTTCCGCTGCCTTTCCGAAAAGAGCAGGCAGCAACTTGTAGGCCCAGCAACCTAAAAGCTTAAAAAAAGTGTCTGTACGGTCAAATCAGGGGTAATGCGCACGATCTGGTGCAAGATCCCCTAGGTGCCGATACCTCTTACTACATAAAGAAAACCACCACTTTGAACCCAACAGCTGTGCACTAGTGTGCACCAGACTATTCAGATTTGCTGAAATCACATTTCAAAATTGCAGTCTCGTCCTCCTCGTCGGGTTAACAAACTCATCAAGGAGCTTATTGGGTTGTTAATTGGAGTTGAGGGGGTTCACTGGTCTCCCCTTGATTGGAGCAGACACTGGAAGCATCGGGATTCAGAGCCTAACTCCAGGAATGCATTTTTTGAAGCATATCCACATCCAATCCTGACCCCACCAGCAATAGAAAATCCAGCCATTTGTGTTTTCTTCACAGCTTGCTTCCCTGCCTATCTTTGGATCATCAACAAATTTCACTACAATACAATTGGTCCCTTCATTCAATTCACCAGTGTAGATTGTAAATAGTTGAGGCCCAAGCACCGATCACTGTGGCACTCCACCAGTTACATCTTGTCAACCTGAAAATGATGCATTTATCCCAGCTCTTTGTTAGCTAGCCAATGTCCATCTCTGCCCATGCTAATATACTACCACCCAATACCATGAGCTGCTATCTTATGCAATAACCTTTTATGCGATGCAATGGAATCCATGGTTTCAAAGGGCAGAATTTTGCTCTTGATGGGCGGGCGGGCCTGACCAATTTGGCGGCGGGCGGGCAACCGATCGCCGCCACCGAAACGGGCCCGCCGCCATTTTACGTGGGCGGGCCAATTAAGGCCCGCCCAGTGTGTCACCCGACGGGAAGTGCTATGCACTTCCTGTGTGGGGGGGGGGGGAATTCCCCAACGGCCAGAGTGCGTTCTTTCGCGCATGTGCTGCCTCAGGGAGATCGCTGAAACTCTGTGAAACTCTAAAAATAGAAAAATAAAAAAATCATTAACATGTCCCCCTCATGTGAAAATATCACACGAGATGGGGCATGTTAGTGAAGAACACAAACACTTTATTAAAAGTTTTTAAACCTAATATCAAACCTCATCCCGCCACTGGATGAGGTTTGCAAAAAAATCACTTACCTGCCTGCCTGTTGGGCCCGTGCGCCGACCCGAAGTTCGCACAGGCCCCTCAAAATCCTGGTCGATTGGAGAGTTAATGGCCTTAACAAGGCCTTTAATTAATGGCAGGCGCGCGTCCCGCTGCATGGCGCACCCGCCGACCAAAATATCGCAATGCCGCGCACTGACGTCAGGAAGCTCACGTGATATTTTAAGCGCTGGCGTGCGGTCTCCGCCACCCGCACGCCAGCCAGAATATTCTGCCCAAAGCTTGTATTTTTCGAGCCAGACCTTAACTGAAAAGGAAAATGAGAAAGGAAATTGAACCTTCTGGTTTCCAGGAAAACTAAGACTGAAACTGAGAAACCCAAATTTCTGGGTAAATTGAAGCAAGTAGAAACCAGAGAAGGGACACAGAGCCTTCTGAGCTTAGTTGATTCAATAGCACAGCACAGGCAGACTGAGGAAGACAAAGGCTGGATCCAGGGGCTGGGTTGAGGCAAAGGCACAGTTGCTGCAGCTGTTCCTCTTACTTGAAGATAACATTAGTGGACCTCCACCATCAGCAGAGTTGAGGAGGTTCTGCAGGTGTGTGACATTTTAGTGAAGACCGTGCCTGTGGAAATCAGTGTGGTTGCTGTTGGCTGAGGATCAGTCTAAACCCTTATAGAAAAGGGAGCTGGAATTCTACCTGAGGCGGTTCAGTGTTTTGAGGGACTTTGTCACTGAGATTGATGACATATATGCTTAGTGGACTGTTGAGTAAATTCGTAAGGTTTGTGTCAATTGTATCTGCCATTTAATGGGTAATTTATAGTTTATAATGGACTGCAATTTGCCTGTTAATTCATTTTTAATTTATGGTGATTTGGGATTTGATTGTTACAGTATAAGTTTTAAAACGTGATATCTTGTCCATTGGTTTTCTTTCCATTGGGTCATGGAGATTCCTCTCTTTTAAAAAAACTACTGGTCTCTACAGGGATGGTAATTCTGGCACCTTATTAAATGCTTCTGGAAATCCAAATACATTACATCTACTAATTCCCCTTTATCCACCTGACTCATTACATCTTCAAAGCACTCTAATAAGTTTGTCAAACATGGTTTCCCTTTCATAAAACTATGTTGACTCTGCTTGATTGTATTGTGATTTTCTAAATGTCCTACTAATACTTCCTTAATAATGGATTTTTCCCAATGACAGGTGTTAGGCTAACTGGCCTATAGTTTCCTTCTTTCCAGCTCCCTCCTTTCTTGAATAGAGGTGTCACGTTCGCAGTTTTCTTGGGATGCTTCAGAATATAGGCAATTTTGGAAGATTACAACCAATGCATCCACTATCTCTGCAGCCAGTTCTTTTAAGACCCTAGGATATAGGCCATCAGGTCTATGAAACTTATCAGCCTTTAATCCAGTCGTTTGCCTATATTTTTTCTCTAGTAAGGATGATTGTTTTAAGTTCCTCCCTTCATTTTGACCCATTATTTTCCATTATTATTGAGATGCTTAGTGTGTCATTTACCATGAAGACAGATACTAAATATTTGTTCAAAGTCTCTGCCATTTCCTTATTTCACAAAATTAATTCCCCTGTTTCATCCTCTAAGAGATTAACATTTGCTTTAGCTACCATTTTCATTTAACTATACATGCAGAAGTTCTCACTGCCTGTTTTAATTTTACTTGCTAGTTTACTCTCATAATCTATTTTCTCCCTCCTTTTTTAAGCCATTCTTTTTTGGAATCTAAAGTCTTCCCAATCTTCTGACCTACCATAAAACTCTGCAACATGTAATGCCTTTTCTTTCAATTGGATATCATCCTCCACTTCCTTACTTAGCCACATGTAGTTCATCCTTCATATAAGGAAAAATTTTCCAGTCGGCGAGCGGGGGCGGGGCCTGCTCGCCAACACGTAAAATGACACGTGGTGAGAATGGGCTGGCGTCCCGACATCACCGCGCGTCATTTAGATTTTCAGTTTGGAGGGCACGCAGCCGACTCGGCTACATGCCTACCAAACTGTCAAAGGCCTACTAAGGCCTGTTAAAAATGAATTAAATAGTTAAATGAGCTGCCCGTCCAACCTTAAGGTTGGTGGGCAGGCGAGGAGCCCAGGCAGCCTTCGCATTTTTCATGAAACCTCATCCACGGGCGAGATGAGGTTCCATGAAGCTTTTATAAATTAAATAAAGTTTTCCATTAATGTTCCTTGGCATGTCCCAGCTTATGTGACACTGTCACATGAGGGGGCATGTCTTATAATATTTTCTTTTCTGTATTTAGCTTTTAAAAACTTTAACTAATCTCCCTGAGGCACCTCTGTGTCTCAAGGAGATCTCTGCGCTCTTTCACACGAAACAGTGCAGGTCCCAACTCAGGGAATCACCCCCCCGCCCACACAGGGAGAGTTCAGCGCTTCCGGGCACATGTCGTGCTAGGTGGGCCTTAATTGGCCCGCCCACGTAAAATGGCAGCACGGACCCGATCAGGGGTACCAATCAGGCTCGCGCCCACTCCAGCCCACCCCCGCACAACCCCTCCCTGACGGGGGGGAAAATTCTGCCCAAAGAGTCTTTCTTTCTCAATGGGATATATCTTTGTTGAGAATGATGAAATATCTCCTTAAATGTCTGCCACTGCTTATCTACGATCTTACCTTTTAATTTATTTTCCCAGCCCACTTTAGCCAACCCTGTCTCCACCATTATAATTGCCTTTAATTAAAATTTAAGGCATGAGTTTCAGACCCAAACTGAATGTGAAATTTTATCATGTTATGATTGTCCTTTCCTAGAGGATCCTTCACTATGTGATGCTTAATTAATCCTGTCTCATTACACATTACCAGATTTAAAATAGCCTGGTTGGTTCCACAAGGTATTGTTTGAAGAAACTGTCCCAAATGCACTCCCTGAACTCATCCTCAAAAATACAAGAAGCAGGACTCAGATTTAAAATGCTCTTTTCACAACCACCTGGAACTGGATTTTATGGGGGCAGACTGCTCGCCCAACCCCCGGAAGGAAAGTTGTCTGGCAGCCAATGCACCAGAAAGAAGCCCACCCCACAGCCATAACATGCTAAGCTATGTGAGAGCGGGACTTCCGCCCCTCAGCGGGAGCAAGTCCTGCTGTCGAGACCTGCTGGCCAATCTGATTGGCCAGCAGCCCTAGCAGTCCTGGCAGTGCCAGAGTTCAGTGGTGGGTGCTCTGGGGACTGCAGGGACCATCAAGAAGAAGAGCGGTGGCAGCCAGGATCAGGTAAATCCCGGGAGGGATCTGAAAGGCCAGGGAGGGACGGTCCCTACCACTAAACAAAAAAGAAATACTGCAAACAGCTCACCAGTAATTCAGAAATTAAAGTGTTATTGATGTGGGGGTATTCATATACTGGAAACCTGCAGATTTAAAGAGGCAGAATGCCACTACTGACACAAAAAAGGGCATGTTATAAAACAATGCAAGGTGAGATCAAGACAGCCATTCAGACAGCAGGCCAAGTTCAATGAAGTGCACTGTATAGATGAACCAGAAGCTGCTGATACTGACATCTATTCCTTATATAATCTGAAGGCCAGGAAAACTGAACCAATCACCGTTACCCTAAGTAAATGGAAAGCCACTAGTCATGGAGGTTGACACAGAAGCATCAACCACGGTGATGGGAGAACACACCTTTAAATACCTCAGAGAAGGTACCCAGTTTTTGAGTTTGGAGCAATCCATGGCTAGTTAAAAATGTATACTGGAGAGGCAATACATGTGAAAGGCATCAGTAATTGTTGTAAGAGGTGAAGGACCTAGCCTTCTGGGCCGTGATTGGTTGAAAGAAATGAAACTCAACTGGTGGGAAATTTTTCAGGTCAGAACAGGAGGAATTTCTGAGTTTTTAAAAAAGCATGACAGAGTATTCTAAAGAGAGTTGGGAAAAATAAAAGGTCCACAAGCTAAAATATACATGGATTCTGAAGCAACACCCCAGTTTTTTAAAGCAAGACCTGTGTCTTACGACCTAAATGAAAAGGTGGATGCAGAATTGTGCCGTTTGGGGAAGTTAGGAATAATCCAGCCAGTCCAATTTTCAGAATGGGCAACACCTATAGTCCCTGTGATGAAACCAGACCAAACCATTCGCATCTGCAAATATTACAAATTAACTGTGAACAAGGCTGCTAAATTAGACAAATACCCAATCCCAAGGATTGAAGACCTGTACGCTAAAATTGCAGGAGAAAGAGCCTACACTAAACTGGATATGAGCCATGCATACCAACAGCTAGAGCTGGACAACACATCAAGAGGGTATGTCACCATAAACACGCACAAGGGCCTGTATCAATATACACGCCTACACTTTGGCATATCATCTGCCTGTGTGCTTTTCCAAAGAACAATGGAAAGCCTATTGCAAGGACTTCCCTGAGTTCTAGTGTATCTGGATGACGTCCTGATCACAGGATCAATGGAAGCAGGACATTTGGCCAACCTAGAAGAGGTTCTGAAGAGATTTTTGGAAGCTGCAGTATGTTTGAAAAAGGTAAGTGTACTTTCCAAGCAAATGAAGTCATGTATTTGGGTCATCAAGCGGATGCCCAAAGGTTGCATCCATTAGAGGAGAAAGTCAGGGTAATCAAGGAAGCCCCTCTCCTACCAGTGTCACTGAGCTCAAGTCCTTTTAGGGATTGGTAAATTATTACAGTCACTTCTTGCCTAATTTATCTACAGTGTTAGGCCCTTTACACTTATTACTGAAGAAGAACCACAGATGGTCCTGGAAGGTACAGCAACAGGAAGCTTTCACAAGAGTCAAGAAGCTTTTACAGTTGTTGTGTCTACAGTTGTTAGTGCACTATTACCCATCTAAAGATTTAATACTCATTTGTGATGCATCTCCCTACAGAGTGAGAGTAGTATTTTCACACAAGATGGAGGATGGATCTGAAAGACTGATAGGATATGTCTCCAGAACCCTTTCTGCAGCCAAGAAAGGTTACTCACAAATTGAAAAAGAAGGTTTATCTGTCATATTTGGAGTAAAGAAGTTCCATCAATATTTGCATGGTCAATATTTCACAATAGTGTCAGATCACAAGCCACTGTTGGGTTTGTTTAGTGAAGATAAAGTAATCCCACCATTGGCCCTGCTAGAATTCAAAGATGAGCTTTAATTTTGTCGGCATTGGAAAACACTTTTATGCACCGTCCGGGTGTGCCTATAACAAATGCAGATATCCTCAGTCGTCTTCCTTTGCCAGATAGCATTATGCATGTTCCAGTGCCTCAAAAAGTTGTAGTTGTGTTAAATTTCCTGGACTCCTCACCAGTCTGTGCGAAACAGGTAAAGAATTGGGCAAACCGAGATCTAATTCTATCAAGAGTCCGAGAATAAGTATTGCAGGGATGGTCAAATACACAAGTCTCAGAAGAATTAAAACCATTCTATGCCCATAAATCTGAACTGCATTGTCAAGATGGTATCTTGTAATGGGGAGCAAGAGTCATCATCCCTTTACAAGGAAGAAAACCACTATTGACAGAGCTTTATAGTGCGCATCCTGGTATTTCAAAAACGTAGATGCTTGCACGAAGTTATATCTGGTGGCCACGTATAGATAGTGATATAGAAAAAATGGTTAAACACTGTCTCCAGTGTCAGCAACAGCAGAGGTTGCCCATTTCAGCTCCACTGCATCCATGGGAGTGGCCTGATCGATCCTGAGTTAGAATACATTTAGACTATGTGCAGCATATGACAGATGTCAGGTAGGAAATACAATGGAGAATCAGGCTGAATATAGAAGGACCAGTGGAGAAGTGGAAAAACTAAAAAGAGAAGCAAGGAGAGAGCATGAAAAAGAGGCTGGCAGCTAATATAAAATGGAATTCCAAGGTCATCTGTAAGCATGTAAGTAATAAAAGAGTGGTAAAAAAATAAGAGTAGGGCTGATTAGGGAATAAAAAGGGGACTTGCATGTGGAGGCAGGCGAAATTTAATAATTGTATTAAACAATTACTTTGCATCTGTCTTTACAAAGGAAGAAGATGCTACCCAGGCCAACATGATGGAGGAGATAACTGGTACACTAGAAGAATTTACAACTGAGAAGGAGGAGGTTTTAAAAAGGTTATCTTTACTTAAAATCGCTAAAGTACCAGCGCTGGATGAGATATATCCCAGGTTACTGAGGGAAGTGAGAGTGGAAATTGCAGATGCATTAGTGATAATCTTCCAGTCTTCTTTAGACACAGGGGTAGTGCCAGAGGACTGGAGAATTGCGAATGTTATTCCCTTGTTCAAAAAGGGGTGCAAGGATATAGCCAGCAACTACAGACCAGTCAGTTTGGTTCCAGTGGTAGGGAAACTTCTGGAAACGATGGTTTGGGACAAAATTAATAGTCACTTAGACAAGTGCAGGATAGTTGCGGAAAGCCAGCATGGATTCATTAAGGGAAAATCATGTTTAACTAACTTGCTGGAGTTTTTGAGGAGGTAACAGAGAAGGTTAATAAGGGCAATGCTGTTGATGTGGTGTATGTGGATTTGCAAAAGGCATTTGACACAGTGCCACACAAGAGAATTGTGAGAAAATTCAGGGTCATGGGGAAAGTGGACACTTGGGTAAGAAATTGGCTGAGTGGTAGGAAACAGAGAGTAGTGGTTAATGGATGTTTTTCAGATTGGAGAAAGGTTTGTAGCAGAGTTCCCCAGGGGTCAGTGTTGGGACCCTTGCTCTTTCTGATATATATTAATGACCTAGACTGAGGTATGCAGGGCATGATTTCAAAATTTGCAGATGATACGAAGAATGGAAACATTATCATCTATGATGAGGATAGTCTTGAACTTCAAAAGCTCATAGACATGTCGGTGAATTGGGCAGACAAGTAGAAGATGAAGTTCAATCCAGGGAAGTGTGAGGTGATTCATTTTGGAAGGAAGAATATGGGGACACAGTATAAAATAAATGGAGAAACTCTAAAAAAAGGTGCAGGAACAGAGGAACCTCAGTGTTTATGTACATAAGCCATTAAAGATGGCAGGGCATGTTGAGAGAGCAGTTAATAGAGCATATAGTATCTTAGGCTTTATTAATAGGGGCATTGAGCACAAGAGTAAGGAGGTCATGTTGAACTTGTTTAAGAACACTAGTTAGGCCTTATCTGGAGTCCTGCATCAGTTCTGGGTGCCATACTTGAGGAAGGATGTGAAAGTCCAGAGGAGGTTCACAAGAATCATTCCAGATATGAAGAAATGTAGATAGGAGGATAGATTGGAGAGGTTAGAATAGGTTAGAATGGGATTAGAATAGATAGGTGCTTGATGGCCGGCATGGACACGATGGGATAAAGGGCCTGTTTCTGTGCTGTATAACTCTATGACTCTATAAGGTTGGAACTGTTTTCTTGAAGAAAAGAAGGCTGAGAGGAAACTTGATAGAGGTATTCAAGATTCTGATGGGTGTGGACAGGGTAAATTTTGAGAAACTATTCCCTTCCAATGGAAGATCAGGAACTAGGGGGCACAGATTCAAAATAATTGGCAAAAGGAGTAAAGGTGATGTGGGGAAAGGTTTTTTTTCACCTAGAGCATGGTTGGAGTGTCATGAAAATGTAATATTTTTCATAATATTATTGTGATTTATTGTAAAGGTAGGTTAATAGTGGGGTTTGGGTAGTGTGTGAGTGTGTGTGGGATTTAATTGAATTGGAGACAGCTGGTCTGGAGGCTTTGAGTTATCAAAAAGGAAGCTAAGTTTGAAATGCTAAATACATAAACATGGCAGAAGTTCTAGAATATGAGGTGTAAGGAAAATTTGCATTTTTAGATAAACCAGAGTAGTTTAAATTTCAAAGAGATGGTAAGATGTAACACTTAGCCAGAAGAAGCTAGGCTAAACAGTGTGTTTATTTTTCCCAAAAGTTACTGATAAAATTAGAGAAAATATTTATATTATGAGAAAAGTAAAGTTGCAAAGACATATGGGAACAATGGAATTTGCATTAAAAGGGAGAAACATGTATAAAGGGGATGAGGTTGTGTGTAAGGGAGAAGGCATTCTAAGATCTAACGTAAGGGTGAAAAGTCTCCAGCCTCTGTGCATCAAGTTGCTGTCTACAGGAACCACAGCTGAGAAAACTCATTTTGAATGTGACTGTCCAGGGTATTGTTTTGCTTTGCCTAGGTCTGTTTAAATCTAGTTGTTTTTACTGTTGCCTTAATGGAGGTGTAACTGGGAGCCAGATTAATTAGGGGTTTTAGGAGTTATTATAATAGTAATTTGTAGACTCATGTATGTACTTGAAATTTTTCTTTTGTTAATAAATATTTAATTTAGCTTTTTGAAAACCTCTGAGGTCGCAGTAGTCTTATTATTTCTGAATTCAAGGCACGCATCTCAAAATAAAATACAAATTGAAAAATAATTGTGGCAGCTGTTTCAACTTTCCCTCTGGGATTTAAGCAGCTTGGCATTTACCATCCACTGTGCCATAACAGGAGTCTGGAATGAACTTCCTGAGAGGGTGGTGGAGGCAGGCACAGTCGAGGTATTCAAAAGGGAATTGGATTGATATTTTAAAAGAAAGAATATCCAAGGTTATGGGGATAAGGCAGTGGAGTGGGACTCGGTAGAAGGCTCTTTTAGCGAACTGGTGCAGACCCGATGAGCCGACTGGCCTCCTTCTGCGCTGTAAAGATTCTGTGATCTAAAATCGGTTATCAATGCTGTTTGTGGAACCTTGCTGTGCACAAATGGCTGTTACATATCCTAAATTACAACAGTGATGACATTTCAGAAAATTACTTCATTGGCTGTAAAGTGCTTAGTGATATCCTGAATCCATGAGAGATGCTTTATAAAGGCGGGCCTTTTATTTTCTTATCCCTGGATTGAAACTCTCCTGTTACCAACAGCTCAAATTAAGAATTGTTTCCTTATTGAGGTACAGCTGTCTCATACAGATCTGCCACTTGAATTCCAGGAAGCTGACTTAGTCATGGCACCGGGAAAAAGTCAATTCCTATGTCTTTCTGTTTCTATGCCTTCATATTTCCTTGGTGCTCATTTTCAAACATTTCAGTTCCTCTTTCTCCAAGGTCTCCACCAAAATCTTGGAGCCTACATTTGTCATGCTACTTTGTCCGAAATATAATACGGCACCATTAGTGACATTTCTCGATTGTGATCTAATCCAGCCCCTATAAAGTCAATGGCACAGAAATAAGATATTCAGACCTATGCCTGTGTTTTGCTCCACCTGAGCCTCCTCCCACCGTCTTCATCTCACTCGGCCAGCATATCCTTCTATATCGTTCTTCTTCATATCTTATCTAGTTTTCCTTTAAGTGTATCTATGCTATTTGACTCAACTACTCCTTGTTGTAGCATATTCCACATCCTTACCACTCCTTGGGGAACCAAGTTTCTCCTGAATTCCATATTGCATTTGTTTGCAACTATATTTATGAACTTTTTTTTGACTCCTCACAAGTGGAAACATTTTCTCTACTCCACCCTATCCAACCCTTTCATATTTTTAAAACCATCTATCATGTCAACCTTCAGCTTTCTCTTTTCTGGAGAAAAGAGTTCCAGCCTGTTCAGCCTTTACTGATAAGTATACCCTCTCAGTTCTGGTATGATTCTAGCAAATGCACCTTCTTCAGTGCTTCTATATCCCTTTTTTTACATTATGGAGACCAGAACTGTTCCCAGTTCTCTAAGTATAGTCTAACCAAGGCTCGACACAAGTTTAATATAACTTATCTGTTTTCCTTTTCTGGTTCTCAAAAGAATGAACCCAAATATTTGTTTGCTTTGTTTTATGACCATATTAACTTGGGTCTCAATTTATAGTGATTTGTGTATCTGTAGCCCTAGACCCATTTCCTCCTCTATCCCACTTTGGCTTTTATTATCTAGATGTATGTGACCTCCTTATTTTTCCTATCAAAATCACCACCTCACACTTATCTATATTGAAATTCATTTGCCAACTGCATGCCCATTCTGCAAGTTTATTCATTGTTGCATTCTTCCTCAGTATCAACTATACCCCATAATCTGGTGTCATCTGCAAATTTTGAAATTATACCTCCTATTCTCAAGTCCAAGTCATTAATGTAAATTGTGGACAACAGTGGTCCTAGCCCCAATCCTTGCTTTCTACTTTTGCCACTTTGAGTAGCTGTCCTGAACCCCTGTTTTTTGTTTTGTAGCCAGTTTGCTATCCATTCGGCTACTTGTCTTCTGATATTACATGCTCTGAGCTAACTCATGAGTCTACCATGAAGGCCTTTTGAAAGTCCAAATATAGTACATCTACTACATTACCCTGGTCTACACTTCTGTTACTATTTCAAAGAATTCAATAAGGTTGGTCTGTGCTGACTACTCCATTTTATTTTCAGTTTCTAGATGCTTCTCTATTACATCTTTGAATAAAGATTCCTTTATCTTTCCAAGCCATGATGTTAAGTTAGTTGGTCTATAGTTCTGTAGACTTGTTCTAGCTCCTATTTTAAATATAGAAATAGCATTAGCTATTCATCCGTCATCTGGAACTGTACCTTTTTGTAATGAATTTAGATCTATGCATATAATAGTACCTCTGCTATCTTTGCCCTAACTTCGTTTAATATGTCAGAATATCCCCCCTACTTTTTTTTCAATAATTATCTCCCTCCTCTTGCAGAACAATACTAGTTATAAGTATCAGTTCTTGGAATAAGAAATAATTGTTTCCAAACTGCAAAAATAATTTTCTTCATATTTGTATTTCAGAATATTTACCCATGCAAAACGGTTCAAAATCTTAATCTGTATTTCAGAGTATTAAAGTACAATTGCACAGACACACACAAGTATAATTCTGTAATAACTACAGATCTCTTATTCACGAAGCTCCTTGATGTAAACATTAATGTTTTAGAGTGTATTCCTGTGTCAATGGGCAAGAGTAGAACTGTTTAAAAACTTTTTATTTTGGTTGATGTAAAGTTAATTTATCTCACCTACAGCAGCAGGGAATTACAATTGGTTTCAGTGGGGTAAAGTTCCCTTTCCTCATCACTACCCAGTATGGATGCATAAATGTTCAGTGAGGCCCAGATCAAGCTGATAGTGATGCTTCCATTACTGAATGGGCTTCTATCACTTTTGTTTATGGGCTCACATGTGAGAATAGTTAAGTGAGCAAAGTACCAGAGGGCACCTATTGCAGTGGAATCAACCCCATCACTACCCCCCACCCCCCACCCCCATCCCCCCAACATGTATCAAAATCTTGGGGGGATACATTTGGAGAGGTGTCTTTGTTTTAAAGAAGTATTTGACCATGCAACAAAGAGCAGAAGAAGTCTCCTCTTGCACTAAAATGTTATGTTTCTGCTTAATTGGAGTGGACATTTTTGTGGAGTATGATCTGAACAGCGCAATGCATTGTGGTGAATTTACTCAGAACTGTTTCCACTCTGAACTGAGGCAGAAATACCATTTACTTATTCAGCAGAGTTACTGTTGCAGACAGGGAGCAGCTGCAAGGGAATTCTCAGCCATAGTAAAAGGATTAATCTTATTCACTCATATCCATCCATTGCATCAACTTGGGCCAGTATAGTTTGCTCCTAACAGTTAGATGACTTATCAATTCACATTGATTGGTATGATTAGGATAGTGCAGGGCAAATAGTTTCTTTAACTTGATCTAAGGTCATAAATAAAATTCCCTACAGAGGAACATACGAATTAGGAGCAGGAGTAGGCTACTTGGCCCCTCAAACCTGCCTCACCATTCAATAAGATCATGGCTGATCTGATTGTAACCTCAAGTCCACATTCCCACCTACCCCGTTAACCCTTCACCCCCCCTTGCTTATCAAAAATCTATCTACCTCTTTCTTAAAAATATTCAAAGATTCTGCTTCCACCGCTTTTTGAGGAAGAGAGTTCCAAAGACTAACGACCCTCCGAGATAAAAGAAAATTCTCCTCATCTCTGTCTTAAATGGGTGACCCTTTATTTTTAAACAATGACCCCAAGTTCTAGATTCTAACCTGATTTTAACTTCATTTTAATTGTGTATGCGGGAGACCCGCAAGAGATCAACTTAATAGGTAAATCATGCTGGATGTTGTGGAGTGGTCAGAAGTGGCTAAGGTAAGTCAAAGAAAACTTTTATGTGGAGTCCTGGTGGACCAAGAAGAGCAGGAGTGTAGTGCTATAAGAGCCCTGTTCTTCATAGACAGAAAGAACATGTACACACATTGTGCCTTTTTCAACTAAACAAAGTAGGTGACAACCATTCTCTGGTTCATTTCCTCAGGGCAATGCCTTGACCAATCACTTGCCCAGTTTGAATTAAACAAAGCTTGACAGTTAACCGTCAATCATCAGTTAACTGGTACATTCCCCATGGCAATGCCTCTAGCAATCAGAGTCCACTTGCCATGCAATCATCCCTCTCTTCTCATGCAGTATAAATTGTTCCCTTTACATTTGAGATTTTTACAAATTGTCCTGGTGACAGCAAGACGAAAAGCTTCAACAACATGTATTTTTTCAGCAATACTCAAGTTCTGTGCTACCAAACCTTTATTTTTATATAGCTCTGAATGTCTTTGCCTCCAGCACCTTCCAGATATCTACTGGTGACATCTCCAGGATCTCTAAAGCTGCCATAAGTGCATCTATGATGCATTGGTCACCAGTGCATTGGTTGCCGAGTTCGCCAATTATGTGACCTTTGTCAATGAAGAGGCCACCCAAACACAGAAGGCTGTCCAATTGCTGTATTCCCAAAGGTTCAGGGATTCATTACTTGCACACATATGGAAATCAAGGACCCCTCAGGACAGTCTGGAGTCATCATGAATTAAAAGGGATTCTATTCCCTAAATGTTCAGATAGTTTGTGACTACTGTAAGGTGATCATGCAGGCCTGTGCCAGCTATCTTTCATTCTGAGGCAGTCACATCCCCTGGAGGTTTTCTCTCTTCCACACAGCCTCAGTGACTGGCTCCTTGGAGACAAGGGCTACCCTCTGAAGATCTTGCTTGATGATTCTGATAAAGAATCTGACCAAGAAGCCAGAGGAGAGGTACAGGAGTCATGTCACCTCCAATAATAGAAGAATCCATTGGATTTGCTCAAGATGCACCTCAGGTACCTCGACAGATCTGGAGGTGCCCTTCAGTCAGCCCTGTTAAGGGTCTCTAGGATTGTTGTGATTTGCTGGGCCCTATGCAACATTATGGCACAGAGAGGAATGGAGTTGCAAGAGGAAGGTGCTGAACAATTAGCATCCAGGAAGGAGAAGAGGAGGAGGAACCAGATTCGGCCTTGGTACCTGCAGCTGCACACCTGATTGCCAGAGAAGCCCACAACAGACTCATCCAGACTGACTTCACTTGGTATATGTATGCGCAGCCATCTGAGGATTCCTTCAGAAATCTTACGCCCCCTGAACTCTCCGAAATACACCTTATTCCAATAGTTAAGCATCCAACCATCACAGTTACAGCTCTTCTTCATAAAAGCTGATCAGACAATTCACCCAGAGGCTACTGCCCAGAGTCAATGGAGGGGCCAGCAAAGTAGAGGCCATATTGGATGAGGAATTCAAATAAAGTCTTGCAGTCATTGAAATAAACATTAATATAATGCCATTAACATTGGCATATAAACACCCTAGTGAATCCCTGTGTGCAACTGATAAATCTTTCTCATTCACTTCCTTTTCCTCTTATGTGGTGCAATCCCTGTGACATCAAATGAACTGGAAGCAGGCTGCTCATTCCCTGCTCTAACAATGTGATGGTATTGGCAGATATCCGCTGGGTTTTGCCCTTGCCTAGCCCTAACTTTATACCAAGGATGCTTCCATAAGTCCCCAACGTCCATTGGCTCCCAGCATGATTTTTGTTCTGGTTGGCAGCCCTGGCATCACTGCAATTGGTTTTAGGTCAAAAACTGTTCGGCATTATATCAATGAGGTACAGGAGTTGAAATGATCCAAGCCTTTATGCTGTACTCCCTTTGAAGTTTTAACCACCAACTGAAACCTCACCCATACCAAATGCATTCTCAGTTAAAATCAACCCAAATGTTTACTGAGATGTTGGGGCCATAGAAGTGTCAAATAATCAAGCTGTATATTAGAAAGTTATTCTGATTTTTCAATGTGTTTAAGGAATAGTCTTTCATATTGCATTATGTTCTAAACCTGGTAAATATAAATATTTTTATAATTGATGAGCGATGGGCTTATGTGACAAAATGCTGTAGCCAGTAATTTATGCACATTTGCAATATTGTGGATGGGTTGAGAAAGGGAATGTTAATGCATTTGGAAGCCAGATTTGTATGAAGCACTAAAGGGGAACACCAGAAGTCAAATTAATCTTTGTATTGATGTCAGCTATAATAGCAGTATGATTTACTACATGAATGGAACATATGAATTTTACATGTTAAATTATTGCATTCACATATAAATAATAAAATTAATAGGGGCTTCAAAACTGCAACTGAATAAAAGTACTGCAAATGACTGCCTATTACTATAGGCTGTTCAGTTTAAATACATTTATCATGTCATACCATGCAGAAGTAAAGGACCAATCCTTCCATGTTGACATATCTTTATGAATGAAATTCATCAAATCTGTCATCATTATCATGGTTATCAAGAATGTATGTCAATTTGCTTCTCTCTCAATGATTAAGTTTTCTTTCTGCTGCTTAAGTTCCAACATTTTTCTCCTTTATAAAGCAGTATATATTACTTTTCTTTTTCACCAATGATATTAATTGAAAATGTTCTACATCAATTTCAATTTCATCTCCAATCACAGCCCAACAAAAAAAACTGATCCAGGGAAGGCCCCCCTGAGAACTTTGATAACAGTGTTGTGAACTCTGAAGTGTATGCATTATCTTGTGATGCTGTAAATAAAATGTCAGAGAAATTACCAGCAAGCCCTTTAGACATATAGGACAGAATTGTGCCCTTGATGGGCGGGCAGGCCCCACCGGCTCGGCGGCGGGTGGGCAGCTGATCGGCGCTGCTGAAACGGGCCCCGCCGCCATTTTAAGTGGGCGGGCCGCCCGACAGGAAGCACTATGTGCTTCCTGTGCAGGGGGTGGGGGGGCGATTCCCCAACTGTCAGGATGCGCTCTTTCGCGCGCATCTCCCTGAGGCAAAGTGCTGCCTCAGGGAGATCACTGAAAGGCTGGCAAATATAAAAAATAGAACAATAAAAAATTCATTAATGTGTCCCCCTCATGTGAAAATGTCACACGAGATGGGACATGTTAATGAAATAAACAAAAACTTTATTAAACGTTTTTAAAACCGTTATCAAATCTCATCCCGCCACTGGATGAGGTTTGTAAAAAAAAATCACCTACCTGCCTGCCCATTGGGCCCGTGCGCTGACCCGGAGTTCACACAGGCCCCTCAAAATCGTCGACGATTGGCAAGTTAAGGGCCTTAACGAGGCCTTTAATTAATGGCGGGCGGGCGTCTCACTGCGTCCGCCAACCAAAATATCGCGATGCCGCGCACTGACGTCGGGACGCTCACGCGACGTCAGCCAGTGACATTTTAAGCGCTGGCATGCAGGCTCCACCACCCACACGCCAGCCAGAAGATTCTGCCTATAGTGAGGTGGAAATTCATCAATGGCAGTAAAATGGCTTTGCATTGGCTGCCTGTTATACACCACATCAGATATTCAGCTCTGTTGAAGTCGATGGGAATGAATATTGTGTGGGGTATTAACACAGGGTTGTGCAATACCATCCATTTTAAGCTACTGCCCAAGTTGAACTTCCAACCCAGTCAGTCTCCACAAACTTCTATTCAATTTACGAAGCCCATTCTATCTCACTCTGTATCCAATTCTGCTTAGAATTTACTCCCTGGCTTGTATTGCTCTTAGGCCTGTCTGTGATCTGCCCTTGAACTTAACTTTCTATTTAATTTTCTTTTGCTGCAAATCAAAATTGGCTCCACAACACTCAACATCCATCCTCAACCTATCCTTAGCATTGCCCTCTGCTCAGTCGTAGCTCTCTTACACCAGTGTATGCTGGACACAGCCTGACCTCCTCCACAGCCTGGCAGTAACATCAAGGAAGAACTGTTCATAACTTCGAATAAAGAATGTATTATAATCAGGCTCACAAATAAAAATATGTGCCTTGATGCAGCAATGTGGAAACATGCAGTTTTATTTTAATTTAAAGGAAAGTTTCCTTGTTCACGAAAAATGATCTTACAGAACAGCTGAAGATATAATAAAAGAAGTAACTTTCACAAGGTCAGGATGTCTCAAAATGCTTGAAATAGCCAATGAAATAATTTTGATGTGCAATGGCTGTTCTAATATAGGGAGATACAGAAGTCAATTTGTGCAGAGCAAAATACCACAAACAGCAATGAGATAAATGACCAGATAATTTATGTTAATGATGTTGCTTAAGGGATAAATGTTGGCCAGGAAAAAGGAGAACACCTCTGGTCTTCTTCAAACAACAGCATGAGATCTTTTGAGTCCACCTGAAAATGGGGCCTCAGATTAACATCTCATTCAGAACTAGGGCACCTCTGACAAAACTGCACACCTCAGTACCGTGCCGAAGCCTAGATTATATGCTTAAAGCTCAGGAGTAGGCCCTTAGTTGACAACTTTCTGACTCAGAGGTGGGAGTGCTACCTCTGAGTAAGTTCTGCATTTCATTAATGTATCAAGACTGACACCTTAAAAGAGCATCAAAAACTATATCAAAAAGTAGTCACTCAAATGCTTTTCTTCAGTTGTAATATTATTTATTTTGATCGCAGACAACAAATATGTGTCTGCCAAAAGAATGTAGCAAAGAAGAGATTAAAAGCTAGCAGAGAATGTTCTCTGCAAGAACAATATTATACTGGACTCTGCATATTTCTATCTCTTACAGACAACAGCTGGCAATTAATCACAAAAAGCCTCAGCTTATCCAGACGCATTTCTATTCCAGGTGTCCTTCTGTAACTTTGAGCTGCGAATGAGATTATGTCTGTTCTTTTTATATTTCTTGCTGTGTTG
This sequence comes from Cetorhinus maximus, assembly GCF_964194155.1. Classification (NCBI taxonomy): domain Eukaryota; kingdom Metazoa; phylum Chordata; class Chondrichthyes; order Lamniformes; family Cetorhinidae; genus Cetorhinus; species Cetorhinus maximus. The sequence continues at coordinate 119,396,143 of NC_135880.1, read as the reverse complement.
GCTTTACAGCAAAATTCCCCAAGTGGCCTGTTCAAATACAGATTCAAACACAATTGTTAGTCAGTGATGGTTTCTGATGAATAAAGCTTAAGTTGAGCTAAAGGGCGTATCCGTCATAGGAAATATAAAAATGTGAAAAGGAAGTAGGAGGAATTTGAAACAACAGTTTAAGCAGTGAGTGCACAAATATGAGCTGTAGCGATTTTTACTTTTTAACTTGAGGAGTAAAAGTATGAACTGTGGTATTTAACATGCAAACTTTTTTTGGGTTTCTTTCTATTTTGTTGAAAAGGCTTGTGGGGCTCATTCCATGACAGGAAAGTAGTCAGAGTGTGCCTGGAGAACACAGCCCGTGCTGGTTTTAATCTTCTGAAGCCACTGTTTCTTCTCTTAGGAATTTGTCTATGATCCTGAGCCAAGAACGCTGGAAAAAGTCTGCACTCCTTATCATAGCCAGTGTACATTTCGCAGCACTGTGCACCTGAAAGGGTAATGAAGAAATTACTGAACAATTAACTTCTCTGTTGCTCCATGTACTTTCACTCAAGACATAACACCAATTTCTAAATGGTAATCACATGCTGCCAAACAGAGTTGACAATACTCCTACAAATTGAAATACCAAGAAAGGAGCTTGATAACACTTGAGAAACCTACTGCTATTGTAATTTACATTATTACTAATTTACATTAGTAATCATCTATTCTGCCTTTTTAATATTATCTAAGTTATGATGTAAGAATATACTAATGTAAACTGAACTTGCATAATTAACAATTATTATATTGCAGCCCTGGTCCTAAAATATAGAGAAAATTCAAGTGTGTGTCTTTAGATTCTCTTGGGTCATACTTATGTAACCCAAGAGCGTATATTTTGTCTGCATTATGAAAGCATTAGTAAATAATTATTAAACAAGTGTGACTCTTGAGGGTAATAATTTTCTAGGAAACTGTCGCAAATATATGTGCAGTTTTCTGATTGTGTTGTGTCAGAATGGGATTTCATGTTTAACAGGTCAGAAAGCAGCAGGTTGCAATTTGTTCAGCCAAGTTATCGATAAAAAATTGTCTTCACTACTCTTTGATCAAAGTTTATGCTAGCTGTACATTAACACAGATTCAACAGGAGAAAATCAAAGGGCAATGTTTCTTCAATGGCATTTCCCATTGAACCATCAAATAAACTAGCTGATCTGCCCCATACTAATATTGTATTAGAACAATTGCTCACTAGTCTTTAGTTTCTTAATATATTTAGTGACGCAAAATTAAGTTCACAAAATGATTCAAGTGTTCCAAATGAGAGAGAGAAGCAATGAGGTAGAAGGGTGTGAACAATTGGGGCAACTTTCCACCGCAACGTGCCAATGATTCAAGCGAGCTATAAAATTCAGAGTTCACTGATTTCCCCTCTGAACTTGCTAACAGCCCACTCTATTTTCCGGATGGGCTAAGCTGGTTCTGCAGATTTATATTTCAGTATTCATAAAGAGAATTTAAAAAAGCAAGCAAATGAGGGCAAGATAATAACATTTTGATCACCAAGGGCAGAATTTTCCCTTTGTCGGGCAGGCGAGCCCAGGAGCGACCACGAAACGGAGCGCCGCCGGCAATCGGGCCCTGACCGTGACATCACGCTGGCTGGCCAATTAACGGCCAGCCAGCTTGAAAGGCGTGCTGAAAGGCTCAGCGCTGCCGGGGTGAGGCTGGAGGAGGGCGAGCGCGGAGGTCTGCGCATGCGTGGGGGAGCGAGCGCTGACAGCCCCCTGAGGGCACAGAGCTGCCCCAGGGAGCTGGAGATTTGGACAAAGGAAAATAAAACTTAAATGAATGATATAAACATGTCCCCACATGTGACTCAGTCACATGAAGAGGGACATGTTTAAAATGAAGTGGAAAGTGTTTTTTGAGTTTTTTACTTATCGTTGGAAACCCCATTCCATCCGTGGGCAAGGATTTGTAAAAAATGCAAAAGCTGTCTAGCGTATTTGCCCGCCCGCCAACCGAATGGTTAAGTAGGCAGTGAAAAATACAACTTAATTAATATTTTAAGGGCCTTAATAGGCCTCTTAGTTGTCGGCGGGCACGCTGCTGACTCTCTCATGCGTCCGCCGACTGAAAGAGTGCGTGATGATGTTGGGGTGCTCACCCGATGTCATCACGTGGGATTTTACGTCAGATCGGGTTGGGTGCACGCCCACCTGACGGACATAAAATCCTGCCCCAAGTTTCTTTCAAGCCAATAGTCTCGCTTTAGCCTTATGGGTCCATTCTGAGAGCACTTTCTCCTGTACATATTCATCTATGTGATAAGGTTGCCATGTCTTTGACTGCCTTCAGATTGCCTGCAGCCAAAAGTCTGCACCCCTTTCAAAAGAGCAGTCTGTTTTTAAATAGCACGAATGCCAGAAACTGAAAGTCCCTGTAAGACAGAGATAAAAACAAAAAACTGCGGATGCTGGAAATCCAAAACAAAAACAGAAATACCTGGAAAAACTCAGCAGGTCTGGCAGCATCGGCGGAGAAGAGCAAAGTTGATGTTTTGAGTCCTCATGACCCATCAACAGAACTAAGTAGAAGTTTTTCTAAAAACTAAGTTTTTCTACTTTTGTTCTGTTTTTGTCCCTGTAAGACAAGCTGACAATCAAAAGTGGGAGCCTTCCAATTTACCAGTTTTGCTCCACCCCCACGGGCACACGCTGCCAATGTCATGTTGATTCTCCATCCGAAAGCAGAGCCGACAAAAATTTCAAGCCCCATTTCTTTCTGCTACTGATTAGAATTTATTTTCTCCCATTCATAGCTTGGGCAGACTTCCCCTGCTATCAGGGAAGTTCTGCTGATGAGAAATTAAAATGCAAACCCTAACTTTTTAATGACCAGTTGTTTGTTTCTTTTACGTCAAAGAATCCACACTGCAATCTAAATGAAGCAGGTTTCATAGCCACAAGAGCCCCAGAGTATTGCAGTGGCAATTCAAATGTATAGGGGGTATATATATGAGAAAGAGCGATGTTGTAGTTGCTATTATTTACAAGATGTGTCATATAGCAAAAAACTTTGCTTATTACTTTGGTTAAAAAGGGTGTGTGTATAAAATGACCAGCTACAATCAGGTAATAAATGAGTGAGTCGGATGTGGGCATCTATTTCGATATGCCATGTGGTTGAGATTATATTGTGTGGTATTAATAATTTGTCCATATCAAATACCTTAGCTACTAGAACAAAGGAATAACTTGAGGTTCAAAATCCACAGGACAACAATCCTTAACCTTAGGGCAGGATTTTTAGGTCCCAATAGGGGTAGGAATGCAGGCAGGCGGGCACTACAAATAGAGTCGCCAGCTGGCATGCTGGTTTTATGATGCCATTCCTGCGGCAATTTTCATCAGGACAAGGGAAGGTGGGCCATGGAATCCTGTCCAATTTGGGAATGAAGCCAATTATTCCCTTGATTAGCTCATTGTCACCTTGTCAATGGCCAGTTTGGGATATTGATGGAGGTGCAGCCTTGAACGGATCGACTCTGACTGACAATGAATGATGCTGATCTGTCCAAAAGTCTCAATGTTCCCATTCAAATATCTTTGTTTCCCTTCACCACTTCTTGCTTCTTTTCCAGTCTCGCTATTGAAGAATGGAAGCTCAGCTGTTTGGAGCCACATGTCAATATTTACAGTGTGTTCCAAATGTAACAAGTGAAGCAATCCCCAGCGAACCATTCAGTGCTCTGCCTGTCACAGTGGCATCCACACCTGACCACTTCCACAAGGTGCATGTGGCCATGAAGATGCCAGTGGGTGCACCTCCAGAGGCTGCTGCACTGGCGTCAATACAGGGGCAGCCTCCCTCATAGGACTCTGCTGCATGGATGGTCTGTCAGCCAGGAGGGCCAACTAGGCTGATAATGATAATGGTGCCCCAAGAGGGATAGCGCCCTCATCCTCCTTAGTGACATCCTCAGTCTTCGACTAATGCCCAGATGGCTTCAGGGAGGAGAGAACCAGCTGGGGCGCAACTGGCATCCACTCCAAATATCTTTGCGCCATCAGCACCACTGACCAGTCCATGCTATAGAGTGTAGCGTGCATGCTGTGCATGTCAATGTAACATTCCTACATCCACTCCAAGTGCTGCCGCATATGGCTCTCCATGAGGTTGGCCACCCTCTCAATGGAGGAGCTCATGCTCAAAGAGACCTGAGCCATGTGGTGGTGCACATGAGAAGAATGGAATCCTCCATTCTCAGTCCAGACCATATACTGCCTCAGGGAACTCTGATGTGTGGGAGCACATCTGTTACTGCTGGTCTAGGTAGATCCTCCTTTCCTATGGCTCCTGAGACCCTTTATCTGCGTCCAACCAAGTTTGGTTGCTCCTTCATCCTCCAGGGAGCGAGTGCCCGCAGCTGCCTCTGCCCCTCTCACCTCCTCCTGCTCACCAGTGCTGCGCCTTTTAGTCAGTGCCACCGTATCCTATCTAATTGCACGTGAGGGCCCATCAATGTAAGTGTATCTGAGATGGTGGAGGGGCCACTTGTTGTGATGGTGCTGGCTCTGCAGTCTCAGTTTCTAAGAATGGCTCTGGTGCCCTGCCAGGATTCAGGTTCAATGTCAGAACTTGTGTGAGAGACATAAGAAGAGATCATGAGAATTAGCAGTTGCCAGCAGGAAAATCTGCAATGCTGAGGCTTCAAAATGCAACTGCATCTTTGGCATGCTGTCAGAAAAGGAGTGATGCACACCAACCCCTTCATCTACAGATTGCAATACATTTTCACCCTCTGCACCAGGTATGCCCATTTCGCTTCCCATGATTTCCTCCTGTGGGACCACCCTTGCAATTTTTGTGGCTTTATCCTCCATAGCAGTGACGATGTGGAGTCATGCCCTCTCCCTGGCATTGTGCACCCTTTTCTCCTGTAAGGACAAAGGAGAGAGAGAAAGGTAAGGCACTGCTGGCCTTTCTGACCAGTGTCAGCAATGCCTAAGACGCTTCATGTATAAATGTCAGTGCTGGCAAGTACTCAACAGCACAATGGCAGCTGGTAGAATTTAAATTCAATTAACAAATCTGGAATATAAAACTAGTCTCAGTAATGATGACCATGACAACTATCATCAATTGTCATTAAAAAAAACGCATCCGGTTCACTAATGCTCTTTAGGGTAGGAAATCTGCCATCCTTACCTGGTCTGCCCTGCACATGATTCCAGATCCACAACAATGTGATTGACTCTTAACTGCCCACTGAAATTAGCAAACCACTCAGTTCAAGGGCAATTAGGGATGAGCAACAAATGCTTTCCTTGCCAGCAATACCCACATCCCATGAAAGGATAAAGAAAAATAAATCACTCCCATTTTTAGGAGCAGCACATGCCCTCAGCCTCCTCAGCTGGAATGTCTGCTGGGGTTTGAATACCTAGAGGCCTGTCTTCTTCGTGAAGATGTTCATTGAACCCTTTTCGGCACTGGACCCAGTTCCTACAGACCATACTTCTACTCCTGACTATTTCAGTTAAGCCATACCAGCTTTGTTTGACTGTATGGGCTTATCTATCTGCCCTCTAGAAAGGGGACCTCCCTCTTCACCCTCACATCATCCAAGAGGGCCTTGAGGTCAGCATCTGAGAAGCGAGGGGCAGCCCTACCCTGGGTGCCAGACCCCTGCTTCTCCTCCTGACTCCCTGGTGCTTGCATTTTTCTTTTCAAATGGTAGCCACAGTAAAGGTTGCCATTGTGACTTTAAGTGAGGCTTATGCTTGCAGATTCCCATCTCCAACCCACACCTGTGGCCATTAATTCGTCGCCCAACCCATCCTCCAGCCATTACAACAATCATGGACTATGACTACTTCCTCCGCCATCCAGGGAGGGGTTGGTATCAGAAAGATAATATTCCGCCTTGTTTGACCAGCTGAAAAAAAGTGTCTGTGATTTCTATGGGGCTGTCTGGCGGGAAATGGTTGGAATCTTTGGAGAAAAAGGCATAACCAGATAAACAAAAACCATTCACACCATCTCTCCAGGAGTTTGGCCAAGCTCCCGCTAACAGGAGAGCTTGGAGAACCCCGTGGAAATTCAAGCCCATGGTTTTAAAGTTTATTTTTTAAAATTGAAACGGTGTCGTGATCATTTGTGCTGCAGCAAATATTTTTGTTGTAATTCAAATGTTCCCTGTGGCCTGTGAGGAGCTGTAAAAATGAATTTTCCAAGCAAACTGTTTTGCAAAGTGAGTCATGCCGAAAATTGTCTGAAAAGGTGACAATCCCTTGTTTAGCAGTGAAAACTATAAATGTGAAAAACAGAACTCTATTAAATGGATGAAATAAAGTGCATCCATAAGCCAATGACATTCTTTAAGAGCTCAATCCTGGGTGCAGTTTACGGCTGCACTGTGGTGTGCAATTCTCCCACCTGTAAAATCAAGATGGGGCCATTTCCAATTCCTGGATAGCAGTAAATCTGAATTGTCCTCAGAGGTGAAATCCTTGTCTTTTTGCTGAAATTTAGTGAAGAAGTCTATATGAGTGTAAAGCAATGTTTCCCATCTAAAATGTTTTTTTGCTTAAGTTAACAAAGTCAGAAATGTCGCTCCCCCTCCTCCCATATATTTCTAATCTTTCCTCTTTCATGAATTCAGGCCAGGTTGGAGGAAGGCATGAGTGCATGGATGTTATTTTAAGGAGTAAACGTACTTGAACTGGACATTTTTAATACAATAGGAAGATGCTTTTAAACAGTTGCCATTGGTTCAGTTTTTTTTCTCCTCTTGAATGTAAACTTTCCCACTCTTATTGCCAGATGGAGTAGAAAATATTCCAAGCTCTCCCACACCCAATATTACAGTGATGGCACTCAAACAGAGAATTTATTGCTTCCTATGTAGACGTTAATATATTTTTGTACCCTCAAACATTTTGTAATTCTGATGAAGCATCAACCAGTATGTGCAGGTAAAATCACCAACGTGCCTGTACAGGTCAGGCTGAGTGTGAATCTTGAACAAGATCATAGGAGATGTATTTCTGCTGTTGTTTCTTTTCATAGTAGGAGAAGCAAACATTTGGCTTTCTGATAATTCAATTTTGCCAATTTCAAGCCATCAATCCATTTATTGCTGTAAATAATAGCTGAATATGGATTTCTCTGTGTAGTCTTTGGTTAGGCATTCATTTCCTCTATCTGTGTGAGATCCTTCAGATCAGGAAAGAATTACAAACACAACCAGAATATATTTACACTTTACAAAATCAGGGTGCTTGTTCATTTCAATTGTTTCTACATTGTATTTGTGCTTCAGATCAGCTCTGTACTGTACATACAAAGAGCACAAGGGGAGGTCAGGACAGCTTCTTCTTCCAATATTTGCTCATACCTAACTGTCCCAAAATTGCAAACATGACATTAAAGCAACTGCAGATGTACAAAGCTTAATTGCGCACGTGTAATCAGTGCAAAGTTTGTAACTATGAATCTTGCTACGGACATCCCCAATATTGCTGGGAAATCTTTCCAGGTCAGCAATGTTGGAGCAGTATTGAATGCTTGCACAATGTGCTCATGAATTCCCTTGTCACCAAGGTGGACGCCATCCAATGAGCTGCCTCTGTAACTTCCCTCCCTTCCACATGCTCACCAACTAAACTTTTTCAAAGGTGCCCCCCACCCCCCCACACCCCCCCACACCCCTCACTGCCTAGTCGTGAGCTTGTATCTCTTGTCTCCCTCCCTCTCTCCTATCTCTCCCATGCCCTCTCCAAGCCCATTTTGTCCATGAGACCCATCTCCTGCTCTCTTGACCCTATTCCCACTAAACTACTAAATACCCAACTTCTCTTCCTGGCCCCCATGTTGACACTCGCATTGTTAATGGTTCTCTCTCCTCAGGTTCTGTTCGTCTGTCCATTGCATCTCCAGTCATCACACCTTCCCTCAAAAAGCCAACACTTGACCCTTTCATCCTTGCAAACTACCACCCCATCATTAACCTCCCTTGTCTCTCCAAAATCCCTGAATGTGACATCTCCCAAATTTGTGCCAATCTTTCCTGGAACTCCATGTTTAAATCCCTCCATTCAGGTTTCTGCCCTGCCACAATATCGAAACGGTTCTTACAAAGTCACAAGTGGCACCTTAAATGACTGAACAATGGCAATCTATCCCTCCTTTTCCTTCTCAACTTGTCCATAGCCTTTGGCACAGTTGATTACACCAGTTTCCCTCCAATTCCTCCTGTCCACTGGCATCTAGCTGGGTGGGACTGCACTCACCTAGTTCCAGTCTAATCTATCTAATCATAGCCAGAGAATCACTGTGAATGGGTTTTCATCCCACTCTAGCATGGTTACCTCTGGTGCCCACAAGGATCCATGGCCTCCTCCTATTCTCATCTACATGCTGCTCCTTGGTGACACCATTGGAAGACATGTCAGTTTCCATGTGTACGTTGACGATACCCAGCTTTACCTCACCACCACCTTTCTCAGCACCTCCACTGTCTCAAATTTGCTAGTGTGCTTGACAATATCCAGTACTTCTGCTCCCTTGCCATGGACACCATCCATCTCTCTGGCAACCATCTGAGGCTGAACCAGACTGTTCACAACCTCAGTGTCATATTTGACACCCTGAAATGAGCTTTCAGTCACACAACCAGGCCATCACTAAGACTGCTTCCACCTTCATAACATCAGCCATACTCCGCCCCTGCCTCAGCTATCCTGCTGCTGAAATCTTCATCCTTGCCTTTGTTGTCTTCAGACTTAACTATTCTAATGCACTCCTGACAGCCTCTCCCATTCTATGCTCCATAAACTTGAGGTCAGCCTGAACTCTGCTGCCCGTGTTCTAATTTGCACCAAATTCTGTTCATCCATCACCCTGTATTTGCTGACTTACATTGGCTCCCAGTGAGGCAATGCATCAATTTTAAAGTTGTCATCCTTGTTTACAAACCCCTCTATGGTCTCACCCCTCCTTATCACTGTAATCTCCACCAGCCCCACAACCCTCTGAAATATCTGCACTCTTCTAATTCTGGCATCTTGAGCATCCCCAATTTAATTACTACACCATTGGTGGCTGTGCCTTCAGTTTCCTGAACCCTAAGCTCTGGAATTCCTTCCCTACACCTCTCTACTTCGCTACCTCACTTTCCCCTTTTGAGACAATACTTAAAGCCTACATCTTTTGTCAAACTTTTGGTCAACTGCCCTAATATCTCATTATGTAGCTTGGTGTCAGATTTTGTTTTATAACGCCTCTGTGAGGCATCTAGGGGTGTTTTATTTACATTAAAGGTGCAACAAAAATACAAGTTGTTATTGTTGTTTAGAGGTCAGACCACCCACATAGATGGCAGATGCAGATGGGCGGAGTCAGGCAATGTTATGGACTTTGGAAGTAGGTGTTTTTTGTGACAAAGAGGATATTACTTTAAAAAGCTAATAAATGTTGGCCTTTATCTTAAGAGGGTTGGAAGTTATGCTACAGCTATGCAGAGCTGTGATGAGACCCCATGAGAAATACTGTGTGCAGCTCTCGGCACCGTACCTCAGGAAGGATATATTGACCTTGCAGTGCGGGTTCACCAGAATGATACCAGGGCTAAAAGGATTAAATCATGAGGACACTATAAGCATAGACTAGAACGTAGGAGATTAAGAGGTGGTGTAATTGAGGTGTTTAAGAAGATTTAAGCATGGTCACAGTCACAGAGGATATCATTTATGATTTTGATTAGAGTCATTTTAGGATTGTGGCAAGGGCGGAAACCTGATTGGAGCAATTCGAACTGGGAATTGTGGGAAATATGGGCACTGATCTAAGAGGAAGGGTCCATTAGATTGCCCAGTTGACTTTGACAGCTCTAAAGGGGAAGTAATCGTGTGGTATAACAAGATAATTAAATTCCACAGTATGTCCTTCAGGAATTACATATAAACAATTTCCTGCTCAAAAGTGAGCAAGGAATATTTGGCACATAGTTTCACCTCATGCACCACCAGAATGGTACTGATGCACTGACATAAAGCTTGTGTATTATTGACTTGTATTCCCTGTGTTTGGTAGTAGGAAGAGATTATCTAAAGAACTTTGCAGGAAGAAATTTCAAATTGGATGTGCAAGCAGTATTTAATGTGGGCATCTGCATTGTTGCACCAAAGCATCTATGAAGTGACAGTTATCAAGAATCATACCAAATGTAACCTCAAACACCCATAATATCCAAAAGATTAATGTCATATGAGGCAAAGTAATATTCTGTGTGGAACTTCTGAAACTTCTAAAATGTTCACCAAACTTTAACATTTTCCTTATTATCAACGAAAAAAAATGGCAAAGTGACTTTCCCCAAGTCTTTACAATCTGTTTACCTATCAACACATTCATTTTTCCAGGGATTCCAAGATAAAATAAGCAGCTGACACTATTGTATTTTCCAATCCATTGCTTCACATCCAGCCATGACCCTGCCATTATCCATTCATAGAAATACAGTCAGTATCCAAAATCAGCAGCAATTCCTTTAGAGATTTCTGAGGCACTTGAATATCCCATGACCATGATGGATTACATTATTGTCTTCCTACAAAAAAGTTTTTAGCCTGGTAATCTGTCATAGAAAATTAACTCCCCTCTCAAAATCTAATTTTTCATGCCTCTGAATGTGTCAGATAGTGCAGTACACTGTGTCAGAAAATAATGAAATCATCAATTATAAAATGATCCAAAAAAACGTGTGAAAGTGTTTCGATGATAGATGACTATAGCTGATCCAATTTTGACTTATAATTAGCCTTGCCCTTCATTTCTCAGGAAATCACATCTGAGCCATGTTGATGGCCTTAATAAATCCCTGCCCCCTGCTGATGATTTAAACAGCTGCATAGAGCTAATAAAGTTGTTTTGCTCCCTGGGCCGTGCCATTAACATAACTGTAAGTCTTTTTCAATTGCACAATCATGGGTGTGACATTTGTCACTCACAAAGCTTTCAATTTGCATCTGAATATCTTGGCAATTCAAAGGTACTATTCCTTCAATGTGAACATGTTGCCAAACTTTTATCCCCCATGTTCCATAACAAGTCTGTCAGGACAATTATGGCAGATATGGCAATGGCTGTGATAATTTTTTTACTGAAAGAATACTTGTTTATAAATCATGGGAAAATGCCATCTGTTTTGTATTGTCCACCAGAGTAGACCTCCTGTATACTATACACCCTCCTAGGCCCTCGTGGACACACCATGCTCTGTGAACATTTGCACACACCCAGAGACGACACTGCATTCACACACAGACTGCCATACATCTGTTTCTATTTTCCATAGTCTGCTCTGTTGCAAATTTACATTCTGAAAATAAATTCAATTTAAACTCATCTGCTCAGCTTAAGACACCACCGCCATTCATTTCTGTCATCCCAATCATCCATCGTAGCTTCAGAGATAAAGATCTATTAAAACTCAAGAAAACTGGTGTGCCTGATCAGGAGAATTACCACAGAAATTCTGCCCCTTACTTTTAAATTTCAATTGCACTGCTGATGATATTATCAGGCCATGGCTTTGGAATGTTAATTAAGCCCCAACCTGCCTTTTGCAGGAGCCTTGTCCATGGCATGATATCTGTACTTTAAAGGGGCAGGAGTGGGGTCAGGTAGCCCAGTACTAATATTTTAACTAACACTACCCTCCACCTGCCCCCCTCATCCCATAATAATTTCAGGCCCCTTAATTTGAGATCTGGAAGTGAATGTGTTATGATGTGAAGTGTGAACTATGTTCTTTTTATTTAGTCATTTGGTAGCACACAACTTGAGTATTGCTAAAAAAATGACTTGTCGGAGCTTTTTGTCTTACACTCACAGGAACATAGGAACAGGAGTAGGCCATTCAGCCTGTCCAGTCTGCTTCGCCATTCAATTAAATCATGGCTGGTCGTCTACCTCAATGCCAATTTCCCGCACTATCCCCATATCCCTCTATGTCATTAGTCTCCAGAAATCTATCAATTTCTGTCTTGAACATGCTCAATGATTGAGCTTCCACAGCCCCCTGGGGTAGAGAACTCCAAAGATTCACCGCCCTCTGAGTGAAAAAAATTCTCCTCATCTCAGTCTTAAATGGCCTGCCCCTCATTCTGAGACTGCCTCTCCTGGTTCTAGGCTCACCAGCCAGGGGAAATATCCTACCTACACCCACCCTGTCATGCCCTGTAAGAATTTTGGAAGTTTCAATGAGATCGCCTCTCATTCTTCGAAACTCTAGAGAATACAGGCTCAGTTTCCTTAATCTCTCCTCATAAGACAATCCTGACATCCCAGGGATTAGTCCAATGAACCTCCATTGCACTCCCTCAATGGCAAGTGTATCATTTCTTAGATAAGGAGACCAAAACTATACACAATATTCCAGATGAGGTCTCATCAAGGCTCTATACAATTTCACCAAGACACCCTTAATTCTGTACTCAAATCCCCTTGTGATGAAGGCCAGCATACCATATGCTTTCTTAATTGATTGTTTCACCTGCATGCTACCTTTGAGTGACTCATGAACAAAGACAGAGGTCTCTTTGGACATCAACGCTTCCCAACCTCTCAGCATTTTAGAAATATTCTGACTTCCTGTTTCTCTGACCAAAGTGGATAACTTTACACTTATTCACATTGTATTCTATTTGCCATGTTCTTGCCCATTCATTTAACCTGTCCTAGTCTGCTTGAAGCCTCATCAGGACAATTTACAAGAATACCAAATATAAAGGGAACAACAATTTATACTTCATGAGAACAGAGTGCTGGTTAGTTGGCAAGTGGACTCTGATCGGTAGAGGTGTTGCCATGGAGAATGCACCAGTTAACCGATGACTGGCAGTTAACTGCCAAGCTTCCTTTAAATTCAAACAAGGCAGGTTGACTCTGATTGGTCAAGGCATTGCCCCAGAGATTGAACCAGAGAATGGCTATTGCCTATTTTTAGTTGAAACATGCACAATGTGTGTACATGTTCTGCCTGTCTGTCGGCAAAGAATGGGGCACTGTGTATTAATATATGTAGCTTCTAGCACGCATAAGGCAGATTTGATAAGGGAGCTTAAGGTGAAGGAACCCTTAGGAGGAAGTGACCAATGTATGATAGAAATTACCCTGCAATTTGAGAGGAAAAAGCTGGAATCAGATGTAACGGTATTATAGTTGAATAAAGGCAACTACAGAGGCATGAGGGAGGAGCTGGCCAGAATTGACTGGGAGATGAGCCTAGCAGGAAAGGCAGTGGAACAGCAATGGCAGGAGTTTCTGGGAGTAATTTGGGAGACACAGCAAAAATTCATCCCTAGGAAGAAGAAGCATACTAAAGGGAGGACGAGGCAACCATGGCTGACAAGGGAAGTCAGGGACAGCATAAAAGCTAAAGAGAAAGCATACAATGTGGCGAAGGGCAGTGGGAAACCAGGGGATTGGGAAGCCTACAAAGACCAACAGAGGACAACTAAAAAAGAAATAAGGAGGGAGAAGATTAAATATGAGGGTAAACTAGCCAGTAATATAAAAGAAGATTGCAAGAGTTTTTTTAGATATATAAAGGGTAAGAGAGAGGCAAAAGTGGACATTGGGCCACTGGAAAATTACGCTGGAGAAGTAGCAGTGGGGAACAAAGAAATGGCGGAGGAACTGAATAGGTACTTTGCGTCAGTCTTCACAGTGGAAGACACGAGTGACATCCCCAAAGTTCAAGAGAGTCGGGGGGCAGAGGTGAGTATGGTGGCCATTACCAAGGAGAAGGTGCTAGGAAAACTGAAATGTCTGAAGGTGGATAAATCACCTGGGCCAGATGGATTACACCCCAGAGTTCTGAAGGAAATAGCTGAAGAGATAGTGGAGGCGTTAGTGGCGATCTTTCAGGAATCACTGGAGTCAGGGAGGGTCCCAGAGGACTGGAAAATCGCTAATGTAACCCCCCCTGTTTAAGAAGGAGTGAGGCAAAGACGGGAAATTACAGACCGATTAGCCTGACCTCGGTCGTTGGTAAGATTTTAGAGTCCATTATTAAGGATGAGATTTCAGAATACTTGGAAGTGCCTGGTAAAATCGGGCAAAGTCAGCATGGTTTCATCAAGGGGAGGTCATACCTGACAAATCTGTTAGAATTCTTTGAGGAGGTAACGAGTAGGTTAGACAAAGGAGAGCCAATAGATGTTATCTACTTGGACTTCCAGAAGGCCTTTGACAAGGTGCCACACAGGAGGCTGCTCAGTAAGATAAGAGCCCATGGTGTTAGAGGTAAGGTACTAGCATGGATAGAAGATTGGCTGTCTGGCAGGAGGCAGAGAGTGGGGATAAGGGGGTCCTTCTCAGGATGGTGGCCGGTGACTAGTGGAGTTCCGCAGGGATCAGTGTTGGGACCACAACTTTTCACTTTATACATTAATGATCTAGATGAAGGAACTGAGGGCATCCTGGCTAAGTTTGCAGATGATACAAATATAGGTGGTAGTATTGAGGAGGCGGGGAGGCTGCAGAAGGATTTGGACAGGTTCGGAGAATGGGCAAAGAAGCGGCAGATGGAATACAACGTGGGGAAGTGTGAGGTCATGCACTTTGGTAGGGAGAATTGAGGCATGGACTATTTTCTAAATGGGGAGAGAATTCAGAAGTCTGGAGTGCAAAGGGACTTGGGAGTCCTAGTCCAGGATTCTCTTAAGGTTAACTTGCAGGTTGAGTCGGTAGTTAGGAAGGCAAATGCAATGTTGGCATTTATTTCAAGAGGACTAGAATATAAAAGCAGGGATGTGCTGCTGAGGCTTTATAACGCTCTGGTCAGACCACATTTAGAATATTGTGAGCAATTTTGGGCCCCGTATCTCAGGAAGGATGTGCTGGCCCTAGAGAGGATCCAGAGGAGGTTCACGAGAATGATCCCAGGAATGAAAGGCTTAACATATGAGAAATGTTTGAGGACTCTGGGTCGATACTCGATGGAGTTTAGAAGGATGAGGGGGGATCTGATTGAAACTTACAGAATACTGAAAGGCCTGGATAGAGTGGACATGGGGAAGATGTTTCCATTAGTAGGAGAGACTAGGACCCGAGGGCACAGCCTCAGAGTAAAGGGAAGACCTTTTAGAACAGAGATGAGGAGAAACTTCTTTAGCCAGAGAGTGGTGAATCTATGGAATTCATTGCCACAGAAGGCTGTGGAGGCCAGGTCATTGAGTGTATTTAAGACCAAGATAGATAGGTTCTTGATTGGTAAGGGGATCAAAGGTTACAGGGAGAAGGTGGGAGAATGGGGTTGAGAAACTTATCAGCCATGATTGAATGGCGGAGCAGACTCGATGGGCCGATTGGCCTAATTTCTGCTCCTATGTCTTATGTCTTATAAGTATGCCATTCTGCAAGCCTGACTGATTTAACTGGTTGTCAGCATAAATCTTAGCACACTCAGGATTGTTTAGCAAATGTCATCAAATCATGGAATCACATCTAAAGTTGGACACTGTGTTATGGGTTTTGCAAGCACAGGCTGGTTGGTTACAGTCAGTACCTTGCCTGTTGTGAACAGCCAAAGGGACATGTAGTTTGATATGGTCCACCAGTTTTTGAAACATACGGCCTACATACCTAGCATCATACTGGCACTAAAATTTATATACCACATTACACAATTATGTGAAAGGCAGAACATCTTTTGGCTTGACAGCAGCATCTTAGTGGCGAACACCATTTGTATTCTACTGCATAGTAGCAGTATGAAACTACTAGCTTCACCTGCTGTTCAATTTTTTGAGATACCTTTTTCTTCCACGGTAATCTGAGGTAGGCTGGGCACTTTTCAGGACAGAAAGTGGGGGCCTTAGGCCTGTTCATGAGTTTGCGTGATATACAGTGAGCAGTGATCCGATCAGGGTAACCATTATCCACAGGGTGGCTTTGATGAGTCTTATTTCAGCATCAAACTTGCATTGTGAGCAAATGGCTTGGGCTCTATTTATGAGATTGCTGATAAGGCCAATCTTAGTACATGGAACTGTAGGAATCCCAACATGTATATTGACCAGTGAAGGTAGGCTTGCGGTAGACTTTAGTAGAGAATACCGTGACAGATTTCTCAACTAACCCAACAAGAAAAAGGAGCTCATTTGACTGCTCCATTCCAAAGGTGAATTTGAGCGCAGAATGGAGCCCATTAAGGTGTGCAAGGGAATTCTTCCATGAAGCTGCGGATTCGCATATAGCAAATGCATCATCTACATATCAGAAATATGCAAGGGGCAGGAGGCTGGGTGTCATTCTATCAAAGACGTATTTCTCATGGAACCCAACAACGATGTTTGCGAGAGCTGGCCCCAGAGGGCCACCATCTATTTGGGCATGCATGATGCCGTTAAAACTGAACTCAACTGCGCAAGTTGCTGAGTTCATAAGTTCAATGATTTCGGATTCACACAATGGAGGGGGGTCTAGGTCACCATGATGTCATGCTGCAGTGAAAATATCTGTGGCTTCCTGTTCCTTTTTTTTATTTCTATAATGATATACAGTGGTAAGCAGCAAGGCACCAAAAATCTGCAAAGATTTGATGGAGATATCAGGATAATACTGTCCTATTTACCCCTTGAGTCTCTGATTTTAGGGCAGAGCCTGTTTCTGATAGGTTTTCATTCCATTTTCATACTGATAAAATGTTCAGGGTGAGAGTGGTGGGGTTGTTTCCTCTGCAATGCCCTCTACCGCCTGCTCCCCCCACCCCATCCCCAACCACCTATAAACAGTGTGTACATGCAGGTGTTAAATATTAGAATTCACACCACACCCAACCCCATGGGGCATCATTTACATTGTGCAACTTTATGACCAGCTTAAAACTGCCTTGAGATTCAGCCAATGGAAATGCTCCATTTAAAGCTGTGAACAGCCTGGAGAACTTCTGCTCATCACTAAGGATTTTCTTTCTCACTTTGGGGGAGCTACTTAGCCTTATTTCAAACTGCCAAAGCAACGAATTTTAATCATCAGTAGGTTTTCAATTCCAACCCACAGTATGGGATATCACAGAGTTTCACTATTAGCAGACACCTTACTTTACAATCTTGGTGGAGAAGGAAGGAGGACAATGGAAAGTGAATCAATATCAAAAGAAGTCGAAGCCAACCTGGATTACCTCCACAAAGAGTAAATAGTCACTGGAGATGTTATGAGAGATTGAATGAATGTGTTTTTGCTGATTTTATTTGACTGTTATGCCATTGGTTCCTTTCACATTGCAACCAAAGACTGCAACATTAGCCAGGGTGACTACAAACAACAGTTCACCAGTACCATCTTCAAGAGAGCTAGGGATTTCATTTGTTCTGGAAAGGTTTGAAGATAATAGCCTCTCAAGGCTATTCGGTTCTATAAACAAAAAAAAAATGCTGGAAATCTGAAACAAAAACAGAAAGGGGCGGAAACACTCAACAGTTTGGGCAACATCTGTGGAAACCACGATAAGGCCTCGAGAAAGCACAAGGAATTCTTGTCACAAGCTGGAAGAGAAAACACATACTTATCCATTGCACCTTGAGGAATTTATTGCTACCTTAATTGCTACAGGCTTTTAAATTATCCACCCAGAAATTCACTCTCAAGTTACAGAGGAGTTGCCCTTTTGGCCAGTCATAAAACACTTAAGTAAGCTGACACAAAAATTCCAGCATGGTCAATGAGACAATACAACAAAAGCCTGAAGTCCTGCCCCTGTCAGATGCTGCAACATAAACTGCACGGCAGATTTGCTGACCCTTTTATGACTTTGAAGCTGAGTATTTTGATCATTTCAAACCATTTGCAAGATCTATAGAACCATGGAAAAGTTACGGTGCAGAAAGAGGCCATTCAGCCCATCATGTCTGCGCCAGCCAAAAAGAGAAAAAAGAATCGAGCTGCTCATTTTAACCCCACTTTCCAGCACCTGGTCCATTGCCTTGCAGGTTACAGCACTTCAATGCAGATCCAGATCCTTTTAAATGAGTTGACCATTTCAGCCTCAATCACCAGCTTAGCAGTGAATTCCAGATGCCCACCGCCTTCCGGGTGAAAACGTTTTTCCTCATGTGCCCTCTAATCCTTCTACCAATTATCTTAAATCTATACCGCCTGGTAATTTACCCCCCAGCTAGGGGAAACAAGTCTTTCTTGTCTACCCTATCTAGGCCCTTCATAATTTTGTACACCTCAGTTAGGTCACCCTTAGCCTCCTCTGTTCTAAGGAAAACAGCCATAGCCTATCCAATCCCTCTTCAATAGCTGCAATTTTCAAGCCCTGGCAACATTCTTGTAAATCTCCTCTGCACTCTCTCCAGATCAGTTATGCCCTTCCTGCAACAAAATTCCAGCTGTGGCTTAACCAGCATTTTATACAGTTCCATTATTACATCGCTGCTTTTGTATTCAATATCTCGCCTAATAAAGGAAAGCATTCCATATGCTTTCTTGACCACCTTGTCCACCTGTCCTGCCACCTTCAAGGACATGTGGACATGCACTCTAAGGTCTCTCACTTCCTCAACCTCTTTCAATAACCTCCCATTTATTAAGTATTCTCTTACTTTGTTTGCCCTCCCCAAATGCATTACCTCACGCTTTTCCAGATTGAACTTCATTTGCCACATCTCCGCCACCCAACCAAACCATCGATGTCATTCTGGAGTTGAAAGCTATCCTCTTCACAATCAACTAAACGGCCAATTTTTGTGTCATCTTCAAATGTCCCAATCATGCCTCCCACATTTAAGGCTAAATCATTAATATATACAACAAACAGCAAGGGCCCCAACACTGAGCCCTGTGGAACACCACTGGAAACCATTTTCCAGTTACTAAACATCCATCGACCATTGCTCTTTGTCTCCTATGACTGAGCCAATTTTGGATCCAATCTGCCACCTTACCCTGCATCCCATGAGATCTCACTTTCCTGACAACCTACCATCTGGGACCTTGTCAAATGCCTTCCTGAAAGCCATGTAGATGACATCCACTGCACTACCCTAATCAATCCTCCTTGTTACTCTCTCTAAATGTTCTATTAAGTTAGTAAGGCACAATCTTCACCTAACAAAAATAAGCTGACTATCCCTGATCAATCCGTGCCTTTCTAAGTGACAGTTTATCCTGTCTCTCAGAATTGCTTCCAATAATTTGCCCACCACCGAAGTCGGACTGACCAGCCTGTAATTCTCTGGCCTGTCCCTCGCACCCTTTTTAAATAATGGTACAAAATTCGCAGACCTCCAATCCTCTGGGAGCACTCCTGTATCTAATGAGGATTGGAAAATGATCTTCAGAGCATCCATTATTTCCTCCCTGGCTTCCTTCAACAATCTACTTGGCCCTGGTGATTTATCCACATTCAAGGCCACCAGTCCCTCCAGTACTTCCTCCTCACTATGCTTATTGTATCGAATATTTCACACCCCTCCTCTTTAATGAGAATGTCTGCATCATCCCTCTCCTTAGTGAAGACAGAGACAAAGTACTCATTGAGAACCCTGCGCACATCTTCTGCATCAACCCACATGTTACTATCTCTGATAGGCCCTACCTTTTCCTTTCTACTCTCTTACTTCAGAATTCATGAACTGATGAAATGCTCATAAGAAATTGAAGGTTTGTGCCTGCCCAAGTCACCACTTAATGGTATATCACCTTAAAGGACATCACTGCCGATTGTAAACTAACACACTCAGCACAAACAAGGTGCTTTAGTGTCGGACATCCAATTCACTTTGGCTGATTTTACACTGCATTGGCTTGACAGAAAAAGAAACTGTGCCACCATTTTCCCTCAGTACATTAACATTGCTAATCCTTGGTATTGCTTTGCTGGAGTTTGGATTTGTACACTGATGAGCATGAAATGGGATGGCATTATTCCAAATATTAAGTTAAAGTTTGAAGATTATGTTTCAAATTGGCCAAAATAAAGTGGAAAACAGGATTGTGAATAGATGTGGCCATAAAGTTTTTGTTAGCTATGTTAGTAGTCAGGGAGAGATCAAAGAATTCATAAAGCTTTTGATGGACCCTTCAGGACATATTTCAGTAGACTCCCAAACTATGGTGTGCTGATGGGGGTAAAATTCAGCTTTGGCTGTGATAGAAAGTTGGTGTATCTGGTCAATTGTCTGGTATATGCTGCACTCTACTTTCCTTTCCCTTGAAGTCAGTGGAAGGGACAATCATGTGTGATCAGTGTATAATGGGGGACCTGTTTTGCATCCCTATCAAAGTTGAATTCTACTCTTAATGAATGATTGATTCTGCTTTAACTATTGAAGATGATTTTGCGCTGCTGGGCTGCTTGGTATTAGAATTGAATCTATTGAAGTTGATGTAAAGTTTGCCCCTGATGGTATTGAACCTAAAATACTTAAGGAAATGGGGGCTGTATTAGGTCAGCCACTGGCTCACATATTTATCAGTTTATCATAATCTAGGAATTTTCCTATGGATTGAACATGATCTCGGAATTTTGCTATGGATTGGAAGAAGGCTCATGTCATATCTGTATTTTGAAAAGAAGCAAGTTAAAAACCTGGAAACTATAAGCCAGTTAATTTGACATAAAAATATGAACAAGTTGCTTGAAGGAATAATGAGAGATTCATTTCGTAATCACTTGAGAAGAGCAGCAGCCAAGAAAGATTCTCACACAGCTTTTGGAAATATGAGGCCCTATCTTACCAACTTGATTGAATTTTTTTTACAGAGGGCACAAAGTTAGTTGTTGAAGGTAACCAGATGGATATTGCACATGTGGATTTCCAAAAATGCTTTCAGTAAAGTTCCACACAAAAGACTGTTAAGTAAGTTTCAGACCTGTGAGATTGATGGCCAAGTTTTAAACTGGATTCTGAATTGGTTATATTTGCATAGGTTAAGAGTGATTATTAACAGCAGCAACTCTAAGTGGGGTTTATCATTAGTGGAGACCCAAAGGGATTCACAATAGAGTTGTTGCTTTCACCATTTTTATCAGTGCTTTGGATGAAGATATTTCTGGTGCAATCCTTGGGGGTAATTTTAACTTCAGCTGATACTGTAGAGCAGGTGATTTCAAATGGGCAGCTGTTATACACCTTTCCTGCTTTCCCTTTCCATTGAACTCAATGTAATGGAAAATCAGACAGGGTGTATAATGAGTGACCAATCTGATATCATCTGTCTGCGCTATCACCAAAACCCAAAATGATTCTCTCCTTAAGTTTGCTGATTACATATAGGTGTGTGCAGCAAAATATATAGATTGCAGGCTGAATCTGATTCAAGAGGGCAATTGTCTGGGTCTGACAGATGACGTTCAATGTCGACAAATGCAGCATGATGCATTTGGCTCACTGTGATTCCAAGCATGTGTATTGCTATGCCAGGGTTACCCTCTAAAGACAGTGGAAACAGAAGGGCGCGAGGATCATTGTTCATGAAACACTGAAGGGCAAGGCTTTAGGGGAGGCGAAAAGGATATACAGATAGGACAATGAAATACAAACCTCAAAATGCTTTTCTTACCCATTATAAGACACTCAATGGCCCTCTCTTGAATATTGTACCTGTTTTGGTTCCCTCAAGTGGTGGGGAATAGTGAAACTTGAAAAAGGACTAGAGGAGTACCTTAGATTGATACCAAGTCTTAAGGCAGAATTTTCTGTGCCCGTTGGCGACAGGCGTCATGGCAGGCATGAGCAGAGAATATGGCAGGAAGGCCAAAAATCGGTTTCAAGGCTTGTTTACATATCTGGCTTCGGACAGTACTCAAGGTCATCAGCACCAGGCTTTGCAGGCAGCAGCACCTTACTTTTATGGGGGGGTCTATAACTACCAGACCCACCATAAGGTGCGGGTGTCGTTTCAACAGCTGCAGGGCTTGGGGAAGCAGGAAAAGTGGCCTCAGGCAGGGTGAGGGTTGTACTGGGGAAGGAGGTATCCCAGGGTGTGTGTGGGGGCACATGTTGATCTGTGCAAGTGGCCTCAAGATGGTGAGGGCTGAGGAGGCAGTCTCCAGAGGAGATGAGGTCAGATGGAGATGTGAGGTGTGTGTGAGAGAGTGAGTGGTGATGTCCCTTGAGCTGGCAGTGAGTGAGATGCCAGTGAATGTGTGATGGCCTTGTGACTGTGTGAGTTTAGAATGATAAAACGGTTGCGTTACCCTGGCAGCATAGATGAGATCATTCATCCTCTTTCTGCACTGAATGGCCAAAGTCTTCTGTGCAACTCTGGCACTGACCACCACTGCCACCGCCTCCCGAGCTGGAGTAGTGAGATTGCTGGACCTCCAGCGGCCAGAGCAGGGTTGGAGGACATCACAGCGGGCCTTTGAAAGGCATTCCAGTGATGAGTCACTGCACTCCTCTTGGCTTTCAGGGCTGTGTCTTCACTGGAGCAGTCCTGGGCTTCAAGCATTGAGAACTGTGTGGGTGGCTGCAATTTAGCTATGGCACCCGGAGTGAGGAAATTGCGAGGTAACAGCTTAGCGGGCAATTCAGAGGCCTCCTGCCAGTGAGATAGCATGCTTCCTTTGGCTGCATAACTAATGAGGTGGGATTGGGAAAATATGGTGTGAAAAACCACCACTGCGGCCGGTGGGTAAAATGTCCTTTTTCTCACCCACTACTGGTGCAAATCTAGGACAATTCCGCCCTTAGGTATCTTAGTTATCAGGGGAGGCTTAGGAAACTGGAGCTTTTTTCACCAGAGAAGATTTGGGAGAATATGATTGAAACTTTAAAATGAAGTGAGTGTATTCTGTTTGGATGGATAGATCATTTAACTAATTTGCAGAAGAGGTTTGGCAACATCAGCGCAAATTTTATGAAAACATAAAGTTAGGTTGAATGGCTTGAATTATTTGCTTCTCACAGAATCAGTGGCCACTGAACACCAGCATGTGCAGATAAAATGGAATCACAACAGGCCTTCAAATGGTAGCTGGGTATATGTTCCTGTGAGTAGAAGACATCTTGAGTTATGGAAGGTAAATGGGGCTTGCAGTGGTTGGTATATCATTTGCAGCAGTTTCCTGTAGCCTGCTTGATAGCCTTCAGGGGTTGGAGAGGAATTTCTCAGCTTTTTTCCTTAAATTGCCTTCAGGTTTGTTCTTTTTACTTGCCCTTTGCAGGAGATTGCGTGACACTAGTGTGGGTTGATGGGGTACACAATCTGCACCATGTCTGGATGGGACAGACTGGGTCTTGTTGTGTCTTGTCCTTTGCTGTGTGTCTGTACAAGCTGAGACTATGTACACAGATTGAAAAGAAAACAGATGTGGGCAGGATCAGATACACAAAATGAAATGTAACAACTGCTCGGCTTCCAAGTCTTGCATATAATTTGTGGTAAAGAAAACAGCATTTTATCCACTAGGTGGGGTGTAAGCCAACCTTGCGCTTCAATGAGTTCTTGCACAAGTTGTACTGGTTGGCAGGATCAAGCATTTGTGGTTGTGACCATATTTTATTTTACTGAACAATGGACTGATCACGTGTTATGTATTCGAATTGTGGCTGCTGACTCTGGTTTTAAAATATGATTTATTTTATTGCGTTGCATTATGAAAAGTGAACACCACTGCGTATGTAAAGTGGTTTTGCAATCTCCCTCAGCTGTTTTCTCACTCCTGTTGTTTTTGTGATATTGGCAGTTGTGTTGGGTATGCACAATTCAGAAAATGAAACTCTTGGTAGGTTTGCCAACCCTCCAGGGTTGTCCTGAAGTCTCAAGGAATTAAAGACTAAGCTCCAGGAAACTGCTGCAAGCAGCTTGGAAGAACAATCATTGGGGCTTTAAGAGATTATGGGCGGGATTTCCCGGTCCTGCCTGCCGTGGGATCGGAAATTCCCGCCCAAAGTCAACTGACCTGTTGCTGGCCCTTCAAATTTCCCATCCCGCCCACAATGATTCCCGCGGGCCTCAACAATCCCACCCTGAGTTTTCAAAGCAAACATTCTTTGAACTCTTTGTTACTAGTTATGAAAATATTGCACATGAGAAAAAGGCTCTTTGATTGACGGGTATGGCCATACAATCAGATACCGAAGAGTATTTGCATTTTTAGCATGGGAAAGGTGGAGCAAGTCGGGAGATCAAGACGTGTGGGGGCAGGCCAGTTGGAGGCTGGAGGTCATGGGATAACACCTCCAGGGTTATGTCCAACCAGAGTTGGCAATCCTAGGCAGTGCCGCAGAACTCATAGTAGCAAATTGGTGTCCCTTATACACACTAATGTGGACAGGGCATGTAACGGGTAGTCAATCTGAGATCACAAATGTTTCAACTCTATCAAAATTGAATCTCCCTCTGCATTGTCCTGTTATGACCGGTCCCCAGGCAAGCACTCCCAATTTGTTAATGTCCCAAATGCAACCCCAATTTTGTTATGCTCCCAGGTAAGAGGGAATGAGCTGGCTCCCCTTCTTTATTCAACCCCCTCGGTTGGCTACAACAAGGTTAATTTAAAAGGGATCCCTTCCCCCGTGGATACCTTTTCCCAGTCCAAATGTATTTATTTTTAGAAGGAGGCAATTTAACTAGAATTTCTTTAAGGAAAGATTAAGTTTATTAGTTACTAAAAACTGAGAAAAATAATAAAAACACAATACTCATACATACAGATCAGGAATAAGAAGTTAAGAGTCCAAATAAAAAGTAAAAATAGATATGTGAATCAGTCTTTGGCTTGTCCATGAGGCATAGATGGCAAAATGTTGTGGCCATTAAGTTGGCTGATTCTGGTAGAGCTGACTTTGGCAGTTTCATAATTGGTTTGGAGACACATGGTTTTGCAGGATAGCGGAAGAAGCTGTCCTATTTATTTTTAGATTGTGGCTTCTGCTGAGACTTGCCTCCGGCAACAGAGAGAGAGAGAGAGAGAGAGATTACGCCTGCAGCTGCAGGGGTGGCTAATTGGTCTTCTTCTTGCTGTCACTCTCACAGCACACTAGCAAACACCCCACTGCTCTGCAGCTAGCTTTTGAACCCATTTTTCCCTGTGTATTCCCGTAAGGGAAAAAAACCCATGGCCGTAATTTTACAGCAGTTGGGTTTTACATTCCTGCTGAAGTCAATGGAGTTTAGAATGGCTCCTCATTTTGCAGCCCTATCCCCACCATTTGTGGCCATAAAATTCTGGCCCATGTCTTAGGCCCAGAGTCTGTTTTCTTTCATCTCGGACCATTTTATACATTCTGGCCAAGATTTTATGGTCCCTGCCACATTGTCTCTCCCCTAGGCGGATGCATCGAGCCATTTAAATTGCCTTTCAGTTTGGCGGGACCGTAATACCCTATCGGGCAGGAGGGGCCATAAAATCCTGGCCTTTGAGATACAAATCAACGGGAGATGGGTTTTAGATGACTGCTGAGATGTGGTAATCAGCCTTTGTCTCCGCAACTACAGGAGATTAAAGCTCAGTCTTCTGCATCTTTCCTATCTCCCTTTCAAGTGCCTCTGCTTGAAGAAGGTTGTGATACCTCTTCAGGTGTGACATTCCATGTTCTCTCAGGGCAGATATGTCAGTATAATCCATATAAAAATTTTCCAGAAAGTGGTCACTTTACATTATCAGCCATCTTTTGCTTAGTGTCCTTACTTGTATTTCCTTAAAAACACACAACTCTTCCTTAAAAAGATCAATATGCCCATAAGTAATTCATGACAGTGCTCACCACTGCTAATTTAATTCAACTAACAATTACTTTCTTGAAATTCCCAAGTGAGCCAGAAATAATTTAAGTTTCTTGCTCCACTTTGGCCAATCTTCACTACCCCTCTCCTCCTATCCTGAAGGCGTAGATTCCTTGCGGAGTTCCATCAACAGCAGTCACTCTCTAGCCTCCAGCCCAAGTAGCCATTCTTCAAATGAGAGCCAGAAAATGATCAAAAGGGCTATAAGCCAGGTCCAATCCTTGTCCAATGTCTACACGCATGTGCTCCCAAAAGTGATCATTGAGGAGTGAGAACCAAGGACATTTTTTGTGTTGGTAAACTAGAGGGACACAGGTTGAATGTAGTATCCCCACCACCATACCTGCTGAATTAGCTAGTTCAACACAGATCAGGGATTCAACAAGGAGCTTTAAGCTATTTATTTCTAGAACTGGATGAGACATGGGACAGATTCTTAAAAAAGTGTGGATGGGAATATTTCAAAATTCCTTCCTCTTTATTGCTAGGAACATATTTCCTGCTAAAGAGATATGCTATGAAAATTGATTGCCTGGCTATAGAAAGTCAAGACATTTATTACACTTCCCATTTCTAAATAGTGACTTATACATAAGTGCCGTGACTTCACATTTTGTTTCAAAAGTGAACGTCTCATCTAAAACATATAATTTTAGGCTGCACATAGAACACACTGATAAGTTTATTTATCACTGTATTGATAATGAGCGGATAGATTGTGTCATAATGAATTCAGAGGTAAATGACATTAAAAATAGTTTAGGTGTCACCTTGGATTTGTAAGATATTTTTCTTGGTGTAGATGTGATCCTTGTAAAGTTCTAATGGTTACACTTGAAGTGGCAGTATTCGCTGAAGGAAAATTGCTGCACATAATTGCTATTATTTTAGTGTTGATAAAGGAAACCTTCTCCATAGATTTACTGGTAGATCAATTCTGCCTGAAGATATTTTCTTATGTCATTTTAAGGATTCTACTTTGTGCCTAAAGTGAAACTTGTATCACATTTGCAACAGACCTTACATGTATTATTTTGACTTTCCGTGGCTGCAAATTACAAGAGATATGTTCTAGTTGACTGCCGCATTGCAAATCTGGTACTAATTTAGGGATAAACCTCATCTCTGCGCTTCAGTTATAAAATTGCAAATTTCTAGAGGCAATTTTTTCCCATCCCTCCCTTACGCCACGTTTCATTCCATTGATGTGCACTCAGATAAAAATCAGCATGAGACAGGCAGTAAAACTGAACTTGGTTTGCCAGGGGGTTTGCATATAAAGATAAACAGCTCACAGACCTTAAACCAGTGCAACAAAAGCTTTATATCCTTGCCTTTGTTATTCAAGGCTTCAATTTCAAAAGAGCTGAATGTAGTGGAAAACAATGGTATAACTCAGCAATGTCCAAACAACGGCTTGTGGCCAAATGCAGTCAACGGGCCCTTATCAAACCAGAAAGCTCAGAAAACCTCAGTTCTACTGGCACTTATATTTATTATTCACTGTTTTCTTCTGTTTGAATTTCATGGCCAGGAGGTTTGGAAAATAGTGTTCTTAGCACTGCTGCCATTTGGATGGATAAGTCCTAAATCAGCATACCAAGATTCCTTATTGCTGCTGCTCAAAATGTATGCAGATTTAACGAGAACATTAATTTATCAATGACCTACTAAATTCCACAGTTTAATCCAGAAAGCCAGATAAGCTCGGACATGTCTGGTAAAACTGTAAGAATTCATTCTGAACTATAGCAGTGACCAATAAGAAAAAAAGCTCTGTATATGCTTGGTCTTTGTAAACTTAATATGACTTTGGTGATTGACAATCACCCATGATCTCTTATTGAAAATGTTCTCTGTCAGTTAATGGGCTCTTTAATATACTAAATTATGGACCTTAAAAATGTTTACCACTGACTTATGCCCTGAGAGGATATTAGAGGTCCAATTTTTTTGTTACCCATTAAGGATTGTTTCATTCTCTTATGGTTTTAGTTCAACACTAGTACCCCTTTAAAACTGATGGCAGTAGTGTAACACGGGTCAAAAGGTTAAAATTATTCTTGGATAATGTATGGCAGGTCATTGGCTGACCTGGAGGGAAAACTGAGTGCCACACTGGTTGATGAAGTTAACTTAGTAATATAAATTAATACAAGTAAATGTTAGATTCAAAAGATATATCTTCTTATCATGCACTGTTCCTATGTAAATGCTAAATGCACTTGTCTTAAATCTATCACTGTGTCTTTATAATGCAGGTGTTAGTCTGTTTAAAATGAATGGATCAACATCTAAATTAATAAAGTACAAAGGATTGGTTACAAGAGTTTTAAGTGTTTAGACAGGAATAGCACATGGTTGGAAAATATTATCATTATTGCTTTAATTTGACCAAAAAGATTGAATCCAACCTAACTGTACTACTTGTTAAACCATCAGCCACTGATATTTCCAGTTGCACTCTTTCTGAAAGCTTGCAAACAAGTTTGGAGACTGAAGTATGCTCCTGTTAAACATTTCCAAGCCCTTAACCATGAAAATAAATCATTTAAATGAGCTAATGCCAATCTGCACAACTGTCACTTGATCAAGAATCTTCACAGAATCCTGTTTTAATGGTTCTTCATGTACAACTTCACACTTCTAATACAGATTATGGATTTAGTAATGACATGAAGATGGTGCTAGATAATTTTGTTTCATCTCACAGTTACTCATGCAGAAACTAAATTGCAAAAGAGGAACCCACCAATTGAAAAATGGGGCACTTTTTGACTTTTCCTACACTGGGTGCAAGGACATTTCTACTGCGGCAAGGCACTACAGCAAGTTTTCACCCTCCCCGCACCCCCTCCCCACCCCCAAACACACTTTAGGCGGGTGCACAAGTCACTCCATGACTCGATGAATTGTATGCAAATGCCTTATATTTCAGAAAGTGGTTGAGGTCAGGAGTACGCAGTGTATACATGGGGGGTGGGGAAGAGGGGAGAGAATTGTGACTAATCTGCCCCCAAAAGCTACAACACTGGCATCTGCCCAACAATGTGGAAATTGTCCAGGTATGTCCTGTACACTGAAGCAGGACAAATCAAATATGGCCAATTATCATTCCATCAGTTTAATCTCAATCAACAGCAAAGTGATGAAAGTGATGCTCAGTTGGGTTCTGCCAGGGCGACTCATCTCCAAACCTCATTGCAGCCTTGGCCAAACATGGACAAAAGAGCTGAATTCCTAAGGTAAAATGAGAGTGACTGCCCTTGACATCAATGTACCATTTGACCAATAGTGGCATTTAGGAGCCCCAACAAAGTTGGGGTCAATGGGAATCGGGGAAGGCTCCCCACTGGTTGGAGTCATACCTAGCACAAAGGAAGATGGGTGTGCATTTGAAAATTCTCAGGATAGTGAAACCAAAAAGAGATAGGGCCTTGTACACTCTCCAGGGGGTTGAGTGTCTGTTTTTTTTATCCCACTAGGTGGAATACGACTGTGTTTTGTAGCAGTCTGGGCAGTTTCCATTGTCTCTAAAGTTTTTTTTTAAATCCAGAAAAATTAAAATTAGAAATCGTGGCCAGGATCTTTAGGTTTAGGATCTTTAGGTCGGCGTGCGAGGAATGGGGCCCACTCGCTGACGCGTAAAGTGACATGGGATGACATCAGGCGGAACTCCCAATGTCACCCTGCGTCATTTCAATTTTCAGGTCAGCGGGGGCACAGCCGAATCAGCTGTGCACCCGCTGACCTGTCAATGGCCTATTGAGGCCATTAACAAAGTATTTAACGTAATTAATGGACTTGCCCGTCCAGCCTTAAGGTTGGCGGGTAGGCCGGGAGCCCTGGCGGGCTTAAGAAAAAGCATGAAACCTCATACACGGGCAGGATGAGGTTTCATGAGGACTTTTAAATATTTAATAAAGGTTTGACTAAAAGTGATGGACATGTCCCAACTCATGTGACAGTGTCACATGAAAGGACATGTCAGGAGAATTTTGTATTTGTCTCTGTAACATCTTTAAATTTGAAGCCAATATCCCTGAGGCAGCACTTAGCCTCAGGGAGATGAGTGCGCTCTTTTGTGCGCATGAGCGAAAGAGCGCAGTCTCAGCTGAGGGAATCCCCCCCCACGCCCGCACAGGGAGCGCATAGCGTTTCCTGGCAGATGTCACGCTGGGCGGGCCTTAATTGGCCGGCCCATGTAAAATGGCGGCGCGCCCCCAATTGGGGGCGCCGATCAGAGGCACGCCTGCCAGTACCCACTCCTGCACCCCCCGACAACAGGGGGAAAGTTCTTCCCTGTATTTTTTTTAAAAAACACATCCTCATAACAACTGAGACACCAAAAAATCTGTTTATCCCAACATTAAATGCATTCAACGATGGAGCGTCCACAAACTTCTGGAGAGGAGAACTCCAAAGACCCTCAACCCTTTGAATGTTGAAATTTCTCTTTAACTCAATTCTAAATCATCGACCCCTTATCCTGAGACTGTGCCCCTGTGTTCTAGATTCCCCTGTGCGGAATCGTCCCAGATTTGCACCAAGTGTGGTAGCAGGCGGGAAAACCAACGTTTCACCTGACGGCTGCAGTGGCGGCTTCTCACGCCATAGCGTCCCAAACCTGCCACGTTAATTATGCATTCCCAGGAAACACATCGTTTCAATGGTGGGCAGGCTCTCATTTGCCCACCATGCCATCACCTCACTGTTTCATTCCGCCGGGCACCATATTTAAAGTGCAGCCGCACGCAAACCTTTTAGTGCTTCCAGCCCAGGACTCGTGCGTGGAAAGGCAAAAAGACTGCAGCCCCAGGTTCAATAATGTATCCCTCGAGCGCCTTTTGGATGCAGTGGAGGCCCGCCATGATGTCCTCTAACCTGTTCTGGCCACAGGATGGACAGCAACATCACCAATCGGCTTGGGAGGCGGTGGCAGCGGCGATCAGTGCCAATGCCCTGTAAAATGGGACTGCCACCCAGTGCCACAAGAGGATGAATGGTCTCCTTAGATCCACCAGGATAAGCCATTCTTCTCATTATTCTCAACTCACACACTCACAAACCCATCACACATCCACAGGGCCCTCATTCACTGCCAGTTCAAGGCACATCACCATCCTCTCTCTCTTTCTCACACACCTTCATTGCCCTCATCCCATCCATGGAACCACTCATCACCCACACATGGCAAGCATACTTATCATCTGGTCTCCTGCTTACACTCTCTCCATTTCTATTTGGGCAGGACAAGCTGGCAGACAGCAACAGGGAGAGGTCGCAGACCAATGGCAGAATGCCTGAAATCAAAGTCTTCACGGACTTTGAAAATAACCATCCAGCTGGTCGGCGAGGATATGGACCTGTCCTGTGCTGATGGTGAGGTCAGCGCTGCTCTACCAAGTGAGGATCCAGCAAAGCAACATCCATCAGATAACCATGCTGTGAGTGATGTGTCCTCTTTCACAGGCCACTGCCATGCACTAATTATCTCTTTTTGCTTCCACAGGCACATCGGGGAAAGAGCTGATGGAGTCCATTACCCAGGGCCTCCAATCAAGCCCCAAAGAAACCTCTGAAGAGCAATCTGAAGGCACCATCCTTGACGACCCATCACAGTGCTCACCCACACCCTCCACCAACCAGAGACACACACCTCGGTGGGACCTAGCTTTAGAGTAGCCTCGGGTCCACAATCTGGTGAGCACATCGCACTTTCTTATCCACAGCAGGCGGCAGCAGGCACTTCCCAGGTGTTTGGCACTCGGAGGACAGCTGGAGGCCAGAACATTGCTGAGTCCGAGTCAGATGAGGAGCCTCTGGACTTGGTCATACCTCAGTTGCCGGAGCAGCAAAAGCAAGCTCAGGAACCTGTCAATGTCATCACAGACAGGGCATAGCAGTCAGTAGGCTACCTCCACCTCTGCTGTCGGGGGAGGACCAAAACATAGCGGCAGGGTTAGGAAAGTTAAGGAGAATGAGTTGCACAGCCTAGGCACGGGTGTTAATCACTTGTATGTAATGTTCACTATTGTAAATAAGCTCCCAAAAATGTTTCCCTGCTTATGGCTCCTTGTTCTAATGAACAGTCTTCATTCACTTAGATGTGAAACCTTTCTGCACAAGATAAAGGCAGGTGTCTCAGTCTAGGGCCCCTTCCCTGTGCTTTGTGCCAAAGTGATGGTCCAGCCTCACACTCCCTGGACACATTACTGATGCCTGCACCTCGATGGTGCTGGTCATTGCTGCCAGAATGTCGTGGGCAGGTGTCACAGAGTTCCATCATTCTCTCTGTGTGCTCTCAGCACCTTTAAGGTGGGGCTGGCCCCCAACACACCAGCATCTGTGACCAGTGACGCTGTGCTCCTGAAGGGCTCAGGTGCTGAAGGTGGACAATGGATCAGATGCTATTAAAGTTTCATGGCTGCATCTCTATGATATGCCCCTGATCACAGAGTGCGAGTGAGCTGCCCTCAGGCAAACAGGAGTCAAACATTCACAGAGGCTATGTGAAGATCTGTGACATGTCCTCACTGCATGTCATCATCAACATCCTGCAATCAAGTGATTGTTAGGGCCTCCATTGTGTCTCCATGACAGGAACATTCTCATAGAGTGTATGTGCACTGCCATAAGCCAGACTGGAGTCAAACATTCATAGATGCATGTAAGGATCTATGGGGTCTTCTCACTGCATGTCATCATCATCCTCCACAAATCAAGCAGCAAATGGGCCTCTCAGGTGTGCCTGCCCTGTCTGGTCAGCGCAAGGACCTCATCGTCGTCATCGTCATCTTCGGG
Organism: Cetorhinus maximus; assembly: GCF_964194155.1. NCBI lineage: Eukaryota > Metazoa > Chordata > Chondrichthyes > Lamniformes > Cetorhinidae > Cetorhinus > Cetorhinus maximus. The sequence continues at coordinate 119,363,599 of NC_135880.1, read as the reverse complement.
GACCTCCTCACCCTCATCACCGTCGATGTCCTCCTCATCGGGGGAGACCTCCAGCTCCTGCTTCTCCTCCTCAGCCAGCTCCTCTCCCCGTTGTAGTGTCAGGTTGTAAAGAGTGCAGCAGGCAAAGACGATGCATACCATCCCCTGCTGAATATGTTGCAGGGCTCCACCAGATCAGTCCAGGCACCAGAACTTCATATTCAGCATCCTGATGGTCTGCTCCACCAAGTTGCGAGCTGCAGCATAAGCCTTGTTACACCTTCACTCTGCTGTTGTCTGAGGCCACCGCACGTGTGTCATCAGCCACGTTCTCTGCAGGTAGCCCTTGTCCCCTAGGAGCCAACCCTGCAGCCTCTGTGGACCCTGGAAGACATCAGAGATCTGTGACCGACTGAGAATGTAGGAGTCATCGACATTCCCTGGAGTCCGTGCGCAGACCTACGGGATGCATTTGTGGTGGTCCCATACCAGCTGCACATACAGTGAATTGAAGCTCTTGTGGTTGACATAGTTGACCCCTTGTTGTGACGGAGATCTGAGCGCCATGTGAGTGCAGTCAACCAAACCCTGCACCTGTGGGAAACCCAAGATCTGGGCAAATCCAATCGCCCTTGCGTCCTGGCTCTCTTGGTCCCGGGCAAAATGCACAAAGTTGTGTGCCCTTGCAAAGATGGATCCATGACTTCATGGATGCATTTGTGAATGGGGGCTTGTGATATCCCACAGAGGTCACCTGTGGAGCCCTGAAAGGACCCACTGGCGTAAAAATTGAGCGGGGCAGTCACTTTCATGGCCACGGGCTGTGGATGCCCCTCTATTCCCTGTCGCACCAAATCCTACAGTAACTGACAGATGCAACCGACCAACTCCCTAGACATGCGCAGTCTTTGGCGACACTGGTTCTCAGTCATCTACAGGAATAAAAGGCGGCGTCTATAGATCTTGGGTCTAGCCAACAATGTCCCGCTGTGGCTCTTCAACGGTATGTGCGGGAGCCTCAGCAGCCCCTTCTTCCTGAGGGTGTTGCTCTTCCCCCTGTCATCTCCACTCTCTGTAGACCATGAGGCATACAACTAGTTCACCAGGCTCCATGCTCCTGATGTACTCCTGCTGCAGGATGAAAGAGAGACACGCATGGTTTAGCTTGGCTATACTAAGAACCTTTCTTGGTTAAGCTTGAAGGACCCTTAACGCATCCTGGAGAGTGCGGCCATTGGATGGCCAGGGATTAGTGCGCTGCATGGCTGCCCAAAACCCCACCCACCTCCGCCCCACTCCACCTGACCGATTGGCGGCAGCTTTGCCCACTGGACTATATGCTGTGCTCTCATAACCCACACTGCAAGGCTGCACTGTTAGCTTGAACCATGAGGGGAGACTTCCATACCTTGATGATGACATTGCAAGGACCTGTGCATGCCTCCACCAGTGACTGCTCCACGGCCAGCTTTAGCAAGGAGATTGTACAACGTGCCCAGTCATCCAACTGTTCTACAGTCCACTAACATGCTCATTAGTTTGCAGTCTGTGCCCGAGGGGTGAAAAGCTCTGGAGCACTTGGTGGCACTTTCAGACTCTGCGTTGCTTGAGCGGCAGACAAGCTAGAGGCCTGACTCCATGCATGTCAATGTGACTACATTTGAACTGTCTCAGCTGCAGTGGAATGGTCACTTTATGCAAGGTTTCCCTAATGTGTGGCCACTTCTCCGCCCCCACCCCACACATACTTGTGCATTACCTTCAACTGCAGGGCAGCCCTTGCCTCCAATGCGCCTCAACCTTGAAGTCCAACAGGCCACTCAGGTGAGTGTAGCGCAATGTTACTCTGTACTCACCTCCAAGCTCTCCTCAAAGAGCAGACCACCAAGTGCACGCCTTATATATGCTGTTGTGAAACATATCAGCGTGTAATCACGCCAACGTGGACAGACAATCCAGCGGGGGCGGATGATTCCAGTGGGCTGGCCTTATAATGATATACAGCTGTATTACAATGAGGTTCCTGACGTTCGATGGTGGGAAACGTGGCCGCCATCAATGGGCTGAGCGGATGATCGCAAACTGGTTTCACGGCATTGTGAAACTGATTTTTGGCCTTCTCACCATATTGTCTGCTCATGCCGTCGAATATGCCCGATGCCAGCGGGCATGGAAAATTCCACCCAAACCCCGTCAAGATCCATCAAAATGAAGTGAGATCACCTCTCATTCTTCTAAATCCAGAGAATATAGATCCAATTTACTCAGACTTTCATCACAGGACAAACCGTTCATCCCAGGGACCAATCTAGTGAACCTTTGCTGTCCTGCATGCTATGCAAATATATCCTCCCGTAAATATGGAGACTAAACTGCACACAGTATTCCAAGTCTGGTCTCATCAATGTCCAGCACATTTGTAGCAAGACTTCTTTCCAATGCCCTGGCCAATCCCAACATGCCATTTGCCTTCCTAATTGCTTGCTGCACTTGCATGCGAACTTTCTGTGTTTGCTGTACGATCACACCCAAATCTTCCTGAACTTCAACATCTACAAGTTTCACACCTTTCAAAAAATATTCTGCTTTTCTATTCTTATGACTAAAGTGAATAACCTCATACTTCCCCACATTATACTCCCTCTGCCAACTTGTTGCCCACTCACTTCACCACCCTGACCTCCTTGATCCCGACCACAAGGCACTTTGAGACCTCTGATTTATGCCCATTTCCCCAATATCAGGCATGAGAAACAAACAGATCATGGTCCACTTACCTTATGTTCCTCCTCCTGCAACACTGTCTTCATTATAGTAAGGTCCCAGGCCTAAAATTTGGGGCTCCTCAGGTTTCGCCATTTGTGTGCAAGGAAATAATTCAGAGCTCAGATGGGAGTACCCAAATGTTCAGGAACTCGTATTTTCACTGTGACGCCTTCGGCACAGCTCCACAGCCTCCATGAATATCTAAAATACAGGACTCAACAAGGAAGAATGCTGTATAACTTTAAAAACACTGAGAAGTGGATGACTTTTCCATGAGCTGTAGAAATCAGTTCCAGACTTAGCCAACAATGTGATTCTCATTTGATCTTGACTATCCACTGAAAGCACCAGAAGAAATAGATCAAGAACTGTAGCTTCCTTACAGTAGCCTAACGTAGAGGGTCAGGTTTTCATGGTCCCTATCAGGACAAAACAGAGGCGGGACCTAAAAAAATAGCCAACAAGCAGGGCAGCTGGTTCCTCTGTTCCCGCTCTCAGCCATTTTCACATGGGTGGGGGAAGGGCTGGGCCCCACAACCCGCCCATTCCTATGAAGGAGGCAAGTGACAGCATTAGGACTCACTGAACGCCCCATCCCCAGGTAAGTTTTTCAATTTTCATGGAAGCAGCCAGACCTTATCAGATGCTGTGTTTTACCATGGATTGGAGACAGGAAGAGATTAAAAAGTAAGTAAAATGGTTTTTGCCTCCCTTACAGTTCATCATTAAATGCTGTAGCATGAGTTGTATCTGTGTTCAGTAAGGTGAATTAAGAGAGTGCAGTGGTTGGAAAATGGAACTACCCATTAAACAATGGCTTGAATTTTCCTGGAGACGAAAGAGCTCTGTGCCTTGGCCAAGATGGTGCCACAGCCCCAATTCTGGAAGTCCCACCCCTGAACCCAGTTCCCACCATTTTTGCTGCGGGTTGGGGGGAATGGAAGAGGATTGTACTTTGCACATCTGTGGTTCACTGAGGCAGCTGCACATGAAAAAGTGCAGCTGCCTTCAAACAGATCCAATTTTCGTTCCTGGGATTTTCAAAACAGCACTCGTGGACTTTAGACATTTGAGGAAAATGTTTAAAGCTGCCAGGGTTATTTGGAAAAGCAAGGTTCCCCTTTTGGAGAACTAAGATATCTTTTAGGAGATGTCAGGTGCCCTTTGAGAGAGGTCAGGTACCCCTTTGGGGCCGTTAAGAGTAGGCATGAATGTACATAAAAAGTGGATAAATAAACTCTGTGGAACTGTTAAGCTGTCAAGTCATTTAACTCCTGTTAAGAAGACATAATAATTCTCATAATGTTATTGGAATTTATTGTAAAATAGAGTAATGGTGGGGTGTGTCTATGTCTCTATGTGTATGTGTGTGTGTGTTTGTAAGACTTAATTGGATTAAAGGCAGCTGGCCTGAAGACTGATGTAAATTAGGTAAACATGGGGATGTTTAGAAACATAGGTGTCAAGGGAACATTTGCAGTTTGAAATAAACCAGACTAGATTGTTTTCAAAGGAGGGGTGAAATGTGTCACCTAGCCAGGTGAAGTTTAGAAACAGTGTGGGCAGAATGTTGCACTCGTTGGGGCGGGTGCGCGCCCAACCTGAACAAGCGAAAAATGACACGCGATGTTGTCAGGCAAGCGTTTGCGCGATATTTCGGACGGCGGGTGCCCACAGAAGTCAACAGCACACCCGCCGACAATTAATAGGCCTGTTAAGGCCATTAAAGTTCTGAGTAAATGAAATTTTTCGCTGGCCGTCCAACCTTAGGATTGACAGGCAGGCGAAAAGGCCAAGCAGACTTTAGATTTTTTGCGAAACCTCATCCAAGGCTGGGATGAGGTTTCAATCAGTGATTTAAAAAATAAAAAATTTTCAAACTAATTTCTAACATTTTAAAATTCTTTATTTTTTATTTTCAAAATTCTTCAGCTCCTTGAGGCAGCTCTATGCCTTAGGGACATTTTACTGTGCATACCCCCACAAATGGGCACATATCTGCGCTCCTTCTGTCCCCATCCTGGCAGCGCTGAGCACTGCAGTGCATGTTTCACGCTGGCTGGCTGTTAATTAGCCAACCAATGTGAAATCCATATCGGGGCACGATTGCGGGCGGCGTTCGGCTTCGCGACCGTTCCCGGGCCCGCCAACGAGGGCAAAATTCTTCCCTGTGTTTATGTTTCCCAAAGATTACTGGTAAAACTTAGTGAAATGAGAGGGATTTATTATCAAGGAGATAAAGTCCAAGACATAGTAAAACAATGGGTATTTCCATTCAAAGGGAAAATATGTATAAAGGAGCAAAGACTGTGTGTCAGGGAAGGCACTTATCAGATCTTACAAGTATGAAAAATCTTCAGCATCTATGCCTCAATCTGCTATCTTCAAAGGACTGAAGTTGAGAAAACTCAGTGAAATTCCACTTGTTCAGGGGATCATGTTTCTTTGCCTGGGTCTTCTAAAATGTATGGGCAGGATCTTCCGGTCTGCGAGCGGGGGCAGGGCCTGCTCGCCGACGCGTAAAAAGACGCGGGATGACATCGGGTGGAACTCCCTGTTGAGGCCATTGAAAAACTAATTAAGGTCATTATTGGATCTGCCCATCCAACCTTATGGTTGGCGGGCAGGCCAGGAGCTCTGGAGGGCTTCGGAAAAAGCATCCACGGGCGGGATGAAGTTTCATGAGAGTATTTAAATTTTTAAGAAAAGTTTCAATAAAATTTGTGGACATGTTCCAACTCATGTGACAGCATCACATGAAAGGACATGGGCTGGAAAATTTTTAAACATGTTTAATAAAAGTTTTAAATCGGAGCTGATCTCCTAGAGGCAGCACTTAGTCTCAGGGAGATCTGTGCGCTCTTTCATGCACATGCGCGAAAGAGTGTATTCCTGGCTGAGGGGATCCTGTACTTCCCCCCTAGGTAGGGGGGGAATTTTTCCCTATGTGTCTTAATGAAAGTGTAACTGGGAGTTAGATTGATTAGGGGATTTAGAAGTTATCATAGTAGTAATTTGTAGATCTACGTATGTATATAAAATAATTTCTCTTATTAATAAATGTTTAATCTAGCTTTATAAAAACCAAAAGACTTGGTGGTCTTCTTACTACTCAAAATGTATACAAATTGAAAATTAATTGTGGCAGTTGTTTCAAGTTTCCATCTGGGATTTGAGCAGCTCAACATTTACTGTCGGCTGTGTCGTAACATAGTTGGGGGCTCTTTGTGGGATATATTTGAAATTCCTTGATTTTTTTTGGAGCTGGTGAATCCTAAGGTTACGATTTCGAGAAGCATGTTGAATTCAAGAGTTGGTGTGAGGTTCTTATGTAGTGGTGAGACTGAAATATGGCTTTGGCAGTTGCCCTGACTTGTCTGGGAGTTGAAGTTCTGACTTTGGCTGATTTACAAAAGATAACTAAAGTGAGTTACTGGAATTGGCAGATAAGTTACAATTGGGGTTACCTGCAGGGGCTAAGAAAGCAGATACAATTGAAGGTATAGCACGGCATTTAAAGTTGGAAGTGATACCTGATACTTGTGAGTCAGAGCTGGAGGTAGTGAGATTTCAGTTAGAAATGAAGAAGCTTGAACTTGAACAAGGAAAGGAAATGAAAAAACTTGAGCCAGAAGCAGCAGAAAAAGAAAGGGCATTTCAAAGGGAGCAAGCGGAAAGGCAGGAGAAAGAAAGGAAGCTGGAACTGGAATTCCAGGCAAGAGAAAAGGATAAAGAAAGAGAGGCAAGGGAAAGAGAGAAGGAAAGAGAAGGGGCATATTGGCTTAAAAAGCTGCAAGTTAAAAAGAGACCTCAGATTCTAAGGAAAGTTCTGATGATGAAAAAACCTTCAACCTAAAACCCAGTGGAGGGATGTTTAAATTTGTACAAGCTCTTCCAAAGTTTGAGGGAAAAGATGTCGAAGCATTCTTTATTTCATTTGAGAAGATAGCTAAACAGATGAAATGGCCACAGGAAAACTGGACATTGTTGTTACAATCCAGGTTGGTGGGTAGAGCACGAGGGTTACGCTTCGCTGTCAGAAGAAATGCTGGTGAATTATGACATGGTAAAAAAGGCTATTTTGAGTGTAAATGAGTTAGTTCTGAGGCATACAGACAGAAATTTAGGAATATGAGAAAACAGCCTGGGCAAACTTATATTGAGTTTGAGAGAGTAAAACAAAGTAATTTACACCGGTGGATAAGGGCATTAACAATAGAGACAAGATATGAAGCTCTTGGAGAAGTAAATCTTTTGGAAGAATTTAAAGATTCTGACTCAGTACTGAGAACTCATGTGCAGTAACAAAGTTTTCAAACAGTAAAACAAGCAGCAGAGATAGCTGATGATTATGAGTTAGTTCGTAGAGCTAAACATTTTTCTTGTCACCCTTTCAAATTGGAAAAGGATAGAAAGTGAAGGTGAAAGGAAGGTAGGTAGTCAGGAAAGAAAAGGAGTATATGAAAATTCCCAGGAAGTTTTTCTCAGAATAAAAAGGAAGGTGCTGAGGGTAAAAGTGACATTCGAAAATGAGGTATTTTCATTGTAATAAAGTTGGGCACACGAAGTCAGTGTGTTGGAAATTGCAGAGAAAATCTGTTAGAATTATAGGGGTGAAGAAAAGTTCTGGAAGTAAGAGTACTGTGGGTTCTGAGGTTCAGGCACAGGAAAAACCAATGGTTTGTATACAGATAAAACAGAAAGAATCAATGATAGGCAACTAAGTGGGAACGTGTTCACAATTTACCCAAGAGAATTCTGAGGAGCAAGTTGCAGAGATGTTTAAAGATTTTTTATGTGAGGGGAAAGTCTTTCCATGTATACAGGGTGGAGTAGGTAAAGATGTTAAAATTTTAAGTGACACAAGGGCTGGTTAATTCTTAATGTTGTGAGATAGTGACATTTGTTGTTCTGAGGGAGTATTGCAGGAGCAAGTGATAATAAGTGGGGTTCATGGAGATGCTAAACTTATTCCATTGTGGAAGGTAAATTTAAAGAATAAGTGGAAAATGGGCTAAGTGACTGTTGGGATGAAATTGCCCATTGCAGGGGTTCAGTTTATTCTGGGTAATGATATAGCTGGATCACAAATGTGGGTGATGCCTATGATAGTTGAGCAGCCTGTAGAGGTGTCTTCAACAGAAGTGTTACAGAGAGAGCATCCTGGATTGTTTGCAGGTTATATGATAACAATGTCACAGGCTCATGGGTTGAAACAAGAGAAACAGGAAGGACAGGCAGTTCAAAGGCAGGAAGAAAGTGTTGAAATCCAATTAGCTGACATTGTGTTTGATAACAAAAACAGAATTACCTGGAAAAACTCAGCAGGTCTGGCAGCATTGGCGGAGAAGAAAAGAGTTGACGTTTCGAGTCCTCATGACCCAAATTGTGTTTGATAACATTGTTCAGGAAGAGAGACTAAAGGACAATTCAGCTGAAGTGTTTAACTCAAGACAGTTAGTTGAGTTACAGAAAAAGGATTTGCAAATACAACATTTATATCAGACAGCTTACTCAGAAACAGAGGCAAAATGTAGTCCAGGATGTCATTACTTTAAGAGCAATATTTTAATGAGAAAATGGAGGCTGTATCATGTTTCAGCAAATGAAAGCTGAAGGGAGGTATGTCAGATTGTTATCTCATTTGGGTATAGAAATGAGATTCTGAGGATAGCTCATGAAATTCCAATGGGGGGACATTTAGGAATTAGAAAGACACAGGCGGAGATACAAAAATATTTTTATTGGCTTGGATTGCATAGGGATGTAGTCAAATTCTGTAGAACATGTTACATATGTCAGGTAATAGGGAAACCATAAGCAGTGATTAAGCTGGCACCTTTAATTCCAATTCCACCTTTTACTAGGGTCATGATTGATTGTGTAGGACCCCTCTCTAAGACTAAAAGTGGAAATCAGTATTTACCGACAATAATGGATGTGTCTACCAGATTTCCTGAAGCAATACCTTTGAGAAATATCACAACAAAGAAGATTGTGGAAGAGTTAACTAAATTTTTACAAGCTATGGTTTACCTAAGGAAATACAATCAGATCAGGGTTCAAATTTTATGTCATAGCTGTTTAAGGAAGCAATGAACAGTTTGGGGATAAAACAATTTAAGTCAACAGCTTAGCATCCTGAGTCGCAAGGAGCTTTGGAAAGATGGCATCAAACTCTAAAAACTATGATGATACTCTTTCGAGTTATCAACAGTCACAGATTGCAACTCTTTTCGAGTACAATCACAGTTCTTGGTTTCCGGGAGTGGGACATAAACCCACAACCCTCTGTTTCAAAGGCGAGGGTGCTATGAACTGAGCCACAGCTGACACCTAGTGCACAGTCAGGATTATCCACAGGATTGGGTTGGGGAATTCCATTCTTATTATTTGCTGTTAGGGACACTCCTAATGCATCGACTGGACTTAGTCATTTTGAACTAGTCTATGTTCATGAGGTAAGGGGACCACTAAAATTGATTTATGAGAAATTGGTGGGTCAAAATTCAGAAACTACTCTCCTGGATTACACATCAAACTTCAGAGAGAGATTAGACAGAGCATGTGAGTAGGGTTGGGAACATTTAAAAATATCACAGGAGGTGATGAAAGTGAAAGCGGACAGGAAAGCTACAGCTCAGAATTTTGTTGCTGGAGAGAAAGTTATCACTACTGGGTGACTCATTAAAGGCAAAGTTTAATGGGCCTTACAGGATTGAAAAGAAACAGTGAAGTAAATTATTTAATAAATGCTCCAGATAGAAGAAAGAAGCAGAGGGTGTGTCTTATAAATATGCTTAAAAAATACTTTGATGGGAACAGTAACAAAAGGAGGTATTAGTGGTAGTAGATTAAGAGAAAGAAGTAGAAATGCAGGATTCTGAAATTGATTTTCCTCTAGTCAGATTGGATAATGAGGGGATACTTGAAAACTTAAATGTAATATTGAGTTACCTTCCAGACAAGTGTCAAATTGATTTGGAAAAGCTATTGCAGTCACAGAAAGCTATTTGTGGAAATAAGTTGCGGAGGACAGATATAGCTATACATGATGTGTCTATAGATATTGCAACTTCGATAAGGCAACATCTTTATAGATTAAATCCAGCAAAGTTATCACAAGTGCAGAAAGAAATTGACCTCATGCTTCAAAATCATATCATTGAGTCTAGTTGCAGTAACTGGAGTTTGCCTATTGTACCAGTACGGAAACTGATGGAACACAAAGACTGTATGTAGACTATCGATAGGTGAATGCAGTGACAAAAGCAGATTCATATTCAGCTGGAGGATTGTATTGAGAAAGTGGGCCAATCAAAATTTATCACAAAGATTGACTTGCTAAAAGGATATTGGCAAGTACCGTTATCGGAGAGAGCAAAGGAGATATTGGCTTTTGTGATGCCAAAGGGACTATCTCAATTTAAATCATGCTATTTGGTATGAAGAATGTGCCTGCAACATTTCAAAGACTGATGAGCAAAGTAATTGCAGGTCAAATAACTGCTTACATTGATGACTTGATAGTTTTCAGTCCTATGTGAGAGGAGCATTTACAACATCTGGAAGAATTATTTACTCAATTACAAGAAGCTAATTTGGTGATGAACTTGGCTAAAAGTGAATTTCAAAAAGAGCAATTTACGTATCTAGGCCATACCATTGGACATGGTAAGGCGGCTCCAAGGAATGTGAAAGTCAAGGCTATTGTGGATTTCCAAGTGCCTACAACAAAACGAGAAGTTTTGAGATTTCTGGGCATGAGTGGGTTTTATTGGAAATTTATACCAAATTTTAGCAGTGTGGTTACTCCACTGAATGAACTATTAAAGAAAAGCAAGACGTTTCAATGGATGTAGGAGTGTCAGAAAGTGTTTGACAGTTTGAAAACTGTATTAACCATGACACCAGTTTTGACACTATCCAGTTTGGCCAAGCAATTTACATTGGCCATTGACGCAAGTGAGTCAGGCATTGGGGCCGTGCTGTTACAAGAAGGTGACACTGGAATTGAATAACCGATAGGGTATTTTGCACCGAAGTTGAATGCACAACAGAGAAGATATTCAATGATCAAAAAGGAGACTTTGGGTTTGGTGTTAGCTTTGCAGCATTTTGAAATCTATGTGGCAAACAATTCGTCAGAAACAATTGTTTATACAGACCACAATCCTTCGAAGCTTTGGGACAAATTTCAAGACAGAAGTGCAAGGCTATTCAGATGGAGTTTATTACTGCAACCATATAATCTACAGATTATACATGTTGCTGGATGAGAAAATATGATTGCAGATGTTTTATCAAGATTTTGAAGCTTAAAGCAAAAATTGGACATTTAAAAACATGGACTCCGAACTAGAATGATTTCTGTTGATGCAAAGGATTTATATATATATTGTTATGTTAATACATGCATCTGGTAATGTAACGTAAGTATATAGATAAGTATGGGAGATAGTATAAGATGGGTTAATAAAAATGGAGCCATCTTTTTAAATTAAGATGGTTCATTTTTCAATACGGAGGGGGATGTCAAGGAGATATAATAACTCTCATAATATTGGAATTTATTGTAAAAAAGAGTAATTGTGGGATGTGTCTATGTTTCTATAGGTGTCTGTGTGTGTATGTAAGACTTAACTGGATTAAAGGCCGCTGGTCTGAAGGCTTTGATGTAAATTAGTTAAACAAGGGGAAGTTTAGAAATATAGCTGCCAAGGGAACATTTGTATTTTGAAATAAACCAGACTAGGTTGTTTTCAAAGAAGGGGTGAAATGTGTCACCTAGCCAGGTGAAGTTCTGAAACAGTGGGCAGAAATTTCCCCCAGTCGGTGGGGGGAGGTTATGCGGGGGCAGGCGTGAACCCAATCGGCATCCCGGATTGGAGCCGCGCTGCCATTTTACGTGTGTGAGCCAATTAAGGCACACCCAGAAGCGCTGAGCACTCCCTATGCAGGTGGCGGGGGGTGGGGTTGGGGGGGTGGGGTGGGGGGGGAATTCCCTGAGTCCCTGCGCAAAAGAGAGCAGAAATCTCCCTGAGACACAGAGGTGCCTTGGGTAGATTACTTTCACTTATGAAACATTGAAGAAAGGTAAAAAAAAAATTAAGAACATGTCCCCTCATGTGAAACTGTCACATGAGCTGTGACATGTCCATTTATTTTTTCAAAAATGTTTATTTAATTAATAAACCCTTTCTGAAACCTCATCCCACCCATGGATGAGGTTTCATGAAAAATGTGAAGGCCGCCTGGTATCTTCGCCTGCCCGCCAACCTTAAGGTTGGACGGGCAGCATTCTTAACAACTTTAATTACTTTCTCAATGGCCCTAATAGGCCTTTGACAGCTTGGCAGGCGCGCAGCCAAGTCGGCTGCACACCCGCCAAACTGACAATCTAAATGACGCGCAGTGACTTCGGGACGCATGCCCAATGTCACTGTGCGTCATTTTATGCGTCGGCAATTGTGCCCCGCCTCCATTTGCCAACCTGAAAATTCTTCCCATTGTGTTTATGTTTCCCAAAGATTATTGGTAAATCTTAGTGCTATGAGGGGGTATTATTATCAGGGAAATAAAGTCCAAAGACATAGTGAAACAATAGGTATTTGCATTCAAAGGGAAAATACGTATAAAGGAGCAAATGCTACATGTCAGGAAAGGCATTTTTAGATCTTACAAGTACGAAAAGCCTTCAGCATCTATGCCTCAAGCTGCTGTCTTCAAAGGACTGAAGTTAAGAAAACTCACTTGGAATTCCACTTGTCCAGGGGATCATGTTTCTATGTCTGGGTCTTTTAAAATCTATGTGTCTTACTGTTGCATTAATGAAAGTGTAACTGGGAGTTAGATTGATTAGGGGATTTAGAAGTTATCATGGTAGTAATTTGTAGATCTATGTATGTATTTAAAATCATTTCTCTTATTAATGTTTAATCTAGTTTTATTTAAAAAACCTATAAGACTTGGTGGTCTTATTACTGTTGAATTCAAGGCATGCATCTCAAAATTTATACAAATTGAAAATTAGTTGTGACAGTTGTTTCAAGTTTCCCTCTGGGATTTGAGCAGCTCAGCATTTACCATCAGCTGTGTCATAACACTCCCCAGGCCCTTTAATTAAAAAAACCTCTAGCCTGCAGTTGAAAAAAAAAATCAGTGCTTGCTATTTCACTGTTTGTTGACATAAGGATTAGTGCTGCTTTACTGCTTCCACAATCACAGTGGGGACCCTGAAAGTTCACAGTTTCATTGACAGTGCCAAGTGGTTATAAAGAGGTTATCTGTCTTTGATGTGGAGCTATGAATACATATGTATGTTTTCTTAAGGGATGAAGTACTTGAATGGATTTAAATGTTATCAATGAGAATTTTTTTAATGCAGTGAAATCTGCAATAGACACTCTGCTCTATTCTCAGAAACCTATTTCAGCACCTGGATCTGTTCAATTACTGCCAAACTGAAAACTATTTCATTCAGAGACAGTCTTTCTTATTTTCTCTTTGCACACATTCTCTGTGTTCTGAATTGCCAAACAGAAAAAAATAGGCTGAAACACAGCCCCACTTGGCTTTCCATTTACCATTTGCTTATTAGTTGTTCATCCCAATTGTTCAACCCCAGGTCACATGAGCATTTCTAAAGGTGCCACAATCAGGAACCAATTGACTATCTTTCAAAATACTCCTCAGCACGTTTTGTTCTTAAAGGGACATCAGACAAAAGAAAATACAGGCTTTTCCCAGCACATGCATCATCACAGTGCTCAGTCTAGACATCTGTTGGGATAGAGGTTCTGAGATCTGTTTGTTTACTCAGGAGTTTTATGGGCTCTTAGCTACATTCCAACTGTCCAGTCATTTTACAACTGCTTGGCATTGTTTATATAGCTACTTTGAAGAGTCTGTTTACTCAGGAAGTTTCATGGGCTATTCAACAGCTTCCAGCTGTTATGACAGGGCTTGTTCATTCTGTTCATAATATGGATAATGGGTGAAGGGATGAGGGGGATCAGCATGAGGAAGGTGAGGAGTGAGAGGATGAGGAGCCGAGGGGAGGGGGTTTAGGGTAAGGTGCTGAGGATAAAGGGGGTGAGGGACTAAGAGTGAGGCCGTGAGGGTGGGAGTTAAGAGCATGAGGGTGAGGAGTTGAGAGCATAAGGTTGAGGGAGAGGGAGGCTGAGGGGGAAGTGTGAGGGGTGTTTAAAGTGGTTAAAACATTCATCTGTATATAGGAGAGCCGCTGATTGCTGTGGAAGCACCAGGCCGAGGCTTTTTGGGAACAAAGGTGGGCCTTTTAACCTGTCCACTCGACCCACTCTTATTTCCCCCTGTGGAGGCCGCGTAGAGCCTGAACCCCTGGAATATCCTGTCTGCCAGCAGTCTCAATACAGAGGCAGGATCGTAACAGGTGGATTAGTCCCGTCTCCCGATTCTGGCCCTGACATGAAAATCTGACCCAGAATGTTTAATCAGGTCTGGTTCATGGCCCCTGATTATGTAACAGCTCCCATTGGTTTTACAATTCTTCCACCCTCCAAATAACTTTAACACAAACACACCAGAACTTGGAGTGTTGTGTTGCATTTGAGTAAGGAGCAGCAGCCACAATTTAATATAACTAGCACTGTCAGAAACATATTTATCATAACCATTCAGAACCAGACTCTTTGGTTAAGAGTCTGTTTGTTTACTCAGGAAGTTAAGATAAGTGAGATTAACCAAAAATGAACAAACCATACGTTAACAGGATAATTGATCCACTGTTCTTGATGACCTACATGTATTATCCTTCATTTTGAGTGCATTGTGACTTTTGAGTATTGAGGAACTTGCTACACTTTTAATCATTAAGAACAATTCAAAATTTTTATGTAATCCTAAGTACAAACTAAGCAAAATTGTTTTTAAAAAAATGTTGTGCTATAACTTAAAAAGTTAACAGATTATTTTAATAGAATTCACCACAAAACAGATCAAATTTAAGGAGTTATTATGAGAAATAGGAAGGGTTACTTGATAAATTTCATGAACAGTTGACCTGAACTATTTCACTTCACCCAGATGGAGATTTATATTTAGCTTTGGAACAATGTGGCCAAATACGTGTCTTCTCCCTTTCCTTTGCCTCTTCTCTGATCTCTTTTATACTCTATAAATTAATTGAAATATAAACTATTTTGTATTGGGCATCAGAAGTTGTGGAAAATGCTACTGTCTTTCCCAATATTGATAAAGGAATACCTATGATCCATGGCAGATTTATGGTTAGCCAAAGCTGATGGAATGTACATTTATCCCATGCCAGAAAAATGCTGATGATCCAATGGATCATTTTGTTCTGGTTATTTTGTCAAGGCTGGTACAGAAATATTTTCTAGGTTTCACATATACACTCTCAAACCACACTGTTGTCTTTAAGTAAACAATTTATAAAGCAATGCAGTAGGATTCTGGCAGGAAGATTTACCATGCGTCCATTACGTTTAATGTTTTTTCTCTGTTTCTCTCCCCCAGTCCTCTTACAGCTATATTTTCAAAACCTCATCTGTCTGGCCTTTGACCCTTTGTTCACCACAACATTTCTGTGGCTACCCATCTGCTCATCCACACACTCACCTCTCCATTGATTCACTAATCCTCATTGAAACCATTACTCTCTCTTACCGTGGCTCTTCCCCCGGTATGGCCCTCATCTCCACTCACTTAAGTTCAAGGGACATGGACTTGAACAGATATGTTGGGCACCTTGTTCAGCCATACACCACCGGATCTTCCTGGACCACATAAAGCACTACTAGATCCTGCTCTCCTCCCTGTTAAAACTGCTCGCTATTTCAGGATAATCCTGGAATCCAAAGATAAAGCCCAATTTCTTATCTCTACTGCAAACTGACTTCTTAAATTTTCTGTCTCCTTCAGCCTCACCTGCAACAAGTGTAAGGAGCTCATGATCTTCATTGTCATTAAAATTGAGACCACCCAATCAGTTGCCTCTGCTAATTGCCTCCCTTCCACTAGTCCACTAGTCCAAACATCCTGTAAGATTGCCCCACTCCTAGCCCTGAACTTGCATTTTTAGTTTCTCTCCTCTCTCCCCTCCTAGCTCATTTTGTCCATGAGGCCTACCTTCTGTTTCCTTGAACAGAATCTTGTGGAAGCAATGTGGCTGACAGCTGGAGAGACAGTGAGAGCCCCGTGTCACCTCTTTCAAGGAAGGCCTGCCGCACTCAAGCAGTTGACGGGTCAGTGGCCATTCCCATGTAGCTGATTATCATCCAACTCCCCTTCCTGGCTACCATATAAGTGATGTTGTTAGAGGTTCTCTCTCTTCAGGTTCTGTCCCTCTCTCCTTTAAATCTGCTGCCATCACTCCTCTCCTCAAAAAAAAACAATTCTTGACTCATACATCTTTGCAAACTACTAAACAATCTCCTTTTCCTCTCTGAAGCGCTCAAACGTGCAGTCACCTTCCAAATCTGTGCCTACCTTTCCTGGAACTCCATGTTTGAATCTCTCCAGTCAGCTTCCTGCCCCTGCCACAGTACCAAAATTGATCTTATCAAGGTCACAAATAATATCACATGTGCCTGTGACAAAGGTAAATTATTTCTCTTCATTGTTCGCTACGAGATGTATTAAACAAGGTGCCAGATACCCCAAACCCCCTAGCTAAAAAGTCAGGGGTGAGGGAGCCCGGCAGCCTTGATAGCTAATAGGCCCAGGAACAGGAACATAGGAACAAACATAGGAACAGGAGAAGGCCATTTAGCCCATTGAGCCTGCTCCGCCATTCAATACGACCATGGCTGATTGAACACTTCAATGCCTTTTACCCACACTATCCCCATAGCCCTTTTACATTATTGTTAATCAGAAATCTATCAATCTCTACCTTAAACATACTCAATGACTGAGCTTTCACGGCCCTCTGGGGTAGAGAATTCCAAAGATTCACAACCCTCTGAGTAAAGAAATTTCTCCTCATCTCGATCCTATGTAGCTTCCCCCTTATTTTGAAATTGTGTCCCCTGGTTCTAGACTCCCTGACCATGGGAAACATCTTACCTGCACCTACCCTGTCTATCCCTTAAGTATTTTGTAAATTTCGATGAAATCATCTCTCATTCTTTGAAACTCTAGAGAATACAGGCCCAGTTTCCCTAATCTCTCTTCATAAAACAGTCCCGCCATTCCCGGAACAAGGAAGTCCCATCTCAGAGAGCTGCCAGCCAATCAGAGGCTAGCAGCTCTCCAGTACTTCGGGACAGAGGCATGCGGCATTGGATCGGGATTTAGGTCAGCAGTGAGGGTCTCTCTGGGTGTCAAGTTGGTAGGCCACAGGGAGTGTGGTGGGTATGGGGCTGAAGTTTGAGAGGCCACAGGAAACCTGGAAGGATAAAACCTGGAGGGGCCCTCCAATGGGCAGGAGCAAATTAAGGAGGGACTCCCACTCACTCAGCCACCACCTGCCCATGCAGAGAAATCTGACAGGCTGGGCACTTAGCTTGGGCCTTAAGTGGGCAATAATTGTTCATTTAAGGACCTCAATTGGCCCACTGGTGGGTAAGCTGCACAATGCCACTCCCGCCGCTGATGTAATTGCAGTGGGGGGCAGGTACGGGCAGGGCAGGTAGCTGGCAGGTGGGCTACCACTGGATTTAATGAGCACCCCGCCCCCCATCACCTTCAAACTCACTGATGAGTATGCATAAAATCCAGCTCTACCAATCTGCAGCCTTTGACACAGTTGACCACACCATCCTCCTCCAACACTTTTATGTCATTGTGCAGCTGGGACTACATTCAGCTGGTTCCATTTTTATCTACTTAATCATAGCCAGAGAATCACCTGTAATGGCTTCTTTTCCTGCTCCCTCACTCTTATTTCTGGTGTCCTCCATGGATCTATCCTTGGCTTCCTCCTATTTATCTTTACATGTTGCTTTTAATGAGATCAGCCAAAAATACATTGTCAGTTACCATATGTATGCTAATGACACCAGTTCTACCTCACCACTACCTCTCAGTCCCCAATATAAATATTTAGTTACTAACTCAATACCTCTCTCTGACAGCTGTCAGACTGTTTGCAATCTTGGTGTATTTAACTCCGAGATGAGCATATATCCACACCATCACTAAGACTGCTTATTTCCATCACTATATCATCGCCTCTGCCTCTGCTCATCTGGTGCTGAAACCCTCATCCATGCCTTTTCTATGCATAGACTCAACTATTCCAATCCATTCTTGGCCATTCCATGTTTTATCCTCCGTAAACTTGAAGTCATCCAAAACTCTGCTGCCCATATTCTAATTCACTCTTATCCAGGTGCTCATGGCCTACTCCCATCTGAGCAATGTCTCAATTTAAACATTCTCATCCTGGTGTTCAAATTCCTCCAAGGCCTCACCCTTACTTTGCTCTGCAATCTCCTTGAATCCTACAACTCTCTGAGACATCTGCCTTCCTCTAATTCTGGCCTCTAGAGTATCCCTGATTTTAATCGTACCACCATTGGTGTCCATGCCTTTAGCTGCCAAGGTTCCATCCCTGCATCTCTCTGACTCTCTACTTCTCTTTCCTCCTTAATGCATACCTGTTTGATTAAGCTTTTTGTCATCAGCCTTAATGACTTCTCATATGGCTCAGCATAAAATGTTGCTTTATTAATGCATCTGAGAAGCACCTTAGGGCATTTTGTTACATTAAGGGTGCTACAAGCTGTTGTTGTTTAAAATTGGGAAGACAACATATAGAAATATACAGCACAAAAGGAGCTCATTGTACCTGTATCAGCTCTTGGAAAGAGGCATCCATTTAACTCTATAGTTTTCTTTCCCCATAGTCCTGAAAATGTTTCCCCTTCAAGTTTTTGTTCTATTTCCTTTTGAAAGTTACTATTGAATCTGCTTCCACTATTCCTTGAGGCCATGCATTCCATATCATTTAAGTGTGACCAGTCCACTGCTTAAAAAATGGTTCTTCATCTTCCCTTTGGTTCTTTTGCCAATTACCTTAAATCACTGCCCTCTGATCCTCCTGCTATTGGAAACAGTTTATTTTTATTTACAACTTCAAAACCCTTCATAATTTTGAACAGTTCAATTAAACCTCCCCATAACCTTCTCTGCTTTAAAGAGAACAAGCTCAACTTCTGCAGTTCCTCCACTTAACAGAAGTAGATTATCCGGTGAGGTACCTTTCCAGTAAATCTCCTCCACACCCTCTTCAAGGCCATCCAATCTGAAAAACAACCATTCTCCACTACTAAAATACCTGGAAAAACTCAGCAGGCCTTGAAGGGTCATTCGGACTCGAAATGTTAACTGTGTTCCTCTCCGCAGAGGCTGCCAGTCCTGCTGAGTTTTTCCAGGTATTTTTGTTTTTGTTTTGGATTTCCAGCATTCGCAGTTTTTTGCTTTTATTCTCCACTACTCTCTGCTTCTATCCTTTAAGCCAATTTTGCATCCACGCTGCCATGGTCCCATTAATTCCATGGCTTCAATTTTGTTAACAAGTCTGTTCTGTGGGACTTCATCAAAATCCTTTTGTAAGTCCACATACACAACATGAACTACCTCTTCATCAATAACTCAATCAAGTTTGTCAGATATGATTTGTCATCAACAAATCCATGCTGGCTTTCATTTATTAACCCATGTTTTTTCCAACTAGCAATTTATTTTACCCTGGCTTATTGACTCTAAATGTTTGCCCACAACCAAAATTTGGCTGACTGTCCTGGAATCACTGGGTTATCTGTCTCACCTTCTTTGATCAGGGGTGTAACATTTGCAGCATTCCAATCCTCTGGCTCCACTTCTATATCCAAGGAGACTGGAAGATTGTGGCTAGAGACTCCATTATTTCCATTCTTATTTCCTTCAGCAACAAATGATGCATCCCATCTGGAGAACGTGAATCCTTCTATTTTGAACACTGTCAGCATTTTAAGTGTCTCTTTTTTATCGATTTTTATCATATCCAATTTCTCTACAGCCTTCAACCTGCGATATTGGCAATATTTTCTTTGGTGAAACCATATGCAAAGTATTCATTTAGTGCCTCAGCCATGCCCTCTGCCTTCACAAAGAAGTACGGACTGAAATTTTCTCACCAACCAAGAGTCCCTTTGCCGGGAACGAAAGTGGGACCCAAATCGGCATGCCCAGGGTGGCATTTTACTGGCAATGGCCAATTGAGAGGCTGCCATTGGGACCATCATCCAATTGAGTATGGTGGCCCACCTCCCAGAGCTGCCCGCTCAAACAAAGTGCCGACAGCACAGCAGCCTCATCAACGCCATCATAAGTATGGCGACTGCTGAGGCTGCAGGAAGAAGGAGAGGGTGCCTCCATGCTGAGGCGCCCTTGAAGACAAGGTGAGCTTTTTTATCTAAGATAGAGGCAAAATACTGCAGATGCTGTAAATCTGAAACAAAAACAAAAAATGCTGGAAAAACTCAGCAGATCTGACAGCCTATTCTCAATTTTTTTTCCCGCCTCCATCCCCTCCCCACACCCCGCCCCCACAAATCTGTCATTTGCCCATGTTGTTCTTTCCAGAGTGCTTACCCTGGTCCGGCCATTATCACATTCTGCTTTCTACTCTTGATGTCACCATTAGCACCTCCTTCAGCCAATACCACTATCACTAACACCCGTTTGACCTTTTGTTTATGACATCTTTTGCAATCTGTCCTTTGCCTCCACCTATCGCTGGCCTTCTATCCAGCTTCACTTGTTCCACCCCCCCTTAAACAGTATATATTTCACCACATTTCCACTTCTTTTTAGCTCTGAAGAAGTCACATGGACTCGAAACGTTAACTCTGTCTTTCTCTCCACAGAGCAAGTCAGACCTGCTGATTTTTTTCCAGCATTTTTTGTGTTTGTGTGATTTTTTTATCTTGCAGGCAGGCAGACACCAGCAATCAGGGGACACACCTTTCAGCAGCAGCACTGCATCTGTGGGGATGGCCATTGTTGCCTGGAGACCTCTCCTCGGGATATGGAGTAGCCATAAAGCAAAGGCCCAACAGGAACCCACTGAAAGGCTGCCAGGGTTTACCTGGCAGTCTTCCCACATGATGGCGGGGCCTCCCAGTGCTGATAAAATGCAAGCGGAGGTGGGAAATGGCCCTTAACTGAGCATTTAATTGTCATAACTGACCTCTCAGAGGCAGCCACGTTGCTGAGATTCTCACCATTAATAATATCCCAGGGTGGCTGGGATGTGGAGCTGAGGTTAAAATCAGATTAGCCATGATCTTATTGAATGGTGGAGCAGGCTCAAAGAGCCAAGTGGCCTACACCTGTTTATAATTTGTATGCTTGTATGTTCGTATGATATCGGGCATCCCCCCCTACCCCCCTCCCCTCCATCCCCGCCCACCACCCAGTACCTTCCATCATCATTTTACCAGCCCTCCTGTCTGCCAGCCCACCTCCAGAGGGCTGGTAAAACCCATGGTCATGATTGCAAACTGAAATGTTGCAGATCAAAGATATAAATTTAAAATGTAGTCTTTATTCACATCAATGGTAACTGCCATATACGTGATTTTTATATTATATCTTTTTGTAATTAATTTTTCTTTACAGCTTTCCCACTAATTATCTCCCCTTCTCTTCTATAGGCATTGAATCCTTGCTGGAGTTTGGCCCTACAGGTTCCAAGTATGTCCAGTATTTCAGCCAAATGGCAATTATTGACACAGGAGCCTTGGGGCAGAACCTTACGTCCCGTGGGCGACCGCGCGCCTGACCCAATCGGGTGTAAAATGGCACGAGAAGACATTGGGCGAGCGTCCCGACGTCACCGCGCACTCATGCAATATTTCGCTTGGCGGGCACGTCCAATAGTTGGAGCCTGCCCGCCAACAATTAAAGTGGCCTGTCCAGCCTTACTGTTGGCAGATGGGCGAATTGGCCAGGCAGACTTTGCATTTTTCATCAAACCTCAGCCAAGGGCGAGATGAGGTTTCCGTTATTAAACAAAACAAAAATAAAAATCTGTGGACATCTTTATCATCTTTATGTTCAGGTGGCTGATTGTGATGCTTGGGCATTTTTTTTCCTGATTTTCAAAGCTTTATTTCATAGTTTTAGGTCCGCAGCTCCCTGAGGCTGCCTTCAGGGAGCTTTCTCCCAGCCTCGCCTGTGCCCGCATTGACATCATCACCTGCCCTCCTCCCGCCCCCACCCCGGCAGCGCTGAGCTTTTCAGCGCACACCTCATGCTGGTTGGCTGTTAATTGGCCGACCAGCCTGAAATCGCGGTCAGGGGCTGAAAGCGGTCGGCAGTCCGGTTCCCAGCCAATTCTGGGGCCTGCCAATTGCGCCCGCCTGCTGAGCTGAAAATTCGGGACTTTGGTAGGGAAGGATATTCAACTACACCAAGCATAAATATTGGGCTCAATGCTATTCTCACCCAATGCTCACACATTTTGCGGAAGTATTGCTGAAGAAAGGAAGGTATTCCTAATTTTCTCTCTGCTAATCCAGGGTAAATGATGCTAATGTAGCAACAATTATGTTGCACTGGGGGAAACAAGTTATATCAGCACAAATTGCGGATTGAACTAGGGACAACTCTGGGCGGCTCAGCTGCTCAATGGAAAAACTCAATGAAACATCAGTATATAAATCTATTTATTTTCAATAAAATGAGTGATCTACACCATTATTTTCAGGCAGGAAGGGGGCAAAGACAAGAATGGCAGCATTGCACTTCCTGCCCTGTGCCTGCCGACTTTCAGCAAAGCCTCAAGTTTAGAGCAGGCTGGGGAAACAGGCAAGTATTGCCACACTGCCCTCCCCCACTTCCCCCGCCCAACTATTTATAGGGTCAGGACCTTAATGAATTTGAAAATGTACTGGTGCTCCATCCAGTTCCACCTGAGCACTGAGCAGCAGAAACAGCAGACCTTAAAAGTACTGCAACGTTTACTCCAAAAACACTCACAGAAACCCTTTTATGTGGGGCCTGAAGGATTAGGATTAGTGAGCTCCCTAACGAAGCCTGACCATGAAAACAGCTCAGGCCTCCGAACTTAATCAGGCAGGCAGCGCAATCACTGCACTCACCATCCACCTGAAGAGCGCTGAAAATCAGCCTCAAACTATTCCAATAATTTACCCTGATCAGTACAGATTTTATGTATTTTATTCTGCTTGCAGTGGAATTTCCACCCTAAACCTCCCTACATCTCTCTCCTCCTCTACGATGCTTCTAAAACCTACCTCTTTGCCCAAGCTTTTGTCACTTTCCCTCAGATCTTTATGTGGCTTCATGCCAAATTTTATCTGCTAACACTCCTGTGAAGTGCTTTGAGATATTTTACTATGTTAAATGCGCTATATAAATAGGAATTGCTGGCGTTTAAAATGGGGACTATGTGGATATAATATGACCCCGCTTCACCTAAAGATTTTATTTGGGCTTGACCCCTGTTTATATGTCTGTATATGCATATAATATTTTTGTGACTAAATATTATTTCTGAACCACAGGAGAATGATCCTGTGTCTGTCTAGTCCTAGTTTCAGACCCTGGGATCAGGATCCTTTGCAACAAAGTGTGTCTGTTATTTTGCAGCACCCTAAACAATAATAAAAACATGACCAGCTATTCCATGCTATATTTGGCAGAGATATTGTTTTTAAAGTGATATCAAGTATTAGCCTGGACCAATTTTTGAAATTTGCCGGCTATTTTGGTGTAACATAGAACAGTCAGGTAGCTTCCAAAGAACAGCATGGTTCAGTGGTTTAGCTGTAAGTCATTTAGTCAAAATCTAATGGAAGTAGCTGGTGCTCTTGTGTCTGGAGAGTGTTCCAGACAATAGGAACTTCTGGCATTTTATTTTTTTTTAACTTTCTAAACCTTCCTGCTGCTATGAGCATGCTTGCCACAGTTCATCCAAGAGATGTAGTATTTACTTATAGACCCAAATTAATATTTCCTGCTTATTAGCTAATGTTTTGTCTAAGTCAAATTATGTATCTTGAAAATAAACAGCTGGATTTCCTTCTAATTGTTGAGGAGATGTATCTCAAGGAATATTTTTGTCTATCATTTTCTCATAGGTATTCGTAAAATGAAGTGTCAGGAAAAGACTGGAGAGATTTTATTTGGTTGGGGAGGGCAATATTGGTGGTTGGGGTGGAAAGCTTAGTTACTTTTGCTGTTTATAAAGATATTGCTGGGTCTACTATACTGCAGCATAATGCAGCAAAACATACAGTGCATTGAATTTTGCTAACAAGCGTAAATATAAAGAGTCGTACAGCAGAATTATTTACCATTAAATCCAAATTCCAATTTACTGATTGATTTTAAACTAAAACGTAAAGCAAGAGAGTGGCATAGAATATTGTGGTTTATATAATATGTTTGTTTTAAGTACGATAAAGTGCTAAGATTGATTCCTCAGAGTGCAATTTTCTGGTGCACGTTTGCATTGATATAGAACAGTTTTAGGTGAACTTCAATGTGAAATATGACAGTGCTAGATCTCAATTCAATGCCCAAAAATATCAAGGTCTAATGATGTGAGACTGCCTCCTAACGTGTTCTCACCACTTTCAGTATAATTGCAGTCTGGTGAACAGTCATATTTTAAATACCTAGGTGGTTATATGGGCCTCCTGGGAATTTTTAAAAATTACGGAAATTTTTAGGTCAAGGGGGTTGCTCCTATTACTCTCTCTTGTTACAGCTTTGTGTATTCATCAAAGGATAGAGACACAGAGCTCCATGTCAGTCAGTTTAAGGTCAGCCTACAAAATTCTAAGATCGATGGTGTTTAGTGACTTAGACAATATTTATGCTGTAACTACAGCACTGCTGACTGAGCTGAAGACATGACATCATTTCATCAAAATGTTCCAGTTTTCACAACGCTAAAAAAATTAACAGGACAAAGTATAAACATGTGAAATCTGTTCTTTTTTGCAGTACCTTTGCAGAAGTTAGGAGTGCCTTCCAAGACAGTAATGCATCAAAGGTTGAAATGGCATTATATATAATCAGAACAATGTTGTGTTATTTATCAGCATCATCTAAACTACTAAGAAAGACTTGCATTTTTATATCACCTTTGACATTGCAAAGCACTTTGCAAACCACAGATTACTTTTGATGTGTAGCCACTATTTTTAAGGAAGTAAACGTAGCTGGCACTTTATGCATAGTAATATTTCTGTTACTAGGTTAGGGTCTTGCCATTGACATTCCCTTAGGTAGAGTGGCACTAACCATACCATAAAAACTCTGAGCATCTCATATTTGGGGTTTGCTGCAACTACCTAAAATCTAATTATACATTAGTATAACCTAGGGATGTAAGATTTGTGGCTTCTCATGAGCGAAATCAGCTATTCATCTTTTTCACATGCATTCCTCTTCAATCTCTTTGAAGCCAGGATAAGCAAACAATTTGGTGAGATGAGGCCTGAAATGAATTATTGAGCTGCTTTATTTCACATTAAAGTGAACATAAAGATCAGCAATTATGAACAATTTCACTCAATTAAATCAGTACAGCTTATCTTTATGCAACCAAACAAATAAAGAACACGTTACTCTTCCCCTCATCAATGAGTCATTTCACTTGACTTAAACAAGATGACCAACAGTCCTCCCAATATCTTTAATCTTAGTCTTGGCCTTTGCTGAGATTCAAAGCCTCACAGCTTTCTGTTTTCAAAAACTGACCAAATGTTTGTGTTAAAAACAAAAAACTACTGCAGATGCTGGAAATCCAAAACAAAAACAGAATTACCTGGAAAAACTCAGCAGGTCTGGCAGCATCGGCGGAGAAGAAAAGAGTTGACGTTTCGAGTCCTCAGTGTTGTTGTCCATGTTCACAGCCAAAAAAAAAAGCTCGCCACACATCCTCTGCCAAGCACCTCAGACCAGAAACTTGCTACAACAATGAGTGTGAGATGTTTAGTAATTACCAAGTCAAAGTAATGAATTGTTTATTGTTTACGGTCTTTGGGGAAAATAATTTCAGGAGCATATTCGCCACATTTATGTCGGTGCCTATTTTTTCCATAAGCTTGTGAAAAAACACTTCCATTTAAAAGCCCCATACTAATAAGTAATTACTTCTCATTAATTCTTTCTGAATGCCTTGTAATGCAATCGCACCAACATGGTGTAATATGATAAAACATGAAATCAAGTTAAATGCCTAATATTGAAGCATACAAAAGAAATAAGTTACATTTATATAGCACCATACGCTTCCTCAGGACCTCTAAAAATGCATTTCAGCCAATGAATAACTTTTGTGTTGGCACTGGTGTTTTATAAGCAAATGCAGCAGCCAATTTGTGTGCTCTATGTTGTAAATGGTCATGAAACTGTTTTTGGTAAAGGGATGAATGTTAGCCAGGTTCTACAAACAGAGCTATGGAATCTTCTCCATTCAACTAAGGGAGAAGATAAAACCTTGGTTTTACACCCTATCCAAAAGACAACACCCTCAACAAAGCACTACTGCCTCACTAGTCCTCTAAGGCATTAACATAGATTCTGGCAGTGAAACTGATCTATGGTAAAAGCCCCACAAAGCTTTCCAGGCACAAGTCTGTAGGCCCAAGTGGGTACTCTGTCAGTTGAGTGCCCAAACAAGGGGGGGATCTAGGAGAACCTATGCAGGGCAAAGGCGGTTTTGCAAAAACTGCACTTTGATTACTTTCTCCAGTTTTGTTAAGACACAAGGGCAACATTTAATTGAAGAGCTACAGGCTGATCCTTAGCATCAGAGGGCTGAACCATGAGGGTAGGCTTACCTTGACCTTGATTATAGCAAAACCTAAGCTGGACCTTGCTCCGTTACAAAGTCACCCAAAATTAAACAACATTTTCTTCCAAAGCACTTCATAGACATACTTGAAAAGAAATACAACTCTTCATCATCCATTTTAGAGCTATCAGCAATATCATTCCAACAGTTAGGAAACTAAACATGATGTACAAGTAAATCCAGCCCCAGGCTAACAACAATAGCCCCTGCATTACATCAACGGCCAGCCCTGTCTGCCTTCCATTGATTTCTTCATGTTTCTTGTTTTAAAGAATGCCAGGAATACTGTAGTACATAATCACAAGTAAATACTATCCAGCTAGGGAAGATATTTCTTTAAATTTCCTGTAAAACCAGATGGTATTACTCTAGCACACAAGAACAAATGAAGGTTAATTAGTCAAACAGGAAATTTTTATATATATGGAGGAAATCCAACTTTACAACATCAGTAGCTCAAGTGATATAGTACTTCCCTCCCAAGTAAAAGGCCTTAGTTTTTAGTAAGAAAGCTGTATAAAATTCCGATCTGTCTGCTTCAAATGGCTTCTTCTTATCAGTTGCTTCTTTTCATTTCAAAGGGAGTGAAACTGACATTGCCCATCTTGCTGCATCTAAATTATTCACTCATGTTCACGAGAATGTACTGAAGTTGACTTACATTGGCTAAATTATAGTGTCCCAGACTGCTTGTTTTTGGGCACTAGTCAGCCTACTAAGCTCCCAATATGGTGGACAGAAAAGGTACACATGTTTCCAACTAGAAGTGTGTCACCCATCTTACTGGGTAATGTAGAAATACCGGTGGCAGGAACACATGTCAGGAACATTTTAAGCGCAGAATAATTTATTTAAATAAGGACCCTGTACATCTTGCAGAACCCATCTTCAGTTTTCCACTGCCCCAGTGCATCACTCACCACGTGCTGAACTTGCAAAGCACAATGTGATGGTACATGGCAGGAAGATGCCCTCACTACTAATATTTAAAGGGATACTGCAGTGCTTACATGTTAATTGCTGGTTTATAATTCCAGGCAGTTGAATGTCTTCTGCACATTCCTTGGTGTGCATTCTCACTCTGGAAAGTTCACTTTGCACACAAAGAAACAGCTTCATAGATATTTTGGCCGCAGACATGGGTGGCCTCATAAGGATGCCTTCAGGGTTGGAGGATGAAAAGGAGCAGCAAGGATGATGCCAGAGAGCAGAATGGGAGTGGAGGAGGGCAATGTGTAGAAGACCACATCCACAGCACATATTCAGGGAGCACTTCTACATTAACTTTACTTAGGAGCAATGCAAATGGAGCACCTTTACTACCACTGAGCAATATCACATACTGATAGGATTACCTTTCAATAAGGTATGGTTTGAGTCCAACCTGTGCTTAATAACCGGAAATACAATTTCACTTGATGAGTTCTTTCATCTATCATGTCACTCGGGAGAAGCTGCTCAATGCTGTTATTTGTCTGGCTCCAACTTGTATTTGTTAGTGGCCTAATGATCGGCTTTTAACCATCCACCTTGTGGAAGAGAGAGGTGGAGTCTCTTTAGGGTTGTGGTGGCTTCAAGAAGATAATATATATGATGGACATTCAGAACCAAGTCAACCATTCATGGTACATATGGTAACCAGATACCTGGGACTGAGGCAGGAACCAAGAGCCAAGTTTGTTTTTGGGTCAGAAACTGGGAAACTGATTAAAGTTGAGGTTTTGTTGGGGGTGATTGATATGGAGACAGGTTGCCTGTCCAATTAGAGCAAATGGGGAAGGAACAGGGGCGGATCAGATGGAGTGTGAGACAGATTAGTCATCACTAAAGCTGTTAGTTGTCCTAAAGGAGAAATTTAATGATTGTGCCAAAGCCGTCCACTTAACCCGAGGGAAGTCACAGGAAAGTTATCTCCCTCTAGGGCTTCGCCATCCTCAAGTTCCACACCTCTCTGGAGAGCAATGTTATAGAGAGCGTAGCAGGCCATCACAATGACTGAGATCCTTGCAGGATGGTTTTGCAAGACACCACCCAACCGGTTCAGGTGCCAGAATTGCATCTTCAGAAGCCTGATAAATTGCACAATGGTTGCCCTGCTCAACAGGTGGCATTGGTTTAATCCTCTCGATACCTCTATCTTGTACTCCTTGGAGAGGTGAATAGCCATCTCTTCAAGGGACATTCCTTGTCCTCTAGGATCTGAGGCAGCCTGAACTGCCAGAGGATGAAGGACTCACGGTAGCCACCAGTGAGCACACACATGGAGGAAGCTCTTGTTGTGGTCACACAGAAGTTGGATGTTAAGGCAGCAGGTGCCCTTCCCGTTGGTGATCCTGACTGGACGGTTGAGGGTGTCTTGATGGCCACATGGGTGCGATCGATGATGTCCTGTGTCAAGTGAAATTCAGCGATAGAGGCGAAACCAAATGCCCATTGTTCCTGTGAGGCCCCATCGCTTGTTGTATCAATGTGCTGTCCAGCCCTGACAAAGAAGGCATCAGTGACCCAAGAGATGAAGTGGTGTGCAGTGATTTGTAAGATGCCACTAGGGTCCACAGCTGATCCTTGGAAGGAGCCAGAAGTGAAGAAGTCCAAGGCCACAATGACTTTGATGGCTACAGGGAAGGCATGGCCAGCAGTGCTGTCATCTGGAAGCTCTTCAGCAAGGAGGGAACAGACGTCTGTGACCATCTGCCTAGGGAGTCACAGCCTCCCGTGGTACTAGATCTTGGTCATCTCCAAGTAGTTCTATCGTTCTGTGGTGAGTGTATGGCCTCCATAGCCTTCCTGCCCCTCTTACCTCACTCATGCCCTCCTGATGCCCAGGGATCCATCCTTCCTGTGGATGGTGTTGCCCCTAACACCACTGAGCCAGCTGCAACCTTCCTTTTGGACAGACAGCTGCCCAATCCTTGGCAACCAAGGCCCTTGCTTTTCTTCTCCACAATGCCATGGGTATGTGACCCTATTCAATGCCCAAGCACTGATTTCCCACTCCCCTCACCACTCATGCAGGGCCAAGGGCACCCCTTTACCAAGTGCTGAGCCCCCCTTTGCCCTACTGATGCTCTTATGGGGCCGCTTGATGCCCTGAGGCAGCCATAACTCTCAAATAAAGAGTATGCATAAATGGACCTTTTTCTGATTGACAGGATGTGACAAGTGGAGTCCCGCAGGGGTCTGTGCTGAGGCCTCAACTTTTTACAATTTATATCAATGACTTAGACGAGGCAAGTAAAGGCTTGGTAGCTAAATTTGCCGATGACAAAACATAGGTAGGAAAGTATGTTGTGAAGAAGACATCAGGAATTTGCAGATGGATATAGATAGGTTGAGTGAGTGGGCAAAAAATCTGGCAGATGGAGTATGAAGTAGGAAAATGTGAAGTTGTTCGCTTTGGCAGGAAGAATAAAAAAGCAGAGCATTACTTAATTGGAGAACAGCTGTAGAATTCCGAGGTGCCTAGGAATCTAGGTGTTCTAGTGCATGAGTCACAAAAAGTTAGTATACAGGTACAGCAAGTAATTAAGAAAGCTAATGGAATGCTATCCTTTATAACAAGAGGAATTGAACATAAAAGTAAAGATATTATGCTTCAGTTATACAGGGCACTGGCGAGACCGCATCTCAAATATTGTGTGCATTTTTGGTCTTCTTTTTAAGGAAGGACGTAAATGCATTGGAGATGGTTCATAGGAGGTTTACTAGATTATTGCCTGGAATGAGCTGGTTGTCTTATGAGGAAAGGTTAGACAGACTGGGCATATTTCCATTGGAGTTTGGAAGAGTGAGGGGTGACTTGATTGAAGTATATAAGATCCTGAACAGTCTTGACAAAATGGATGTGGAAAGAATGTTTCCTCTTGTGGGTGAGTCCAGAACTAGAGGCCCCTGTTTTAAAATTAGGGGCTGCCCTTTTAGGACAGAGATGAAGAGAATTTTTTTCTCTCGGAGGGTTATGTGACTTTGGAACTCTGGCGCAGAAGGCAGTGGAGTTGGGGTCATTGAATATCTTTAAGGCGGAGGTAGATTGATTCTTGTTAGGCAAGGGAATCAAAGTTTATCGGGGTTAGATAAGAATGTGGAATTCAAAATACAACCAGATCAGCCATGATCTTATTGAATGGCAGAGCAGGCTCGAAGGGCCGAATGGCCTACTTCTGCTGCAATTTCGCATGTTCGTTTGTCCGTATAACAGGCTCTTCACTCTGTAGCCACCTCCCTTCTGCAACAGACACTTACTGAAAACCATGCATCCCTTTAAAATTCCAAGCTCTCCCTCCAAAAATTGGATCTTAATGAGCTTTTTAAAAACTTGGAGGAGAGCAGGATTGCAGTCCCCCTCTGGTTAACATTGCCACTGCCAGGAAAAGTGTCCAGAAACTGAGACGCTGATCGGCACCCATATTTTCACACTCCTTCCCCCCATTCCACCCTTTACATTCAAACATAACCTTGGGGGACCTGAAAATTCAGCTCCTGAGCCAGGCAAGTCTGCAACACCCTTAGTGCTAATGATCGATCATCACTGTGGCTCATTACTGGGACTCCAAGGCATAAATCTTTCACTAAAATTCTTCCAATTCAACTCCAGATAGCTCTGCAGACCAAACAGCCAATGGATGAGGTGGTTCTGCCTGGAACAAGCATGAGGAAGTTTATCAAACCCTGTTCTGGTAAGTTGAGTATCTTTAACCGTTTTTTTTTATTATACGTTCATGGGATATCGGCATCACTGGCTAGGCCAGCATTTGTTGCCCATCCCTAATTGCCCTTATTCAGAGGGCATTTAAGAGTCAACCACATTGCTGTGGGTCTGGTGTCACATGTAGGCCAAACCAGGTAAGGACAGCAGATTTCCTCCCATTTAGGCATTAGTGAACCAGATGGGTTGATCGTCATTACACTTTTAATTCCAGATTTATATTAAAATCAAATTTCACCATCTGCCATGGTAGAATTCAAACCTGGATCCCCAGAGCATTACCCTGGGTCTCTGGAATACTAGCCCTAGTGACAATACCACTATGCTACCACCTCCCCATTAGCATGCCCCCTGTCTGTGGTTGGGATCCCTTAGTCTTGGCTTTGTTGACCTAGACCTAAGCTGTCTGAACTCTGGACTCCTGGCAACATGTTCTGATAATAGAATCCGCATTCCATATTGGGAAAAGGGGAAAACATTGCAAAGAAGGAGCAAAGGTTGCAACCTTTGTCCATTTAGCGCTGGATACCCTAAAGAGAGTAAGCCTCACAGCCTAGCCTCTTCGTCAAAGTCCCTCACATGAGACTTCATCAGTTGGTGACATGTAAAGCTGATGAGTATTTTAACGTGGGGTTGGATTTCACGGGGGTGTATTGCTTGCCACCCCTCATCTCCCAGCCAACCCCCCCCACCCACCAGAAGAAACGTTGGTCCCAAACGGATCAACTTTAAAAAAGTCTGCCCCGCAGCAATGATCAGATTATCAAATTATCAGAACATGTTACCATGTGTCCAGAGTTCAGACAGCTTAGGTGTAGGTCAACAAGGCCAAAATTAAGGGATCACAACCACAGACAGGAGGCACAAACAGGATGAGGGTCATACTCCCACCCCTCAGGGCCAGGAAGTACAGCCCTCGAGAGCTGCTGGTCAATCTGATTGGCCAGTGTACTCGCAGTCTAAACAGCACCAGAAATCACTAGTGGTCACGGCTGGGACTGCAAGGAAGCCCATAGAGATTGAAGATAAATCCCAGACCCAGCCAGCTAAGTCATGCACTTTTTGGGCAGGAAGGGGTTTGGCCACGCTAGGGACAGGGGAGAGGGTTGTGGGGTGACGGGTTTTGGAGGCCAGGTGGGAAGGAACTAAGTGGGTTGGGTAGGGGTGACATTTTTGGTGGGGGGGTGGATGCTCCCAATGTGCACAAGACACCCCCTTGCTTGATGTCGCCCCACCCCAACCCCTTCCTTACTGGCTTTTCAAAGGAGCAGTTGTAAAAATGGCCTTTGCACTCTGGCCCACCTGCCAGTACCCAACGTTTTATGACAGTGGAGGTGGATTAATATCCTTAACCGAATGAGATAGTGGTATCATGGTAAGACCACTGGACTGATAATCCAGCAGGCCAGGCTATTGCTCTGTGGGACATGGGGTTCAAATCCCACCACAGTAGTTGTTGGAATTTAAATTCAAACATAAATCTGGGATTATAAAGCTAGTCTCAATAGTGGTGACCATGAGACCATTGTCGATTGTTGTTAAAACCCAGCTGGTTCTCAAATGCCCTTTAGGGAAATAAACTTGCCATCCTTACCTGGTCTAGCCTACATGTGACACCACATGTGGTTGACTCTTAGTGCAGAATTTCCATCCCCATTGGCATCAGGTGTCATAGCGAGTGTGAGTGGACAATATGGCAGAAAGGCCAAAAATCGGTTTCACGCCGTCGTGAAACCAGTTTGTGATTGTCCTCTCTAGTCATCAATGGCGGGCCACGGTTCCTGCTACTGCACATCAGGAAGACATTTTAATACATCTGCACCTCATTATAAACCCTGCTCGCTGGAATCATCCCTCCACGCTGGATCATCCAGGCACGTTGGTGTGCAATGTTTCACAACTGTACATAAGCGACGTGCACCTAGCGAGCTGCACTTTGCTCGGGACTTTGAGGTTTTTTTGCCTACCTTGCTTCAGGCAGCACTCGCAGTCATCAGCACCAGGCATCGCAGGCAGCACCACATCATTTTTTGAGGGGCTCACGGGCAGGCCTCCACCTATCAGACAAGCCGTAAGCTGTAGGTGGTTTTTTAATGGCTGCAGGGCTAGGGCTTGCTTGGAGAAGGGGGAGAAATGGACTCAGGCAAGGGAAGGGGCTGCAGGGCGAGGGCTGTACTGGGAAATGGGGGGCTATGTGGCGGCACATGTTGATCTATGCAAGTGGCCTCAAGATGGTGAGGGCTGAGGAGGCAGTCCACAGAGGAGATGAGGCTAGATGGAGATGTGAGCGTGTGTGTGAGAGAGTGAGTGGTGAAGCCCCTTAAGCTGGCAGTGAGTGAGATGCCAGTGAATGTGTGGTCTTGTGAGTGTGCGAGTTTAGAATTATTTCATCCTGGAGGCACGGATGAGATCATTCATCCGCTCTCTGCACTGGATGGCCAATCTCTTGTGTGCAGCATTGGCACTGACCACCATTGCCACCCCCTCCCAAGCTGGAGTGGTGAAACTGATGATTCTCCTGCAGCCAGTGCAGGGGTAGAGGGCATTATGGTGGGCCTCCACGGTGTCCAGAAGGCGTCCCAGGGATGTGTCACTGAATCAAGGGGCTGCACTCTTCTTGGCGCTTTTGGGGCCATGTCTTCACAGGTGCCCTCCTAGTCTGCAAGCATTGGGAAGTGTGCGCACGGCTGCAGTTTAAATATGGTGCCCTGCGTGAGGAAGTGGCGAGGTAACGGCATGGTGGGCAAATCGGAGGCCGCCTGCCAGCGAGATGGCGTGTTTCCTGTGGCTGCATAATTAATGAGGTGGGAATGAGATGATATGACACAAAAAGCTGCCATTACCACCAGCAGGTGAAACGACTTTTTCGCTCCACGTTACTGTACTTTGTGCAAATCTAGGACGTTTCCGCCCTTAAATACTCTCTGAAATGACCTAGCAAGCCACTCAGTTCAAGGACAATTAACGAAGGGCAGCAAATGCTGGCTTTGACAGCAATGCTCACCTTCCATGAAATAATAAAGAAAAATTGCCGCTTAATTAAGTAGTTAAGAGCCTCAATAGGCCTAAGAGCGGAGGCCTAGTGGGCCTTACCCACTGGTATAGGGAATGGGTAGGGGTGGGTGGTAAGGAGATGGGCTGGCCACTGAATTTTACTTGACCCACTCCTGCGCTGAAAACACACCCAATGGGGGATCATAAAATCAAGCCCATGGAGATAGGTTATAGTGTAACCTGCTTTATAAATCCTTCCACCACACTGAAAGGCAGACACTCAAAGGGACTGCATAAATTTATTTTTTTTGGGCTTTGTAAATGTGGTGGAATTCTGTGCATTTCACCTGGTTATGGGATGCACCCCATATACAGCTTTACATTTTACAGGAAATTTAGCCCATATCCTGTCATGACACAATTGTATATTTTTGGAGTCTTGCTGGGAGATTTAGAAAGTCGAAAAATTAAAATAAGCATAGCTTAATTACATAATGTCATATTGCTTTCTCATTAAGGAAACAAAAATGCTTGTTAAGTGCAAAATAATGAACTGATTTTGCTGATTTATGATGGTGACAGACATTCTGTGACATTACAGTCTGCTGTATTTTCTTCAGTTTATGGAGCATTTTGGATTCATCAAGGTGAGATGCTACCATTTCTGCAGAGCAGTTTCCTCTTTGCAATGATAATAGCATAATTACAGAATTGGGTTCTGACAACCCTGGAGAGAAGGTGCATTAGACCCTTGGGGCAGAATCTTCTGCCCGTCGGGCGGGCCGGTTGGGAGCAGACTCTGGCTGGCGCGGAGCTGACCGCCGCCCGCAATCGGCTCTGCGCCTCCATTTTATGCGGGCGGGCCAATTAAGGCCCACCCAGCATGAATCGTGGCTCCCGAGGACAGCAGGAGTGGGCGGGCGATGTCGGGACTGCAATGACTGCCGGGTCCAATGGCGACCCGGCGGCCTGTTTTAAAAGCACGCAGGCAGCCTTGCAAAGGCTGTGAATCATGGCCAGCAGAAGGGCTCCCCAGAGCGCTGCTGGTGAACAGGCCAGACAGGAGGGCAGGTCAGCGGGGCACTGTGCCCCTCGCTTCTCAAGGAGGTGGCAGCACAGCGTGAGATCCCTGTGCCGAGGGACAGGAGGAGGAGGACCCCCACATGACCGAACGTGCCTGGGAGGAGGTGGCAGAAATTGTCAGTTCGCACAATGTGGTACAACGCACCTGGGTTCAGTGTCGCAAGCGACTCAACGACCTCCTGCACTCGGAAAGGGTGAGGATCATGTTGGCAGAGGTCACTTAACATGGCAGTTAGGTTTCCTCCCCTGGCCCCCCCAACTCCGAATGTAGTTATTGCAGTGAATCATTGACGGCATGTGGCCTTCGCTGGGTGGGCCAGCATTTATTGCCCATGTCTAGTTGACCGTGAGAGGGTGTTGCTGAGCTGGGTTCTGTACCCGCTGCGTGTGGTACACCTACACCTACAGTACTGTTATGGGGGGGCAACCTCAAGGATCTGCTGACTGACTGGGAGGGGAACTCCCAGGCGGCGGGGCACCCATCCATCTACTGCCCTTGGCGTTCCACGTGTTTGTGTTTCCTTGCTTTAGAAGGTCATACCGTGTGGGTGGCAAATATGATGGAGGCAGCATCTGGGCAAGGCGGTCAGCCCGGGCTGCTTGATGTGAGTGTTTGGCTGCTCTAGGGTCACGATTCACATGAGCCCTGCAATATTTCACTCAGGTGGGGGTGGCAGGGATGAGATGGCAATCCAGGTACAGGGTGGACTAATCAGGAGAAGACTGCACACAATAATGCAGAGCGGATACAGCCTGGCAGAGGGTTGGCGATTATAACCAGATACGAGCAGGAGGTGATGGAGCTGGAGAGGTGCCATGCACCCAGGTCCACTGGTAGCGGTGAGGTTGGGGTGCGAGGGGGAGGTAAGAGTGCCGTGCACTGAGGTCACAATGTCTGTCCTGGCAACCATTCCACTGTTGACTGTTTAGTGATTTAAGCTTCCAATATGGGTTTTCCCATTGATTATGGAAGGAGGAGCACATCCTGATCCGGGGGCCAGGCATGTACATTAACAGTGTCACGACTTCAACTAATCAAATGTCCTTGTTCTTCCTTTCAGCCTCACCGGAGCAGGGTCCGGACGAGGAGGCAGAGGGCCCGCTGCTAAACCTGAGGGCCCGGGCTAATTACAAGCACCAGCGTCACACCATCTCAGCCAGGCAGGCACCAGAGCAGATACAGCACCTCGATGGGGATAAGATCGTCGGCTAGTGTCTCGGGGCACGGCGGTGAGGGCACTTCACACTCGCTTGTGGTACAGGCAGAGACAGAGAGTGCCCAGGGCTCCGGCAGTCGGAGGATTGCTGGGGACCAGGAACATGCTCAGTCAGTGGCTGATGATGTGTCTCTGGAGTGATCCCTGAGGCAGCAGATGCTGGAGGTCTGTGGGAGGAACTGGTGGAGATACATGAGGGAATGCGTTGCATGGTCTCCATGACGGAGGAGTCCATGCGGAACATCAACAATGCATTGACCCTCATGGCCGAGCGCACTGCCTCCTCCATGGAGAGAGTGGCGACTCTCAAGGAGAAGCTCGTCTAAGAGAACAATCAGGGATTCCCGGGGTTCCGTTCGGACCTGCAAGCCGTCACAGCGGCATTGACCTCAGCTGGTCAGTGCCAGCATGGGAGATGAATTGGGCACCAAGTATCCCAGCTTGGTGCCCATCCATCAATGGTGAGCAGGGAGGTCCGAAGTGACCTCACGTCGGCGCATGAGCTGCCTGTCGTCTTTGGGCTCTTCACAGGGTGCTCCGGATGAGGACAGCAGCTCCTCTGCCCCTCTGCCAGTGACCGTGGCATCTGATGCGGCTGCGGCGACCGGAGTTATGCCAGCTTTGGCACTGGCCGCTCCCCCCCAAGCGGGACTATCAAAGGCTTGACGGGCCAGAGGATGCCCACCAAGGTCATCAAGGCCAACAGAACAGCACAGTGAGCAGGCTGTCTCAGATGCCAGTGCCAGCGAGAGAGGGGCACCTAGACATAACACCCACAATCATAAGCTTAAGGCACCTTTGGCACACCTTAGGCTTCTCACTGGTGATTTTATGTTGTCCTGCTATTAGTTGATTATAATTTTGTGTGCAACTCAACAACTTTGAATAAAGTCTCTTTTCTGTTTTATTTGTTACATTCATTAAATGCTTTATTTGTGAACAAGGCTCGGTGATTCCTTACTTCCTCAGGTGGATGGGAACCCATGATGTTATGAGCGACTTGTTTGTCATTGAGCTTTATTGACAAGGCACATAGTTAGGCAGATGTTGCTGTGAGGTATCGAGTATGGAACCTGCAGCCCAGGCGTGTGTTGAAGTCCATCTGTGGTGGGCTAGCTGAAGGTTCTTTGGATTAAAGCCTCCTGGGAGTCCCTGCCTGCCTGGAGGTTGCCCGGGTCACCGTCTACCCCCTCAGCGTTCTCCTGTGCGTGCTCATCCTCGGACTCACTGCTGGCTCATCGTGTGCAGCGGAGCAACTGCGTCTACATCTTCCTCATCCACTGCGTCGCCCCTTTCCAGCACCAGATTGTGGAGAGCGCAGCATGCACCCACTACCAGCCACACACGATCTGGGGGGTACTGGAGTGCGCCTCCTGAACAGTCCAGGCATTGGAAGCGCACCTTGAGAAGACCGATGGCTCTCTCCACCACAGCCCTTGTGGAGGCGTGGCTCCTATTGTACCGCTGCTCAGCTTCTGTTCTTGGATGGTGGAGAGACATCATGAGCCACCTTCTGAGGGGATAGCCCTTGTCACCCAGCAGCCATCCATCCAGCCAGGCTGGAGCACTGAAGAGCCCCAGCACCTGGGAGTATCTGAGGATGAAGGCATCGTGGGAGCTGCCTGGGTACCTTGCACAGACTTGCAGAATCAGCATCCTGTGATCACACACTATCTGCACGTTCATGGAGTGGAAGCCCTTCCTGTTGACGAAGGCACCGGGCTCACCCGCTAGCGCCTTGATGGCCACGTGTGTGCAGTCTATAGCACCCTGGATACGGGGGAAGCCAGCAATTGCCGCAAAGCCTCTGGCTCGCTGTGTCTGACTGGCCTGGTCCCAGCGGTAGTGAATGAAAGTCAATGCACGCCTGAACAGAGCATCTGTCCCCTGGTTGACACAGCTGTGGACAGCTGACTGGGAGACTCCACAAAGGTCACACACCAACACTTGGAAAGAGCCGGAGGCATAGAAGTTGAGGGCAACCGTAACCTTCAATGCCCTTGGCATGGGGTGCCCACCCACACAGTTGGCGCAGATCTCAGGGCCTATCATCTGACAAATGGAGGTCACTGTCTCCCTTGAGAGATTTGAAGTTGTCCTGTTCACACAGGCAAGTAGGAGTAAGTTTAAACATTAAATGTCTACCAAAGACTACTCGCGAGCCCACTCACCCCTCTTATCCCGCCCGTGGATGAAGTTTTTAAAAATGTGGCCTACCCACCTGCCCGTTGTGCCCATGCGATGATCTGAAGATCGCACGGGGTCCAAAAAATCCCCATCTATTAATGGCCCAAGGGCCTTAAGTGGCCCGTTAATTAATGGCGGGCGTGCATCGGAGCTCATAGCCCCCGGCCACCAAAATATCGCGATGGTGCGCAGTGACGTTGGGATGCACGCCCGACCTCACTGCGTGTCATTTAACGCGCCAGCATGTGGGAAGAGAAAATCCTGCCCCTGGAGAAAGCAGCCTCCCATTGGTTGGGATGGCACACCATTGTACACTCATGTGGAATCGGAGTTTTAAAAATGTTTACAGAACCCATTCAACCTCCTGCTCGCTTTACGAATTGCAGAATGATTTTGAATATATTGTGGAAGTGAATGTTTCTACCCACACTCTCAGAGCCTTAAGAATTTAGCAGGTAGCATAGTTGCTTCGCAGGTGTTTATAAGCAATATGCACAGAGCTCTCTCCTGCATGCGTGGACACATTTGGCAGCCAGCCAATGTGCATTTGGCCTGGCTGCACTCTGCCTATAGCTCCCAGTCTCTAACTGGTAACGATAGTGGAAATGATAGTTGAACCCAAGTCAGGCAAAGAATGGTTTGACACAGAGTAAAACTATTTCCAATCAGCCCCACAAATATACCTTAGCTCCAGTGCCTGAAGCTTTCCCTACAGCCTCATTCCAATATCCCACTCATTTTTATTTCACCTCATGTATCAACTCATTGTAGCAGGTCAGTTCATATACTGGTGTGTTTATGAGGCAGCAAAATGTACCTCTTAGTTGAGGAATACCATCCAGAAGATCCAACATCCCGGACCATCAAAGCACAGATGGGGCCACAGTTTTTCTCAACTGCTTATTTTATTGTCATGTCTATTTGTGTTAAAACAATCTAATGAGAATCAAATCTTTGATTAGGAGACAAAACCATTTTTGTCATGGGGCATCATGCTCAGCAGCCTGTCTCCACCTCAGCTGCAAGCACAGGGGTAGCACCGCATGGGAGCACTCATAAGAGAATTAAGAAGAGCTGCACAAAGGGTTCACGGTTGATTGAAATATATAGGGGTAGAATTTTTTGTCGCGCGGGGGTTGTGGGGGGTTGGGGGGGGTGGAGGATGCACTTAACCCAATAGGGAGTAAAATCATGCACAACGGCGTCAGGCGAGCACCCAGCGTCATCGCGCACTCACTCGATGTTTCGCTCAGCGGGCACCCCTGGTGTCAGAGCAGCGCCTACCATTAATTAAGCATAAAACCCAGGATTAATTAAGCAGCCACTTAAGGCCCTCAACAATCTAATTGACTGTGATTTTTCCTTGTCTGTGCCATTTTCTGTGTGTCGCACGGGCAAAACAGACAGGCGGGCAGCTGACATTTTCACAAACCTTGTGCAATATGTTGGTTGGCGGGCACGCGCGGGTGTTAGAGCCACGCCTGTCATCAATTAAAAGGCCAGTTTAGGCCATTAAAAAGGCAATTGACCAAGACATCACATTGCACATGCGATTTTGTGCTCGTCGCACGGGTAAAACGGGCAGGCGGGCAGCAGACATTCTGCAAAACCTCATCCAAGGGCGGGATAAAAAGGATCAGCAGCATTGCCAGTGTGAGTAGTGAGGAGTTTTGGGATAGTTTGCAGTGGTTGCTTATTGGATACTTGGAAGCATCATCTCTGTTCGGGGCTTCATTCCAGGCTTCATTTCAGGACTTATTGCTGTCTGCCAGGCGCGATTCAGGCCATGTGGACCCTTTAGGTATCAGTCAGCCTTCCGTTACCCTGATAATGGGCATTGTGGTCTCTGCTGGAGGCACCTCTTCTGAGGAGGAAAAGAGGAGCAGAAGGGAGAGGAGGCCACGTGTCCCAATGCAGCTTCCAGGGGAGGGACCTGTGGGAGGAGAGGCGCAGTCACAAGGGGCACTGGGCCAGCAGGTGGTCCAAGGCAGAAGGGGCCACAGAAGATGCCACTATCCTGCTGCCAGGGTTTATAGGTGGTGATGCAACTACCTCAATATGTCTGAGGTGCAGTGCTGAAGGAGGCTCCATCTCTCAAGGGAGAGCATGGCCTCCATTTGTCAGTGGCTCTGAAGGTCACAGTGGCCCTCAAACTTCTATGCCTCTGGCTCTTTCCAGGGATCAGTGGGAGATCTGTGTGGAGTCTCCCAATCAGCTGTCCATAGTTGCGTCAAGCTGGTGACAGATGCTCTATTCAGGTGGGCACTGAACTTTATTCTTTACCTTTTGGATGAGGCCAGCCAGGCTGAGCGAGCCAGAGGCTTTGCAGCGATTGCTGGGTTTCCCTGCATCCAGGGAGCCATTGGCTGCACACATGTGGCCATCAAGGCGCCAGTGGGTGAGCCCAGTGCCTTCGTCAACAGGAAGGGCTTCCACTCCATGAACGTGCAGATAGTGTGTGATCACAGGATGCAGATTCTGCAAGTCTGCGCAAGGTACCTAGGGAGCTCCCATGGCACATACATCCTCAGTGCTCTGGCCCAAATGAATGGATGGCTGCTGGGTGACAAGGGCTATCCGTTGAAAAGGTGGCTCATGATGTCTCTCCGCCATCTAAGAACAGAGGCAGTGAAGCGTTACATTATGAGTCACGCCTCCACAAGGGCAGTGGTAGACAGAGCCATAAGTCTTCTCAAGATGTGCTTCCAATGCCTGGACCATTCAGGGGGAGCACTACAATACCCCCCAGAGCGGGTGTCATTGATAGTGATTGCATGCTGCGCTCTCCACAATCTGGCACTGACAAGGGGGGACCCACTGGAGGAACAGGATCTTGACACAGCTCCACAGGTCACAGATAATGAATCCAGTGGTGAGTCAGAGGAGGAGCACGGTGAGAAGAACACTGAGGGCATGGAGGCAGACCTCGGTAACCTCCAGGGACGCCTTGATCCAGTGCTCCTTTCACTAGGCTGACAAGGGTCTGCTTCCACCTCATGTCAGGGCTGCCTCCTCCATCCCGGATGTCTGAAAGGACCCTTTCATTTGAACCCAAAGTCCACTCAGTGCCTGTGCAATAAAGTTCAGAACCACCTACATCCAGCATTACATACTGGCGTACCCTGCACCAATGAATTAAAAATGTGAAGCATACTCAGGTCAAGATGACAAAAACACAATTTATGTTCAATAATCTTAACAGAAACATTTCTGGTATTCAACATCAGATCGGTATACATACAGTAAACAAATTGAACATAAAATTGCCCGTGACCTGTCCCTCTTGTGCTCATGGTGCCTTTAACTTACGTCTGCGAGTGTTATGTCTAGGTGCTCCCCCCACGCTGGCAGCGGCATCGGAGACAGCCTGCCGGCTCTGATGTCTTGTTAGCCTTGGTGGTCGTCCTCTGCCCAGTGGAGCCTGTGCTGGTCACGCCTGGGAGGGAGTGGCCAGTGCCGTGGCTGGCATCTCCCCAGTCACCGCAGCATCATCAGATGCCATGGTCACTGACGGAGGGCGGAGGAGCTGCTGCCATCATCCAGAGCGCCCTGAGAGGAGCCTGCAGAGATGACAAGCAGCTTGTGCGCCAGTGTGAGCTCGCTCTGAACCTCCCTGCACATCATTGATGGACGGGCACCTAACTGGGATATTGGGTGCCTCATCCACCTGAGGTCATTGCCTGTGTGAGGGCTTGCAGGTCTGAGCGCAACGCCAGGAACCCCTGATTCTGTCCCTAGAATTGCCTCTCCATGAGAGTCGCTACTCTTCAGTGGAGGAGGCAGTGCACTCGGCCATGATGGTCAACGTAGTGCCCACACTCCACATGGACTCCTCCATCACGGAGACTATGGCATGTACGCCCTCATGAATCTTCGCCAGATCCTCCCTCACATCTCGCTGGACATCCAGCATCTGTTGCCGAATGGACGACTCCAGAGGCTCATCATCAGCCATCAACTGAGCATTGTCCTGGCCCCCAGCGTTCCTCTGACTGCACCTCAAGGGCACTCTCTGCCTCTGCCTGCACTTCAGGCGATTGTGAAGTGCCCTTACCAATGTGCACTGAGATATTAGCTGCCGCTTTAATGACCACCGAGGTGCTGATGTCTGCACTGGTGTCTGCTTCAGAGAGTGGGTGTGATGCAGGTGTAAATGACACCCGGTGGTCCTCTGGTGTCAGGGGTGGCCCTGCGGGGTCCGGAAAGCAAACATCTGCTGGCAAACCTAAAAGGGGGAACAAGGGCATGTCATTAGTTAAAGTCATCAGACTGTCACTGTGCATGCCAAGCACCCTGGTGAGACAATGGAGATCTGTATCATGGTGCCATCGTCTTCCAATGATCAATGGGGACTCCAGGTTCGAGGCTCCCATCAATGAAGAGACTACACTAGAATGGTTGCACAAGCCAAAATTCTCACTTCTGTGCACTGCACTCTTACCTTTGTCTGGCACTCCCGCCTCTCCAGGCCAGGGTTGCACATGGGGCGTGCCAGCTCTCAGACTCTAAGGCGATTTGCTCATACCCCGAGAAGATTAGGAGGCTAGTGGGGCCTCTGCTGGTCCGCGACCTTTCTATTTTGTTATGGGCCATCTTCTCCTGAAACAACAGAGGAGCATTGATTAGTCCACTCTCTACCTGTAGCACCATTGCAGCCTGGCTAACACCAGCTGAGGAGCACCTGGCAGGGCACATCCGAGTCGTGGCCCTCATTCCAAGCAGCCAGGCCTCACCCCCTTGGCCAACGCCGGCGTGATTGACAGTTAGCACTCAGACTCTAGCACCCCTGAGACCCACTGGAGGACGACCAGATCTTAACACATCTGCACACTGACCCATGCCAACGGTACTCACCCTTCCTGAGCGCAGCAGGCCATTGAAGTGCTTCCGGCACTGCACCTAGGAGCGCTGCACAACATCACAGCTGCTGACCAATGCTGCCACCTCCTCCCACGCCCTCTTGGTGAGACCAGTGGCCTCCTCCTCCCACCCCTGGGAACAAGGGTGTCCTTCCTGGCAGCCATCTCCTCCAGGAGTAAGGTAAGGCACTCGTCAGGGATGTGGGGGGCCGAGGCCCTCCCGCCTGCCATGTCCAGCTGCACACGGGTCCATAGTGCCGGCTCAGGGAACATCCTCCATGGCAGCCTTCGAGGGCCTGCCTGGGCCACTTTTAAACCGGCCGCCGGGTCGCCATTGGACCCAA
Organism: Cetorhinus maximus; assembly: GCF_964194155.1. NCBI lineage: Eukaryota > Metazoa > Chordata > Chondrichthyes > Lamniformes > Cetorhinidae > Cetorhinus > Cetorhinus maximus. The sequence continues at coordinate 119,319,638 of NC_135880.1, read as the reverse complement.
CGGCTGACAGGCCCCCACCTCCTCTTGGCCCTTCCCACCAAGTGCAGAACCACGTTTCACGCTGGACGGGCTTTAATTGACACGTCGGTGTGAAATCGCAGTCGGAGCCTGATCGCAGGCGGTGGTCTGTTTCACGGCTGCTCCCAGGCGTACCCGCTGCACCCACCCGACCAAGGGAAAATCCAGCCCAAGATGTTTCTTTTAAGGGGTGTGGGCCTCAATAAATCTTGCCCTCACCCTTCCTGATTCTCATTCTAATTCCCGGTGCCCTGTGCGATCACACTCACCCTTCCTCCCTCAAGGCCCTGGAAGAAATGGACTAAGGTGCCTCCATTCAGTCCAGCCTTGTCACTGAGCACTGTTCACCTGGACGTTGGCAAGCCAAATGAAGGAGGTGACAGCAGGTCTGATTAAAGTAAGACTTTATTCGAATGTTTCTGAAAGGGCACAAAGTTCAAGGGAAACAGCCCTGCATTATAATATCCCGAGTTTCCCTTGCACATATCTCATTTCGCCTTTCCTGTTGGCTTTGGTTTCTGTCATGTGATATTGTCTGGTCAGCTGGCTCCTCACGTCCTTATTGTCAGGGGAGGCATCGCAATCAGCGATGTCCTCATTGGTCAATGCCTCCCCGCCCTCCAAAGCGCCAGGTTGTGCAGTGCACAGCAGAACACCACAATACACGAGTCCCTCACTGGGGCAAACTAAAGGGTCAGATCAGGTTGACCAAGGCACCTGAATCATATATTCAAAAGTCCAGTGGCCTGCTCAATGGTTGCTCTGATTGACCAGTGGCAGGCATTGTACCTCTCCTCTGAATCCGTGTGTGGGTTCCTCACAGGTGTGAGCAGCTCTTACTTTAGTGGATAGCCCTTGTCCTCTGGTATTCATCCCTGAAGGGTCACGGTAGGGGGGCCAAAAAGGTGCTGCACCTGGGACTGTTGGAGTATGTAGGCATCGTGGCTGCTTCCCAGTAACCATGCACACACCTGCAGGATCTGCTTACAGTGGTCGCAGACCAGTTGAACATTGATGGAATATGGAAGCATTTCTTGTTGATGAAGGCCACTGGCTGGCCTGTGGGAGACTTGATGGCCACATGCGTGCAGTCAATGGCACCTTGCATCTGAGGGAATCCAGTGATGATCCCAAACCCAATGGACCTCTCCACCTGACTGTCTGGATCATTACAGTACCGCACATAGTGATGAGCCTCTTGAATATGGCATGTGTATCTCCTGGAAGCACCACTGGGACACGGCCTGGGTGATCCCATACATGTCCCCAGTGGATCCCCGGAAAGACCTGGAGTCATACAAGTTGAGAGTCACAATAACCTGCAGGGTCAATGTCATTGGGTGCCCCCGAACCCTACGGATCTCAGTTTGTCTGCAGCATGCCACATGAATCAGTAACAACCTCCGTGAAGAGCCTCAGTCTTTGCTGATACAGCCAGTTGGACATTTGCAGAAAGTTCAGCCTTGGTAGTTGACTTTCTCCTAGGGATAGGCTCTGCAGCATGCAGTTAATGTTCTCCTCTGTACCCTTTCCAACATGGCCACCCCAAAGGTGGTCATGAGGCTGGTGACATACCCTCATCAGGGCCTCGGCCTCCCTCCCACTGAGCTGCCCCCCTTTCTCAATGGGGGCCACGAAGCTTTGGTGGATGAGGCCCATGGCAGAAGCAGATTTACAGTTAGTGGGCCCCATGTTCAGCTGCATTTTTGGCTCCCCTCAACACCCCCGGAACCCTCACCCAGAACACCCACCCACTAGGCAACCCAAAACTACTTTCACCGGCTTTTTCACAGTCACGCAGCTACTTCTGCACGCTGTCATATAACTTCAGTTCTCACCACTCAACTGAAAATACTTAGTGCCGCTAACAAGATGATACAACTTAAAACATGTATGCAAATGAGAGCGGCTTTCCTCTTGTGGCACAATCAGTTAGCATGTGGTATATTAATGGCCGGATTGAGGCGTGTGCAATGTTGAGGTTGTGAGTTCAGGCCAAACCTAAAGGAACTTCTGTTGAGCATCTCATTTTGCCAAAAACATGAGCTTTCGACTGGCTGTGGAACAGGACATGGTGCAATCTCAAGCAATAAAATAATTTAATTGGAAGGGACCAGTTTCTGTAGAATGAGAACGGATCAGTCCCGGTTCAATGCCTCAAGTATCAACATAAATGCTGCAAATACTCAGCAGATGAAGCAGCTTCTGTGGAGAAAGAAACAAAGGCAATGATCTTTCTGATATCACTGATCCTGCACTGTGTGTTTCATCTCAGTATTGACTCTTTAGCTCGTTTCATGCTGTTCAATTTGTTGCCAATTTCTCGGATCGAGAAAAGTTGCAGCGATGATTACAATAATCTAAACCATCTGATGTTTATCGGTAATATAAGATGTTATGAATAGGTTAAACATTCAGGATAGAGATTAAAGTCTGTGGTTAAACTCAATCTTATAAAACAGTTAATTTATATCCGAGCTCACCTCACAGCTTATTTATTTCCCTTTAAAATGCATCAATGTATGACTAAGGCAATAGAATTCTCGAAGTATGTTAAGCGGTGTAGGGGGAGGGGGGTTATCATGTAGTTTTCTGACTAGAGGTCTCCAGGTTAATTTAACCTGTGACTTTCTTCGATCTCTCTGTCCGTCTTTACGCTGGAGACTTTTAAAAAAAAGACTGAAATGTAATAACTGAGACAGTCGGTGGTCTGAACAATGACAATACAGCCAATAAAGTACTGTTGAGTTGCAGTCACTGTTGCACATAGGAAGCTCCCACAAACAACACATGCCCTTCAATGGATAACCTGATGTTGTGACACTGGTTGATGGATAGCAGGACAGCAGGGAAAATTCCCCTGCTCTTCCAGAAAACAGTGTACAGCCAAACAGACATTTTAATGTCTCAGCTGAAATTCCAACAGTTCAGCACTCACTCATCATTTTGGGGCCCCCCTGTTGTTTTGGGGCCTCCGTGCCACAGCACGGTGTGTTTCATTGTAAATCCACCCTGGGCCTCCCCATGAAACCAAGGCCTTCCAACAAGCTGGCCCCCTCACGCTCCCCAAACATCGCCCTGAGATCTCTCCTTGGGGCAAGTGCCACTGCCCATTTGTGCCCCTTGCCACACAACCCCACACTCCTGGCATCATCTCTCCCCATTCTGCTGATGTCTGCCCGTTCCCTTTGTGCACCACACTCCCTACCACCGCGCGCTGGCTCTCCCGATGACTTTGTTGAAGATCCAACATTTACCCCTGCTCCCTTACTATCCCCCCGCCTAGCTGCTACTTAGTTTCACCAGGCAGGGCTCTGAAGTCCCATGGTCCCCATGTGCCACTGGTAAAATTCAAATCTCCCCATAAAATCCCAGTTAACTGGCCTTTTAAATATCTCAGTTGGTGTCCCGATACTTCATTGTCAGAAGTGTGCCTGGTTCCTGCCATTTGTAAAATGCAGAAACGACATCATGCTATCAGACTTCCGGCCAAATGAGATTCACTCCAATTTTATAACCCCACCCCATCATCACCCCCAAAATCACACTGAGTGAGCTGGTAAAATTCTGGCCCATATGTCAAGGAACCATCTAGTGAACAAATGTGTGTAATGAGACCAGGCTAATTAGTGATCTTCTGGAGAAGGCTGATCATAATATGCTAGAATTCTTTACTGAGTTTGAGAGTGATGTGATTAAGTTCAATACTAAGGCCTTCAATTTAAACACATCAATTAACTGAGGTGAGGTGAGGTGGTTAAGATAGATTGGGAAATTAGGTTAAAACACATGATGGTAGATAAACAATGACAAACTTTAGAACAGTAATACATAAATCTCAACAGATGCACATTCACTTTAAAAATAAAACCTCAATGGAAAAGTGGTAGAAAGATGGCTATCTAATACATAAGGCAGAATTTTGCCCTTGGCAGGGTGCTCGGGGAGCCAGCCGCCGCCTGCAATCGGCACCGCACTGCAATTTTACGCGGGCGGGCCAATTAAGGTCTGCCCAGTGTGAAACTTGAGTGGCAGCGCTGAGCGCTGAGCGCTGCCTGTGCGGGTGGGAGGACGAGGGCGAGCAGGCCTAGCGTCAACTACACACATGTGCACGGTAGAACTCTTCAATCTCCCTGAGGCACAGAGCTGCCTCAGGGAGATGAAGCACTGTTTAAAAAAACTAATGAAGAAAATAAAAACGTCATAAAACATGTCCCCTCATGTGACTCTGTCACGTGAGCAGGGACATGTTTTTAATTCAAGTGTAAATTTTTTTAAAATTTGCTTTAGGAAACCTCATCCCGCCCGTGGGTGAGGTTTCCTAAAAAATTGCAAAAGTCGCTTAGCCTTTTCGCCTGCCCACCAACCATTAGGTTGAACAGGCAGTGAAAAATTCAGCACAATTGTTAACTTAATGGCCTTTTAATTGTTGTCGAGCGCACTGCCGGCTCTGGCACACCCCGCCGACCGAACTATCGCGAGTGTGCGCATTGACATCAGCATGCTCAGCCAAAGTCAACATGCTTTATCTCAACCTCGGGCACGTCAGGCACGCACCCACACACTGAGCAAAAAATCCTGTCCATAAGAACATATGAACATAAGCAGGAGAAGCAAATGCAGGCCATTCAGCCCTCAAGCTTGCTGTACCATTTAATATGATCGTGCCAGGTCTTCAACCTCATTTCCATTTTTCTACCTAATTCCCAGAGCCTTTGATTCCAGCAGAGTCCAAAAAACATACCAGAAATTGTGGGAGATAGCGAGAGTGAGGAACTTAGTAATTAATGTTACTAAAAGATAAGTACTGGAAAAATTAATAGGATTAAAAGTCAACAAATCCCCTGGATGTGATGGTCTATATCCAAGAGCTTTAAATGCAGTGATTTTAATGAATGCATTTTATCTCACAGAATTTCCTAGATTCCAGAATTGTCCCCATGGAGTGGAAGGTAGCAAATGTAGCCCTGCTTTCAAGAAAGGAATGAGAGAAAATGCAGTGAACAATTAGGTAGTTAGCCTTCATCAATTGTCATGAGAATCGATTATAAAGCAAGTGTCAACAAGGCTGTCAGAAAAATCATATAAGGTAGAGTCAATTTGGGTTTATGAAAGGGAAATTGTGTTTGACAAATCTAATTGAGTTTTTTGAAGGTATAGCAGGGTAGATAAAAGGGAACCAGTTGATGTAACATTTTTGGATTATCATGAGGCGTTTGGTAAGGTGCCACACAAAAGGTTGTTACACAGGATAAGGGTTCATGGGGGTATGGGTAATATGCTAATATGGATGGATAATTGGTTAAAATAAAAAAAACACAGGGAGTAGGATGAAACTAGTCATTTTCAGGTTGGCAACCCATATCTAGTGGGTATCACAAGAATCAGTGCTGAGCCTTAGCTATTTACAATATGTTGATCACAGATGAAGGCAACATGTGGAATGTAACCAAGTTTGCTTACATTAGGAAGTTAGGCAGGTGAAAAGAAAGTAAGCCATGAAGAAGGCACAAAGGGCAGAGTTTTCCCAACCCAATGGAAGTTAGTTCAGGAATGAGGGAGGTGGGAAAGTCCCAGAAATGGTTGTTAGGTCCATTTTTTTTGTTGTACGAAACCTTTTAAATGAATTCAGAGCAAAAGATGGACAACACTACCCATCAAACTTTGGGATGAAATGACCTGGCCTGAGAAAGCAGCTTTTGTGCAGTTTTTTTTCTAAAATTAGCCTCGCCAAGCCAACAGACAAAAAACAAGTGTTATACAGGAAAACAACAGAGATCACAACAGGCCAGCCAGAGACTTTAGTGTTTTAGTAATGAAGACTAGGCCTTGAATCAAGATACTGAATTGCAGCAAAATATCAACATCTTTTCCTGGAAAATTGATGATAAGGGACTTCACAGAATAGAAAATTACTGAAAACAGCAAAAGAAAAATGGATACGTTTCTGGGCAGATGTAAATCTTGGTTTAAACAAAGGCCACAGTGTATAACCGGGAATTATGCTTTAAAAGAAGTTTCACAGGACAGTTTGGCTTGGTATGTGGCCACCACTAAAGGATAGTGCTAGTGCATGTGTTCAGAAACCTCATTATTCAGCAGCCTCAAGTTCTGCTGCTCTTCTTTACATCAGGCAGCTCAGTGGGTGGCTCGTGGGGGACAAGGGATTCCCACTCAAGACCTGGCTGTTGACCCAAGTGAGCAATCCCCCCACAGAGGCACAGCAGAGGGTCAACCACAGCTGACAAAGTCATGGGAGCCTCCCATTTCCCCCAGCCAGCTGATTCCTACCCTGATTTAGAATCAGGGCTGTGGAGTCGGGTATTAGTTTATCTCATAATGGACCATAGCTCACTCTTATAAAAAATTTTCACAACTACTCTATAAATGAATTGAAGACTAATTTACTAAACTGTCCAGAATTAAATAACTTAATTTTATACAAATAGCGTGCTGAAAACTGATGAAGCGCAACTAAATGAGCTAACCAAGTTCCAGAGACAGGCAGCCCTGATCTGAAACCATGGGCAGAATATTGCGCTCGTTGGGTGGGTGCACACCTCACCTGAACAAGCATAAAATGACGTGCGACTACGTCAGACGAGCGTCCCGATGTCATTGCACACCCGTGCGATATTTCGGGCAGCGTCGCAAGTGAGTCAGCAGCGCGCCCACCGACAATTAACAGACCTCTTAAGGCCATCAAAGTTCTAATTAAATGAAATTTTTTGCGGCCGTTCCAACCTTACTGTTAGCGGGCAGGTGAAAAGGCCAAGCGGCCTTTAGATTTTTCACGAAACCTCATCCACGGGCCGGATGAGGTTTCATTCAGTGATTTTTAAAAAATTTTGAAACTAATTTTTAGCATGTCCCCTCATGTGACAGAGTCACATGAGGGGACATGTTATTAACATTTTTTAATTCTTTATTTTTTGTTTTCAAAATTCCTCAGCTCCCTGAGGCAGCTCCGCGCCTCAGGGAGCTTTTACTGTGCACACTCCCATGCATGAGCACACTTCCATGCTTGTGCTCCTCCTGCTCCAACCCTGGCAGCGCTGCAGCATGTGTTTCACGCTGGCTGCCCGTTAATTGGCCAGCCAGAGTGAAATCCATGTCGGGGCTCAATTGTGGGCGACGATCAGCTTCGCGACCGCTCCCAGGCCTACCTGCCGCAGCCGCCCAACCAGGGCAAAATTCTGCCCAATATTCTGCGGTTTGGAAATCAAGTCCTGAATAGCTTAAAGCAGCAACTTACCCAATTCTATATTATAAGAGTACACTGTACATCAGTCACCAGGATTCTTGCTTCCAAAATAAACTTTTTCTTATAAATAAAAGCATCAGTGTTTCAACAACTACTTCATCACAAACTGAGCCTTGCTGTAATAACAATAGGATTCACCTATAAATATTTTCAGTTGCCAAGGATATTTTGTAATTCACAAGCTGGAAATTATTCCACAAATAGTAAATGCTAATACCAAAAATAAAAATTCAATTAAACATTCAAAACTATCCTAATTGTTGAAAGGAAATGGAATCTCAAATTTCAATGATATTTTATCATAGCAAGAGGCGTTTATTGTTAGTCTTAATTCAGCTCTCCATTACTTTCAAGTGCATGACCATTTGTACTGTTTGCATATGAACACAGGGGCACATCTGGGCATTGTATATTTGCCAGAAAGTCCAGAAAAGGTAGCCTGACCAGAGTTAAGGTGTTGCTTCCCCTCCTCCACTGCAATTACCAAGTTGCAATTGGGCACCTTTACAACTTGTATTAAAAGATTCCAATGTTTTTTTCAGGTGTCTGTAGAATAATGTAAATAGCATTTATTGAGGCAGAGACTTGGGGTGAGATGTAGTATAAAGAGTTACTGTTAAATATGTAAACTTATAGCACATCACCAGTGATATAGGATCACATGCTAACAGAGCCCAGAAAGAGATAGTTCTATGTAGAGCCTTGTGCAGAGTTTACCTTGTAATTAATTAGCATAATATTCAATAAAAGATAGTTTGTTAACAGCATCACCTCCAGCCTTATCTGTACCAATAGGGTCAAGTCTTCCTGCGACTGCAAAAAATCCAAGAGTGTCTCTTCTAATACTCCCACAACAATGCAATCAGAATTAATTCATCTTTCAGGGCTCCGTATTCACAGTGTTCTGCTAATTGACATTGCACATTAATAAAAGAATCCATGCTCTCTCTCAACCTTTTGATTTACCTATCTAATTCTGCTCGTTCTACGATGATGTTTTTCCGAAGACTAAAATACATATTGAAGGCTTTAATAATGTCTTCATATGATACCGTGTCTTCATTTATGCCCTGTCTGACCGTAACATCCCCTGCATTAGTGCCAATGGTGTAGAGTAAGGTACTGACCTGATCCTTGCTAGTCTTCTCTGCTAGTCCTGATGCTGTTCTGCTCCTGGTAAATCTACAGCACCAGTTCTGACACTTCTTGGCTTGATCCAGACCTTTCACATGGTTGAAGCACTCTGGCAAACGTAAGATTTTTTCTACCTCTTCCTTTGGCTGTTGCTTCTTCTGAAGTATGGTTGAAGATTTTCACACACTGTCCTTGTCCTGCAATTGTTTCTCTTGCTGCTCCTTCCAGCCGCTGGGCTCTTTATTTGTTGCTCCTTTCATCATGTTTAACTGCTGCCACTATATGTTATTGTTGTTTTTGGTCTTAAATGTGGTAGCCATGGCCCTGAACTTACAGATAAGGCTGGAGGTGATGCTATAAACAGACTCTACCTTTTATTGAACATTATGCTAACTATTTACAAGGTAGAGTCTGCATAAGGCTCCACATAGAACTATCTCTTTCCATTCTCTGTTATCATATAATCCTGCATCACTGATGATGTAGACTATATATTTACATATTTAACGTTAAACTTTTATACTACAGTGTCTAGAACACAATCACAGCCTGGCGCCCCAGGTGGCCCTCACTTCTCTCCCTGTAAGACCTAACTTGGTCCAATCACATGCCACGTTGCTTTGAAGTCCCAGAGTGTAGGAAGGCCTGGGTCTCTGTGCTGTAGCCCTATGCCACACCCATATGGCAACATCTGTGATGGGGATGAGCAGAGGATTCAACCTCACAAAGACCATCTAGATTTTTTAGCATAAGGCTGGAGCCAGCATATTCTGGTTGCAAACTGGTTACTGCCAGCCCTGGTGGTCTCCCATTGAATAATTGCAGGAGTTTGCTGGAAAGGCTGCAAATTTGCAATGTCATACATCTGAAGGGTTTTCAGAAATATATGTTGTGATTTTCTACTAGAATTCCATCCTTTGAGCTGAAGAGTGGCTCAAACTTTCTTCAGTCCACTCCAATTAATCTCTCAATTTCTGTGATTTCCCTTTGGAAGTTATGGGGAGTAGAATGCAATGGCCGAAGTATGGACAGGCAAACTCAAATGTTACACATAGTGAAAAACATATTATACAATGCCTTTTCCAGCATTTGGGGCCTAACAATGCTTGATTCAGGAACATCTGTACATTTCTGTGTAAAACCTTTCATTGGACCATGGAGGAAGCCAAACATTTCATTTGAAATTTTGCCAGCTGCACCTTATCCTGGGCAAGGTCATCATGCCTCTTCTCACTGACCTACATTGGTTCATGGTTACCCAACACCTCAATTTAAAATTTTGTTCCTTGTGTTTAAAGCTCTTCATGGTCTTGCCCCTCCTTATCTCCATAACCTCCTATAGCTCTTTCCAAACTGTCTGTTCCTTTGGATTTTTGTTCAATTCACCTCCTGTCACCACCCTCCCCACCCAGCTGCCTCATCCTTATTGACAGCTATGCCTTCTACATGTACTAAATCATTTCATCTCTTGACCTCTCTAGCCTATTTTAAGAGCAAACTTTTTGGCTAAGTTTTTACTTAGAATTTAATGTTTACTCTTGCCAAGTAGAAAGAGCATTGTTCACAGTTTTGGCATCTGCAAGAAACAGTGTACCTGTTGATACTGGATCTGTAATAAAGGAAGCCTCTTGAAGTAGGTCCATTTATCTATATTGTCAAGATTCATTCCAAACATACTTGACTGATTGATAACCTCCATTCTGCATTTGCAGGGATCAGCTTTTACAAAGTGCAACTCAGCCAATTTCTACTGTCCACAGCTGTCCCACACCAAGTTCTATTCCCCATTACACCTGTCCTTCATTTCAATCAGCTGCAAAATCCTTGTGCTTAACTACTAATCCCTTCTTGCCCACAACCCACTCTACCTTCCTTCAGGCCTCTGTTCCAGTATGAGCCCTTTGCTCTGTTGAATTTGGCTTCATTTGCAATATCCCTGCTTCTGCTTCACCATTTAGGTATCCCCACTCCATGGGCAGAATTTTATGGCTGATGTGCGGGTGGTGGAGCCTTCACGTCAGTGCTTAAAATGTCGTGCGCTGACGTCGGGCGAGCGTCCCAAAGTAAGTGCGCAGCATCGCGATATTTAGGTGTGCAGGCACGCCCGCCATTAATTAAAGGCCTTGTTAAGGCCCTTAACTCAGCAATTGAAGCCGATTTTGAGGAGCCCGTGCGATCTTCGGCTCAGCGCACGGGCCCAATGGGCAGGTAGGTAACTGATTTTTTAACAAACCTCATCCACGGGTTGGATATGTTGGCTCAGAGGGGTTGTTAATGTTTTATCTGAAGTATTTAATGCAGAAAGTGTTTTAAGCTTGCCTGTGTGATTGTTAGCAGTTCAGATCAAATTCCAATAGCTTTCTCTGTACTTTGAAGCTTCAGCTCAGCAGTCTGCAGACAGTAATCTTTATTGGGCCTGCAGCTTTCCGGAGGCCTCCATTTAGTCTGGGTATGGATTCTGACATCTCCACTGGAGGCAGCTCCTCTGAGGAGGAAGGGAGGGATAGAATAAGGAGGAGGCCAGGAGTGGACAATCAGCCTCCAGGGGAGCCACCTTTGGGAGGCCAGGCGCAGGCACAAGGGGCGCAGGGCCAAGAGGTTGTCCAAGGTGGAAGGGGCCACAGAAGATGCCACTATCCAGCTACCAGGGTATACAGGCGGCAAAGCAGCTACTTCAATATGACTGAGGGTCAGTGCCGAAGGAGTCTCCGACTGTCAAGAGGGACAGTGAACTATATCTGTTAGATGATTGGCCCTGAGATCTCCCCTAACTGTGTGGGCGGACACCCCATGCCAGCAGCTCTGAAGGTCACAGTTGCCCTCCACTTCTATGCATCTGGCTCCTTCCAGAGCTCGGTGGGTGATCTTTGCAGTGTCTCCCAATCAGCTGTCCACACTTGTGTCAAGCAGGTTACAGATGCTATGTTCAGACAGGCATTGGCCTTCATCCACTTCCGCTGTGACCAGGCAAGTCAGGCACAGTGAGCCAGAGGCTTTGCGGCCATTGCTGGCTTCCCCCGCTTCCAGGGTGCAATAGACTGTACACATGTGGCCATCAAGGCACCAGCAGGTGAGCCCGGTGCCTTCGTCAACAGGAAGGGCTTCCACTCCATGAACGTGCAGATGGTGTGTGATCACAGGATGCAGATTCTACAAGTCTGTGCAAGGTACCCAGGCAGCTCCCACGACAGCTACATCCTCAGACACTCCCAGGTGCCGGGGCTTTTCAGTGCTCTGGCTCGGCTGGATGGTTGGCTGGTGGGTAACAAGGGATATCCCCTCAGAAGGTGGCTCATGACGCCTCTCCGCCATCCGAGAACAGAAGCTGAGGAGTGCTACAATAGGAGCCACGGCACCACTAGGGCTGTGGTGGAGAGGGCCATCGGTCTTCTCAACATGTGATTCCGTTGACTGGAACGCTCAGGGGGCGCACTCCAGTACCCCCCAGATTGCGTCTCTGTGATAGTGGTAGCATGCTACGCTCTGCGCTGGAAAGGGGGGATGCAGTTGACGATGAAGACCTTGACGCAGTGGATGAGGCTGCACATGATGAATCCAGCAGCGGCTCAGAGGATGAGGAAGCACAGGGCAATGATGAGGGGCAGAACGCCGACCCACTACTACACCAAGGAGGCAGAGACATCCGGGACACTTTAATCCAATGAAGCTTCAGCTAGCTCCACACACATGGATCAGCAGGACCAGCATTGCCTGGCGCTTCCACACGTGGCACTTAGGTGCTACATCTTCCACCTCATCAGCTGCAACTAAGGGCTTAGTACAGAAACATCAATGTCCACTCAAACACTCATGATATATCTGTGAAACATACAAATGCTGCACAAAGGAAACACCCTCAACCATGGTCAGAAAAGTGGACTTTATTGCCACCAAAATAAAGCACAAATGTCGCTCTGACGTACTTAATGATATATTCCCTAATCTAGGGCCAACACAAAATCACCAGTGACAAACCCGTGGAGTGCCTAACGTGCCTTATGCTTACGTTTGTTGGTGCTACGTCTTGATGACGCCCCATTGCTCGGAGTGACTTGTGAGACAACCTGCTGACTCTGCTGTCCTGTTGGCCTCGATGACCTTGGCGGCCGTCCTCTGGTCCGTGGAGCGTGTGTTGGCCCCACCTGGGAGGGAGTGGCCAGTTCCAGAACTGGCACCTCCCCAGTTGTTGCAGCCTCAACAGATGCAACGGTCACTGGCAGAGGAGCGGAGGAGCTGCTGCCCTCACCCGAAGGGCCCTGAGAGGAGCTCGCAGCGACGACAGGCAGCTGCTGCGCTGACGTGAGGTCACATTGGACCTCCCTGCTCATTGCAGATAGATGGGCACCGAGTGGCGACACTTGGCGCCCAGAACATCTCCCACATTGCGAATGACCACCTGTGGCCATTAGCGCTGTGAGGGATTGCAGGTCAGAGCGTAACCCAATCAGATGATTCTCAATCTGCTGGAAGCCCCTCTCCATGAGAGTCGCCAATCTCTCAATGGAGGAAGCCTGAAGCTCTGTCCTGAGGTTCATGCCTTCACTGACACTTTGCCTGGATTCCTCCACCACAGAGACCAAATGAAGCACACCCCTCATGCAGCCATGCCAGATGCACCCGCGCACCTGGCCGCATATCCTGCAGCTGCTGCATGGCTGACATCTCCAGAGGCACATCATCACTGCCGGACTCAGCATGTGCCTGGTCCCCTGCAGTCCTCCGGCTGCTGGCGCCATCGGCACTCTGTCCATGCCATCTTCTCCAGCGATTGTGAAGTGCCCTCTCCACTGTGACCAGGGACACTAGCCGATGTAATAATCCCCACCGATTTGTTTGTCGCTGCGTTGGTGCCTGGCTCGCTGAAAGGGTGTGACGCAAGTTGCAAGTGTTGGCCTCCAGGTGTGGAGGGGGCTCTGGACTTGTTCCTGGCGGCCATGCAGTGGTGATGCTGAAATTAACAACAAGGACAAGTGCATCAGTTAGCGTTCAGTCAGTAACGCCTTTATTCCTTTCCCCCCCAGCCTCATAAGTTGCTCACCCTTCAAGAACCTAAGGAGACGAACATTGGTGGGGTGGTAAATAGTCAAGAGGAGGCCCAAACATTACGTACGCGCATACAGACAGGCTGGTCAGATGGCCTAAGGAACGCCACATGGAATGTTATGTGGATAAGTGTATGGTTAAGCACTTGGGCAAGACAAGCAAGGTACGGGAATACGAGTAATGGTAGGACCGTGGGAAGTCATGACGATTACAGGGACCTTGCTGGGCAGACCTGTTAAGGTAGCAGAACAGGAGCATAAGGCGTTTAACAAGGTCAAAGCCAGACTTGCCTTTATTAGCCGAGGAATAGAATGTAGGAAAAGGGAGGTCATGTTGCAAGTGCAGAAAACGCTGTCGAGGCCACATCTACACTTCTGTGTTCCAGTTGTGATCTGCGCTTCATGGGAGGGATGGCATTGGAGTGGGAAGAGTGCAGAGGTTCCTGACCTGGATGCATGCTGGCCTGGAGATTTGGAGTTATGAGGAAACATTGCAAACACTTGTGACATTTGCCGTGGAGCACAGGAGATTGACAGGTCACATTATTGACCTTCATGTCGTTATGAGGGGCATAGAACGGGTGGACAGAAGGCAACATTTCCCCTTGTCGCAGTGATGAGTAATGTGGTGGCATTTATTTAAGTTGAGTGCCATGAGGTAGACAGGTGAGGTGCTGAGGACCTTTTGGACAGAGTAATGTGGGACGCACTGGCTGAAAGGGTGGTGGAGGTACAAACCCTCCTAAGATGATATAAGCCTTTGGATGTGCAGCAGCGATGCCACGGCATGTTAGGCCATGGGGATAGTGGTCACAAATGGGACAATGCGACTTTGGAGGGTGGTGTTGATGCGCATCCTCAAGGGGCCGAGGGACCTTTGTGTATGACCCACACATCTGACTGTATCAGTCTGTGAGTGAGCAGTGTTGCTGCACTAACGATTGCAGCAACCATCAGTGCTTTGGATAGTGGGGAGACAGAGTAAATGGGACTGTGGTCCTCAAATACCTGGCCGCTGCACCCCAGCCTCACCGACACCTGCCGACCTGGCCGCCTGCCTCCTCCCTAGCTCCATGGCCTGCTCCTCATAAGTTGTGAGGCACTGGAGCAGGGTGTGCCCACCACCAATCCTCTGCCGCTCCCGCTGATTGTGCTCAGTTTTTGCCTGCAGAACAGAGAAGAGGATTTATTGGGGCTGATCGCTCATGTACTCTGCACGCGCACGCCGCACCCCAACCACAGTAGCCCATCTGAGGCCTCCAGCGGCTCCTGTCCACACTACTGGTGATCAGTCACCAGAAGATAGTACGGCTGCTCCCAACCCCCTCCCCCAACGGCTACCTTGGACACATTCGGCGTCCATCACTTTGAATAACACACGGGTCTTAGCGCCCATGGCAAGGAGGCACAACTAGGTGTGGCGCCAAGGCCAGCAGGTGGCTCTTGGCCACGACACCTTGAGGCACCCCTTCCACCATCTTATCACCATCAATAAGACATGAGTTGGAGTCCTGAGTATGTGTCTATCTGCCTCTCCTGCAGGTTGCCCCCAGACTACACAAATGCGACAAACACCAACATATGCTGCGGGGATAATCCAACTTCTCCTCAACCACTAAGGCTGATGTAAGCATGGTCACTATCTGTTTACCCACCCAGCGTGCGCCAAACGCCCAATGCAGTAAAGACACTAAGACGTAGGGGAGTGGGGGGCCTCAAAGGCTAAGGCTACCTGCTGGGTAAAATGGCCAAGGCTGACATGGTACTCACCCTTCCAGAGCACAACAAATCATTGAAGTGCTTGCGGCACTGTGTTCCTGTGCGCCACACAGCATCTTGAGAGCTAACAGCCTCCGCCACCTCCTGCCACACCTGCCTGGTCACCTGAGGGGCCCTCCTCCTCTCATCCTCTGGAAACAACACCTCCTGATGGTTTGACACCTCTTCCAGGAGGGCAGCAAGGCAGGCATCGGAGAACCGAGGGGCACAGTGGCCCCCCGCTGGCCTACCCTGCAGCCTGCCCCCCCTCCTCCTCCTCCTCTGCCCTCACCTCTTGTGGTGCCCGGTCGCTGGCCATGGTCAACAGCCTAAAGGAGGCTGCCTGGCTGTTCTTTATATGGACTGCCGGTTCCCCATTGGAACCGGCGGTCTGACCACACCCGCCGCCGATTTAATTTTCCCGCTGAACACGGGAGTATGAAACACTCTGGGCGGGCCTTAATTGGCCCGCCCGGGCAAAATGGCGGCGCAGCCCGTTTCGGCGGCGGGGATCGGCTCCCCGCCCGCCGCCAATTGGGTCAGGCCCGCCCGCCCGACAAATACAAAATTCAGCTCCATGAAACCTGATCTTGATCTTGATTTTTGGACGACATCTCTAAGTAGTGACCATTGCCCCACCCCCACACTACTACTGTGTCTGGTAATTTTCCACCACTATGAGGCATTTTTGGATATCTTATTATATTGAAGATGTTGCAAAAGTGCAAGTAGTTGTTCTTGTTCATATATTTTACAAATGCCTCCAGACTTCCACTGGAGAGTGGGAAGCCCAATATCTTTCACAGCGGACTTACACTGAAAATCATGCCTGTCTCACAAGTGGCATCCTTGTACAAGTTTAATAATTATTACCTTTCATTCAAAATCAAATGTATAATGTGTGCTTAGAGTGAGATGAACCCAAACTGTTAAGAATTTTGTCATACATGTTACTTCTAGCTGTGTACATTTACCAGTGAGTGGGGTGAACATGCTTTTCCCGGGAGGCCATTTTCAGATATCTGATCATCTCCTTAATGGCATTTGCTGGCAAGTTCTCACTTAACTAGCTCACACAGGGAGACCGCATGTAAGTTATCATCAGCTCCATTCTGGGAAATATTCACACAGCCGGTATCAATCCACTATCCAGATACATGATATCAAGAACAAATACCTCATCGCTGAACAACAGCTGAGGTCAAAGCTAAAAGCAAAATACTGCGGATACTGGAAATCTAAAACAGAAACAGAAAATGCTGGAAAAACTCAGCAGGTCTGGCAGCATCTGTGGAGAGAGAAACAGAGTTGACGTTTCAGAGCTGATGTCCCTGGCTTCGACTTCCATTGAAGACAGAACATACACAAGACAGGGAGAGTGCAGCTACATGCTCCACAAGTGGAAGATGAGGGGCAACCTGAGCCTCAATTGTGGGCATGAGTCGGGACTTATGCCCATAAGTGAGATTCAGGTCGTGGAACACATCACATCAACCTAAGTAAATGGCCTATTTTCCAGTTGGCAAGGTGTGATCAGTGGAGTGTCACAGGGATCGGTGTTGGGGCATCAACTATTTACAATTTACATCAATGACATGGATGAAGGGACTGAATGTTTTGATGCTAAATTTGCTGATGTTACAAAGATAGGTCGGAAAGTAAGTTGTGAAGAGGACGTAAGGAACCTGCAAAGGTACATAGTTAGGTTAAGTGAGTGGCCAAAAGTTGGCAGATGGAGTGTAATGTGGGAAAATGTGAAATTGTCTTTTGGCAGGAAGAAGAGAAAATGGCATATTATTTAAATGGAGAGAGAGTACAGAACTCTGAGTTGCAAGGGATCAGGGTGTACTGGTACATGAATCACAAAAAGTTGGTGTGTAGGTACAGCAAGTGATTAGAAAGCAAATGGAATGTTGTCATTCACTGCAAGTGGAATGAAATATAAAAGTAGGGATGTTTTGCTACAGTTGTATAGGGTATTGGTGAGATCACATCTGGAGTGCTGGGTACAGTTTTGGTCTCCTTATTTAAGAAAGGATATAAATGCATTAAAAGCAGTTCAGAGAAGGTTCAATCGACTGATGCCTGGGATGGGAAAGGGTTATCTTATGGGGAAAGGTTGGACAGGCTGGGCCTGTATCCATTGGAGTTCAGAATTATGAGAGATGACCTTACTGAAACATATAAGATCCTGAGGGGACTTGACAGGGTGGATACTGAAAGGATGTTTCTCCTTGTGGGAGAGACTAGAACTAAGGGACACAGTTTTAAAATAAGGGGTCTCCTATTTAAGATGGAGATGAGGAAAAAAATTTTCTCTCAGAGGGTCGTGAACCTTTGGAACTCACCTCCCCAGAGATCGTTGGAGGCAGGGTCATTGAATATTTTTAAGGCAAAGGTAGGGACTAACAAGGGAGTCAAAGGTTATCAGGTGTGGGTGGGAATGTGGAGTTGAGGCCACAATCAAATCAGCCATGATCTTATTGAATGGCAGAGCAGCCTTGAGGGGCCAAATGGCCTACTCCTGCTCCTAATTCATATGTTCATAACCTGCCCACTAAATCTGTGATGGGAGTCACCTCATATCTCCATTCGGCATCTCAGGAGGTCATCAACTGGATAACCAAAGTAAACATGCCATTATCAGCTTTTCCCATCATATGAAAAATGAAGAATCAATTGCAGGTGAAAACAGCAAAGAAATTATTTGCAGCCCAATTTCAGTCCTGGCCATCTAGTTGGGGTGGTGCTTTCTGACTGTTGTTTGTCATGCAGCCATTATCAACTTTTACCCTAAGATAAAGGCAAAATACTGCAGATGCTGGAAATCTGAAACAAAGGCAAAAATGCTGGAAAAACTCGACAGGTCTGACAGCATCTGTGGAAGAAAGACAGAGTTAATGTTTCGAGTTCTGGAGAAGAGTCATACGGACTCGAAACGTTAACTCTGTCTTTCTCTCCACAGATGCTGTCAGACCTGCTGAGTTTTTCCAGCATTTTTTGTTTTTGTTTCAACTTTTACCCATTGGATTCAATTTACTTCTTGATGTGAATATGCATGATGAGTGGTTCAGCGGACCTTGGAGGAGGAAGGAGGAGGAAGTCGGATAGCTATTCAATGACCATGTAGAAAAATAAATGTGTAGATGTCAAGCGAGGACTGGTTTGGCCAAACTGTGACACCCCTCATGTTTGAATAGCCATTGGAAATACAGTTTTTAAGCTCACACATAAAGAAAGGCCACTTGGACGAGATTGTTCACAAGTGTGGTTGCTTGCAGAACTGTTAGGGGGAGTCAGCACCTTCAGTGAGAGTGGGGGAAATTTGAGAGGGACTGAAAGTAAGCATATGATTCCTCCCATTCATTCTATTTAAAAGAAATGTTGTCAACCAAAATTCCTGTCTTTCTGGACACAATGAGGTGAATTTTCCAGGGGGCATTGAGACCCCAACATTAGGACAATATGGAGTCCACGCATGTCGTCAAGGGGCCCATCAGCACAACCCTCCAGGAGACAGCTTCCTAATTGGCAACCTCCTCATCTGAAGTCCAATGAATGAAGAAGGCATGCACCCAAGATGGGAGACCCAATCAGAGGGCCTAGGTCACAGGTCAGATGATAGCCCCACGAGGAGAAGTGGATGCCAGTAATGTTGGTAAGGGAATGCAAGGGCACCTCAAGATGGAGGTGTTTTCTGAACAGTGCAGTAAAGTTAAAAATGAAGAATGGCCACAGCTGATGGGCCAGCATTGTGGAGGTGAAAACCCTCCACAGGATTTCTCGCAGCTGCGGCTGTGGCCCTTTGATCCCTGTGGCTCCATGATGGGGTGAGTCACGGGAATCACCAATTATCCTCTGCCCTGCCATTGGTAGGCCGCCTCCAGGCACAGCAGGGCTCTGTCCGGCATCAAGAAGATGCTGGTGACTTCACCAACTTGACACAAATGAGCACGTAACTGTTTTAATTGGCTACCTAATGCCGCCAGCTGGTAGCCAGCGCTGATATCACTACAGCCGGCAAGATCAGTCAAGTTGGGAAGGCAACCTGATGCACTATTTTTCTAATTTTGTTCTAGGTTCCTCCTCTTAACCAACCTCCATGGGACTAAGAACATTCTACCCAATGGTTTTGCTTGTTTTTGGCTCCCACACATTAATTTTATAGTAATAAACAATTCAAAAATCAGAAATAGCTTTACTACAATACGAATGTGAATGAGCTGAAAACAAGCAAATTGTTCAGTATGATGGACAAACATTTTGATTGTTGTTTTTTAAATGAAATAAATGGGTTAATACTAAACACCAAATTAAAATGTGATTTTATTTTTAAAATTTTAAAAGACCTCACTTGTGCTCGCCTTGTCTTCACTTTTAATCTTTCCAATCTTTCTCCTTCCCAAATCTCCGTCCTAACATTTTACTGTAATTTTCTCCTTTTCATCCCTCCTATATTTTATGCTATTTATTTCAACTTTTAAACAACTTAATTTAATTTTCTTCTTCTGCCTCCTGTCCATTTTGGATGTGGGAGCACCTTTTAAAATAAAAAGATTTTCATTGGATGATAATCATTGTTAAAGGCTGGATCTCCAGTGGATGAAAATTCCAGATTGTAAAGAATGACATAATTGCATTATAACTGCAATCTCTGACAATAAAATCATATTGAAAGCTGGACTTGGTAACCACAACAAGTAAACTTGCCTCTGGCAGTCTGAAGGTTAAAATTTATTGCATAGAATTTTTGACCAGTTCTGTCACAGCAATGTCATTTAAACATAATCAAGTTCACCTCATTTAAAGTGCAAATTTATTAGATCCATTTAGGTACAATTAGTCTGGGTAAATGAGTAAATAAGACAAATTCAAAAACGGGATCCCACTGTACCATTTCCTGCATTTCTCATAGCCTAGAAATTTTGATTCAAGTATAATCCTAATCAAGTATAAATAGACTTGGCAAAATGTGTCAAATCTTTAGCAGAATTTTACTCTGTTAGATATTGAACAGATCCATTGAACTCTAATCCATGTGTTAATTCTTCCTCCTTTTGATTTGCTTGAGTCTATTGATCTCAGCAGTCAACCTTTCCTAACAAAAGTGATTTGACAAATGGTGTTTTCTTTGCAAAGGAAAGAGTGCTTTTCTTCAGAATTAAAAAGTAACAATAATAAGTTGGCAGATTGCATTATTTGACGACTCACACATGACAATGTAGAAGCACGACATGTCCGGGGTGAATTTTCCAGTTGTCGGGCGGGCTGTTCTGGAGTGTGCACGGGCGGGCACGAAGCCAATCGCCGCCCACGATCGGCTGCGTGCCGCCATTTTATGTGGGTGTGCCAATTAAGGGCCACCCAGCATAATGTGCGACCGGTAACGCTCAGCGCTACCTGTGCGGGCTGGGGGAGGAGGGAGAATTGGGGCCTGCGCTCTTTCACATGCTTGCGAAAGAGTGCATCAATCTCCCTGACGCACAGAGCTGCTTCAGGGAGATCAAGTTAATAATAAAACTTTTTCAAAAATAAAGTTAAAAATTATTTAAATACGTCCCCTCATGTGACAGTACCCGATGTCATCTCACTTTTATGCGTTGGTGTGTTCGGGCCTGCCCCCACACGCCAATGGCAATATTCTGGCCTCTGTACACATAGGCCTGAATTTTCAGGCCGATGGGCAGGCGCGATCGGCGGGCCCGGGATCGGCCGGGAAACGAAACCGCGATTTCATGCTGGCTGGCCAATAAAGGCTTACCCAGCATGAAACGCGGCTTCCCAATGGTCGGGAAGAGCCAGGTGCAGACAGGGACATGTTGTGCTCCTGTCCAATGGCGACCCATCAGACAGTTTAAAAACAGCACAGGCAGCCCCTTGTGCACAGGCAGGCATACAGTCTGCATTGCAGAGACGGTACCTATGACCTCGACAGAGGCCAGAGATGCCAGGCAGGAGGGCAGGTCGGGTGGGCACGTGGCCCCTCCGCTTTTCGGACGAGTGCCTCGCCATGCTCCTGGAGGAGGTGGTTGCCATGAGGGACACCCTTGTACCAAGGGACAGAAGGAGGAAGCCACCACGCCCGACAAAGAAAGCCTGGGAGGAGGTGGCAGCACAAATCAGCAGCCATGATGTGGTGCGGCGCACATGGGTGCAGTGCCACAAGAGGTTCAATGACCTGTTGCGCTCAGGAAGGGAAGATACCATGTTGGCATGGATCAGTGTGCAGCAGTGTTAAGGGTTGATTGGCTCCCGTGGAGATCAGGGGTATTAGAATCTGAGTACTGACTGTCAATGATACCGGAGCTGGCCCTGCAGGGTGAGCCCTGCTGCTTGGACTGAGTACCTTGCAGCTCGAGGGCCACAACTCAGATGTGCCCTGCAAGGTGTTCCTCTGGTGGGGGTGCAATGGCGTTGCAGGTAGAGAGTGGGCTAATCAATGCTCCTCTGTCCTTTCAGGAGATGATGAGCCATAAACAATTGGAGAGATCACGGACAGGCAGAGACCGCCCAACCTGCTGCTGCTGACCAGGTTTGAGCAGGACACCCTTGAGCTGCAGAGCGGGCATGCTCCCCATGTAACTGGTCATTGAGAGGCTGGGGAGTCAGACGAAGGTAAGAGCGCAGTGCACAGAGGTGAGACTTTTGGATTGTGCAACCATTCTAGTGTAGTCTCTTCATTGATGGGAGCCTCAACTGGAGTCCCCATTGATCATTGAAAGATGATGGCACAATGGTGTAGATCTCCATTGTCTCACCAGGGTGCCTGGCATGCACAGTGACAGTGTGATGACTTTAACTAATGACACGTCCTTGTTCTCCCTTAGATTCACCAGCATGCACTCAATCGCAGGATCCCAAAGAGCCACCCCTGACGTAAGAGGGCCCGGGCTTCATCAGCACCTGTGTCACACTCGCACTCTAAACCAGGCACCAGCACAGGTACCAGCAGCTCGGTGGGCGTTAGATTATTGGCTACATTGTCTGTTCACATTGGTGAGGGCACTTCACACTCGCTTGAGGCGCAGGCAGAGGCAGAGAGTGCCCAGGGCGCCGACAGTCAGGGAACTGCTGATGCTGGGTTGAAGGCAGAGATGAGCCTCTGGAGTCATCCATAGGCGGCAGATGCTGGACATCCAGTGGGATGTGCGGGAGGATCTGGCGGAGATCCGTGAGGTTGTACATGCCGAGGATCTGGCAGAGATCCATGATGTTATGCGTGCCATGGTCTCTGTTATGCACTGCATTAGCCCTCATTAGCGAGCACACTGTCTCCTCCATTGAGAGAGCAGCGACCCTCGTGGAGAGGCAGCTCCAGGGACAGAATCAGGGGTTCCTGGGGTTGCGCTCAGACTTGCAAGCTCAGGTGGTCAGTACCAGTGTGGGAGATGGATAAAGCACCCAGTATCTGAACTAGGCGCCTGTCCATGAATGGTGAGCTGGGAGATCCAGAGCGACCTCATATTGGCGCATGGCCTGGTTGTCGTCTCAGTGGGCTCCTCTCAGGGCGCTCTGGATGCCGGCAGCAGCTCTTCCACCCCTCTACCAGTGACCACAGCATCTGATGAGGCTGCGATGACTGGGGAGATGCCAGCCGTGGCACTGGCCGCTCTCTCCCAGGCGGAGCCAGCACAGGCTCCACTGGACAGCAGACGACTGCCAAGGTCTTCAAGGCCAACAAGACAGCAGGGTCAGTAGGCTGTCTCTAATGCTGTTGCCAGTGAGGGGTGGGGGGGCACCAAGACACAGTGCTCACAAATGTAAGCTTAAGGCACCATGAGCACAAGAGGGACTGTACACGCATGATCTTCTGTTCAGTTATGTTTGGTTTATATGCTTACTGGTGTGGACATCAACACCAGTAATGGTCATGTCAATGTGATTTCAATGTGACAATAACATTAAATTTGCTTTTGTTGCGATAGCTTGAGTATGCGTCACCTTTTATTTTTGGTGCAGGGTACACTAGTATGTAATGCTGGACGTGAGTGGCTCTAAACTTTATTGCACAGGCACTGAGTGGACTTTGGGTTCACATGACAGGGGCATTTCGGACAACCTGGATGGAGGCTGCAGCCCTGGCATGAGGTGGCAGCAGTTCTTTGGCAGCTTAGCTGAAGGAGCGTTGGATCAAGGCGTCCCTGGTGTCCCTGCCCTCAGTGTTCTCCTCACTGTGCTCCTCTTCTGACTCACTACTGGATTCATCCTCTATGGCCTGTGGAGTTGCATCAAAGTCCTCTTCCTCCAGTGGGTAACCCCTTGCCAGTGCCAGATTGTGGAAAACGCAATTTCTTTTTAGTGACACCTGCTCCAGGGGGTATTGTAGTGCTCCCCCTGAACAGTAATAGCATTGGAAGCACATCTTCAGAAGACCTACAGACCTCTCTATCATCACCTTTGCGGAGGCATGACACCTGTTATGACTCTGCTCTGCCTCTGTTCTTGGGTGGCAGAGAGGCATCATAAGCCACCTTTTCAATGGATAGCCCTTGTCAACCAGCAGCTATCCATCCAGTAGGGCTGGAGCACTGAAGAACCTCGGCACCTGAGAGTTTCTCAGGATATAAGCGTCAGGGAGCTGCCAGGGTACCTTGCACAAACTTACGGAATCTGCATTATGTGGTCACACACTATCTGCACGTTCATCAAGTGGAAGCCCTTCCTGTTGACAAAGGCTCCCGCTGGCGTCTTGCTGGCCACGTGTGTGCAGTCGATTGCACCTTGAATGTGGGGAAACCCAGCAATTGCTGCACACCCTCTGGCTCGCTCAGCCTGGCTGGCCTCATCAGTATGAAAATGAATAAATGTCATTACCTGCCTGAACAGAGCTTCTGTCACTAGCTTGGCACAACTATGGGCAGCTGATTGGGAGACTCCACAAAGATCTCCCACTAACCCCTGGAAAGAACCGGAGGCATAGGAGTTGAGGGGCACTGTGACCTTGAGAGCCATTGGCATGGGGGTCCACCCACACAGTCGGAGCTGATCTCAGGCCCAATCATCTGACAAATGGAGGTCACCGTCTCCCTGGAGAGGCGAAGCCTCCTTTGGCATTGCACCTCTGATATATTGTGGTAGCTGTATCGCTGCCTGTAAACCCTGGCAACAGGATAGTGGCGTCTTCTGCGGCCCCTTCCACCTTGGGGCACCTGCTGGCCCTACGCCCCTTGGTGCCTGGGCCTCTCCTCCCACAGGTCGCTCCCCTGGAAGCTGCAGAAGGACACCTGACCTCCTCTCCCTTCTACCCCTCTCCTCCACCTCAGAGGAGGTGCCTCCAGCGGAGACCACAATCCACATTACCAGAGTTACAGAGGCTGTCTGATACCTGGAAGGCTCCACATGGTCTGAATACTCCAGGGGCCTTGGAGACACCAATAAGTCCTGAAATAAAACCTGGAAATGCTAACAATGAAGCCCTGAACAGAGATGAAACTGCTAAGTACCAATAAGCAACCAGCAATGAATTATCTCCAAAACTCCTCACTATTCACATTGGCAATGCTGCTGACCCTTTTTACCCTGCCCTTGGATGAGTTTTTGCAAAATTTCAGCTGCCCACCTGCCCATTTTGCCCTTGTGACGAGCACAAAATCACATGGATAACGTGGAGTCTTGGTCAATTACCTTTTAAATGGCCTTAACTGGCCTCTTAATTGATGGCAGGCACAGTCCTGACACCCACACATGCCCACCAGCCAACATATTACGCAGTTTCATGTCCAATCGGGTTGGGCGGGCATGTGTCCACCCAATCAGTGTAAAATTCTGCCCAAAGTTTTACTGTTTGGAACATGGACAAGAGAATTATAAGGATTGCAAACATGACATATGTCAGCGGCGCGCTCAAGTGTCAGCATAAATCATTAGTGTTTAATAGAAACTGCATTAACTAAAACCGTGAAAAAAATTGCACCTGCCATTTACTCAAATAGGAAAAACACTCCAGCACATATTTAGACAAAAATCCCTGCCAGTTATAGTGTTCCTTACTAAGTACTGTCTGATGTAAGGCTGGAAAAAAATAGGCTGACAGGAAATGTGCATAAGGGGTTTATACAATTTTTAACAAAAAGTCCAACAGAAAATGTGAAATGGAAACATCTTGGTAATTTTCTAGCAGCTGTCTTCCAAAGACAACTTTCCTTTGACAGACTGACATATTTAGAGTTTCATTACTGAACATAATCATTGTAATTTGGCATCTAGCAATGGGGGCCCAATTCTATTTGGAGAACAGCTATGTAGCATGGCTACTTTATTTGTGCTGGTGGTTTGTGGTTTGTTTAACATGTGATTGAGCTTCAGCATGCAGATGATGCTTGTGTGTATGCTCATTCAGAAACTGAGCTCCAGATCATTATCAACTCCTTCACCAAAGCATACAAGAAAATGGGCCTTTCGCTAAATACCCAGAAAAGTAAGGTCCTCTTCCAACCAACTCTCACAGCACAACATCTCCCCCAATTGATTCAGATCAATGGTGGGATCCTGAAAAATATGGACCATCTTCCATTTCTTGGGAGCCCCCTCTCAATGAAGGCAGCCAGAGACAATAAAATTTATCTTTGCCTTCGGTGTGCCAGTTTAGCCTTCGGCTGACTGAGAAAAAGAGCATTTGAGGTCCACTACCTCAAACCTGAGACTAAGGTTGTGGTCTACTGGGCAACAGTGATTCCTGCCCTCCAATGTGCTTTGGAGACTTGGACAACCTACAGCAGGCACCTCAAAGCAGCAGAGAAGCACCATCCACAGTGTCTTCACAAGATTCTCCAAATCCGATGGTGAGAAAGGCAGTCCAACAGCAACATCCTCTCCTGAGCCAATGTACGCAGCATTGAGGCGCTAATCACTAAAAAACAACTCTGCTGGATGGGAGATGTCATTCGTATGCCCAATAGCACACTCCTGAAGCAAATATTCTACTCAGAACTTGATTGCAGCAGGAGACTCCCAGAAGGAAAAGTCCTTTAGAGACGTTGCCAAAGCATCTCTGAAGAGATCAAACATCCCACCAATTCATTGGAGACCCTGGCTTGTAACTGACCAAAATGGAGAAGGTTTATTCAAGAAGGCACCGAACACAATGAGAGGCTTCGTTGGGAGCACGCAAAGGTTAAGTCAAGGTGTCAGAGAGAGCGCACAAACCTCCAAACTTCACATTTCACCAACCCTTCAAGCACCACTTGCCCCGTATGTGGCAGATTATACAGATAACACATTGGACTTACCAACCATCTCAGAACTCATCGAACTGGAGTGGAAGCAAGACATCCTCAATCCCAAGGGACTGCCTTAGAGAAGGATTCAATTCATTAACCCATGCCTGGTGTTTAGACCATTCAAGCCTTATTTGCAGACAATTTTTGAACATTCGAAGTGTGGACACAGAATAGTTTTTGGAAACGATGGTATGAGTGACTTTGCCATTACTTATGCCATTAATTTGTTAGAATGTTTACAATGCTCACACCAAAAAGGCTTAACAACTAATTACCATAGCCACAACCCCATTAAAACCAATTGCGACTGTGAGTTTACTGCATTTAAGACAATCTTCATGCCACTGTCAGTTAGAATGAAAAATAATGGCACCGGGGACCTGTCAGCATGTGATTTATGTATTTGTTCACACTGTCTGCTACTGATTCCTCATTATCTGCACCATGCACAAAAGATGAACCTGAAGAGACTCCCCAGTCTCATAGATGAGAAAAAAACATTTCTGAGAAACTCCATAACAAATGTAGTCTTTGTTTATGGTTTATGGTTATTAATTTTATAATCGACAACCCCACAATTATTTAAAATGGCTAAATAATTGCATAGGCAGGAATTAATTTATACATCAGAAAACACGGAGAAAACATATCATCATTAAAATAATACATTAGATGCAACTAGAACCTTAAGTTCGCCACATTCCCTTTCTGGGTTTGCCCCAATTGGAATGTTCTTGGTGCTTTCAGAATTGTGATTAAACATCGGCAATATATGGAGAATTGAAAAAGAGCTTTTATCACTGGTAAGAGTGTCAACAACCACAAGCAACTAATCACATTCCATGGAAACTGTTCTCGCTGTTGATCAGTTGAACATTGTCCAGAAAAAATGCAAACAAGCATTTTGCACGTTTATGGTATCAGAATATCGCATCGTACCAGTAAAAAGGTTTCCAATGGATCTCTTAACAACTAAAATAATTATAATCTGAAAATTATAGCAACTTGTGTGCTTATACTACTGTTTCCTTTTTCAGAAAACAATATATGGATCTGTAGCTAGGAGAAAGAACTTCTCAGATATTCCTAAATGTGTTGTGTTAAAAATTCTCAGTGCAAAACCATTAAATTGCAAACGTCTACAACTGTGTTACCTTCCTATGATTAAAGAATAAGCCCCATAGTGCAGGATGCCACCAGAATTAAAACACACAAGAGGAAAATCTGGTGGACAGGATGGGGTTCGTTACAGAGCCGCTCCCAACTTAGCTTCTGTTTAAAAATATCCTATTATTATAACTGCTCCACATCTCAATATGCCCAACATATTGAATACTAGGTTCATTGTACATAGAATTAAAGAATGATACAGCACAGAATGAGACCATTCAGTCATCATGCCTGTGTTGGCTCTTTAGTGGAGCTTTGCAATTAGTCTCACTCCCCTGTTCTTTTCCCTTAGCCCTGCTGTTGTTTCCCCTTCACGTATTTATCCAACTCCCTTTTGAAGGTTATTTAATCTGGTTCCTCCACCTTTTCAGGCAGTACATTACAGGTCACAGCATTTCACTGCATATAACTTTTTTCCTCATTTTGCCTCGAGCTTCTTTTGCCAATCACCTTAAATCTGTGTGTCCTGGTTACCAACCCTTCTACCACTGGAAACAGTTTCTCCTTCCAGTATTTACTCTATCAAACTCTTCATGATTTTGAACACCTCTATCAAATCTCCTGTTAATCTTTGGGGAGGAACACAGTTAACATTTCGAGTCCGTATGACTCTTCACCAGAACTAAGGAAAGATAGAAAGGAGGTGAATTATAAGCTGCTTTAAGGGTGGGGGGGGGGGGACAGGTAGAGCTGGATAGAGGGCCAGTGATAGGTGGAGATTGCCAAAAGATGTCATAGACAAAAGGACAAAGAGGTGTTGACGGTGGTGATATTAGCTAAAAAATGTGCTAATGGCGACATTAAGGGTAGAAAGCAGAATGAGCCCCTGTGGGGGTGGGGTGGGGGGAAGGGATCGAAATAGGATAAAAGGTAGAGATAAAACAATGGATGAAAATACATTTAAAAATAATGGAAATAGGTGGGAAAAGAAAAATATATATAAATGATTGGAAAAAGGGGGATCGGAAAGTGGGTGGGGATGGAGGATAGAGAGTTCATGACCTAAAGTTGTTGAACTCAATATTCAGTCCAGAAGGCTGTAAAGTGCCTAGTCGGAAGATGAGGTGCTGTTCCTCCAGCTTGCGTTGAGCTTCACTGGAACATTGCAGCAGGCCAAGGACAGACATGTGGGCATGAGAGCAGGGTGGTGTGTTGAAATGGCAAGCGACAGGGAGGTCTGGGTCTTGCCATGTCGCCCTATCACTTGCCATTTCAACACACCACCCTGCTCTCATGCCCACGTGTCCGTCTTTGGCCTGCTGCAATGTTCCAGTGAAGATCAACGCAAACTGGAGGAACAGCACCTCATCTTCCGACTAGGCACTTTATAGCCTTCCGGTCTGAATATTGAGTTCAACAACTTTAGATCATGAACTCTCTCCTCCATCCCCACCCCCTTCTGCTTCCCCTTTTTCCGATAATTTATATATATTTTTCTTTTCCCACCTATTTCCATTATTTTTAAATGTATTTCCATCCATTGTTTTATCTCTACCTTTTAGCCTATTTCGATCCCTTCCCCCCACCTCACCCCCACTAGGGCTATCTGTACTTTGCTCGTCCTGCTTTCTACCCTTAATGTCACCATTAGCAGATTTCTTAGCTAATATCACCACCGTCAACACCTCTTTGTCCTTTTGCCTATGACATCTTTTGGCAATCTCCACCTATCACTGGCCCTCTATCCAGCTCTACCTGTCCCACCCCCCACTCCCCTTAAACCAGCTTATATTTCACCTCTTTTCTATTTTTACTTAGTTCTGTTGAAGAGTCATATGGACTCAAAACGTTAACAGTGTTCCTCTCTGCAGATGCTGTCAGGCCTGCTGAGTTTTCCAGGTATTTTTGTTTTTGTTTCGGATTTCCAGCATCCGCAGTTTTTTGCTTTTATCCTGTTAATCTTGTCTGCTTTGAGGAGAACATGCCCCAGCTTCTGCAACCTTTCTACTTAACTGATGTCCCTCATCACTGGTCCCATTCGCTTCTTCACCCTCTCTAAAGCCTTGACATTCTTCTTAATGTATGGTGCCCAGAACTGAGCAGAATATTCCAGCTGAAGCTTGACCAGTGTTTTATAAAGGATTAGTGTAACTTCTTTGTATAACTTCCTATTCCTCTCCTACATTCCCTACTTCAGCAGCTATTGCTAAGTTCCTTAGTTTTCTCTGGTTTTCCATTCTTTCACCCTTTTAAAACTGAAACTTGGTATCTCTTAATACTATTTTCTGAATTATCTGTCCCATGGACTTTGCCTTTCAATGGGATATATCAATTTAGAAAAATACCAGGGCAGGTCTGAGGTGACAGTTGAGTCATTGGTAGCTTAATGTGACATTTGCATGATCAACTCTCATTGTCTGCTTATTTTGAGCTAAATTTATCTTCAAATAAAAGCAATTTATCAATTAAATTTGTTTGACACAAATTGACAGATGTATCTACAAGCAATGAGAGGTAATACTTACCTCATAAAAGATCCTTGTATCTATTGTGACCTTCGTATCATTTGAAACAGGAATGCAAACCGAGGTGCAATATGTCTTGGTTGCCAATATGATGATGGGGCTGTTGTCACAAGGCTATGCCCCTTTATTTTTGAGAATATGATTTTTCAACTTTCAACTGACTGGAAACTTTGCAATATGAAATGAGACAGAACAAACTACTTAAAACTGTAAGGTCACCTTCCAAGGTGAAGGTGACAAACAAATAAATCATCCTCAAGGGAGTGTGAAGAGAGAGACATTTCCTATAATTCAAAGTCCCATCAAAACTTGTCCAAAACCCCTTCAAAATACACAATGGGCGAAATATTTCAGGCCAGGCTGTAGTCACTGCAGAGAGAGATTGCAAGAAAGTTTTCAGCAGATGAAACAGGCTGAAAGCTAGTCTCTCTGTCTCTCTCTCTCACTAATTTGAAACAAATATATTACCTGGTTCAGAAGCTAACTTTATTGGAAATCAACCAACAAACTGAGATCTTGTAATAAGTGTAATATTTTCTATATCTGAGTGAATCCACAAAACCAGCTAATCCAACTTGGCCTCAAGGACAGTCAAACAACACTTAACCGTATATTCTTTTAACCTTTTCTCTTATTTGGACTCTAACTTTCCTTGCTTCTGATACCTGTGTGTGTGTGAGACATCACATTTTTACTATTTTTTTCCCGGGTTGGGTGATTAATAAATTTGCTCTTTTTTAACTCAAGAAAGCCTTGTTTTATTGGCTCCTTAATGCCCACAGCTTTGTCTGCGCCGGAGTACTGTTTGTGGCTGCAAGAGAGAGCTTCAGTTGGAGTTTGGTGACTGAGGGAGTTTAAGGGTTAAATTATGGGTTAAATTATATCTAAAGTCTCGTCTTTATTTAATTTAACAATTAACTAAAAGTTGCTGTTAGGGTTGGAAGAAGGTGAGTTTCAGTCCAGACATAAAACAGGGCTCATACAGGCCCTGCTTGCAGTTGCAACTAGTTAATTAGATAACTGGCTTAACCAGGTTTTCAGGGGCTAGGTTCAGAGAATTTAAAAGTAGGCTTTCTTATAGTACTGACTTTGTCTGCACTACAGTGCTGTTTTTGGCTGTAGTAGAGTGCCTCAGTTAGAGTTTGGTGACTGAGGGAGTTTGGTGAGAAGGGAGGAGGTGCTCCTTTCTTTTTCTACCTTTGCTCAGAAAGAAGAGCGGCAGCCCTGGTAAGTAGGAACTGGTGAATAAATTAGTAAAGTGTAATATTTTTAAAGTTCCCATGCTTGGATTTAACTGCAAAGTGCTGGGAATAAGGGAAATCTAGGGCCAATATAATAAAGTAATATAAATAATCCAAAGTAGAATAAAGTTAACATAAGGGAAGTAGAGTTAGGACGTGGCAGGGCAGCTCAGTCAAGTGGAATGTGTGTCCTGTAATATGTGCAAAGTCATGGACGCTACCGGTGTCCTAGCTGACCACATGTGCAGGAAGTGCTGTCAGCTGCAGAAACTTGAGCTCTGGGTTTCAGAGCTCGAATGGCGGCTGGAGTCACTGTGGTGCATCCATGAGGCTGAAAGCTAAGTGGATAACACGTTCAGGGATGTGGTCACAATGCTGCTTAAGGGCCTGGAGCCAGAGAGGGAATGGGTGACCAGCAAGCAGTCCAAAAGAAGTAGGCAGGTAGTGCAGGAGTCCCCTGGGGTCCCACTCACAAACCAGTTTTCTTTTTTGGAAGCTGGTGAAGGTGCTGGCTCATCAGAGGAGTGCAGTCAGAGCCAAGCTTGTGGAACCACAAGCGGCTTGGCTGTACAGGGAGGGAGGAAGAAGAAAGGAAGAGCTATAGTGATAGGGGATTCATTTGTTAGGGGAACAGACAGGTGTTTCTGTGGCCGTAGACGTGACTCCAGGATGTAATGTTGCCTCTCTGGTGCCAAAGTCAAAGACATTCTTCTGGGGGAGGGTGAACAGTCAGAGGTCATGGTCCACACTGGTACCAATGGCTTAGGTAGGAAGGGGGATGTGGTCCTGCAATCAGAATTTAGGGAGCTATGTAGAAAATTAGCAAGCAAGACCTTTAATGTAGTGATCTCTGGATTTCTCCCAGTGCCACGTGCCAGTGAGTACAGAAATAGGAGGATAAGGCAGATGAATGTGTAGCTGGAAAGATGGTGAAGGAGGTAGGGCTTTAGAATCCTGGGATACTGGGAGTGGCTGTGGGGTAGGTTGCACTTGTACAAGCCAGACGGGTTACACCTGAACAGAACTGGTACTGAGTTACTTGCGGGGCATTTTGCTAGTGCTGTTGAGAGGGTTTTAAATTAACTCAGCAGGAGTGTGGGAACCAAGAAAAAATATTAGAGGGGAATACCAGGGTGCAGAAAATACTGGGAAGGACAGATAGCACTAGTATAGAGAATAGTAAGTTAACAGGTAAAGTTGGGTAAGGGAGAAAGTAACAAAATCTAAATCAGGGTTACTATGCCTGTATGTGAATGCACGGAGTGTAGTAAATAAGATTGGGGAGTTACAGGTGCAGATTGTCATGTGGAAATATGATGTTGTAGTGATAACAGAGAGCTGGCTCAAGGAAGGGCAGATCTGGGTGTTAAATATTCCCAGGTACAAGGTGTTCAGAAGTGATAGGAAAGGAAGGAAAGGAGGAGGGCTGGCAGTATTGGTTAAGGAGAGCATTGCAGTGCTGGAGAAAGAGGATGTCCCAGAGGGTTCAAGGACAGAATCAGTTTGGCTAGAGCTAAGGAGCAAAAGGGGTGCAATTACATTGCTCGGTGTAGTCTATAGACCGCCAAATAGTGAAAAGAGTGTAGAAGAACAAATCTGCAGGGAAATTACAGAGAGATGCAGGTATTAAAGAATAGTTATAATGGGGGACTTTAATTACCTGAATGTAGACTGGGACAGTGTAGTGTAAAGGGCGGAGAGGGGCAAAAGTTCCTAGATTGTGTTCAGGGGAATTTTCCACAGCAGTATGTGTCCAATCCAACAAGAAAGGATGCACTGTTCGACCTGGTCCTTGGAAATGAGGTGAGCCAAGTAGATCAAGTGTCAGTGGGGGAACATTTAAGAGACAGTGATCATTGTATTGTATGTTTTGGGATGATGATAAAAAAGGACGATAGGCAATCCAGAGTAAAAATAATTAACTGGACAAGAGCAGACTTTGATGGGGCAAGAATGGAGCTGGGCCAGATAAACTGGAACGAAAGGTTGACAGGAAAAACTGTAGCTGAACAATGGGCTACCTTCAAAAAATATTGGCTCAGGCACAGTCAAGATATATTCCATCGAAAGGGAAAGGCAGGACAAAGAAATCTAGAGCTCCCTGGATGAAAAAGGAGATTGAAATTAAGATAAAGAAGAAAAAGTGGGCCAATGACATGTGTTAGGTAGAAAATACAACTGAGAACCAAGAGGAATACAGAAGGTTCAGAGGGGAGGTGAAAAAGCATATTAGAGAAGCGAAGAGGGATTATGAGAAAAAACTGGCAGCCAACATAAAGGGGAATCCCAAAGTCTTCTATAGACATATAAATAGTAAAAGGGTGGTAAAAGGAGGAGTAGGGCCGATTAGGGACCTAACAAGGAATTTACACATGGACGAAGGGGCCATGGCTGACGTATTAAATGAATACTTTTCATCTGTCTTTACTGAGGAGGCCATGATGACAGACATGGAAGCTCTGTCACTAGAAGGGTTCAAAATTGATAGGGAAGAAGTGTTGAATAGACTGTCGGTACTTAAAGTTGACAAGGCACCGGGACCAGATGAGATGCATCCAAAGATATTGAAGGAAGTGAGAGTAGAAATTGCAGGGGCACTGGCCATAATCTTTCAGTCTTCCCTAGACTTAGGAGTGGTGCCAGAGGATTGGAGAATTGCAAACATTAGGCCCTTGTGCAAAAAAGGTTGTAAGGATAAGCCCAGCAATTACAGACCAGTCAGTTTAACTTCAGTGGTGGGCAAGATTCTAGAAACAATTATTCAGAATAGAATTAGTAGTCACATGGAAAAATAAGGATGAGCCAGCATAGATTTCTAAAGGGGAAATCATGTTTAACTAACTTGCTGGAGTTTTTGAAGAGGTAACAGAAAAGGTCGATGAGGGTAATGCTGTTGATGTGGTTACATGGATTTTCAAAAGGCATTTGACACAGTGTTGCACAACAGACTTGTGAGAAAAGTTATTGCTCAAGGAATAAAAGAGGCAGTAGCAACATGGATACAAAATTAACTGAAAAATAGGAAGCGGAGAGTAATGGTCAATGGAAATTTTCTGGGCTGAAGGAAGGTCTGTAGTGGAGTTCCCCACTGGTCGGTATTGGGACCCTTGCTTTTCCTGATATATATTAATGATCTAGATTTTGCTATACAAGGGACAATTTCAAAGTTTGTGGATGACACAAAGCTTGGGAGCGTTGTGAACTGCGAGGAGGATGGTGTGGAACTTCAAGCAGACATAGACAAGTTGGTGAAGTGGGCAGATAGGTGGCAGATAAAGTTCAATGTGGAGAAGTGTGAGGTGATGCATTTTGGTAGGAAGAACATGGACAGACAATATAAAACAAGGGATGAAATTTTGAAGAGGGTGCAGAAGCAGAAAGACTTGGGTGTATATGTGCATAGATCGTTGAAGGTGGCAGGTCAGGTGGAGAGAGCAGTTAATAAAGCATATAGTATCCTGGGCTTTATTAATAAGGACATAGAGTACAAGAGCAAAGAGGTTATGCTAAATTTATATAAGACACTCATTAGACCTCAGCTGGAATATTGTGTACAGTTCTGGGCACCATATTATAAGAGGGATGTGAGCACATTGGAGAGAGTGCAGAAGTGGTTTACAAGAACGATTCCAGGGATGAGAAACTTCAGCTATGAGGATGGATTGGAGAGATTGGGACTGTTCTCCTTGGAGAGAAGAAGACTGAGAGGAGATTTGATACAGATGTTCAAAATCATGAGGGGGCTGAACAAAGTAGATAGAGAGAAGCTGTCCCCGCTCGTAAAAGGATCAAGAACAGGACGGCACAGACTTAAAGTGATTTGCAAAAGAAGCAAATGTGACGTGAGAAAAAACTTATTCACACAAGTGGTTAGGGTGTGAAATGCACTGCCTGGAAATGTGGTAGAGGCAGCTTCAATCGAGGCATTCAAGAGGATATTAGATAATTATTTGAGTAGAAACAATGTGCAAGGGTACGGGAAAAAGGCAGGGCAATGGCATGAGGTCATAATATTCATTTGGAGAGCCGGTGCAAACATGGTGGGCCAAATGGCCTCCTACTTTGCCGTTAAGATTTTGTGATTCTTTGAGATAGTTAAATACGTTTGGATTTGGCAAAGTATATCCTTCTGAAAAAGAAACTTAAACCTTTGTTGTGACCAATTGAGAAGGTTGAATAGTAGGGAGCCAGTTCACCCCTTCTCACCTGGGCATAACAAAACTGGGAGCTTATATCCAGGATTGTTCCCACAGGCTGATGAAAGAATTGGAACGGGGGAAGTAAATTTTTCCTTCAAAAACAATTGAAAAACTGCATAAGGTTTTCTTGGGCCCATAATACTAATGTGCTAAAATGTTCACATTCAATGTCAATGCTTTCATACAGCAAGATGAGAAAACTGGCAAGAAGTTAAGGGCGCTGTCCTTGATGGAATTAAAAGGTGTAGCTAGGCAATTAGGGGCAGAATTCCACCCGAATGCCAGAAAAATGGACGTTTTAAAACAGGTGGTGAAACGACTAGTGGTGTAAATTGAAGGCAGTTAAACAAATAAATTAGCAGCAGAAAAATTAATATTGGAGCAATGGAAATTGGAACTGGAATTTAAGGAAAAGGGAGAAGGGAGAGAGAGACAGGAAAGGGAAAAAGAAAGAGAGGAAAGGGAAAAAGAGTGAAAGAGGCAGGAATGGAAGGAGAAGAGAATTCCAGGAAAGAGAAAAGGAAAAGGAATTTAAATTAAAACAGCTAGAGATGTGTCCAGTGAAGACACCACTAGCTCAGGCTTAAGGGCTGGGGTATTCAAGTTTGATCATTTAATTCCCAAGTTTTATGAAGAAAAGGTGACTGCCTTCTTTATCTCTTTCAAAAGGGTGGCACAGCAGTTAAAGTGGCCAGCCCAACACGGGTCCATGCTGTTGCAGAGTAAGCTGACAGGAAAAGCTCATGAGGTTCACTCCCCCTGCCTGAGGAAAGTGCAACAAGCTATGAAGGGGCACAAAGGGCTATTTTAAGTGCGGTACCAGTTAGTGACAGGGGTGTACCATCAGAAATTCCATTCCCTTAAGAAA
Source organism: Cetorhinus maximus (assembly GCF_964194155.1). Classification (NCBI taxonomy): domain Eukaryota; kingdom Metazoa; phylum Chordata; class Chondrichthyes; order Lamniformes; family Cetorhinidae; genus Cetorhinus; species Cetorhinus maximus. Next base: position 119,283,260 of record NC_135880.1, on the reverse strand, counting down.
GAGCCTGACCAGACGTACCCAGAATTTGATGAGCTTAGCAGCTCACTTTAGACTGGTGGGTATGGGCACTTAAAATTGAGGCCGCCTACAAAATACTTTGTGAAATAATTGTCCTCGAGGAGTTCAAAAACCCTTCCTGATAAGAACTCACATAGAGCTACAGAGGGCAATGGGGGCACGTCAGGCAGCAGATATAGCTGACGATCATGAATTTATCCACAAATCCTTCCCGAGTCAGGCCCAACCAACTGAGGAGGGTAGACGGTGGGAGAGTGATAGGAAACTGAGCGCCCCTGGTAGAGAAGGGACAGGTGGAAACACAAGGGGCTTTTCTCAGGCCAGAAACTATGGTGCTGAGAAGAAGAGTGATGCCAAGTGAGGCTGTGTGTTTTAACTGCCGCAAGGTGAGACACTTCCATGCTGATTGTTGAAGGTTACAGGAAAAACCCACAGGATTTGTTGGGGCATATGAACCTGGCACAGAAACTGGAGGTCAGGCAGAGAGCACAGCAGACCAGACTATGGCTGACTGTGGCAGCAAACCCCTGTAGACGCACTACTGTGAGTGTGGGTGATCTTAAACTGAGAGTTACAAGGATTTTGTATCAAAAGGAAGGGTGGCCACATTTCCCCAGAATGAGGCAGGTATGCCTATAGTGATACTGAGGGATACAGGGGCCAGCCAAACTAAAGGCATGACCTTTCCACCAGAGAGTGCAGTAAGGGCCAAGGCGTTGGTAATGAGTATTGAAGGAGGATACATGCCCAGCCCTTATGCTGGGTGTACCTGGAGTGCAACCTTGTGTCAGGACCGTTGACCATCGGAGTCGCCCCAGTTTGCCTGTGATCTCAGCCAGACCTGGCAGGATCAAAAGTGATATCATCCACAGTAGTCTCAGAGAAGATCAGGGAGCCAAAACAATTGAGCAGAAAGTGTCTGACATTTTCCCTGACTGTGTAGTAACCTGGTCCATGAAGTGGCACTGCAGACAGATGACCCTACTGACTGGGCATCTGAGACATTTTTCAGGAGTGTAGAGGACCCTAAAGAGGTAATACGTAGGCTTTCCTTTGTTGCAGCTCAGCAAGCTAGCCCGTTGTTAAAAAAGTTAGCTCAGATTGCACACACTGAAGCTGAGGCAGAGATAGTCCCTAAATGCTGCTGCCTTAAAAATGAGGTACTGATGAAGAAGTGGAAACCCCCTCACAGACCTGCAAATGAGGAGTGGACAGTGATCCAACAAGTGGTGGTACTGCCAAGATACTGTGGGAAATGATTACAGCTAGCACACAAAATTCCAATAGCTGGGCATGTTGGTATATGAAAAACACAATCTCCCATCAAAGAGTTTTCACTCACTAGACCTCCAGAAGGATCTAGTAAGGTTTTACAGAACCTGCCACACCTGCCAGGTTGTGGGAAAACCCCAACTTGTAATAAAATCTGAACCTGTGATTCCCGTGCCAGTTTTTGGGGAACGATTCAGCAAGGTGCTAGTGGACTGTGTGGGGCCCCTGTCCAAAATAAAAGGGGACTGCCAGTACATCCTTACCATCCTGGGTGTAGCTACACATTTCCCAGAGGCAGTTCCCCTGAGAACCATGTCTACCAAAATAGTGGTAGGGGAATTAAAACAATTCTTTACCCGGTATGGACTGCCCACTGAGATCCAGTCAGATCAGAGTTCAAATTTCATGTCCCGAATTGTTAAGTTGTTACTAAGAGTTCACCCTGCTCGGCGAACACGGCTGCACGCCTATCTACCGAGGTGTTGTTTGGTAAACTAAACAATGTGGACGAAGAAACTGTTGTGAGATGAAACACGTGCTGTTTATTCATATAAACAACAGGGCACAAACACATGCATGCTTCTTGAACCAGAACCCATTCTAAACTACTGATTAACAAAATAAAAGCAAAATATTGCGGATGCTGGAAATCTAGAACAAAAACAAAAATACCTGGAAAAATTCAGCAGGTCTGACAGCATCTGCGGAGAGGAATTCAGTTAACATTTCGTGTCCGTATGACTCTTCATCAAAACTAAGGAAAAATAGAAAAGAGGTGAAATATAAGCTGGTTTAAGGGGGGGTGGGACATGTAGAGCTGGATAGAGGGCCAGTGATGGGTGGAGATTGCCAAAAGATGTCATAGACAAAAGGACAAAGAGGTGTTGACGGTGGTGATATTAGCTAAGGAATGTGCTAATGGGGACATTAGGGAAGAAAGCAGGATGAGCAAGGTACAGATAGCCCTAGTGGGGGTGGGGTGGCGGGGGGGGGGATCGACATAGGCTAAAAGGTAGAGAAAAAACAATGGATGGAAATACATTTAAAAATAATGGAAATAGGTGGGAAAAGAAAAATATACATAAATGATTGGAAAAAGGGGGATCGGAAAGGGGACGGAGGAGAAAGTTCATGATCTAAAGTTGTTGAACTCAATATTCAGTCCGGAAGGCTGTAAAGTACCTAGTTGGAAGATGAGGTGCTGTTCCTCCAGTTTGTGTTGAGCTTCACTGGAACAATGTAGCTCGTACTACACAGCAATTGGGTAATACAGTCACATGGTCGATCTGCTCACATCCTCTTAAAGGTATGCAGATTACCACATCCCTCCCCCTTTATTCGAAGGTACAAATTACAAACTTTAGAAATATTAACTATTTACATAAATAGACTATTTACAAATTCAGTCTCTCTGGAGTCTTCTTCACAAGTGTCGAACGTCATAGTTCTACGCCTTCTGATGGTTTGTCCGAGGCCTCCCTCTCAGGAGTCATCTTTCCATTAGGCTCTCCCATAGGAATCTGTAAGTTTGTTTTTTCGACCATCTCAGGCTCAACAGATCCTACAGGTACTCCCAAACTGAAAGGAGTTCCTTCCACACGTGGTGTAGACTCCAACAGGAATGTTTGGTGCATTCTGTCTTGTAGATCTGTTTCCCTTTTTCTCTATTGTAGATCTGTTTCCCTTTATCTGAGGTGATCCACATGTCCCCTAATTATCTGACCTTTGACCAATATGTGATAGGAAAGAGATCTTGTCACTGCTCTAACTTCACCTAATAGCCTTTTGGGTCCATCGCCGAAGTTCTTGGCAAAAACTGCCTCCAACAGTTAAGTTTCTTTCACAACTGTGATAATCGTGCCCGTTTTTCTGGGCCTCCTGACTTCTCTCTACCCTCTCCCCTAAATTCGGCCTTATGAGACTCAGACGTGTCCGGAGACATCTCTTCATCAGTAACTCTGCGGGGGCAATACCGGCGGTCGTGTGTGGCATAGTCCTATAGTTGAACAGGAAGCATGAAAATCTAGTTGTAATAGTGTCACCATCAAGTTTTTCCATTCCGGACTTGAAAGTTTGGACCGGCCTCTCGGCCAACCCATTGGATGTGGTAAGGCGAGGTCTTAACATGTGTTATGCCATTGAGACTTGCAAATCTTTGTAATTCCTCGCTGGTGAATGCTATTCCATTGTCAGACACTATTATTTCTGGTAACCCATGTATCTCAAAACTCTGGCATAATCTATCTATGGTGGCGGCAGATGTGGGTGATTTTATTTTGTATACATCCATCCACTTTGAGTAAGCGTCTATGATCAGGAGGGACATTGTGCCCAAAAAAGGCCCCAAGTAGTCAATATATAGACCGACCCATGCCTTCTGGGCCATTCCCAGCGATGCAATGGAGCTGAAGGGGGCAATTTCTGTACCTGATGGCACTGTATGCAGCTCTTGACTAAGTTCTTGATTTCTGTGTCCATCCCGGGTCACCATAAGTAGCTGCACACCAACATTTTCATTCTAGAGATGCCGGGGTGAACACTATGCAATTCGATCAATAATGGCTTTCTTCTTCTCAAAGGCACAATGACTCTCGCTCCCGATGGCAAGATGCCATTCTGGCAGGTGAGCTCATATCTCCTATTGAAATAGGGCTTCATTTTGTCAGGCTTTGGCTCATTAGACCATCCCTGTAAGACTTGTTCCCTTATGTGAGACAAAACTGGATTGCGGTCTGCCCGCTGTCTTATTTGATTGGCATGTACTGGTGACGAATCCAGAAAATTCAATAGCAAGACAAGTCCTTGGGGAATTGGGACATTCACGCTGCTGTTTTTTAGCGGTAATCGACTCAGTACATTGGCATTTGCAATCTGGCTGCCCAGCCGGTGGACATAAGTATATTCATAAGCAGCTAGAATTAGTGCCCACCTTTGGATGAGTGTAGAGGTAATTGGGGGCACTGCCTTGTCTTTGCCAAACAAGCCTAGTAGGGGCTTGTGGTCAGATACGATGGTAAAGTGGCAATCATGGATGTATTGGTGGAACCTCTTAACACCAAATATGATGGAGAATCCTTTTTTGATTTGCAAGTTTCTTCGCTCAGCCACGGTGAGTGTTCACGAGACATAGCCGATGGGCGGTTCGGAGCCATCTGCTTTCCAGTGGGAGAGTACTGCCCCTCCTACTCCATAAGGTGACACGTTACAGGTCAAAATTAATTCTTTCTTGGGGTTGAAATGTACCAAGAGGGCAGAAGAGTGGAGTAACTGCTTTACTTTGGTAAAAGCCTCCTATTGCGGAGCTTGCCAAACCCACCTGTGGTTTTTGTTGAGGGGTTCGGTAGGTAGGTCATGTGTTTCTCACGTGTCGGTGCAGACTCGATGGGCTGAAGGGCCTCTTCTGCACTGTGTGATTCTGTGATTCTATGAGCCAATATAATGGAGCCAGTACTGTCGACAAATTTGGAGAAAACGGCCATAATAGTTAACCATTCCCCAGAAGGACTTGAACTCTGTGACGTTTTTCGGTGCTGGCGCCTCACGGATAGCTCTGATCTTCTTTTCTACTGAGTGAAGGCCCTGCGAGTTGACATTAAGGCTCCTGTACACCACTTCTTTTGCTTGGAAGGTAAATTTTTCTCGGGCTTGTGAGAAACGCTTCAACATCTCTTCCAGGTTAGCCAGGTGTCCTTCATCAGTTAGTGCTAGGACATCATCGAGATAAACCACAGCATGGCGCAGCCCTTGGATTAAATTTTCCATGGTCTGTTGGAAAATGGCAAATGCTGATGAGACTCCGAAGGGTAACTGGGTATATTGGCATAAACCCCTACATGTGTTGATAGTCAACAAGTCCCAAGAGGTCTCTTCCAGTTCGACTTATTGGTAAGCATGGCTCATGTTGAGCTCATATATGCAGTTCCACCTGCCAACTTGGAATATAATTCATCAATGTTCAGTATAGGATGTCTGTCTAGTCTGGCCACCTTGTTAACGGTTTACTTGTAATTCCCGTATATTCACACACTTTGGTCAGGCTTTAGTACTAGAACAATGGGTGCTGCCCATTCAGAAAATTATACAGGTTGTATGACTCCCAACCTTTCCAGCCTGTCCAATTCAATATCAACTTTTTCTCGCAATGCAAAGGGTACAGGCCTCGCCTTCATGAATTTGGGAGTTGCCTCAGGATCCACGTAGATTTTAGTTTGTAGCCCCTGCATCTTTCCAAGCTCCTCCCTAAAAACGGAGGCATATTCCTGTAGTAATTCTTGCAGACCTTTCATTCTGAGTTGAAAAATCTCGGTCCACTCCAACTTTATTTCCGTAAACCAGTTCCGACCAAGTAGACTTGGACCCTCTCCTGCTACCACTATTAGTGGTAGATTAATGGACTGATTTCCATACTGTACCAGAACCTTGCATATACCACTTACTCATGTGCCTTCTCCAGAAATCTTTAATTTAGTGTCTGAATTTTCCAGATTTAATGGGTGGCCTCCTCCATTTAGATATTTGAACATATGTTCTCCTTTGACTGTCATGGGTGCCACGTGGATTGGTTCTCTTTTATCCATTTTTAAATTGTACAGTGAGTAAATATCTGGCTCTGTTTCTTCTGGTTCCTCAATTATGTGAATGTCATGATTTCTACTTTTTTGTCTGAAGGTTTGTCTCAATCTGTCTTTGCAATGTCTCATAATGTGTCTTTTATGATGGCAGATGAAACATTCAATTGTTTTAAATTGTTATTCGTTTGTAGGCTATCTGGTTCCATTTCTGCTCTTACTGTTATAGGTTTTGTCTGTTGAGCCATTGCTTTTTGCTGGTCTGTTGATGATGGCTGTTTCCCACCTTTCCGCGGAGCTGTGCATTTCCGCGCCATCTCTAACCAAGGCTTCCCTCCTGACCTGAAAGATGGAGCCATTTTCTGCTCCCTTATTTGCTGCTGAATCCCTGACTGCAATCTCCATTGCGAGTGCCAACTCCAGCACATTGCTGAAGTCCAAATTAGTTTCTGACAACAGCTTTTTTTGAATGGCGTCTTCATTAATCCCACATACTAACCGGCCTCTTAACATGTCATTAATCGACATCCCGAATTCACAATGCTCTGTTAATTGTTTTAAGTCTGCTACATAGCAAGCTTCAGTCTCCCCAGGGGCACGACACCTCAAATTAAATTTAAAACACTGCATTGTTACCGAGGATTTCGGCTGAAAGCGGCTTTTCACAATATTCACCAACTCATCAAAGCTCTTGGAATCTGGGGTGTTGGGTCCCATTAGACTACGAATTAGACCGCATGTTTTACTGCCCCATGTCAATAAGAGGATTGCCGGCCTCTTCTCCTCCCCCGATATGTCGCATGCAATAAAGAGGAACACAAAGCATTCACTGTAATGTGACCAGTCATCGATAGTCTGATCAAACGGTTCAACACGGCCAAACTGTGGCACACTGTAGGGAGATAACTCCGATAACTATGACGAAGGCAGCACACACCAGCACCTGGAAGGTATGGCTGATTTGCTTCAGTTTACTTTCAGCGGCTTGCCGTGGCATCGTTGACTGGTTGCATTTTGCCTCATCGCCAGTTGTTGTGTTGTTCGCCCTGCTCTGTGAAAACGGTTGCAAGCCTATCTACCGAGGTGTTGGCTGGTAAACTAAACAATGTGGATGAAGAGACCGTTGTTAGGTGAAACACATGCTATTTATTCATATATACAACAGAGCATGAACACATTCGTGCTTCTTGAACCAGAACGCATTCCAAACCAGTGATTAAAAATGTAGTCTGTGCTACACAGCAATCGGCTAATACAATACAATCTGCTCACATTCTCGTAAAGGTGTATTGCACCTCAGATTACCACACAAGTATTCCAAGAAGTCATGGGGCAGAATTCTCTGGTCGGAGAGCGGGGGTGGGGCCCACTTACCCACACGTAAAATGATGCGCAGTGACGGGCGGGCTGCCCACCATCACCGCGGTTCATTTAGATGTTCAGTTCGACGGGTGCACAGCCAAGCCAGCTGTGCGCCCGCTGAACTGTCAAAGACCTATTAAGGCCATTTAAATAGTAATTAATTCAATTTAGCTGAGCTGCCCATCCAAGCTTAAGGTTGGTGGGCAGGCGAAGAGCCCAGGCGGCCTTCGCATTTTTCATGAAACCTCATCCACAGGTGGGATGAGGTTTCATGAAGTGTTTAAAAATTCAATAAAAATTTTTAAAAATAATTACTTCACATGTCCCAGCTCATGTGACAATCAGGTTCACGACCACCCCCACCCGCCCCCGCACAAACCCTCGGTGGAGGGAAAAATCAGCCCATGGGTAACTTGGGTGTGACCCAACTGAAGTCTTCAGCGTGTCACCCGCAGTCACAGGAGGCGCTCGAATAGTAACATCAGACCCTAAAACCAACGATCAGGGCATACTGCCACGAATGCCCCCATGACTGGGATAAAGGACCAGGTTTTCTGTTGTTCATTACCAGAGACTCAGCCAATGAGTCCACTGGTTTTACTCCATTTGGTTTACAGATGCCAAATGAGAGGTCCTCTGAAACTAAACAAGGAGAGGTATTTGGAACAGAAGGAGGAAGTCTCCATGTTAGACTATGTAACCGTGCTCCACGAGCGACTCACGAGAGGCTCTGATGTTTCTCAAGAACACTTAAAAATCTCACAACAGCTATGAAAAAACTGACAGACAAACATACCAGCTCCTGGAGCTTTCAGCCAGGGGACCACATGCTAGGGCTCCTATCAATATTGGCTGAAAATCTAAAAGCTCGGTTCAGTAGCCCTCACAGAGTGGCAAAAAAGCTTGGAGGTAAACTATCTAATTGACATCCCAGACTGCAGCAAAAGCAAAGGCTGTGTCATGTCAGCATGAAAATAATAACATCACAGCCAAGAAGGGGACAAGCAGGTAATGGTCTGTCTAATGACAACAGACCTAGAGGACAAGAGGAACAGTGAGGATGAATTGGAGGGAGATGTGGGTGAGGCCCACATTGAACCCCCTGCTGTCTGACTAGCAAGCCAAGAAATTCTAGTGAAATTGGGCACCATATTCACCCACCTAAATGCAGAACAGCAAGGACACCTGATATGGCTGCTCACTGCATTTAAAAACATCTATAGAGACAAGCCAAGCTTCACTACTTTAGCTCTACATGATGTGGATGTGGGAGAGGCTGCTCCCATAAGGCAACATCTCTACCATCCAGGCCCAGAAAAGCTGGCCCAAGTTCAGGAGGAGATTAACTACATGCTGGAGCACCAACTAAGACCGCCTCACAACATTAGCTAGGGCTTCCCAGTTGTGCTCATATCCAAGCTGGATGGCTCCACAAGGCTCTGCATTGATGACCGAAAAGTTAATGCAGTGACTAGAGCTAGCTCCTACCTGATACCCCACCTGGAAGACTGCATAGATAGGGTAGGTAACACAGCCCAAATGACAAAGAAAGATTTACTCAAAGGGTACTGGCAGGTTCCCTTGGCTGCCCATGCAAAGGAAATCTCCACCTTCGTGACTCCGGATGGGTTTTACCAGTGTTGAGTCATGCCATCTAGACACAGAAATGCCCCAGCCACCTTTCAAAGGCTGATGAAACCTGTAGTGGCAGGCTTATCCAATTGTGTAGTGTACCTCGATGACCTCCGTGGGTACAGTGACACCTGAGAAATTTGCTTAGAGCAACTGGAAACCCTCTTCCAGAAATTAAAGTCAGCTAACCTTGTGGTCAATCTCACAAAGATTGAGTTCGCTAAGGCTCAGGTGACCTACCTAGGGCACATGGGTAGTCAAGGACAAGTACTGCCAGAACTGCAACAGTACAAAAAGGAGTTCAGTTGCCCATTCCCACAACAAAATGAGATATCATGTGATTTTTAGGGATGTGTGGGTTCTACCGCAGGTTCGTCCCATATTTCAGCGCTGTAGCTGCACTGCTGACAGACCTATTACAGAATAAAGCAAAAGTAGTATGGGCCAAGAGATGCTGGACAGCTTTTGAGAAGCTGAAAGCCATTTTTAAAAAGGAACTAGTGCAAGCAGCTCCAGACTTTAACCAAGGGCAGAATTTTGCCCTTGCCAGGTGGGCTCAGTGGGGGTGGGCAGGAGTGGACGGGAAGCCGACCACCGCCCGCGATTGGGGACGGACCGCAATTTCACGCTAGCAGGCCAATTAAGGCCCACCCAATGTGAAATGCATGCTGCAGCGCTCAGCGCCACCTGTGTGGGGGGGGCAAGGGGAGGAGGGCAGGGCGAGCGGGGAACTTCGTGCATGCACATGAGTGCATGCCGGAAAAGCTCCCTGAGGCACAGAACTGCCTCAGGGAGATAAAGAGTTCTGAAAAACAAAATTAAAGAATTTTTAAAGGTTAAAAAACTGATTCTGTCACATGAGCAGGGACATGTTATGAATGAGAAATAAATTTTTTTATTTTTTGATTTGCTGTTGAAAACCGCATTCTGTTGTGGATGAGGTGTCCTAAAAAGTGCAAAGGCTGCTTGGCCTTTTCGCCTTCCGACCAACTGTAAGATTGGGTGTGCAGCGAAAAATTGAAGTTAATTAATACTTTAATGAACTTAATAGGCCTTCTAATTGTCGGCAGGCGCACTGCCGATTCCCGTGCGTGCCCACCAACTGAGTTATCGCGCGACTGTGTGTTGACGTTCGGACGCTTGCCCGACATCATCACGCATCATTTCACGCTCAAGCAGGCCGGGCGCGTGCCCGCCTGCCGAGGTGAAAATTCTGCCCCAAGTATTTAAATTAGCCATCAATGCTAGTAACATCAGAGTTAGGGCTGTCGTCCTCCAGGAGGGCAAATCAGGAATACAGAGACCAGTTGGGTACTTCTCCAAAAAACTGAACAAACATCAGAAACAGTATTCCACAGTAGAAAAAGAAACCCTATGTTTAATACAGGCTCTCAAACACTTTGAGATATATGTTCGAAATGGATACAGAGAGACCACAGTCTATACTGACCACAACTAACATGTCAGTAAGACATGAAAGAAATCGTAAACTATATAAATCAAACTTTATTCTTTTTGCTTATTTAAAAATGAACGTTGCTGAACCAAAAGATGGCCACCACAAGTCACCTAATGTCTGGGATTGTAAGGTGACTACTAAAGCATTATATGGATCACACTGTGGTTTTTGATGACTAAAAACACCGTTACATGTAGCTGTAGAGGCTGACAATGTAGCAGTCTGGATGATTTCAAATCCAAGCTTTGTCATAAGGCTATGCCCCTTTATTTTTGAAAATATAATTTTTCAACTTTCAATTGACAGGAAATTTTGCAATTTGAAATGAGATGGAACAAATTACTTAAAAATGGATGGCCATCTTCCAAGGTGAAGGTGAAAAACAAACAAATCACCCTCAGGGGAGCGCAAAGAAAGAGACATTTCCTATAATTCAGAGACCCATTGAAACTCGTCAAAGTCTAAGGGAGAGTCATTAAAATACAAAGTTCTGGTCATTGAAACAATGGCTGCCACAGACAGACACACTTAAACCTTCTTGGAAATACACAATGGGTGAAGTATTTCAGGCTAGGCTGCAGCAACTGCAAAAGGTTGCAAGAAAGACCTCAGCAGACAAGACAGGCTGAAAGCTCTCTCTCTCTCTCTCTTTATCTCTCTTTTAGAACAAGTATTACCTGGTTCAGAAGCCAACTTTACAAGAAATCTATCAGCAACTGAGATCTCATAATAATTGCAACATCTTATACATCTGGTCACATCCATGAAAGCAGCTCATCCAATTCGGCTACAATGTTTAACAATCTACACCTCAAGGACGAGCCAGGGAAACTTAATTGTATATTCTTTTAACTTTTTTTATTGAACACTAAGTGCCCTTTTTTCTGATACCAGTGGGCATGATGTTGTGTAAGTTTTGATTTTTTTCTCCAGTTTAGTGTTTAATAAATTTGCTCTTTCTTTATCTCAAGAAAACCTTGTTTGCTTGGCTCCTTATTGCTCCCAGCTTAAATAGTTAAAAACATTTGGATTCAGAAAAGGCATATCCTCATGAAAAGAAACTTAAACCTTTGTTGTGACCAACTGAGGAGGTTGAATAGAGGGGACCCAGTTTACCCCTTCTCACCTGGTCATAACACTGTGCTACAAAGCATGTTTACCACTAAAAATTGTATCTTAATTTAACATTTTTTTTAAAGTGTTGTTCACAAAAGATGCATTGTATAGTTCACACTAAAGATAAAGTCTTTGAAATTGAATTCCTGGAATTGGTTGTCCCAGGGAAATTAGAGTACTTGGAAACTCCTCAAAAGACACAATTCCTCTTTAATCTGCAATGCTGGAACTGACGATTATTATTTAATTACATATAAGTAGTTATGTAACTAAATGACCTAAACTAAAATGAATGAGCTCTTTCTTTAACATCTCTATACTTGTTTCAGTTGGAGTATTTGAACTGTCATTCTGAACTGAAAACAACAATAATGATGCTGATCAATAAAGGAAGGGTTTTATTTTAAAGTTATAAGTATGTCATCACATTATTTGAAGTCTTCTCAAAAAAAAGTCTATGCTGGTTAGTTGTGCTACACAGTAGAGTGCAGTGTATATAGTGGCCTATAATTTTGTTGGGACAAGCCAGATCTCTAGGCTTAATGCACATTGAACAAATAAACAGACAGGGGTCAACTTCTGCGAAAAAGCAGGATGCAGGTTCTGTAACAAATCAGGATTCAATTAAGCAGGTTAAGATATAAAATTCAGCATGTTAGAATCTTACACAATTAAACGTGGAATTAAGTAGGAGGTACAATGTATGCAAAACCTAAAGCAGGCTTACTCATTTTAAGTGCACAGTAGGGTACCTGACCAGGGAAGTGGACCAGGAGCATTTAAATGAAGCACAGTGGTTAAAATTGCAATGGCTTCTCACTTCCTCTAGCCCGTGGGAAATTAACTCAGTGAAACGGGTTCCCATGAGAAACCCGCTCTGAAGTAATATTGATTTCCACACCTATGCCAATGACACCTTTCTCACCACCTCTCTCAACCATTCCACTGTCTGGATATCAGACAAACAGCCTAACAGCAATCTTGAATGAGCTGCAATTTCCTTCAAGTAAACATTGGGAGAATTGAAACCATCAACTTTAGAAACCATCACAAACATTTCCAGACTGATATCCAGTTCTCTCCTGGCAGCCTTGCACCCTCCACCTATAAACTTTAACTGATCCAAAACTCTGCTATCACATCCTACATTGCAACAAATCCCACTCACCCTCCTTGCTGATGTACATGCACTCTCAGTCACCCTATATCCCAACTTTAAATTATCATTGTGTGTAAATCACCTCATGGCCTTACCCTTCCCCATCTCTAAAACCTTCTCCATCCAGACACCCATTCCCTAAAACTCCCAATTCCAGACTAGCGTGTTGAGCATTCCTCTCTCCCTTTTGCGAGGAAATTTGTATTCTGGGTTGTTTCGGTGGGGTTTTCTGAGTGGAGGCGAAAGACTACAATTTTCGGCATACACGGGAGTACTGGCACAAGAATAGGCAGCTGCAGGGGGACAGGCCGCACAGGCTCAATTCCAGTTTCTCTTTCACAGCTGCTTGGGGATGGCTTGAAACATATATTGTTTTGCTGGAGACTTCAAGTTGAGAGCCTCCAGCGGTGGTCAGAGAGTATCAGTCTCCAGGCCCTGCCTCAGAATGGAACCTGAAGGACTCGGCCAGTAGTGCACTGGTGTTGTGGTGTGGCGCAAAATAACAATCAATGGACCAGGGTATGGTGCAAAAATGAGCCTATGTGACAGGGAGTGGGGAGCAGCCCTAGAGGAGAGTTGGCTTCATGCAGTTGAAGTGCCGCTACTAGCTCCATACTACTGAGGGGGCTTGGACTCAGTGAAGCCTCAGAAGCATTTGGTAACTCCGTGCTGATAAGGGTTGGGACTCAGGGAAGCACAACAGCAGTATTTACTTGGTGCAGTTGAGAGTTGGGGCTCAGAGAATCCCAGAAGTAGTGGTCTTCAACTCAAGACAGCTAGAAAGCTGGGGTCATGCTAGTGATTAGATGCTGGGATGCAGCCTTGTGAATCAAGTGGGATGCAGTCTCCGGAGAAGAGGCTGAGCAACTGGGAGATGAGCAGTCATTGGGACAGTCTGAGTTGAAGCAGCTGTTGAGGGAAATCAGAAGCTATCCTCAAAAGAGAGGAGCTGAAATTCCCTATGAGGAAAATAGGGTTTAAAGGAGTTTTGTGACTCACAGTGATCACTAATATCTAGTTGGATTGCGAAGAAATTTGTAGGACCTCTCTTGGCTATGTCTGCCATTTAATCTGCAGTTTGTGGTGTGTTTGACCACAGTTTGCCTCATATTAATTCTGTATGCTGGAGCATAAGGTAGATAGTATTGATTGTTTTGTTGAATCTTGTATAGTGAAAATTCTTCTGTTTGTTTAGAACCATGGAACCTTGTGGCTTTATTCTCTTAGTAACTGGGATTTCAAATTTTGTTCACTTTAAAAAAAAAGTTACTGGTCCCTATCTAGATCACAACAAAATTGGGGTCTGGTCTGGGATTATAACACATGGGGCCAGATTTTCCACACTCATCCGCCGTCGGGGTTGTCCGGTCCCACCGCAAGTCAATGGGCTTCTGGTTGGGGCGCCGCCTCGCCCGCAGCGGGTCCCTCCCGCGACAGGGCCGGAAAATCCCAGTCATCATCCACCTCTCCTGTGGAATTGCCTATTTAGATCTTCTCTGCCTCTCCACTTCCCTCACCTCCCGTGAGGCTCTTCTTAAAACTCGCCTGTCTGATTGAGATTTTGGTCACCCTGCTTAATACCTAATTTTTGTCTCAATATCCATTTTATATGGCTATGACTTTGTGAATAACTTCAGGACATTTTGCGACATAAAAAGGGGCTATATACATACAAGTTAATGTAATTCTTCAGATTTTGTTTTCATCAGAACAAGTGGGATACAATTAATGCTATTTTTGCAGCAGTGAATTAGTGAGTAAGTGAATGAGAAATTTAGTACAAAACCTGAGTTGAAGCTTGGAAAAACTCAGCAGGTCTGGCAGCATCTGCGGAGAGGAGCACAGTGAACATTCTGTTGCAGGGTCATTCGGACTCAAAACGTTTACTGTGCTCCTCTCCGCAGATGCTGCCAGACCTGCTGAGTTTTTCCAGGTATTTTTGTTTTTGTTTTGGATTTCCAGCATCCGCAGTTTTTTGCTTTTATCTGAGTTGAAGCTTATCCGCTGCATTGTTTCATGTTCAACCAATGGCCTTTCTGCCAGGATATCTCTAGACCATTTCTTCACAGTGTGTAGGAGGGCAGAGGGAGGAAAGCCCTATAGGCTCTCTCTCTCTCTCTCTCTCTCTCTTTCCCTCTCTCTATGCACCACATTTTCTTACAGAGTAGACAAAGGGAAGAATTGAAGCTGATAGGTTTAAATACAGAGATAGCCATCTGTCAATACACATCCCAGAGCAGATAAGAGCATATCCGCTTTACCTTCATTCATCTATTCAATCCTAACTGGAATGTCGACACAGTTTCTTCCTCAACCACTAACACTGGAAGTCCATGTTGGCTGATTGATTAAAACAGGCATTGTGCCCTTTTTTAACATGTAAATGAGGAACCAAATGTCTATTTTAGCCTCCCTCTACTAAATTCAATATCAGAGACCAAAGCAGGAGGTAGATTACTGCCTTTTTAATTAAGAAAATAATTCTCGTGAAACAGGAGGAGCGCGAGTACTCCCCTGTCTCCACAGTATCCCGATCATAAACATCCACCTCCCCCCATCTCCTTTCTATAGGTGATAACTTGTATCTTCCCACGCCATCTCCTAGGATTTGCCTTCAGGCTGCTGTTAGTGAGACCCAATGTTCATTCCTTCAAAAGGTGAGCTGCATAGAGACACAAAAGGTGCCTGCAACTCACCCGATGAATAACAAAGAGCCTTGAAGCCCAATATCTGACTGGCTTTAGACCTTATGATTCGGGTGAGCTTTTAGTTTGCATCACCACTCTCTCACACAAAATCTGACACTTATGAGTTTATACCCCTGTATCTCATGATAAAACCTACAGTTCCATTAACTTTTTCATCTACAACCTTATTAACGTGAGGAACTGGTTCACAATATCCTGTGAGCATGTATTCTCAAATCCTTCTGCTCTTTCACAGCCATGTGTCCACTTTCATTCAGCATCTGCATTTTTTAACAAAAATGTTTCACATTTACTGACAATGAATTCCATCCACCCTTATTCACCCTTTTCCCCAAGTTGTCAACATTCTTTTGCAGCTTCAACTGATCTTTTAAAAAATATACCTCTTAATTTGTTATAATCTGCAAACTTTGAAACCGTTCTACCTAGGGCCATATTCTACATCATCGACACATGCAAAGGATAGAAGTGAGAACAGAACAGAACCCTGTGCGACACCATTTCCCACTTCCAATCACATTGAAAACTGCTATTAATTCCTATTCTCTGTTTTCTCCCTTCTAACTCATTCTTAATCCAGTTTTCTATCTGCTCCCTTAATTTCTTATTCCTTAATCCTTTTAAATAATTTTCAGTAAAGTTCAGGTGCATTAAACCCATCGCAATTCCCCCATCCCACAATGTCTGTTACCTTTCAGAGTATTCTATGATGTTTGCCATGTGTGTTCATCTATGCCGAAATCTATGCTGGCCACTTCTAACTGCTTTCTCTTTATCTTGATAATTTCATACTAAGTTTAGATGCCAACATATTGCCTACCACAGATGTTAAACTAACTGATCTGTAACTATCCAGATTAGTTTTTTTTAATAATTTGGTGCGACATTGGCCGCTGCACCAATCGCTCAACATGGACCCCCGAAATAATTTCCCAGAAACTGCTGGAATGGCGCATCTCACAGCGAGCGACATGAACTGGACATTTTCCTCACCAAGACTGCACTACATTTGTGCCACAAATTGCTGCAAATGTGAATGGATAACAATAAAGTGATGTCAACGTTGGATCTGGGACTTTATAAATGCCGAGCCCAAAAGTCAAGTAATTGACAAACAAGGAAATAGGGTGAATTGAGCCAAATTAAGATAAGTATGCGAGAACACAAGAAAAGGCAGAAAAGTAAGAAAAAAGTAATAAGACCAAACAGAAGAAGAAAATATTGTAGCTCAGTTGTACTCGTCAATTATTGTATTGGTTGTTGAGAAGTTCATAATGAATGGGAGAGTAGGTTTGAAATGTATAAACATTCGTACTAAAAAACTACATAAAATTATTTTCTGAAAGAAGCTATCTAATTTGTTTATGTATCAACAGCTTTTCACTCTGAAAATGATTGCATTCGACATGAACAGAATTGTGGATTCCAAGATTGGCAAAAAGTACTGCCAAGACAGAAAAACAGAGTTTTAAAAGCCTCACAGAGTAATTCCTCACATGCTGGAGTGAAACTCCACAGCTTCGTTGGTCCCTCACTGGGTGTCTAATGTTGACTTTCTTCTCAGGACACAAATTAGGCCTTTAACGATGCAAAGGCTGTCCACCATCTACAAAGCACAAGTCAGGATGTGAGACAGAAAACTCTCTACTTGCCTGGATGAGTGAAGCTACAATAACACACAAGAAGCACGGCACCATCCAGGACAAAGCAGCCTTCTTGATTGGCACCCCATCCACCACCTTAAGCATTGGGTCCCTCTACCACCAATACACAGTAGCAGCAGTGTGTACCATCTACAAGATGCACTGCAGAAATTCATTAAGGCTCTTTTGACAGCACCTCCCTAACTCATGACCTCTACCACCTAGAAGGACAAGGGCAGCAGACTCATGGGGACACCGCCACCTGCAAGTTCCCCTCCAAGCCACACACCATCCCGACCTGGAACTATATCACCGTTCCTTCACTGTCACTGGGTCTCCCCGGCAGCACTGTGGGTGTACTGACAGCACATGGACTGCAGCAGTTCAAGAAGGCAGCTCACCACCACCTAGTCAAAGGCAATTAGGGATGGGCAATAAATGCTTGCCTTGCCATTGATGTTCAAATCCCAGAAATGAATTTAAAAAGGGTCTTTATGCCATGAGTTACCTGGCCTAAATGGCTCAGTGATGCAAATAGCACAGCAATTTGTACAGAATTGGAACTAATGGAACATCCTTTCTTCACCACAAATTGCTGGATGCTTTGTGAAATGGTAATGGCAGAAGTCATTAATTTGTCATTATTTTTTCAGAAATTCCTGAGCCTATGGATCTTGCCAATTTTCTCCCTCAGGATATTAGGAGGTATCCCATCAAGCCTCGGTTTTCTGTCTTCCTTTATCTTACCTATCTTATCTAATATTTTCCTTTTCTTCATTGGAATATCATCCATCTCACTCTCAACCATGTCAGGTTTCACTTCCCCTTGGATGTCCTTTCCTTTGGTTAAAAACTGATGAGAAGATTTTTTTAAGCATCTAGGCCATTTTTTTGGATCATCTACAAATTGGTAATCCTCTCCTTGAAGTAGCTTACCTCACTTTTAATAATTCTGATGTTATGGATACATTTGCAAAATACTTTACCATTTTACTATCTTTTTTGATGTTCTTTCCTTTATGTACCCTTTCAGTTATCTTCATCATATCTTATCCTCAAATTTTCTCCTTCTCCTTTCTTTCATTATTATTATCCTTATGTAGACCCTTTCCTTAAATTTTAGCAGGTTACTAACTTCTTTATTTTGTCCATGGCATCCTTAATTGCTAATAGTTTCCTCCCCTTTTAATGGAATTAATTTATTCTGTACGTCCAGTTATAAAACCTGCATATAATTAATTTATAAGTTCAAACATAACTGCTGCCACCTATGTTCTCCAAATGTTAAATTAAAGTTTTAACTGGTTGGAGATAACTTCTGCACATACATGGGCCAGAATTTTACGCCCCGCGGGCAGGTGCGCGCCCAGTCCAAACGGATGTGAAATAGCGCAAGATGATGTCGGGCAAGTGTCCCGACGTCATTGTGCGATATTTTGCTCGGTAGGCACACGCAGCAGTTGGAAGCACGTCTGCTGACATTTAAGCAGACAATTAAGCCCGTTAACAATGCAATTAACAGCGATTTCACATGGCCCGTCCACATTTTCAGTTGGCAGATGGGCCATTCCCCCAGGCAGCATTCATATTTTTACTCAAACTTCAATCCAGGGCTGGATGAAATCTCCATGGGTAAATAAAATAAGAAGAGATATTTGGGGACTTTTTTTTTATGAGGTACACTTTCAGGTGCTTGATTGTGCTGCATGGACATATTTTGCAGCAATTTTGATGTTTCCTTTATTCTGTGTAGGTCTGCAGCTCCCTGGGGCAGCTGCCTGCCTTCAGGGAGCTCACTAGAAGTGCTCACCTGCAACCTCACTTAGGTTGGCGCCCGCCTTCTACCCAACACCACTCCGGCAGCGCTGAGCATTTCTCAGCGCGTGCTTCACGCTGGCTGGCCGATAATTGGCTAGCCAGCGTGAAATCACGGATGGGGGCCAATCGGGGCCAGATGCCCACTTCCCGTCTGCTTCCGAGCCCGCAGATCACGCACAGCCGACGGACGAAAAATTCACACCATGGGTGCACGTGCAGCAAAGTCTTCTTTTGAGCACTGTAAACAAGCTGTAGTTTGACCTGGATCATACTACAGCTATTCATCTGAGATTGGAAACTGCACTATGATTGTAGCATGAATGCTTTTTGGTTGTATGGTGGAACAGACAATTTTAATGGCCTGTGTTATCAACCCAATGCCTTCCTTCTACAAGTGCTAGACAAGTGGTAGGAGTGTTCAGGAATTCCTGTTGTAGCTGCTGTGTCACTCTGCCTGTGATCAGGAGTAGGTCATTCAACACCTCAGCCATTCAAATAGATCATGGCTGATCTGTCACTCATCCCCATTTAACTGTCTTAGCTTCACATCTTTTAATAGCCTCACCTAACTGAAATCTATCTATCTCAGTCTTGAAAGCTCCAATTGTCTTAGAAATGGCAGCATTTTGGAGAAAAGAATTCCAGATTTCCACACTTAGGCCAGAATTTTCCTGCCCCTCGCGTGGGAGGATCTTCCAGTCCCGCCAATGTGAACGAGATTTCAATGGCTTGTGGCTTAGCTCTAATTTAAGATGACATCCTCTCGTTCCCATTAGAGGAGATACCTTCTCTGTATCTACTTTATTGTTTCAATTTATCGTTTTAAACACCTCCATCAGATAACCCCTGAATTGTCTTTATTGTTGGCCATTAAGCATCTTCTGGACAAAGGAAAGAAAGGAAAACATTTCCACCATTGAAATGGAAGAATAATCGACCAGGGTCCGTGTGAGTCTATGATCCTCTTTGCCTCAATTTCCTCTCTTTACTCTGCCCAGGCAATGCTTAATGTTGAGCTGTAGAAAACAAAAATTTACTCCCATATTTCTCATTCCTGGTTGATAGAGCAGTAAATTTGAACAATGGCAGCTTTATCCCATAAGATGGCTTGAAATGTAAATCTGAATATGCACAGTGAAGTCCAGTTACTTCATAAAATGGATTCATGCCTGAATATCCGAATGTAGATTCTGTACAGCTGAATCAGCATTCAAATAATTTGATCATTTATTTATACCACAGTTATTTTACCCAAGTGACTATTCTTCATGTGTCATTCTAGAGATTGGTTGTTAGTAGGCTATTTGTCATGGGAAACATCACTTCAGATTTATCTACGCATCCCCTTTCCAGCAAGGATCAGTGGATCAGGAGCAGAATCCAGGGGGATTTTCTTTTTGTTATAGGGATGCTGAGGTCAATTGTAGCACTTCTAGTTTGATTGAAAATAACATTTTATTGGATGGAACTGGGAGGATACAATTACTAGAGTAGAAGTTCTGAGTAATTATTACAGATTAAACCTTAATAATGGTATCAATTATAAATAAGAAAATAATTGATTTTTCAAACATAAAAATTGTCAAAATTCTGTAAGAGATGTAATCCATCGTACATTAATAGATAATCCCTTTTGCATTAGAACTCAGAAGATTACTTCCAATGCTGGCAATTGTAAATTTTGAAAAAAAAGTATTCTCCAAATCAAGACAGCTCTCTAAGCTACTGGTAAGTTGCCATCTATACTCATACTGTACCTCCTTAAGATGTGACAGATACTTAAGAGGTGATGTGATGTCTCCCCTTTAAAGTTTGTTTTGCCAGACGCTCTTAAGGCCTGGCACCAGAGGGATTTTGGGCAGCTGTTTATACTGTCCTGAATTATACCAGCAAATAAACTCACCTCTCCAGCTGTGCATACTCTGGCAGGGCTCAAGCTATGTTTTACCTTTAACTTGAGCCTATAACAAGTTTATTACAGAATAGACTTGTGCAAATGTAGCAAAGAACATCTGAAAAGTTTACCTCAAAGTCACATTTTAATAAAGGATTCAATCAAAACAGGAAATCACATTTAGTACATTTGGTATCATAACAGCAGTTTCAGGCAATTGTAACAAAAGAGGTGATTCCCAAAATTGGAGCCCAGAATGAATTGAAGCAACAGTAGTGTGATTCCAATTGGCAAGTCACAGAATTTCCATAGCATAGCGCATACCCCAGCAATCCCGGTTCAACACTCAATGGTTAACTCTCCTATTTAACATCTGGAAACAATGTTTTGGACAATGATCCTATCTGAGAGAGAATCTACAATAAGATGTGATGTGCAAACCTTTGGGCGGAATTGTCCGCTCTCGTTTGCAGCGGGCATCATAGAGGGCAGGAGAAGGAAATATCGGGAGATTGCAAAAATCGGTTTGACGGTGTTGTGAAACCAGTTTGCGATCGTCCGCTCCACCCGTCATTGGCGAGCTGCATTTCCCACCACCGCACCTCAGGAACTTAATTTCAATACTTTAGAATCTCATTATAAGGGACTTCGAGGTTTGTTTGCCTACCTTGCTTTGGGCAGCCCTCGCGGACATCAGCGCCAGACTTTGCAGGCAGCACCACATCACCTTTAAGGGGGCTCAGGGGCATGTCTCTGCCTGCCAGACCAGCCATAAGGCAAGTGGAGGCTTTTCAATGACTGCAGGGCTAGGGCTTGCTTGGGGAAAGGGGGAAGGGGGAGAAGTGGCCTCAGGCAAGGGAAGAGACTGCAGGGTGAGGGCTGTACTAGGGAAGGGGGGTATCCCAGTGTGTGTGTGGCAGCACATGTTGATCTGTGCAAGTAACCTCAAGATGGTGAGGGCTGAGGAGGAAGTTTTCAGAGGAAATGGGGCCAGGTGGAGATGTGAGGGTGTGTGTGAGAGAGTGAGTGGTGATGGCCCTTGAGCTGGCAGTGAGTTGCCAGCGACTGTGTAATGGATGAGTTTAGAGTGATGAGATGGTTGACTTGCCTTGGAGGCACAGATGAGATCATTCATCCTCTTTCTGCACTGGATGGCCAACCTCTTCTGTGAAGCGTTGGCACTAACCACCATTGCTACCACCTCCTAAGCCGGAGTGGTGAGATTGCTGGACCTATTGCGGTCAGGGCGAGGGGTGGAGGACATCACAGTGGGCCTCCAAAAGGCATTCCAGTGATGGGTCACTGAACTGTTGTTAGCTTTCAGGGCCATGTCTTCACTAGAGCAGCCCTGGGCTGCAAGCATTGAGAACTATGTGCGCAGCTACAGTTTAGATATGGCACCCAGAGTGAGGAAACAATGAGGTAACGGTGTGGCAGGTGATTCAGAGGCTGTCTGCCAACGAGACGGCGTGTTTCCTGTGGCTGCATAATTAATGAAGTGGGAAGCAGATGATATGGCACAAAAAACCCACCAATGCAGCCAGCGGGTGAAACATTGTTTTTCTTGCCTGCTACCGCACTTAGTGCAACTCTGCGACAATTCCACCCTTTATCTCTGGTATTCTGTACAAACATTTTGAATTTGATACTGAATACTAAAATAGATCTCAGCATTCCTTATGCATTAGCCTTAAGTGTTAGCAACCCTTACATGGTAGAAATTAAGAACCTAGTCATATCCTATTGCTGCCCTAACCATTGAATTGTGGTGGAGGCAAGAGCTGTGAAATCCAATAAAACCCAAAAAGGAGTTCCGGGATTGTGATACTCTCTTAATCCATGCCCACTTCTCCAATGCAGGCAGAAACTTTATGCTGCCTGCTCATTTACATGATTGCAGCATGCAGCCAGTGCTAAGGACACTGTTAAGCAGCTGCATGCATGAGCAGAACTAAAAATCATGAGAGGCTGGTATGATTTCAAGCTAGCCTGCATTACCTAAAGTCAGCCAGCTACTCGCAAAGAGAAGATACATTTTGACTGGAGCACATAACTCTCGAATGTGGTTGGCCTGGGAAATAAATAAGAATGCCACAACATGGCAGAGAACAGGCTCCGAGTACCTTCAGCACAGAACTGGATGCTTTGGTGCAGAAGGTGGACAGCAGAAGAGAGGTCCTATGTCCAATGGGGACCAGGAAGCCCTGCAGACAGACACTGCGAAGGCAATGGGACCAGATGGCTGTGGTGATCTATATCAGCAGCCTAGTCACATGGCTTGGAATGCAGTGCCACAAGAAGTTCAATGATATCACACAAGTAGTCTAGGTCAGTGAATGCATCTTCAAATGGTATATCCAACCAACTACACCACTAGCAACACACTCTGCTCAAATCATCACAATCTGTACCAACTCACCTGCCAACAATTTCTAGCAACATGACTCATACCTAACATTCATAGCCTCACCTCATCCTCACTCACTTAGCAATGCTGCAAGCCTCATACCCACATCTCACAGCTTACACATACTGCCAACTATTCAACCATGACAACCACACGCCCAAACAGATTGCACCACCCTCACTGACATATTTCTCTGTCTTTCAGAATAAGGAGGTGCATAACCACTGACAGCAATACCTAATTAACAGGAGACAGGCATGACTGTATGTCGTGATTCCAATAGAGGAGATGATGCTGGTCATCAATAGAGTGGCATCGTTAAGGTTGTGGCCAGCAGTAACGCTGAAACCATTGCAAAGGGTGCTATGCTCATACCTAACCATCCTTCGCACATTCCATTCCTTGCCAACCCCAAATCTCTTCTGATAAAGAACAAAGAACAAAGAAAAGTACAGCACAGGAACAAGCCCTTTGGCCCTCCAAGCCTGCGCTGATCATATTGCCCGTCAGCTAAAACATTTTGTACTTCCGGGGTCCGTATCTCTCTATTCCCATCCTATTCATGTATTTGTCAACCTGCCTCTTAAACACCACTATCGTACCTGCTTCCACCACCTCCTCTGGCAGTGAATTCCAGACACTCACTACCCTCTGCGTAAAAAACTTGCCCCGCACATCTCCTCTATAGTTTTCTCCTCTCACATTAAATCTATGTCCCCTCGTAATTGACTCTTCCACCCTGGGAAAAAGCTTCTGACTATCTACTCTGTCCATGCCACTCATAATTTTGTAAACTTCTATCGAGTCGCCCCTCAATCTCCGTCGCTGTAGTGAGAACAATCCGAATTTCTCCAACCTCTCCTCATAGCTAATAACGTCCAGACCAGGCAGCATCCTGGTAAACCTCCTCTGCACCCTCTCCAACGCCTCCATATCCTTCTGGTAATGTGGCGACCAGAATTACATGCAATATTCCAAGTGTGGCCTAACCAAGGTTCTATACAGCTGCAGCCTGACTTCCCAGCTTTTATACTCAATATCCCTGTCAATGAAGGCAAGCATGCCATATGCCTTCCTGACTACCTTATCCACCTGCATTGCCACTTTCAGTGACCTGTGGACCTGTACACCCAGACCCTTCTGCCCATCAATGGACTTAAGGGTCCTGCCATTTACTGTGTAATTCCTGCCTGTATTAGACCTTCCAAAATGCATTACCTTGCATTTGTCTAGATTAAACTCCATCTGCCATTTCTCCACCCAAATATCCAACCGATCTATATCCCGTTGTATCCTTTGACAATCCTCTTCACTATCTGCAACTCCTCCAACCTTAGTGTCGTCTGCAAATGGTGTAAGCATGGTTTCCCCCCTGGTTACCACCCATCCCCTCTCCACAACTCTACCCTTGTACCTTTCACCTTTCAGATACCTAAGAAATGACAACTGGTCAGGCAGCAGTGCAGGAGCAAGAAGTGGAAAAGGAAAAAGAAACTGCTGATGAAGAAAGACTGCAATGCATTCTCACACTTGCAGTCACCAGCTCAGAAATGAACACTACACATGCTTTAGGGGTTAGTTTAGAGGGAGAATTTGCAAGTGCTAAGACATCGGGCATGATTTGCAAGTGGTGAAACACCAGACATGAGTGTCCTGCAGCCATGGCAGGGGGGAAGGGTAGTGCAAGTGCCAGTTCGCCAGGGGACAAGTTGCACACGAGTTCTGATGCAGAGGGTTCAGATAAGGATTTCAATGTGCAGCCTACAGAGAAAGGCTGAAGGTATTGTAAGTGTTTCTTAAGTACTCCAATAGTCTTCTCACTGGGAATTCATATGATAGCAAGGTTCATTTATATGCATGCTGCCCATGTGTGCCTGGTTTGCACACTGGGAGTTATGAACCATGTAGTCAGCAGCTAACCTTTGGTACCTAGCAGCCATCCTTTGGCTTGTCATGGTGGCTCAACATGCTTAAGATACAGTGGACTGGTGCAATGCTTAAGATATAGTGGACTAGTGCAGAATAAAAGTATCATGACTGCTGTCAGGGTACAGGGCATTGACTTCCATGATGTGCTGAATATCATTGCACGCCAGCTGGACATTAAGGAAACAGAATGTTTTGCAGTTGCGTTATATTTCTAAACTTACATGTGGTGTCGGCAGAGAAATATGTGTGCAATCAATGGCACCCTGCACTGTGGAGAAGCAGCTATCCTGATGAAGTGCATGCACACTCTACCTACTTCTCTCCGTGACCTTCCTTATACAGCAGTGGATGGCAAACTGCAAGATGTTGGAAATGTCTCTTGCTCCAGCCTGGAATAATCTCAACAACAAAGAAGTTCAAGGCCATGGTCACCTTCACAGCCACTGGGAATGTTATTCTTCCCCTGCTCTGAACCTGTAGGTCTCAAGCTGAGCTGACAGGTTTCTGTGAGCACCTTTTTAACAACGCATACACACTGTTCTTCAATGAGGCTGAGGTAGGAGAATATGTCCTCCTGCTGAGAGCCCTTCTCCCCCTCCTTCTCTTCTCTCTTCAAGCAGTTTCTTCTCTTTATCACCGCTGCTTATTCTCACTCTCATGCTGCAAATCATGGGGCAGCCATGAGAGGGAACAAATAGTCTGAGCAGACCCTTGAAGTTGAATCAAGGGCTTCACCAGTACACCATTACCTGTAGACTTCATCAACTTTAAGTAGCAATACAAACTACCAAACACTTCTACTAACTCAACAATCACCAGTAGAAATCAAGCAGCAAATAACCTGAAAGTAGTTGATGGTCCCATTAAATTGCACTGAGTGCAATCTGTTACAAGATGAAGAGAGGACATTAGCTGGAACATTGAGGGTGAAAAAGGCACCATGAGAGTCAAATCAGCATTACACTACTAACTGATGTCATGATCTACCTACTCTGCATACTTCTGGTGTACGATCCCTGTAGCCACGCTAAGTACCTGCTCAAAATGGCATCTAGATGACCTGCACCAGAGGTGTGCATTTGTGGTGTGGACATCATTTTGGACCTGAAAATACAACCATAGCACCGAAAATGCAGCACTAATCAACCGAAATTTGTGGCCAGGTTCTCCGGTGTGCATGGCTTTGGAATGTACAACTGCCATGGCAAAAGATAAGATTTTCTCACCAGCCTTCTGAACACTGTAATGATTTCCTATTTGTTATAGAGTTGATTTTCCAGGAAACTTTTCTTGGTGGAAACATTGAACTTTATTTACAAGGCAGCAACGGCAATGGTCACATGTGTACATCAAGCTCTATAACTAAAGGAGAACTTCCTCCTAAAGGTTCCCCACACTACAAATGGATTGGTTTACACAGATCATGTGATCTTACAAAACAATTATTCTTAAAACTACAGTCCTATATTTATCAAAACTATAATTACTACACTATTGTTTTTATACATATATGAGTATGTATGTATAATATACAGTATATATTTTATATATATATATATTTATGCATATATCCATAAATATATACAGATCACACTTACATCTATGTGTATATCTATATACAGAAAGCAAGAAACAATGCTAAGCCTGTACAACTCATTAGTTAAGTCACACTTAGAATGTTGGGCATCTCACTAGCTATGCGGCCCAATGCGCCTCTGCTTCTGCCACTGTTCCTGATAAGGTATTCCATATCCTAACAACCATCTACTTAAAAAATGTGCCATAATCTGTTCTTCATCCTTTCAGTGATGATCTTAAATCTTTGGGGGTTAAATTGGGTAAGAGCCGAGAACAGGCATGCATGTCACAGTATAAAATTAACCTGTGTCTGCTTGTTGCGTTGCAGGCTACGTGTTAAACTTGTACTGCCAAATGGTTTTTAAATGATTGCTGCACGCTGCTAATACATCCCAGGTCATTCACTGGCCCAATATTACAAATATCTAGCACTAATAAAAGGTAGCCTACACTTCTTAAACAGGAGGTACATTGAGGCTGCTGGAGGAGGTGTCAGGAAGTTAATTGATTTGAAGGATTTTTGTCAAGATGGTTGAACTGGCAAACAAGTGTGCATCAAGCTTTTCTGGCAATGCACTTGAGGCAAGCCATCCTATGAACATAAGTGGTCAGGAGGCAGTGGGAAGGAGCATTGGTGGAGGTCAATTTCAGGAATTTGGCTCCAAGAACATGGATGCAGTCCAGGAAAAAGTTTAATGATTTAATACATACCACCAATGTGAATGAGTTCAATCTTCAAATGGCGTATTCGACCACTACACCACATGCCCCATCCACTGCTCAATTCATTACAATACCATCACTCACTAACCAACAACCTCTAGCAATCATACTCAAGCCTTCAGTTTATATGCTTTACCTCACCCTCACACACTTAGCACTCTTTCAAGCCTTGCCCCCATAACTCAGAGTTCAAACACACTGTCAACTATTTAACCATGACAGCCACATCAACCAACCACTCACTGACACACTTCCTTCTTTCTTGCAGGAGAAGGTGGTGCATCACAGATGGCAACATGAAATAACTGGAGGAGAACAGATGTGCCTGCACCTTTAAATTCCCATTGAGGAGACAATGCTGGCCATCATGGGAAGGGGCATCATTGAGACATTGTCTATTGGCAGCACTGAAATAATTGATGATGAGGGTGTCCACATATCTAATCACCCTTTTCTCTTCCTATTTCTTCCTCATCCCTTTGAGTCATAGCTGGACATGGTGTAAGCATGTCCTTCTTACTTTCACCTGCCCCGTAACCACAGCTCAACCCTTGTACCCATTTCAGAAACTCAAGAACTGAAGTCTTCTCAGGCATCTGAGGAAGATTTATGGCTTTTGATCTATGAGGGAGTCAGATGTTTTGAGGGGCAGGCAGGAAAGTGGAATTAAAGCCACAATAGTATCAGCGATGATCATATCAAATGAAGGAGCAGGCTCAAGGGGCCCACTCCTGTTCCTATATCTTGTGTTCTTATGTTCTTATGTATGAGGAAAAAGATAGTGAAGATGAAGAGACACCATCATTAAATCTTACACTTGCAGCAACCAGCTCAGATACTAACACTGCATATGCTTTAGAGGCTAGAAAAGAGGAGGAGTCTGCATCATGTGAGACACTTGGTGCAAGTGTGCAGGAGGCAGGGTTGGGGGGAAAGGCTGTCGGAAGTGCCAGCTCATCAGTGGGAGAGGCTGCATATATGCTCTGCTCAGATAAGGACTTTGATGGGCCAGGCTACAGAAGAAAGCTGATGAGCTTACAAAACCAAATGCTTGGCAAACTCGAAAATCTGTGCTCAATGTCAAGGAGCATAAAGAATTCCAGCACGAGCTTGGCACAGGGCTTTGCATAGAGCTTGGGGCCCATCCTTTCTAATTTGGAATAGGTTCTCAGCTCCATCTGCACATCTGTGCAGCCAACCATGATGCAGCATATGATGGCCAATGTCATTGCTTCCATTGCAGAACTAACATCTTCCATCAGAGGTATGAGGGCTGCATTGGAATCTTAGACATCTGTGTTGCAAACTCAGATGTCTGCCATCATGGCTTTGGTTTCCCTTGTTCAAAAGGGCTTCCATGACAGAACAGCAGTCCAGGAATTTGTTCTCCAACAGCTCTTCAGGATTGCTGAGGCTCTGCTCCAGGAGAGTGGCAGTGGCTCCATGAAAAAGGAACTCAGGGTGACAGCATTTCTGTTCCTAACCCTATCATTCTGCCTGTGCCTTTACTGTTGCCTATCATCCAGCCCGGACGAAACTGCTGCAGTCCAGGCCAAGGTGGTGCTGTCTGAAACCAGGCCCTCTATGCCCAGGGCTGCTCAAGGTCATCCTCCAAGATCATCTGCAGTTCCCACAAATGAAAGTCAGCAGCCTTCCACCATTAATGCTGCAGACACTGGGAAAGCACTTCATAGGAGCCCAATGAAAATTAAAGACATAAGGAAGGCAAACACTAAAGGATGCTTGATTTCTTTTTGAATGCATTGCTGAATGAGTCAAATGGGGTTTGAATTTGCATTTCCTGATGGTTTTTATTTTTGTGTTGTCAGAAGGAGGACGATGGGATGGTCAGTTGTAGAGGAGAGGATAGTTGTATGGGATTTATGTTGAATGAGGAGGTGTAGGTACGGTT
Organism: Cetorhinus maximus; assembly: GCF_964194155.1. NCBI lineage: Eukaryota > Metazoa > Chordata > Chondrichthyes > Lamniformes > Cetorhinidae > Cetorhinus > Cetorhinus maximus. Next base: position 119,254,062 of record NC_135880.1, on the reverse strand, counting down.
ATTGTCACTGCTTATGAATAATCTGATCATCGGGAGCCTGGGCAGAAATGGGCTGTCTTCATTGTAAGCTCTGTTCCTCATCCTCTTTCTTTCTTCCACTTCCTTCTCGAATCCATCCCCACGCTCACCCCCTTTTAGCAGCTTGACCTGTTCTGTGAGGCCTCTTTTCATTCTCCTGACCATGTTCAATTCTCGGAGGAAGCCCTACCTGGCCGCCCATGTGTGTAAGCAAGTTCTTTCAGCGCAATGTTTTATATGCCAAGCACTTCAAGACCAGCCACACCACTGCCTGTAGAGTTTACAAACTTCAGCCAAATTTTGAAAAGCTCCAAAGCCAGAAGAAATAATCCAGAAACCAACCCGTAAGTGCTTCATGATCCCTTTAAATAGCACTGGTGGGGCTTCTTCATTCTGTTTATCATTGTGTTCAGCAGTGCAAGGTTACAATGAGGAGTTGGTTGGAACGTACATTCTTAAACATAGAAACATAGAAAAATAGAAGTAGGAGTAGGTCATTCAGCCCTTTGAGTCTACTCTACCATTCAACATGATCATGACTGATCCTCTATCTCAAGACCATACTCCCGCTCTCTCCCCATACTCCTTGATGCCCTTAGAATCTAGAACTCTATCTATTTCCTTCTTAAATATATTCAGTGACTTAGCCACCACAGCCTTCTGTGGTAGAGAATCCCACAGGTTCACCACCCTCTGAGTGAAGAAGTTTCTCTTCATCTCAGTCCTAAATGGCTTTTCCTGTATCCTGAATTTCTGACCCCTTGTTCTAGACCCGCCAACCAGAGGAAACATCATCCTTGCATTCAGTCTGTTCAACCCTGTCAAAATTTTATATGTTTCAATGAGATCCCTTCTCATTCTTCTAAACTCCAGTGAATACAGGCCCAGTCGGCCCAATCTCTCCTCATACAACAATCCTGCCATCCCAGGAATCAGTATGGTGAATATTCGCTACACTCCCTCTATGCCAAATATATCCTTTCTTAGGTAAGGAGACCAAAACTGCACACAATACTCCAGGTATGGTCTCACCAAGGCTCTGTACAGCTGCAGTAAGACATTCTTGCTCCTGTACTTAAGTCCTCTTGCAATGAAGGCCAACAAACCATTTGCCTTCTTAACTGCTTGCCGCACCTGCCTGCTTGATTTCAGTGACTGGTGTACAAGGACATCCAGGTCCCTTTGTACATCAATATTTCTCAGTCTAGCACCATTTAAATAAAACTCTGCCATTCTGTTTTTCCTACCAAAGTAGATAATTTCATGCTTATCCACGTTTTACTGCATCTACCATGTATTTGCCCACTCACTCAACTTGTCTAAATCGCTTTGAAGCCTCTTAACATCCTCCTCACCACTCGTATTCCCACCTAGTTTTGTTTCATCAGCAAAGTTAGAAATGTTACATCTGATCCCCTCATCCAAATCATTGATATATATTGTGAATAGCTGGGGCCCAAGCACTGATCCCTGCGGTATCCCACTAGTCACCGCCTGCCGTTCTGAAAAAGACCCATTTATTCCTACTTTCTGGCAGTGATGGTTTCAAATCAGTGATGGTTTCAAATTGCACACTCATTCATATTATCATCTCACTGTCCTGTATTCTGCCAGTGGTCATTAGACGCCACATGCAGACACTTTACCAAGATAGAACCCTGCTTCCTATTAGCAAATGCATATTGGACACCAATTTTGAGTCTTTTGGGTCTCTATGGCACCTAAAAAGAGGTGCTACACGGCACTATTTTGCCGCCATGCACACTAATTGTCAACTCGCCAACCACTAAATAGTTCTTCACTGCTAACCTTGGTAAAAACTTTTAGAATTTTGAACATTTTATCAGATCTCCTATTAACCTTTTGTCTTCTAATTAGAAGAGCTCCAAGGGTGAATTTCCCTGTCCAAGGTAATTTAGGGGGAACATACTGGAAGTGCACACAGCCAGAACCAAGAGCTCAGTGTCCATTGGATAGAATATATAGACTGCCAACATTCATATGGGAGCGGGATATTAAGCGCAGGGCAAAAGAGAAGGAACATTCTGGATGCTCACACAAATCTCAGTAAGTACTGAATGGAGGAGACTGATTTTCCTTCCAGAGTCAGGAAACAGACCTCGGGGCTGTTTCTGTGTCCCAACCCTGCCCCATGGGGGAAGCTGTCATTAGCCCAATTTTGACGGAGGCAGCTTGTTAGTTGGCTGGAGGATGGGTTGGATGGCCAATTAGCAGCCACAGGGCAGGAACGGAGGCGGGACTGAGCAAGTGCAGACCTGATTTCAACAGACCACTGCAGCCATTACTGTGGTTGCCATTTAACTTCAAGGCTTTAAGCACCAGGGACCTCAGAAGAGAGGCAGAGGGCTGACAGGGGCAAGGCTGCCCATTTCTTCACAGACAGTAACCTAGAGGTGCTGCTTGAGGCAGTGAGGAAGAGCAGGGTGGTCCACTTTCCAGAGGGTGGTAGGAGAAGACCACCCTCCTAAACCAAGCAGGCCTGGATTAAGGTCACCATCAGCAAACCATCAGACCTCCGGCGATGGCGTAGTGGTATTGTCGCTGGACTAGTATTCCAGAGACCCAGGGTAATCCTCTGGGGACCTGGGTTTGAATCCCACCATGGCAGGTGGTGGAATTTGAATTCAATAAAAATCTGTAAATAAAAGTCTGACGATGACCATGAAACCATTGTCGATTGTTGTAAAAACCCACCTGGTTCACTAATGTCCTACACGTGACTCCAGACCACAGCCATGTAATTGGCTCTTAATTGGCATAGCCAGCTACAAAGTCACAAAAAAGGAACAAAACCAGGCGGACCAGTCGGCATTGACCTAGGCACCGGAAATGACAACAGCAATCTCAGCCCTGTCGACCCTGCAAAGTCCTCCTTACTAACACCTTGGGACTTGTGCCAAAATTGGGAGAGCTGTCTCAGACTAGTCAAGCAACAGCCTGACATAGTCATCCTCATGGAATCATAGCTTACAGATAATGTCCCAGGCACCACCATCGCTGGGTATGCCCTGTCCCACTGGCAGGACAGACCCAGCAGAGGTGGTCGCACAGTCGGGAGGGAGCTGGCCTGGATATTGACTCTGGACACTATGAAGTCTCATGGCATCATGTCAAACATGGGCAAGGAAACCACCTGATGATTATCATGTAGTGCCCAGCTATTGAATCAGTACTCCTCCATGTTGAGAAGCACTGAGGGTGGCAAGGGTGCAGAATGTACTCTGGGTGGGGTCTTCAATGTCCATCACCAAGAGCACTACTGACAGAGCTGGCCAAGTCCCAAATGACATAGCTGCCAGACTGAGTCTGTGAGGGAACCAACAAGAGGGAAAAACATACTTGACCTTATCCTCACCAACCTGCCTGCTGCAGATGCATCTGTCCATGACAGTATCAGTAAGAGTGACGAAGTCCCATCTTCACATTGAGGATACCCTCCATTGTGTTGTGTGGCACTACCACTGTGTTAAATGGGATAGATTTCAAACAGATCTAGCAACTCAAGACAGGCCATCCATCAGCAGCAGCAGTTCCCCACTCTACCATTATCATCAAGCGAGGGGATCAATCCTGGTTCAATGTAGTGTGCAAGAGGGTGCACCAGGCATTCTTAAAAATGAGGTGTCAACCTGGTGAAGCTATAACACAGGGCTACTTGTGTGCCAAAAAGCATAAGCAGCAAGTGATAGACAGGGCTAAGCGATCCCACAACCAACGGCTCTGCAGTCCTGCCACATCCAGTCGTGAATAGTGGTGGATAATTAAACAACCCACTGGAGGGGGAGGCTCCACAAATATCCCCATCCTCAATGATGGAGGAGCCCAGCAGGAGAAGCACATCAGTGCAAAAGATAAGGCTGAATCATTTGCTACAATCTGCAGCCGGAAGTGCCGAGTGGATGATCCATCTCGGCCTCCTCTGGTGGTCCCCAGCATCACAGATGCCAGTCTTCAGCCAATTTGATTCATTCCACATGATATCAAGAAATGGCTGAAGGCACTGGATACTGCAAAGGCTATGGACCCTGACAATATTCCAGCAATAGTACTAAAGACTTGTGCTCCAGAACTTGCTGCACCCCTAGCCAAGCTGTTCTAATACAGCTACAACACTAGCATCTACCCAGACATGCGGAAAATTGCTGTACACAAAAAGCAGGACAACTCCAACCCGGCCAATTACAACCCCATCGGACTACTTTCCATCATCAGCAAAGTAATGGAAGGGATCATCAACAGTGCTATCAAGCAGCAGTTGCTTAGCAATAACCTGCTCACTGACGCCCAGTTTGGGTTGCACCAGGGCCACTCAGCTCCTGACCTCCTTACAGCCTTGGTTCAAACATGGACAAAAGAGCTGAACTCCCGAGGTGAGGTGAGAGTGACTGCCCTTGACACCAAGGCAGCATTTGGCCAAGTGTGACATCAAGGAGCCCTAGAAAAACTGGACTCAATGGGAATCAGGGGGAAAACTCTCCACTGGTTGGAGTCATACCTAGTACAAAGAAGGATGGTTGTGGTTGTTGGAGGTCAGTCACCTCAGCTCCAGGTCATCACCGCAGGAGCTCCTTAGGGTAGTGTCCTCGGCCCAACCATCTTCAGCTGCTTCATCAATGACCTTCCTTCCATCATAAGATCAGAAGCAGGGATGTTCACTGATGATTGCATGATGTTCAGCACCATTTGAGACTCCTCAGATACTGAAGCAGCCCATGTCCAAATGCAGCAAGACCTGGACAATATCCAGGCTTGGCCTGACAAGTGGCAAGTAACAATCGTGCCACACAAGTATCAGGCAATGACCATCTCCAACAAAAGAGAATCCAACCATCACCCCTTGATGTTCAATGGCATTATCATCACTGAATCCCCCACTATCAACATCCTGGGGGTTACCATTGACCAGAAACTGAACTGGACTAGCCATATAAATACTGGGCTACAAGAGCAGGTCAGAGGCTAGGAATTGCGCAACAAGTAACCCACCTCCTGACTTCCCAAAGCCTGTCCACCATCTACAAGGCACAAGTCAGGAGTGTAATGGAATACTCCCCACTTGCCTGGATGAGTGCAGCTCCCACAACACTCAAGAAGCTTGATACCATCCAGGTCAGAACAGTCCACTTGACTGGCACCATATCCACAAACATTTACTCCCTTCACCACGGACGCACAGTAGCAGCAGTGTGTACCATCTACAAGATGCACTGTAGGAATTCACTAAGCTTCCTTCGACAGCACCTTCCAAACCCACGACCACTACCACCTAGAAGGACAAGGGCAGCAGATAGATGGGAACACCCCTCCTGGGAGTTCCCCTCCAAATCACTCACTATCCTGACTTGGAAATATGTCACCATTCCTCCACTGTCGCTGGTCAAAATCCTGGAATTCCCTTCCTAACAGTAGTGTTGATGTATCTACACCACGTGGACTGTAGCAGTTCAAGAAGGCAGCTCACCACCAACTTCTCAAGGGCAACTAGGGATCGGCAATAAATGCTGGCCCAGCCAGCGAAGCCCACATCCCATGAATGAATAAAAAAAAAGAAAAGTTTCAATGACCTTCCTCGCTCTGGCAAGGTGATTGCAACACCAAATCATAGGACAGGCCTCTTGGTATTCAACCTCCAGCAGACATTCCAGCTGAGGAGCCTGAGGCTGCATGCTGCTCCTGAACATGGGAGGAATGTGTGCCAAGGATACTTTCTGACTGCTCAGAATGGCTCAGAGACATGGCGCTGTTGAGAACCTGCCAGCAGTAAAACATGCATCTTTCTATGCCAAGGGGTCAGTGGCAATTACAATGGAGGCCATAGAGCCTTATCTAAAATAACCACAGAAAATGCTGGGAATACTCAACGTGTCAGGTATCATCTGTTGAGAGAGAAACTGAGTTAGGATTTCAGGCCACTAACTTTTCATCAGAATGGGGAAAAGTTAGAAACGTAATAGGTTTTAAGAAGGTGAAGTGGGGGATGGTGGAAAAGAAAAAGGGAAGGTCTATGATAGGACAGAAGACAGGAGACATTAAATAGCAAATGAATTGGTGGGGCAGAGCCACAAGGAGTGGTAATGAGACAAGTAAAGAAACAAAAGGTGGGTCCAGAGGAGGTGCGAATAGCAGAAAAATGGACAACTGCCATCCGAAAGCAAAACCAAGAGAAAAACAAGAGTAAGATCAAAACATGGAAAGAAAAGGAACAAAATGGCAGCAGAGGTTATGGTCTGAAATTGTTGAACCCAATGCTGAGTCTGGAAGGCTGTAAAGTGCCTAATCAAAAGGTGAGGCGCTGTTCCTTGAACTTACATTGAGCTCCATCCTTTCTAATCTCTCTTTTATTCTTGTAGGAGAAAAGGGCACATAATATCCACAGAAGGGCAGAGCAGAGGAGGAGTGCCTAGCCTACATGGTCACTGCCATGGAGGAAGCAGCAATGGAGATTGCCAGGGTGGCCGATCATGAGCAAGTCAGGGAAGGGAAGGTGCTGTGGGCATCCCTGATGGAGACAGTGAATAGAAACTATAATGCGTAGATGAAGGGGATGCAGTGCACTTCACCACATCCGGCAGCGTGCCAAAGACTCGGCTACATTGGAAATTCTACTCTCCAAGGCTTGTTCCATGATCTCACAAGTTCAGGTATCGAGGTGGAAGGACAGATTCCTGTGTTGCACCAGGGCAAGCACTTCCAGCAGAGACATCAGAGCAAGCACCATCACACCTTACAAACACACCCTCCATCAGTTCAGATGCAATCACCTCAGTGGGTCCTCGTGCAGGCGTAAATGGAGTTGCACTCGATGATGAACATGTCATGAGTGGGCAGGAGGAGTTGAGAGAGGCAGAGGCAGCTGAGGGCAGCCCCCCAGGGAAGAAAGAAAGACTATAGGCTGCAGGCATTGAAGGAGTGTATTGAAGCTGGATCAGCTGATTTATTGGATTCATAACTGATGCAATGAACGCCAATTCTTTCATGCTTGGCATTAACTGGGATCACTTTGAGAGTAATAGGAGATGCCCTATTTGTATGTCATTGGGCCAGCAATGGTAGCTGCTTTTCCTGAGAGACCTACTGGTGAATCAGTGTGGGGAGGTACTGAGTAACTCAGCCCTTTCCCTGGCTGACAACACAAATGGGCAAAAAGACACAGGGGTGACCAGGCTTTTGAGCACAGCCAAGAGGCGGAAACTAAAAGTGCAGCAGATCAGTTTTTGAAGACCAAAGTAAACTGAAAGAAAGGGATTGCCAACAACAAGTGTGTTAGCCCACATGAAATAGGGTCTGTTATTTTTCCCATGGTCTGAATATTACAGAGGGGCAAACGGCTTATCCCCACCCCAGGAAGCAAGGTCGCAGTGGAGTCAACCCGCTCAACTCCAACCTGTCCCGCACCCATAATGTGCTGCGGGCAGGGTAAACAAGGGCCAAGTGAGTCTTCCACCCTTCACTGGGGAGGAAGTCCCACCCTCAGGAGCTGCCGAATTGGCTGGCAGCTCCATCAGTCCAGGCAGAACCAAAAGCACGTTAGTGGGCGCCGCTGGGACTGCAAGAGAAGGAGGAAGAAGGCCCATGGATTTCCGGAGACAGGTAAGTTCGGGGTCTTGGGTAGGGAGGGTTTGGGCGGGTCAGGGAGGAGGCAGAGGGGTGGGGAGGGTGGGTTTAAGGCTGCGGGTGGGTAGGAAGAAAGAGCGGGTCCTATATGAGGGGGGCTTCCCACCAATCGGCAAAGGACAGCCTCCAAAGATAGAACAAGCCCCCTTTCTTCCTGTCCTTTGAAAAGGTTATTTAAAAAACCAGACTGCCCACTCCCACCCGACAGCCCTCCCCAAACGTTTTATGGTGAGGGCAGCGTATTATCAGGGCCAGTTGGCTTGGTAACAAGCCTAATTGACCCTTGATTAGCTATTTAACTATGGCGGGCAGGCTGCCTTTTTGGGCACACTCCCATATTATGGGGGTAAGTTCGGGGATGGGTGGCAATGTGGTGGGGTACCCACCCTATTTTACGTGCACCCCCAACCCCACCGAAACCACGCCCAGCATGTAAAATGCCCCATATCTTTGAGGAGGGAAGTGAGATGAAGGTAAGTGGAAATTGCTTCGCCCATTATTCTGTACATTAATTTGTCTTGTGCCAAATAAGGAAGATATAACGATTCATCACTGGCTACGTCTCACCAAGTGTTTATTCATCTATCCTCAAAAAGATTGGAGCAGTCCATGTGAGCAATATGCTAGGGCACAATATTCATTCCAGATCACAAATGTTCCTATTGTTGTACCCCTGATATATGTGATTATATGATTGTATATTGAGGAGTAAGGACACACCCATAAATATAAGACACATAGATCACTTACAGGAGTGACCAACACTGTTGTATCCAACAGAATATCCAAGGCAAAACCTATACATCTAACAGCTTGTATTTATAGTTCTGTTGTCACCAGTTGTCAGCTGTAGTGATAAAATATCATGTGCAGTAGGAACACCAAAGTGACAGATACAGGAGAAGCCCCAGGAAAGAAGTTACTGCTGAAATCAAGGTTAAGTTGCATTCTGGAAGAAAGGAAAATAGTGCAGCCATGGTTGCAGTTTTCAGATGGCTAGAATCCTCTGTCATCAGCTTGAAGTTTTGAGAAACCCTTTCTTGACAATACTTGCTTGTCCCTTAAGACAGAGAGCAGCCATACAGTAGTTTTGGGATCAATAGCACCAGGTTTTAATGGAGCAGTCTGCCTTGATTTTCACCAAGTACCACGACAGGATATCTGTGTACATCTGATATTCATTTGCATATAATTTACATTGCTGCGCCCTCTTCAGGCACAAGTGGGTAAATTCATCAGAGAAGTTACAGAGGAACTTCAGAAGCAGTACAATTTAGGCGTAAACAATTAGAGCTGAACCCATTTCTCAGATGTTTTGTGGGTGCTCAACTCTGCAAAATAGACCTTTCAGTTTCTCTAAACTCACATTAGGAAAGATAGGGAAGGACAAAAAAGATGAGGTGGGGTGGGGTGGGGGACGTGGGGAGAAACATGATGGTGGCAGCTGTATTGATCAAAAATGCTTGAACAACTCTATAAATAGATATTGTACTTTAGGATTCCAAGACAGAATCTATTTGGTTAGAATTAATGAACAACAGAGGAAGTAATATGATGATGGGTGTAGGCTTTCGGTCATCAAACAGAGGAAAGGAGATAGAGGAACAAATTTGCAGGCAAAGTGCAGAAATGTGCGAGAATAGAGTAGTGATAATGAGAAACTTCAATTGTGTTAACATAACCTGGGATAGTAAGTGTAAATGGCAAAGAGGAGAAAGAAATCCTGAAATGTGTACAAGAAAACTTCCTTAATCAGTATGTTTCTGGCCCAATGAGGAAGGATCTAATTCTGGAGAATGAGGGGGACAAGGGGAGACTGCTTCAGTGGGAAAGCATTGGGGTAACAGTGATCACAATATTTAGAGTGGTTATGGAAAAGGACAAGAAAAATCTAAGCTGAAAATATTCAACTGGAAGAGACCTAATGTCAGTGAAAAGAGATCTGGTCCAGATGGATTGGAATCAAATTTTGGCAATTAAAACGGTAAATATGCAATGGAGTCCTGCAAAGATGGGATAGTTTGGAACATAGGAAAATAAGAACATAGGATTTAGAGGCGAGAGTAGGCCATTTGGCCCTTTGAGCCTGCTCCACCATTCAATAAAATCATAGTTAATCTGATTGTGGTCTCAACTCCACTTTCTTGTCTGCATCACCCTTCCCCAAAGACTCACATTCTGAACAAGAGGAACAAGGGCATCCAAAGCTAGATCTCCCTGAATGACTAAAGATACAGACCGCAAAAATCAATTACCTCTGAAAATGGGCACAGAGATCATGATTAGAGATTAACCCACACCCATGGCTTCCGATGCAGAGAGCTGCAAACTTTGTGCTGCCTGTTAATTTAAGTGATTGTAGTGCGTATTAAGTGCAAAGCATGCCGGTGAGTGACTCATTCTATAAGTGATTTTGACATGGGGAAGACATAGGAGTGAAACAACATGCTAGAGAGGGAGCTCCAAGATTCTCTGACAATACACCAGAGGCCTTGCTGCAGGAATTGGTGAGGAGGAGAGATGTGCTCTATACACAGGGAACAAAGAGGTCCAGTTGGCAAACTTTCTGCATCCACTCCAGCCAAAATGCACCTCTCCTTTAAGAGGAACAGGTTAGCTTTAAGTCATTTTGGCTAGCTTGAACTCATGCTAGCCTATCATATTTTGCATACTCTGCTCAAGCTCGCAGCCAGTAGGCAAACTTTGTGAAAGCAGTGAGACCAGATAGCCATAGCAGTCAATGCCAGGAGCCTAGCCCCAAAGATCTGGATGCAGTGCCACAAGATGTTCAATTACCTCACATGAGTTGTAAAGGTCAGTGAATGTATCTTCAGTGCCATATTTCACCAACTACACCATTAGTCTCACACTCTGCTCAATGGACCCCATCACTCTGCTACCAACAATCTCTAACAATCACGATTTTGAAATAACATTCAAAGCTTCACCTCACTCTCACACATTCAGCACTGCTGCAAGCCTCACACTCACATCTCATAGCTTGTACACACCACCAGCTATTCAGCAATGAAAGTCACATCACCCAAATACATTGCACCACACTTACCGATGCACTTCCCTCCCTCTTGCAGGACAAGTGGAGGCAGCAGCACAAAACCAGTAGGAACAGACATGGCTGCATGTCTTTACCCCATGGTGCAGACAGTGCTTTGGAGTTGCCATCACTGAAGCCATGGATGGCAAATGGGTTGAGACCATCGAAGATAATGATATGCTCATATCTCGTTCACCTCCTTACATCCCACCTCTTCCTCATCCCACAATTTCTTCTGATTTACAAGCTACAGGCTGTAGAAGCCTACACCTCTTGCTTTCCCTCCTATCCCTCACCTAAATCCTCCTCTGTTTTTCCTTTCATATATCCTGGAGCTGCAACCTGGCCTGGCAGTGGTGCAAAACCAAGAGATGGAAAAGCAGGAAGATAATGATGAAGAGGAAACATTGGGTGGAATCACCCCAGAAATCATCAAAGTCCCGATATCGGCCGGGGAAATCAGCCTGTGACCTGTCGACGGCAATGACGACTTTTTCCATTGTTTCATGCGCCACTTTGTTTAAAGAATTGAGAGGCACGGGTTTTACGCTGGATCACTGTTGGGGCGGCCTCTAATTCCCCTGCTCCAACATCACCTCAGGCCTTCAATAAACCAGGTGCTATATTTAAAGGCCGCCCCTGCGCAGAGCTAGCACTCTTCAAAGATAGGAAGCTGCTGGAAACAAAAGGGAGGAAACATACTGCTCCAAATTTAGCGACACCTCCCTCAGGCACCTACTAGATGCAATGGAGGCCAGCTGCGATGTCCTTTACCCCTGGCCTGGGCAAAGAACCTCATCCAATGTGACAAACACAGAATGGGAAGCAATGGCAGCGGTGGTCAGTGCGAACACCCTCCAAAAGGGGACAGCCACCCAGTGCCGAAAGAGGATGAATGATCTCCTCCATTCCACATGGGTAAGTCACACTTCTCATTACTCAACTCACACACTCACAAACCCATCACACATCTACAAGGATCTCACTCACTGCCAGTTCAAGGGACATCGCCATTCACTTCCTCACACATATATTCATCTGCCCTGTGAATCGTGTCCACATCCCATCCAATGCCCCATTCAGCACCCACACATGCCAGGCATCCTTCTCATTTTGCCTGGCAGGTATTCTGCTTGCACTCTGTACAACTGTATTCGTGCAGGGAAAGCTGGTACAAAACAATAGGGAGAGGTCACAGACTGGTGAAGGAATGCCCGACATCAGACGTTGAAAACAGAGCCATCCAGCTGGCCGACAATGACCTGGACCGTTCCTGTACTGACAGTGAGGTCAGCGGTGCTCAACCAAGTGAGGATCCAGCAGGTCAACATCGAACAGACAACCATGCTGTGAGTGAGGTCCCCTATTCCACAGCCCCTGCCATGCACTAATTATCTCTCCTTGCATTTGCCAACACATCTGGCAGCCAGCTGAGGGGGTCCATGAGCCAGGCCCTCGACTGCAGCCCAAGGACACCATGGAAGAGGAATCTGCAGATGCTGACATTGAAGACCCTCACAGTGCTCACCCACACCCTCCACCAGTGCAGAGACACACATCTTGGTGGGATCTAGTTCTAGAGTAGCCTTGGGGTCACAATCTGGTGAGCACATCGCACTATCTGAACCAACATTAAGCGGAGGTGTGGACTTCTCAGGTTTCCGGCACTCGGGACTGCTGGAAGCCAGAAATCTGCTGAGTCCGAGTCAGATGAGGAGCTTCTGCTCATACCTCAGTTGTTGGAGCTGCAAAGGCAAGTTCGGGAACATCAGGAAGGGATGTCCACTGCAGTCCTCAGATTGGAAAGCACGATGGAGGAGTCCAGCTGCCTTCAGTCTGAGGTGGTAGTACTGGCATGCTATTGCACCGAGGTCAACACTGATAGAATAATGGCCACCATGGAGACATTGCTCCAGGGCATCGGTCCTGCACTGCTCCAGAAGCTGCACTCCATCATTGAGGCACCTACAGGCAACTATCAGTGTTGATGTGAGGCGGGGGGGTGGGGCATCTTGAGCTCACTCAAGTTGTCCCTTTCTCTCAAAGAGTCAGCCAGGGACCGTTGGGCACCCATAGAGAGGAGGATCAGCAGGTGCACGCCCCAGGGCCATCCAACCAGGTGACTCCGAGAATGTCCAACCCATCCAAATCCCCTCTTCCTGTGACTTCAGCAGCTCCAGCTCAATAGGCCGAGGAGGGTGCCACTGGCACACAGCAGAACCCTGAAAGTAGGCCGGAGCCCTCCAGGTCTTGGGCCTTCAGAGGACGCCAACCAAGATGCCATGAAAAGCTGTTTACCGCCACGAATTACTGACGGGCATATTGCACCTTTTAAGGAAGACTTGTGTGTTTTTAAAGAAATACAAGCAAGGACACTGAGCAAAAGATGGCTGTTAATGTAAAGTGACCATTTTCTGGAAAACTCCTATGCAGATTATACTGACAGATCTGTCTTGAGAGAACACGGGATGTTGCACCTGAAAAGGTGTCATGGCCTCCTTCAAGCAGAGACACCTGAAAGGGAGATAGGAAAGATGCAAAAGGCTGAACTTTAATCTCCAGTAATTGCGGAGACAAAAGGCGGATTTGCACATCTCATCAGTCACCCAAAACTTCCACCTCCTGTTGATTTATATCTCAGAATGTGTAAATAGTTCTGAGTTGAATGCAAGTTGGCTATTTTCCCCTCCTGGAATATACAGGAAAAAATGGGTTAAAAAGCTAGCTGCAGAGCAGTGAGAGTGACAGCACAAGAAGGCCAACTAGTCACTTCTGCAGTTGCAGGGGAGATCTCTCTCTCTCTGTCTGTTGCTGGAGCTAGGGTCAGCAGAAGCCACAATCAAAAAGGAAATAGGACAGCCTCTTCAGCTTCCCTGCAGAACCAAGGAATCACCCAACTTAACGGCTGCAATGTATCGTCATTTCCGCCTCTCAGACAACTCAGACTGATTTGTATATTTTTGAACCATTATTTGGACTCTTAACTTCACGTTCCTGATCTGTGTGTATGTGTGTTGCGTTCTTATTATTTTTCCTCGGGGTTTAAACATACTCTTTCTTTGACTCAAGAAAGCCTGGTTAAATTGGCTCCTTCTAAAAAATAAATAAATTTGGACTGGGAGAAGGTATCCACAGGGGGAAAGGATCCTTTTTAAATTAACCTGGTTGCGACTAACTGAGGGGGTTGAATAGAGAAGGGGAGCCAGCTCATTCCTCTTCACCCAGGATCATCACAAAATTGAGGTCCCATTCGGGAAGTTAATAAATTGGGGGACCTCGCCTGAGGACCAGTCATAACAAAGGTCATCATAGACAACAGGGCGTAGCAGTTAGCAGGCCACCTCCACCTCCGCTGTGGATGTTGAGGGAGCACCAGGGTTAGAAATGTCAAGAAGATGTAGTTGCATAAAGTGGGCAAGGGTGTTAATCATTTGTACTTAATGTTGACCATTGTAAATACACTCCCAAGAATGTTTCCTTGTCTATGGCTCCTTGTTATGATCAGCAGTGTTTGTGTCAATCAGATGTGAAACCTTGCTTCCTGAACAAAATGAAAGCTAGTGTTGCAATCCAGGGCCTCTCCCCTGTGCAGTGTGTAACACACTGAGTACAGTAATTGTCCAGCTTCAAAGTCACTCTCCAGATTAGTGATGTGTGCACCTCCATGTGGCTTGTGTTTGCTGCAAGAATCTCGTACCCAGGTGTCACTGGGTTCCGTGATGTTTTCTGTGTGCTCTCAGCACCTTTGAGATGGGGTTGCCTCCCCATCTCGACACCATTCCTGACAGGTGAAGGTGTGGTGCTGAAGGGAACAAGTGATGAAGCCTGCCTAAGGATCAAGTTGTCCTAAAGCCCATGTGCCTGTTGTATCTCAGCAGCATCTCCATGATATGAGCCTCTTCACAGAGTGTACGTGCGCCACCCTCAGCCAGACAGGTGTCAGACGTTCCCAGATGCGATGTGAAGATCTCAAGAGTGTCCTCGTTGCATCTCGTCATCATCCTCCTGGAACTTGTGGCAGTGAGGGCCTCACAAGTTTGCCTGCTTTGTCTGGCCAGTGCAACGGCCTCATCACTGCACCCTCGCCTTTCGGGACCTCATCACCCTCATCCCTTTCAACTTCCTCCTCATCGGAAGAGACGTGCAGCTCTAGCATTTCCTCATCATCCAGCGGCTCTCCCCTCTGCATCACCAGGTAGTGTAGCATGCAGCAAGCCATGATGATGTATGACACCCTCTGGTGTGCTCCACTAGACCTGACCAGGCACCGGAACCTCATTTTCAAGATGCCAATGGTGTGCTCGACCAAACTCCGGGTTGCGGCATGAGCCTCATTGTACCTTCTGTCACCCGGACACCATCAACCAAGTCCTTTGTAGGTAGCCCTTGCCTCTGAGGAGCCAATGCTGCATCCTGTGTGCTCCCTGGAAGATATCAGGGACCTGAGACCTGCTGAGGATGTATGAGTCATGGGCATTTCCAGGGTATCTTGCACACACCTGCAAGTTCTGTTTGTTATGATCGCAGGGCAGCTGAACATTGAAAGAATGGAAGCCCTGAGGTTCACATGCTGGACTGCTTGTTGCCAGGGAGATTTAAGAGCCACATGAGTGCAGTCGATGGCACCCTGCACCTGTGGGAATCCAGAAATCTCAGAAAATCCCAGGGCTCTTGCTTCCTGGCTTGCCTGATCCCTGTTGAAGTTGACAAAGTTGTGTGCCTTGGCAAAAAAGGCACCTGAGACCTCCTGGATACATTTATGGATGGAGGTTTCGAGATCCCGCAAAGGTCCCCAGTGGAGCCCTGGAAGGAGCCACTGCCATAGAAATTGAGCACGGCGGTAACTTTAACTGCCACTGGCAGTGGATGCCCTCTGAGTCCCCATGGTGTCAAATCCTGCAGAAGGTGACATACATGCTTGGCCAGTTCCCTTGACTTGCGCAGGCATCGGCGATACTAGTTCTCGCTCACCTGCAGGTAGCTTATGTGCCAACTGTAAACACTGGGTGTAGCGATGTGCCTACAAACGATGGCTCTGTGGGGTATATCCTCTGCAGAGGAGGCTGTGCTGTCCCTTGGTCTTCAGGGTTCTGCTCCTCTCTTTGGCGAGCCAGGCGCTTCCATTGCATTCTTCTCCTTCTTCTCTCCTGCCTATAAGCAATGAGGCAGACAGCGAGGTCACCAGCCTCCATGTCTCTGATTGTCTCCTCACTGCAGTATCAAAGAGAGAGATGCAAGGGTCAGCAATTGTCTCCTAAGGACCACTCTTGCTTAAGTCATTGCCTGCCTCTCAAGGCCCTTTAACACATGCTGGAGAGTCCAGGCCATCACATGGATGTCCAGTGTTTAGTGCACATGATGGCTCACCATGCCCACACCCAACACCGCCCCACACCACATGACCGAATGACGGCAGCTTTGGCCACTCGACTGCATCCTGAACTCTCATCTCAGGCGCAAGCATTTTCCTAACCTGCGCTGCAAGGCTTTGCGGTTTGCTTGGACCATGAGAATGACTTTTCAATGTCAACCTAAACATAATGCAAGGAACTAGGAGTATGCCCCTCCATCAGTGTTCGATGGCCACCTTACCCAATAGGATCCTCAGGCTTGCCTCGTCGCGTAATGGTTCTGTAGCGCCATAGCACTCATTCGAGTTTGAAGTGTGTGCACGAGGGGTTAACAGTGCAGGAACAATCATTGGCACTGTCAGGAATTAGTGATGCTTGAGTGGGCACAATTGCTTGACTAGTCTGACTCCAAGCATGTCAAATGAGCTCAAACTAAATATTTGCAGCTGCAGAAGAGTGCTCATCTTTGACATGTTTTGGAATTTGCCTGATGGTTTTCTTCCCTCCTCCCCACTCCCCCCGCAGCCGACATGTGTTTGTGTTCAAACTTCAGTCTGTGCTGCCATGAACCGCAGCCCCCCCCAACCCTTGCACTTTTGGCCTTTACCTTGAAGTTCCCTTCTCTCCATTCTCCTCTTGCACTGTCACCCTTGCCCTGAGGTTCCCTTCTCCCCCTTTTCCCCTTGCACCATCGCCCTTGCCCCAGCACCACAAGCCAGCTACGAAGAAGCCACTGTGGTGACTTGCCTGTGACCCCCTCCCTGAATCCATGGAGTCATTTCCTTGCATTGGGATCACCATGAACACTCAAAATTGTGTGCTCTCACCTCCAAGCTCCCCTCGAAATTCAGGTTGGCAGGTGTGCGCCTTTTAAAGGCAGTTGTAAATCATGTCAATGTGGGCTTTAAATTTGACGTCAGGGGATGATTCTGGCGTGTGGTCACACTAATGAGATGCAAATACATTCAAATTAAATTGCCGAGGTTCAATGACGGGCAAAGCACCATTTATGGGAGTTGGGGACAACCGCTTCCTGGATTCATGTCGCTGGAAAGCGCACCTAGAGCCTTCTTGCAAGATCCTCTGATCTTGCCACCGAACACACCCATCACGATTCAGGCGCAGAAAATCCCGGCCATTGTCTCTTGCTCTCACACTCACAGCTACCGACATTGCGCGTACTTTAGAGGGTAGCTTGGAGGTGGCATCCAGGTGTGGTGAGACACAGGCCCGAGTGGCCTGCAGCCAGGGCAGGGGTTAAGGGGAGAGCAGGCACCATTTACATACTCTACTGCAGAGGACACAGATGAGGAGCTCAATGGGATAGCTTACCAAAGGAGGCCAACGGGAAATGTTTGGTGCATTGGCAAGCCTGTCAGAAAACTTGCAGTCAGTCGGGAAGCATGGAAGAGTCAGGCACCCATTTGGCATAGAGCTTGGTACACATTATTTCCAGAGTGAAAGTGGTGGCCAACTCCATCAGCATGCTTTCGGACCCAGCCATGATGCAGCAACTGTTGGATGATGTCTTAACTGCCATTGCAACACAAGAAGAAGCCATCCAACTGTGAGGCTATCTACAGGTTCCCCCACTGAAAATCAGCAGCCTTGCACCAGCCATGCTGCAGGTACTGGGATAGCATTGTGTAGGAGCACTAGGACAGACACACAGAAGACAGGCACTAAGGAAATGCACAAGGGTGATTAGTTGATGCTTATATACAACATTGTATGTCTTGATTTATAAATTTATTTTGGAATGTTTATTTTGTAGTGGCTTTTATTTCAGCATTGTGACCAAGTAGACACTGTGAAGGTCAATGACAGGGAAAGTATGGGACTGTTGGTGAATGGAGAATTGCAGTAGTGTTTACCAGCATCACAGTTGGATAAATTGATCACAGACATAAGGAGGTTGTATTGGTTGCCTCCTCCCTTTCTCCTCCCCTATCTGCTTCTCAGTTGGTCAGTGTATTGCTGGTGACAAAGGCAGTGCCCTCATGATAGTGAGATTGTGCAACAGACTACCATGAACCTTGATACACACTCTGCTGATTACAATAAACCTTCCCCAGAGTGGCCCAGGCAGCAGAAGCATTGTTTAAGCACACCAATGGCCTGCTCCATCTCATTTCATGTGATATGTGTGTGGGTTCCACAGCAGAGTCATGAGCAATGTTATCAAAAGATAGCTCTTGTCATCCCATAGCCATTCTGTTTTTTGTCACAGTGGCTCAAATGCAGCTGGCAGAGCACACTGCCACAGAATGAAGGCATCATGAACGCTGCCAAGATAATGGGCTTTGACCTGCATGTTGCCCTGATTATGGTTGTACACCCTCTGGTCATTGAGGGAGTGGAATCATTTCAGTTGCATTACATCATAGAATTGACAAGGAGTAACTTGCAGACCAATCAGTGACACTCTGCACCATGGGGAAGCATGCAATCTTGGAAGCTGTGAGGTCACTTCACCTGCTTCTTTGGGGAACAGAAAATGAAATGGACTCAGCTGTCTTGGAGCTTCAGTGACTTCCCTTATGCAATAGTGGGCAGAGAACGGTTGTGAACATTGCCTGCTCTAGCCCGGAAGAAGCCAAATGCATTAAAGTTCATGGCCACAGTCACCTTCACAGCTACTGCCAATGCTATACTCGTCCTGCTGTGAGTCTGCATAGTACCTATGGCTGTGGCAGGTTTCAGTGAGCATGTCCATGGAGATAGCTGACACATTGTTCCTGGCTGAAATTCTGGGAGGAGAATTGTTCCCTGAACATCTTGGACAGATTTACTCTCCTGGTCAGACACTTTCTCCTCTCCTGCTCTCCCTTCTTCCAACATATTGTTCTGTTCTGTGTCATCTCTGCTCATTCTTCCTGTCACGCATTCGGCAAAGGGGATTGAAGACTACTGCAACATCACTCATCACTGAGGAAATCTGTGCAGAAGATGGCTAATGCAAACATCACCGGAAAGCCACGGTCTAGGTGCCGTTCATACCATCATCTAACCATGAGATCCCTCACAACAATGACATGTCCATTCTTGATCAAAAGCATTTAATAAAGTTTCTCAACACAATCTCTTACGCAGCAATATAAATTTATGGAACACCTGTGATGTGTGTCTATTATGATTTCTTAATTCTTTTATGGCTGCTGTGCCATGGTGCTCCCCCTACACTGCCAACTGCATTGGAGGCAGGCTTCTGACATACATGTCCCTTTGCCTGTGATGACCTTGGGGGGCAAGGGGAGATCCTCTAGTCACCTGTTGCGAGAAGAGACCTGATGTTGTGGGGGCCCCCTATACGGGAGCCTCCTTTGCTGCCACGGCACTCTGAGGCGCTGGTGTCATTGGCAGAGGGGCAGAGGAGCCACTGTCACCGTAAAGAGTGCCCTAAGAGGTGCTCTCTGATGCAGAAAGCTGCTGCTCATACACCAACTTGAGGCCCGATTGGCCCTCCCTGCTTACCTGAGAGGAACCAGGACCTGGCGGAGAATCCAGGCACCTCACCCCCCTCTCACCTTGGCACTGGTCACTTGATATCAGTGACAAGGTGATGCTATGCAGGTCAGCACATGTTTCCAGCAGTCACTGATTGGCCTGTTGGATCTGGCTCTTAGCACCAATCTC
Source organism: Cetorhinus maximus (assembly GCF_964194155.1). NCBI lineage: Eukaryota > Metazoa > Chordata > Chondrichthyes > Lamniformes > Cetorhinidae > Cetorhinus > Cetorhinus maximus. The sequence continues at coordinate 119,234,367 of NC_135880.1, read as the reverse complement.
TCATTGGAGGAGGCCACACATGCACATGAGAGGGAGATCGCAGCACTCATGGCCTGTCAGGGTGCACATTCCTTCTGGAAGCTCTGCCAGATCTTCATGCACCTCCCACTGTACATCCAACATCTGCCGCCTTATGGACAACTCCAGAGGCTCATCATCAGCCTGAGACTCAGCATCAACTTGGACTCCACACTCCTCTGCATGTCAGAGGCCTGAATTGTCACAGACTCTAGAATCTGATCTGGTGCTTGTACAGTGCTCATATCAGTTTGCGATTCACAATTGTCTGACACACACAAATCCACCAAGGTGTGAATATCTGAGCTGGTGGATGGCACAGAGCATGGATGTGATGGCGCAGCCTCTGAGGTTCCCTCCTCTTCCTCAGGCGTCAACACTGGTGCCAAAGGCTGACCTATAAGAGAAAACAGAAACTTTAGCAATGATCCTTTCCTCAGATAAAGCTCCAACAGAAGTCGCCTTCAGAAATGCACCTTCACCTTTCATCCCATGGCACAGTTTGACAAACTTATTCCACCTATCGCATGTCAAAACTCCCACATCCTCCCCCTCCTTTTCTATGCAAGGATCTCTGGTTTTCTCGCCTATCCCAGCACAAATTCTAACCTCTCCACAACCAACATTTCTGCACATCTGGTGTCTGCCCAGGTGGATGTGTTGCTCCATTGGCATCATGAGCACCGAGTTGGAGACATTGCCATCAGTCCTCGACCTCTCCCAGGCGTTCTCCTGTGAAGACAATAAAAGTACAATGAGTCTTCTCTCTGCAGAGATCATGGCCTCATGGTTGAGATCACAACCTGCTTTACTCCACCGCTTGGCAGTGCTCCTTGCTTTCAATGCTTCCTTATCATCCATGTCCCCACCCCCCCACCCCCACCCCCACAGTTTCCTGAAGTCCTGCAGGGTGCCGAGGTCCTCAAATATGCAGTCTGGCTGATGGACATTTATTGACCAATTTCCCACACACATCACCAGCATTCCCTCTAATTGGTGTGTACCCAGTTCGGGAACTAGGTTTATCACTCACCCTTGCAGAACAGAAAAGGCTGTTCAGCCTCTTGCAGCATTGCAGCCAGGTCCTTTGATGACCCCACAGCTTCTGACCTCCTCTGCCACCTCCATCCATGTCTACTTTGTCTGACGTGGATACCTCCTCTTCCCATCCTGCGAGATTATAATATCACACTGTTTAGCCATAGCCTGGAGGAGGGCATGCAGGGAGTCATCAATAAAGTGGGGTCATCCATCTTCTCACATCTCCCATTGTTCCAGGCAGCTGCTATGGGACTGGGTCACTGTGATGCAGTAGTGGGGGGGAAGGGGATTGGGGGGTGGGGGGTGTCCTGGGGGGGCAGTTATTATTTCTTCCTTTCTTATCTATTGGTGGCAGGGATTGCTGCTGCCATAGGAGTTACATAGATGTCAGCTGTTCAGATGTACAGTTTTACTCTCCTCCATACGTCTCTCCAAGTAGTGCTGCCTTGCCACAGAGATAAGGGCAGCCAAATGTCAGATGTTGCCTCAAGGATGTCTGCCACACTGTCAACAGCATTTCAAATTTAGTGCAGGATCTGCCTTTCAGTTCGTGGCTTGACCCCAGGATGTCCCGCCTTAAGCCACCAATTTGCCACGATTCCAGTTGGCCAGGCACTAATGGCAGGAGTCCCACCAGTCAGCCGGTGCTTAATCGCAGCAGGAAGACTGTGATGGGTGGAAACATGCAAGCTGCATGCTTTCACTTCTGCTGTCCTGTCCCCGCTAAGGAAATTGAAATCCAACTTACCGATGCTCATTTACGCAGAAACAACTGGCAAAGATTTTCATGATTCCTGTTACATTTTGTGATAACTTTTAAGATGTTTGATACAATACAAGTTGATAAAGCTCTGTAACTGAAGGGAGGAATGGGAAATATAAGCCCCAGTTTTCTGATAATGGGAAACTTGGGGTGGACTTAATTGTTCTATTCTACCAGTAGATTAGCTGAATGTTCCAACAGCATTACTTTGTCCTAATTAGAATAGGCAACTGGAAACCCAGAAAACTTGTCCAGTTGCTCATTTGACTACAGACTACAAAATCTGGCAAGAAAATAGCTCTTGAAGGTGTGCAGCTTGCCATTAAAAAGGAAATTGTGGTACTGATAATAAAGGTTAGCTAAACAGCCCTGATTTTGTTACGATCTCCGTTGAGACCAATAACTTGTAAAAAGAAATTCAAACTTCCAGTTAACAGCTGAAAGAATGACATACCAATATTCCATGTTTTAAAACTTTTACTGTAACAAATGACTAAAGACCATTAATGCCTAAACATTAATTTCTTTTTGTAGGCAACTTAAACTTTAAACTACAGAAAGTGATGTTCATCTTTTATACTCATCACACATCACACTCCCCACAGAATTACAGTCCGCATAGCAAGCAGTCCACAGTTGCTCCCAGCCTCCAATAGGTTCCCATATCCCCATTTCACTGAGTAGTAACTTCGAGTGGCCATCTCCGAGTTTTCTGAAGTTGCTTAAACCCACCACCAGCAGTAAAGCCTGTTGCAATGATTCTTCCACCCGTTGGTCACACCAGGACAAATCTCCTGAAGTCCTTAGATGGCTGCAGGATGCATCTCTTTGACGAGAATCCATCCCCATTCCGCATCTGGCAATGGTAGCTCACAAAGGCAAGCAGCCTTCTTTGCCCTTCTGACCACATAGCACTGCATCTAGATTTTCATTGATTTGTAGGAAAGCCTATAAACTGATCTCAAAAATGGCTTCCTCTGCCCTTTTCTTGATGGCATCTGAAACACATTAACCTTGCACCCAGGTAGAATAGCTAATCAGCTATCCTTGATCACAACTCCCTTTCATCTTAGACATAAATGGACAGTTTACAGCACAACTGTTTATAACTCAGTTTCTATAGCACTTTTTGGGGACATTTGGAGACTCAGAGTCTACTGCGACAAATATCTAGTTCACGATTCATGTTAATATTTTAGGCATGTTGTTTAGTTCTGGGAAGATCCTTGTTATGAAGGTAATGTAATTAAAATTCCAACAACATTGAGATAAAGACCAATCTTTTTGCTATCCTTTTAAATTGTGTTTTTATCTATCCACTAGCTTTTTGTGAATTCCTAAATTATCTGCTCCTCACAGTTCCAAACTCCTCAACATTCAGAAAATCTCCAATCTAACTTTATGTCTAAAGTAGATGACCTCACACTTCCCCACTGTGAACTCCATCTACCATGGTTTGGTCCATTCACTTAATCTATTAAAGTCCCTAGCAGCTTTCTGTGCCCATCTGCACCATTTACAGTGCCACCTAACCTAGTGCCATTAGCAAACTTAGATACTTGGCTCTCTGTTTCCTTATCCAAGTTATTTGTAAATATAGTGAAAAGCTCAGGCCTCAGTACAGATCCCTGGGGAAACCTTTGTCACATCCCACCAATTTCACTTTATACCCATTATCAATACTCTCTGTCTCCTAACCAATTCCCTACCTATATCCATTTCCGTCACCATTCATGGCCTTTTGCCTGCTAGCTTTTTTTATCCCCATTTCCCTTGATTTACGTTGAATCACACATGGCAAAACATTCAAGTTCATCTGACCTGAAGGTGACACACACACCTAAGGAGAAACATATTGGCCTTGGAGGCGGTGCAACAGTTTCAGCGAAGTGATACTGGGCAAAGAGGCTTAAAATATAAGCACAGGTTCCTCAAACTTAATTTGTATTCCTTTGAGTATAGAAGATTGAGGGTGATCTAATCAAAAGGCAGATAAAGAGAAATTATTTTCTCTTGCGAAAGAATGCAGAATAGGGTGTTTAATCGTAAAATTAGATTTAGGTAATACACAACTGAAATCAGGAAGCACTTCTTCACACAGAAGGCAGTAGAAACCTGGAACTTTCTCCTCGAAAGCCTATGGATTATGGATCAATTGAAGCTTTTAAGACTGAGATTGATAGAAGTTTGTTGACGAAGAGTATCAAGGGTTATGGATAAGATGGGTAAATGGTGTTGGAGTACTGATCAGCCATGATCTAAGTCAATGGCAGAATAGGCTCAAGGGCAAAATGGCCTACTCATGTTTATATATTCCTATGATATTACTGTTATCAGCAATCTCCTCTCTAAATGTTTTTCTCCAGTGTTTGGATAGAGGAGGGAGCTATGTTCCAAAATCTTTTGCTGCATTATTATGTTAAATGTCATCTGGCAAGAGGTCAACATTTGCCTTTCTGAATCATAGTTTGCTTTGCCTGCCAAACTTTTTTTGCTCCCTCCATCACTTAATGAAGTATTTTTCGATCAACTTGCTAAAATGAACAGTTAAATAAGCCTATGTCTATTAGTAAGTAGTTTGGCATGTCACACGTGCTGCATGTGTGGTGACATTGACCAACAATCAGACCATAAAACAGAGCTTTCTCCAGAGAAAGCAACAAAACATTAAACTATGAAGTAAAAAGCCAGTCAATAATTTTGACTGTGTAATATTTCTAATTTTATAAATTGTTACTGTTTTACAGCAGCTTAATATATAAAATATGGAGGTCTTATGGTGCAGTGAGTAGCGTTCCTGCCTCTAAGGCAGAAGCTTCAGGCTCGAGTCCCACTCCAGGACTTGATGACCATGGAAGGTGCATTCATAACTTGACCAAAAAGTTAATTATCAACTTGTCAATCCTTCCAAAACGCCTGAGGGCAGGCGGTAAGAGGGTTTCCTGGTCAGCCATGCCCGATGTGGAGTGGCATCCCTCAAGTTATAGCCTCTGGTGACAGGCTAGTGACCTGCTCCAGGAAAAAAAACTAGCTATGGAAACAGATGTAAGCATGTGCTTTGTCTGCTTCATGCGTCTCCAGGCATGAGAAGAGAATCAAGAGAGAAGAGGGATGATCTGCAATAAAATGGAAGTTCACAACTAACTTGAAGCAAAATGTACTTTTTGCTTGTGATAAATTCTGAACTGAAAATAAATGTTGAAATAAAGTTGATACTTTTATTCACAAAGTTAAGGATTTAGCAAAAATACTATTTTCTTACAATAGTGCCTTTAGAGATTGAATGTCCCTGGGTTTAAATCTATTAGATATTGAAGAAAGGGACTGCAATATTGGGTGGAATCTTCTACTCCCACCAGCAGCAGGAATTGTGGTGGGCAGGGACACTTAATTTGGTGGGATGCAAGAAATATGGTTTCCAACGGCAGGATAAACTGTTGGAATTTTGTTCTCCTGACTTTCAAGGCACATTAAAGGCAGTAAAACTTCCTAATGAACAATGTTGGGAACCCCATTTGCATGCATTAGCATCTTATGCACATCATTAAAAGGTCACCTCACCAGAATTAAGGTCACCCTCCAAATTAAGTTGCCGGCCAGTGGGAATTTAGGACATTCAGCTTTCTGACTGTGTATGAGTGGCATATGTTGCCTCTTTGACACCTTTGGGGTCAGTAGATGCTGCTTTCACCTTCTTGTGGACCTTGCATAACTTCAATCATATCGACTGCCGGTAGCAAAAGCTACACCGAGGCTGGACACAGGAGGCAGGCAAAGCTGGGAAGAATAGGGAAGAGTGTCCGAGAAAGCCAGGGGAGAGTGTCCAAGGAAGGGGAAGAGAGAGAATGTCTTAGAAGGTTGGGTGGGTGGTGTTGACTGAGGGGTCCTGAGGGATGAATTCAGGGTACTGGTGATAGGAGAGAACAGTCCATAAGACGTAGGAGCAGAAGTAGGCCATTCGGCCCATCAAGTCTGTTCTGCCATTCAGTGAGATCATGGCTGATCTGACAATCCTCAATTCCACTTTCCTGCCTTTCCCCCATAACCCTTGATTCCCTTACTGATTAAAGATCTGTCTATCTCAGCCTTGAATATACTTAACGATCCAGCCTCTACAGCCCCCTGCAGTAAAGAATTCCACAGATTAACTGCCCTCTGAGAGAAGAAATTCCACCTTATTTATGTTTTAAATGGGCGACCCCTTACTCTGAGATTATGCCCTCTGGTCCTAGACTCTCCCACAAGGACAAACAACCTCTCCACATCTACCCTGTCAAGCCCCCTAAGAATCTTATATGTTTCAATAATGTCGCCTCTCATTCTTCTAAACTCCAATGAGTACAGGCCCAACCTACACAACCTCTCCTCATAAGAAAATCCCTCCACACCTGGAATCAACCTAGTGAACTTTCTCTTGACTAATCCAATGTCAGTATATCTTTCCTTAGATAAGGGGACCAAAACTGTTGACAGTATTCTAGGTGTGGTCTAACTAGTGCCTTGTATAGTTTTAGCAAGACTTCCCTATTTTTATACTCCATTCCTTTTGAAATAAAGGCCAACTTTCCATTTGCCTTCCCTATTACCTGCTGAACTTGTATGCCAGTTTTTTGTGACTCATGCATGAGTATCTCCAAATCCCTCTGTGCTGCAGCTTTCTGCAGTCTTTCTCCATTTAAATAATATTCAGCTCCTCTATTCTTCCTGCCAAAGTGCATAACCTCAAATTTTCCCATATTATATTCCATCTGCCAAGTTTTTGCCCACTCGCTTAACCTGTCTATAACCCTCTGTAGATTCTTTCTGTCATCCTCGCCACTTGCCTTCCCACCTATTTTTGTGTCATCCACAAACTTGGCAATAGTACATTCGCTCCCCTCATCTAAGTAATTAATATATATTGTAAATAATTGTGGCCCCAGCACTGATTCCTGTGGCACTCCACTAGTTACAGGTTGCCATCCTGAAAATGCCCCCCTTATCCCAACTCTGCCTTCCATTAAGATAAAAGCAAAAAACTGCGGATGCTGGAAATCCAAAACAAAAATAAAAATACCTGGAAAAACTCAGCAGGTCTGACAGCATCTGCGGAGAGGAACACAGTTAACGTTTCAAGTCCGTATGACTCTTCAACAGAACTGAGTTTTTTTATTTTTGTTCTGTCTTCCGTTAGTTAGCCAATCCTCTATCCTTGCTAATATTCCACCCCAACACCACGGACTCTTTTCTTATTAAGTAGCCTTATGTGCGGTACCTTATCGAACGCCTTTTGGAAATCCAAATATATTACATCTACTGGTTCTCCTTTATCTATCCTGCTTGTTAACTCCTCAAAGAATTCAAATAAATTTTTCAGGCATGATTTCCCCTTCATAAAGTCATGCTGACTCTGCTTAATTATATTATGTATTTCTCAATGCTCTGTTCTTACATCCTTTATAATAGGCTCTAACATTTTCCCAATGACGGATGTTAAGCGAACTGACCTATACTTACCTGATTTTTTGTCTTCCTCCCTTTTTGAATAAGGGTGTTAAATTGGCAGTTTTCCAATCCTCTGGGACTTGTCCAGAATCTAAGGGCAGGATTTTCCCCCCGTTGGGGGAGAAGTTGAAGTGCGGGCGCTCAGAGGCGTGCCTCCGATCAGCGCCCCCAATTGGGGGCGTGCCGCCATTTTACGTGGACGGGCCAATTAAGGCCCGCCCAGCATGACATCCGCACGGAAGCGCTTTGCGCTCCCTGTGCGAGAGGGAGGAATCCCTAAACCCGAGAGTGCGCTCTTTCGCGCATGCACACGAAAGAGCGCATTCATCTCCCTCAGTGGTGCATCAGGGAAATCACCTCTACTGGCAAAAATATTAAAAATAGAAAAATAAAATTCCCTGACATGTCCCCTCATGTGACACTGTCACATGAGTTGGGACATGTACATAATTTTTTAAAAACTTTAATTAAATTTGTTAAAACCTACATGAAACCTCATCCCGCCCCTGGATGAGGTTTCATGCTTTTTCTAATTCCCGCCTGGGCTCCTGGCCTGCCCGCCAACCTTAAGGTTGGACGGGCAGGTCCATTAATTAGTTTAATGACTCTGTCAATGGCCTCAATTGGCCATTGACAGGTCGGCAGGCGCACAGCTGATTTTGCTGTGCCCCCACCTACCTGAAAATTTAAATGGGGCGCGGTGATGTCGGGAGTTCCGCCCGACGTCATCGCACATCATTTTACGCATCGGTGAGCGGGGGGTGGGGTCCACTCGCCGATGGGAAAATCCTGCCCTAAGGATTCTTGGAAGATTACTACCAGTGCAGCCACTATCTCTGTAGCTACTTCCTTTAATACCCTAGACTGCAACCCATCAGGCCCAGGGGACTTATCAGCCTTTAGCCCCATTAGTTTACTTTTTCTCTAGTGATAGTTATTGTATTTATTTTCCCCCCCACCTTTTGCCCCTTGACTATTCAGTATTTTTGGAATGCTATTAGTGTCTTCTACCATGAAGACTAATGCAAAGTATTTATCAACTACTCTACCATTTTCTGGTTCCCTATTATTATTTCCCCAGCCTCATTCTCTAAGGGGCCTATACTTATTTTGGCCTCTCTCTTCGTTTTTATATATTTAAAGAGACTCTTACTACATGTTTTTATATTACTTGCTAATTTACCCTCAAAGTTTATTTTCTGCCTCTTTATTTTTTTGGTCATCTTTTGTTGATTTTTAAAACTTTCTCAATCCCCTGTCTTATCACTAATCTTTGCCACATTGTACGTTTTTCTTTCTTTCAATTTTAAACTATCTTAACTTCCTTGATTAACCGTGGTTGGTTTATCCCCTTCCCAGAATCCTTCTTCCTCACTATTACAGTTAGGGGGCGGGTGGGATGCGGTAGGGTGGCATTGCCAGGGTGAGAGTTTGGTAGGTGAAGGTCTCATGGGATGAGGGGCATGGAGTGGGACAATACAGGAGGTTCAGACAATGGGAGGGGCCATGGGGATGCTAATGGGTGTCAGCTGTGAGGGGAGGGGAGGCATGTGGAGGTGGATCATAATAGGGTCCAGGGTAACGGGGTGAGGTTCAAGGTTGACAGAGGGGAGAGGAATGGTAATATTGAGTGGGTCAAGGGTGATGATGGGAAGTTGGTGAGTGACACGGGGAAGGTAGAAAGAAGGTGGTGGACCGAGTCTGGAAGGTAACATGCACCAATTTTCAAATCTGACCTTGACCAAACAGCTAGTCAGTCAATGAGGTCCCTCAAAGTGGAAGGAGGGTCTTTTCAGGTGCATGAAGTTCAATGTCAGCACAAGTGGCCTCTCCCATTTATAGTGCGCAATCTTGTCCTGCATAAAGAAGTTGGAGAAAGTGTGAGCAAGGTGCATACCAGGCCAAATGAGAAGGATGCCAGGCATGCCTGTCTACTGAGTAGAGCCATGGACAAGATGAGGAGGTGATCTTCAAAAGAGATGAGGCCAGATGGAGATGTGAGGGTGTGTGTGAGAGAGTGAGTGGTAATCTCCCTTGAGCTGGCAGTGCATGAGATGCCAGCGAATGTGCGATAGGCTTGTGAGTGGGTGAGTTGAGTGTGATGAGATGGTTGACTTACCCTGGCAGTACGAATGAGATCATTCATCCATTTTCTGCATTGGGTGGCTAACCTCTCAGGTGCAGTGTTGGCACTGACCACCACTTCTACCATGTCCCGAGCCAGAGTGGTGAGACTGATGGGCCTCCTGCGGCTAGGGTGAGCAAGAGGACATCGCAGCGTCCAAAAAGCATTCCAGGGATGCATCACTGAATCGAGGGGTGGCACTCTTCTGGGCTTTTAGGGCTATATCCTCACTGGAGCAGTCCTGGGCTGCAAGCGTTGAGACTGTGTGTGCGGCTACAGTTTAGATATGGCGCCTGGAGTGAGGAAGCGGCGAGGTAATGGTGTAGCAGGCAAATCAGAAGCTGCCCGCCAGTGAGATGGCGTATTTCCCATGAGTGCATAATTTATGAGGCAGGAAGAGTACGATACAGCACAAAAATCCTCCATTGCAGCTGGCGTACTTAGTGCAATTCTGGGACAATTCCGCCCATTATTTTTGTACTTTAACAAATAAAACTCACCAGTTTTGAATTCACATTGCTTAGCCTGGAAAAGATATGGGCCTGAATATTGCGCTCATCAGGTGCGCGCAATCGGTGGGCCCGGAAGTGGATGCGATATGCGCTTCTGGCCACGATCAGCCCCCAAACGCGATTTCATGCTGGCTGGCCAATTAACCGGCAGCCAGTGTGAAACGCACGCTGAGAAAGGGGTTGGGGATGCAGGAAGAGGGTGTGTTCCGATAGAAGTGAGAGTGCACACAGGTGCTCCCCAAAGGCTGACAGCTGCTGTGGAGCTGCCTCAGGGAGTTGCAGTACTGCAAAAATGAAATGAGGTTCAATAAACTGCTGCAAATTGTGTCAATACTGCAAATTCAACAACCTGACAGCAGACAACGTCACACCTCATCCGTCAAACAACTTCTTTCATTTTATTTAACCCTGGACATTTTATCCCCCCTCAGATGGGGTTTGTAGCAAAAATGTGAAGGCCGCCTGCCAATTGGCCCGTCCGCCAACCATAAAAGTGGGCAGCCACTTAAAATCGCTGACAATTGGCTCCATAATGGGTTTAATTGTCTGCTTAATTGTCGGCAGGAGTGCTTCCGACTCCCGCGCATGCCCACCAACCTAATGTTGTGTACGAGTGCAATGATGTTGAGATGGGTGCCGACGTTTTCTCGTGCAATTTCACGTGATTCTGGATTTGGCGCGCACCCGAACCCGCACGTGCAATGTAAAATTCTGGCCATGGTTGAGCTGGTTCCTGCTGTGACATCACTTTTCAGGGAGCTTAGGGCAGGAAGCAAGGTACTGCATCAAATTTTCAGTCGGAGTCCTTTTCCCTTAATTTGAATAGGTGCCTGGAATGAAACATTTTCCCAGGCATTTTCCCACGCTTCTGTTAAAATCCCTTCAAGCTGTTGTATTTCCCCACCTCTTGAACCTCCTCGAGCTCCATGCCCCTCCGAAATCTCTGTGCTTCTCCATTTCTTGCCTCCTGCACATCTCTGATTTACATAGCTTCACCATTGGCAGGCATGCCTTCAGCTGACTAGCTTTTAAGCTCTGGGACTCCCTTCCTAAACCTCTCTGCCTCTACCTCTTTCCCTTCCTTTACAACTATTTCATTGACCAAGATTCTGGTCACCAGATCTAATTTCTCTTTCTGTGGTTTGGTGTCAAAGTTTGTTTGATGATGCTTCTGTGAACCACCTCACAGCATTTCACTACATTAAGTGTGCTATATAAAGGCAACATCAGTGATCGGAAAATTCATGGAATTCCTACTAACAAAGAGAATAGAAGAACACCTAGAAACCAAAAATATAATAATGAAGGGTCAGCATGGATGTCAAAAGGGAAAATCTTGCTGGACCAACCTTGTTGAATTTTTTAAAGATGTAAGAGGGAGAGTAGACAAGGATGTCTTCACTTAGGGCCAAATTTTCACTCCCGACAGAGTCAAGAAAGTTCACAACTCCGCAAACCTAGCTCAGGGGAAGGTGCCCTGAATCTTCAGATTTTCATTCCCAGAGGTCGGATGCTAACAGGAATCAGGTGTTTTGGCCCTGGAAAGAGTTCAGAGGCAGCCACAGAGGCTGAGGTGGGCTGTTTAAAAGACCCACCATTGTGCTAGGGACTTCGTTTCAGTTACAATAAAAACAAAGAAAGAAAAGGCAGCCCCCTAGCTCCCTCACCCCCATACACCCCCATGTCCCATCCATGCCAACATGCCCCCACCCATCCCCCATGGCCTGTCATATCCTCCATGCAAACCCATGACCCCTACTCACCCCCATGGCCCTTTATAGCCCCTATGTCAACATAGTGCCAACTCATACCAACTCATGCCCCCACTTCATCCCTATGGCCCTTTAAGGTCCCTATGCCAACTTGGTGCTAACTCATACCAACCTATGCCACCCCACTCATCCCATAAGTCTTTATAGCCCCTGTGCCAATTTAGTGCCAACTCATGCCTACCCATGCCCCCATCCACCACCCTATTCCCTTACATCCTCCATATCAACTTACCCAGTATCCACTATGAACAGACCTCAGGAGCCATGGTAAGATGAAAAAAATAAAGATCTAAATTTCTGTTGCAGACTTCGCTATATTTAAAAAACACTCTCACTGAAACATTTAAATCCATTCAAATGCTTAATCCCTTATAAAAACAAACATTTCTTTCAAATACTTAATGCCTTATGAAAACATACATTTGTATTCAAAGCCCCACATCAAAGACAACTAATCTCTTTATAACCACTTGGAGCTGTTAATCAAACTGAAATGTTGAGGAAGCAATCAAGTAGCACTAATCCTTACATTAACAAACAATGAAATAGCAAGCTCCCATTTTTTTTCAACTGGGAATTTAAATGACTTGCCAGCTTGACAGTTCCACAGAGCTTATCCATATTTACGTGCATTCATAGCTACCCTTAATAATCCAAAAAGGGGTATCTGACCTCTTGCAAAGGGTACCTGACCCCTCCCAAAGGGGTACATTACCTCTCCAAAGGGGTGCCTTACCTCTTCAAATAATTCTGACAGCTTTAGAACTTTCCCTCAAATGACTAAAGCCCACAAATCATGTTTTGGAAATCCCAGCAATGAAAATTGGATTTTTTAAAAATTCTTTAACAGAATGTGGCGGTCACTGGCTAAGCCAGCACTTTTATTGCCCATCCCTAATTGCCTCTGAGAAGGTGTTTGAAGGCAACTACACTTTTACATATGCAGCTGCCTCTGTGAACACATGGATATGCAAAGTACAACCTGCCCCATTCCCCCCACCCCTGGCAAAAATGATGGGTGCCAGGTTCAGCAGTGGGACTTATGTAATTCAGGCTCTGGTGCCATTTTGGCTGGTGTGGAACCCTTCTGTCTCCATGAAAAATTCAGGCCTTAATGTTGATAAGGCAGCAGAACTGGATGAGATGTATCCAAGGGTACTGAGGGAAGTGAGAATGGAAATTGGGGAGGCACTGGCCATAATTTTCTAGTCTTCCTTAGATTCAGGAGTGGTGCCAGAGGACTGGAGGTTTGCAAATGTTACACCCTTGTTCAAAAAAGGCCGTCAATATAAGCCCAGCAATTATAGGCCAATCAGTTTAACTTCAGTGCTAGGAAGCTTCTAGAAACAAGAATTCCCAGCAAAATCAGTAGTCACTTGGGTGGATACAAGTTAATTAAGAAAGTCAGAATGGATTTAAGTGCAAATTGTGTTTAACTAACATGCTGGAGTCTTTTGATGAGGCAAAAGAAAAGATCGTGAAGGGTAATGTTGTCGATGTGATGGACATGGTGTTCCAGAAGGCATTTGATAAAGTGCCACACAATAGACTTGTGATCAAAGTTATAACTCAAGGGACAGTAGTGATATGGATACAAAATTGTCTGAGTGACAGCAAACAGAGTAATGGTTAATGGATGTTTTTTGGACTGGAGGAAGGTTTGTAGTTGAGTTCCCCAGGAGTCGGTGTTTAGGACCCTTGCTCTTTCTGATATATATTAATAACCTTGGTGCGCAGGTCACAATTTCAAGATTTGGAGATGATACAACACTCAGAAGCACTGTGAACAGTGAGGAGGATAGTGTAGAACTTCAAAGGGGCATAGACAGGTTGGCGGAATGGGTGGGCAAGTAGCAGTTGAAATTTAATGCAAAGAACGTGAAGTGATTCATTTTGGTAATAAAAATGCAGAGAGACAATATAAAATAAAGGGTACAATCTTAAAGGGGGTACAGGAGCAGAGGGACTTGGGTGTATATGCGCAAGAATGTGGCAGGCCAGTTTGAGAGTGCGGTTAATAAAGCATACAGCATCCTAGGCTTATTAATAGGGGCATAGTGTACAAAAGCGAGGAGGTTATGTTAACATTGTATAGAACACTGGTTTGGCCTCAACTGGAGCATTGTGTCCAGTTCCGGGCACCACACTTTGGGAAAAGCAGAAAAGATTCATGAAAATCGTTCCATGGATGGGGAAATTCAGTTAGAGCTTGGGTCTGTTTTCCTTAGAGAAGAGAAGGTTGAGAGGAGATTTGATTGAGGTATACAAAATCATGAGGGGTCTAGACAGAGTAGATAGGGAAAAACTGTCCCCATTGGTGGAATGTTCGAGAACAAGAGAGCACAGATTTGAGGTAATTGACAGAAGAAGCAATGGAGACATGCAAAAGAAACATTTTCATGCAGTGAGTGGTTGGACTTGGAATGCACGGCCAGAGAACATGGTGGAGGCAGGTTCAATCCAGGCATTTAAAAAGGAATTGGATCAGTATTTGAAAGGAAAGAATGTGCAGAGCTACAGGGAGAAGGCCAGGGAGTGGCACTAGGTAAATTGCACCTGTGGAGAGCCAGTACAGACACAACAGGCCAAATAGCCTCTTTCTGTGCTGTAACCATTCTATGATTCTGGGTAATGTAGTCAATGTAATTTATCTTTGATAAGGTACCACATACTAATGAATAAGGGCAAAAAATTTGGAGTCAGTGGACAAGTGATGAATGGACAGCTAGCTGGCTTCAAGACAGACAGAAAGCAGAGAGTAAGGATGAATGATATTTATTCAGAGTGGAAGAGGTGGGAAATGGTGTTCCACAGTGATCAGCACTGAGGCCACTGTTTGTTTACAATTTATATTAACAACTTAGTCCTTGGAATCAAAAACACAATTTCTAAATTTGCGGATGGCTCCAAATTGGGAGGCACTGTCAATACTGAGGAAGACTGCAACAAATTACAAGAAAATATTAACAAACTTGCAGAATGGACAGATAATTGACAGATGAATTTTAACATAGATAAATGCGAAGTACTGCATTTTGGCAAGAAAAATAAGGAGATTGCATATTACTTAGGAAATAATAATCTAAAGAGATAAAGAAGCAAAGTGATCTGGAAGTACAAATACACAAATCACTAGAAGCAGTAAAACAGGTTAACGAGGCCATTAAAAAGCAAACCAAGCACTCGGCTTTACTTTGAGAGGGATAGAATTGGGAAATAGAAACATTATGTTAAAATTGCATCAAGCCTTGGACAGATCATACCTGGTACACTACATACAGTGCGGGTATAAAAATACATATAGAGGTACTGGAGAGGTTGCAATAAAGATTTGCAAGGATGATACCAGAATTGCGGGAGTATACTATAAGCAGAGGATGTACAGGCTGTGTCTCTTTTCTCTTGAAAGGAGAAGGCTGAGAGGGTGACCTAATAGATGTCTTTAAGGTTTTGATAGAGTGGACACAGAGAGAATAGGCTGGATTTTCATAGTAGTTTCGGGAACCTGACATCCGGATGAATTCTGGGACTCCACACCTCAACAGTTTCACTCTTGCAATGGTATTCTTAAATTTAAATGGCCTAATTGATCAGGAGGTGAGCTTGGCACCCAATTAGATGCAACAAGCAACTCCAGGAGGCAGAGCTGCCTGCCTGGCACCAGCGGCGAAGACAGACTGCAGTCATGTCAGGGGCAGCACAGATAACATTTTTTGGTTTGCTCTAATAGTCATTACGAATGGCCAAGTTTGGGAACTAAATATTCAGGCATTTTTAACATTTAGAAGAGATAGGCAAAATGCAAAAGGAGGAGGGTTTGTCCTGACAATAAAGGATGGGATCAAGACAATGGAGAGAAAGTATATTCGCTCAGAAAATCAAAAAGTAGAATCAGTTTGGGAAGAGCTAGGAAACAGCAAGGGGAAGAAAACACTGACGGGTGTTCTTTATAGTTCCCCTAACAGTAGCTGTAGTGTAGGGCAGAATATAAATTAGGAAATTAGAAGGCGCATGTAATATTGCTAATATAGTAATCATTGGGTACTTTAGTCTTCAAATAGGCTGGGCAAACCAAATTTGCAGTAATCCTTTGAAGGATGAGTTCATGGAAAGTATGCAAGGTAGTTTTCTAGATCAACATGTTAGGGAATCAACTAGGGAACAGGATATTTTGGATCTAGTATTGTGGAATGAGAAAGGATTTATTAATGACCTTGTCGTCAAAGGTCTCTAGGGAACAATGACCATAATATGATAGGATTTTATTTTGAGTATGAAGGTGATTTAGTTTGGTCCTAAACTAGGGTTTTAAATCAAAACAAAGCAAATTATGTAGGTATGTGGGGTGAGTTGGCTATGGTAGGTTGGGAAACTACATTAAAAGATATGATAGTCGATAAGCAATGGCTAGCATTTAAAGAATTAATAAATAATTTTCGGCAAATATACATTCCTTTAAGGCACAAAAATTCCACAGAAAAAGTAGTCCAACCGTGGCTAACAAGAGGAGTTAAAGATAGTAAACGATCAAAGGAAAGGCTTAATATGTTGTCAAAAAGAGGATTAAGGGGATTTTAGAATTCAGAAAAGGGGTGGGGGGGGGGCAATAAATTGATAAGGGAAGAGAAAAGAGAATATGGCAGAAGATTAGCAAGCGACAGAAAAAACTGATTGCAAACGTTTCTATAGGTATGTTAATGGGCAGAGATTAGTGAAAGTAATTGTGGGCCATTAGAGATAGAGACAAATGAAATTTTAATAGGGAAATAGGGATAAGAATAAGATATTAAACAAATACTTTGGGCTGGATTTTTGCAGGGTCAGGACAACTCTAGATGCCTTTAAAATGGTAGGTAGGACCTGGATGCAGAATGCCACCCCTATTTCCACACCAACCCCATTTTTTGCAGCAGGGAAGAGGGTAGGGCATGAATTACACCGAAACTCAGCAGGTCCATTTGAAATTAGTGCTGAGTTCAAATAGGCCCCAGTTTCGCTGTTCCAAGTCCCTTGATCAACAGTATGGGAACCATGATTTTACAGAGGAGTTATAAATGTTCTTGAAGGGCAAGTAATGTCTGATCATGTGTCTTGATCTGAAATAATTTAAACCACAGCCCTTTAAAGATAAATAAAAACAGGCTGCAGCTTTCAGTTAGAGTGAAAAAGCAGAGTCCTGCCACTGGTGTATTGATTGATAGGCCATGTGGTGTAGCTTAGTGAAATAACATTATATATCTGTTCCTGTAGTTTCAATAGAACTCATTATTGACATTTTCCAAGGGTTGTTATTAAAGCTGAGTCCATTATGATTGCTTGGCTGAGTTTCAAAAACTCCAAAACCACTTATCTCAGTAAGGGGGTTGAGTTCACGTTTTGATTGACAGTTTTAAGAAGTTATTAAATAATTCATTGTCTTTAATGTGGTTAGTGAATGGAAGTTTGCTTGCTTTTGCAACAGATTGACCAACTGAAAGGATTTAATTTTTTTGAATGTATTTCAAGAATGATTTTCTTTTCATAGCATCAAGTGTGTATGAGTGAGAACTCCCTTAGATTGTTAGAAATCTAATTTCTTTTCATCTCTATATGACTCATCAAGTCTTCCCATGGTGGATACTGGATGAGTGTTTATGAAGTGGGCATGGAGGTGGCATGGTAATATGAGGGGGCATGGATATGACATGGGGGTATGAAGGGGCATGGAGGTGGTATGGGGATATGAAGGGGATGGAGGTGGCATGGGGCATGGGAGACATGGAGTTAGCATGAGTTATATGGGGGGGCATGGAGGTGGCATGGGGCTATGAGGGGACACAGAAGAGCATATGGGATATGTGTGGGGGGGGGATTGAAGTGATATTGAGGGTATGAGGGGGCATGAGGAGTGGGGGGTGATGACTGAGGGCTAGAGGACATAACAGCCTTTTATACCACTGCCTGAAATCTCAGGGAACTGAGGCAGGTGTTTCTAACCAGCCCACATTAGCACATTCCCGAGCCTGTGGCTGCCTTGTGGCTCAGTTCATAGCACCCTCGCCTTTGAATCAGAGGGTTGTGGGTTCATGTCCCACTCCCGGAAACCAAGAAATGTGATTGTACTTGAACGAGTTGCAATCTGTGACTGTTGATAACTCGAAAGAGTTTCAAACTTCCTCTGGAGGCAGCAGGACAAAGACTGTTCCACCCCTGACCACCCAGAATGAAAATATGGTATGCACCTGCCAAGAAATTTCCTGACTCGAGTTTCCCGCCTCAATGCTGAAAACCTGGTCCCTTAGTATCTGATTCCATGGTAGACAATGCAAAAGATAATCTTGAAATAATCAGGAACCAAGAGTCTAGTGAGAATGAGCATCTGAAAGAAATCAGAATAATTAAAGAAATAGTGCAGGAGAAATTAATAGGACTAAGTAGCAACAAATTCCCTGGACCTGACAACCTCAATGCTGTATTTTAAAACAGGGAGCTACAGACATAGTGAATGCATTGGCTTTGAACTCTTAGGCCAGAAATTTCCCCCCGTTGGGGGGGTTGTGTGGGGGCAGGCGGGCGGGGGCTGGGGCGTCCCCGATCGGGTCCACGTCGCCATTTTACGTGGGTAGGCCAAATTAAGGCCCGCCCATCATGATGTGCACCCAGAAGCACTGAGCGCTCCCTGTGCAAGCGGAGGGGGGGGGGGGATGGGATTCTCCGAGTCATTCCCTGTACTGTTTTGTGAATGCGCACGAAAGAGCGCAGAGATCTCCCGGAAGCACAGAGGTGCCTCAGGGAGATTTGTTTCATTGTTAAACTTTTAATTAAAGGATTTTTAAACTTTGAAAACATGTCCCCTCATGTGACACTATCACATGAGCTGGGACATGTCAAAGAATAAATGTATACATTTTTATTAGATTTTAAAACTGTTCATGAAACTTCAACCTTCATCCTTAAGGTTGGACGGGCAGCTCATTAAATTGAGTTAATTAGGTTTTAAATGGTCATAATAGGCCTTTGACAGTTCGGCAGGCGCGCAGCCGACTCGGGACACCCGCCTGACGTCACCGCGCACCATTTTATGCGTCAGCGAGTGGGCCCCACCCTCAGCTTGCCAAAGGGAAAATGCTGCCCTTAAATTCTATAAATTCTATAAATTCTAAGGATTAGAAGGCAGCAAACATAACCCTGTTATTTTAAAAAATGAGGAAAAGATGAAATGGGGAACAATAGGCCAATTAGCCTATGTCAGCCATAGGCAAAATGCTAGAATCTATTATTAGGGACATGGTAACAAGCACTTAGAAAATCATAATATGATTAAACAGTCACACAGGTTTGTGAAAGGGATATCATGTTTGACAAATGAGTTAAGCATTTTTTGATGAACTAACTAGTAAGATGGATAAAGGGGAATGTACAGATGTTGTGCATTTGGATACTCACAAAGCATTCGATAAAGTGTCACACAAGAGGTTATTGCACAAGCCTATAGCCATGGTATTGGGAGTAATATATTAGCATGGAGTGAGGATTGGTTAATGGAGAGAAAACAGAGGCTAGGGGAAGAATTTTCCCCCCCCGTCAGGAGGGATGTTCAAGAGCGGGCACGCCTCTGATTGGCGCCCCCAATCGGGGACACGCCGCAATTTTACATGGGCGGGCCAATTAAGGCCCACCCAGCAAGACGTCCACAAAGAAGCGTTATGAGCTCCCTGTGCATGCACGTGAAAGAACGCACTCATCTGCCTGAGCTGTAAAAGCTACTTCTCAAAATTTCTTTCTATATCATGTGAGCATTATATAACCAGTTATATTATGTAAGTTTTACCATCTCTAGGAGCTTATTCCCCACCCATTACACACTTGTATCATTGTTCTCTCAAGCTTTAGAGTCAAAGTATGAATTATGTTAATCCATAGTTCAGAAAACCTGTTCTCGGCTATATTTTGTAGTCCCAAGAACAGCCAGGGGATTACAGCTATTGCTGGTTTAAGGAAAACCTGGGAGAAAATCTCATAAAGAAGTCAAATATATTTATATTATTTACCATTCTCCAGGCAACCTAGCTGGAAAATTAGCCGGGAGCAATAGATTTAAAAGATTCCTACTAAGTCCCGATTAGAGAGAAGCACAGACTGTTCCCTCTCGACAGCCTCCTATTGAACTTGGAGAAATTGGAATTGGAATTCTCCCAGCACATAACTTTCATAGGAGCCAAATTCCAGACTGTCTTAGATCTAGTATTCCTGTCAGAGGAATGTTTCCTGGACATACAACAACAGCTGGTATCTTTTAGTTGGGCCACAGAATTGTAGCCAAAGCCTATGTCAATTTGGAGCTGATAGTAGTAGCCATCATTGTAGTAATGGACACTAGACTTTCATGAGGCTTTTACAACTGGTCATTAGTAGTATTAGTGTTAATGATCATCCAACAGAATAATTCTCCCTCAGAGGAGGCCCTAGTGATTGAAGGACAAAACATTTTTTTTAAGCTGGTGTCTCACTGATCACCATCCTGTACGGAATTCACACCTCTCTTCCTGTCTTGGGAGTGCATCTGGAGCACAGATGGTTACAGAACACTTGGTCCTCCCAGCTATTTCAATGACACATAGATTAGAATTAAGAACCATCTTGCTCACTATGACACATTTTTTAACTTTAACTTTTAACTGGGCTTCCTAATTGTCCATCATCTAGCTGAAACTCAAGCCATTTGATAACTTGCTTTTCTAAAGCAGAATACACTTGTCTATCCTGTCTCTCAGGAAATTACTGCCATAATATTTCAGAGGAGTATCCATGATGGAACCTTTCAGCACAGAGTGAAAATGCACGATGAGAAGCATATCTGACAGTCTTGGCATAACTGCTTGCCTGTACTCTTGGAAGATAAGTCAGATAAACTCCAAAACAAAAACAGAATTACCTGGAAAAACTCAGCAGGTCTGGCAGCATCGGCGGAGAAGAAAAGAGTCAACGTTTCGAGTCCTCATGACCCTTCAACAGAACTGAGTATAGTTAGGAGAGGGGTGAAATACCAAGCCTGTGATCTCTACTATCTAGAAGACAAGCTAGGCAGTGGGTGCATGGGAACACAAATACTTCTAACTTCCCCTGAAACCTCCCCATACTATCCTGATTTGGAAATATATCAGAGCTCCATTATCATCACTGGGTTAAAATCCTAGACCTCCTCCCAAACAGAACTGTGGGAGTACCTACATGAGACAGGCTACCGTGGTTTAAGAAGGCAGCTCACCACCATCTTCTCAATAGCAATTAGAAATGGGCAATAAATGCCGGCATTGCCATTGAGGCCCACATTTTTCTTAATTTTCTCACCTTTGCATCTGGGCCCTGGGGCTGCAATAAAAAGATAAAAGTTTTTTTTTAACTTTTATTTCAAGAAAGTTACCAGAGTAAAAATTGGTCACCATTGTGCCAGTTTTCAGAATGGGGAAAAAGCAAAAGTGACCGATGTTGCAGGCGCTCCAAGGACACCTGGAAAATCTCTGATGCTGATTTTTGAGCATCTGGAGTGTCATCTAAAACAGGCATAAGGCTTCTTGCCTCTGCTAATAAGGGACCCAATGCACGTTTTAGGACATTTCAAGGAAATTGGACTGCCCTGAGCAATGCTGGCACCAGGACTTCACTCAGGTTTTAGAAGCAAGTAACCACCACCAAAAAGGAAAGACAAATTTTTAATTTTTAAAAAAATATGGAACCCCTGGATTCCCAGCACTCCTAATGGATGCTGCCAGCCTCGATTGTCCCCACCTCCCCGCTGTCCTGTCCTCCACCTCCTAGGTCCTGGCTAAGGCTATTCCCAATGAGGCAAGTCACCAAAAATTCAATCCTCCTGAAGGCTGAGCTGCTTGTTGAGGTGTGACAGGTGTAGGCAACTTACACAATTTCAAGCCATTCTGTTCTGGCATGCACTGCCCATGCGGTGTCGAGTTTGGGACCCAAAAAAAGACCCAGACAAATTTCTATTCTTCAGTTCTCAGGTTCCCTCTCCTTCCTGCAAACACTTTTCTAGCTTGTCTTTCAAAGTAGGGGTGATTTGTGTTCTATGACAAAAATAGGATCTTTAATGCCTCGATCAAGGATAACATGCTATGCTTTATCAATTGAGTTAAAGCATTGCAGGTCAAAGAGTCATTGGTATAAATGGGTAAAAGACACGTTGAGAATTGAGGTCAGGATTGTACTTCTTATACAAAGAATGATTAATATCTGGAATCGTCTTCCAGATATGGTGATGGAGGAAAAACCCTGGAGTCATTGAAGGGGCAGATTAATACTGTGATGGGAGGATTTCAGGTTTTTATAGAAGGATGGGCTAGATGTGCTGATTAGTCTCCCTTATTTGTACTCTGCCTTGTGAATTGATTGCTGGTGCTAAAAATTATTAACATCATTATGACACCAAGGCAGTCTACTCACTAAAAGTCTATAATAGAGAAAGAGTGACATTTCTAATCAAGTATTAACATAATAAAGACAAAAACAAAATTCTGCAGTGGCTGGAAATCTGAAATACAAAGAGGAAATGCTCAGCAGGCCAGGCAGCATCTGTGGAGAGAAAAACCGTTAGTATTTCAGGTCTGTGACATTTCATCAGAACTGAGGAAAGATAGAAATCGATGGAATGAAGGCCATTTGCTGAGGCAATTTAGGATCACGTTCTACTTTTAGAACACATTCAAAATTATATATGTAATGGTTAAAATGTATGGCAGCATATTATTTAGTCTTCTCAGATGTTGTGGAACATCACACACATTTGTGTAAAGAAATGTGAAGAAAAGATGGCCACCTAAAACTGTACTTTCATCTTGGGATAAAAAATTAATATACGTGAGTTGAGTTTTGAGGTGCCCTTATTTTAGAGGTTATTGTAACAATTGACAAAGCTCCTGACACAGAGCCTTGAGAGCCAGCTGAGCTAGAGGCAACTAGGAGGATAGGTGAACTATGTTCTTGAATCCACTTTACTGGCAAAATCCCAAGGGACACAAAATAGGCATCTGCAACTCATGTAAATGAAGTCTTAGGCCCAATATCAACAACAACTTCTGTTTATATAGAACATTTAACCATAGAGGCATAGAAAAGTTACGGTGCCGAAAGAGGCCATTCAGCCCATCGTGTCTGTGCCAAAAGGAGAAAAAAGAAACTAGTTGCCCATTTTAATCCCACTTGCCAGCACCTGGTCTGCAGCCTTGCAGGTTACAGCATTCAGATGCAGATCCAGGTACCTTTTAAGTGAGTTAAGCATTACAGCCTCAACCATTAACTTAGACAGTGAATTCCAGATGCCCACCACCTTCTGGGTGAAAATGTTTTTCCTCATGTCCCTTATAATCCTTCTACCAATCATATTAATTCCATGCCCCCAGGTAATTGACCCCTCAGCTAGGGGAAACAAGTCTTTCCTGTCTACCCTATCCAGGCTCCTTATAATTTTGTACACCTCAATTAGGTCACGCCTTAGCCTCCTCTGTTCTAAGGAAAACAACCCGAGCCTATCCAATCTCTCCTCATAGCTGTAATTTTCAAGCCCTGGCAACATTCTTGTAAATCTTCTCTGCACACTCCCCAGAGCAGTTATGTCCTTCCTGTAATGTGGTGACCAGAACTGTACACAAAATTCCAGCTGTGGCCTAACCAGCATTTTATACAGTTCCATCATTACATCACTGCTTTTGTATTCAATACCTCGCCCAATAAAGGAAAACATTCCAAATGCTTTCTTGAGCGCCTTGTCCACCTGTCCTGCTATCTTCAAGGACCTGAGGGTATGCACTTCAAGGTCTCTCATTTCCTCAACCCCTCTCAATAACTTCCTGTTTGTTGAGTGTTCCCTTGCTTTGTTTGCCCTCTCCAAATGCATTACCTCACACTTTTCCAGATTGAATTCCATTTGCCACACCAACTCAACCAAACCATTGATATAATTCTGGAGTCAACAGCTATCCTCCTCACTATCAACTATATGGCCAACTTTGGTGTCATCTGCAAATTTTCCAATCAGCCTCCCACATTTAAGTCTAAATCATTAATACAACACCAGCAAAGGACTTAACACTGAGCCATGTGGAACACCACTGGAAACATTTAGAAAAACATCCATTGACCATTACCCTTTGTTCCATGTCACTGAGCCAATTTTGGATTGAACCTGCCACCTTCCCCTGTACCCCATGAGATTTCACTTTCCTGACCAGTCTGCCATGTGGGACCTTGTCAACTGCCTTACTTAAATCCATGTAGACAACATTCACTACACTACCCTCATCAATCCTCCTTGTTACTTCCTCAAAAAATTCTACTAAGTTAGTGAGACATGATCTTCCCCTAACAAAACTATGCTGACTACCCCTGACCAATCCGTGCCTTTCTGGAATTCAATCTGGACAGTTTACCCTGTCTCTCAGAATTCTTTCCAATAACTTGCCCACCACTGAAGTCAGACTGACTGGCCTATGATTTTTCTGGCCTATCCCTCACACTCTTTTTAAATAATGGTACAACCTTCGCAGACTTCCAATCCTCTGTGACCTCGCCTGTATCTAGTGAGGATTGGAAAATGATCCTCAGGGAATCCACTATTTCCTCCCTGGGTTCCTTCAACAGCCTGGGATACAATCCATCCGGCCTTGGTGATTTATCCACTTTCAAGGATGCCAGTCCCTCCAGTACTTCCTTTCTCACTATGCTTATTGTATCTAATATTTCACATTCCTCCTCATTAGCTAAAATGTCTGTAACATCCCTCTCTTTAGTGAAGACAGAGACAAAGTACGCATTGAGAACCCTGCCAACATCTTCAGCATCAACACACAAGTTACCACGTGCATCGCTGATAGGCCTACTTTTTCCTTAGTTATTCTCTTGCTCTTAATGTACTTAATGTAAAACATCTTTGGATTTTCTTTGATTTTACCTGCTAAGATTTTTTCGTATCCTCTCTTTGCTTTCCTAATTTCCACTTTTACTTCACCCCTGTACTTTCCATACTCCACTAGGCTTTCTACGTATTAAGTCTTTTATGACTGTCATAAGCTTTCTTTTTCAGCTGTATCTTGGCGGGTATGCTTCTGGATAACCAGAGGGCTCTGGATTTGGCAATACCACCCATTATCTTTGTGGGGACATGTCTACACTCTGCCCATAGAACCTCGCCTTTGAATGCCTCTCACTGATCTGACACAGATTTTCTTTCTAATAGCTGTATCCAGTCCACTCTCACCCGCTCATCTCTCAGTTTTGTAAAATTTGTCCTCCCCCAGTTTAGAACTTTTATTCCTGTTCTATCTTTGCCCTTTTCCATAATGATGCGAAATCTAATTATATTATGGTCACTATCTCCAAAATAGTCCCCCACTGCTACTTCATCCATTTGGCCAGCTTCATTTCCTAAGACTAAATCTAGGATTGCAGCCCCTCTCATTGGGCTTGTTACATGCTGGCTAAAAAAGTTCTCTTCAAGAATTTTGCACCCTCTGTGCCCTTCACACTGTTCGTATCCAAATTGATATTAGGGTAGTTAAAGTCCCCAACGATTACAGCCCTATTGTTTTTGCGCTCAGAAATCTGTCTACATATTTGCCCTTCTAACTCCCTTCCACTATTTGGGGGTCTATAGTACACTCCGAGCAGTGTGCCTGCCCTTTTTTTTATTTATGTGCTCAACTCATACGGCCTCATTTGATGCTTCATTTAGTATATTATCCCTCCTCACAGCTGTAATTTATTCTTTAGCCAATAATGCTACATCCCCACCCTTTTTATCCCCTCCCTAACTTGTCTGAAAACTCTATATCCAGAGATGTTGAGCAATTTTTGCCCCTCCTTGAACCAAGTTTCCATTATAGCGGTGATATAATGCTGCCATGTGTCTACTTGTGCCCTCAGCTCATCGGCTTTAACCTAGGAAAAATGGCCCACGACATTACACAAGAGTATTATCAAACAAATTTTGATACCCGGCCACATAAGGAGATAATACACTAGGCAACTAAAAACTTGGTCAAGGAGGGAGGTTTTAGGAAACAACCTAAAGGAGGAAAGAGGGATAGAGAGGCAGAGAAGTTTAGGAAGGCAATTCCAGGTTTAGGTCCTAAGCAGCTGAAGCCAAGGCCACCAATTGATGAAAACAAGGGATGCGCAAGAGACCAGAATTGAAGAAGTGTAGGCATCTTGGAGGGTTATTGGACTGCAAGAGGTGGAAGGAGGTAATCTTGATGATGGAATGAACATGGGGATGGAAGCTCAGCTCAGGGTCAAATACAACGCCAATGCTGCAAACATTCCGGTTCAGCCTCAGCCAGTGGCCATAGGGTTGGTTGGACTCAATGGCTGGGGAATGGAGTGTGCCTTGGGTCTATCTGTCCTTGCGCAGGAATTGATCTCTGCACTTGTGGGGAGATGGTGATGTGGTGGCAATGTCATTGAACTAGTAATCCAGAGGACCAGGCTAAGACCCTGGGGACATGGGTTCAAATCCCACCACGACAGCCAGTGCAATTTAAATTCAATTAATTAAATCTAGAATATGAAATAAAAAGCTCATCTCAGCAATGGTGGCCACAAAACCATTGTCGATTGTTGTATAAACCCATTTGGTTCAGTAATATCCTTTAGGGGAGAATATTTGCTCCTTACCTAGTCTGGCCTACATGTGACTCCAGACTCACTGCAAAGTGGTTGACTCTCATCTGTCTTCTGAAATGGCCGAGCAAGCCACTCAATTCAAGTGATTAGAGATGGGTAATAAATGCTGGCCTTGCCAGTGACACCCATATCCCATGAAAGAACAAAGAAGGAAAATCTCAGTTTGCAGCAACAGGCCAGTGCAATCCAATTTCACCCAAAAAACATAGATTCCATTATGTGAATGTAAAGAGACCTCTCAGAACTAAAACTGCCAGAATATTAATTTAATTGTTTGTATTTGGAAGTTAAATAATTGTTAGGGTACTGCATCTTGTATTGGTGCCAGCTGGAAGGCAAAAATCCACCTCACAGAATTGGAGGTTATTCCAAATAAGCAGTGCTCTTTATTTTTATTAAAAATGGATAATAACTCTATTAATGTAGATTTTAATATCTGTCAAAATAATGAGTACCTGTGATTTTGCTGTGGTTGATTTCCTGCAACTTGAATTCATTAGTGGGAATCACAGTATAATTGGATTAAGAATCCTTTCAAACTTTTCAAATGGCTAATGAGCCATTTATCTGGTATAAAGGCCAAATCTTCAGTTCATTCAAATATGGAACACACAAAAATGTAGCAAATGGCACAACAAAACACTAAGAAAGTCTTGTTCAACTGCATTTTTGGAAAATGTGCTGATATTTTAGGAGTGAGAAGGTAGTGTACAAAAATTAACAGGAAGCAAATGACACAGAAATACATCAGTTATCAGCTTGTGATCAGCTATTGTGATGAAGGGGGTTTGGAAAGACTTTTAGTGCCTTTCACAACTTCAGGACATCCAAAGTGCTGTTTAGCCAATGAAGTACATTTAAAGAGTAGTCAATGTTGTAATGTAGGAAATAAATATTCTAACTTGAATGGAAATGATAAGATTAGTATTAAAAAGGAAAAGCAAAGGATATATATGAAGATGATAGCTGTTCTATATGGATAAAATAAAAAGTTTTACTTATGCAAAAACATGGATGAATTTGAAAGAGTTGAACAAGCCTGTCTTAATATGCAATCTGCCACATGAAATATTCCAAAATAATGCTGGTGTTCCTGGAAAGCAAAAGCAGAATGTTGGCCCAGATTTTCAAGTTTCTGTCCATGTCGGAATGGATGTCGGGGGCGGGGGGGTGGGGGGCGGGGGGGGTGGGGGTTGCAGAATTAAAAATGGTGGGCAGGACCCAATTCCCATCACCATTCCCAGTGCTGCCAATTTTTGCTGATGAGAAATAAGGGCGTAGGGAGCAAGTCCACGCCCTACACTCCAACCTGGCCAGTTCCCTTGCTGGGATACACATCTCATACTGCACCCGCCAAAACTTTTGTGGAGTCCAGCCAGCTTCTTGAGGACTTGTGCTTTACACCCCTCAGAAAAGTCGTGAACCATAGTCCGGATTCTGGAACATTTTGAAAGGTGTTAGGTAAGTCTAAAATCTCCTACCCATACCCCTTCCATGCCCCCCATGCCCCTCCATGCCCATTCACCCAATATGCACTATGCACAGAACCAATGTGCCATATAATAAGAATGACAACCCTTGAAATGCTCACGAGTAAAACACCCATACAGAAACCTGCTTTTAAAAAACCTGCTGTTCTTACAAACTTATAAAAGTGTCAATCAGACACTGCCATCCAAGCTTCAATAACAAAAACTTTATCCTACATCACACCTCTTAATCTTGTCCAAATAAATTTACACACGTTGAAAAAACAGATCAAAGAAAAGATAATTTTCTTTAGGCTGATAAAGATGTCAACCAATCAAAGCTAACACTCCACTTCAGCTATATAAACAGACTTCTCCTGAACTAATCCATTAATGAGCCTTCATAATGACACCATCTGGAGAAATAGATATCTGGTCATCTGTTTCTGTTGATATGTTTGCCAGATAAGGTCAGAATCTCATCTCGGAGTTAGATGTGACACCAAGGTTAAGAAAAGACTTGCTAATCTCAAACTGTAGCCTGGGAAAGGGATGGAGTTGGCTGCTAGGCAACAGAGTTTGAAGTGGGGGCTGAAAATAATGAGCTGAATTTTACGTTGATTAGGCGGGCATGTGCCCAACCGAATCGGGCATGAAATCGCACGAGATGACATCGGGCAGGCGTCCGATGTCACCGCGCACTTGTGCGATATTTCGCTCGGCGGGTGGGCACAGAAGTCGGAAGCGCACCGACCGACAATTAAGAGGGCAATTAAGCCCATTAACGGAGCAGTTGTCTGCTATTTTTCGTTGCCCAAACAACCTTATGGTTGGCAGATGGGCGAATCCGCCAGGCGGCCTTTACACTTTTCGTGAAACCTCTTCCAAGGGTGGCATGAGGTTTCCAAATAAAATAAAAATAAAAATCTGTGGGCAGGATTTTTATCATTTATACTTTCAGGTGCCTGATCGTGATGCTCGGACATTTTTTTTCTGCTTTTTAAAACTCTATTGTAACATTTTCCGATCTGCAACTCTCTGAGGCAGCTCTCTGCCTTCAGGGAGCTTTCTCTCAGCGTTCACCTGCACCCGCATTGACCTCATCGCCCACCCTCCTCTCGCCCCCACCCCAGCAGCGCTGAGCTTTACAGCGTGCGCTCCTCACAGCGTGAAATCGTGGTCGGCGGCCAATCACAGTCAGCTGTCCATTTCCTGGCCGATCCTGGGCCAGCCAATCAGGCCTGCCCAGCTAAAAATTCAGGCCAATAGATTCAGTCTTCCCAGTATTTCGTTGAAGGAAATATCTGCTCATCCAGTACTGGATGTCAGATAAGCTGTCAAGAGAGATGGTGGTGAGGTGGAGCTGGGTGCTGCCAACATGCATAGGAAAACTAACACTGTGCTTTCAGATGATGTCACCGAGGAGCAGCATCCAGATGAGAAAAAGGAAGTCAGCAGCATGGTAAATCTGTAACTGTCTCTTCTGCTGTTCCGAATGCTCCCTGCTGAAATGTATCTATGTGAGTGAAGGATGAAAACATGGGCAAATGGAGTGCAGCTGACTAACTGATTGAGGACTTGGAGTTTAGCAAGAGGGGCATTTTAAGTGATAATTTTGTTCTTAAATTTTACTCTTAAAATTTAATCTAGCCTGTAATGAGCAGTAACTGGAAAGCACCGTGTAAGCAGGCTAAGTTCTTTCTTTCTTGCAGTTTAGACAGGGTAAACTTACTCTCAGCTGTAGGAGCTGAGTAGTTAATTGGCTAACTGGTTGAATCTGGTTACCGTAGCCCCAGTTCAGTTTGCTATAAGTTCAGGGTTCTTTAATGCAGCCTTGACAAATGGAGTGCAGCTGAGCTAACTGAGTGAAGACTTGGGCCAGGATATTCCGTGCCCGCCGACGTCGGGTGTTTTCGGTGGTGTGAGCAGACAATATGGTGCGATCGGATTCACAACGGTGTTGAACCAGTTCGTGATCGTCCGCTCAGCCCATCAATGGCAGACCGCATTTCTTACCATCGGACATCGGGAATCTCATTGTAATACATCTGCGTAGCGTTATTAGGCCAGCCTGCCAGAATCGTTCCCCCCAACACTGGATTGTCCGTCCACATCAGCGGGAAAGCACACTGACGTGCTTCACAACGACATACAAAGGGCATGCACTTGGCAGCCACGCATTAGGGAAACTTTGTATAAGGTGGCCATTCCCCTGCAGCTGAACCAGTTCAGGCGTAGCCACATTGATATGATTGGAGTCAGGCTTCTAGTTTATCTCAAGCAATGCAGAGGCATCAAAGTGCCACCAAATACTCCAGAGCTATTCACCACCCCCCACTCCCCACCCCGCACAGACTGCCACGTCATGAGCATTTCAGTGGACGGCAGAACAGATGGACGACTGCACACGTTGCACAATCTCCTTGCTAAAGCTGGCCATGGAGCAGTCACTGCTGGAGATGCTCACAGCCCCTTGCAATGTCAGCATCCTGGTTTGGACCCGTCTCTCCCATGGTTCAAACTAACAGCTCAGCCTTGCAGTGCGGGTTAGGAGAATACCTGCGCCTGAGCTGAGAGCACAGCATGCAGTCCAGTGGGCAAAGCTTCCGCCAATCAGTTGGGTGGAGTGGGGCGGAGGTGGGTGGGGTTATGAGCAAGCCATGCAGCGCACTCATCTCTGGCCATCCAAGTGGTGACCAGTACTCTCCGGGAAGCATTAAGGGGCCGCCACACTTAACCAGGACAGGTTCTTAGTACACCCATGTTAACCCACATGTCTCTCTCTTCTTCCTGCAGAAGAGTACATCAGGATCATGGAGCCTGATGAATTAGCTGTATGCCTTGAGGCTTACAGAGAGCGAAGGTGACAGAGAAGAGAGCAACTGAGGCTCCTGGCCGTGCAGAGGGAGGAGCAGCACCCTCAGGAAAAAGGCGTTGCTGGGGCTCCCGCACATACCACCCAATAGCCACAGAAAGCCATGGCTGGTAGGCACATAGCAACACCCAGGGTCTATAGACGCCACTTTTCATTCCTGCAGGTGACCGAGAACCAGTGTCGCCATAGACTGCGCAAATCTAGGGAACTGGTCAGTCACATCTGCCAGCTACTGCAGGATTTGGCGCCATGTGGACATGGAAGGCATCAAGTGCCAGTGGCTGTGAAAGTGGCCATGGTGCTCAATTTCTAGGCCAGTCGCTCCTTTCAGGGCTCCACAGGTGACCTCTGTGGGATCTTGCAAGCCTCCACACACAAAAGCATCCTTGAGATCATGGGTGTCATCTTCACAAGGGCACACAACTTTGTGCATTCCACCCGGGACCAGGATAGCCAGGATGCAAGAGAGATTGGATTTGCCCAGATCTCAGGCTTTCCACAGGTTCAGGGTGAAATCGACTGCACTTATGTGGTGCTCAGGTCTCCGCCGCAACATGCGGTGAACTATGTCAACCATAAGGGCTTCCATTCGCTAAATGTGCAGCTTGTGTGTGACCACCAGAAACGCATCCTGCAGGTGTGCGCACAGTTTCCAGGGAGTGTGCATGACACCCACATCCTCAGTCAGTCACAGATCCCTGAAGTCTTCCAGGGTCCACAGAAGCAGCAGGGTTGGCTCCTCGGGGACAAGAGCTACCCACAGAGGCTGTGGCTGATGACACCCGTCCGGCGGCCTTAGGCTACAACAGAACGACGCTATAATGAGGCTCATGCAGCAGCTCACAACTTGGTGGAGCAGACCATTGGGATGATGAAAATGAGGTTCCAGTGCCTGGACCGGTCTGGTGGAGCCCTGCAATACAGTCCGCAGAGGGTGTCACGCATTGTCGTCATCTGCTGCGCCCTTTACAACCTGGTGCTCCAACGGAGAGAGGAGCTGGCTGAGGGGGAGGAGATGGAGGAGCTGGAGGTCTCCTCTGATGAGGATACCAAAGTGGATGAGGGTGAGGAAGTCCTCAAAGGTGATGATGACAGGGATCAGGCCCTCGCACTGACTTGGGAGGCCTTCATAGCTGCTAGATTTGTGGAGGATGATGATGACATGCAGTGAGGTGATCCCACAGAACCTCACATTGCATATGTGGATGTTTGACTCCAGTCTAGCTTATAGGAGTGCACATACCCTCTGTGAGAATCCTCCTATCATGGAGACATAGTGGATGCCCTAATAGTCACTTGATTGCAGGAGGATGATGATGACATGCAGTGAGAACACCCCATAGATCTTCATATAGCCTCTGTGAATGTCTGACTCCTGTCTGGCCGAGGGCAGCTCACTTGCGCTCTGTGATCAGGATCATATCATAGAGACGCAGCCATTAAACTTCAGAAGCATGTGACCCTTTGTCAGCCTTCAGCACCTGAGCCCTTCAGAAGCACAACATCACTGGTCACAGATGCTGAAGAGATGGGGGCCAGCCCCACCTTAAAGATGCTGAGAGTACACAGAGAGAATGATGGAGTCTAAGGTGCCTGCCCAATACTTTCTGGCAGCAATGACCAGCACTGCCGAGGTGCAGGCATCAGTAATATGTCCTGGGAGTGTGAGGCTGGACCATCACTTTGGTCTGAAGGCTGCACAGAGCACAGGGAAGAGGCCGTGGACTGAGACACCTGCCTGTAGGTTGTGCAAAAAGGTTTCACATCTGAGTGACAAGAACACTGTTCATCAGATTAAGGAGCCATAGGCAGGGAGACATTTTTGGAGTTTATTGATAATAGTGAACAGTATGTACTAATTCTTCGTTTGATGTTTTGTTTGCACTTCATTCCCACGCTCCTGATCTACGGACACCCGGTGCGGAGGGGGGCCGGGAAGGAGGAGGACCTCCTTGTGAACCTGCTCCTGGGCCTGGCCAACTTAGCCATTAACAGGTCCAGGCAACGGGCGATCAAGGGGGTCATCCCACCCGACTGTCTGCCCCTCTTCTGCGGCTACCTTTGCGGCCGGGTGTCCCTGGAGAGGGAGCACACGGTGTCTGCCGGCACCGTCGAGGCCTTCTGTGCCCGGTGGGCACTGCGGGGAATGGGGTGCTTTATTGACTCTCTTAATCACATTTTGGTTTGATGTTGTAAGTTTCCTTTAAATTTTGCCTTTGGTTTTGCAGTCTCCCTAACTTAAAGGGCTATATTTATTTTATACCTCATTTTGTTAATTTAGTCTAATTGGTTGACTCCAAAAGAGTTAATTCTTCTTAACTTTCCTAACCCTGCTGCTACGTCTTGGTGCTCTCCGGATATCCACAGTGGAGGTAGGGGCAGACAGCGCAATGCCCTGCCTGTGATGACCTTGGCGGGTATCCTCTGCAGGGCCGAGACTTGGGGGGCCCCGGCCTGCTTTTGGGGTCCTGATGTGTGGCAGTGGCACCCTCCTTGACCTGTGGAGCTGGAGCTGCTGAGGTCTGTAGCGTTAGGACAGTCTACATCTGAACCGTGCTGGGGCTGCTGTCCTCGCGAGCCACCTAACTAGGGAAGTATAGAGAGTTTTAAACTGAATAGTGGGGCCATGGGATCAAATTTGGGAGGATGTAGTAAACCAAAGAGCAGAGACAAGGCAAGAGAGACAGGTATTAATATGGGAACAGATAAACGGACTATGACAGGAAGGGAGAGAGAGTACAAATCTAACAGTAAACCAGCAGGTAAGGCTAGACTCCACAAAAACAACGAAAGGACAAACCTAAAGGCTTTGAATGCACGTAGCATTCAAAACAAAACAGATGAACTGATAGCGCAAATAGAAATAAATAAGTACAATCTGATAGCCATTACAGAGACATGGCTACAGGATGACATGTATATTGAAGGATATGTGACATTTAGGAAGGACAGGAAGTTAGGAAAAGGTGCAGGGGTGGCTCTGTTAATTAATGGTGGTATTAGCATTTTTGAGAGGGATAACCTAAGTTCAGGAAACCAGGATGTAGAAGCGGTTTGGGTTAAGGTGAGGAATGATGAAGACAAGAAGTCGCTTGTGGGAGTGGTATACACGCCCCCTAATTGTAACTACACAGTAGGACAGAGTATAAAAGAAGAGGTAATGGGAGCTTGCCAGGAAGGTACAGTAATAATCATGGGGGATTTTAATCTACATACAGGCTGGAAAAATCAGATGGGAAAAGATGGCATAGATGAGGAGTTCACAGAATGTTTTCAGGATAGTTTCTATGAGCAGCACATTCTGGAGCCAATCAGAGAGCAGGCTATACTATACCTGGTATTGTGCAACGAGATATGATTAAGTGATAACCTCCTAGTGAAAGCACTCCCATGTAGCAGTGATCATAATATGATTGAATTTTACATTCATTTTGCGGGAGTAATGTGTGTCCAAGATTAGTATTTTAAACTTAAATAAGGGCAATTATGAGGGCATGAAGCAGAGCTAGCTAAAGTGAACTGGCAAATCAGGTTAAGGGATATGTCAATTGCAGTTCTGTGGCAAACATTTAAAGGGATATTTCAGAATAGATAGAATATATACATTCCAATGAGAAAGAGAAATTCCAAGGGGGGGGCCCACCATCCATGGTTAACTAAAAAAGTTAAAGACAGTATCAAACTTAAAGAAAAGGCATATAATTACGTAAAGACAGGTGGCAGGTCAGAAGATTGGAAAGAATATAAAGAACATCAAAGAATGACAAAAAGATTAATAAGCAGGGGAAAGTTAGAGTATGAGAGAAAGCTAGCTAGTAAAATAAAGACGGGTTGTAAGAGTTTCTATAGATAAGAAAAGTTTTTTTAAAATTCATTCACAGGATGTGGGCTGCGCTGGCTGGGCCAGCATTTATTGCCCATCCCTAGTTACCCTTGAGAAAGTGGTGGTGAGCTGCCTTCTTGAACTGCTGCAGTCCATGTGGTGTAGGTACACACACCGTGCTGTTAGGGAGGGAGTTCCAGGATTTTGACCCAGTGACAGTGAAGGTACGGCGATATATTTCCAAGCCAGGATGGTGAGTGACTTGGAGGGGAACTTCCAGGTGGCGGTGTTCCCATCCATCTGCTGCCCTTGCCCTTCTGGATGGTAGTGGTCGTGGGTTTGGAAGGTGCTATCTAAGAAACCTTGGTAAATTCCTGCAGTGCATCTTGTGGATGGTACACACTGTTGCTGCTATGTGTCGGTGGTGGAGAGAGTAAATGTTTGTGGATGTGGTGCCGATCAAGCGGGCTACTTTGTCCTGGATGGTGTCCAGCTTCTTGAGTGTTGTGGGAGCTTCACTCGTCCTGGCAAGCGGGGAGAATTTTAGTAAGGAGGACCTTGCAGGGTCGACATGGCCGAGTTTGCCATTTCCAGTGCGTAGGTGGGCTCCATTTGAAGGCTTTCGAGCTGCTTTGATACCCTTGATTGGCTTGCCATTGCTGTGTGTCTGAAGTCACATGTAGGCCAGAACAGGTAAGGGCAGCAATGCACCAGATGTGTTTTCACAGCAATTGAAAAATAATTTTGTGGTCATCATTAGACTATCTTTGTTGAATTCAGATTTCACCATCTGCTGTGGTAGGATTTAAAACCAGGTCCCCAGAGCATCACTCTGGGTGTCTGGATTACTAGTCCAGCAACAATACCATTACACCATCACCTCCCCTTAACAAACTTAACAGAGCAGGCATTTGTCCTATAGAAAGTGTGTCTGGGGAATTGATAATTGAATGTAGGGAGATGGTGGATGAATTAAACAGGTATTTTGCTTTGGTCTTCACTTTGGGGACACAAGTAACCTCCGGGAGATAGCTATAAATCAGGAAATGAAAGGGAAGGAGAGAATTGGGAAAATCACAATCACCAGGGAAGTGGTATTGAGCAAATTGTTGGGGCTGCAGGCTGACAAATCCTCAGGAACGGATAGACTTTACCCTAAGGTCTTGAAGGAGGTAGCTAGTGAGATAGTTAATGCAATGGTTTAAATTTTCTAAAATTCCCTAGGCCTGAATTTTTCCGGCGTCGGGCATGCTCAGCGGGAGCTAGCGGGGGCAGTCGCGAAGCTGACCACCGCCCGCAATCGGCTCCGCACCGCATTTTATGCGGGCTGGCCAATTAAGGCCTGCCCAGCGTTATACGTGAGCGGTAGCAGGGGAGGAGGGATAACCGGGCCCAGCGCTCTTTCGTGAATGTGCACGAAAGAGCACTTCAATCTGCCTGAAGCACAGAGCTGCCTCAGGGAGATTGAAGCGCTTTAGGAAAAAAATCATAAATGGAATAAAAATTTAATGAAACATGTCCTATCATTTATTGACAGGCACACAGCCGACTACGGCGCGCGCCTGCTGAACGATACACTGCGAGACAGCGCAATGACACCGGGATGCACGTCACTTTACGCGCTGATATGTCGGGCCCGCCCCCAAACTCTGACTGTAAAATCCTGGCCCTAGATTCGGGGAAGGTTCCATTAGATTGGAAAATAGCAAATATAACTCCTTTATTCAAAAAGGGAGGGAGACAGAAAGCAGGAAACTATAGGCCAGTTAGCCTAACTTCAGTCATAGGGAAAATGTTAGAAGCTATTATTAAAGATGCAGGGCACTTAGAAAAATTCAAGGCAATCAGGCAGAGTCAACATAGTTTTGTAAAATGGAAATCATGTTTAATCAATTTATTGGAGTTCTTTGAAGGAGTCACATGTGCTGTGGATAAAGGGGAACCAGAAGATGTACTATACTTAGATTTCCAGAAGGCATTTGATAAACTGCCACATCAAAAGTTATTGCAGAAAACAAAAGCTCATGGTGTAGGGGGTAACATATTAGCATGGACAGAAGATTGGTTAGCTAACAGGAAGCAGAGTGTTGGCATAAATGGGTCTTTTTCTGGTTGGCAGGATATGATGAGTGGTGTGCCACAGGGTTCAGTGCTGCGGCCTCAACTTATTACAATTTATATAAATGACTTGGATGAAGGGACTGAAGGAATGGTTGCTACATTTGCTGACAGCACAAAGATAGGTAGGAAAGCAAATTGTGAAGTGGATGTAAGGAGGCTACAAAGTGACATAGATAGGTTAAGTGAGTGGCAAAGATCTAGCAAATGGAGTATAATGTGGGCAAATGCGAAATTGTTCATTTTGGAATGAAGAATAAAAGAGAAGCATATTATCTAAATGGTGAGAGATTGCAGAGCTCTGAGATTCAGAGGGATATGGGTGTCCGAGTGCATGAATCACAAAAAAATAGTATGCAGGTACAGCAGGTAATTAGGAAAGCTAATAGAATGTTATCATTTATTGTGAGGGGAATTGAATACAAAAGTAAGGAGGTTATGCTTCAGCTGTGCAGTGCACCGGTGAGATCACATCTGGAGTATTGTGTACAGTACTGGCCTCCTTATTTGAAGAAAGATGTAAATGTGTTAGAAGCAGTTCAGAGAAGGTTTACTAGACTAATACCAGGAATGGGTGGGTTGTCTTATGAGGAAGGGCTGGAAAGATTAGGCTTGTATCCACTGGAATTTAGAAGAGTAAGAGGAGACTTAATTGAAACCTTTAAGATCCTGAGGGATGTTGACAGGGTGGATGTGGAGAGGATGTTTCCTCTTGTGGGAGAATCTAAGACTAAGGGTCACTATTTAAAAACAAAATAAAGGGTTGCTCATTTAAGACAGAGATGAGGAGAATTTTTTTCTCTCAGGGGGTTATGAGTCTTTGGAACTCTCTTCCTTAAAAGGCAGTGGAAGTAGAGTCTTTGAATATTTTTAAGACAGTGTTAGATAGATTCTTGATTAACAAGAGGGTGAAAGGTTATCGGGGGTAAGCAGGAATGTGGGGTTTAGGTTACATTTCGACCAGCCATGATCTTATTGAATGGCAGAGCAGGCTCGAGGGGCCGAGTGGCCTACTCCTGCCAACACTTACACAATGGATGTTAGTACATATGTTCATAGGCTCATCAGCAGGAAGGTGTGTTGTCTCCTGACCCATTGCCCCCATCCATCTCTCAAAACTGTTGCCTGGGAAATGAAGCTTGGAGTAGGAAAAAGGCCCCAAAGTCTCTTGATGGAGGGCAAGGGCCTAGTAGTGGTCTCCACTTTCTCCATTGTAACCTAATCCCTTACCTGATGAAGGGCTTGGTCTCAGTTGAAGGCCTTAGTAAAATAAATTGCTGAAGTCTTCAGAGTTCTTGTGCCCAATTCAGTGTCTTCTGCTTCTTCTAGTGCAGTCCTGCTGCAGCACCACCTGCATTTCTCTTATTGGTAGTAGCAGCAACATTGATTCCACCTGGACCCTTCTCCACATACTGGATAAGACCTGATGAAGGAAATTTGGTTGGGAGCACAGTGGATTTGGGATGATGGGTAGAAATCCCACACCAACCCTGAAATGATAGGAAATGGAAAATAGAGCACAAAGATTTATTTGCGGTTTAGGGACCGTATATTTGTGTAAGGACGGGAAAAGGCAAGTTGTGCACTTTTGCAACTTCTGAAATGCATGACTGACTTTGCCCGGGATATTTGTTTTACCATTTGGGCTGGATTCACAGTGTAGTTTGCAAGCCAAAATAGAGTGCGGGAGGAGAGTGAGAGGCTTGCTTGTTAGAAGGCCTGCCTTGTTTCTTGGAGGCAGCACCCTGCTCCTAATATCGTTTAAAGGCCCCCTTCCCTTCATCCTCTCGCTCATCCCACCCACCACCATGCCCCCTCCATACCTCCATTAATGCTCCATTTCTCCTCAGATCACTCATGCCCCCTTCATGTCTCCATGTATACTCAGTAGCTACTCATCTAATATCTACTATGTACAGTCCACAGGAGCCGTGCAATAGCAATTAGGATTATTTTAAATGCCGATGTAAAATCTAATAAAACTCTCATTCAAAAATCTGTCATTGATACTACAAAAATATCTGTACACCTTAGAAACAAATTAAGCCCTTAAGTGGCCATTAAGTTGTGCAAACAAACAACCATGTACTTAAAAACCACATCAAAGGCAGAGCATGTTATTACAACCTCTTAAAACTGTCTATCATTCCCCTGACCATCAGTTTTTGGACTCAGCCAAACATTCATAATGGCCACAGTTATCAAAACATTGGCTTGCAACCCCAACAGCCTGAAAATGAAAGACAGGTGGTGTGTTTTTTTCATTACAAAGCAGGCTGCCTGTCCATCAATGGAGGAGAGCAGGTGTTTGGGTTTTATTTTATTCTTCAAAAGCAGGGGTTTGTTTTTTCAAAACCAGCTGTCTATACAATTAAGTCTCAGTACCAAATTTGACAGGAGGGTTTACCAGCACAGTTTTCTACATTTTTGAATGCATTATAGCACTTTCTGAAATAGGATAAGTACTGTAATGCATGCCAACACTTACACAATGGTGATTAATGTAAGGGTCAACTTACCTTTGCAGGATGAAGTCCTGTAATGAATCACGATATTACAAAGACATCTGCATTACAGCATTTAATAATATCATTTGAATGTGTCAGAACATTTAACACTTACTTGTCAGAACTTGACAGGCCCTGGTGTGGGTCATGTGCTTTCTCACAT
Source organism: Cetorhinus maximus (assembly GCF_964194155.1). Taxonomy (NCBI): domain Eukaryota; kingdom Metazoa; phylum Chordata; class Chondrichthyes; order Lamniformes; family Cetorhinidae; genus Cetorhinus; species Cetorhinus maximus. The sequence goes on along the minus strand of NC_135880.1, from coordinate 119,195,027 downwards.
AACTGTGTGGGCAGTACTGTATCAGTCCCACATTAACCCTATGTGCACCAGACCCTCATATTACACCTCCCCCAAGTCTTTATCCAATGTATTTTAAGTTATTCTAGTTTACCCCATGTATTTACATTGCTATTACTACCCCATCTCCCCGCTTCAGGTCAATTGCTTCATAGGTTCAGGCAGTCTGAAGGCCTTATGACCCTTCCATATCTTATTCGCACTACTGTCAGAGGAGTGGTAAGCTGGATTACTGCTGGCTCTCCCTGCAAGTTTGGAAATTCTTTTGGCATCTGAGTACGTTCCTCAATATCTCTCCATTGCACAGTGGGTACGGGCAGCCTGGTGATGAGGAGGAGGCTCCTCCTGTTTCTCCTGACTGTTGCTTCTGCAGTGCCTGCCAGGTAGGAATGAAGTTGGTCCTCGTCTTTTCTAATGACAGTACCTTCTCTCTCAAGGTCTTTAATCCAGATTTTGTCACCTTTCTGTAATTGTGGCAAGTGTCTGGTGAAGTACCTTTTGTTGTAGATGGAAGTTTGCTCCTGCCTGTAAGTCTGCTCTCTTGCTTGGATGTCCTGGTAATCCTCGGTAGCCAACTCTGGTATGATTTTTTTGCGTGCAGATGTTCCTGCCCATCAGGAGTTTGGATGGGGACAGGCGGCATTGTAAATGGGTGGACCCGTATGTGAGCAGTGCTGTGGGGAAACACTTGTTATTTTTTAGGTGGGCTTTTACAGTATGGACCCTTTTTCCACCCTCCCCATTTGACTGTGGGTGTCTCAGGGTGCAGTGGTGGAAGCCAGATGTGGTGGCGAAGTGCGTGAAGCACTCATTTGAAAATTGAGGGCCATGATCTCATCCGGGATCCCATGGCTCATGAACATCTCTTTTAGTGCCTTAATTACTGCATCTGTGGTAGTAATATATAGTTCCTTCACCTCAACCCATCTGGAGAAGCAGTTCACCACAATACAGATTGATTTGCTGTTGAAGACGAACAGGTCAACAACCAGTCTCTCCCATGGCCTGGTTGGGAATTGCATGGGGATAAGGGGTCTCTTTAGTCCTGCCTGTGCAACGCACCCAGCTGGCAATTTTCAATGGCGGGCAGAATTTTTAAGTTGGCGGGCGGGCTCAGCGGGAGTGGGCAAGGGCAGTCGCAGAGCCAATCGCTGCCCGTGATCGGCTCTGTGCCACCAATTAAGGTCTGCCCAGCGTAAGATGCAACCGGGTGCGCTCAGTGCTTCCTGTGCAGGCGGGGGGAGAGTCGGGGCCAGCGCATGAGCGCAAAAGAGCGTTTTAATCTCCCTGAGGCACGGAGCAGCCTTAAGGAGGTTGACGGGCTTCTGAAATTATGAAATAAAATGTTTATAAATTTATTTAAACATGTCCCCTTATATGACTATGTCACATGAGATGGGGCACGTTTTTATATTAATGAAATTTTTAAGTTATTTAATAAAAGCTTTAGGAAACCTCATCCCGCTCATGGATGTTTCCTAAAAAACGCGAAGGCCGCTTGGCTTTTTTGCCTGCCTGCCAACCTTAAGGTTGGACAGGCCGTAATTACAATAACCTTAATTAGATCCTTAATGGCCTTAATAGGCTGTTTACATATCGGTGGGTGCGCAGCCAACTCCGGCGCACTCCCACTGAACAAAACATCGCAACTCAGCACAATGACGTCGCAGCACATGCCCGACATCATCAGGCGTTATTTTTATGCGTCGGCGTGTCAGACCCGCCCCCGCATGCCGACTGAAAAATTCTGCCCTGTGTCTTCAATCACCTTGGAAATGCCTTGCCACCACACAACGGGTTTTGCCCGTGCTCTCTGCTTGGTGATGTCCAGGTGGCCCTGATGTATTTTCTGAAGGAGCTCTGGCTGCAAGGAGACTGGGATGACCAGCTGCTCACCATAGACCAGGAGGTTATCTATAATCGTAAAGTGTTTTTGTTATTCAAGCCAGGTTTTCATGGTCCCTCCGTTTGGTCTCTGTTGAGGCCATTCTTATTGGCAGTATCTGCAGATACAGGAACACTCTTCATTGCGCATTTATTCCTGATGGATCTGGTGGAGTTTATTTGTGGTCGCTGGCAGGTGTTTGCTTATCAATTGGGAGTACAATTCCAGTTGATTGATGAGATTCACATCCTGTTTTGTTGGGAGACCCGCTAAGGCCCTTGGAAGTGTGTCTGCTGTTGCCTGGTTTTTACCTTGGACCTTTACCGTCTCATAGGCAAACCTCATGAGGCGTAACTGAAAGCTCTGGATTCTGAGAGTCATCTCTGCTAGCTCCTTCTCATCCAATAAGGAGGTGAGTGGCTTGCGGTCCATTTCGATTATAACATTGAGGCCAATGATATAGTCTGAAAACTTCTTGCATGCCCACATAACTGCGGCAAGGTCTTCATTGTCTATGATGGCATACTTCATCTCTGTGCCCAACAGTCCTCGGGACACATAGTATACCAGTTGGTGACTTCCATCCAGTTGTTCCTGGAACAGGACCGCTCCCGGGGCTGTGGACAAAGCTATGCTGATGAGCAGGGCTGGGTCTAGTGGGCCAGAATGTCCTGGGAGAGCAGCATTGCTTTTATGCGAATTAATGTTTGATCTTAATGTGAGTCCCAGTCTTTCTCAATTAAATGCCAGTTCTGTGATTTCTGCCAAATTCAGTAAAAATTTTGCCAGCTGGTTCACCATCCCCAAGATTTGCTGGAGGTCCACAATTGAGGATGGGGTTGGGAGCTCGCTGATAGCCTTGGCCTTTTGGTGGGTCTGCTGTGATGCTTTCAGTGCTGACTATGTGCCCAGGAATCGAATTGATGCTTTGGAAAACTCGCATTTGTCATTCAGCATCAGCCCTGCTTCCTGCAGGCACTTTAAGGCTGCTGTGAGTCACTCATCATATTCACCCACCTTGAACTAATACATCATCCATATGGCAAATGGCTCCCAAAGGCCCTGCAAAATGGCCGACATTGTACATTGGAATATTTTTCGCACTGACTTGATTCCAAACGGCAGGCGATTAAAGCAGAGTCTGCCGGAGGGGATAATGAATGTTGTCAGCAGCCTGGGCTCTTCATCATGAAGGAATTGCCAAAAGCCACTGTTTTCATCCAGTTTTGAAAAAACCGGGCACTTTGAGAGTTTAGTCACGCTTTCATCTACTGAGGCCATGGGATGTATTTCTCTGGCTACGGCTTTATTGAGCTGTGTCAGGTTGAAACAGGTGCGGATAGACTCATTCGGTTTTGGGCCTGGGACCATCCCAGAACAACGTATGCTGATTGTGTGACTAGGGAGGTGATACCCATGTTTGTCATCTCTTCCAGCTGCTGGTGCATCTGCTTCATGATTGGGTGTGGGATCTTACATGGTGTGAATAGGCACACAGGTTTAGCACCCTCTCTCAGTGTGATCCTGTGTACATTTTTCAGTCACCCCAGTCCTGTGAAGAGTTTCGGGAACTCACTTTTGTACATGGAGCCAGGCCCCTGCTGGCTAACCTCGTCAATCTTCTATAACAGGTTAAGTCCAACACTGACTTTGTGGCTTAGTAATGAGCAGTCTTGACTGTGGATCACAAAGAGGGTTTCACGGATTGTTTTATTCTTGTACCTCAGTGTTGCCTGCAGGGTGCTTTTCACTGGGACCTTTAAGCCTTTTTTATTAATTCATTCACGGGATGTGGGCTTCGCTGGCTGGGCCAGCATTTATTGCCCGTCCCTAGTTGCCCTTGAGAAGGTGGTGGTAAGCTGCCTTCTTTAACCACTGCAGTCCAAGTGTGTAGGTACACCCACAGTGCTGTTAGGAATAGAGTTCCAGGATTTTGACCCAGTGACAGTGAAGCAGCGGCAATATATTTCCAAGTCAGGATGGTGAGTGACTTGAAGGGGAACTTCCAGGTGGTGGTGTTCCCATCTATCTGCTGGCCTTGTCCTTCTAGATGGCAGTGGTCGTGGGTTTAGAAGGTGCTGTCTAAGGAGCCTTGGTGAATTCCTGCAGTAAATCTTGTAGATGGTACACAGTAAATGCTGCTACTGTGCGTCAGTGGTGAAGGGAGTGAATGTTTGTGGATGTGGTGCCAATCAAGCGGGCTGCTTTGTCTTGGACGCTGTCAAGCTTCTTTAGTGTTGTGGGAACTGCACTCATCCAGGCAAGTGGTGAGTATTCCATCACAGTCCTGACTTGTGCCTTGTAAATGGTGGACAGGCTTTGGGGAGTCAGGAGGTGGGTTACTCGTTGCGTGATTCCTAGCCTTTGACCTGATCTTGTAGCCATAGTATTTACATGGCTAGTCCAGTTCAGTTTCCGGTCAATGGTAACCCCCAGGATGTTGATAGTGGAGGATTCAGTGATAGTAATGCCATTGAACATCAAGAGGTGATGGTTGGATTCTCCCTTGTTGGAGATGGTCATTGCCTGACACTTGTGTGGCGCAAATGTTACTTGCCACTTGTCAGCCCAAGCCTGGATATTGTCCAGGTCTTGCTGCATTTGGACATGGACTGCTTTAGTATCTGAGGAATCACAAATGGTGCTGGACATCGTGCAATCATAAACGAACTTCCCCATTTCTGAACTTATGATAGAAGGAAGGTCATTGATGAAGCAGCTGAGGATGGTTGGGCCGAGGACACTACCCTGAGGAACTCCTGCAGTGATGTCCTGGAGCTGTGATGACTGATCTCCAATAGCCACAACCATCTTCCTTTGTGCTAGGTATGACTCCAACCAGTGGAGAGTTTTCCCCTGATTCCCATTGGCTCTAGTTTTGCTAGGGCTCCTTGATGCCACACTCTGTCAAAAGCAGCCATAATGTCAAAGGCAGTCACTCTCACCTCACCTTGGGAGTTCAGCCCTTTTGTCCTTTTTTAAACAAGGCTACATTGAGGTCAGGAGCTGAGTGACCCTGGCAGAACCCAAGCTGGGTGTTAGTGAGCAGGTTATTGCTAAGCAAGTAACGCTTGTTAGCACTGTTGATGACTCCTTCCATTACTTTCCCGATGGTTGAGAGTAGGCTGACTGGGCGGTAATTGACTGGGTTGGATTTGTCCTGCTTTTTGTGGACATGACATACCTGGGCAATTTTCCACATAGCTGGATAGATGCCAGTGCTGTGGCTGTACTGGAACAGCTTGGCTAGGGCACGGCAAGCTCTAGAGCACAAGTCTTCAGTACTATTGCCGGAATGTTGTCAGGGCCCATAGCCTTTGCAGTATCTAATGCCATCAGCCGTTTCTTGATATCATGTGAAGTGAATTAAATTGGCTGAAGACTGACATCTATGATGCTGGAGACCTCCAGAGGAGGCCGAGATGGATCATCTACTCGGCACTTCTGGCTGAAGATTATAGCAAATGCTTCAGCCCTATCTTTTGCATTGATGTGCTTCTCCTGCTGGGGTCCTCCATCATTGAGGATGGGGATATTTGTGGAGCCTCCTCCTCCAGTGAGTATAGGTGTGTCGTGGGGGCGTCAGTCGCTGGGTCACCCCCAGCCATGGTTTTTTGTCCAATAGGATTGTTCCACTGGCTCCTGTGCCTAATTTAAAATCTGTTAAGTGCCCACTTACTGAAATGTCCACATTCCAAAACAAGAAACCAAGATCTTTGACCTCACCCAAGATGCATGGCTGTGTGTCTTCTGGGCTTGCAGTGTCAATCTCGTGGATAATCTTTGCACCTCTGTGGTTTCAGAGTTTTTGCTCTGCAGTTTGCCATAGTGTTCAAACCTGTTGCACTGAAAGCCTTAGGCTGAAATTGCAGAAAATTGGTCTCGTTTGTGGGGGTGCTTTGCTCCATAGCATTGGCCTGGTGTCTCTGCTGGCTGGGGGTGTCCCTGTGTCTTGGTTGCTTAATGAGCTGAACTATGGTTTGGCCTTTGCACGGTGGTTTATTTTCTCCCCTTAAAATGGTCCTGTACTGCTCACGGAGTTCTAACTGCCCAACTATCGGGATTGCCTTTTCCAGGGTTAGATCTTCCTTTGCTTGCATGAGATCAGAAAGTGCGTCATCCTCTACTCCTACCACTATTCTGTCTCTGATGAGTTCAGATTTTAAGCCTCTGTATTTGCAATCTTCAATGTAAAGATCATTGAAGAATGAATCGACAGACTCTCCTCGCTGTTGGATTCACTTGTTAAATTTAGCTCTTTCAAGTATTTTATTGTTTCTTAGATTAAAATAAACATTGAATGATTTCAGTACTCCTTCAAATTTAGCAGATGATTCATTGATTCCCTGTCTTGCAATAATGTCATCTTTAATCAGGCCAACCGAGTAAAGCAGTGTGTTAACCTGCTCTGCTTCTGACTTTTTGTCTAAACCTGAAGCGATGCTGTATCTCAGGGATCCTGTCCTCCAAATTCTCCAATTATGTTATTGATTTGGGTCTTGGGTTAGTCTGAATTGATTTCAAAGTGTGGAATTCTGATCCATGGTTAAATTTTTTAAAGTGTAGGTTCTGTTTTAAGGCCTTTTTAAATTTCAAGATGGCGTCGTCGTTCACTTGGAGACAAAAGGATTTCCCGTGCCTGCCAGTTTTGGTGGGCTCCGCTACAATGGCAATCGCGCTCAACCTGAAAAAAAATTCAACACTGGTTGTCGGGATTGGCAGCCTGCAGAGTTCTCTAGCTCAGCATTTTACTTTAAATTTGCAAATTTGTCAAATCCTGGCTTTTGCTTGCTCTCAGCTGAGTTTAGAAGCCATGATTGTCCCATATTTTTAATTATTTTTTTTTTCATTTTGGAGCAAGCTTGGACACCACATGTTCAGGCACCGACTCGGGGATTGGGTTTTAGTAATGGATTTTTCAAACCGCACTTCTGACTCTGAATTACTTAAAGATTTCTCAGGACTTGCTGTAGCTTGGAATTTTAAAAGATTTAGCTCACCCCTACTTGGATTGCTGACTTTGCAATTTTGGATTTGGAGCTGGACTTCCAAAGCAGATTCAATGGAGACTTCTGCTGCAGGAAGGAGTTTTAAATTTTTGCCCTCAGCTTCCAAGACTTTCTTTGGAGTTTTTTCCTGGCAATCTTTCCTTTGTGCCTCTGATCCTGGAGCTTCTTTTCAGGTCAAAATACTTTGTTAAATTTTTTCTCAGTCGTTCAACATTTTAGCATTTCACTGAATTTTCCGCAAGGTTTTGGGTTTTTCTACAAGCTGCCAGTTGTAGGGTGTTGGATACAGTTCGGTAGGTTTAAAGAAGTCTTCATACACATACGTAGGTTAACTGTATGTCTTTATTGACTCTAAGAACTATTTACAAATATACAGTAAAGGGTACAAGCGAGGAGCTGCCTCCATGCTTGCTGGTACACATGTCTCTTTCCAACACACGACCGACCTAAGGCATGGATCATGTGCTCTCTTATATCACTGTGTGGACAGGACTGCACTCAGTTCCACATTAACCCTATATGTGCCAGATCCTTATACAACACATCATGTCGAGGTATGTATTGGTTTAAGATACACCACGTTAAAGGTGCATGCACATCATATTACAATAACCTCCAGCATGTCCACTTTGTTGCAATAGGAGGTTTCTTCCTCCCATTGCTAGAGAAGAATATTTTTCACCAGCAATCCACGTGATATCATGAAACGGCTGAAGGCATTAAATACTGCAAGGACTATGGGCCCTGACAATATTCCAGTAATAGTACTGAAGTCCCGTGCTCCAGAACTTGTTGCGCCCCTAGCCAAGCTGTTCCAGTACAGCTACAACACTGGCATTTATCCAACAATGTGGAAAATTGCCCAGGTATGTCCTGTACGCAAAGTGCAGGAAAAATCCAACCCGACCAATTACTGCCCCATCAATCTACTCTCCATCATCAGTAAAGTGATGGAAGGGTCATCAACAGTGCTATCAAGTGGCACTTGTTTAGCAATAACCTGCTCACTGACACTCAGTTTGGGTTCTTCCAGGGCCACTCAGCTTCTGACCTCATGGACAAAAGAGCTGAGCTCCAGAGGTGAGGTGAGAGTAACTGCCCTTGACCTCAGGGCAGCATTTGTTCAAGTGTGGCATCAAGGAGCCCTCGCAAAACTGGAGTCAATGGGAATCAGGGGGAAAACTCTCTGCTGGTTGGAGTCATACCTAGCACAAAAGAAGATGGTTGCGGTTGTTGGAAGTCAGTCATCTCAGCTCCAGGTCATCCTTGCAAGGGTTCCTCAGGCTAGTGTCCTAGGCTCAACCATCTTCAGTTGCTTCATCAATGACCTTCCTTCCATCACAAGTTCAGAAGTGGGGATGTACACTGATAATTTCACAACGTTTAGCACCATTTGCGACTCCTCAGATACTGTAAAAGTCCATGTCCAAACGCAGCAAGACCTGGACAATATCCAGATTTGGGCTGACAAGTGGCAAGTAACATTCGCGCCACATAAGTGCCAGGCAATGACCATCTCCATCAAGAGAGAATCTCACAGTCACCCCTTGACATTCAATGGCATTACCATTGCTGAATACCCCACTATCAACATCTTTGGGGGTTACCATTGACCAGAAACTGAATTGGACTAGCCATATAAATACTGTGGCTACAAGAGCAGGTCAGAGGCTAGGAATCCTGTGGTGAGTAACTCACCTCCTGACTCTGAAAGCCTGAGCACCACCTACAACACACAAGTCAAGAGTGTGATGGAATATTCTCCACTCAAGAGCTTGACACCATCCAGGACAAAGCAGCCTGATTGATTGGCACCCCATCCACAAACATTCACTCTCTCCACCACCAACGCACAGTAGCAGCAGTGTGTACCATCTACGAGATGCACTGCAGAAACTCACTAAGGCTCTGTAGGCAGCACCTTCTAAACCCACGAGCACTCCATCTAGAAGGACAAGGGCAGCAGATACATGGGAACACTGTCACCAGGATGTTCCCCTCCAAGCCACTCACATGGAAATATATCATTGTTCCTTCACTGTTGCTGGGTCAAAATCCTGGAACTTGCTCCCTAACAGTACCGTGGGTGTACCTGAACCACAGGGACTGCAGAGGTTCAAGAAGGCAGCTCACCACCACCTTCTCATGGGCAATAAATGCTGGCCTAACCAGCAACTCCCACATCCCATAAATGAATAAAAAAATTTCACTGCATCCAGTAGTGCATGAAGCAAGTCTTGAATCTTGATGCAGCAACATCAGCCTGAATCCATCACAGCACTTGTCCTTCAGTTTGCTACAACTCCTATCTCCTCCAAATTCCATGGGCTGAACTTTACAGGACCTCACCAGCAGATTTTCAGTCAAGGATCCCCTAAAATTCCTTGGAAGGCCTTCCCACTGCCTACCTGCTCACCTCTGAATGTCTGCAATTTACAGGTGGCGGACAGGGCCTAGGATGCACCACCTGCCCCCACCCAATTGTTCCCCTTCAGTTGCCAATTAATGGCAGCTTCCTGCCCGACCTAAACTTTGAGGCTGGCGGGAGGAGGTCAGGGATGGAGAAGTGGGGGGATGCCCATCAGGTTACCCTGCTTGAGTCTCAGGTGGGAAAGTTGGGCAAGTCTCACTCATAGGCCCCCTCTCCTAATCGGGGCCCTTTCCAAGGTCTGCACCCCACACCGCCTAGGTGTTCTTTCCCTGCCCCTCACCTTCCCATCACAGCCCCCAGTCCTCTCCCCCAACCCGGGCCTCCTCTCCCCACCCTGCCAGGACTCTCTGCCTGATGATGTCAAGTAGATGCATGATGGGTGAGACTTCACGTACAATGTTTTTGACAGTCCTGTGTCCCTGCCATCTTGGGCATTGTGATCATCTCAGTTATAGCCCACTCGCAAGGCCATTCACCTGTTGTCCATATCTTATCATAATCTCTGTCATTGTATCTACCATTGCATGATCCATGAGACTTAGCACACAATGCTTTTGACAGCCCTTGTCCCTGCCATTTTGGGCAATGTGACCATCTCAGATATAGTCCATTCGCAAGGCCATTCATCTGTTGTCCATATCTTATCAATAATCTCTTCCATTGCATCTACTATTGTTTCACCTCCTGCTTTTAGTGCTTCCACTGATATCTGATCTTGCCCTTCTGTTTTTCCACTCTTAATATTCTTCATAGATTTTCTTATCTCATCTTTCAGTACCTCAGCTTCTAGTTCTTCATCATTTCACTTCCAATCTTCATTGTTCATCTTTTCTGGTTCTACTTCAAACAATTTCCCGCAACAATTTTCTCATCTGAGCCTGATCTTGACCTTATCATATAACAATTGCTGTTTTCATCGTGATACCTATTCCTGAGTTTACATATTTTTTTACAGCTATGACCTTGACTGCAAAATGTACTTTCTTGGTGTTACCATTCTTGAAAGCTTCCTCTGCTTCTTCAGTTCTTTCATTCAGCCAAATTTTGTTGGCTTTTAAAGAGATTTTCTTCACAGCAGCACACAATTTGAGGTTTTCTCCACTTTGTATATCACTGGTCTTTACATCACACCTTATCTCTATTAGGTCTAAACATTCGACTGTTATGCATGGCTGTTTTGCTTTTTGTTGTGTCATATCCAGTACAGGCATGAAGATATTACAAATTTTAAAACTATGTTTGTAAAATGGACACAACTGTTGTTAAGATGGTTCACAACATATCATGTGACTTTGACATTATCGACTCCAGACAGAACTGAAAGCCAAGCAAATAGTTCATTAAAATATAAACATTCCCAGCCACTTGTGAAACTCACAAGTGCTTTTGTTAAGGATGAACTGTAAGCAGAACACGGCTATAACATATTAACTGACTCATCGCCCTAGGCCACAAAGCCATCAAAGCTCATTGTCCTGTTCAGAAAAGGTATTCAAAGAGTTATTTGAATTGAGTGGATCACTCCATTGTGACAACCTTGGCTGTCTCAAAAGCTCTCAACTTATGAAAGCTAAAAACACAGAATATGAAGGAAAACAACCAACTACCTTTTTTTGGAAGAAGGACTTTGAACTCACAATTGTTCACATGATTTAAGGCAGCCATGTTTGTTACCTGGTCTTTTTAAAAATAACAGCAGAAGCTGTTCAAATCAAAAACATCATTTGAGAAGCTATTGAAGCAGCTACGAGCCAAGGCAAAAGAGCTATACTTTGAAAAAAGAAGGATTCTCCCCAATCCTGTTCTACCTTCAAATTCACCTGAGAACCAGGTTTCTCGAAATTCAACTACAAAAGGCATTGCCGCTACAGAGATTCCTCTACCTTTCAAGACCTTCACTGCAAATAAAATATCAATTCAACTGAGAAACTACAGGCCTACTACGAAAGAGATTAAAATTATTACAACTTGTAATTGTAGTGTTTTCTTCTTCTCTGTATCTCATTTTTGCATGTGTGGTACTGTGTGTGTGAGACGTCATGTTAAAAATTCCAGGACATGAGTGTGACAATAAATAATATTTATTTTTAAAATTCACAAAAGCTTGCTGCTGGAAAATTATTTAAACTGGGACAAACACTCTGAGGGGAAGGAAATACACACTAACCTCGTGCATTAAAACACATCTATCAAAGACAATAACAAAACACATAAATTCTGTCCATGACAGTTGTTTTGTGCACAGTTCACCTAGTGCAGCCAATAGCACTGTTGACAACAATGGCCATCTCTTTTTGTCCTGCATCTGTTCTGTAAGAAGAAGGATTAAGTATGAGGATATGTCCATCTTCAATGTTTGGAGCCTGCCGCTGGCCATGGCCTCAGTCGTGGCCACTCTAATGATTGTGAGCACAGTCACCTCCAGCGAGGTAAAGACAAACAGCAGTAACTGTCCCCCATTGGTTAGCTGCTGCTCCCTCCAGTTATGTGCCACCTTGTCCTGCAAGAAAGAAGGAAAGGCTGGAATTTCATCCTAGAGATAGGTAGCAGGAGCCTGGAAATTTCCTGACTTGGTCCATCCACCTTGGGAGAAAGTGCCAACAAATGTGGGATTTTCGTTCTGGGGAAAGGTGATAACAGAAGTCAGTCCCGCCGCCCCCAGAATGAGTTCAGAGGCAGCTACAGGGGCTGCCAGGTGCTGAGGCAGGCTGTTTAAAAGGACTTGATTCTCTGGGCCTTTGTACCAGTTGTAATGATGACAGAAAAATAAAGAACAGCCCTCACCCTTCACACACCCTCAGCCCCCACAAACTCCCCATGCCCCTTCCATGCCAATTCATGCCACCTCATGCTCCTCACCACCACCCTATGGTCCATCATACCTTCCATTCCAGGCTATTGTACCCACCCAGCCCCATAACCCATCATACCTTCCATGCCAAGCTATGCTCCTCTATCCACTCCCCATTGCCCCTCATACCCTCCATTCAAATCTACAGCACCTCCATATCCATTTGCCCACTTTACACTCTATACAGGACCAATGAACCCTATAGTAACAATAGGATGATGTCCCTGCTGCCCTGGCTAAAATGACAGGGGGAGGAGCCCGCCCACAATCCAAATGGCTGCCCCGCTACAATTTAACGCTGGAAGCAGCGCAAATTGCTTTAAGGCAAAGCTTCCATTTCTTTCTCTGGAGGAAGTCCCAGCTTAGAGAGCTACCGGTCAATAGGATGGCCGGCACCTCCGTAGTCCCAGCAGCGCCAACTGAGAGTGGTTACCGCTGCTGGAACTACAGGCAGTCTCACCACACCAAGGTGCCCAAATAAGCCCGGGGTCAGGGATCTCAGTGAAGGGATGAGATTATGGAATGCCAGGTTCAAAAGGCCAGGGGAGAAGGGTTAAAGGGGTAGATGACTTTTATGTTTTTGGCTATCAGGTTCACTTTGTCCAGCAAACGCTAGCTGCGCCCTTGATATTAACACATTAATTGGTGCTTGAAACAATATAGGCAGAGAGACCGATTAACTGAACAAACATTAGTAGTTTATTGGAACCGAGAACAGAGCACTAACACCATGTGTGCTTCTTCAAACATCTCCAGCTCTAGACTTAGAGTTATTCAAGAAACCCATGCTAAAGGTAAAATGCAGGCAACAGCAGGATGAGGCCCTTTAATGGCCATTAATCGGCCACTTAGATGCCTCTATAGTTCCAAGGGCAGGTGAGCCAACTCCTTCAGACAGGTCAGGGACAGGCAGGAAGGTAGGTGGTGGTAAGGCTACCAGCTGGATTTTAAATGCCCACCTGCCTTCAAACGCACTGATGGAGGAACGTAAAACTCAAACCAATGGCTTCAGTCTTTCCAACATTTAGCTGGATAAAATATCTGCTCATCTAATACTTGATCTTGGACAAACAGCATGACAAAGTAGGGGAAAAATTCAAACAAATGAAAAAGAATGGGGAGCATAGTGGTCATGTTGCTGAATTAGTAATCCAGAGACCTAGAGTAATCCAGAGAATGTCAGATCAAATTTCATCACGGCAATTTGAGAATTCAAATTCGCTTTTTAAAAGAAATCTGAAAATTAAAAAGCTGGTACCAGTAAAAAGTGACCATGTAGCTGTGAAATTGTCATAAAAACTCATTAGTTCACTAATGTCCTTTAGGAAAAGAAAACCTGCTGTCCTTGCCCTGCCTGATCTAGCTGTGAGATTGGCTTGCTTCATGGAGCAGTTAAGAATCATTCAGTTCTATCAAACTATCACAAAGAAGAACAAGCAGACCACTTGGCAATAACCTAGGCATCTAGTCAGAAGACAACAAAGGCACACCCATGTTAGCTGATCCTTTAAAGTCACCCTCATTAACATCTGGGGACCAATCCCAAAGTTGGGATAGGTTTGCACAGTATTCCACAGACAAGTCAAGAACTGGCCTGGCATATTCATACCCATCAGTAAATATCACACCACCATCCCTGAGTGTGTCCTATTCCACCAGCGTACCCTTGTGTATACAGTGGTAACAGTCAGAGTAGGTAGTGGCTCTGAAAGTCTTCAATATTGATTACCACCTTCTGTTGCCCCTCAGATGAATGAATCAGTGAACCTCCATGTAAACACTAGTAAGAGGAAGCACTGAGTGCAACAGGAACAGGAAGAGAGACTACAAAGTCATTCACCAATAGCAGCTTGATGGTACTGGCACTGACCAAGCTAACCAAGTCCTAGAAGATATAACTGCTAGACTGACTTGCAGTACGTAGTGAGCAAATCAACAACGGGGAAAAGCCTACTTGACCTCATCTTCACTAACCTACCTGTCATAGATGTGTCTGTCCATAACCACATTGGTAGGGATGACAACCACACAGTCCCCAGGGAGACCAAGGCCAGGGTTTTCCGGCCGCGTCACAGACGGGACCCGTCATGGATGAGGCAGCACCCCAACCAGAAGCCCACTGACCTCCAGCAGGACCAGGAGATCGCGGCAGCGGGCAGGTGCGGAAAATCCCACCGCAAATCTCATCTGCACACTGAGGACACTTTCCATTGTGTCATCCACCAAAAGCAGGGCAAATTCAAGCCAGCCAATAATTGGCTTCTTAGTCTAATCCAGAAAAGTGATGGAAGGATTCTTCAATAGCACTATGGCACTGATTCACCAATAACTTCTCACCAATGCTCAGCTTGGATTCCACCAGGGTCACTCAGTCCAGACGTCATTATAGGTTTGGTGCAAACATGGATGCAAAACCTGGAATTCCAGAGGCAGAATGCAAGTTGCTCTCCCTGATATCAAGACAACATTCAACCAAGTATGGTACCAAGGAGCCCTAGTGAAATGGAAGTTAATGGGGATTAAGGGGTAAACTCTCCAGTGGCTGGGGTCATAACTAGTATAAAAGAAGATGGTTGTCGTTGATGGAGGTGAATTATTTCAGTGCCAGGATATCACTGCTGGAGTTACTCAGGGCAGTGTCCTAGGCCCAACCACCTTCAGCCACTTCATTAATGGCCTTCCCTCCATCATAAGGTCAGAAATGGGGATGTTTGCTGATGATTGTGTGTAGTTCAATTCAGTTCAATTTTCAATTCCTCAGTTAATGAAGCAGTCCTTGCATTCAATTGCAAGGTTTGGACAACGTTCAGACTTGAGCTGATAAATGACAAGTAACATTTGCATCAAACAAGTGTCAGGCAATGGCCATCATCATGAGAAAGATTAACTACCTCCTCTTGACATTCAATGATATAACCATAAATGAGTCACCCACTATAAAACATCCAAAAATCATCACTGTCCAGAAGCACAAGACCAGCCAAATAAATTCTCTGGCTGTTAGACCAGGCCAGAGGCTAGGTAATATGGAATGAGTGGTTCACCTCTTGAATTCCCAAACTCGCTCCAACACCTCTAAGGTGCGTGTTAGGAGAGTAATAGAATACTGCCCACTTGCCTGGGTATGTGTAGCTGCAGCAAAATTCAAGAAGCTCGACTTCATTCATTAGCCAAAACATTCATCATCCTTCACCACTGTGGCTGCATTGAATATTATCTTTAGAATTCACTGCAGAAATTCACCAAGGCTTCTCTAGCAGCACCTCCAAACCTCCTATGTCCACCACCTAGAAGGACAAGGGCAGCAGATGCATGGCAGCACCTTCACCTCCAAATTCCTTATCCAAGTCACGCACGATCCTGACTTGCATTCTTTGATCACCACTGTGAATATTCCCTGGAAATCCTCACCAGTATCATTGTGGAAACACCTTCACCACACTGACTGCAGGAGTTCAAGAAGAAGGTTGCAACACCATCTCCTCAATGGCAGCTAGGAAAGGGGAATAAATACTGGGGTTCCCAGCAACACACACATCCTGGGAAAGGAGAAAAAAGATAAGCTATTGTATTTGAAAATTTATTGCATAGCTTTGTCAAAGCATTTAGTAATTTGACTGGTTTATTTTTAGTTTACTTTGGAGAGTGTGTTTCTATTGTATTATCACTATTCTTCGTAAATTCTGATGAATACTAATGTGGGCAGAATACATCTGCGATATGAATCAGAGATAGCTATTACATTTTGTGAACACTCATCGAAAAAGATTAAATGGCAAGGTTGGAACCTGATCTGTCAAATCTGTCACTGGCCTGTTATTTCAAAAGTACAGCCTTTAAAAATAGTTTACTGATCCATATGGGCCAAGAGCAGCTGAAGCCTGCTAAACCATCAGTAAAGCTAAGTGGCAGATCAACCCTGTAAATATTCTGCGCGCTGTGGAATATACATATAAATATAAGTGAGATATATGCCAGGTCAAAGACGACACATTTATGATCCCATGCTGAGGTTTATGTAGCTTCAACACTTCCATTAGCCACAGTATTTTGCCCTCAGAACATATGGGGGAGACTATTTTTGCCTTTTTCCAATGCACATGGAGGAAATGTGAAACAATATATAATCACATGAAGCAATAAGCCCTTTGCCTTATATGTGACAATTTCAGGAGTTTGGTTTTGCTTTTGTGTTATGTAAACATACAGTCTTAAGAAATATGAACACATTTCTGTTTGGAGAGGTTGATTACATTTGTCTTAAATATTTACAAAAGTTTTGCACACTATATAAACACTTCTAACATTTACTGCAGCAAAACTTTCTTACCGACTAGTTCAATAAATAATTCTGGCATGGTTGAGAATCATGATCTTATTTTTTGGATTGAAATTTCGTAAAGAATCTTTTTTATCTTTTCAGTTTTGGTAGTCCAATGAGTTGGAGAATATATATAAATGTGAAATATATATATATATATATAAACGTGAACTTGTTATTTATTAAAATGCACCTATTCTCAGGTCATCATTACTGTTAATTCACAAAATGTTCCTTTTGTAAAAGGAATCAATAAGCTAACAACCTTGAACATAAGGAAAATTCACAAGCCACTTTATAGGTCTTGTAATGGACACTGTGTCAAAGAAGAAGGGGTGATCAGAAGCTAGCACAAATGATAGGCTTCTGGAGAGTCTTAACAAAGAAGAGATTAGTGAGGCCAAGGGGTTTGGGCAGGGAATTCCAGAACATGGGCCCAAAGTAGTTGAAGGGGTGGCTGGCAATGGTGGGCCAAAAGGAAGGGATTACGCACAACAGGCCAAAGTTCAAGAAACCCAGAAATTTTTTTAGGGAAGGCAGTGTGTTGAAGGGAGATTGAAAACAGCATGAGAGGAGAGACAGTCGGGAGTCTGAAAACAGTGCAAGTGGAGAGGCAGTCGAGAATCTGAAAACAGCGCGAGTAGAGAAGCAGTCAGGAGATTGAAAACAGCACATGTGGTGAGGCAGTCAGGAGATTGAAAACAACATGAGTGGAGAGGCAGTTGGAAGATTGAAAACAGCGCGAGTGGAGAAAAAATCTGAAAGTGACATCACAGGGTTCCTGTAAGTTGATTGGTTGTTAAGTATAAGCCTTTCTGGACTTGGCACAGACGAGACAATTGGTGAGTGACAGGTGAGTTGTTATATTATGCCATACTATAGAAAACTCTTTATATACAGTTTAGGGTATGTCAATGCAGCTAAGCCATGTGGAAGTACATCCTGCAGGATGTGGGAAGCTATGCAGGCACAAAGTGCCCTTGAAGACTATGTCTGCAGGAAGTGTCACCAGCTGCAGAAACTTGAGCTCCTGGTTACGGAACTCATGCGGTGGCTGGAGTCACTGTTGTGTATCTGCAAGGCTGAGGAATATGTAGAAAGCACATTTAGAGAGGTGGTCAACTGCAGTGAAGAAGTACACAGGCAGAGAGGGAATAGGTGACTGCTGAAGTATCTAAGAGCAATAAGCAGGTGGTGCAGGAATCCCCTGAGGCTATCTTGACCTCTAACCATATTTCCATTTTGGATACTGGTGAACAAGATGGTCCCTCAGAAGACTGTAGCAAGAGCCAAGTTCGTGGCACCACAGGTAGCTCAGCTGCAAAGGAGGGGAGGAGAAAGAGAGGAAGAGGTTTAGTGGTAGGGGATTCCATAGTTAGGGGAGCAGACAGGCATTTCTGTGGTCATAGACGTGGCTCCAGGGTGGTATGTTGTCTCCCTGGTGCCAGGGTCAAGGATATCACAGACTAGCTGCAGGGCATTCTTTTAGGAGAGGGTGAACAGCCAGAGGTAGTGGTCCACACTGGGACCAATGACATAGGTAGGAAAAGGGTTGAGGTCCTGAAAGCAGATTTTAGGGAGTTAGGAAGAGAGTTAAAAAGCAGGACCTCAAGTGCAGAAATCTCAGCGTTACTTCTGGTGCCACGTTCTAATGAGCATATAAGAATAGGAAGATTGAGCATTTCAATATGTGGCTGGAGAAATGGAGTAGGTGGGAGGGCTTTAGATTTCTGAGGCAATGGGGCTGGTTCAGGGGCAGGTGGGACCTGTACAAGAAGGACAGGTTACATCTTAACAAGGCTGGGGCTAATGTCCATGCAAGGAAGTTTGCTGGTGCTATTGGGGAGGGGATGGGAACCTGAGGGGAAATTCAGAGAGGAGAGGAGAAACATTGGCAGTGGGAAGTAGAGAAGTATTAACTGATGAAGAGGATACATCAGAAAGTAGTATCAAGGTACATGGAATACTTTGAGAGTTTGATAGAATTAGAGGCGGCGATAGTAAGTCATTATATGGGGTGTCAATGAAACTAAAATATTTTTTCATTATATTATTGTGGTTTATTGTAAAATGGTTTATGGGTGTGCGTGTGCATGATTTTGTCTACGTGATTTAATTGAATTCACATTCACAGGTATACTGCAAGCTTGAAATTATCAAAAGAAGTTAGTGGTGAAAGGTATTTGAAATGCTAATGAGTAAACATGGATGAGGTCTTAGCATGTAGGGTGTGAAGGAAATTTGCATTTTTGGATAAGTGAAAGAGTTGTTTGGACTTCAAGGGGGTGATAGGCTATTTACAACTGAGAAGATAAGAAAGGCCAAGCAGTGTGTTTATTCTTCTCAAAGGTACTGACCATATTGGCAACATTTTTATATTATGGGATAAGTAAATTCCCAAAGACATACAGAACAATGGAATTTACAGATTAAAGAGAGAGAAACATATATAAAGAGAATGGAAAGCTATGTTGGAGGCCATGTAAGCTCTAAAGGGGCCATGGAAAACAACATTGGGGAAGCTTCCAGCTGCTTTTGAAGAAGTCTTCTGTGTCCAGTAACCAAGGGTGGAGGATAACCTTTGGAACTCCACTGTTGAGTGGATGCTGTGGTAAACTTGCTTACCTATGTAAATTTAAAATCTATTTTGGACTGTTGCCTTAAAGGGGATGTGTAGTTGGGAGTGAGGTTAATTAGGAATTTTGGGATTTGTTATAGTATTAAGTAATTGTAATCTTATGCTTGAAATCTTTTCTTTTGTTAATAAATATTTTAATTTAGCTTTTAAAATCTCCAAAGGTATTAGTGGACTGATTACTTCTAAATTCAGTGCACAAATCTTCTTGTAATAAATACAAATTGCAAAAACATTGTGATAGCGTGGCCAAGTTTTTGTGGATTTGATCCACCTGACACATATCACCTACCATGTCATAACAAACTTGGAGAGTCTTTGCAGGATATTTGAAATTCCTTGATTGGCTTGGAGTTGGTGAACCTTGAGGCTACGAGTACAAGGAGAACATTGAACCCATTACTTGGTGTGAGGGAGTTTAAAGTGGTGAGAATGCAAAAATGGTGTTATCCATGTCTAAGACTTTTCCGGGAGTAGAGGACATAACTCTGATTGGTTTACAAATAGTATCTAAGGTTAAGTTAACAGAATTGACCGATAAGTTGCAGTTGAGATTAACTGTATGGGAAAAGAAAGCAGATATAATTGAAGTCATAGCACAGCATTTGAAATTGGAAGGGACACCTGACACTAGTGAGTCACAGCTGGAGGTAGTGAGACTTCAGTCACAAATGAAGAAGCTTGAACATGAACAAGCAATGGAAATGAAAACATACTGGAATTAGGAGCAGAGGAAAAGGAAAGAGAATGGGCATTTCAAAGGCAGCAAGCAGAAAGATGGCAGAGAGAAAGAAAACAGGAAAGGGAATTAGCGCTGGAGAAATTAGCAATGGAGGAAAGAGAGAAGGAGAGGGAGAGAGAATATCAGCTTAAAAAGCTGGAAGTTAAGAAAGAGATCTTGGAGGCTGAGGGAGGTCCTGAGGATGAAATGACCATTTCCAATCTAAAGCGCAGTGGGGAGATGTTTAAATTTGTGCAGGCTCTTCCAAAGTTTGATAAAGCAAGGTAGAGGTGTTTCTTTATCTCACTTGAGAAGAGAGCTAAGCAGATAAAATGGCCACAAGAAACCTACACATTGCTTTTATGGTCTAGGTTAGTAGGTAGAGCTCATGAGGTTTATGCTTCACTGTCAGAAGAAGTATTGATGGGTTATGATGCAGTAAAAAATGCTATTTTGAGTGCATATGAGTTGGTTCCTGAGGCTTACAGGCAGAATTTTAGGAATATAAGGAATATAAGGAAACAGCCTGGTCAAACTTATATTCAGTTTGAGAGAGTACAACAAAGTAATTTTGACTGGTGGATACAGGCATTAAAGGTAGAGACAATATATACAGCTCTTAGAGAAGTAATTCTTTTGGAGTAGTGAGAAATCTTGTGGAGGAACAGAGGGTTAAAATAGCAAGGCAAGCAGCAGAGATAGCTGATGGTTATGGGGAGTATTTTCTCCCCGTCGGGGTGGGTTGGGTGGGAGCGGGCACACGCGCAGCCAATTGCTGCCCGCGATCGGCTGCGCACCACCATCTTACGTGGGCGGGCCAATTAAGGTCCGTCCAGCGTGACGCGCACCCGGAAGTGCTGAGAGCTCCCTGTGTGGGCAGGGGAGTAGGAAGAGTTGGGGCCAGCGCTGTTTCGCGCATGCGTGTGAAAGAGTGCAGAAATCTCCTTAAGGCTGCCTCAGGGAGATCAATTTGATATTTAAAAATTTAAATAAAGAAAAAAAATGTTAAGACATGTCCCCTCATGTGACAGTGTCACATGAGCTGGGACATGTCCATGGAATTTTTTGAAAATTTTTATTAAAGCTTAGAGACCTTCTTGAAATCTCATCCTGCCGTGGGTGAGATTTCACGGTAAATGCAAAGGCTGCCTGGGCTCTTCGCCTGCCCGACAACCTTAAGGTTGGACGGGAAGCTCAGTTAATTATTAAAATCGCTGTTTAAATGGCCTTAATAGGCCTTTGACAGTTCGGCTCATTCTCAGCCGAGCTCAAGATCAGAATGACACACGGTGACATCGGGACACACGCCCAACTTCACCATGTGTCATTTTATGCGTCGGCGAGCAGGCCCCGGCCCCACTCGCCAACCCAAAGGTTCTGGCCTATGAGTTAGTTGATAGATCTAAACCTTTTTCATCACTCTTTTAAATCAGAGAAGGATAGAAAATGGGAAGGTGAAAGGAAGGTAGGTAGTCAGGGAAGAGAAAGAATAGTTGGAAATTCTCAGGGAGCTTTTTCTCAGTCCAAAAAGGAAGGTGCTGAGGGTAGAATTGACACTCGAAAACTGAGTTGTCTTCATTTTAATAAGGTTGGGCACACAAAGTTAATATGTTGGAGGTTACAGGGAAAACCTGTTGCAGTAGTTGGAATGCAGTAAAGTTCTGGAAATAAGAGCACTGTGGGTTCTGAGATCCAGGCACAGGAAAAACTAATGGTTTGTGTACAAGTGAAACAGGAAGAATCAGTGATAGGTAAAGAAGTGGGAATGTGTTCACAATACACCCAAAGGAGTTCTGAAGTGCAGGTTACAGAAATGTTTAAAGGTTTTGTATGTGAAGGGGAAGTCTTCCATGTGCATAGAGTGGAGCAGGTAAAGTTATTAAAATTTTAAGAGGTACACGGGCTAATCAGTCCTTAATGTTATGGTACAGTGCTATTTGTTGTTCAGAAGGGAGTATTGCAGGAAAAAGTGATAGTAAGTGAGTTTCATGGAGATGTTAAACCTCTTCCATTATGGAAGATGAATTTAAAAAGTAAGTGAAAAACAGGTGAGGTGATTGTTGGAGTAGTGGAAAAATTGCCCATTGCAGGGGTTCAATTTATCTTAGGTAACTATATAGCTGGGTCACAGATGCTGGTGATGCCTACTGTAGTCAAGCAGCCTGTGGGGGTGCATTCAACAGAGTTGTTGCAGAAAGATTATCCTGGATTGTTTCCAGATTGTGTAGTAACAAGATCACAAACTCACAGGTTAAAACAGGAAGAGGATAAATTTAAAAGGCAGGGAAAAGATGCCAATATCTAATTAGCTGATACTATCTTTGATAAGATTGTTCAGGGAGAGGAAACGGAGGAGAATGAAGCTGAAGTGTTTAGCTCTAGGAAGCTGGTAGAGTTACAGCAGAAAGATCCATGAATAAAGCAGTTATATCAGGTAGCTTACTCAGAAGCAGAGGCAGAATGTATGTGACCCAGCTATATCATTACCTAAGATAAGTTGAACCCCAGCAAGGGGAATTTTTCCACTACTCCAACGATCGCCTCACCTGTTTCCCATTTAATTTTTAAATTCACCTTGGAATTAGCCTTAAATGTAATGTCTTAATGAGGAAGTGCAGACCATCTCATGTTTCAGCAGATAAAACATGGATGGCAGTGCATCATATAGTTATATCAGCTGGATAGAGAAATGAGGTATTAAAATAAGAATAGCTCATGAAATACCGGTAGCTGGACATTTAGGAATTAGGAAGATTCAGGCGAAAGTACAAAAACATTTCTATTGGCCTGGATTGCATAAAGATGTAGTTAAATTCTGTAGAACATGTCACACGTGTCAGATGACAGGGAAACCTCAAGCAGTGATTAAACCGGCACCTTTAATTCTGATTCAAGCATTTGAGGAACCTTTTACTAGGGTCCTGATTGATTGTGTAGGGCCTCTCCCTAAGATGAAAGGTGGAAATCAGTACTTGCGGACAATAATGGATGTGCCTAAAGGTTTTCGGAAGCGATACTTTAATGAAATATTACAGCAAAGCACATTTTGGAAGAGTTGGCTAAAGTCTTTACCAGATATGGTTTGCCAAAAGAAATACAATCAGATCAGGGTTCAAATTTCATGTCACAGCTGTTTAAGGAAGTAATGAATGGCTTGGTGATAAAACAATCAAAGTCAACAGCTTACCATCCTAAATCACAGAGTGCTTTGGAAAGATGGCATCAAACTTTACAAACCATGATGAGGGTGTAAAGTCAAAACTATCCACAGGATTGGGATAGAGGAATTCCATTCTTGTTATTTGCTATTATGGATGTTCCTAATGAATCAACAGGATTTAGTCCTTTGCCATGAGGTAAGGGGACAACTGAAGTTGATTCAGGGAGAATTAGTGGGTCAAAATTCAGAAATTACTCTCCTGGGTCATGTGACAAACTTCAGAGAAAGATTGAACAAAGCATGTGAATTAGCTAAGGACCATTTAAAGATATCACAGCAGATGATGATGGTGAAGGCAGATAAGAGAGCCACAGCTCATAGTTTTGTTGGTGGGAAAAAAAAATGTTAGCCTTATTACTAGCATTGGGTGCACCATTAAAGGCAAGGTTTAGTGGGCCTTACAGGATTGAAAAGAAACAGAGTGAAGTAAGTTATTTAATAAATACTCCAGGTAGAAGAAAGGAGCAGAGGGTGTGTCATGTACTTTGACAGGGAAGGTGACCAAAAGGAGGTATTAGTCATGGTAGATACGGAAAAAGAGGTATAAATGAAGGATTCTGAAATTGATTCTCCTCTAATCAAATTGGGTCATGAGCGGGCACTAAAAAATTTAAATGTAATATTGAGTTACCTTCCAGACAAATGTCAAAGTGACTTGGAGAAGCTACTCTAGTCACACAAAGCTATTTTGTGGTAATAAGCATGGGAGGACAAATTTAGCTACACACGATGTAAATGTGGGTGATTCAGTTTCAATAAGGCAACATCCCTATACATTAAATCGCGGAATATTATCACAAGTACAGAAAGAAATCAAATTCATGCTTCAAAATGACATCATTTAGTCTAACTGCAGTAATTGGAGTTTACCTATTGTGATGGTACCGAAACACAAAGACTGTGTGTAGATTATTGAAAAGTAAATGCAGTGACAAAAGCGGAGTCGTATCCTATTCCACATTTGGAAGGTTGCATTGAGAAAGTGGGGTAATCAAAGTTTATTAAAATGATTGACTTGTTGAGAGGATATTGGCAAGTACCGTTATCGGACAGAAAAAAGGAGATATCGGCTTTTGTGATGCCGGGTGGACTAAATCAGTTTAAAGTCATGCCATTTGGCATAAAAAATGCACCAACAACATTTTAAAGACTGACAAACAAAGTAATTGCAGGGCTGAGCAATTGTGCTGTTTATAGGCTTGATAGTTTTCAGTCAAATGTGGGAGAAGCATTTACAACATCTGAAAGAACTGTTTGATCGACTGCAAGAAACTAATTTGGTGGTGATCTTGGCTAAGAGTGAGTTAACAAAACAAAAGTTACATATCAAGGCCATACCATTGGACATGGTAAGGTGGCTCCGAGAGATGTGACATAAAAGCCATCCAAATTTCCCCATGCCTAGAACAAAGTGAGAACTTTTGAGATTTCTGGGCATGAGTGGTTTTTACCGGAAGTTTGTCCCAAATGTTAGCAGTGTGGTTATTCCATTGACTGAACTATTACAAAAGAAGTTTCAACGGACACAGGAGTGTCAGAATGCATTTGACAGTTTTAAACTGTATTAACTACGACACCAGCTTTGGCACTACCTAATTACGCCAAGCAGTTTAACTTAGAGGTTGACACAAGTGACGTAGGTATCGGTGCTGCATTGTTATAAGATGAAGAAACTGGAATCGAGAAACCGATAGGGGATTTTTCGTGAAGGCTGAATGTACATCAGAGAAGATATTCAACTATCAAAGAGGACACTCTGGGTCTGGTGTTAGTGTTGCAATATTTCGAGGTTTATGTTGCAAGCAATTCGTCAGGGACAATTGTTTATACAGACCACAGTCCCTTAAAATGTCGGGACATATTTCGAAAACGAAGAGCAAGGCTGTTCAGATGGAGTTTATTAATGCAACCATTTAATTTATAGATTATACATGTGGTTGGATGAGAAAATCTAATGGCTGATGCATTGTCAAGAGTTTAAAGCTCAAAGGAAATTGGACATTTAAAATCTGGGCACTGGACTGAAATGACCTCTGTTGATATAAAGGATTTGTATATGTTATGTTAATGCATGCGCCTGGTAATGTAATAGTTTGTGTATATAAATAAGTATAGCAAGTAATGTAAGATGGGTTGAGAAAATGAAGCCATCTTTTAAAATTATGATGGTTCATTTTTCCATAAGGATTGAGATGTCATGAAACTAAAATATTTTTTCATTATATTATTGTGGTTTATTGTAAAGTAGGTTTATGGGTTTGAGTATAAATGGTTCTGTCTGTGTGATTTAATTGAATTAGGATCAGGTGGACTGCAAGCTTGAAATTATCAAAAGAAGTTAGGGGTAAAAGGCATTTGAAATGCATGAGTAAACGTGGATGAGGTCTTAGCATGTAGGGTGTGAAGGAAATTTGCATTTTTAGATAAGTGAATGGGTTATTTGGGCTTCAAAGGGATGATAGGATGTTTGCAACTAACAAGATAAGCAAGGCCAAGCAGTGTGTTTGTTTTTCCTAAAGGTACTGACCATACTGGCAACTTGGGGCAAAATTTTCCCCCTGCTGGGGGGGGAAATGCGGGAGGGGGCTTGGGCAGACACCCCTCCAATCGGCCAATTAAGACCTGCCCAGCATGACATCCGCACGGAAGCGCTGTGCACCCCCTGTGCGGGCGGGGGGGGGGGTGGGGGGTGGTGGGTGGAATGGGAAATGCATAAGTGCGCTCCTTTGCACACGCACGTGAAGGAGCGCTCCGATCTCCCTGAGACTAAGTGTTGCCTCAGAGAGATCAGTTCCCAAAGGGAAAAAGTTTTTGTTTCGAAAATTTCATTTGCCATCGATGTTCCCTCATGTGACAATGTCACATGAGTTGGGACATTGACATAACTTTAAGTAAAAATGAATGTTAATTTTTTTATGCAGTCATGAAACCTCATCTCGCCCGTGGATGAGGTTTCATGCTTTTTCAGGTGGGCGCCAGCACTCCCGACCTGCCAGCCAACCTTAAGGTTGGACGGGCAGGCCCACTAATTGCTTTACTTGATTTTGAATGGCCTCAATAGGCCGTTGACAGGTCGGTGGGTGCACAGCTGACTCAGCTGCGCCCCCGCCGACCTGAAAATACAAATAACGCGGGATGACGTCCGGAGTTCCGCTCCAAGTCATTCCACGTCATTTTAAGCATCGGCAAGTGGGCCCTGCCCATGTTCGCCGATGGGAAAAGTCTTGCCATGAAATATTTTTACATTATGGGAAAAGTAAATTCCTAAAGACATATTGGACAATGGAATTTACAGGTTACAGAGAAAGAAACGTCTATAAAGAGAACGGAAGGCTATGTTGGAGGCCATGTAAGCTCTAAAGTGATCATTTAAAACAGCCATTTTTGCAGGTCTGCTGTGTCCAGTAACCAAGAGTGGAGGAAAGCCTTTGGAATTCCACTGTCATGTGGGTGCTGTGGTAAATTTTCAGGCTTGCCTATATAAATTTAAAATCTATTTTTGGCTGTTGCCTTAAAGGGGTGTATAGTTGGGAGTCAGGTTAATTAGGAATTTTGGGATTTGTTATAGTATTGAGTAACTGTAATCTTATGTATGTGCTTGAAATCTTTTATTTTGTTAATAAATGTTTTAATTTAGTCTTTTAAATCTCTAAAGGTGTTAGTGGACTGATTACTTCTAAATTCAGTGCACAAATCTTCTCATAATAAATACAAATTGCAAAACCATTGTGATAGAGTGGTCAAGTTTCCCTTGTGGATTTGGCCCACCTAGAACACATCACCTGCCGCATCATAACAGGGATCAGAGTAAGGAGGAAAGTAAAAAAGCTGAAATCAGGCTAATGTGCATGTGTGTGAATTCATGGAGTATGGTTAATAAGATTGGTGAACTATAGGCACAGGTTGACAAATGGAATTATAATCGTATTGCTATAACACTTAGACAACTGCAGGATAATGAAGGAAAGCCAGCATGGATTCATGAATGGAAAATTATGTTCAACAAACTTGCTGGGGTTTTTTGAGAAGGTAACAGAAAAGGTTGATAAGGGCAACGCTGTTGATGTTGTGTATATGGATTTTCAAAAGGCATTTGATACAGTGCCACACAACAGACATGAGCCAAAATTCTAGTTCATGGAATAAAAGGGAAAGTAGGCACTTGGATAAGAAATTGGCTGAGTGACAAGAAACAGAGAGTAGTTGTAAATGGATGTTTTTCACATTGGATGAAAATTTGTAGTGGAGTCTCCAGGAGTCACTGTTGGGACCCTTGCTCTTCCTGATATATATCAATGACCTAGGCTGTGGTGTTCAGGGCATGTTTCAAAATTTGCAGATGATACAAAGATTGGAAACATTATCAATTATGATGAGGATAGTCTTGAACTTCAAAAAGGACAAAGACATGTTGGTGGATTGGGCAGGCAAGTGACAGATGAACTTCAATGCAGAGAAGTGTGGCAGGAAGATTATGAAGAGACTGTATAAAATAAAGGGAGAAACTTTAAAGGAGGTGCAGGAACAGAGGGACCTCAGTGTATATGTACATAAGTCATTGAAGATGGCAGGGCATGTTGAGAGAGCAGTTAATAAAGCATATATTATCATAAGTATAATTAGTAGGGGCATTAAGGAAGTCATGTTGAACTTGTATAAGACACCAATTAGGCCTCATCTGGAGTACTGCGTCCAGTTCTGGGCGCCATACTTGAGGATGGATGTGAAGACGTTGGAGAGAGTAAAGAGGAGATTCACAAGAATTATTCCAGAAATGAAGAACTGTAGCTATGAGGGTCGATTGGAGAGGAATGAAGAACTGTAGCTATGAGGGTCGATTGGAGAGGTTAGGACTGTTTTCCTTGGTGAGAAGAAGGCTGAGAGGAGACTTAATAGAGGTATTCAAGATCCTGATGGGTCTGGACAGGGTAAATAGCTTGCTTGTCCCTACAACCACCCCACCCCCCCAACTTCTCTCTCCTCCACCGCACCCCCCCCCCCCCCAACCCCCCACCCCCCACCTTAAACCAGCTTATATTTCACCCCTCTCCTAATATTACTCAGTTCTGTTGAAGGGTCATGAGGACTCGAAACGTCAACTCTTTTCTTCTCCGCCGATGCTGCCAGACCTGCTGAGTTTTTCCAGGTAATTCTGTTTTTGTCTTAAATAGTGAGAAACTGTTCTCACTCAAGGGGCCATCAAGAACTAGAGGGCGCAGATTCGAAATAATTGCCAAAAGCAGTAAAAGTGATGTTAGGGAAATTTTTTTCACCTAGAGGATAGAATGAATTTCCAGAAAGGGTGTTGGAGGCATGTTCGATTGAGGTATTCAAAAGGGAATTGTATTGTTATCTGAAAAGAAAAAAATGTGCAAGGTTATTGGGATAAGGCAGGGGAGTGGGACTAGGTAGAATGTTCTTTCAGAGGGCCAGTGCAGGCTCAATGGGCCAAATGGCCTCCTTCTGCACTGTAAAGATTCTGCGATTCTGTGTGATTCTGTTGTGCTGGAAAGTTTAGAGATAGGAAGGGGAAGCAATGAAAGAATTTAAAGTAGAAATTGAGAATTTTAAATATAGGGCTTTGGAGAATTGGAAGCTGATGCAGCTCAGCAAGTACAGGAGTGGTAGGTAAGTTGGACTTTGTGTTAGATAGAGTATACGCAAGAGAGTTCTGGATGAAATAAGCTTCATGAAGGGTGGAGGTTGCTGGTTTGTGATGGAAAAATTGCGGACTCAGAAACTCAGCTTCAGGCTGAATAGGTCACTGAAATTGCATACAGTCTGGGTCAACCTGAGACAGTGCCCATGGATGGGGGATGTAATTAGAAGAAAGGGTATGGATAGACCAAAGGCGATGAGCTTAGTATTTGTAACACCTAGCTGGAGCAAATTGCTGCTCGTCAAAATCTGGATGTCAAGCACGCAAACAGTACAGAAGTAATGGAAGAGTTGAGAGATGGTTGAGAGATGCAGTAAGATGCCTGGAATCTGATTCCATGTCTTTGGTTGATGTCTCCAAGGAGCAGCATGTAGATATTATTTAATATTGAACTTTTCAGAGACACTGGACATAACCGTGTGAAATTGGGAAGAGTAGCCATTACAAGAGCCCTTACTCCTGATAGAGGGCCTCTTTGCAAAATTGAGCCTCTGAGGAAAGTGTAGTGTACATGCAACCTAACCTGCAGTCTTTAAAGGGACCAGTGGAGATCACCATAGGAAGATAAGTTTGTTATAAATTATTTATCTGAAGGTGGAGCCAGGAGGTTATGAGTGCTCCAGTCAACTCCACTGCCATGCCCAAGACTATTGTACTGCTTGGAGCTCTACTTATTGCTTCTGCCATCTTTCAATCACCGCCCTCCCTTTCCCAGTCTCCTGCCCCTTCCCAATCACCTCTCTCCTTCCTAATTATTTCACTGTCTCTTGATCGTCACTCTTCTTTCCAATTGACGTCCGGTTTCCTGATCATCCCTCTCTTTCCCTATCAGATCTTCTTTCCTGACTGCCTTTTCTCCCTATAACCCCTGACACAATTGCATCCTTCCCACTCCTGATCGTATGCCTCACTCCCAATCATTTCTTCTCTCTCCGAATTGCCCACTTCCCTCACGATCAACCTCCTCTGCCTATCCCACACAATCAGTTCCCCATCTCCCCTGATGGCCTCCTTCTTCTCAGGGCCAAGCTGAGGGCCACTGCCCGTGATAAAATGACCTAAAAACAAATGTCAATATGTCAGGAATCTGCCTGGGGGCATCCAGGGTGTGTCCAATGCACATCTGTCTCATTTAATTAAGGTATGAGGCTCAAAGTCAGGTGTGTCTTAGTTGATTTCTTTCCCCCTAGATTGTGGCTTGCATTTAGCTCTTTGATTGGTAACAACATTATCCTAAATACTTCAACATTCTTCAGCTTCAATACTGATAACTAGTTTCCCACCCAGTATTATATTTATTTACAATAAACCATATTTTGATATTATGCACTTGGGTGTCTTCTATCGGAGAGGATTATGTGATCTCAGTTCTCTAACCTATGAATTAAACCAAGCAAATTGAATTATTCCCTTAGATGTATAATAATCCCCATAATTGGACAAACTTTAACCTCTTTTACCACATACTTGAGTAATTCCACTGTTTATCATGATTTTTATGTCAAAACAGATTACTTAAGACAGTTAGGCATTTGTTCAGCTTTCCTTTCACTTCAGGCAAATTCAAACAGTTTCATTCACACATGGCTGTGTATAGATCATAGGTTTTTTTTTTGTAAAAATATACTTTATTCATAAAATATCTTCAATCACATTCCAAACCATTTCAAAAACAACATTACAAGGGTACAATCCAGGTTAAACTTTTACAAAATGTATCACCAGGTGCATCAGTACAAACAATATTACAATCATTTACAGCCTTTCATTTTGATCTGTACAGCCCGAGGGGCTCTAAACAGTTCCCAGTCTCTCGGTGCGCTGTGGTAGAAAGGTCTTAGACAGCGACCCTTCCCCATTGCGCCTTTGCGGCAGCTGCCCCAAGCTTTAGTGCGTCCCTCAGCACGTAGTCCTGGACTTTGGATTGTGCCAGTCCGCAACAATCGGTCGGGGACAACTCTTTGTGCTGGAAGACCAACAAGTTTCGGGCAGACCAAAGCGCGTCTTTCACCGAGTTGATGATCCTCCAGCTGCAGTTGATGTTTGTCTCGGTGTGTGTCCCTGGGAACAGCCCGTAGAGCAGAGTCCTGTGTCACAGAACTGCTCGGGATGAACCTCGACAGCAACCACTGACAATAGAAAGATACAAGTAGACATCCAAGGGAAACAGTGTTAAGAAAACAAGGATAATTGTTTCCAATTAATGATTTTAAATACAGGACAGAAACTCCTCATCTGGTGCTGAGTTACAAGTTGACTAAAGGTTTTCATAGTGAGAGCGGTAACATTGAATAAGACAATTGTACAGCCATGTAACATTTGCTCTGAAAAGGCAATTGTTACCTTGAGAATTCTTTAGCAGAATTGGTAGGCCTCGACATTTCAGACACTGTACTCTGCCTATCATCTGGAGGAATGACTGGAACATGTGAAAGGGGTGCTTATATGTAGCGGAGGATGGACATTTGGTCTGGGACTTACTGTTGACTGGTCAGGCTATTGCGTTTGTAATAGGTCAGTACTGTTAGCATTCTTGCTGCTGATTGGTCGACTGTGCAGAATTGATGGTAATGTGTTTCCTGAGTAAGGGTTGCCAGTTGTCACTGATGAGAAGTCCGCAGTCTTGGGAGACGGTGCGATGTTGGTAGATCTCCATGGCCTCCCTGGCACATCTTGTATTTTTAAAATTGTTTTTGGGATGCAGGCACTAGCATTTCTTGCACTTGAACTGAGTGGCCTGGCTTGCTAAGCCATTTCAGAGGGCAATTAAGAGTCAACCACATTAGGTCTGGAATCACATGTAGGCCATGATCAGATAAGTATGGCAGATTTCCTTCCCTTAAGGACATTAGTGAACCAGATGGGTTTTTACAACAATTGATGATAGTTGCCATGGTCACAGACTAGCTTTCAATTCCAGATTTTATTGAATTGAAATTGCACCAGCTGCTGTGGTGGGATTTAAGCCTGTGCCCCCAGAGCATGAACCTGGGCCTCTGGAATACTAGCCCAGTGACATTATCACTATGCCACCAAATGCCAGT
Organism: Cetorhinus maximus; assembly: GCF_964194155.1. Taxonomy (NCBI): domain Eukaryota; kingdom Metazoa; phylum Chordata; class Chondrichthyes; order Lamniformes; family Cetorhinidae; genus Cetorhinus; species Cetorhinus maximus. The sequence continues at coordinate 119,163,233 of NC_135880.1, read as the reverse complement.
GTGTGATGGATGAGGTAAGTATAGAGTTGGACCATTGGGCGTGGTGGTTATTAACTTGAACATTTTTGACTTGTTCCATTCATCGTGTTTGAAGCAGGTTTGATGTTCCTCAAGTCTAGTGTGAAGCCTGTTTTTCCATAGCCCACAGTGCACAAGCCCATTATCACATGGTACGCTGTAAATTCTTGATTTATTGTGAAATGGTTTCTTGTCTTTATGGATATGAAGGATGGAGTGGAGCTTCTTAGATGACTTGTGTCAGACTTTTATAACTGTTGACTTGGTAATGTAGTCTGGGTAAGGTAGAGCCAATGTATTTGAGGCTCACTCTTGTTCCAGAGTGATTGACAGGTGGGGGTGTGTTAATCTTGTGTGAAGGGAATCCATTGAGTTGAAGTGTAGACTTAATATGGTGAAATTTTTGTCAATGGGCGGAATTTTCCGTGCCCACTGGTGTCAGGTGTGCTCAGCGGCATAAGTGGACAATATGGCGAGAAGGCCAGAAATCGGTTTCATGATGTCGTGAAACCAGATTGCGATCGTCCACTCAGCCCGTCAATAGCAGGCCACATTTCCCGCCATCGGACGTCGGGAACCTCATTGTAATACACGTACATATTATTATAAGACCCGCCCCCACTGGAATCATTCCCCCATGCTGCATCAACTGCTCAAATCACACCAACGTATTTCACAACAGCATTTATAAGGAGTGCACTTGGTGGGCTGCACTTTGAGGGGAATTCGGGGGTGAGTGTACAGTAATGTTGCGCAGCAAACGCGAGAGTTGCCTGTTGGACTTCAAGGTTGAGGCGCATTGGGAGGGTAGGGCCAGGGCTGCCCTGCAGTTGAGGTGCATTGGAGGATGGGGAGAGCAAGGGCTGCCCTGCGGTTGAGGCGTATTGCCGGGGGGGGGGTGGCTGGGGCAAGGGCTGACCTGCGGTTGAAGGTAGTGCAAGAGCACATGTGGGGTTGCGGGGAGGGAAGAGACCACGCATTAGGGAAACCTTGTGTTAAGTGACCATCCCTCTGCAGCTGAGACAGTTCAGAAGCAGCCACATTAACATGCTTGGAGTCGGGTCTCTAGCTTATCTTCCCACTCAAGCAACGCAGAGGCATGGAAGTGCCGCCAAGTGCTTGAGAGCTTTTCACCCCTTGGGTTCAGACCGCAAACTGAGTGTTTTAGTGGGCTGCAGAACAGTTGGATAACTGGGCATGTTGTGCAATCTCCTTGCTAAAGCTGGCCATGGGGCAGTCACTGGTGGAGGCACTCACAACCCCTTGCAATGCCATCATCCTGGTTTGGATCAGTCCTCCCCATGGTTCAAGCTAACAGTGCAGCCAGGCAGTGTGGGTTAGGAGAATGCCTGCACCTGAGCTGAGAGCACAGTGTGCAGTCCAATGGGCAAAGCTGCCACCAATCATTAGGTAGAGCGGGGTCAGAGTTGGATGGGGCTACGGGCAGCCATGCAGCGCACTAAACTCTGGCCATCCAAGTGGTGGCCAGCACTCTCCGGGATAAGCAAGACAGGCTCTTAGAACACCCAAGCTAACCCACACATCTCTCTCTTTCATCCTGCAAGAAGAGTACATCAGGAGTATGGAGCCTGTTGAACTAGCTGTATGCCTCGTGGTGTATAGAGAGCGAAGATGACAGAGAAGAAAGCGACAGAGGTGCCTGGCTGCGCAGAGGGAGGAGCAGCACCCTCGGGAAGAAGGGGCAGCTGGGGATCCCGCACATGCCGCTGAAGAGCCACAGCTAGATCCAGGGTTTATAGACGCTGCCTTTCATTTCTGCAGATGACCGATAACCAGTGTTGCCGAAGACTGCGCATGTCTAAGGAACTGGTCGGTCACATCTGCCAACTACTGCAGGATTTGACGCCACGTGGACATGGAGGGCACCCACTGCCAGTGACCCTGAAAGTGACTGGGGTGCTCAATTTTTACACCAGTGGCTCCTTTCAGGGCTCCACAGTTAACCTCTCTGGGATATCACAAGCCTCCGCCTACAAATGTATCCGTGAGGTTATGGATGCCATCTTCGCGAGGGTACACAACTTTGTGCATTTCTCCCGGGACCAGGAGAGCAAGGATGTAAGAGCGATTGGCTTTGCCTAGATCTTAGGTTTCCCACAGGTGCTTGGTGTGATCGACTGCACTCACATGGCACTCAGATCTCTGTCGCAACACTCAGTCAACTATGTCAAGCGCAAGGGCTTCCATTCGCTGAATGTGCAGCTGGTATGCAACCACCACAAATGCATCCTGCAGGTCTGCGCCCGGTTTCCAGGGAATGTCCACGACTCCTACATTCTCAATCGGTCACAGATTCCTGATGTCTTCCAGGGTCCACAGAGGCTGCAGGGATGGCTTCTCGGGGACAAGGGCTACCCGCAGAGATCATGGCTGATGACACCTGTGCGGCGGCCTCAGACTGCAGCAAAGCGAAGGTATAACGGGACTCATGCTGCATCTCGCAACTTGGTGATGCAAACCATCGGGATGCTGAAAATGAGGTTCTGGTGCCTGGACCGATTCTGGCAAAGCCCTGCAATATAGTCAATGATGGTTTCATGCATTGTCATTCCCTGCTGCACCCTTTACAACCTGCTGCTGCTGCAACGGGGAGAGGAGCTGGCTGAGGAGGAGACGGAGGAGCTGCAGGTCTCCTCCGATGAGGATGACGTTGATGGTGATGAGGGTGAGGAGGTCCTCGAAAGCACCGATGACGGCGATAAGCCCCTCGCACTGGCCAGATGAGGCAGGCATGCTTGGGAGGCCCTCATAGCTGCTAGATTTGTGGAGAATGATGACGATGTGCAGTGAGGAGACGCCATAGATCCTCACACTGCATCTATGAACGTTTGACGCCAGTCTGGCTTATGGCAGCACACATACCCTCCGTGATAATGCTCCTGTCATGGAGATACAGTAGAGGCCATAATAGTTGCTTGTTTGCAGGAGAATGATGACATTTAGTGAGGACACTCCATAGATCTCCACATAGCCCCTGAAAATGTCTGATTCCTGTCTGGTTGAGGCAGCTCACTTGCGCTCTGTGATCAGGGTCATATCATGGAGATGGAGGCATGAAACTTAAATGCACCTGATCCTTTGTCCACCTTCATCATCTGACACTTTCAGGAGTGCAGCGTCAATGGTCACAGATGCTGAAGAGGTGGGGGCTAGCCCCACCTGAAAGATGCTGAGAGCATGCAGAAAGAATGACGGTACTCAGTTACGCCTGCCCATGACATTCTGGCAGCAATGACAAGCACCGTCGGGGTGCAGGCATCAGTAATGTATCCAGGGAGTGTGAGGCTGGACCATCACTTTGGTCTGAAGGCTGCACAAAGCACAGGGAAGAGTGGACTGAAACACCTGCCTTTATCTTGTGCAGAAAGGTTCCACATCTGAGTAACATGAACACTGCCCATCAGAACAAGGAGCCATAGTGAGGGAGTCATTGTTGAGAGTTTATTTACAATAGTGGACATTATGTACAAATGGTTAACACCCATTCCCAGGCTGTTGCAACTACATCTGCTTAACCTCCCTAACCCTGCTGCTATGTCTTGGTGCTCCACAGATATCCACAGTAGAGGTGGAGGCAGCCTGCTGACTGCTATGCCCTGTCTGTGATCACCTTGACGGGCGTCCTCTGGGGGGCTGAGACCTGGAAAGCCCCGGCCTGCTTTCGGGGTCCTGCTGTATGGCAGCGACACCCTCCTTAAGCTGTGGAGCCGGAGCTACTGGGGTCACAGCGAATGGGGATTCAGATGGCTGAATATTCCCGGTGTCACCTGGATGGGTGGCCCCAGGGGTGTGCACCTGCTGATCCTGTTCCCTACGGGGGCCCATGGGCCCCTGGCTGATTCCTTGAGGAGAAGGGGAAGCTGGAGTGAAATTGACCTTCCCTGCGCCCCTCTCGCGTACACACTGTTGGAGGCCAACTGTGGTGTCAGTGATGGAGTTCAGCCCACGCAGCAGGCAGGAGTGATGTTCTGGACCAAGGTCTCCATGGTGGCTGCCATCCTACCTGTGTTGACATCAGTGTGTTGGTATGCCAGCACTATCACCTCTGCCTGAAGGCAGACAGACACCTCCACTGTGCCTTGCAACCTGTGGAGTGCAACGGACATCCTTTCCTGATATTCCTGAGCTTGCCTTTGCAGCTGCGACAACTGAGGTATGACTGAATCCAGAGGCTCGTCATCTGACTCAGACTCAGCAAATTTCTGGCCTCCAGCCGGGGACCTGTAAAGTCCCTGCTGCTGGCTGCTGTGGATCAGAAAGTGCAACGTGCTCACCAGTTTGTGAAACTGAGGCTGCACTAAAGCTAGGTCCCACCGAGGTGTGTGTCTCTCTGCACTGGTGGAGGGTGTGGGTGAGTGCTGTGATGAGACTTCAAGGAGGGTGCCTTCAGATTCCTCTTCAGAGGTTTCTTCGAGGCTTGATTGGAGGTCCTGTGCCGGGGACTCCGTCGGCTGTTTCCCAGATGTACCTGCGAAAGAAGGAGAGGTAATTAGTGCATGGCAGTGGCCTGTGAAACAGGAACATCACTCACAACATGGTTGTCTGATGGATGTTGCACTGCCTGATCCACACTTGATAGAGCACTGCTGACCTCACTGCCAGCCGGATGAAAGCAGCAGGACTGGTCCAGATCATTGCCGGCCAGTGGATGGCTCTATTTTCAAAGTCCGTGAGGAGCTTGATTTCAGGCATTCCTCCACCAGTCTGCGAACTCTTCTTATGTGCCAGCTTGTCCTACATGAATAGAGATGGAGTGAGGGTAAGCAGGACCCCTGCCAGGCCAGATGATAAGTATGCTTGGTATGTTTGGGTGGTGAGTGGTCCCATGGACAGGATGAGGACAATGAAGGTGAGTGTGAGAGAGTGAATGGTGATGTCTCTTAAACTGGCAGTGAGTGAGGGTCCTGTGGATGGTGATGGGTTTGTGGGTGTGTGAATTGAGAGTGATGAGAAGAGTGACTCACCCTAGCGGAACGGAGGAAATCATTAATTCTCTTGTGGCACTAGGTGGCTTGTCCTCTTTTGCCAGGCATTGGCACTGACCATTGCTGCCACCATCTCCCAAGCTGGATTGGTGATGTTGCTGCCCAACCTGCGGCTAGAGCGGGAGTTAAGGACATCACGGCGGGCCTCCACGGCATCCAAAAAGCACTCGAGGGATGCGTCATTAAACCTGGGGGCTGCAGTCTTTTTGCCTTTTGGGGCCATATCTTTCATGCAGCAGTCCTGAGTTGGAAGCACTGAGAGGTGTGCGCACAGCTGCACTTTAAATAAGGCACCCAGCGTGATGAAGCGGCAAGGTGATGGCGTGGTGGGTGAATGGGAGCCCGCCTGTCATCAAAGCAGTGTGTTTCCGAGGAATGCATAGTTAATGCAGCAGATTTGGGACAAAATGGCGTGAGAAACCACCATCACGGCCGGTGGGTAACATGTCATTTTCCCTGCCCGCTACCGCACTTAGTGCAAATAGGAAACGATTTTGCCTGATGTTTCTTGAGACTGCTGGATTAGGCTCTTCTAATAAGGGTATTGAAAACCGACTGGAGGGTGGAGGGGTGATGGAAAAGCCAATGGTTTAGTGTTTGCGGGCTTACCATAATGTTGATGTATTGGTGTGCCATTGTGAGACGTGAGCCAGAAATTTACCTCTTGTGGGCGGGCACACGCCCTACCTGAACGGACTTGAAATAGCAGAAGATGATGTTGGGCGAGCGTCCCAATGTCATCCCGCACGTGAGCAATCTTCAGGTCAGCAGGCATGCATTGGTGTTGGAGCCGTGCCCGCCAACAATTAAAATGCCACTTAAGGTCATTAAAAAGGCAATTGATCCCGAATTTATATTACCCGTGCGATTTTGCGCTCGTTGCTCGGGCAAAACGGGCAGCCCAATTTTGAGGAAACCTCATTCAAGAGCGGTACAAAAAGGGTCTGCAGCATTGCTGGTGTGAGTAATAACTATCTGCTGGTTGCTTGTTTGGACTTGACAGCTTCATCTCTGTTCTGAGCATCAGTCTTAGCATTTTTAGGCTTCATTTCAGGACTCATTGGTGTCTCCAAGGCCCCCAGAGGATTTTGACCGCCTGGATCCATCCAGGTATCAGACAGCCTTCTGTTAGGGGATTGTGCTCTCTGCCTGTGGCACCTCCTCTGAGGAGGAAGAGAGGGGCAGAAGAAAGAGGAGGCCAGGTGTCCCTATACAGCTTCTAGGGCAGTGACCTGTGGGGGGGGTAGGCACAGGCACAAAGGGCACAGGGCCAACAGGTAGTCCAAGGTAGAAGGGGCCATAGAAGATGCCATTATCCTGCTGCCAAGGTTTACAGGCAGCGATGTAGCTACTTCATCATGTCTGAAGTGCAATGCCGAAGGAGGCGCTGCCTCTCTAGGGAGACTGTGACCTCCATTTCTTAGATGATTGGGCCTGAGATCACCTCCAACTGTATGGGTGGCCACCATGCCTGTGGCTCAGAATGTCACAGTGGCCCTCAACTTCTATGCCTCCAGCTCTTTCCAGGGGTCAGTGGGGGATCTTTGTGGAGCGTCCCAATCAGCTGTCCACAGTTGCATCAAGCTGGTGACTGATGCTCTGTTTAAGCAGGTAATGACATTTATTTATTTCCATACGGACGAGGCCAGCCAGGCTGAGTGAGTCAGAGGCTTTGGAGCGATTGCTCAGTTCTCCCACATCCAGGGTGCAATCGACTGCACACATGTAGCCATCAAGGGGCCAGCAGGTCAGCCGGGTTCCTGTGTCAACAGGAAGGGCTTCCATTTGATGAATGTCCAGGTAGTTTGTGACCACAAGATGCAGATTCTGCAGGTCTGTGCATGGTATCCTGATAGCTCCCATGACGCTTTCATCCTCAGACACTCACAGATGCCAAGACTGTTCAATGCTCCAGCTCAACTGGATGGATGGCTGCTGGGTGACGAGGGATATCTTTCGAAAAGGTGGCTTATGATGGTTCTCCGCCACCCAAGAACAGAAGCAGATCAGCGTTATAATAGGAGTCATGCCTCCACAAGGGCAGTAATAGAGAGGACCATAGGTCTTCTGAAGATGCGCTTCTGATGCCTGGACTGTTCAGGGGAGCACTACAATACCCTCCAGAGCGGGTGTCACTGATAGTGGTTGCATGCTACGCTCTCCACATGCTGTGCCTCCATCCCGGATGTTTGAAATGACCCTTTCCTTTGAACCTAAAGTCCCCTCAGTGCCTGTGCAATAATGTTTAGAGCCACTCACGTCCAGCTTCTCACACTTGTTAGATCTTGGAATTCCTTCTTTCCTTACACATAACCTCATCTCCTTTAAACATGTTTCTCCCTTTTTAATGTAAATCTTTAGACTTTAAACCTTCAAGTCTTTGGACTTAATCTTTCATAGTACCAATTTTATCAATAAGCTTTGGGAAAAATAAACATACTGTTTGGCTTAGCCTCTGTTAGTTAGGTGTAACACCTTACCGCCTCTTTGAAATTCAGTACTCCTCTGGTTTATCTAAAAATGCAAAATTTTCCTTTTACACCTCACATTCTAAAACTTCAACCATGTTTACTTATTTAGCATTTCAGACCTAGCTTATCTTCTGACACATCAAAGCCTTCAGACCAGCTTCTTTAATTCAATTAAGTCCCCTCCCACACGCAGATGATCCAGACCCCTACTATTTCTACTTTATAACAAATCCCAATAACATTATAAAAATTATTATATTTTCATGACACTCCTCTTTATTGAAAAATGAACCATCATAATTTAAAAAGACGACTTCACTTCCTCAACCCATCTTACATTATCTCCTATACTTATTACATTACCAGATGCATGCATTGACATCATATATATACACAAATCCTTCCCATCAACAGAAATCATTCCAGTCCCGTGTCCAGGTTTTAAAGGTCCAATTTTCCCTTTTCAGCTTCAAATTCTTGACAATGCACCTGCAACAGATTTTCTCGTCCAGCCACATTTATAATCTGTAGAGTAAATGGTTGCAGTAATAAGCTCCATCTGAATAGCCTTGTTCTTTTCATCTCAAAATTTGTCCAGAAACTTTAAAGGACTATAGTCTGTACAAATAATTGTTTCTGACAAATTGTTTGCCACGTAAATTTCAAAATGCTGCAAAGCTAGCACCAACCCCAAAGCCTCCTTTTTGATTGTTGAATATCTTCTCTGTTATACATTCAACTTTTGTGAAAAATACTTTGTGAAAAATACCCTATTGGTTTCTCAATTGCATTTTCATCTTCTTCTATCAGTACGGCCCCAATGCCTATATCGCTTGTGTCAATGGCCAACTTAAATTGCTTGGCATAATTGGGTACTGGCAAAACTGGTGTCATAGTCAATAGAGTTTTCAAACTGCCAAATGCCTTCTGACACTCCTGAGTCCATTGAAACTTCTTGTTCTTTTTTAATAGTTAAGTCAATGGAGCAGCCACACTGCTAAACTTTGGTACAGATTTCTGATAAAACTCACTCATGCCCAGAAATCTCAAAACTTCTCATCTTGTTGTAGGTAAGGGGAAACCCACAATAATCTTGACTTTCACATCTCATGGAGCCACCTTATCATGTCCAGTGGTATGGCCTAGATATGTAACTTGCGCTTTTGCAAATTCACTTTTAGCCAAGTTCATCACCAAATTAGCTTCTTGTAACTGAGTAAACAATTCTTCCAGATGCTGTAAATGCTCCTCCAACGTTTGATTGAAAACTATCAAGTCATCAATGTAAACAGCACAATTGCTCAGTCTTGCAATTATTGTGTGTCAGTCTTTGAAATGTTGCAGATCATTTTTCATACCAAATAGCATGACTTTAAACTGATATAATCCATCTGGCACCACAAAAGCCGATATCTCCTTTGCTCTCTCTGATAACGGTACTTGCCAATATCCTCTTATCAAGTCAATTTTTGTGATAAATTTTGATTGTCCCACTTTCTCAATGCAATTTTCCAACTTTGGTATAGGATACAAATCCATTTTTGTCACTGCATTCACCTTTCGACAGAGCACACACAAGTTTGGTGTTCCATCTGGTTTCAGTACCAGCACAATAGGTGAACTCCAGTTACTGCAACTAGACTCAATGATATTATTTTGAAACATGAATTAAATTTCTTTCTGTACTTGTGATAACTTTGCCGGAATTAATCTATAAGGATGTTGCGTTATCGAGGATGAAACTTCTACACATACGTCACGTATAGCTAAATCTGTCCTCCCCAGCTTATTCCTACAAATAGCTCTGTATGACTGCAATAGCTTCTCCAAATCACTTTGACACATATCTGGAAGGTAACTCAATATCTCATTTAAACTTTCAAATCCCCCCTCATTATCCAATTTGATTAGAGGAGAATTAATTTCAGAATCCTTCATTTCTGCCTCTTTCTCTTTATCTACCACCACTAACACCTCCTTTTGGTCCTCTTCCCTATCAAAGTGCTTTTTAAACATATTTACATGACACACCCTCTGCTTCCCCCTTCTATTTGGAGTATTTATTAAGTAATTTGCTTCACTTAGTTTCTTTTCAATCCTGTATGGCCCACTAAATATTGTTTTCAATGAGCCACCCAGTACTGGTAACAGAACTAGCACTTTTCCCCCAGCAACAAAACTACAAGCTGTAGCTTTCCTGTTTGCCTTCACTTTCATCACTTGTTATGATATCTTTAAATGTTCCCTAGCTACTCACATGCTCTGTCCAATCTCTCTCAAGTTTGATACATAACCCAGGAGAATAGTTTCTGAATTTCTCATGAATCAATTTCAGTTGTCCCCTTACCTCATGACCATAAACTAATTAAAAGGACTAAAACCAGTTGGTGCATTAGGAGCATCCCTAGTAGCAAATAACAAGAATGGAATTCCCGTATTCCAATCCTGTGGGTAACCCTGACTACACGCCCTCATCTTAGTTTTTAAAATTTGATGCCATCTTTCTAAAGCCCCTTGTGACTCCAGATGGTAAGCTGTTGACTTAAACTGTTTTATCCCCAAACTGTTCATTACTTCCTTAAACAGCTGTGACAAAGTTTGAACCCTGACCTGATTGTATTCCCTTTGGTAAACCATATCTTGTAAAACATTTAGTTAACTCTTCCACAATTTTCTTTGTTGTAATATTTCTCAAAGATATTGCTTCAGGAAACCTTGTAGACACATCTATTATTGTCAGTAAGTACTGATTTCCACTTTTAGTCTTAGGGAGGGTCCCTACATAATCAATCGTGACCCTAGTAAAAGATCCTTCAAATGCTGAAATTGGAATTAAAGGTGCCTGCTTAATCACTGTTTATCACCTATCACCTGACATGTGTGACATGTTCTACAGAATTTGACTACATCTCTGTGCAATCCAGGCCACTAAAAACGTTTTTGTATTTTCGTCTGTGTCTTTCTAATTCCTAAATGTCCCCCCATTGGAATTTCATGAGCGATTCTCACAATCTCATTTCTATATCCAAATGGTATAACAATCTGATGCACTTCCTTCCAGCTTTCATTTGCTTAAACATGATAAGGCCTCAATTTTCTCATTACCCTTAGGGCAATAACATTCTGCCTCTGTTTCTGAGGAGGCTGTTTCATATAAGTGTCCTATTTGCATATTCTTCTTCTGTAATTCTACCAACTGCCTTGAGTTAAACACCTCAGCTGCATTGTCTTCCAGTCTTTATTCCTGAACATTGTTATCAAAAACAGTGTCAGCTAATTGGATGTCCACACCTTCTCTCTGCCTTTGAAGTTCCTGTTCTTCTTGTTTCAACCTATGAGCCTGTGACTTGTTATCACACAATCTGGAAACAATCCGGGATGGTCTCTCTGCAACACTTCCGTTGAATACACTTCTACAGTATGCTCAACTATCATAGGCATCACCCACATCTGGGACCCAGCTATATCATTACCCAAAACAAATTGAACCCCTGCAATGGGCAATTTTCCTACTACTCCTACAATCACCTCACATGTTTTCCACTTACTCATTAAATTTACCTTCCACAATGGAATAGGCTTCTTCATTTAGCATCTCCATGAACCACACTAATTATCACCTGTTCCTGCAATACTCCCTCTGAACAACAAATGTCACTATTCCACAACATTAAGAATTGACTAGTCTCTGTATCTCCAAAAATTTTAACATCTTTACCAACTCCACCCTGTATACATGGGAAGACTTTCCCAACACATACAAATCCTTTAAACGTTTCCACAACTTGCTCCCCAGAATTCTCTTGGGTATCTTGTGAACACATTCCCACTTCTTTACCTATCACTGACTCTTCTTGCTTTACCTGCATACAAACCACTGGTTTTTCCTGTGCCTGAACCTCAGAATCTACAGTACTTTTACTTCCAGAACTTTTCTGTACCTCAATAATGCCAACAATTTTCCCTGTAATTTCTAACACACTGACTTAGTTTGTCCAACTTCATTACAATGAAAACACCTCAATTTTTGAGTGCCGCTTCTACCCTCAGCACCTTCCTTTTTTATTGTGAGAAAAAACTTCCTGGGAATTTCTATCTACTCCTATTCCCTGACCACCCACCTTCCTTTCACCTTCCAACTTTCTATCCTTCTTCAATTTAAAAGGGTGATGAGAAAAAGGTTTAGCTATATGAACTAACTCATAATCATCAGCTATCTCTGCTGCTTGTCTTAGCACTTTAACCCTCTGTTCCTCCACATGAGTTCTCACTACCGAAGGAATTGAGCATTTAAATTCTTCCAAAAGAATTATCCCTCTAAGAGTTGCATATGTCTTTATCTTTAATGCCCATATCCACTGGTCAAAATTACTTTGTTTTACTCTCTCAAACTCAATATAGGTTTACCCAGGCTGTTTTCTCATATTCCTAAATTTCTGCCTGTATGCCTCCGGAACCAACTCATATGCACTCAAAATAGCCTTTTTTACCACATCATAGTTCACCAACATTTCTTCTGACAGTGAAGGATAAACCTCATGTGCTCTACCCAGTAACCTGGATTGTAATAACAATGATGAGTTTTCCTGTGGCCATTTCATCTGTTTAGCTATCTTCTCAAATGAAATAAAGGATGCTTCAACATCCCTTTCCTCAAACTTTGGAAGAGCTTATACAAATTTAAACATTTCCCCACTGGGTTTTAGGTTAAAGGTTTTTTCATCATCAGAACTTTCCTCAGCATCTGATGCCTCCTTTTTAAAATCCTGCTTTTTAAGCCGGTACTCTCTGTCTCTGTCCTTCATTCTCTCTTCCATTGCTAACTTTTCCCTCTGGAGATCAAGTTTTTACATTTCCATTTAAAAAAAATATAATCTCTCTTTTTCCCTTTTTTTCTGCTGCCTCTAGTTCCAGTTTTTCATTTCTAATTCTTTTTACCTTTTTGTTTGCCTCCAATTCAAGTTTTCTCAGTTCCTTTGCTTATTCAAATTCAAGTCTCTTCATTTCTAACTGAAGTCTCACTACCTCCAGCTGTGACTCACTAGGCATCACTTTCAACTTTAAATGCTGTGCTATCACTTCAACTATGTCTGCTTTCTTTGCCCCTCAACAGGTAACCTCAACTGTAACTTATCCACCAACTCTGTCAACTTACCTTAGATGCTTTTTGTAACTCAATCAGAGTTATCTCTTCTACTTCCAAAAAAAGTTTTAGCCTTGAATACAGCCATTTTTGTAGTCTCACCACCTTAAAAGTACCTCACACAAACTCTTGAATTCAAAAGTGCTTCTCATACTCATAACCTTAAGATTCGCCAACTCCAAACCAATCAAGAAACATCAAATATATCCCACAAAGAGCCCCCAATTCTGCTATGGCATAGCAGATGGCAAATGCTAAGCTACTCAAATCCCAAAGGGAAACTTGAAATAACTGCCATTACTGTTTTGCATTTTGCATATTTATTTTGAGATGCGTGCCTTGAATTCAGTAGCAATAAGTCCACCAAGTCTTAGAGGATTTTTACAAAACTAAATTAAACATTTATTAATAAAAGAAATAATTTTAAGCACATACATAGGTCTACAAATTACTACTATTACAACTCCAAGCTTTCCTGATTAATCTAACTCCCAGTTATACCTCCAGTAAGGCAACAGTAAAAACAAAATAGATTTTAACAGACCCAGGCAAAGCACATAATGCCCTGGACAGGGATATTCACAGTGAGTTATCTTAACTTCAGTTCTTGCAGACAACAACTTGAGGCTGGAGGCTTTTCACACTTGTTTGATTTTGGATTGCCTTCTTTCCTGAGACATAACCTCATCTCCTTCATATATGTTTCTCCCTTTTTAATGTAAATTCCTTTGTTTCAATATGTCTTTGGACTTTACCTTTCCAATAAGAAAAAATCTTTCATAGTACCAATTTTATCAAAAGCTTTGGGAAAAATAAACATACTGTTTGGCTTAGCCTTTGTTGGTTAGGTGTAACACCTTACCATCTCTTTGAAATTCATTACTCCTCTGATTTATCTAAAAATGCAAATTTTCCTTTTGCACCTCACATTCTAAAACTTCAACCATGTTTACTTATTTAGCATTTAAAACCTAGCTTCTCTTCTGACACATCAAAGCCTTCAGACCAGCTGTCTTTAATTAAGTTAAGTCCCACACACACACACAGTCACACAGACTATCAATACCCCCACTATTCCTATTTTCCAATAAATCCCAATGACATTATAAAAATTATTATATTTTCATGACATGGGGGCTCCAGTTTTGAGACCCCCATCAATAAAAAGATAACACAAGAATGATCGCACCATCCGAAACTCTCATTTTTGTGCATTCGTCTGTCACCCCAGCCTTTCCACGACAGGCTGACCGAGGTGCATGGGGTGCCTCCGTCAGTCCATGACCTCTCAATGGTGTTATGGCTCATCTTCTACTGAAAGGACAAAGGAGCATTGATTAGTCCACTCTCTAGCTGCAGCCTGGTTGCAACCTGGCCAACCCCACCTGAGGAACACTTTGCAGGGCACATCTGAGTTGTGGCCCTCAAGCCTCAAGGCAATCCAAACAGCCAGCGCTCACCCCCTTGGCCAGCTCCAGCGCCATTGACAGTTGGCACTCAGACTCTAACACCCCTGAGCTCCACGGAGGGATAGCCAGGCCTTAACACTTCATCACAACACAGTACTCTCCCTTGCCGAGTGCTGCAGGTCATTAAACCTTTTGCGGCACTGCACCCATGTGCGCTGCACAACGTCATGACTGCTGACCTGGGCTGCCACCTTCTCCAAAGCTTTTTTGTTAGGTGTGGTGGCCTCCTCTTTCCATCTCTGGGGACAAGGGTGTCCCCCCTGGCAGCCACCTTCTCCAGGAGGACCGCGAGGCACTTGCCTGGAAACTGAGGGGGCCAAGTGCCCACCTGACCTGCCCTCCCATCTGGCGTCTCCAGCTGCATTTGAGGCCGTAGCTTCGGTCTTCAGCACGCAGAAGATATGTTCACCCCTGGCAGCCTTCAAGGAGCTGCGTGTGCCATTCTTAAACTGCCCGCTGGGCCGTCATTGGACCCGGCGCTCGACAGACCCCCGCCCAGCCCTCCTCAACCATTGGGGAGGCACGTTTCATGCTGGGCAGGTCTTAATTGACCAACCAACATGAAAACACAGTGAGGGGCCGATCGCTGGCAGGGGCCCGTTTCCCGACCTGTCCTGGGCCCGTCGATTGCGCCTGCCCGCCAAGGGTAAAATTCACTGCATGTATCTGTGACTGTTGGGTGAGGGGGAATGTGGGGTGTGAGAGGCTGAGGGCCGAATTTTCCCAAATTTGCATTAAGTGTGGTAGCAGATGGGTAAAATAGCGTGCTGCCCGCCGACCGTGATGACGGGTTTTCACACTGTATCGTCTCGAGCCAGCCTCAATTATTTATGCACTCACGGAAAAAACGCCGTTTCCATGGTGGGCGGTCTCCTCATTTGCCATCACGCTGGCACCATGTTTAAAGGCCAGCTGCAAGCACAGCACTCACTGCTTCCAGCTTACCAATGCTGCCCAGGAGACATGGCCCTCAAAGGCAAGAAGACTGCAGCCCCCTGGTTTAATGACGGGTCTCTTGAGTAACCGTTGGATGCCATCTGCCGGGATGTCCTATACCCCCGCTCTGGCCGCAGGATGGGCAGCAACGTGACCAATATGGCTTGGGAGCCGGTGGCAACAGTGGTCAGCATCAACGCCCTTCAGAAGAGGACAGCTACCCAGTGCCGCAAGATGATGAATGATCTCCTCCATTCTGCCATGGTAAGTCACTCTTTTCACCACTCTCAATGCACACATCCACAAACCCAGCACACATTCACAGGGCCCTCACCCACTGCCAGTTCAAGGGATATCACCATTCACTCTCTCACACTCACCTTCATTGTCCTCATCCTGTCCATGGCACCACTCATCACCCTTACAGACTAGGCACATTTATCATCTGGCCTGGCAGGCGTCCTGCTTACCATTTCTCCATCTCTATCCATGCAGGACAAGCTGGCACACAACAAGAGAGAGAGATCGCAGACTGGTGGCGGAATGACCAAAATCAAGGTCCTCACGGACTTTGAAAACAGAGCCATCCAGCTGGCCGGCGATGACCGGGATCGGTCCTGTGCTGACGGTGAGGTCGGCACTGCTTTGCTAAGTGAGGATCCAGCAGTGCAACATCCATCAGACAACCATTCTGTGAGTAATGTGTCCTCTTTCACAGACCACTGCCATGCACTAATTATCTCTCCTGGCTTTTGCAGGCACATCTGCCAAACAGCTGACAGAGTCCATGGCCCAGGGCCTCCAATCAAGGCCCGAAGAAACATCCGAAGGGGAATCTGGAGGCACCCTCCCTGAAGTCCTGTCACAGCACTCACCCACACCCTCCACCAGCACAGACACACACCTCGGTGGGACCTAGCCCTCTTCCTGTCACCTCAGCAACTCCAGCTCCACAGGCCAAGAAGGGTGCCACTGCCACACAGCAGGACCCTGAAAGCAGTCCAGGGCCCTCCAAATGTCAGCCCTCCAGAGGACACCCGCCAAAGTCATCACAGACAGGGCCTCGCAGTCAGCAGGCTGCCTCCACCTCCGCTGTGAATGTCCGGGGAGCACCAAGACGTAGAGGCAGGGTTAGGAATGCTAAGGAGAATTAGTTGCAGAGCCTGTGCATGGGTTGTACATTGTACATAATGTTCATTGTTGTCAATAACCTCCCAAGAATGTCTCCCTGCCTATGGATCCTTGTTCTGATGAGCAGTGTTCATGTCACTCAGATGTGAAACCTTTCTGCACAAGATAAAGGCAGGTGTCTCAGTCCAGGGCCTCTTCCCTGGGCTCTGTGCAGCCATCAGACCAAAGTGATGGTCCAGCCTCACATTCCCTGGAAACACTGATGCCAGCACCTCGGCAGTGCTGGTCATTACTGCCAGAATGTAGTGGGCAGCCGTCACAGAGTTCTTTCATTCTCTCTGTGTGCTGTCAGCACCTTTAAGGAAGGGCTGGCTCCCATCTCTTCAGCATCTGTAACCATTGATGCTGTGCTCCAGCTCCTGAAGGGTTCAGGTGCTGATGGTGAACAAAGCATCAGGTGCTTCTAAAGTTCCTAGGCTGCATATCTATGATATGAACCAGATCATGGAGCACAAGTGAGCTGCCCTTGGCCAGACAGGAGTCAGACATTCTCAGAGGCTGCATGAAGATTTATTGAGTGTCCGCACTGCATGTCGTCATCATCCTGCTGCAATCGAGCAACTATTAGGGCCTCCACTGCGTCTCCATGACAGGAGCATTCTCATAGAGGGTATTCGCGCTACCAAAAGCCAGACTGGAGTTAAGCGTTCACAAATGTGATGTGAGGAACTATGGTGTCTCCTCACTGCATTTTGTCATCATCCTTCATAAATCCAGCAGCTATGTGGGCCTCCTGAGCGCGCCTGCCTCATCTAGCCAGTGCGAGGGCCTCATCCCTATCATCGTCACCTCCGAGGACCTCCTCAAACTCATCCCTGTTGGCATCCTCCTCATCGGAGAAGATGTGCAGCTCCTCCCTCTCCCCACTGCAGCGCCAGGTTGTAAAGGGCGCAGCAGACGATGACGATGCGTGACACCCTCAGCGGACTGTATTGCAGGGCTCCACCAGGTCCAGGCACCAGAACCGCATCATCAGCATCCCGATGGTCTGCTCCACCAAGTTGAGAGTTGCTGCATGAGCCTAATTATAGCATCGCTCTGCCGCAGTCGGAGGCTGCCGCACGGGTGTCATCAGCCACGGCCTCTGCGGGTAGTCCTTCCCCCTGAGGAGCCAACTCTGCAGCCTCTGTGGACCCTGGAAGTCTGCAGGGATCTGCAAGTGACTCAGGATGTACGTGTCGTGCACACTCCCTGGAAACCATGCGCACACCTGCAGGATGTTTTTCTGGTGATCACAAACCAGCTGCACGTTCAGTGAGTGGAGTCCCTTGTGGCTGATGTAGTTCACCATGTGCAGTGACAGAGACCTCAGTGCCACATGAGCGCAGCCAATCACACCCTGCACCTGTAGGAATCCCGAGATCCGGGAGAATCCAATGGCCCTTGCATCCTGGCTGTCCCAGTCCCGGGCGAAATGCACAAAGTTGTGTGCCATGGAGAAGATGGCATCTCTGACTTCTTGGATGCATTTGTGGGTGGTGGATTGTGAAATCCCACAGAGATCACCTGTGGGGCCCTGAAAGGGGCCACTGGCATAGAAATTGTGCGCTACGGTCACTTTCACAACCACTGGCACTGGATGCCCTCCATGTCGCTTTGGTGCCAAGTCCTGCAGTAAGTGGAAGGTGTGAGTGGCCAGGTCCCTAGACACGTGCAGTCGTCAGCAACACTGGTTCTCAGTCATCTGCAGGAATGGCAGGCGGTGTCTATAGGCCCTGGGTGTCACTAGGCGCCGACCAGCCACGGCTCGCTGTCACTCCTGGGCAGCATGTGCGGGAGCCCCAGCTGCCCATTCTTCCTGTATTGCTGCTCCTGCCTTTGCGTAGCCAGGAGCCTCAGTCACTCTCTCCTCCATCTTCTCCGCTCTCTGTAGGCCATCAGGGATACAGGCTCCATGCTCCTGATGTGGTCCTCCTGCAGCATGAAAGAGAGAGAGAGAGACGTGGTGAGCATGGGTGAACTTAGCACCTTTCCTGGCCCCGTGTGACGGCCCCTTAATGCTTCCCGGAGGGAACTGGCCAGCCCTCGGATGGCCGCAGGTGAGTGCGCTGCATGGCTGCCCTGTCAGCCTGTGACATGGGGGTGACAGCTCCTAACCGGGTTGCTGAGATTGCAAAAGGCTGTGAGCGCTTCCAGCAGTGACTGTTACATGCCAGCGTTATCGAGGAGATTGTACAACGTGTGCAGTCCAACTGCTCCATGGTCCAGAAAAGTGGTCGCAGACTCGCAGTCTGTATCGGGGTTAGGGTGGGGGAGGGGGCTGGCGAGGGTGTTAAGGACCGGAGTGCTTGGTGGCACTTTGGTGCCTCTGCATGGCTTCCGTGGGTGGGCAGGCTAGGAGCCCAAACCCAATAATGTCACTGTGGTTGCAGAAGAATGATCAATTTATACAGGTGTCCCAATTGTGTGGCCACTTCCCTCGCCTAGCTAATCTTAATTTATTGTTCCAATGCCAGAGCAGCAATTGTCCCCACCGACCCCCCGACAACAGCAACAGTCGCCTTCGAGGCTGGGAGCAGTTGCCCCCGGACACCAACCCCCTGAAAACAGTTGCCTCCAAGGCAGGGTGGCACTTTACCCAGGCCCCCTGGTGCCCCTGAAGCCTGTAAAGCAATAGGCAATCCTGGTGAGCTGTGGAATATGATGCTGCTCAGTCAGCTCAGTTCCCCTAAAGCGAAGGCCGCCAAGTGCACGTCGCCTGTGACCTGCTGTGAAACACATCAATATGCTTTCCCACCGACGTGGATAGACGATCCGGCGGGTACCAAGAGCCTGGTGGGATGGCCTTTTAATGATCTGATGATATATTACAATGAGCTCCCCGGTGTTGGCCAGGGGCTGCAGCTGAACTGCTGACACAGGCAAAAGCAACTTTTGACCTGAAGTAACCTGATTCCAGTCACTGGCCTGAGCTGGCTGGAACTGGTTTGAAGTAGCTGAGTTTCTTGGAAATAAGACACAAGTCCTTATTTAGAAAAGGAGTAACGAGGTTATGCTACCTAAGTCCTTGGGACAGAGCCAATGAGGAGAGGCCACAGACTAGGCGAGCAAGCCTAAACCAACAGGAGAGAGACAGCACAGCTTGAAGAGATAAGATTCAATATAAAAATGGAGAATTTTGGGCGTGGAAGCAGCGAGACTCCGGAGACCAACCATTGCAGAAGCGGAAGTACCTACGTCAGCAACATAGAGACACAAGAGAGAGAGAACGGAACGCCTGGTCAGCGTCAGCTCTCCTTTTCGGGTATTTGCTTTTATATTCTGTAACCACTCAGGGAGTGTCAGAGAAACCTAGTGGGTGTGTGTTTAGATCCTAGTTTTGGGTATTAAACTGTATAACCTGCTGTAAACCAGACGTATAAGCTATATGTAGATGATCTAATGACGTAAATAAAATGAATTGAGAGTTAAGAGAGAATTGACTCTTCTCCTCTTTGTACTAAGCCATTAACCTCCGGCAACATATTTGGCGTCCCTGGGTGGGCTCGAGGATAAATCTCTCTGTTGAGTCAGCAGGAGACTCGAGCCGAACCGAGTTGGCAAAGTACACAGAGAACAGGAGTTTGGGTTAATTCATAGCTATTAACATAAGATGACGAATCAAAGGGAATCTCCAAGCCCTGGGGACTTGGATTGTTTAAACCGGAAGGGACTCCTCCAAAAATACATAATAGGGAAGTGGCCGCAATACGGGGAGTATGCGGGTCACGTTGGTGACCAGGGAAAACCCGCTGGGGAAGCCCTTTGGAGAATTGCGCAAACAAACGTGTCAGATAAGAAATTTAACAAGGTACAGAAGTCCGTAGCGATCGGATGTTTATTTGAGGAATGGATAGAATGCCGACAGCAGGCTAGGAGGGAGAGAGACAGACTAGAGGAAGAGAATAAAAAACTCCATGAGGAGATGGGCCACCTTAGTGAGAAGCTAACTGATTTAAAGGGACAGAGAAGTGCGGATTTGATGCACATGAACCCATATCAGTTACAGTGCGAAAAATTGGCTAATGAAAAGAGTAAGAGAGAGGGAGAAGCCCAAGCAGCTAAAGCTGAGGTGGAGGGATGGAAACAACAATGTAGTGATTTAAAAACTGCTATGAATGTGATTCACAGAGCAGCTCAGGAAAAGAGGAGCAGTACCGGTGATCACACAAAGTGTCAGAAACTGATAGTGAGGCTGCAAGATCAGCTAGCTGCACAGAGGGGCATACTGTGTGCTTTCGCATCCGGAAGAGGTGAAGAAAACAGTCAATGGGATATAGATTGGGATGATTTAGCAGACGGGGTGGATAGATACAGCAGCGGTGACGGGGAACCTCCGCCAGAGGATCCATCGCCGGCATATATTCCAGAGCCGGAAAAACCATCTGCCCCAATGCCCCCCGCTTGTAACCACTAGAGCACAAGCAGGGGCAGATGGCCAAGGGCCAGCCAGCCCAAATATGACATATTCCACCCCACTTGGGGTACAAGAATTGAGGGCTATTGCGAAAGATATTGGGACGTATGCACCCGGGGATGATCCTGGGGAGTTGTTCTTAGCGGTCAGGCAACAGAGAGGGGTACACGGTTTAGACGATGCTAAGGAAAGAAATTTAATTCTAATGTGCCTACGCCCACATATACAATCCGCCCTACCGGAGGAACAAAAACTTGGTAGAGGCACAAATGAAGCCTTAAAGAACCAGGTATTATCTGTCATGGGCGATAACAGAGGGGACCCAGTGGAGGCACTAATGAAATGCTACCAAAGAAAAGGTGAACACCCCACCGCATTTTCGGCTCGCATTTGGACGGTGTTTCAAGGGGTCTACGGCACAGGCCTAGATAGGGATAATTTACAGCCGGAGGTTAGGAACCGATGGCTGAGAATGCTAGTGTCGCATGGCACTGAGGAGTTGAGGAAAGCATTAGATCAGTTTGATCCCACTGATGACACACATACAGAGCCCTGGATAATTAGGAAGATGGTTAGGGTATGGGAAAGGGAAACACCAAAACTACCCAATACATCCAGGGACAGAGCAATGCCTGTTAAGGATCAGGCGACAACCTAGAGAAATTAAGGGAGGGGACCTACTCAGAAGGAACCCCCTCCAGCTTATCAGACAGGAGGAAGAGGTAGAGGTAGAGGAAAAGGAAACTTCTCAGGAATGGGGAGAACTCAGGGTGAGGTGTCCAGATGCTATAACTGTGGCCAAGAGGGACACTTTGCAAGGGACTGCCCGAACTCGAGACGAGAGAATGTAGGTCAGGGAGGAAACCAGAACCTACCCGTGGAAGGGTCGAATAGACCAAGTCCTCAGTGTGATATGATAGAAATACCGAGTTCCGGGCTGTACCCCGAACTGCAATGACGATCTCAGGCCTCTCTGTTACGGGTGTGTGATACATGGTGGGATGACACGGGGAGACCCCTAGTGAATGGTAGTGTTGGAGGCCGCCCTATTACATTCCCTTGGGACACAGGGGGCTCCCGAACCACAGTTAACACCATTCAGGTCAATGACGTAGATTGGAAAATTCAAAACAAAATTGTTCTAAGCGGATTCACGGGACATTCACAAGTAGAATATGTGAGTGTACCATTGGAAGTCGGTGTGGGTGACATATCGATAGGGCATTCAGTGGTCCTCATCAAATTACCCAGAGAACAAGAACATAATAGGGAGCGACTATATGGACAAAGCAGGACTCTGCTTTGACCCCGTTAATTGTATGATTTGACAAATGTCTTTGGGTATAGGCAGTATAAATCACACACTCCTCCCGGTGAGGGAATATCAGGATAGGATATGCACAATCGGGGAAGTGTGGATAGAACCAGGAGAAATGAGTGACGATCGTGAAGTACAACAAATTATCGCACAAAACTCAATAGTATTTGCCCGACATAAACATGATTGTGGGAAAATGACCGGGAGTGTGTGTATACAAGGTCCAGACCCCAAACCACAGAAGCAGTACGGTTTCCCAAAACAAGCAGAAGAAGAGATAGGGAAGGTGATACAGAGTCTGCTGCAGCAAGAGATATTATGACCAATAGCTTCTACTAACAACGCACCTATTTGGCCAGTGAGGAAACCCGACGGTAGCTGGCGACTAACGATAGACTACAGAGAATTAAATAAAGTCACCCCGTTAACAGCCCCTACTGTAGCAACTAGCTCAGAGTCAGTAGTTCGACAAAATGAGGATGCGCAGTGGTTTACGGTTTTGGACTTAAGTAACGGTTTTTGGTCTATTCCACTGGAGAAAGAATGTCAATATAAATTCGCGTTTACTTTCCAAGGACAGCAATATACATGGACTGCCCTGCTTCAGGGATTTCACAATTCCCCATCCATATTTCACCAACGGCTGAGGGAAGGGTTAAAAGGATTCTCGAGGCCTGAATGTCTAGTACAGTATGTAGACGACTTACTCCTACAAACTAAAACCAAAAAGGAACATTATCAACTGCTAAGTGAATTACTGCAGTTGTTACATGACTTAGGATTAAAGATTAACCCTAAAAAAGCGCAGACCATGAAACAAGAAGTTACTTACATGGGAGTGATTCTGACACCGGGGAAGAGGGATATTGACAAGCGAAGGATAGAGATAGTTGGCAGACTCCCTGTTCCGTGGGATGTAAAAGGGTTAAGGTCCTTCTTAGGCTTGGTGGGATATTGCAGGGACCACATTGATGGATTCGCCACAAAAGCAGCCCCGCTAATGGAATTATTAAAAAAGAATGTGGCCTGGGAGTGGAGAACAGAACACACCCAGGCCATGACCATTCTAAAGCAAGCACTAGTTGCAGCACCTGCTCTGAAAACCCCAAATCCAACTGAACCATTTTCATTGGAGGTGGCTACCACAGACACCACCCTTTCAGCAGTTCTATTACAGGAGACACATGGGAAATTACGACCAGTAGCGTACGCCTCACGCATGCTCTCACCAGTAGAGCAGGGGTATACGGTATGCGAAAAACACTTGCTATCTGTCTTTTGGGCAGTGCAGCATTTTACCTATATAGTGAGACTAAACCCACTTACAATATTAACAGAACACCCCCCCATACAGCTGCTGTTAGACGGAAGGATTAAGGATGGTGCAGTTAGCCAAAATAGAGTCACTAGATGGACATTGTTGCTGCAAGGGAGAAATATAACCGTTAAGGGGGTAAAAACCACTACTATGTTAGCAGACAACTTAGTTTATCAGGGAGAAAAACATGAGTGTCAACTGATGATAGCAAATGACCCTAAGGGCCCATTTGTATCAAAGATAAAGGGAGGGAGTAAGACGGGGCCTGAAAGCAGAAAAACAAAGGAAACAGGAAAGGAAGAACCTTATTTTAAAATTTTTGTGGATGGCTCTTCATCAGTACAGGATGGGGAAAGGAGAACTGGCTGTGGGATATACATGGAGGATAAACACGGACAGGAAAGATATACTGCGGCTTTGAAATTACCTAAAACCATGAGTGCACAGGCAGCAGAACTAGCAGCCGTCACATGATGTGGTTGGCCACCCGGAATACTTTCCGCCTAGATCAGTCATGTACTCTGATAGCATGTATGTCTGTAATAGCCTCACAGAACATTTGCCCCTATGGGAAGCAAGAGGATTTGTCTCAGCAGATGGAAGGCCCCTTCCTTCGTTCCCGCTATTACGGTACATCTTTGAAAAAGCACAGGGGAAAGGATTTGGGGTCACAAAAATGAAAGCTCATTCAAAACTATCTCCCAAAGGGAACAGGAAAGCTGATGAACTAGCCAAACTAAGTGCTGTAAGTGGACAGGAATGGCAGCCACCGATTGGGGAAATCGGGGGCCAGAGAGAGAAGCAGGTCAAAGTAATGGATTTAACGGAGGAGCAAAAGAAAGATGGAGAATTGAAAAAACTAATAGAAGGAGCAGAGTCAGACACATACAAAAGGCACAAGGGGGTCTATGTTCAAGACGGAGTGGTTTTATGTGAGGGAAAAATTGTGGTGTCAGAGGGGGGACGAAACTAAATTATCTATTGGTAGCATGACTAATGGGGACATAAAGGGACGGAGAGCACCCTGGATCAGATAAAGGAGGTGTGCTGGTGGCCCGGAATGAAAGGTGACGTGGAACACTATGTCAAGAATTGTTTGATCTGTGCACAACACAACCCCGATAGAAATGTTAAGAAAGGGGCCCTCCGACATACTAGACCAGTAGAAGGGCCTTGGACTAATTTACAGATAGACTATGTAGGACCCCTTCCTCCCACTCCAGGAGGATACAAGTATAGTCTAGTAATAGTGGATACCTTCACTAAATGGGTGGAAGCTTTTCCGACCAGAACAAACACAGCCAAAATTACCGCGAAAATTGTATTAGAGAAGGCGGTTACCCGTTGGGGTTTACCCCGAAGCATAGAATCGGATCAGGGAACACATTTTACAGCCCAAGTAATGCAAGATGTTATGACCCTTTTAGGGGTCAGACAGAGATTCCACATACCCTATAGACCACAGTCTATTGGAATTGTGGAAAGAATGAATCGGACATTGAAAAACATGATAGCCAAAATGGTGCAGCAGCACGAGACAACCTGGAAGGTCATTCTGCCCTATGTGCTAATGATAATCAGGAATACCGTGGCTTCATCAACAGGCTACACTCTTTATAGACTCATGACAGGAAGGGACATGAGGGGAATGGAGGGGTTGGTAGGTTTGGATTTGTCCGAACCCGAGGTGGACCACATTATATCAGAAAAATGGGTACAACAGCTATTAGAAACAGTAAAAGAAGCAAATTATGTAGCTGCTCACCGACAGGGAAAGAAGAAACAGCGAAGCAAGGCTTATTTCAACGCAAAAGCCAGCCCGATAGAGTTGAGCCCCGGACAAAGAATAATGATTAGAATTCATCGGCCCACCTCATTCTTGAGTCCAAAGGTTGCTGGCCCCTATGAGATAGTAGATAAAGCTAGCCCATCTGTATGCAAGATGTTAACGACACCAGATAAGAGTGGCTGGTACCACATTAATCAGCTAAAGTTAGTGGGAGAAAAACAAGATAATCACCATTGGCATGTGCAGCTCGATGCTAACGATGTTCCGAATCCCGAAGGTCAGGGAGATCAAGAACAGGACCAGCTACAGATCAAAGAGGAGGTGATTGAAACAAATTTGATACTGTCCATTCATATGCAGAGGCAAATCCAGGGAAAAAATGAAATAAAAATAAAACAAAGAGGGGGAAGAAGAAATGGATAGTTAGAATCTGAAACAAATTGGGAACAGGATATGGACAGTCTGGCTCAGTACATGGAGAGACTGGACTTAAAATAGTACTTAAAAGAAACTGTAAATAAGAACAGAAATTACATTTGTTCATTCAGGTCCAGCCTAAAATGAAGGGGATAATGCCTTTTGTTGCTATCGGATTGACCGTCATCAGAACTGCAGTTGAACCTGCCTCGGAGCCGTCACAACGAATGAACGTCCCTGAAGCAGTGTCTACGGCGGAGGGATATCCCGAGACCAGG
The DNA here is from genome assembly GCF_964194155.1 of Cetorhinus maximus. NCBI lineage: Eukaryota > Metazoa > Chordata > Chondrichthyes > Lamniformes > Cetorhinidae > Cetorhinus > Cetorhinus maximus. The sequence goes on along the minus strand of NC_135880.1, from coordinate 119,137,483 downwards.
AACAACTTTGCTCTGCAGAATAAGACAAGAGAGGACTTAAATTTGTATTATAAGGGAATGGATGGGTTAATGTGCGCGGGAAAATCTTTGGATATACCGGAGTGAGCGGGAGTACAGTTTTCAGGCAACAAAGTTCCAGAGGTGACATTGTCGGTAATGCCAGAGGGAAAAGTTATTAGTCAATTTGTGGGTCCATTTATTGAGCGACCATCGGGGAGCGACGGTCGAGGTAAAATTATGGTCCACTGGGACCACACCTATGTAATATTGACTAGGGTAGCAACTCATACCAGAGATGTCCATTCTGCCTGTTAACAGCCAGTCCTATTTACAATACGCCCTTGTGGGACAAACATATTACATAGCCACAGCGGCTATGAACTATAACAAAGGATGGAAACAGTGCCCTCTGGAAGGACACAATGTGGCCATTAACGATGTGACCTTAGACCTGGCTATCAGTGGACAAGTTCTGCCTAAGCCAATAATGAGGATGGTAATAAATGAAAACCTCACAGTCCAACGTACCGATATAGACCAAGATCTGCAGAAATATGTTCCTACCGAACTACCACCTATTCCGCACCTGACTGCAGATTGAACACAAATAGCAGAGGAAGCCAATGAGATAATTCATCAATGGACTAAACATACTAAAATAATTAGAACTCATGCTGATAAAGCAGAGGAACTGCTACCGGACCCCGAGTTCTGGGATAAGTTTTGGAATTGGGGATCTAATGTTCAAATACATCCATGGGTCAGGATTTTATCACATACTGCTGTAGTTGTGATCATATGTGCTTTAATACTTGTCATATTCAACATATATCAGCTTAGAAGGTGGAAAATTGAAATTTTGCACCGATTGAATGTTAGCGCTATAATGAAACAGAAGAAACGATTATCAGTATAAGGACACTGTGTGAAGTATATTTTATATACGCTTTTCTTTTATATTTTTATATAACCATATGATATCGCGGATATAACATGCCCATTGGGGGACAATGACAACCTCAGGAGTGGTACACAGAAAGGGAGAATAATGATCCTAAGATAAGTATCTTTGGATCAAAAAGGGGGGAAATGTTGGCCAGGGGCTGCAGCCGAACTGCTGACAGAGGCAAAAGCAACTTTTGACCTGGAGTAACCTGATTCCAGTCACTGGCCTGAGCTGGCTGGAACTGGTTTGAAGTAGCTGAGTTTCTTGGAAAACAAAGGGAATGTGATAAGACACAAGTCCTTATTTAGAAAAGGAGTAACGAGGTTATGCTACCTAAGTCCTTGGGACAGAGCCAATGAGGAGATGCCACAGACTAGGCGAGCAAGCCTAAACCAACAGGAGAGAGACAGCACAGCTTGAAGAGATAAGATTCAGTATAAAAATGGAGAATTTTGGGCGTGGAAGCAGTGAGAACTCCGGAGACCAACCATTGCAGAAGCGGAAGAACCTACGTCAGCGACGTAGAGACGCAAGAGAGAGAGAACGCGACGCCTGGTCAGCCTCAGCTCTCCTTTTCGGGTATTAGCTTTTATATTCTGTGACCACTCAGGGAGTGTGAGAGAAACCTAGTGTGTGTGCATTTAGATCCTAGTTTTGGGTATAAAACTGTATAACCTGCTATAAACTGCATGTCTATATTTAACGTATAAGCTATATGTAGATGATCTAACGACGTGAATAAAGTGAATTGAGAGTTAAGAGAGAATTGACTCATCTCCTCTTTGTACTAAGCCAATAACCGATACCGGTGACCTCCGGCAACACCAGGGACCATTGGTGGGAGGCGCAGCCCGCCATCAGAAGATCGCCTTCCCGCCGTCGTGAAACCGATCATGCCATATCGTCCACGGATGCCATCTTTCAGACCCGCTGCCAGTGGGCACAGAAAATTCTGCCCATAGACAAAACCACCACTAAACTCTAATTTAAAATATAATTTCTAATAACATTATAGACATTAATCTCTTCATGACACTTACCTGTAGTCCTACAGGTTGACATTAACCTGGAAGGGGTGGGGTGGAGACCCTTGACAGATGCTAGGCACAGGAATTAGCATTGGCTGTGAGCCTCAGAGATGGAGATAGTGCTCGAGTCCCATCGAGCTCTCATAATGCCTATATTCTGAACCATTCCCAGGTGCCACAAGTTTTTGAAGGACCTCGGTGATTTTAGGGATGGCTCCTTGAGGACAAGGGATACCCCCAGAAGACCTGGCTAATGACACCAGTTTGCCATTTGCAGAGTGCCACCGAGGAGAGCTACAATGCCGCACATGCCTCCACAATGGCCACCTAAAAATAAGACTCAGATGTTTGGAACACTCAGGTGGGGCATTCCAATACTGCCCACAGAGTGTGTCCCAGATCATCATTGCCTACTGTGCCCTGTAGAACTTTGTGCAACCAACGGGGAGGAAATCTTGGCTGAGGGATACATGGAGGACTCAGATGTCTCCTCTGATGATGAGGATTGGGAAAGGGATGGTTGGTGATGATGAGAGCCAGGATGTTGCGGAGGCACATACAGCTGCCATTGCAAGAGTACGACGTGGCAGATAGGTCCATGACAATCTGATAGTGAACAGATTCCAGAAAGAGTAAGCAGCTGATACATCTCCTTTACTATTTGGTTTTCTATCCTCCCCTGGCTGGCAGCCACCAGCTCCTTTTTTGTAACACAGATTATACTTTGCTCTCATGTACCTTGATTTATGATAGCTGAATTAAATTGTAGTACTTAACATCTGCCCTGCTGATGTTGCGATCCTTTGCATGTGCCAAGCTGTGCTGATATACAGACCACTTGTGCCAAATGCACACATCAAAGCCTGCACAGTACTCCGTTCTCCTACAACCTCGTGCAACTATAAGTAGAAAGGAGATTTTTCTCATGCCCTCACAATACCCACGTGCATGGTACATTGAAAGCAATATGAAATCTTACCTGGGCAGGGGTGCAGTCATATGAGGTTACAAAGTGCACTGCAGAAACTCACCAAGGCTCCTTAGGCAGCACCTTCCAAACCCATGACTGCTATCATCTAGAAGGACAAGGGCAGCAGATACATGGGAACACCACCACCTGGAAGTTCCCCTCCAAGCCACTCACTATCCTGACTTGGAAATATATCACCGTTCCTTCATTGTTGTTGAGTCAAAATTCTGGAACTCTCTCCCTAACAGCGCTGTGGGTGTATCTACACCACATGGACTGCAGCAGTTCAAGAAGGCAGCTCACCACCATCTCAAGGGCAACTGGGGATGAGCAATAAATGCTGACCTAGCAGCAAAGCTCATATCCCGTAAATGAGTTAAAAAAAAGTCACCCTCACACCTGTTCCCAATGGGGAACAGACCTTGCAGAGAGCTCTTTCAGGTAGAACCAGAAACATGGATGCACAAGGAAGAACAGCATGAAAGACCATTTGGTTCCTTGAGACCTTTCCTCCATGCACCTTGATCAGGGAAGCTCTTGTCGCTGGTCCCCAACCACCACCACTCATTCACAGTAACTCCATATCCCTTGACGTCTTTATCATCCCAAAAAGTTTAGAGGTTACTTTGGAGTTCATGCAATGACAGTGCCTCACCTGCACTATGGGATGTTGAGTACCAACCACTCAAAACCCTCCAATTGCAGAGATTTTTACAAATCTCAGTCCTAGATGACCTTAAATTACTGCAATACTGTACTCCATCATTCTGGACACCCCAGTCAAGTTAAGCCTCTTTCCTGTATGGACCCTGCAAAGCCCCGTAAGAGCTCATGGTGCTTCACATAGATAGTCTCACAGCTCTCCACATGATCCAGCACACGCTTTCACTTGATGGGATAATACCCCAGTCCTTCGATAAAGTCCGGTGCAGTTTGGTTATAATCCCTTTGTGTGAGGTCTATTCCTACACTTGACAAAGAGACAAGCAGGCCAAACAATTCTCCACATGAGGTCTCACAAAGTCTGCAGTCAACTGCATACACACTTATTTAATCCTACACTCAATCCCTCTTGCATCAAGACCAACTTGCCTGTTGCCTCCTTACTCGCAGCTTTCACCTGCATGTTAGCTCAATATGACAATTGAACAAGAACTGCCAGGAACAGCCACACCCCATCATTCTCCGAACATCTAGGGAATTCTATTGTTAAGATCACAGTGGAGACCTTCACTCTTTCAACCCTCAAACTGCATCTACAGCGTCCCTTGCCACTCGCATCGCCTGTTTAACTCCCCTTGAGGACTCTTTGCATCCACCCACATCTCACATCAGTGCAGAAGCAGCAGAAGGCTAAGGGTCTCCTCCACAGGTGCAGGTGCACCCTCCTCAGCCTGATGTGCTGGAGGAGATGTGGCCACTGGCAGAGGAGAGGTTGAGCGGTGGGGAATGCTTGGAGTGTCACAGGATGGAGCCCCTGGGGTACCTTGCTGGCACTTCTCCTCCCTGTCACTTCTCCCTGTCGGTACACAATGGCACCTGCCTGACTCCTTGAGAGGAAGGGGAGCATGGAGGGAGGCCAAGGTACTGCACTGCACCCATGGCTAGAGTGATGGAGTGCAGGTCTGAGGCATAAATCAACAGGAGATGGGTTTCAGATGTCTGCTGAGACGTGCAAATCAGACTTTTGTCTCCGCAGCTACAGGAGATTAAAGTTCAGCCCTTTGTATCTTTCCTATCTTCCTTTCAAGTGTCTCTGTTTGAAGAAGGCCATGATACCTTTCAGGTGTGACATTCCATGTCCTCTCAGCACCAGTCAGTTAAGTATAATCCAGATAGGAATTTTCCAGAAAGTTATTACTTTACATTATTAGCCATATTTTGCTCAGTGTCTTTGCTTGTATTTCTTTATTTAAAAAAAACACAGGGCTTCCTTAAAAAGTTCAAATTGTCCGTAGGTAATTGGTACCGTTAGTCTGCTGTCTTAACAATGTTAAGCAGGCTCCATTATATATGACTCACTCTGTCAGCGCATCTGACAACTGTAGACTGGAGGCCTTCTCACTGGCTTGCTGGGGGAGTTCTGCCTTGCTTTCGGCACATAGGCCCTCCCGCTTCTCCCCGGCTATTTCTATAGCCCCCCCTTTGAAGGTACTTAGAATTCTAATATCTGGAAAGTGTCACTGGTCTTGGCCCGCTCCCTCCTGTTGTATACCTTCTTGTCCTGCAGACAGACAGAAAAATTGATTGTCATCCCAAAAGGTGCATGAGCAGTTTAGGAGCACGTATACCTTTGCCAGCTCCTGAGTTCTTCCCAGTAAGTGATTAACAAGCAGGATGTCCTGCAACTGATAAAACATTAAGAGTATGAAATGAAAAGCAAAAGACTGCAGATGCTGGAAATCCGAAACAAAAACAAAAAATGCTGGAAAATCTCAGCAGGTCTGACAACGTCTGTGGAGAAAAAGACAGAGTTAACGTTTCGCGTCCATATGACTCTTCTTCAGAGCTAAGAGAAGTAAAAATGTGGTGAAATTTATACTGCTTAAGGGGGGTGGAGCAGGTAAAGCTGGATAGAAGGCCACCAAAAGGTCAAAGGTGTGTTGATGGTAGTGGTACTGGCTAAAGGAGGTGCTAATGGTGACATTAAGGATAGAAAGCAGAATGTGATAATAGCAGGACAAGTGTATGCACTCTGGGAAGAACAACATGAGCAAGTGACAGATGGCCCTAGTAGGGGTGGGGTGCATGGAAAAAAGATCAAAAATAGGCTATCAGTTAGGGATGAAACAATGAATAAAAATGAAAATAAATTTTTAAAAGTAATAATAAAAATAAGTGGAAAAAAATTTTTTAAATAAAAATTAATGTTGAAAAAAGGGAATAAAAAAGGGGTGAGGATGGAGGAGAGAGTTCATGATCTGAAGTTGTTGAACTCAATGTTAGTCTGGAAGGCTGTAAAGTGCCTAATCGGAAGATGAGTTGCTTCTCCTCCTGTTTGCGTTGAGCTTCACTGGAACATTGCAGCAGGCCAAGGACGGACATGTGGGCATGAGAGCAGGGTGGAGTGTTGAAATGGCAAGCAACAGGGAGGTCTGGGTCATGCTTGCGGACAGACTGAAGGTGTTCTGCAAAGTGGTCACCGAGTCTGTGGTTGGCCTCTCCAACGTAGAGGAGACCACATTGGAAGCAGCGAATGCAGTAGACCAAATTGAGGGAAGTACAAGTGAAGCGCTGCTTCACTTGAAAGGAGCGCTTCGGCCCTTGGACGGTGAGGAGGGGGGAAGTAAAGGGGCCGAGGGAGGCGGTTGAGGTGTTGGGGGTGATGGAGGAGTGGACCAGGGTGTCCCGGAGGGAATATTCCCTACGGAATGCCAACGGGAGGGGTGAAGGGAAGATGTTTGTTGGTGGCATCATGCTGGAGTTGGCGGAGGATGATCCTTTGAATGCGGAGGCTGGTGGGGTGAAAAGTGAAAACAAGGGGGACCCTATCATGGATCTGGGAGGGAGAGGAAGGTATGAGGGCAGAGGCGTGGGAGTTGGGTCGGACACAGTTGAGGTCCCTGTCAACCACAGTGAGAGGGAAACCTCAGTTAAGGAAGAAGGAAGACATGTCAGAAGCGTTGGTTTGGAGAGTGGCATCATCAGAACAGACAAGAGTATGAAGTGGCTGCCACACATGTCCTTTCTGCTGCTGAGTCCCGCAACCCAAACTCCTGTCTGACATCCCTGTGCATTCACACACTTACACTGCCTGATGCCCTTATGAGTGTCACTTTGCAGTGAGTAGATGGTGTCACTTACCCTGGTGGAGCACAGCAGATCATTCATTCTTTTTCGACACTGGAGCCAGGTTCTTTTGTGGGCCCCACAGGCACTAACCTCAACTGTGACCTCTGTCCAGCCCGCCATGGTCAGACAGGAGGTCCTCCTGCTGCCATCCCTGAGAAACAGCACCTCCTGCTTTTCCTGGGTGGGCTGGAGCAGAACCTACAGGGCGGCTTCATGTTGTCTGCACTGCGACATTCTGGTATCTGAAGTAGGTCTCCCCCTCTGGAATGACAGCCAGACTGATGATCCTGGCTTGCAGTAAGTGACTGGCTGTCCAAGTGCCCTTTAAATATGGCACCAGGATCTTTGACCCCTTTGAGGCAATGGCAGGAACAGAGACTTCCTGCCCGCCCCACACAAGATTCGCAATTCTCCTCGCGCATGCATATGTCATGAATTGATGAGCGCAAGATCAGTTATGGCCAGTCATCCTTCCCCCAAGTGGAAATCACTCTCATTTTCACTCCCACCACCTAACTTATACTCACCAATAGAAGATACCACCTGTGAAGCCTAACACAGCTGCTCAACCAGCACTATTCAATAATTGCAGCCTTTTTTTGGGGGGCAGGGTGGAATGCAAATCAGGCTTGCCCTACCCCGTTAAATGGCAGCCAGCAGCTTTTCAGGAGTGGTGCACACTGGCTGCAGATTGCAAGGAATAATTGTATGAAGAGAAATGGCTGCAAGAGATCTAGTGAATGAACCCAGGTTATTTGGTGTAGCACCAGGCATCCAGGTCCAGACAATAAACAGGAGGAGGGAGACCCTGATTCCCACAGGGACAGAATGTCCTCCAGGCAACAAATCATTAGTCCTTAGTCACTCAGGAGGTTACTTTTTTTTATTCATTCAAGGGATGTGGGCTTCGCTGGCTGGGTCAGCATTTATTGCCCATCCCTAATTGCCCTTGAGAAGGTGGTGGTGAGCTGCCTTCTTGAACTGCTGCAGCCCATGTGGTGTAGATACACCCACAGTGCTGTTAAGGAGGTAGTTCTAGGATTTTGACCCACCAACAGTGAAGGAATGATGATATATTTCCAAGTCAGGAAATTAGCCCCAGGGACATAGCTGCAGTGCTGAAAGAAATTCATTGATGTTACCTTGTATGACATGACTGCAAACAAATGTATTCAGATATTAACATACACTGTGGTGTCAGGGTAAGAATTTTACTTCTCCACTCAATTACTCTCCTTCATACCTGCACCACCTGCAGTCTCCATGAACACACCTGCAATGAAGGAGTAGAGTGCACTGGGGGACTGACCATGGCACGTAACACAGTGGATCAGGAACTGAGGAAAGATAGTTTACAGGTTCTCAGATGGGGTACTGGAGGAGGGACAGTGGAAAAGGGTCTTCCTGGGCGGAATTTAATAAGACCATGGTTCCCAACAGTGGGACAGGAAGCGGGTGCCATTTCTGCATACATGTCAGGAGCCACCATGTATGCAATCACAATGCAAATTTTAAGTGCGTGTGGCAGGCACATGTCCCATTGTGCATTCACGCAGCAGGCGATTGACCTCAGCAGCCTGTCTCCGCAGCAGCTGCTGACATCAGGGTTACAACAAGTCCCAGAGAACTGAGACAGGCCTTATAAACAGCTTGCCACAACATTCGGCAGCCCATGTGGCCACCTCCGATCGGCACCTGGGGGCAGTGGGCCCAACTCCATCCCACACTCACCACCACTACGCTCCCCCGCCCCCCACCCCGCCCCCCCCCCCCCCCCGATCCCAATCCTGCCATTCAGGGCACTTTTCCCTGAGGTGGGTGCAGCAAGCCTCGGGGGCAAAAATCCAGGCAAATGAGTGCCACTGTGTTAGGAGTCGCTGCACTTCTGTTGCTGCGGGGCCCTCAGTGTTCTAGCCCCTATGGAAGTTCCAGCATATCATGCATTTACTGCTTAGTGTGTCATTCAAATACTTAAATGATTAGACTTTGCATTAATGTACAACTCATGATTATCTGTGGACTGGTATTTTGATGGGCAGTAGTACAAGCGATCGCATGCTTGGACTGTATTATCAGCCTACATTAGTTAAAAAAAAACATATAAATCTAGTGATCCTGTATGTTGCATTTATTTTTTCTTCCTTCTGCAAGCGTTTAGGATACAAATGACTACATAGGAAACTCATTTTGCTTAAAGCCTCCTTTTTAGGAATTCCTCAATACACAGATGAGGGGAAACAAATCCTAGAGGCGGAGGAGGAGCTGGAAACTGGTTCTCAGGTGGCCACATGCCAGATGTAAAAGGTCCCTGTAGTTTGGAAAAGTTAGCAGTAGGGATGTTAGGCAGCCATGTCATATTGCTGTTGCAGCTGTTGCCATTTCATAGGACAATTGAGAATGTTGGCTTGCTAATCTGTTTGATAGAAGTGTGGTTGATGCCTTGTCTGATACTGTAAATGATCCTTATGCTAAGCTGGAAAGAAGACAGAAAAGTTTTTGGCAGTGGTAATCTTTGGTGTCACAACTTTGTAACTGGCTCTATGTTGACCCATGGTCTACTGAAGCAGTTCCTCTTGATCAATACCAAGTAGGTATGTAAAGACCTGCAGATAGGTTGATGAAAGTTGGTAAATCTGGACATTCCCAGTTTTGGTGCCCAGTGATTTCCTTGGCATACCTTCATTAACTACTTCAACCTTCAAATACTGTATCGGGGAACTTTCAAACCAATCTCCAACATTAATCTGATCCTGTGAAAATTGTACTCTCAGGAGACAGGCATCACTGGCAAAGCTGAAATTTCTTGCCAATCGCTAGTTGCTCTTGGGGAGATGGTGGTGGGCCTTCTTCAACCACTGTATTCCTTATGATGAAGGTGCTCTTACAATGATGTGAGGCAGGGAATTTCAGGACTTTGACACAGCAACAATGAAGAAACATGACTTGCCTAATTCCATGGGACTCCTTATCTTGCGCTTAGATGTGTTTTCACTCCCTGGGCTCCAGTAAAAGTTTATATTTTATTCCTATTCTTTGCCTGGGGCTATTGGATCATGTAGACACAGTGAATACAAGAAAATTGGGCAGGGAGGAGTGCATTAAGGAAGCCTGCCCAACTTTCACGCATTTAAATAAATGGATGGAAAATCAGGTGGGTTCTCTTGGGGACAAAAGCATTAACCAAATTAACAGAGTACAGACAAACATGTTTGGTGTTTACATGTAAGTATTCCATAAGACGATTGTCATTTCAGGGCCCATGTCATTTAGTATAAATGAATTTGCAATATATCCTTGTACTTCAGATTGACCTCCTCCTTTAAGGATGATAGGTAAGTGTAATATCTTAGTGATAATTGTGTCATATACACAAAGCAGCAGCTTTCTACAAGGAAAGATGTTTTTGTTGCATCATAGTTTCCACTGGAACCTAAACTTTGACACTTTCGAATGAAGCCAGCGATTCCATCCAGTTTACAGACTGCTATTTCTTAACAGCTACCAGATAGCAATACTCTTGCACACAATTGTACCCCACACCCACCCCAACCTCATCCTACGACTCTTCCATACTTCAATGCATTACACTCCTTAAAAAATTGTGATCCATTATTGTTGTTAACTTGAAACATTCAGTCTTTGTACTGATTTCTGGGCCTGTAGTGAAAAATGCCTTTCACTTGGCTCCATCAATTCTTTGAAGTATTGTGAAAGATCAGTTGTGATAGCTCCTGGTCTAAGTTTTATCTCCCTGTGGTTGAGATAATCCCCTGAATCCTGGGTACTACATGGGACACTTTTTGAGGAAAAATATATTTTAATTCAGCTGGAATAGCCTGGATTTCTGCCAGAGTGGGTAAATTCTCCCATCTCCCATTGTTTTAACTGGTGAGAAATTCTTCCCTTACACAGAAATACTTACATCAAATGTTGAATTATTACCTCTTCTGGCAAATTAAAATGATCTAATGTGCATATATCGGCTTTCTAACCCACCTAAACAAACAGGTCAAAGTTCCCAGTTTCTTCACTGTCACACCATACAACTACTTCTTTCCTTCCTTCAAACATTCACTCACATGAATTGATGTACCGCAAATTTTCTAGCTTCATTTGACCCTTGTCACACTGAGCCTATAAACACATGCTTTCTTCTACTGACATTGGTCAAATCACACTTTAGCAAGTTGAAGCAAAACCTCAACTAGTGTTTAAACACAGGTCATTGGGAAAACATCCCATTACAGAGTCAAGAATGTTTATATATATATCAATTAAAAAAATGTCAACCAGTGTTGTTAGGATAAATTTGGTTTCCCCTGGTGGTCAGGAAGTAGTGTTTATTTAAAGAGTGAAATGTAAGTATTTACACAGGCCTGTCCACAACCCCATCTGAGGATGGTAGAGGGGGAAGGGTTAGAAAGTATGTTAACTCCTTTAAATTTCATTAAGGTATAAAATTCTGCAGCAGTGAATCATGGCTCACTGTCAGGGGTGACTTTCTCTGGTATGGGATAGGAAGCCAATACATTGAAATGAAAGTAAATGATATTGATAGTGGTTGTGTGGGATGGAGAACTATTAATGATGATCCATTACCATTAAGTACAACTGTATTTGTTTGCTACTGATTAATTTCTGGGAAGCAGAAGCAATTGGTCACTCCTCTATTTCCCAGAACGAGAACTACCAAAGAGACATCACAATTGTTTCCTCATATGTCATGAATTAAATGTCTACCATCTATTCCAAAGAAACATTATGACACCTAATGGTCCAGAATTTGTTCAAGTGCGACATCTCGCATGGGATGAATTGGATATTTTTACTCACCTTTCAGGTCGATCAATAATTTTGTACCACAAATTGCTGGAAATGCAAGTTGGTAATGGCATAAGGTCAACGGAGTATCTTGGGCCTTGATAAGTGATGGGACCGAAAGCCTCTCTCCTTCACCAATTACATTTAAGGATAGTGAAAGAAACAGAACAAGTGACACAGAGGGAAATAGGTTAGATTATAGTCAAATTAGGTACGGAAGGAAAGAAAGAGAAAAGAAAGATCTGATTAAGAGGGAAAAAAAAACACAAAGGAAAAATAAGAAAGCATCTTTAAAAATTTAAATTTGACAGGTGTCCAGGAACAAGTTACAATCTGCAGCATTGAGGCTCCACATTTTCAATTATTCCCTTTCTAAATCTTTGAGGTTGAACAACACAGTAGGAATAAAATCTCGTTATTCAAAGAGCCCTTACATCATGAAATGTTTGCCCTAACTTTCTGTGGCAAATTTAATGTGCCTGTACAGCTTAACTGCAGCAATTTCTTGACACTGATGAGGAAGGTGATATTGAGCTCCAGTTTTTGTGAAGCTAATGGTGGAATGGCATAAATAATCCAGCTATTTGTGGTGATTTGCAACTCATGCTGTATCTCTTCCTCAACACAAATTGTTAGATGACACTCTAATAATGATGTGTGACATAATTCGTGATTATTTTTCCAGTTATTCCTGGCTCAATAAGTCTCTGTCAACTCTGTGTCAGTGCAAATCAAAGTGATCCCCACCACCCTAATCTCCCCCATAACCCTTGTATCTTCTACAAATATTTGTCCCATTTTCCCATAAATGGTCCAATGGTCTCTGTTGCAATTGCTTCATGTGGCAAAGCATTCCATGTTCCAGTAATTCCCTATGTAAAGAACGTTCTCCTCTCTCACTCTCATAGTGATCATTTTTAATTAATGTTCCCTCGTCATTGCCTTACAACTAGAGAAAATTGTTTATCCTTATTCAAACTCTCAAAACCTTTCTTACTTTCCAAAAATACTAACTGCTTTTCTCTTTCTGCTTGAGTGGGAATAGCCCCAGTATCTCAATTTCTTCCCATAGCTATACTTTCTCATCCCTAGCGCCAACCTAGTGAATCAATGTATTTTCTATGGCTTTAATATTCTTTCAGCAGTGGTATGCACACAGTACTCCCCATCTGTGACCTAATCAATATTTTGTACCAGTTTATTATTACTATTTCACTCTCCCACACATTGTCCTGTTTATAAAACTCAAAAGTATTATTAGTACTTCTTATGGATTTCCTTCCTCCTTCAGGTACCATGCCCTAGAAGGGTGTTGATGCCCATGGACTTCCATTGGATTTACCCATGATTATCCTTGGGAATATTGCAGTGGTTTGCTGTTGCCTTCTGCACTACGGCTGACCAGGAAATTCTCCCACTCTTATCGCCTGCCATCTGGCATAATTGAAGGATTTACAGGCTGATAATCAATCTGTTCGCCCACGTTATGATCGCGCCTTCCATGGCCTAAAGTGGGACTTGAACATGGAGCTTCTTCTCCAGAGATAGGGACACTCCCATTGTGCCACAAGACCTCCCCTATTTATCTACCTATATTCAAACTTTCAGAGAATCATGGGGTGGATTTTGGGCTGGGTCCATTTTTGAGCACCACACACATGAACCACGTGGGCCAAAGATTAATGAAAATTGGATTTCAGGCCTCATTAGCATACTTGGCACATGTTGCTGGCAATGAACGTTCTTTCTGGTCACACCACTATTGCCTGGTTCATTGCCTTCCTGCTGTCAAGTACACTGCGCCCCTACACTGACTCCACGCAGCTATCTGCATCTTCCTAGAGGATAAAATGTCTGCTGGGCTCTGCATTGGAGTCATCAATCTTCCCACCCTCCTCTAATGAGACCAAGTCCACAAAATAGCTCAACCCTACACTGTTTAGGATTAAAATTGATAATAATACCAAAAAAGGCATCATATACCTGAGGTATAAGGAAAGACTACCAAAGCTATAACTGTTTCCACTAGAGAAAACTGAGATGGGGTCTTATTGAGGTGTTGACAAGTTAAACCCTGAGAAACGGTTGGTTTGGCTCTGAGAACAAAAATGAGGAGGCATCAATTTCAGAAGAGGGAACATACCAGATATAACAATTTCACACAACTATTCAGGCATTTGACAAGAAGATTAATTGAGGGATGTATGTGAATTATGCTTTTGAACTTCCTGGGTCAGCCAGAAAAACCAAGCAGGTCCTTTTTGGTTGTGTACAGTCTGATGTTTTGATATAATTTAAAATTCAGCTTTGAGAAGGACTTGAGTTTTGAATCTTTCAAAGGTGAAGGTATAGGTTCATGCCTGGAGAAGATTTTCCAGTAAAAGTCTGATTGCACAATCTTACAAATTGAACATAGGTCAATTTTGATATCCCAAGTCTGTGGTCAATCCTAACTGCTTTTGCCAGGCAGTGGCTCAGGCGCCCATTTTACATCCCAACCAAAGGAAAGCAAATTGAGGTGGGATGTAAAACGGGAAGCTAGCACACTAGTTCCAGTTTGCTAGGAACGACGAAAATCAACCTCTCAGTTATTCAAAGCGCCTGGAGTCTACAGCCATAGTAATTCCTGGGGCTAAACCTTATTTTTCACAGCAGACAATTTAATTTCCTCACATGAAACAAAGTGTATATTTAAGAACCTGTTGCTGTGGAAACTTCCTGAAAAGGTGTGTGACAAATACTTTTAAAAATTAAGTACAGTATGATAGAATCCTCTTTCCAATGACAACAGATGGATTGCTTAACCTGACACCTATTCAATGTATTTAAATATTCCTATTTTCAAATGCGTGGGGTTCTGAGACTAGTGTTTAATAAATTGAAGAATGATATTGGCCTGAGTTACCTAGAGAATGTTTTGTCTGTATATTTTGACATATGAAGAATAAATCCTACTGTGTCTATTGCTGCCAGGAGTTGTTGAGTTGGAGTTTGATGCTGACATATGCAGATATATTCTAAATGCAGCAGTGTGCTAAACATATGGCAGCTAATAAAGATATTCTGGCTGAAGACTTCATTAATAAGGATTGAAGTAAACATAGTACTGTCCTGAGACCATTAGAAAAGATTTATATTTCAGCTTGTCCTGGCCTCCTCTGACCCACTGGCCATTGAAGCATAATTAGAATTGCATGCCACTCTGGTAGGTCACTTTGGAGAATTAATCAGGTCTGTTGCAGTCTCCCTGATTAACCCTTTTCATCCTAGTCTCTGAAATTCAGCCAAAACCACTGGCCAACAGCACGCACCTGCTATAAGTTAAGTTGCTGGAATCATTTGTTAGGCACCTTGCTTGCATTATGCTCTAGTATTTGAGTTCAGATTCATCATATTTTTTGATTATAGTTGCTGCACAACGTTCAGGAAAATCATGGAGGCACTGGTTATGTCAGAGGATGGGAATCCTTTTGCAACTCCATTCTGCTAGAGGAACAGGAGCAACAGGTGGAAGGACAATTTGGAGCTGCAACTGTAGATGTAGGGAATCTACAGTAAAGATGGGGTGGGGTGGGAGGGGATGGTGGTGGAGAGCTTGCAGATGTACTTATACTCCAGGTCTTCTCAGCTTAGAATAATCTAGTTCCAGGTCTCTGAGGAGCAAGGCATGAGGACGCATTGCTTTCTCTAGAGAGACTGTCATTATCCTGTGTCAGCTTTTACATCAAAGCCCATAACCCATTATCACTGCTGCCACCACATTACCTGTTGCAGTGAAGTCTTTGACTCCTTCTTGGCTGCAACAATGGATATCAACAGTATCAGTCAGCCTACAGCTTATGCCATGTTTGCTGACACATTCATATTTCCCCTGGACAACCAGAAACAGATTTCTGGGATTCAAGCACATTGGGGGCTTCTCCTAAGGCCATGGCTACCATTGGCTGCATACACATCACCATGAGGGCATATGCCAATGAGCCCACTGACTTCTGTACTACTTCAATGAGGTGTTCTACCAGTGGCTTTAGCTTAAGAGGGGAAGGCTACCATGGCCGAGATGAGGGCGCTTCAGATTCTTGTGATCATTCCATCCCATTGGAAATCTTACCTTTTGTTCTTTCCTCCCTTCCTCCCTTTCCTTGCCTCTGTACTTGCTTAAAACCTGTTACATCTCTAACCTTTTTCCAGTTTTGATGAAAGGTCATTGACCATTAACTCTGTTTCTCTCTCCATGGATGCTGCGTCACTTGCTGAGTATTTCCAGCAAATTCTGTTTATATTTGAAATTTACAGCATCTGCAGTATTTTGCTTTTTGCCTTTCCAGTCCTGTTAGTCAACTGTTCCACTCAAGCACTGCTAATCTCCCTGCTCAGCAAATACCCAGACCGGACACAATCCATTTTTTTTAGCAACATCATCATTATTCTACACACAATACAGTTTGACATAACAATACACCAAAATCAAAACACAAAACATATAGCCTATTGTAAAATGTATCAATACAACTCTGGTCCAGCCAGCAAAGCCCATATCCCATGAATGAATTTTTAAAAAATGTATGCAGAATTGATAACACTTGCACATTACAAAGGATTTGTACAATTGCTTTAAATCAAAGTGTTAATTACCCTTCTGTATAAAAAATAACAACTTGCATTCACTAAATTCTAAAAAGCTCATGCTTTATTCATTCTCCCTCTTACTAAGTTGAAATCAACAACTCCATGATCTCCACTTATGAGACTCCTTGCATAAAAATTATTCAATTTTTCGTTCTATTTTCAAGCTGTCCTTTCCCTAGTTGTTAATATATTGCTTTGGAACTAAATGCTTTCATGAATTTCTGTTTCTTGTAGAAGTACTTTGAAGTTACCTTTTGTTACTTAAGATATAGTGAAGAAGTTATTTAATTTCATGTCATCAAAAAGCCTATCAAGAATTCCATGCAACTTATGATATAAAACCTTTTTTTATTCATTCATAGAGATGTGGGCTAGGCACTCTTTTATTGCCTTGAGAAGGTGGTGGTGAGCTGCCTTCTTGAACCACTGCAGTCCATATGGTGTAGGTACACTCTCAGTGCTGACTTTTTGTTAGCAGTTTAGATACAACTGAGTGGCTTGCTCAGCCATTTCAGATGGCATTTAAGAGTCAACCTTACAGGTAAAGACAGCAGATTTCCTTCCTTAAAAGGCATTAGTGAAGCAGATGGATTTTTATGACAATCAACTATGGTTTCATGGTCAACAAGCCATGGTGGGGCTTGAACCCAGGTTCCCAGAGCATTACCCTGGCTCTCTTGGTTACTAGTCCAGTGACAATACCACGGCACCATCACTCTTATGATATCTTCCAATGTTACCTTTGACCTGGGATGATGCCCTTTCCAACTCATTCACAGGGTGCTGATTTACTGACCCTTCTGAAGCATTGTCTGTTTGTTGTTTCGGCATATTTTCCTCCATATACTAAGAATAATAAAGTACCCCTGAGGTAACTGGTGACGAAAACCATTGCCAAACAATAATTGATGTTTCTGATGTTATTAACCTTCGCTTCAGGTTTACTTTATGTACTGATGTAAATGAAAATGAATACAAAAACACTGGCTAGTTAAAAGCTGCCATGGTCTCATTAAAGGCTCTTCAGCTTAGAAAAACAGGACCTTGTTCAACTTAGGCCGATAATGAGAGTTTATTTATTTACTCCAATCAGATCTATGAGCTAGTTTTGTGGAGTAGGTGGGAACATATCAAAATTTCTGCACATTAATGCTGGAAATGAATTATATGCAGCATTGTTTTCATCACATCAGCTCATCACCAGCAGTCTTGGGGACCTTTCCTGAATGGCAGCATTGTACTTATTTCCAACTGTGCTTTGGAATGGAACACCATCGTACACATCTATAGTCATGGAAATGCCAGCTGCTTACCTAATTAGCTCAGCACAACTCATTCTCAGAACGCATTATTTTTTCTGTGTGCGTATTTTACAGCACATTTAAAGAACGACAAGCCACAACATATTTTGTGAATAATGTAATTTAATTAGGGGAATTACAGTGTTTGGGATACATGAGTCCATGTGATGTTACAGTACTTGCTGGGTGAGCGCTCATCTGGTTTTCCTCCTGTGATTTAAAATTTTAAAGTACCTCTTGTAATTCATGTGTGGTATTATGTATAGTTTGTCCATGTGCATAACGCTGAAGTGTTCCCTTGCTGAGGATGTATCAGTCAGGGTTAATTTGTCAGCTGTCTGAAGTTGAAAAGCCTCATATCTCCTTGAGTGACAGGCTTTGATATATTATGTCAGGGTGCCATGAAACTCACACTGTAACCATGGTGGGTTGAATATTGCCTGAAATACTGTACACAGGCACTTTTGGCAAGCTGCACACTAGCACTGAGCTGCTGCTAACTCAGTATTACGCAATTAAATTTCAAGGCCTGAGGGAAAGTGCTTATTAGTAATGATACTTACATCTTGCCTAATTTTCCCCTTTAAAATGTATTCCAAAACTCTAACTGAATTAGTGTACAAGTGTTTTACATGTTTAGTGACATGTTTTTGTCTGGGATTTGATAAAGACATGACCATGTTTATTTTAATTGGGTTAATGCCTCACTTAAAATAGCAGACAAAGAATGTACATAAATTAAGCATTTGCATGCTAACATCACACAGTATAATTTCAAAGACTAAGAAAAAGTGCTTGTTAATTACCACTGGTACTTACGTATTTTTGAAATAGCACATGGGAACTGAGGTTTTATAAGTAGGGGGATTAAATACAAAAGCAAAGCGATAATGCTAAATTTGTGCAAATAATTAGTTGGGCCATGATTAGAATCATGGCCTAGAAATTTATCTGCAGAGGCCTGCATCTGAACTGGGCACAAGATCTACCCTGATTGGGTAGACCAGAGTTACATCAGATATTAAGCTTCATTTAAAAGAGACTGGTGAGCTGCAGACACCCAGTGGGCATGCTCAGGCAGTTTGCTGGTTAAGAGACTTGAGGCATAATCGTCCCAGATTTGCGCTAAGTACAGCAGCTGGCATGAAAAAAGACATTTTACCCACCAGCCACAATGGCAGGTTTTCGCACCTTATCATCCCCTGCCCGCCTCATTAATTATGCAGCCACAGGAAACACACGTCTCACTGGTGGGTGGCCTCCAATTTATCTGCCATGCCATTACCTTGCTGCTTCCTCTCGCCGGGTGCCATATTTAAACTTCAACTGCATGCACAGTTCTCAATGCTTGTAGCCAACGCTGCTTTGGTGAAGACATGGCCCCAAAAGCCAAGAAGAGGCAGCCCCCCGATTCAGTGACGCATCCCTGGAATGTCTTCTGGATGCCGTGGATGCCGGCTGCGATGTCCTCTAGCCCTCAAAGGAGGCCCATCAGCCTCACCACTCTGGCTTGGGAGGCAGTGGCAGAGGTGGTCAGTGCCAACGATACACACAAGAGGTCAGCCATCCAGTGCAGAAAACGTATGAATGATCTCATCTGTACCACCAGGTTAAGTCAACCATCTCATCACCCTAAACTGACAAGTCTATTGTACATTCACTAGCATTCACTCACTGCCAGCTCAAGGGACATTACATCACTCTTTCACACATGCCCTCACATGTCCATCTGGCCTCATCTCCTCTGGAGACTGCCTCCTCAGCCCTGATCACCTTGAGGCCACTTGCAGAGATCAATATGTGCCCCCAAACACACTCTAGGATACTAGCTTCCCAAGTACAGTGCTTGCCCTGCAGCCTTGCCCCTTGCCTGAGGCCACTTTTCCCCCTTCCCCAAGCAAGTCCTAGACTTGAAAAGCCACCCCCACCTTACGGCTGGTGTGGTAGATAGATACCTGCTTGTGAGCCTCCCTAAAGTGATGTGGTGTTGCCTGCGAAGCTTGGCACTGATGACTGCGAGTGCTGCCCAAAGCAAGGTAGGCAAACAAACCCCGAAGTCCTGAGCCAAGCACAACTCACCAGGTGCATATCACTTATGTACAGTTGTGTCTGGATGATCCAGCATTGGGAGATGATTCCAGCGAGCAGAGCTTATAATAAGATGCTTAAATATTGAAATTAGGTTCCTGTCGTGTGGTGGTGGGAAAAGTGGCCTGCCATTGACGGGTGGAGCGGACAATTGCAAACTGTTTTCACGACAGTGCAAAACCGATTTTTGGCCTTCTCGCCATATTGTCCGCTCACACCCACCATGACCCCTGCCGCCAATAGGACCGGACCATTCCACCTTTGGAATTTCAAGCCACTGTGTCTGTCTTGATCATTAAAAGGGAAGGGGATATGATTGGGACAGGGTTACCAGGAAAGGGAGGATAATCAGGAAGGGGGTGTTATCAGCAGCAGGTCAAATGAATGACCACAACAAGAGGGGTGGTGTGTATGGGATTCAAGGCAGGGACAGGGGGGGTTAGGTTGGATGGATACAGGTAAAGACTTGAATTTTCGTTCCCGCATCAGGTGCACAGTGTCGTAAGAATTCCCAGCACCACGATCCCAACTCATGAAAAATACCCCGGAGGTTCAGATTTTCATTCCAGGGATGGAGGGAGCAGGGGCAGGCTTTATGGGATCCAGTCCTGTTGCCCCCAGCATCATCACCCCCCCCTGCCCCCGCACCCCCCCCGCCCCCCCCACCTAAATCGTTTGTAGGCAGCCACAGGGGCTGCCAGGTATGGAGGCAGGCTGGGCAAAAAGTCAGCCTCGGTGATCCGACACTTCGGCCCAGTTGTGAAAAAAAGAATGAAACAAAAAACAGCTCTCCAGTGCTCACCCCTCACTCCCTCACTCACCATGCCCATCCATGTCATCATATGCCATCTCATGCCCCCCACCCACACCCCATGGCCCCTCATACCCTCCATGCCAACCTAAGCCCATCTGCCTGCTCTCATGGCCCTTTATAACCCCTTTGTCAACTTAGTGCCAACTCAGGCCAACACATGCCCCCCACACCCTCCATGCCAATTCACCCAGTATCCACCATAGGTAGACCTCAGGACCCGTGCTGAGATTAAATAAACTTCTTCAGTGTCTATTGATGAATTCACTATTTTAAAAAACACTCTCATTAATTAAAAACCATTCAACTATACTTAACTTCTTTTAGTCCCATATAAGAGCAAGATTTGTATTCATAGTTCCACTTCAAAGATTTTATAAGCTCTTGGAGCTGTGAATCAAACTGTGAACTGACAGGCATCCCACTGTGATAATGATAGGTTGTTTAATCAGTTGTGCAGCACTAATCCTGTAATGGTAGTTCTGAGGCCTTTGTCAACAGAAAGAGCGAAATAATAAGCATAGTTTTTTTTTCAACGCGGCAGACAATTTTTAAGATACTTAAAGGGCAGGAGATTTAAATGCCTTAACAACTTGACAGCTCCTTTTGACAGATACCTTTGAAAGCACCCTTTGACAGTTACAATGAGTTTGACTGTTCCAGTGAGTTTACCCACTTTTTATCTACATTTGTGTCTAATTTTAACAATTCCAAAGGGCACTTGACCTCTCCCAAAGGATACATTGCATCTCCCAAAGGGCACCTAACCACGCCCAAAGCACACCTGACCTCTCCCAGGGCCATATCCAAAAGGGTACCCTACCTCTCCAAAGACCTCAGATAAGTTTAGACCTTCTCCTACCAGGTCTAATGTGCACAAGTTATATTTCCCACTCCCTTCTTGTGCAAATCAGATCAGACTGAACTTGACTGCCCTTTAACATGTGCAGCTGCCTTCGTGAACCACGAATGCCCAAAGGCCGACCTGCCCCCCATCCCTCCTCCCCCGTGAAAAAGGTGCGGGCTGGGGTTGGGGCGAGACTTCCAGATTTGGGCATAATTTTCACAAAGATGGAGAGCTTCTACACCTACATGAAAATTCAGGCCAAAGTGGTTCCTCTGGTGGGGAAATGCAGAACAAGGCGGCATAGACTTAAAATTAGAGCCAGCCCATAGGAAGTGAAATCAGGAAGTACTATTCACAAAATGACAAGTAGAAATCTAGAATTCTCTCCCCAAGAAGGTATGGATGCGGTTACACCAAATGACAAGAAGGCATTTCATCAGTATCAAATTCTATCAGGGTATAAATTCTGGAACCTCTGACTGACTTGCCAACTGTTTAGGTCAAGAAGTCAGCCAGCAGCTTACTAATGAAGCTGAGCCATTAAAATTAGTTGTTCCTCCCTGCTGTCACCGACAGATGGAACAACTATTTGCTAAATCCACCAGGATTTAAAATTGACCCCCTATCTGGTTTGACTTGTCTAAATTTGCCCTCTCCCTCTAAATAAGGTGTCATCTTTTGCTCAATGATAGTACTCTCATCTGAGGAAGAAAATTATGGATTCAAGTTCCAATCGCAAGACTTGAACACGTAATCTAGACTGACATTCCAATGCAGTAAGATGGAGTGCTGCACTGTCAGATGAATGAGGGGTTAAATCAAGTTTCCATCTGCTGCTCATGTGTACTTAAAAGATCCCATGACACTATTTGAAGGCGAGCTGGGTATTCTTCCCAGTATCCCTCAGCCACCATCTCATTACAGTTTGTGGGACCTTGCAAAATTGGCTTCTGCGTTTCCCATGGTACAACCATGATTACACTTCAAAAGCACTTCACTGCCTGTAAAGCATTTTATAGCATCCTTGATCATGAAAGGCAGTATTTTAATGCAACTTCTCTTTCTTCCTAATAATAGACCACCATTGACAACAATTACTGAAAAGATTTTGGGTGAGACCCCTTTGTCCTTCCAAAGATATGTAATCTTCAGTGGCAATGGGTAAGAAAGATTGTATGAAAAAAATATGAGAATTCAAAATAGTCTTACATGCTAGTCTCTTCTTCCTAATTTGCAGTTTCCATTACTTCACAATATATATAAAACAGCATTTCTCCAATCAACTGAAAACCCTGCATAATTCTGGCACTGAGTATGAACAGATTGGTTCATCAGTGCATATGTCCCCAAACAACATTCCGAATTGCAAAGAAAGGCTATTGTAGCCAAAGGAAGGTTTTAATTAAGTTTTCCTTCCACTAACTAAGGTTTGAAAGACCTCTTTCTCTCTCATGTAACATAGTGCCAAAGCATTTCTTTAATCCTGTTTACACAAGCATCTGGATTAACTCTGGAATAGTTTGCTCTGGGGACTGCAAATAATTCTTTGACCTTTATTTATACTATAAACACAGGGAGGGGACTCATAGAAAAAAAGATGTTGATTCACCCATGTGCAAGCACACCAAGAACATTAAATGAGATTTGTGTCATGATGTATATCTTTGCTATGATGCTGATAACACTACAAAGAGAAATGCTGACAGGGGCTTTCTGTAGTTGTACTAAGACCCACTTTAGACTGCATGCAGTCTGATGTAAAATTGATACTGTTTCCATAGGTCCTTGCTTCACAATTATTACCAGGTTTTACACCGGTGAGATTTTACTGAAAAAAATGTTACACTGGATCAATCTTAAATTCACTTAAATTGCTCATCAAAACTTTATGTTAATTTTAACTAGAGGCAATTAATACTAAGTCAATAAGATCAGGAATTATAGTGTAAAAATCTAGAGTAGTAGGAAAGGGAAGGGTTCAAAGGCATAACCATCGTTTGGAAATGGAGCAAATACACTGGATATTTTCAGCTCATCAAAACTCAGCTGAGTGGAAATCTTTAAATCCTAATTTATACCAAAACTAAGGACTAAATTTCTATGAGAGTTCTAATCGTCTTCTGTAATTTTGGTGGAAGAGCCATAGGTTTAGAAGGACCTTGTAGGGTTATGGGGGGAGAGCAGAGAAGTGAGATTAATTGAATAACTCTTTCAAATAGCTGCCACAGGCACTATGAGCCAAATGGCCTCCCTCTGTGCAGTATGATTTTATGATTTGATAGGCATACACATTTATAACACATAAGAACACGCTCTTGCAATGCTGGCTCTTTGTGAGAACAATCAGAATCCAATTCCACTGCCCTCTGCTTGCCCCATAGCCTGTATCTTCCTTTGCCTTAAATAATTGCCCTATTTTCCATAAAACATATAGTGATTTTGACCTCAGCAATTTCCTGTTTCAAAGCATTCCAGGCTTCAACAATCAAATGCATAAAGACACTTCTCTTAGCCTCTTTCCTCACTCTCATAGGGGCCCAGACCTGGACTTGGAGATGGTTTCACTTTTTGAAAGGCCTATATGGTGGGATCATTCTGGTATTCCAATCACTCGGTGGTAGAATTAGTGCCAAGAAACTTCTCTGGCTCGGCCTCTTCTGATAATAGTGTTTGGGACAGATAGATATCATGGCCCATGTTCCTGCAAGAATTATAGGTTGGCATTCTAGGACCCTGACCCACCTGCCTCGGTTAGGTTTGGTTATAATTCATTATCTATACAGGGTAGGCTCCTGGTGTGAATCCCATCACCAATGAGAAGCTACCTTTCCACAAGGAAAATGTGAATGACACCAGAGGAGGAAAATCCAGACTTAGACATCATGGTGCTTACCTTTTATTTGGTTCTTCTCCATTGTAATGTATTCATATGTTATGAGCATGCACAGTGCACAATGATGCCATTAAACATGTGAACTGGCCATCTTGGTGTCTTTCTTTCTTTGTGTATGCCTCTCAGTATGTAACAGATTTTGGTGATGAGCAGGACCAGGGAGAGAACTCCTGGCCCCCCGTGCTTCTCTTGTTTCCAGGCCCCTCATCCACCACCCCTCTGCCTTATCCCTCCGCATTACATCCTCCGGGTGCCCAGAATTGGAACCATAGTCACAGTGGGGTTTAACTGTCTTATATAGGTTAAGCAAAACTTCTGCGCCTTTGTACTCGATGCTTCTATTTATAAACCCATCAAAAACTCAGGTTTCGGTATGATACATTTTACAACCGCAACTTTGTCAGACAATTACACATAACTTGGTCATTCATATTATGCAACCAGCTCCGCTTCATTGAACCTGGCCCTACGTAATATCTGAACAGCAACAACCAAAAGACTTGAACCTCACAGGCACTGCAAACAACAATCATATGTATAAATGAGAATATCTTGAACCAACACTGATATATTCTATTGGCTCATGACTCCTGGTATCACTCTCAAGTTTAAAAGTGGCAAAACCTTCCAGTAAAGTAGTACTAACCAATTCACCTGCAATAATGTGCTATTTTGATCCACACAAGAGGGCTTTGTTAACAGAAGAATTACACTTTGCATTGAGTGTTGAGTATTTTCTCATTTTAAATTAAGACTAACAATGTTTACAAATGCCCAGCATGGAGCATATAATAAGAAATAAAAGTACTGCAAGTGCTGCAAATTTGAAATATAAACAGAAAATGCTGGATATACTCAGCAGGCCAGGCAGTAGAGAGAGAAACAGAGTCAACATTCAGCTCCATGATCCACACTAGTTCTGACGAAGGGTCACTAACTCTGTTTCTCTCTGCACAGATGCCACCAGATGTGCTGAGCATGTCAGGCACTTTTCTATTAGAGCAAAAATCATCCTTTTTGCCAGGCCTCCAAAAAGCATTCAGACTTCTTGTGAGCCTTTCATTCCCCTTCACCAAGTAGCAGCTGTCTGAGATTTCATCTGACACAACATCAAACATGAATTTCAAAAAAAAAGTTAAGGTATAAAGGAAACATATACAACTTGCTGAACCAAAAACAACAATGTCAAAGCAATAAATTGATAATTTTTCAAAAATTATAAATGAAAATTACCATTGAAAGGTGCCAACCTTTTTTTGCTTTTTCACTTAAGAAGCAGAGCTAGAAAGAGACAGACTAGGCCCCAAGTCCTGGTCACCAGGGAAGCGGGAGGGGACCAAAGCCAAGCTAAGGAGATGGGTTTATCAAACACCAAACTTGCGTTTACCTCTGGTGCTGTACACTCTGAGCTGGACTAGGTGGAATTCATGTGAAGGTGGAGGTTGGAGGCAGGTTGCCTTTTAGCCTGGGTTTTCCCTCTGTCCCCACCTGGTATGTAGATGGGTTTTTAGGGAGGGAGGAGGAGGGGGCGGGTATGTGTCCTGACACCGAGCAACCTGTGTTTGTGTATATATGTGTGTGTGTGTGTTTGTGCGCATGTGTATGTCTGGTTCACTCCCAATCTCAGGGTTCTTTCTCACTCACTCACACTCTCTCTCTCTCACATGCTCTTGCACTCACCATCAAGGGTGGACTGAGGTTGGGAGAGAACATATAAAACAAGAACCAGAGCCACCTGTGGAGTAAGTAAAGCCTGAGCCTGTATTGGAGATGAAAGTTGCTGAAGACCCTGTGGTTAAATCTCCATCCCCTCCACCTGCTAATCCAGCACCTCCCAATAGGAAAAAAAACAGTTTGGACCAGTATTCTTATTTCCCAGTTTTAACTGGTGTTCCATTTTAAGGTATACAAGACCAGATTGGACCAGTATTCTTGTTTCCCAGTTTTTACTGTTTTTTCACTCAGGGCTGTTTTAACTGAGGATTCCAGGATGTTTTCCTGGGCTTCGGTAGCAAATAAGAATCTGCTCACTAGTGGTAGCGTCCCCACCTCTGGAATCCCTCCTCATGTTGTCAAAGCCCCGGCACCACAGCCATGAACAGAGACTAAACCAGAAATATAGATTCTAACCCCAAAGCTTCATGATCAGCAGATTAGGGAACAGCAGAATGTGCCACCATGTTGTTCTAGGCCATGTCACAGTGAAAATAAACCAGGGGATAAAGAAACACGGCACACAACCCAATACCCAGACAGTCATCAATTATTCGTTGGGAACCTGCCTCATGATATTGATGAGACAGAGCTGAAAGAATTTTTCACAGGATACAACAATGTAATGCCACCATCTTCGTCTCCATGCTCACTTCTTTGGGCAGGAGTCCTCTCCCCGTTCAACGGATCCTTTTACCCACCTCCAATATTCTCCCTCCACCTGGACCCCTCCCTCTGGATTCTTACCTTCTCTTGATCTTTTCATTGAGAACTGTCGGCGTGACATTAGCCGTCTCAATTTCTCTGCTCCTCTCACCTGTTCTAATCTGTCTCTTTCTGAACTCACTGCACTCCGTTCTCTCAGGTCCAACCCCAACATTGTCATCAAACCCGCTGACAAGGGTGGTACTGTTGTTGTCTGGCGCATTGACCTCTACCTCGCGGAGGCTGAGCGTCAACTCGCAGACACTTCCTCCTACCTCTCCCTGGACCATGACCCCACCACAGAACATCAAGCCATTGTTTCCAGGACTGTCACTGACCTCATCTCCTCTGGAGATCTTCCTCCCACAGCTTCCAACTTGATAGTCGCCCAACCTCGGACGGCCCGCTTCTACCTCCTACCCAAAATCCACAAACAGAACTGTCCTGGCAGACCGATCGTGTCAGCCTGTTCCTGCCCCACGGAACTCATTTCTCGTTATCTTGACTCCCTTCTCTCTCCCCTTGTCCAGTCCCTTCCCACCTACATCCGTGATTCCTCTGACACCTTACGTCACATCAGCAATTTCCAGTTCCCTGGCCCAAACCGCTTCCTCTTCACCATGGATGTCCAATCCCTCTACACCTCCATCCCCCACCAGGATGGTCTGAGGGCCCTTAGCTTCTTCCTTGAACAGAGGCCCGAACAATCCCCATGCACCACTACTCTCCTCCATCTGGCTGAACTTGTTCTCACACTGAACAATTTCTCCTTTAACTCCTCTCACTTCCTCCAAATAAAAGGTGTGGCTATGGGTACCCGCATGTGCCCCAGCTATGCCTGTCTCTTTATGGGGTATGTGGAACATTCCTTGTTCCAGTCCTACTCCGGCCCCCTCCCACAACTCTTTCTCCGGTACATCGATGATTACTTCGGTGCTGCTTCATGCTCTCGTCAGGACCTGGAAAAATTTATTAATTTTGCTTCCAATCTCCACCCCTCCATCATTTTCACATGGTCCATCTCTGACACTTCTCTTCCCTTCCTTGACCTCTCTGTCTCAATTTCTGATGATAGACTGTCCACCAGTATCCATTACAAGCCTACCGACTCCCACAGCTACCTCGACTACAGCTCCTCACACCCCGCTTCCTGTAAGGACTCCATCCCATTCTCTCAGTTCCTTCGCCTCCGTCGCATCTGTTCTGATGACGCTACCTTCAAAAACAGCTCCTCTGACATGTCCTCCTTCTTCCTTAACCGAGGTTTTCCACCCACGGTCGTTGACAGGGCCCTCAACCGTGTCCGGCCCATATCCCGCGCATCCTCCCTCACGCCTTCTCCTCCTTCCCAGAAACATGATAGGGTCCCCCTTGTCCTCACTTATCATCCCACCAGCCTCCGCATTCAAAGGATCATCCTCCGCCATTTCCGCCAACTCCAGCATGATGCCACCACCAAACACATCTTCCCTTCACCCCCCCTGGCGGCATTCTGTAGGGGTCGTTCCCTCCGGGACACCCTGGTCCACTCCTCCATCACCCCCTACTCCTCAACCCCCACTTATGGCACCTCCCCATGCCCACGCAGAAGATGCAACACCTACCCCTTCACTTCCTCTCTCCTCACCGTCCAAGGGCCCAAACACTCCTTTCAAGTGAAGCAGCATTTCACTTGCATTTCCCCTAACTTAGTCTACTGCATTCGTTGCTCCCAATGCGGTCTCCTCTACATTGGAGAGACCAAACGCAAACTGGGCGACCGCTTTGCAGAACACCTGCGGTCTGTCCGCAAGAAAGACCCAAACCTCCCTGTCGCTTGCCATTTTAACACTCCACCCTGTTCTCTTGCCCACATGTCTGTCCTTGGCTTGCTGCATTATTCCAGTGAAGCCCAACGCAAACTGGAGGAACAGCACCTCATCTTCCGACTAGGCACTTTACAGCCTTCCGGGCTGAATATTGAATTCAACAACTTTAGATCTTAAATGCCCCCTCCCCCCATCCCCACCCCGTTTTTCTCCCCCCTCCCTTTTTTTTCAATAATTTATATAGATTCTTCTTTTCCCACCTATTGCCATTATTTTTAAATCTAAAACTAAAACTTTGTTAGTCTTTCCACCACCCCCCCCACTAGAGCTGTACCTTGAGTATCCTGTCTTCCATTCTTAATTAGCACTTTTCTTAGACAATATCACCACCTTCAACACCTCTTTGATCCTTTTGTCTGTGACATCTTTTGATTATCTGCTCCTAACACTGCTTGCTTATCTCCACAATCACCACACCCTCAACTTCTCTCTCCCCCCGCCCCCCCTCCCCCCCCCGCCCTCCCCCCCCCCACCCTCCGCCCCTCCTCCCCCCCCCGCCCTCCCCCCCCCCACCCTCCGCCCCTCCTCCCCCCCCCACCCTCCCCCCCACCCCCCCCCCACCTCCCCCCCACCACCTTAGACCAGCTTATATTTCACCTTTCTCCTAACTATACTCAGTTCTGCCGAAGGGTCATGAAGACTCGAAACGTTAACTGATTTCTTCTCCACCGATGCTGCCAGACCTGCTGAGTTTTTCCAGGTAATTCTGTTTTTGTAATGGAATTACATACTAATACCAAGAGTAGTGGCCAGAGTGAGTCAGGGAGGACCTGGCCCAGGGACCCAGGACCACACACCATAGATGGAGGAAGGCCAGGAAGGACCAGAGAGGTGAGACACCAAGCGCTTTACCTCTTACCTTGTGCTCCAGCAACCTCCAGCCAGGCTTGAAGAAAGAAGAGTGAAGATTAAGGAAGCAGCACTCGACGACAAGGCCCAAACAGAAGTCCACATGGGAGACAAGAAAGGAGGTACTGGGGAATCTGGCTCATCCTATTACTTAGCCAATGATTGCTGCTGTTCAGAACTACAGTAATCATTGGCAGATTAGCATGACAATCGGGATGAGTACATGCCAGATTAGCTGCTTTGGACACTGACCATCCAGATTGACAGACTGCATGGCAAATGAGCCCGGGCCCCACTAGAGGCAGGGTCCCCAATGATTAGCACCATCTGAAACCACCTCCTCTCCAGGGACCTGGTGATAAGGCGGAATCAAAGTGGAAAATAGTCGTAGCAAACAGCTATGAATAGTGACTGTGATGAACAAGATCTCCTGGCCCTGGTAACTTGGATGGTGGAGAATCCAGCTGGAATTTGCTGAGGCTTACTAAGCTGGATTTAGTTCAGCCATCACTGCGAGAAACATGGCGACCCAGGCCCACTTAATCATGGGAACGACCGCATGTCACTCTCCAAGAGACAGGAAAACCTCCAGTGATTAGGTTGGAGCAGGATCGGATCCATGGGGGAATCTTGCCTGCTCGCAGCAGGTTATTGAGCCAATTGACACCAAATGTCTCATAGCCCACTGGAATTCAGTGGTGATTCAGGAATTACATGTGAGCAACACAGCTTTCCCGTGCCTCCAGAAGGCCGCCAGGCAAAGGGGTCCCTCGTTCAAAGGCACCTAGTGCCCAATCGAGGGACCCGGCACTGGGCAGAGTGGTTGCCACTGAAAACTACCCACCTGCCTTTGCTTCCAAACCCCCTGCTGCCCTCCCCGTGACCCCCTCCCTTAGGACCCCAATCCTGCTCTCACGCACCTGTGGTCTGAATCCGTTGGCGACCCTACGCCTCTGCCACCAGCAGACACCGCTCCTAGTGACGCTGCCTGTAATGCAGAGTTGTTGGCTTCTAATTGCCCAGTAGCTCTCAGTGAGTGGGATTTCTGCCCCGGGGTCCTGAGTCCTGAGGAAGGCCCAGCATTGCCCAGTTAGATGCCTGACAAGCATTTAAGCCAGTTAGGCCTCCCCCTCAGATGTGGCGCATGTTTCCCACCAGTTGTCCAAATGGTGGGCTGAACCCATGTCAATTACATTAAATTTTGCCCACTGTTCCTGAAATCTAATGGTCACACTCAGTTGAATGACTAGCTGCAGGGTCTGAATATCCATCTGATTCAACTACTGACTACACTGGCTTTGCTTGAGTTTGTTCTAACTAGAATGACTTAAGCCTCTGTGTCCCTGTTACAGACAGCCTCATTAAAGGTTTACTGTACCACTGTTACGTTTGGAAATGGGACAATATAACTGTGCCCACGGGATACATCGGAAGGCTAGGGATATATGAGAGAGCTTGAGAACCATTAAGTTCATGTTTTAAAAGAATTGACATGTTTTTCAGATCTACTGGGAGTCGAGTGTTATCAAAGGCAGGCAGGAAAGTGGAGTTAACACCACAAATCAAATCAGCCATGATCTTATTGAGTGACAGAGGAGGCCCGAGGATCCAAATGGCCTACTCCTGCTCCTATTTCTTATGTTCTTAGAGCTAATAATATTTTAAAACTTGAGGTGAAATGAAGAGGTGCAAACTCAGAATAAAGCAATTCTCG
The DNA here is from genome assembly GCF_964194155.1 of Cetorhinus maximus. Classification (NCBI taxonomy): domain Eukaryota; kingdom Metazoa; phylum Chordata; class Chondrichthyes; order Lamniformes; family Cetorhinidae; genus Cetorhinus; species Cetorhinus maximus. The sequence continues at coordinate 119,106,508 of NC_135880.1, read as the reverse complement.
GGTGCAAGAAAGCAATTTTGCTAATGGAGATTGGCCCAGAAACATATGGCATGCTAACACATCTTCTTGCTCCCAACTAGGCAGGCAATGTGCCATTCAAAACCATTATCACCAAGTTGGAGGAACATTTCAACCCTAAGCCACTTGAGACAGTGGAAAGCTACAAATCTGAAACTAGAAAAGTAGCAAAACAGTTGCCAAGTGCATTGTGATGTGGTGGCCTAGACAACTATAGGGAAGCCATCTAGTGCTAAAAGGGTTAATGGAGAAGTTAGAAGTTGAATTATATGCCTAGACCTAAGAGAAAAATACTGCAACCTTAAGAAACAATACCATCTTGTCTGACCACAGTTGTAGGATGAGACCTGAGACATTCCATTTTGTTCTTTCTCAGGCCGAATGTAATCGGAATCGTGATAAGCATTTACGTAAGCACATCTGTTGTGCTGGGAACGAATATTTACTACTATATGGATTGGTAAGTTAACTTATGCAAATAAGCGGATAGGTTTGAGCAAAATTTACAGATTAGCTGTAAAAATGCTTTTAACAGGTCTGTGTGTATTCTGCTACGAGACAGTACAATAGCTCTCGTTGTATTGTTCTCCCTTGTGCACAAGTAATAAATGGGGTTTCTAAGTATTAATGATGCCTTGGTGTGATTAATCTCCAACAGTGACACTGAAGAAGTTATCATTACCTTGCAACTTGGGTGCATTCTTAGACCATGCATTATGCAGATTTATGTGTGGATTGTGTCTGGACAAAAGAATCTAATTGAAGTTACTGAAAGTTACACAAAATCTTACATTTGAGCTATTGTGTAAGATTTCTTTTACCATGGCGATGGCATCAAAGAATGCTTTGGGAATTTTGACCTATGCAAGACCAGTACAACTTCTGTCCACTGTCAGAAGGACTTCTACCTAACTGAAAGCGGGGAGGCCTGGTCAGAAGAGCACTGGTGATAGAGGTTTAGTGATTTTTTTATCGCTGTAATAGCAACCACAGTCAGTACAGAAATATCAAATGTTTTAATTGCCAAAAAATAGGACTTATTGCAACTGCTTGTTGAGTAAAGGTCAAAGCAGGAAAGGGAGCTCATTCCAGCAGTAATAGTAAGTAGCAATATCACAAGTGTGGAGTTCAAAATCTTTTGGAGTACTTAAGTGGAGAGGATTTTAGGATGTACAATGTTTATGCCACTCGCAATCAATCAAATAAAAGAGATTTTTGTTCAAAGGTGTTGGTAAATCAACAGGACATCAACATGCATATCGATACAGCTGCAGATTGTTCTATCATGAATAGGGACATGTACGAGAGCAAATTCGCTAATGTATCTTTAGCTGAGAGCACAGTTCAGTTGATAACCTACTCTGATGAAATGTTAGGAACGTGTGGACAAATGGAGTGCAATGTCCAATATAAGACCAAGTCTCTCAAGTTGCCTATTGGTATAATGAGATTTGTGAACAAACTAACATTAATGGTTAAGGATTGGCTTCGTAAGCCTGAGCTAGATTGGAAGCATGATTTTCAAGTTGAGATGACCAATAAGTTAGGTTAGCTATTGAATAGCCAGAGGATAATTTTCAAGGACAGTTATGAAGGCATAATCGATGTGGAAACACACAAACTAATCAGGCCTGATGCCAGGCCAGTGTATTGCAAGGCTAGGCCAGTTTCTTATGCTCTCAAAACCCATGTTCAAGTGGAACTAAAGAAGCTACAGAGAAATGGTGTAGTAGTGCAAACTGATCACAAGTGGATTGGGCAACTCCAATTGTAGTGGTGCCCAAGTCAGACAAAATGGTAAGGCTATGCAATCAACCAGGCAGTGAATGATGAGCAGTTTCTATTACCCAACCTCCCAAGATTTTTATGTGGAGTGAGCGGAATCCAAGATATTCATGAAGTTGAATTTGTTTCATGCTTTTGCACAGCTCAGTATGGATCGAATAAGTCAACAGTATCTCACGATGATCACACACGTGGGTTACACTGCTACACGGAGATGCCCTATGGTGTGAAGTATTCTCCAAATATCTTTCAAACGACAATTGATAAGATTTTGCCAGCAGTGCCACATTGCTTGTGCAATCAGGGTGATGTGTTGATCATGATCACGACAGAGGAAAAGAATCCTCAAGTGTTGGATGAAGTATTAAAAAAGCTCATTGATCACAATGTGAAGTTGAAAAGGGAGCAAATATTATTTTGTGCAATCTGAGATTGTGTACGTTGGCCTGAAAATCAATGAAAAGGGGCTACAACTGGTAAAATAGACAGAGACTGTAGTCAATACCCTAAAGCCAAAAGATATGCCTGGGCTTAGATCTTTTCTAGGTATGGTCCAATATTACTCACAATTTCTGCCTGAGCTTGTGACTGTGTTAGTTCCACTGCATGAGTTGTTGAAGGAAAATATGCAAAGCACAACAAGGTGCTTATGATGCATGCAAGCAAAACTTAACAAGTGATACACTATATCATCACAACACAAATCGCAATCTGAAGCTAGCATATGAAGCTTCAAACAATAGTGTTGGAGCAGTGATCAGCCAGGTCATGGATGATGGTCAATAGAAGCCCATATAGCATTCGCATCACACAATGTTACTGAGATTGAAAGCAACTACACGCAGATAGAAAAGGGAGACCTTGGAATCATTTTCGGAATCAAAATGTTTCCCCAGTTTTTGTTGGGAAGAAACTTCACATTAGTCACAGGTCCCAAATCTCAAGTGGTTAGTCTGGAACCAAAGCCTGCCATACCAACAATGGCAGTGTCAAGGATGCAGCAAGGTCTTTACTTAAATATGGCTGAAACATCAAATATTCCAGTCTGAAACAGAATGCTATTGCTGATGCATTGTCACATTTGCTACATGAGGATTCAAATGTAGGCCGCAAGGGTGTAACTTTCATAATAGCTTAGGAGATGATGACTTTCCAGTCACTGTAACTGAAAGTGCAGCTGAAACTCAGAAATACCCAGAGCAGAATCATCCCAGATTAGTGAGCATAAAAAAGGACATTTTACCCGCTGGCCACAGCAGTGGCTTTTTGCGCCGTATCGTTCCATTCCCAGTGTGTCCAGCCTTATTAATAATGCGTTCCGGGAAAACACCCGGCTCGCTGGCGGGACGGCCTCAGATTCGCCTGCCCTGATGTCAGTAACCCGGGTGCCATATTTAGACGGCGCCACTGCACAGAGCTAACACTCTCTAAGGCATTGGAAGCTGCTGGAAACGCATGCTGCTCCCAACTTTAGCAACGCCTCTCTCAAGTGCCCATTTTATGCAGTGGAGGCGAAGACCAGCAAGCAAGGTGACGCATTCAGCATGGGAGGCGGTGGCAGTGGTGGTCAGAGCCAATGCTCTGCAAAAATGGTCAACCACCCAGTGCCGAAAGAGGATGAATTATCTCCTCCATTCCACAAGGGTAAGTCACTCTTCTCATCACTCTCACCTCACATAGAATTCAGTGCTTCAAGAAGGCAGCTTACCACCACCTTCTCAAGGGCAACTAGGGATGGGCAACAAATGCTGGCCCAGCCAGCGAAGCCCACATCCCGTGAATGAATAATAATTTAAAAAAACACACTCACAAACACATCACACACCCACAGGAATCTCACTCACTGCCAGTTTAAGGCACGTCACCATTCATTCTCTCACGCACACCTTCATCTGCCACGTGGATTATGCCCTCATCTCATCCATGGCACCACTCACCACCCACACATGCCAAGCATCCTTCTCATCTTGCCTGGCAGGTATCTTGCTTACACTCGCTCCATCTGTCACCCTGTCTATGTTCTTGTTCTGATGAGCAGTCTGAAATGAAACCTTGGTTCCTGCACAAGACAAAGGCAGGTGTCTCAGTCCAGGGCCTCCTCCCTGTGCTTTGTGCAACCTTCCCAACACACTGATGATGTGCTTTCACTGTCACTGGGCACATCAGTCATGCCTGCACCTCAGTGGAGTTTATCGCTGCTGCCAGAATGTCCTGGAGTGTCCAGCAGCACAGAGTTTGGTCATTCTCTCTGTGTGCTCCCAGCATCTTTGAGGTACGGCTGGCCCCCCATCTCATCAGCATCTGTGTCCAGTTGGTCCTGAAGGGTTCAGCTCACGAAGGATGCCATAGGATCAGGAGAAGTTAAAGTTTCCCTGCTGCACCTCCATGATATGACCCTGTTCACAGAGCACAAGTGACCTGCCATCAACCAGACAGGAGTCAGACACTCACATAAGTTATGTAAGGATCTATGGAGTGTGCCCACTGCATGTCGTCATCATCCAGGAGAGAAACACTTGTCCCCAGGGACGGGAGGAGGAGCCCCCCACCACACCTCACCAAAAAGGCCTGGGAGGAGGTGGCATCCAGGATCAGCAGCCATGACGTGGTGAGACGCATATGGGTACAGTGCCGGAAGTGCTTCAACGATCTCCTGCGATCAGAAAGGGTGAGTACCGTGTTGGCACGGGTAACTTTGCAGAACAGGTAAGAACTGACAATCCCCCCGTGGACCTCAGAGGTGTTAGAGTGTGAGTGGAAAATGTCGGTGAGGCAGCATCTGGCCAAAGGGGTGGCCCTGGCTGCTTGGACTGAGTGTCTTGCGGCTCCAGGGTCCTCGAGGGAGAAAGTGGTGCCTCTCAAAGAGAGGCTCCTCCAGGGGCTCAATCAGGGTTCCTGGGGATGTGTTCGGACTTGCAAGCCCTCACACTGCCAATGACCTCAGCTGGTCAGTGCCAGTGTGGGAGATGGATGAGGCACCCAGTATCCCAGCTAGGTGCCCATCCATCAATGGTGAGCAGGGAGGTCCAGAGTGACCTGACATTGGCGCACGAGCTGCCTGTCGTCTCTGCGGGCTCTTCTCAGGGTGCTCTGCATGACGGTAGCAGCTCCTCCGCCCCTCTGTCAGTGACCATGGCATCTGATGAGGCTGCAGCGACTGGGGAGATGCCAGCCACGGCACTGGCCGCTCCCTCCCAGGCAGGGCCAGCACAGACTCCACTGGCCAGAGGATGCCCGTCAAGGTCATCAAGGCCAACAAGACAGCAGGGTCAGCAGGCTACCTCCAACGCCTGTGCCAGCAAAGGGGTAGAACCTAGACGTAGCACTCACAAGCGAAAACTTAAAGCGCCTTAAACATAACACAGCCTGATCTTGGGTGATATTTGATTCACCCATTTTTCTGTTTTTTTTAATGGTGTGATGTGAAACATCAGTCAATATTAATTTCTGCAGTGTTTGTCACTCAACAGTAAGTGAGATTTTTTTTTGCAACTGGCCTCTGGATGCTTCATTTGCTCTGTAGGTGCAGAGTAAGCCATGATGTTTTAATGGATGTGTGACTCCTTAAACTTTATTGCAAAGGCACATAGTGTATGTTGTTGACCAAGGAACTGGTCCTGTCAGGGATCGAGCATGGAGTCTGCAGCCCTGGCATGTGGTGGTGGTTCTTATTTGGTAGGATAGCTGAAAGGGCATTGGATCAGAGCTTCCCGGGTGTCCCTGCCTCCCTGGAGGTTACTCAGGTCTGTGTCTATGCCCTCAGCATTCTCCTGAGTGTGCTCGTCCTCGAACTCACTACCGGACTCATCGTCTGTTACCTGTGCAGCTGCGTCAAGATCTTCTTCATCCACTGCATCCCCCCTTTCCAGTGCCAGGTTGTGTAAAGTGTAGCATGGGACACATATGGGGGAGTGCACCCCCTGAACAGTCCACGCATTGGAAGCGCATCTTGAGAGACCGATGGTTCTCTCTACCACAGCCCTTGTGGAGGTATGGCTCCTATTGTACCGCTGCTCGGCCTCAGTTCATGGGTGGCGTAGAGGCATCATGAGCCACCTTCTGAGGGGATAGCCTTCGTCACCCAGCAGCCATCCATCCAGCCGGGCTGGAGCACTGAAGAGCCCCGGCACCTGGGAGTGTCTCAGGATGTAGGCATCATGGGAACTGCCAAGGTACCTTGCACAGATTTGCAGAATCTGCATCCTGTGGTCACACACTATCTGCACGTTCATGGAGTGGAAACCCTTCCTGTTGACGAAGGCATCAAGCTGACCCGCTGGCGCCTTGATGGCCATATGTGTGCAGTCGATGGCACTCTGGATACGGGGGAACCCAGCAATTGCTGCAAAGCCTCTGGCTCGTTCTGTCTGGCTGGCCTTGTCCGTACAGTAATGAATGAAAGTCAATACCCGCCTGAACAGAGCTTCTATCACCAGTTTGAAGCAACTGTGGACAGCTGATTGGGAGAGTCCACACAGATCCCCCACTGACCCCTGGAAAGAGCCGGAGGCAAAGAAGTTTAAGCCCACCGTGATCTTCAGAGCCACTGGCACGGGTTGTCCATCCACACAGTCAGAGCTGATCTCAGGGTCAATCCTCTGACAGATGGAGGTCACTGTCTCCCTTGAGAGGTGGAGCCTCCTTCAGCATTGCACCTCAGATATATTGAGGTAGCTGCATCGCCACCTATAAACCCTGGCAGCAGGATAGTGGCATCTTCTGTGGCCCCTTCCACCTTGACCTTCCTGTTGGCCCTTGTATGAACTTGTATGAAAAAGAAAATAAAAGATTGCAACTGGATTTGAACCAAGAGAGGGAGGAATATTTAAACAACATGAAAGCAAATACAGCAGGTGTTCAATAAAAAGAAACAAGTTATTCTGTGAGTGCTGAATTGAAGTTGGATTTTGGTGAAGGAGATGGGCATCAGGAGTCAGGAAAGTCCCCAGCTTTGCAAACCCATCTCCATTAAGGAAGCCCCTGCCACCATAGTTTAGTTCCGGGGAAGTGGGAATGCGATGGAGTTGCTGCCACCATCTCTGGAGACAGGCCCGTGGCAGCAACGGAGGCAGGCGGATGGCAAGGCCATCAGGCTACAATAGCCACTTTCACTCAGTAGGATGTTAGCCCAGTTTTAATAGTGTATATCAGGCCCTCATACCCTCACCTTTCAACACCCCTTTCCCCCGCCAGCCCACCACACACCCCGCCCATCTCACATCCCCTAGCCCCTATATTCCCCATTCCCCCTCCATGTCCCCTCAAATTTCCCATGCCTCTCATATCCCCCATGCCCCTTCCATGCACCCCCCCCCCACCACCCCTCCCCACAGGCATCCTCCATCCCACTCTCACAGTATCCACTATGTACAGAAACAAGAGTCATTAGCAAGTCTGGCAAGTGTTTAAAATAATCCAGAAACTGATAGTAAGCAGGGACTTTGAAAAGATACTTTGATAAAAATGGCTCAGCTTACAACCTCTGAAAAGTGTCAGTCAACCACAACCATTAATAGTACCATGTCAGAAAATTTTATCCACTTCGGACATTTTCATCTTGTGTAAATAAATACATAGTGAAAAGAAACTCTTCAAAGAAACAATAGGTTATTATAAGGTAATAGAGGTGTCAGTAAAACAAAAGCTTTCACTCCCCTAAATCTGTATGTGCACTGCTTGTTGAGATCTAAGTGGATTAGCTATTCTTGAAGTTCAGACAGCCATTCATAATGAGGCCATCGGGCAACTGGCTCAACAAAACCAGGCTGAACAGATGGCGTCGTTATGTATGCTTGGCTGACCTTCAAGAATGACTAATCCACATAGATCTCAGCAAGTAATATTCATACAGTGGCAGAGGGCATGAAGCTTTGTTTGACTGACATCTCTATGGAATTTTAATAACCTGCTGTTTATTTGCAGAGTTTTTCACTGCCTGTGTGTTTATTTACACAAAACTAAGAGGGCTGAAGTGGATAAAAGCTTCTGAAATTGCTAATATGAATGGCCATGACTGACTAACAGCTTTATGAGAAAGTAAGAGGGACAATATATTCCAATGGAAATGTTGAATGGCTGTTTCTTTTTTTGGTTGATTATTCAAGCTAAGGGCTCCCCCATGTTTCACAACTGCTCTGAGGTGCCATGAACTAACAGTATGGGCCTAGGTCCATCCAATTGCAAGGCAAGGGGGTGGTGTTGAAATGCTCACCCCTACAATGGAGCCAGCAAAGACGAGGGTGCTGCATGCGGCCTGGCTACCTGCAACCTTATCCTGTGCTGGCCAAAATTGCCAGAAATAGTAATAGGGGTTAGAATCCCAAAATCAGGTCTCACCCACCATTTTTAAAGGCCTGTCAATTCAGCCAGACTCGGTGAAAATCGGGTCAAATAAAACTTGATTTTACACCAAAACCTGCAAGAAAATCAGGAAGTTTTTTTTTGAATAGCCAGTTGTAATCATGCCAAATGTGCATATTCACAAATATTTGTTGATTTGCTTCTGCTATCAAAGTTGCATAGTTAGTGACAGAGGAAATAGATTATTTTAAGAAAAGGAATCTTTCTTTTTGAAGGGGGAAACAGTATTCCTATGTTATGAGCATGAGCAGTGCATAATGATGTCATTAAACACATGAACTAACCATCTTTATGTCTGTCCTTCTTTCAAGTGCCTCTCTCAATATTTCCCAAGCTATACATAAAATTATATAAAGAAAAGAGGAAAAGGTATAGTCAAAAATCTACATCATGTTCAGGGACAAGAGATAGTGAAACAGAAAAGCACAATACATTGTTAAAGGAGCAGCAGTTTGAAAAATTCCCTGGTGGATTATGAGGCAGGACTTTATGCTCACTCCCTGCCCACCCTGCCACATATTTGAAGGCTTGTAAGAAGTAGGTAGCCTCCCCACCCATCCTGACCTGTCTCCCATATTACAGAGGGCAGGGAAGATGTTAAGCAATTAATGGACACTTAAGGGCCTCATCTACCTCTGCTGCCAAACCTCATGTGAGAGGAGAAGGCGGAGGCAATGTGGGCAGCCCAGCAGCTTTCACTGCATGGGTTACTGTCAGCCAAGAATTGAGGCACAACCTTCAGGGGCTCCCCTGTGCCCATTGGAGCTTCCCTCCACCAAGAGCAGACACCCCCTTTTAACCCTCCCCTCCAGCCTCTCTAACCTGGAGCCGCACCCCCTCACCCCCTCACTGGGGTCTTGCAGCCAGGCCAGTCCAAGATACAGGTCTTACCTCTGAATCTGGACTCCATGACTGTCCTTCCTCGGGGACTGGCTGTAGTCCCAGCAGTAGCCACTGATCAATCCTGGCACTGCCGGGAACTTGATCGGCCAGCAACTCTCCACTGTTGGCCTTCCTCTCAGATAGAGGAAGAAGTTCCACTCTGAATCAAGGCTCCTCCCAGCATATTATCACTGTGGGGCAGCTGGCATCTGAGTCGGCAGGCTCAAGACCGACTTTTCTGTTGGGATGGTTGGGGAATACGTCTCTACATAAAATCCAACCCATGGGGTATAGGAGAAAATGACTGCAAAAGAATGTGCATTATGGACATATAATTTATATTTATTTAAAGTCCATGATAATCATGTGCTTATAAATGGAGTCAGGCCAAAGATCTACTTTACTGCTACTCAACCCGACAGGGGAAATACCCACTGGATATCCTAAATTCTAAGCTCAACACCCAAGAATCTATCAACCTCTGACAGTATAGAACAAGTATAATTTTAAACAGCAGATCAAGATGGCTCATGCTGGGATCTTTAAGGCAGACTGCTGGGTTCCATTTCATTGTTAGACAAATGTTTGTAACATCACTTTTGATTGATCCTTCATCAAAAGATTTTTGCTCTTTGCTTTGGAGGCTCCTGGTTTTATTTGAACATCTCCTTGGGGATAGTTTTCTGTTCTTGTTTGGTGAATTTCCTAACATGAAGGGAATGGCTGCAAAAAGTTTTTCTCCAAAGGGGATTTCCATCTTCAACACTTATTTGTTGAAGGAGAAATAGCAGGCAACCTAGGAAGTCAGGCTTATAAGGCAGTATTGCACGTATTCTGGACCATCTTGCAGATACCCAAGCACCAGAGTGTATAGTTGTAACATGAGCAGGGGTTCTTGGAACTGTCATTCACTGCAGGAGGCTCTGAATTAATAAAGACACCCTCGCTTGATTAACAAATAGTAAACCTTGCTGTCATTCATAACAATTCTGGTGGTTGATGACTTCTGACTTCCACAGCTCCAATATATTGATATTGATCATTAACTCCAGGAGAGAGGATTTTTCCTCACATTCCGAACCATAATGAAGACGGGGTTAGTGTGCTGTGATTTACATGGAGTGCAACCAATCAAAAGCAACAAATAATAATTAGGAGATAATAAGGTATTTATGGAAAAAGATGGTCACCAAAGGAATTCGTTAACTCAGTCTTCAGCCAAGTATTAAAATTCAGCCTTAGCTTTCCAACATAGCAGATTATATCATCAAGGAAATATTTGCCAGGGCCTTATCATATATGCATTTTGGCAGGAAGAATGGAAGAGCTGAATACTATTTAAATGGAGGAAGACTTCGGAAAGCTGCAGCGCAGAGGGATTTGGGGGTCCTCATGCATGAATCACAAAAAGCTAGCATACAAGTACAGCAGGTAACAGGGAAGGCAAATAGAAAATTGGCCTTTATTTCAAAGGGAATGGAGTATAACAATCGGAAAGTGTTGCTAAAACTATACAAGGCACTAGTTAGACAGCACCTGGAATACTATGAACAGTTTTGGTCCCCTTATCTAAGGAAACTGGCATTTGAGGCAGTCCAGAGAACGTTCACTAGCTTGATGCCAGGTATGGAGGGATTTTCTTATGAGAAGAGGTTGAGTAGGTTGGGCTTGTACTCATTGGAGTTTAGAAGAATGAGAGACAACCTTATTGAAACATATAAGATTCTTAGGGGGCTTGACGGGTAGATACGGAGACGTTGCTTCCCCCTGTGGGAGAGTCTAGGACCAGAGGGCATAACCTCAGAGTAAGGGGTCACCCATTTAAGACGGAGATGAGAGGAATTTCTTCTCTCAGAGGTTAGTGAATCTGTGAATACTTTACCGCAGAGGGCTGTAGAGGCTGGGTCATTAATTATGTTCAAGGCTGAGACAAGTAGAATTTTAATCAGTAAGGGAATCAAGGGTTATGGGGAAAAGGCAAGAAAGTGGAGTTGAGGATTATCAGATCAGCCATGATCTCATTGAATGCTGAAGCAGACTTGATGGGCCGAATGGCATACTTCTGCTCCTACGTCTTATAGTCTTATAAATACAGCTCAATGAGAAAAATTATTATGCTATTCAGAAAATTATTATGCTATTCACTGTTACAGCGTTCTTATGTTAAAGGTGGTACTTTTACAGTTAAGTTCTTACGTGGGGTAAATTCAAGATGGCAGCTGAAGCCAAATTTATAAACTGTTTGGAATAAATTGATTGATTGGTCTATTCTTTTTCCTGTCAATTTAGGCAACTTTTTTTTGGTTGATTTCATTGCACTGTTTTCTTCTGTTTACGTATCCGTCATTGATACTTACCAACAAAATCAAGTAGATTTTGAATTGTTCATGTTTAATCAATCATATGTTTGATTATCACTTAACTGCAAGTCTTCAATTCAGGCAATAACCAATTTTTGCCTAATCGATGCGTCAAACACTTAGGTACAACGTGGTGAAATATAATACACTGGTGCCTGGTTCTTTTGAAAAGTTTACTGTGAAGGGTGCATGCTAAAAGGAAGACTTTTATATTCATAAATAGGTGTTTTATTTCTTTTGTAAGAAGGCCATTGGCAAAGATCTTCTGGGACTTTTGGTGCACTCTTCCATCTGAGCATCAAGGCCTACTTTTAGTATTTTTAAAAGAGAGAAAAGTCTGTCCAACTTAATTCATTCAAATGTTTGTACAACCTGGGTCTGGACGACATCATGGAATCAAACGTTGGTTACAGCACAGGAGGAGGTAATTCAGCCTGCTGTTTCCATACTGGCTCTCTACAACTCGCCTAGTCCAACTCCCCTGCCTCTTCTCCACAGCCCTGCAATGTTTTCCCCTTTAGGGAATTTTCCCAATTTTCTTCTGAAAGCTTTGATTAAATCTGCTTTCACCACACTCTCGGGCAGTACATTCCAGATCCTAACCACTTGCTGTGTAAAAAAGCTTTTCCTCACATCACAATTGGTTCTTTTGCCAATCACCTTAAATCCATGTCCTCTGGTTCTCGACCCTTCTGCCAAAGGGAAGAATTTTCCCTATCTACTCTGTCCAGACCCCTCATGATTTTGAACGTCTCTATCAAATCTTCTCTTCTCTAAGGAGAACAGTCCCAGGTTCTCCAATCCACCTACATAGCTTGAAACCCTGAAACCACTCTTGTAAATCTTTTCTGCCTTCACATCCTTCCTAAGTTGCAATGCCCAGAATGGGACACCATACTCCAGTTGAGCAGAACCAGATATTTTAAAGTTTCACCATAACTTCCTTGCTTTTGTACTCTATGCCCCTCTTCATAAAGCACAGGATCTCATGTGCTTTATTGACTGTTTTCTCAACCTGCCCTGCCACCTTCAATGATTTGTGCACAGAGGTCCCTCTGCTCCTGCACCTCATTCAGAGTTGTGCCATTTTTCTTTTGCCCCTCCTGATTCTTCCAACGAAAATTAATCACTTCACATTTCTCTGCATTATGCATCATCTGCCACATGTCCACCCATTCCTGTCTATGCCCTCTTGAACTTTATTAGTATCCTCCTTGTTGTCTAGTGTACTTCCAATTTTTGTGTTATCTGCAATATCGAAATGTGCCTTGTACACCCAAGTCTAGATGATTAATACAGATCAAGAAAAGCGGTGGTCTAAACACCAATCCCTGGGGAACCCCACTATATACCTTCCTCCAGTCTTAAAACAACCATTCACCTCTACTCTTTGTTTCCTGTCGCTCATCTAACTTCTGATTCATGCTGCCACTGCCCCTCTTGTTCCATGGGCCTTAACTTTTTTGACAGGCCTGTTATGCGTCACTTTATCAAACACCGTTTGGAAGTCCATTTACACCACATCAAATGCATGACCCTCATCAACCCTCTCTGTTACCTCATCAAAAAACTCAATCAAGTTATCTAAATATGATTTAACAAATCTGTGCTGTTTTCTTAATTAACCCACATTTGTCCTGTCACATTTGCCTGTCAATTTTGTCTCAAGTTATGAAAAAGTATGAAACATAAAACAAGGCACCTCATTGTTCAAGAGAAATGGAAGTCTGTTCGATTTTTATTCAATTGATGAAGTATTTTTTTTATATTTCTCATTACTAGTTTAATTTATTCAGGTTAATTTGTTAATAACTGAAATGAGATGTCAAGAGAATTTTCAGTCCATGTTCATTATGGATCTGCATTCAGCCCAGTGACTGCTTTCCGTGTTCAAGAGAGCTGGGAAATCCCATCACTGAGCAGATCCTTTCCTTCTCACTCTGTGTTTATCTTTCACTCCATTCCTTAATATATTCATTATTATTCTTTGCAGAAAATCACTGGGCTCGCAGAGAAAAGAAACAGGGCAGGCAGTTCCAAACTTCTCCTAAATCTGGTGATGGAGAAAGGCTCTCGGGCCCAAAGAGTGATGTGGGAATCTTTTGTGAAAATGTGTCATGGGATCCCAAAGTTGGACAAAATGCTAAAAGAAATACAGGAACTCTCGCTTCACCTCAGTCCATGACTTTACTGATGGTCAGTCAATGATATGTAACAACAGAGCATTATACCATAAAATGTGCAGTTTATTATTATGCTGCTATGGTGCAGCTGCAGTTTAATTGCCCTTTTGTTTCAACCACAAAGTCTAATTGTTGTGAATCCTGAAGTCAATTAGTAGTTAACTCCTCTTAGTGAGGGAATTTTGCAGATTGGCAGATGCTTTTAAATTTCAAGTTCCAGGTTGGAAGAAATCAGCATAAAATGATTCGTTTTTCTCTTTTACACTTTGAAGTGTGACAGATGTACACCAGGTGTAAGAATGCTACAACACTAACAGGTATATGTTTAATTTAGGTTAACACTGTATTGATGAGAAATTAACAGTGATTAATTGAACCCATTAAATGTGGACCAGACACAGAAACCATATTAAAGAGACCTCTGGTTGTATAATAATATTAATTATATTTATACCCATTTAAAATTAATTTAACTAAGGAAAGTCAAGATATAAGTAATTACGGTGCAATTAGAAATAACCAATGCTAATTGTCTTCCCTCACTTCCAAACTAACTTGGATACTTACAAATGGAAGTAGTTGATATCTGAGATGTCACACAGCTAGGGATCAAGAGAATTAATCAATGCAAGCAAAAGAGTGAGCCTTTCTCAGAGCAATCGTTGGAAACATAAGAGTGGTTCACAGTTGGGGAGAGGGGATTTATTAATGTACCTTTTATCAGATAGTCTAATGTCATCAAGCAGCCAATCACATTGAAGAATTCTCACAGAGCACAAAACAAGAAGTAAAAAGCAATGATTACCCTACATGGTTTAATCATTTTTCAGAGATCAAAATAAAGATTGGGACATTCATATGGGATTAAGATGAAAACTAAAATATCAGAAACGATCTTTTAAAAACTATTTTCAAAATCAATGGAATTTTTATCACAATGGAGAAATTTGACATTCTGCAATATAAACTTAGTTTTTCAGGGCCAGAGAGTTTGTTCATCAGTAATTATAACTTAGCACACTATTAAAAACCAAGTTATACCTCATTCAACAAAGCATAACTTTTTAAGGGTTTTTCTAGTGTGGCTAATAGTGTAAAAAGTGAAAGTCCACGTCAAGTTGAGATTTCCACCTGGAAGGATTTCACCAGCACATCCTGTGGAGGAGCAGAGAATCACTGACAGCAACTTCTGTATTTCCACATTTAACTGTATATGTGCAGACACCAGTAATTTCTATTAGTTTAACAAAATAATGACGGTGAATGCTAACAGTTTTGCTGTCATTATAACCACAAAATCTCGGCCCACATCTCTCTGTGAGGTGACCGACCCATGTATTTCCATATTCAGCTCTTTACTTCCCTCTGGTGGATTAGACATTATTCACATATGTTCTGAGCCATCCAGAAAGGCATTATTAAATCAGTTGCAGTGCCAGTGGAGTCATTGAGCCTTTTGTTAAATATTTCAGGCTTACATGATAATTAATGAGAAACTCTTTATTTTAGAATAACAGAATTGATCAATAAATTCATAGGAAGAAAACCTTAGAAAGAGTAAGGTACACAACAGATTTTCTGCTGTCTAGCTCAATTTGAGCAGTACCCAGTTAATATTAAAATGTGACTTTTCTGTTTTGATTGCTTTGGCTACAACTACATAGAATTACATAAAACATACAGCACAGAAACAGGCCATGCAGCCCACCTAGTCCATGCTAGTGGTTTTACTCCACACAAACCTCCTCGACCCTCTTCATTTAATCCTAACAGCATAATCCTCTGCTGCATTGTTAGAAGGGTAATAATGCCCTTGTAGCATTTGCCCTGGAAGTTGCCCCAATCTGTCCCTTATCATCATCACTCTCTGTAGTAATACCACAGTTTTCACTCTGCGAGGTAACTTGGCTACTCATTACTATACTTTATGAAGCCTACTGGAGTATTAATCCAGAAAACAAATGCACTTAATAGCCTTTTAATGGTATATGTTACCTAAGATCTTTATAATAAACTTGTTTGTCATCATGTAAGATCTCCTCTTATTGCCTGGCCAATCTTTCCATCCTTATTCATTTTCTTTCTGGTTGAGAGCTGGGTTGATATCATACTTTGGTGGTGCAGTAATGTTGTGCTTATTGGTACTAGATTATCAACCAACAGGTTAGGAGCTCAAATTCCACCATCAGAAAGTCGTTGAAAATGAATACAACGGCTCAGGAATTGGTTAGCACCCCACCCACGTTATAGGCATAAAATGGATGCCAAAGATTCCAACATGGCATACAGTATGTACATACACATTCCATTCCTGGAAAAGCACCACCTGCCATAATGGTAAAGGCAGTAAAGGAAAATTAACCTATCAGTTGTCATTCCTTTTTGGATGCCTGACCAACATTTTATGAGAAAATATCTTTGTTAGGTTATTCCTTTATCAAAAAAAATTGTATGCATTTTTTTTTACTTTACACAAACATTCTGTTGTAAAATAAATACATAGTGCATTTTACCACGGTATTATTATTCCATGTATTATTACAATAATTAGTTTAAATTATCCTATTTGTGTCAGCTCTGTGATCTGATCATTTATTAAAACATTCACTGCTCCAAAAGATCATAAGCTAACAAGTACAATCACACTGAGTGTTATAGTAGAGCTGAAGACAAATGCCTGAGGCTACCTGCTGTTCTAACCGTAAAAATAGTTACTCTGAAAAATGTAGCACTAAGCATCATTGCAGCCAAAATGTTTCAATCATGTGTCACAACAACTGTCAGTGACAGCCAGAGAAGGTGTTCTCTCTAAATTTCACTTCAATGTGCTCTACCAAAGAAATGCTAAATGGTGTATAATAGAGGTCAATGCAAAAAGGCAAGTCCCACCTAGATATATTCAAAGGTCCAAAACCAATTTCACCATATAATATAACAGCCAAAGAGGTAATAGGTACAAATAAAAGTTGTGGAGAATACCTCTGCCATCTCTACTGGAGCTCACACTACTTGTATCACTTTAAGTGATATTGCTATGGTAAAATTAAATGTGTTCCTTTCCCATCGGGCCCTCAAACCACTGTGGTTGCGATTTGGATCACACTTCCTAGCACCACTTTAATCACTTCAACTATACCATAACCACAGTAGTTTGAAGAGTGAAAGACATTCTTTGTGCTAGACCTCTAATTAGTACATCTAGTGCTGGCTGATCTGTCTCTTGCTTATGTTGCCATGCTGACATTATGTACATCATTATCGTGGATTAACCAACAGGAGATTTTTCAATGATATCCCTTCAGATCATCGAATCATAGAGCTGGATTTTACGCTTGCAAATCAGGCACATTGCTCCCCGATGGTGATGAAAAATTCGGCATGATGACGTCGGGTCAACAATATGATGTCACTTCCCAAATTACGGAAGGCAAGCGGGCGTGGTAATCGGCAGCCCACCCTCCTGCCATTTTGAAATTAACAAGCTATTAAGCTCGTTAACAACCCAGTTGTCCACAATTTTTCATGTGCCAAAGTGAAAAACTTTGGTAGTTTTTAATGGCAGCCATGATGAGGTGGCACAAGGGCAGAAGAAAAGGTCTGCCACCCATGGTTGAATGCATCAGCAGAATCTGCTGGGGGAGGTTGCAGTATCTGCATATTTTTAAGCCATTTTAAAAATCTTTTTTGAGCCTTTAATAGGAAATAACTGATTCTGAGATCGGGGGTCTTTACAATGTTAGCTGTGACCAACTTCCTGTTTGTGGCATTACATCTCTGCCGCATGACATCTTGGCCTACAGTGCCGATTGGGTGTGGATCCTCCCTTCGATCCTCTCATTGACTTCCTTCCTGCCGGATGGCCACTAAATGGCCATCCGACGCTTGATTTAATGAGCAGGGATGGCGGGGTGGGAGTGAGCAGGACACTCAGTCCCAGATTTTCACCATAATGGAGATGTTCTCCATCATGGTGAAAATAGCAGCAATGACCAAAAATTGTAAGTTTCATCACCAAACATGGCACATCTCATTTTCATGGGGGTGGGCCATGTTTCTTGCATTCACGGTTTACAGAAGCCGTTGGCCATTCAAATCATCAGCTGCTTCCATGAAAGTGGGATTTTGGTAGGCCTGGAGTCTGAAACCCGACATGTGCACATTAGACCAGGTAAGAGCAAGGTCTTAATGTTTTGGGTAACCAGGGTTGGAGAGGTAGGGTACCCCTTTGGACCTGGTCCCAGGTCACCTTTGGGGGAGGTAAGGTGCCCTTTGAGATTGTTAAAAGTAGGCATAAATGTGTGCATAAAGTGCATAAACTTGTTATTGTCAAACTCATTAAAACTGTCAACATTCCTGTCAAAATCAACTGTCAAAGGTACCTATCAAAGGTACCTGTCGAAGGGAGCTGTGAAGAAATTTAGAAGTCCTGCCCTTTAAATCTTTGAAAAAAATGTCTGCAGTATTTTTTTAATCATTCCTTGCTATTTCATTCTGTCATTGACATAAGCCTGAGGGTTTCCATTACTGGGTCATTGCTGCATGACTGATTTTACAAAATTCCATTATCACAGTAGGGTGCCTGTCATTTCACAGTTTGATTGACAGCTACAAGTGGTTATGGACTCTGATGTGTGACTATGGATTCCAATGCTTGTTGTTATAAGGGATTGTGCACTTGAATGAACTGTTTGCTGTAAGGCTCTATTTAGCTGAAGGGATGTAAACTCAATAAATAGGTTTTTATGAATGAGAGTGTTTTTTTCAATATAGTGAAGTCTGCAATATACATGAAGAGCTTTATTTTGTAGAACCGTATTTTATCTCATCTCTACGAGTCCTGAGGTCTGCCCATGGAGGATGTTACGTGAGCTGGAATGGTAGGTGTAAAGGCAAAAGGTGGTAGGTGGGGGTCACAGGTTGGCATGTGTTGGCACTAAGTTAGCATAGGGGCTAAATAGGGCCTTGGAGGTGGTTGGAAGGGCATAGATTGGCATAGGGGCTATAAAGAGCAATGGGGGTGTGATGAAAGGCATAGGGATATAGGAGCAGGAGTAGGTCATTTGGCCCCTTGAGCCTGCTCTACTATTTAACTAGATCGCGAATGATCTTCTATCTCAATGCCATCTTCCCACGCTACCCCTGTATCCCTTGATGTCTTTGGTATCTAGAAATCTATCGACCTCTGCATTGAACATATTCAATGACTGAGCCTCCAAAGCCCTCCGGGGTAGAGAATTGCAAAGATTCACCACCCTCTGACTGAAGAAATTCCTCCTCATCTCGGTCCTAAGTGGCTTGCCCCTTATTCTGAGACTATGCCCCCTGGTTCTAAACGCCACAACAAGGGGAAACATCCTTCCTGCATCTTCCTGGTCAATCACCAGACAGATGTCGAACCCTGTAAGAATTTTGTACACTTGAGGTCACGTCTCATTCTTCTAAACCCTAGAGAATACAGGCCCAGTTTCCTCAATCTCCTCATAGGGCAATCCCGCCATCCAGGGATTAGTCTGGTGAACCTTTGTCAGACTCTCGCTATGGCCAATATAACCTTCCTTAGGGTAGGAGACCAAAACTGGACACAATACTCCAGGTGTGGCCTCACCAAGGCTTTATACAATTGCAGCAAGACTTCCTTACTCCTATACTCAAATCTCCTTGCAATGTTTCAGGGTGCTTTTTTTTATATATCTTTCTCTGTGAAGACAGACACAAAGTATTTGTCAAATCCCCTTGCAATGATGTATTTGTTTAGCTTTGCTGCCATTTCCTTATTACCCATTATAAATTCTCCATTCTCTGCCTATACTAATAGAACTAATAGAATCTTTGACTTCTGTTAGCCATAGTTGGATCATTTTTCTTGCTGGCTCTTAATTGGCAAATAGGTTGGCATAAGGGCTATAAAGGACCATGAGGATGGGTGGAGGGGCATAGGTTGGCATGGAGGGAATGAGTGGTTATGGTGTGGGTGGGGGCATGAGGTGGCATGGGTTGGTATGAATGGGGCATGGAGAGCGTGGGGGAGGGGGTGAGGGGTGGAGGGATGTTTCATGTTTTAATCTTTATTTTTAAACTTTGGACACGGTGCCGGAGCCCTGAGGCAGGCTTCCACCCAGCCCACCTCTGCACCCACATCCTCCTCAGTTCTTCCCCGGTCACCCGTCCCCGCTTTTAACCCAGCCTGCCCTCTTCCCACCCACCCCCCGTCTCATCCTGAACCGATAATCTGATGGCCAGGCAGCCATATTTAAAAGTTGGGTTCATGGAGCCGGGAATTCTCCCATCTCTGTACACCTGACCCAGGAGCGAACATCTGGACCTCAGTTTTCATTCTGCTTCCCTCACCCCGCCAAGCAACATAAAATTTAGCCCATACAATAGTAAAGTGCATAAGGAGGCCATTTAGACTATCAAGTCTGCATCAGCACTTTCAAAGAACAATTTAGTTAGTCCCACTTGTCCGCTCTTTCTCTATATCCCTGCAATTTTTATTCCTTCATGTATTTTTCCAATTCCCTCTTGAAAGTTATAATTAAATCTGTTTCTACCACCTCAGTGCATTCCAAATCCTAACCGCTTGTTGCATAAAAAAGTTTTTTCTCCTGTCACTTCTGGTTCATTTGCCTATCACCTCAAATCTGTGCACTCTATCAACCACTCAGCCATTTGAAAGTTTGTCTTTATTTACTCTATCATACCCCTTCTTGACTTAAAACACTATCCGATCTCCTCTTAGTCTTGATATATGGAATATAGTCTGAGACACAGCATATCTGATTTATGAACAGTAATATTGTGATAAAAGTGAAAAAAGGAAGATAGGAAAGCCACAATTATGAGAGAGAAAAAAACAAAGAAAAATACATAAGGTTGCTTCAATATGCAAATCAAGGTCCTATGTCAGTAGTTGGACATCAGCTGTAAACTTCAGATACAAATGCACAATGCATCCTCTATCCAGTTGTACCAGGCACATTGATGATAAATAATGATCCTTATAAGGACCCACTGGATGCTGTTTGGAAAACAGACCAGGCAGTTTTCATTTTATATTGTTATGGGTGATAAGGAGCTTGTTGGGCCACAAAACCTTGAGCCCTGCCATTGGCCCCAAGAAGGCTTCCACACAGAATGGCCTCCCACCCCAGTGCTCTCAAAACCTGACTACTAGTCGGTTCAGCATAGAAACTGTTGATTGCCCACTCTTCCACAAGTGATAATTTGCAGCAGGACACCCATTTGGCATCCAAAACTTGTATTTAATTAAGGCCCAAACAAAAATTGAGTGAAAGCCTCACACTGGCACAAATGGTTGGGCAGGCAGAGCAGGTGCTCTGCCAACTTTCATTTTTGATGGAGGTCCACAGCCATAGTCTTCTAAGAAAGGCATTGAGAAAATTACATAGATTTCCTTTCAGATGTATAGTTCTGGGTCACTTGCACCCTGGTCAAAATACACCTTATAACAATGAAATAATGTGATGCTTGGAATATTTTTCTCTATTAATGCATACAAAGCAGAAATAACTTGAATTATAAAGTGTTTTTCTTGTGCTCGGAGATGCCAAATCACTTCACAGGCAAAGAATTACTTTTGAATTGTAGTCACTGTTGTAGTTTCAGCAAATGAGGTAATCAATTTGTGCATATCAAAAACCTAAAAATAGCAGTGAAATAAAAGGTCAGTTAATATGTTTTATGTTATTCTGATAAAGGTCAAAAACCTGAAATTTTAACTCAATTTTTTTTTCTCCACAGATGTTGCCTGACCTGCTGAGTACCTGTGGCATTTTCTTATTTTTTATTCTGCTTTAATTTGATGTTTGTTGAATAATAAATGTAGGCTAGTAATTCCTTACTCCATTTTAAATAGTGCCGTGATCTCTTTCCCATCCACCTGAACAAGTAGAAATGACATTGTTTTACTATCTTATCTGAAACATAGCATTTCTGACAATGTTGCACTTCCTCAGTATTGCGTTGAAGTCAGCTTAGATGTGTGTTCAAGTCCTGCTGTGGGCTATCTTTTTAACTTCAAAGGTGATGGGCCTAGAACTGCATTTCTGTCCTGTAACTGAGGTTGTTGGCTTTATATGGCTATTAAATTTTATTTCAACAAAGGTATATCAATCCCATCATTTAAATTTAGTGCTTCTGTTGTCCCTAGCATATAAAATTCTATTAAAACAAAGATTTGGGCATTCATAGAAAA
This sequence comes from Cetorhinus maximus, assembly GCF_964194155.1. Lineage (NCBI taxonomy): Eukaryota > Metazoa > Chordata > Chondrichthyes > Lamniformes > Cetorhinidae > Cetorhinus > Cetorhinus maximus. The sequence goes on along the minus strand of NC_135880.1, from coordinate 119,084,705 downwards.
GGCAAAGGAGGAGCTGATTTATTTCATTACTGACATGTGGTTTAGAACTGTTTCTGTAATATGTATCTCTCTGTGGTTACACCTGGGTCAGATTTAAAGAACTGACAGCAACTTCCATTGCATACCCCTACAGCTGTTTTTGTACCAAAATAGTATAATACTTTACCTCATTTCTACAGTAGCGTTCTGCTCCAAACATTAAACTATTAATACAAGCATGCTGTGCTTGGCTTTATCATAAAAATTCTCCAGCAGGGATCAATTTGGCTGATATCTTGAGGATCATTAGGGATGGCAAGCCTAACCAAAAGGCAGTCTTCTGTGAAGACCCTGAAGTTTTGGGCACAACTACCTAGAAACAGATCAGTCTGTAACATTGCGGCTTCTGTTACAAACATTTGTTCACCTTTCATTGTTGTAAATAGCATTGAACAACTTTCATAATTCCAGAAGGAAAGTTTTCCTACAACATTCTCTCATTTATGTTGCCAAAATGCAACACTTCACTTTTTAATATTTTGGAAAATTCCCTATATCCCATGCCTTTAACTTAGGCACTTGATGTCAATGTGATTTCTGTGATTGAGAAACTGATTGAGGCTGTTTGAAAAAAGAACACAAGAGCAGAAGTGTCCTTCTTTCAGTATCACTCAGCAAGGCAAACACTCCTTCCTGCAGGATTACAGGTAAACACAAGCTTGCACATCCAAGGTTCTCAATGTGACTAAATAATGCTCAGATCAATGGGACCATCAATCTGACTATATCACCATTTGGTGTAATTCTATAGCCTTGGCTTTGGCAGCTTTATTTTACTATTGGAATTGACAATGGACGCAGGATGTAATCAGGATGGGGTTCAGCCTATTTATTGGCAAACAAGTACACAATACTGTCACCATGAATAACACAAAAAGCAGTGGAAGGAAACAAGTCTACATCAATCAAAACCTACTTGACAATTATAATCATCAGAACAGAAGTTATGGCAATCTGTTAATTAGAGTCGTTGAAGGAAATTGCCGAGATCAGTCTTCTCATTACGAAATGCCAAGAACATTGGGTGCCTAGGGTTCATTCATTCAAGTAACAGAATATCTGGGACCTCCTCATCCTTCCTTTCTTACAGAAAGCATTTTAGTACCATGAGCAATATTACATTGTCATTGATTCATCAAAAACAGTAGGTTGTTTAGCTAACAAACTTTCCAAAAATAAAGTTACACTGCTTTGGCATAAATTAATAACTGTGCAACATCTGTGTAATTCAGATCTGATGTAATTAACTATGGAAAGTAGCATAGCTCTCTCTGGAACTAACATTATCCACTGATCATATGTTTTTGTTTAAATAAACAAACAAACATGTTTTGAGCCTCATCTATTCCTACAATTGTATACAATTTTAGCTTATTTATAATTTATTTTTGTTGCTCTGGGGTATTTCTAACCTAGTTAAACAGGTTTCCCTTATGTTCTTGCTATGCTATAACTTTGTTATTAGTAGCCAAAATGTGATCTGAAAAATGTACAGAGCATCCACGTTCCACTTCATTGCAGTTACACTAACTCTTTCAAAATTCACCTGACTTGCTGGCCTGGGAGTGCATTACCATTGAAGCAAGATTTTGTCTGTGCACAGTGTGCAATGAAATTGTGAATATGATCAATAGATACACTTCATTACACATTGTCCCATTCCAATGCAAAATGAGAATTTGACAATCTGCCGATGCCAGTACATGCATTGAAACCACTCAGTCTATAGATTCATGCCAGTCGGTATCAGTCAGTAATCAAGTGCTACATTTTTCTCTGAAACTGAAATAACCAAGGCAGATATAGGCAACATACAACACGGCGTAGACTGTATGTGCTTGTAGGGTACAGAGATGAAATTTGGAAGAAATCAGTGCGTCTAATTGTGTTCAGTTACCATGCCCCGACTCACATAACCAAGGCAGTATGAGGATAATTTCAATGGAGATGAAAATCGGGAGAGCTGCATAACGTGTATGAGAGATGTGATGGAATCAATATCACCCATTTTAGAAATATCTCTCAAAATCAAAATTATCCCCTATTATTACATGCAATCCACCTCTGTTGGTCTTGTTATTATGAAAGAAACTTTTGAGAGGGTCAGCTGGGTTGATAAGTGCAGAATCCTATCACGGTGCTTCAGAGTCTCCATACCAAACTGCTAAGAATCAAAACAGATTGTTGGCTGGATTTTAAGTTTGCAATATGTTGGGAGTTGGGGAGGGTCAGGTGGGCGTGACTGGTAGTGCATGGGAAACCCAGAAGTCATTGCACTGTATCTGTCAGTGACTTTTAACCAAGACACAGCATTACCATATAACTTTTGGGTTTCCCAACCAATTAGTGCCAGTGGGTGTGAAGATGGTTCACATGACATGATTTCAACATGTCTATTTAAAGGGACACTCCAAACATACAATTTAAAGGAGTTTGGAGTAGAAAACCAAAGAGAAGGAAGTGCCAGAATGCAATCCAAGCACCTGCAGCAGATGATCCTGGTCACAGACAACAACAACTCCTCAGAGGAGGAGATTCCCTTTAAGGGTGTACCATCACAAGACTGGTGCAGACCATGCACCAGCTCAGATACTCACACTTAGGTGGAACTAGTGAGGCAGGTCTTTGGATTTACAGCAGGTGACTCACAAATCACAAGTGAGCAACAGCGGATGGTGGAGCCAGGGACAGCAGTGAGACTCCTGGGCCGAGGGCACAGGATGCTCCAAGCTCTGCTTAGCTGGACACAGATGCTGTACCTCAGGGCCTGTTAACCAACAGGCTACTTCTGGAATAGCAAAAAAGGATGTGTGATGCATTGGCAGCATTTCCAACCACATCGTGCACCCTTGCAGAGAGATGGAGAAGTCCACCTCAAACATGAGAGGCATGATGGTGCAGGCATTTGCATATGTGTTTATCCATGGAAAAAGTGGCCACCAGTATGGATCATCAAACATGCCAATCACAAAAGCCTTCACTAATGCTTGCACATTAAATAGGGTGAATGATACCCTACCTTGGCTGTGCATCACCCCACTAATTTGCAGCAAAGTGTTCATCGTTGGCAGCACCAAGGGAACAATATTGGTGAAAAGGGACATGAAATAGGAGAGTGCTCAAAGTGCTTCCACTTGTCAACTGTTGCCCACACTTCCCTGCAGCTCCCAGTCAGTACTCAACATGCTGCCTTGTGTCCCAATGGCTGAGTCTTCCCCTGCACAGATGCAGCTGGGGCAGGGTCCTTACATGCTCCAAAGCCCAGAGGACATGAGCCAAGAGCATCTCAACAATCTGACAAGGGGTCTGAACAGTCTATCTCTACTTTTGCTGAAGCCAGAGGAGTAACACAATGTAGAAATGCTAGGAAGAGAAAAAGTTAAGGTTTGTAGGTGCACAACAGTATGCCGATTCAGGTGTTACACATTGCTGGACTGTTAAGCTTTTGTTTTATATGTGAGACATATTAAGATTATATTTTTGCATCACTTTTCCATCTTGCTCACCCTTGGTTGTTGGCTGTCAAGTTATCTTTTCAGTTATCTGACAATTAGTGGGAAGTTATAAATTGATACCGAGCAATGGGGGAGTGTGTGAAAGGGAAGCTTGGTTGTTTGCAGGACTATTTTGTGTCAGTAGCATTGTGGGGGAACGGGGCTGGTGGTGGTAGGAAGGAGTGGATATATGGCAAAAGTGGCTTTTGCATGTGCTTGCTAGATGGGTATATTAGTGGAACCTAATTCAACTACGCAATAATGAGGACACCCTAGGCTGCAATGTGCATCATTGGTGGTCCAATATCTGCATTATCTTCAACCTCCTCCACTTCCCTCTCCTTGTCTTTTTTCTCATCCTTGGAAACACCTGAAGAGGCTCTATGCTGTGCTCTTTGGTCTTCCTATTGGGTTCAAACCTTGCTGCTGCACAATGTTGTGCAGAGTTTAGCTCAGCTTTCTGACAAGTAGGCAAGAAAGCAGCTGTCAGCACTGAATATATTTTGGCATATTTTCCTGTCACAGCTTCAGTCCCCTCAATTGCTGATGTCTTCTTGCTTTGCTTTCACTGAGTTTTAGGAGGCCTGGGAGAACTGTGGAGTCAAAGTTAAACTGCAAAACCCATGCTAATGTCGCTCTAATTAATTGATTAACATTTTAAAACTGACAACCCACCATTCCCACCCATGTGTTCACCCTCACTAAACTCCCCCACCCACAGAAAAAGCACTGTTGATTACAGTTATAGCTTTTGTACATCAAATGTACCTACATCATGCAGATATGCTGTACATTACCACGTGCTAGGTTGTACTGGCAGGACTTTCAGAATCAGCCCACCAATACTGCTTCTAACTGCCACAACTGAGGGAAGGGCAACCTCTTACCAAAGAAATTTTACATTGGACCCACAAAAAGGTGGGAAGGGTAGAATCCTGGAACTAACAGATTCTGTCCTAAATTAACTCCCCTACCCAGGTTGCAGGATACTTGCTCAAAATAGTGCTGGAATCTCAGTTTTAAAACCATCTTTGGCATAAACAGAACATGTGGTCCTGATGTATAGCGTTACTTTGAAAGAGCTTTTTTAAACATCTCCAATATTCATTTAACTAATAAAGGAAAAGTGTTCAAAGAAAAATTAAACAAAAAATTATTTAATGCCCCTTTGGTTTTTCTCCTGGGTTTGACTTCAGGAGTGTCTTGAGTTTAATTTCTCAAGACTCCAAGACAATCTTTGAGGCGTAGCAACCAAAATTCTCTTGAAGCTGTGTGTGTGCGTACCTGTGCAGTATGAAGGCATTGTGCAGGCTGCCCACAAGCTATCATCCTGTAAAGTACTTATATGTACAACCACATGCAAAAAATTTAAAAGTACCATGTACAACAGAGAAAATTTAGATGGATCATTGTTGCCAACCCTACACCGTCTCCATAATCTAAACTAATGAAAAATCCCCTCTGAGTCAAACATATAAAAAAAAATATTGAAACATGGCAACAATTTGTAATTTATTTTGAGGCATGAAGATTTCACATAACTTTCAAATTTAGCAACAGATTGATAGTTAGCTTTCAAATGATATGTTAAACAAACATCCCATCAGCCCTCTATGTGGATGTAAACAATCCCACGTCACTATTCGAAAAAGAGCAGGGGAGGTATTCCCAGTACCTTGGCCAATGTTTATCCCTCAACTGACATCACTGAAAAAAACAGATTATCTGGTCATAATCACATTGCTGTTTGTGGAAGCTTGCTGTGCACAGATCAGCTGCCACATTTCCCACATTACGATGGTGACTAGACTTCAAATGTCCATCATTGGCTGTTATGCACTTTGGGGCTCCCTAAAGTTGTAAAAGGCACTATATAAATGCAAGTTTTTTCTTGCTTTCTTATCAGTTATAATTAATCACTATAACTACATTATGTTTTGGTCATTGTACAGACCCTCCAGTTTAAAAATTACATACATGTACCATTATAACCTGCACTCTATTCTCTATCAACAGCATAACTACCTGCATTTATTTACATTTTTAATTGTTCACTTGTTTTAATTTATAAATTAGGCAAACTTAACCTGCATTTTATTAACTCTCGGGTATTATGGAAGTTTTCTGAATTAGCTGATTTTGGTATCCTGTACTGAAGCCTGCCAGAACTAAGTGAACAAAAGTAGTCTAGGCATAGGAGCTGGCAACATATGTACACAGTAGGCAATGTTCCACATGCTTCTAATGGTATGTGGGCAATCATATATTTTAATCCACATACATTTTTGTGGAAGAAAAGCCCATTCAGACATTCATTCATTTATTTATGCAGACTGAACTGACTGCCTGTGTGAATCTGATTACAGTGCACTAGACTATAAGTTCACAGTTCCCACTAGCAGATGGATTTCAGTGAAGTTATAATTACATCATTACAGACCCTTCAGTAGTCATAATTTGGCTGGGTTGGGGTGCTGTTTTGTGCAATCGTTTTCTGGCCCACATATGGTAGGTTTTGCGAAGTGCCAGTGCTTATAAGTTTAGATTCTGGGTACAGCCTGACAAATACAATGGAGGCACTGTTTCCATTCTGTATACTATGAACACTTGTACTGCTTGTGCACTTCTGTTCCACTGCAGCACAAATTAAATATCTCTGTGTATGAAATTAAACTATAAGAAGTATGCATGTTCAGCAATTATACTGGCCTTAACACAGACTTGAACATTTTCTATTGGCCACCCATCCAAATGTTTCAGTGCTAACCTTGACAGCCTCTGTGAGTGATATTTTCTAATTTTGAGCTAAGCTGCTAGATGTAGCACCTTGCTGGACAAAAAGGGGCTGTCGGGTGATCTGATTCTGTTTAAGATAATTAAGGAAATGACATTGTAGATGGGGAATAACCTGCTGTATCTAAAGGGTGCAATTTAGAATGAGGGATAATGATGGATTTTAAGATAAATCAGTTGTGGATCACTCCAATTCAAGGGTGGAGAGAAAAATAAATATTAGGGAAATGTATGAACCTTGTATTCTACAAATTTCACAGTTCATACACGCCTCTTGCCCCACTAAGCATGCATTATTTTCACCAATTCAGCTGCACTGGCTTTGCAAACTTCAGTGTGGTTGATGGCAACCATACCTGGATACCCATGAGTTTTGGGGGCTTTTGTGTTCTTGTTCTGGAATCTCACTATTAGTTATCTGGTCTAGTCACATTATTTTAATCATATCAACCACATCACCCGTTTACCGTCCCATCTCTAGAGAACGTCATCCAAATGTTATGACAATCAAAGTTCCTTCAGCAAAGTATCTGCCGTGTGCGTTGACCCTCAACATTTTATCAGATTGGTTGTACCACTTTTTAAACTTAAAAAAACTTAAACAATAAATACGTTTTGAAGGAGTACTTGCTGTTCAAAGTACTCTACACCAAACTTATCTCAAATGCAAAGTATACGGTCCTTTGGCTTTATGTTCCAGGATTTCTTTTACCCTTACCTCCACTCCTCAACACACTACACTTCATTTCTCCACTTCACTCCGGAGATGCTTCAGTTGTGCAGGATACAAAGATGGCATGCATGTGTTCTAGCATGCTATTGCTTTCAGGAGGAATTAATGTGGCAGTTCTATACCTAGGCTGTTCTACAGTCATCCAATCTGGAAAAAAAGGCTGCTGGCTAGGTTTGTAGCAATACATAGCCAGTGCTGGGTTGGGAGCCCCTTATTTGGGTTCTAGGCTGATTCAGATTGGTGAATGTCATTGAAGTCAAGAGGGAACTCTGAGGAAAGGTGACCACCTCTATAACTCAGCTCACCAGAGAAGCTGAAGAAGACAGGTGCAATATAATGGTCTCCATGGGCATGATAATTTGAAGAGACTGAAATATTTAGTGCAGGTTATTCAATATTGTTAGGTTTGCACACTTTGAAAGAGAGGTGGAGGAAGAGTAGTCCAAACAAAAAAGTAACATACCACAGAATTTATTTCTGCATTAATATTGTACACTACCATTGGTTCGAAAAGAGTAAGATTCAGAATGCAGTTAAGTATGATGGAACAAATTTAGGACTTGTATTTTGAGGGGCTGCCATAAAAAATAATGCCATAAGAGGTTTAGTATCCTGTGATGATTCTTATGTGGACCATTAACAAACTAGGGCAATATTTTTAATAAAGATGAACTGCAATATCTCTCTCAAAAGGGTTGAAGAAGTTTATTTGGGACCAGAAAAAAATCTTTTTTATTTTGTATCATATATTTTCAGAGTAGCTGCTTGTTTAAAAATACCAAGAGTATCACCTTCCTTGGAAAGAAAACACTATTTATGGGCGGTGACCATCTGCCACCTTCCTGCCTCCATCCCAATTAAGTCTATGGCAGCAAAACCCAAAGATGGCCTCCCCCACCCCACCCCCGTCACCAAATGAGGTCCTTAAGTGGGCAACTAATGCCCACTTAAGGGCTTTATCCTGCCACCTCTGTTATTAAACCATTGGCGGGTGGGCTACAACAAGCAAACGTGTACGGGTTTGCCTGTGGGTTTCTTGGGGGGAGCGGCAGCTGACAACCAAACACACCCCCTCCCTGCAATCCCACCATGCAAAACCCCTCCCACCATCACTTACATCTGGCCTGGGTTGTTGCATGATCCTGAGCCTCTGGTGGGTCTTCCCACAGGAACCAGCACCTTCATAGTTGCACTGCTAAGCAAAAGAGCTGCCAGCCTCTGATTGAGTCTTAATTCCCACCCCCAGGGTGGTAATCCTGTGGGAGGACTGCCAATGTCCTGTTAATTGCCTGATCGGCTTGTATTTCTGTAGGCCTTTCCCAAAGGAGGCAGTGCAGTCTCTCGCTGGTTTTCCAGCATGTGGGCGAGAACCCCATCGCTTCCATAAAATTCCCTTTGATAAATCTCAATGAAGCATGTCAAGCTGCACTGTCAAATAAAGCCTCTAAGAGCAGTCTTTCTATATCTGGCCCTCCACTTATGATAACTGATGCTGCCTGAATATAAAGGCTCAAGCGACATTCAGACCCCTGTAGATCAGAAAAATAAGTTTCCCACATCTGGTAAGAAGTTATAGTTAATTATTGTTGTCCCCAGATTTTGTCCTTCAAATGAAAACCAACAGAAGAAATATATACAAAAATGCTCCTTTCCGGAATATTTGACAGGCCATGGAGGGCAACCACTGATCTGTCTCGACTCCTGCAACAAATCTTACCAGCTGTTTGTTCTGGAAAGTTGCCATGAGTCCATCTCCAGGTTAAGCCCATCTGTTGCAGACCATCTGGATCATCTCAAAATGAAAGGTCTGTTCACAAGGATGCCTTTGCTGCTACTTTAGATCATTGGCATGATATGCAAGGTGTTAAGCAAAATATGATGTTCTGATGACATCAATATCAAATCTACATTATATTCAGCGATAAATACATTTTTCTGCTTACCTACTCGACTTCTACATTAGTGTTTACTGATCAGTCTAGACGATTCCTTGCAAATTTACTCACTGAAAACAACAATATTAATAACATTATTTGAAGGTTTAATATTCTCTGGAGTATAAAACTGCTCCTTTTGAAGTAATCGGAAGTCCACATGTGTGTTCAAAACTGATGAACAGCAGTAGATCAGGCAGGAACACTATCGTGGATCTAAAAAGGACACCGTGCTGCAGTCCCTTTAGGCAGCTACCTTTCCAAATATGGTAGATACTTCAGATCACAGGGCCTGCCATTATTCAAGCAAGTGAGTGACGGAGACCAACTGGCAGGGTTAATTGCTTTAATTTACTGAAGCAACCTTCAATTTAAGGAAATAATTTATTTGGCTAAACCAAAGGATATTCCTTCCAGAGATTCTGGTCTTAGTGTTGTCCATTTTACAGTAACAATAACAGTTTACTGTGAATCCATCTAAATCTGCAGTCAGGGCCCAAAGAAAAGTAATGTGAGACATTCAGGGAGAGCAATACTTTACCTTTGGATTTGGCATTGCGGGTAGTATAACTCCAATGCAGTGTAAAGTCAGGCTTAAAAGATACTCATGGGTCTCTATTAGGCCTATCTGCAGTTAATTTAAATGTATCAGCTGAGGAAGAAGCTCTATGGATGCATAGTTGTGCATGTACAAAGAGGTCACTCCTGAACAGGCAAATTGTAGTTCCAGACAGGTTGTGTAAATGTTGTGTAACAAAAGCAAGGTTTTCATCCTTCATCAAATGGGAAAATACCAGCCGTTTTTACTGTAGGACTTAGATACTCAGGGGATATATGAGTTAAAAATTGACTTCAGATAGCTGCAGCCAGGAAAATAATTTATTTTCTCTCTGGTTAGATTGCTTACCTGTTTAAAAAAAAAACCCAAGCAATGGAATGAAAATCATATTCTGTAATAGGCAGGTGATTTGCTCTACCAGAATATTCTCCATGAGCAAAGTTGAAAATTTACCCTCTTCTCTCATTGATAAATCAGGATACTTTCATACATTGGCTACTAAGCTCTTGCTGTGAGTATAGGCAACTTGTTGGTATCAATCAGCTGGGATGCAGAAGTTTGGTTTTAGGCTACAATTGAGTTAGTGGTCCCTTGAAGGATAATGGGTAGTTGGTCTGCAAACTCCAACTGTTGTCTGCCAAACATTAGAAATGGTTTCAATTGTTGAAACCAACAAATTCATTAGCTTTGATTTTTCTGCTTTCCTCTGAATTAAAGTGTATCTCTGATAGGGCAGGACTTGTACCCACTACAGAGACGTAACCCTAAACCCACGCAAGCTTCCAACTTTGGAGTCATTCAAATCAGGAAGACAGGCTTTCGGGCCTCTGACAAGAAGTTCTACCAAGTTGGGGGTGGGAAATTGCTGCAGCAACCTTCATATGGTTGCAGGCGCCTCTTTGTTGCTTGTAAAAGGTGTTAAGTTGCTTTTTAAAAAAAAAACAGCATTTATCTTTAGCCTGTCCAAACTATTGAACGTTGAGATAATGCACAGGCCCTGCCAGAGAAATAAAAATTCTGAAGCTCTCTCCATCACCAAAACAATGCAGGGTTCCAAACACTAATTGGCAACCAACACCGTGAAGACACAGATGTGGTGCAACATCCATAATCAGGAGGTTCCATATCTTTTTGACCCTGTTGGAAATCCTGACACTTTTAGGGCCCAGACCCTTAATAAGCTCCTCACAAATGGTTGAGAGTATTATAATATGATTTAAATAAGAGAAATATGTCATATGACATTTTCCCCTCATTTAAACAGTTGCTCGCACCTTTGGGGGTGATGGGGGGGTGCGGGGGCAGCTGTTTAAAAATTCAAAGACCAATTTCAACTAAGCAATTGCTTATTGGACATTAACAAAACCAGCAGGACATAGAAATGGAAGACTTTAATACTTTTTCCCTTGTTCCTGGAGTTCTGTAGCTGCCACAGTGAAATTCCTCTGTTCCATTATATTGAAATTCCCTGCAAGGGATGCGTGCTACCAGATGTGCTAGAATGGCATGGGTACCTATCAAGATGTTTAAAATAGCTTCACCATGGATTCCTGACAGGGTCAGAGATGTCAGAAGGAGGCAAGAGGAAATTCTGTTCTGCTTCATATTCTATCTCCAATCATGAGCACAAGAGATAGGGGTAGGGGTAGACCATACAGCCTTTCAAGCCTGCTCTGCCATTCAATACAATCACAGTTGACCTCGGGCTTTAATTCCACTTTCCTGCCTGCTCCCTGTAATCCTTGATTTCCTGAGAGAATAAAAATCTGTCTATCTCAGCTTTAAATATATTCAACGATGGGGTAGAGAATCTGGGGTAGGGAAACCAAAAATTCATAACTACCTGAGCAAGACGCTTCTCCTCATCTCAGTCCTAAATGATCAGCCCTTTATCCTGAGAGTGTCCCCCTGTATTCTAGATTCCCCAGCCAGTGGAAACAACCTCTGTCTCTACCCTGTAAGGCCCCTTCAGAATCTTGTATGTTTCAATTAGATCACCTCATATTCTTCTAAAGTCCAGAGAATATAGACCCAATTTACTCAGCCTCTCATCACCCCTCAATGAATTTCTGGACCAAACTGTTGACCAGCATTTGCAGAGATATGCACTTCATTGTTCTACCAATAGTCAGTAGTTTATTCAATTTGTTTTTTTTTTGGTATTTTGCATTGAAGAAACCCAGAGTCCAAAATGATTTGGGGCCAGATGCTGCTTGCCTGTGATCGAGAGAGGTGATAGACACAAAAAAATGGATAAATTGCTGAATTCAATTCCCAATAAACATTTTTGAATCCCATGCTATAAAAATGAGCTTAAGTCTTTCGAGGCCATTTTAATATTAGACGAGAATGTGGACTGGGTGATATCAAATTCAGTGCCCATTAGATGCTCTGCTTGATATCCCTTCCATTGGCTTTGGGTGTTGTTTATAATGGCTGACTATGTTGATATCATCCATTTATAGCATTGTCTAAAGTTAAAATTTCACTGTTCTGTCACAATGGGGGTAATTTTAATCTGACATCTGGCAGGTTTGTATCAGTGGTTTGAGGGCAGGACTTGTCGGGAAGCAAGGTTTCCCAACCCGCCACCCGAAGAGTCGATGGGGAATGGATCCCTGCCCCGCAGCCAACATTCAGTGAGGCACTAATTGGCTAAGGGTGAGACTTCTGCCCCCATCTGGGTAGGAAATACCACCTTAGAGGGCTGCTGGCCAATCCAGTTGGCTGGCAGCTCTGTCGTCCCAGCAGCACCAGATGGAGTGGGACCACAGGCAGTCTCTGAAGAAGAGGCGCTAATGGAAGCCAGGCTTCAGGTAAGTTTGGGGTGTTGCTGGGGCTTCATTAGCAGGGCAGGTGGGTGAGGAGCTGCATTTGAAAGGAGGCAGGGGGTAGGGTTAAAGGGGAACATGACCTTCTTGGGGCACAGGCGACCCCCAAATGCAGTTCTACACCCCCCCCCAGCTCAATACCAGTTTGCAGTTTGCCCAGTAAAAACTGTCGGGTTACCCGCCTGGGTAGGGCCTGTGAGTGAAATAGCTGTGGGGGTGGGATGAGGCACTTAAGTGACTTTTAATTAGCCATTTAAGGGTTTCAATAGGCCCAAGGGTGGGTGGGCCTCCTGCCACTTCCACCACACCCCAGTAAAATGGGAGACAGGTTGGGGCGGTTGGGTAAGTGGTGGGCAAGCCAACTGCTGCAGTTTACAACCTCTGCTGCCTTCAAACTCATGGCCGGGGGACTGTAAAATTCCACCCCTAAAGTAAAATTACACTGGAGCATAAAATGAGTGGCCGCCACAAACACACTTTCTTTTTACAGGTGGGCTTTGTTAAAATTACAGCCCATGAATCCTTGACTCTAGTTATGGGATTTGACAACATATCAATCATCCTGCCATGGTGCCACAGCTAACTCAAAAATATATTCACTTACTGAAAGTATGTGCGCTTGTCACAGCAGCAAGTAAATTTTTTTTAATTGGATCTGCTAATATTCAGAAGGCAAAAATGTCCCTTTGCTCTGCCACTAATGTCTTTATGTCCATTCCAGCCTCCACATCACTCCCCCACGACTATTAAGTGTAACCAATGCAATGCTCCTTCGTTCTTTTCATGTTGTTATTGTGCACTACAATGGTTATAACAACAAAAAAAAGACAAATGTTAAAATTCTGCCCACTTCTGTTCCATTGCGAATAATCTCGCGCCCTTGTTTGTTTTTGGGCACTTTATCTCAATAGTCTAATAACATATCTAGTATAATCGTACATAATACATATATAAAATATTTTAGGGAAATGGGATTTATCTATGTATTAAGATACATACACACACACGCAAGTACACGCGCACTGAGTTACTGTAACCAATCAGGGCTGGGCTGCAGTTTGGGGGAAGCCCTTGCTGTGTGTGTGTGGTGAGCTCGGCTCCGCGGGACTCGAATTCATTCATTCGGAAACTCAAACCATGTGAGGGACAGAGCGAGAGAGAGAGAGAGAGAAGTAGCCGCTCTCAGACGAGTACAAGTTTACATTACTGTACGAGCAGCCTTCCTTCAGTTACAAAAATATATAGAAAATCTAGAAGCAGCCAGCGCCTCACCCTTTTCATTTTCATACCAAAGAGGGTTTTTTTGTTGTTGCATATAGTAGCAAGAATTAACTTTTATATTTAATACAGGACACTGAGGGAATACAAGAATGCTCCAGAGCTACATTTTCTATATTTTGTATCTACTGCATATCACGGATGCAATAGTTTCAGGTACAGTAACTTTTTTGAAGAATGCTTTATATTCAGCCAGGATATTTTTAAAAAATATATATTTTTACACAAATCTCAGAGTTTCATCCCACAAACCACTGAATTTTGGAAAAAAAAAGTTTCTATTCCAGATGTTTTGACACTGAAATGCTGTGGTATTTCCACTTGGACCGCTTGGCTAAAAATCTTGTGTTTCTTTGAGGTAAAATTTGATGAGCCTTATTTATTTCTTTTTTTAAAAAAAATCCATTAATTAGACTTTTTTTTCTCTCCCTTCACGCAGGTCTCGAGACTTTCCGAGAGGAATCCGAGATCGTTTTCCCAGCCGTTTTGCAGACCGGCCTGGGGGCCGGAGCCGAGCCCGGCTCCACATCGCGGGAAGTCCGCTCCATCTCCAATGTAGACGAGTACGAGTCCCAGGAGTTTTACCCGCGGGAGCTGCAACCTCCTGGCCCGCCCGCTGTCGGCCGCGGCAGCCCAGCCGCTTCATCGCCCCTGTCCTCCTCTCCCCCGACCCTGCAGCTGAAGATCCCGGCGTTTGGCAGAGAGCTTTACCTGAGCCTGAGGCGGGACAGCCGCTTCCTCTCCGGCAGCTTCACGGTGCACAACCGGCGGGGCCGCCACCACACCTCGGTGCATTTGTATCGAGCCGAGCACGCTTGCTACTACAGCGGCTACGTGCACAACTCTCGGGGCTCGCTCGCCTCCTTCAGCACCTGCGGGGGACTGGTAAGGACACAACTGTCAGATGCCACTTTCTTCTGCTCACTCCCTCTTGCTGCTTCTCACCTTTGAATTGTGCAATGCTTCTGAGCGAATATTTCAGATTTAAAACAAAATGATATAATGTTGCTAATTGCAGCAGCCCATTTGCAATTTGATTTCAGCAATGTTTCAATCTGGCTCCCTGTTTCTGGGATAAAATTGAATATGCTTCCTTTTTCCAAAACTCCACCTTGGCAATCCCTGCTCTTGTATTTTTCCCTGTCGCTCGTGTCATGTTGCATTTGTGAGTTTCATTTTTTTTAAATGAGTTATTTAGTGACTAACGCTTTCAAATGCATTTCTTTCCATTTTTTTTCAAAATGCTAATCATCTCGAATCTGAAATGTAAAGAGTAAGGATTATTTTTCAGCATCATAAAATCATTAATAATGCAGGCGTGTGTAACAGCTGGGCTGGGATGGCTGCCCACCTGAGAAACTTGCAGAGAAGGCACGGGGCTGGCCAGCGAGTTGGAAACTCCTCGATTTGCTGCGGTTGTTCCAGACTGAGCCGGCAGGAGGCGTGCGTGTGACGGATCGTGGGTTCCCGGAATCCAGGCAGGATGATCCAACTGCACGCGCGTTGGCTTTGCATCGAAAAAAACCTTTCCAAATACTGTATGATTCCAGGAATCCCGTTGTAAACCTCAGAAACGTAATCGTGGAATGAGATTTATTTTTATGTAAAAAAAACTTCTCGAGTAAACTGCGAACCAGGATGTATTGTGAGGTTTCCAATAAACCTCATCCGAAGTCATTCATTCAGAATCATTACTTCTCGTGCTTGGCAGAATGTTCGGTATAGCGGTTTTGCAATTGCATTTTGTTTCACTCATTTGCTAAACATTTTATGGTTTGTGCCTGTTTGGAAATATTTCCGACTTTCAGTAACATTCACCTCAGAGTATTGCACTACTTCTAGGCAATGTACCTGAATACAATTTGCAATACCTTGTATTCTGTTGTGTATCTGTGTACAGGCATGCAGGTGTGCATGTGCTTTGTGAGTTGTCTTCAGCATTGTTAAAGCGTAATGAATCGCGGACCAGTGCCTTGCAGACCTCAAATTAAATGGCAGCATAGCACAAAAACAGTGGAGCAGGAATTAATTATCGCGTTGCATCAGAAGTTGTTTCCTATTCGCAAGTCATTAACTCCCAGTATGCATTTTGTATTTTCTCTCTAGTGTTATTGAACGTATTGTTGCCTCCCAAATCCATGCCTATTGTAACTACTTCTCCAGTTAGGTTTCTCACCCTGCCACAGCCCTAATTGAAGTCACAAATGACATCCCTATGATTGTGATGCACAGTGCCTCCTCATCCTCTGTGCAGCCTTTGACACGGTCAACCACATTATCTTGCACTGCCACTCCACCGTTGTCCAGCTCAGTGGGGAGTGCCTTTGTTGATTTTTCAAATATTCTATGCCTTTTCCTTTTAGACTTGGTGTACGTTTCTGGTGTTTTCGGTTTTTGTACCAAAGTTAATAAATAATGGAGTATAAGCTTCTATGGGTGGTTAACGTGTGAGCACTAAATACACTTTGATCAAATTCCTCCCAGCTGTTTATTCCAAATGGGTTAACTCCAGAAATTAATTTGTTGCCTTTTAAGTGTTTGTACAGTAACATTGACAGTAATTTTTATTGTAATATATGATTCTAAATGATTCATTGCATTTGATTTGTTTAGTAGATAAGTTAATTAGTGCTCCATGATTGTATGATATTGTACATGGCTGGAATATAGTACTGTATTAAATAATTGAAGTACGAACCACATTATGGATACACAATGGGAAAAATGAGGTGGGATTCATGAGTGACGAAATCCTTATAATCCACAAGGGACTTGGCTACCTGTGGATTGCATGGGTCTTTATTTGACAATCTGCTCTCTGTGATTTGCTTGAGAAACAAACTGCAGCAGATCTATGACCTAATCAAAGGCACTATTCAATTGATTCCCAGTCTGTCCATGCTGTACCACTTCTCAAGACTGGTGGAGGTATGGAGGCCAGAGCACACATGGTTGTAGTTTGATAAGGGCAGCCCTCGATGACTACATGCACCATAGTACACTGCAGAGAAAATGTTCCTTGCACTAGAATGGTACACTTGCTAGATGTGGGTTCCTCCATTCCCTTAGTTGTGATCCACCCATCATTTGCTGGTGTAATTCCTAGATCCTGTTCTTAAAAGATCAAGCTGGGACATTGACGTTTACATCTCCGCCCTGTTCAGCAGTGTTTGGACCTGGACACTCTCTGATCAGCTGTGTTCTTCACTCCCCTTTCTATCACTGCCAACTCCTGCTCACTTGTGATGTGAACTTTATCCTGTGTAGAGCTCTCTAACTGACTATTTATTCAGCCTGAGTGCTAATCTCGGTGCTGGTGCTGTTTGAAGCAGGGCCAGGTGATGGTGCAGGTTGGCAAAGCTCATCTTCTACAGCAGGCACCCACTCTGCAGTGAGCCCTACAAATAGAAATAAGGAGCAATACATAGCAAGTACTGGTCAGGATAGGATCCTTCAGACATGGAGTGACAAGGTGTCCCCAGTTTGGTCAGCTCCCTGAAAGAGCTGCACATTAAGGATAGATATAAGAAAAGAAAATAAAGCAAAGATCCTGGGGTCCCCACCTTTCTAACTGTCTATCTATTCTGCTACAATGAAGGTCTTTGCCCAAAATCTCCTGGGCTTCCTGCTCATTGGAACTGAGCACCTGAATGGAAGCTGCCTCTTTCTGTTCACATTCCCTTGAGTGTGGTGTGTCAACATGTCCTGCAGAAAGAAGCATGCTTATTAGCATGTGGCTGCACCAATGGCTTGTTAATTTGAATGAAATATGCTGATGTGGGCATGATGAGTATGAGGTGTGGCAAGCAATGCACATGACGGAGAGGTAGCACAGAGAAGGAAGGTGGCCGAATGGTAAAGTTTGCTTGCAATTACCAGAAAAATGCAGAGCTTTTCCTGTGCAACCAGGTTACAGCAATGTTTTGGATGTCCCTGCATGTGATGGCAACAGCAGCTGCTGATAGTGTGGCTGAAAATAGGAGGGCAGGCTTAATTCTCATTGCTTTTTAGACTATAAGTAGGTGGAGAGAGGGATAGGAGTGCTTGGGGCGGGGTGGGGAGAGAAATGATGTGACAAGGTGTGAGATCTAGGGAAGGAGACATCATAAGAAATAATTCTTACCTTGACTGAGCCTGTCAGATCATTAAAGTTTTTATGGCATTGCGACCATGTTCTGGGGGCGAGACAGATCTCTGCCTAGGATGGCTGCAATGTCTTGTGTTACTGGACCAAAGTGAATATTACTGCGTGCCCTCATTTGTTTGAATTGAACCTCCCTGGCAGCATCCTTGTCAGGGATGGGGGACAGGGTGTTGAAATTGGTCTAAGCCATCAGCACAAAATGGGCTTGTAGCGAATCTGCAGGTGATTTTTCGATGCAGTCACTCTTATTTTCCATTGACTTGGAAAACATTGCCAAGAGTTTTAATTTTAAATCAACTAAAAGCAACAGTGAGAATAGGAATTGAGTCTCCAAAAAAGTTTGAATTATGGTTCTGTGAATGTCAGTGGAAAGGAGATAAGGTTCAGTGTAAACCAGTTTCATCCCTTTGGTGTCCTTGCCTTTGCTTTTATTCATTCATAGAATGAAGGCCTCGCTGGCAAGGGCAGCATTTACTGCCCATCCCGAATTTCTCTTGAGATAACTGAATGGCTTGTTAGGTCATTTCAGAGGGCAGTTAAGAGTCAACCACATTGTGGGTCTGGAGTCACAAATAAACCAGACCAGGTAAGGATGGCAGATTTCCTTCCCGAAAGAACATTAGTGAATCAGATTTTTACGTCAATCCAGTAGTTTCATGGTCATCAGTACTGATGCTAGCTTTTTAATGCTAGATTTATTTAATTAATTAACTACACTTAAATTCCTCAGCTGCATGGTGTGTTTTAAACTCACGTCACCAGATCATTAATCAGGCCTCTAGATTACTAGTCCAGTAGCTTAACCACAATGCTACTGCACCTGCCATAACGGGCATTCAGTGTCACCTCCCAATATGCAGAAAAAATATAAAGTCCTCATTTTTAGCTAGTTGCATCTAGCTTTAACAGGTGTTTCATCGAGGTAACCTTTTTGTCTATGGCTCAGTGGCTTGTTGCGGTGAAAAGTACTTGGTTCTTTTCAGGGGGAAAGGGAAACTTTGAGACTCAGCCTGGACGACTGACTCTGCAATCATCTGTTCATTTTGGTTTTACAACGTTTTGAGGCCAGAGATCAAGCAGTTGATAGTGGGAGAGTGCTTGGGCTACTCTAATGGCAAGAGCAATTTGTAGTAATGCTGACAAAATCAAACAAATTGCACAAAGTGCTACACCTTTAAGTGCTATCAAGCTAAGTCATACTAGAAGCAGAATCATGGAAAATATGGAAGGACTCTCGGCATTCTGGATTGAAGACCAAAACCAACGCAATGTGACTCTTAGCATTGTGGCCAACAAAAGAAAGTTAAAAGCCTATATGATGACTTAAAGAATGAGTTCACATTTGGAAAGTTTTAGTGCTAGTCATGGTTGGTTCGAGTGTGTTAAGAGGTGTTACTATTTGCATAACATCAGAGTAACCTGTGAAGCCACAGTATTTATATGGCTGGCCCAGTGCAGTTTCTGATCAAATGGTAACCCCCAGGATGTTGTTACTGGGGCATTCAGTGATGGTAATGCCATTGAATGCCAAGTGGAGATGGTTAGATTCTCGCTTGTTGGAGATGGTCATTGCCTGCCACTTGTGTGGTTCAAATGTCACTTGCCACCTATTAGCCCAAGGCTGAATATTGTTCAGGTCTTGTTGCATGTGGACACTGATTACTTCGGTATCAGAAGAGTTGTGAATGATGTTGAACATTGTGCAATGGTAATCAAGGGAATAATAATAGGTAATTAATATTAGTAGAGAGTAAGTATTGGAGAACTTGGATTAAATACAGACAAATCTCCAGGGCTTGATGGCCTACAATCTAGGGTTCTAAAAGAGAGCTGCAGAGTTGGTGGATTCCTTGGTTATGATTTTCCAAAATTCCCTAGATTCCAAAATGGCCCCAGTGAGAAAGGTGGGAGAGAGAAAAGAAAGTCTTCCTTTACAGGAAGTCTTAACAAAACACCATAAAAGTCATCGTATGATCAGACAGAGTCAACATGATTTTATGAAAGGGCACTTGTGTTTGATTTATTTATTGGAATTTGTTGAGGATGTAACTGGTAAGGTAAATAAAGGGGATTCAGTAGAGGTAGTATACTTGAATTTCCAAAAGATATTCGATAAGATGCCGCAAAACATGTTATGCAAGATAATGATGCATGGAATTAGGGGTGATATATTAGCATGGATGGATGATTGGTTAACGGTCAGGAAGCAGACAGTTGGGATAAATGGGGCATTTTCAAGTTGGCAAGCTGTGACTAGAGTGCTGCAAGGAACTGTATTGGGGCCTCATTTATTTACAACTGATATTATGACTTAGACAAAGAGATTGAGAGTAATGTATCCAAGTTTGCTGATGAGACAAAGGTGGGAAGAATGTAAGCTGTGAGGAGGACACAAAGAGACTGCAAAGAGTAATAGACTTGTTAAGCGAGTTGACAACAAGGTAGCAGATGGAGTGTAATGTGGGGAAGTGTGTGGTTGTTCCCGTTGGTAATAAGAATAGAAAAACAGTTTTTTTTATAAAGGAGCGAAACTTGAAATGTTGGTATTCAGAGAGACTTGGGTGCAATCACATAAGGAACACACACAATTAACATGCAGGTACAGCAGACAATTATGAAGGCAAATGGCAAGCTGGCCTTTATTGCAAGGGAATTGGATTACAAGAATAAAAGTCTTGCTGCAGTTGTATAAGACTTTGGTGAGACCACGCATGAAGTACTGTGCATAGTTTTAGTTTTCATATCTAAGGAAGGGTATACTTGTGGTGTTGCAGCAAAGCTTCATTAGATTGGTTCCTGGCATGATAGTATTGTCCTATGAGAGGCTGAGTAAATTGGGTCTGCACACTCCAGAGCTTAGAAAAATGAGAGGTGATCTTGTCAAAACATATCGGATTCTGAAGGGGCTTGATAGGATAGACGCTGAGATGTTGTTTCCCCTGGCTGGGGAATCTAGAGCATGGGCTGATCATTCAGGATTTAGATGAGGAGAAACTTCAGCTACCTCTTTGCTCAAAGACTTCTGAATCTCTGGAATTGTCTACCCCAGAGACTTGTGGATGCTCCATTGTTGAATATATTTAAGGCTGGCCGACAGATTTTTGGTCTCTCACTTGGCATCCACTCAGGAAATGGAATGCTGTACATAACAATTGTCCTGTTTTTCAGTTAGTTCTTCCCTAAAATTGAAGCTTTTATAATTCTCCCTTGCAAATCTTGCATAAACTATTGTATTCCATGATATATTAATATACTCTACAAAACTGAGTACCAGTTAATACTATAACTGTAGTTATGTAAGGTGTCAATTTAAATTCACAAATGTACAAGGTTGTGACTTTTCCTTCAATGCATTATCAAAAATAACAGGCTAATATTTTGTCCTACATAGCGGATAGAATATGTTTTGAAATCCTGTATGAAGAATATTAAGCAAATGAACATAAATTGCTCGACTTTTTGTCTCAGCTGGACAACTGTCTCGTAATTCACAGAGTGTTAACTAAGGTTGTTGTTTCACAAAGTATGTGATTTTCAGACTGGTACTTGTTTTAAGTGATGGAAACTAGCAGAACTGAGCTATACTACCAGCTTTGCATTATTTTCTGAACAGAGAAAATGGAGCTTTGTGTGGATATTGAACCATCAACAAAACTTCATTGAATTTACTCAACAGTGGCTGTGGTAACAGTCTTTATAGTCTTGTAGAAGGATTGCGAGTCCATTTTCAGTCTTTGTTCATGGCGTGGCATATATTGTAATAAGAAAATTATTACAGGCAAGGCAACCAGCCTGACATTAATCTATATGAAGTGGACAAACTGCCTGTAAAGGCACGACAGGCCATGGCAGCTCATTCAATTAATTCAATGAGACCCAACAAAAACAAGAAGTACTGGGAAAATTCAGCAGGTCTGGCAGCATCTGTGGAGAGAAAGACAGAGTTAATGTTTCGATTCTGTGTGACTCTTCTTCAGAACTAGGAGAAATAAAAATGGTGAAATATATACTGCTAAAGGGGGTTTGGAACAGGTGAAGCTGGATTTCCAGTATCCACAGTATTTTGCCTTTATCTAAGTAAGACCCAATATTGGGCTAACATTGAGTCTGGGCATGTGTTGACTGTGCACCAATTGTTATGTCTTTAAAATCAGGCCATAATTGTGGCAGATCAGGCCTCATGCTGTCCCATGGTGGGTTCCTACTTGTAAAACATTTGCATGCATGAATACTAATGATATTAAAATGTTTTGTAATTGCGTCCTACCTTCGAGATTAAGTCTGCGCCCCACAAGAATCTCGTGGTACTTGGTGTATGTTCATTTAAAGGTGGGTGCAACAGCCGGCTTTGTGCAGTTGTGTCTGAGGTTAGCGGTTTTTCATATTGAACTCTGCGGCACAGGGGAGGGGAGCAGGAGAATGACAAATTGCATGGAGGCTCCGGACCAGCAAGGGTGAGTCAGGAGTGGGGGAGGAGGGTGCTGTGGCGTGGGATGGGGGCATGGAGGAGTGAAGTGAGAAGGGCTTGGCTGACATCCTGGGTGTGGTGAGGGTGGTGGGACAGTCAGTCAAGGTAAGAAAATGAGGGGCCTAAAGGGCAGAGTCAGTGCTGTCCACAGGTGTGTCCATTTTAGGGTGTTGGCTGGCAGAGTCCTTACAGGTCTTTGATTCACCTACAATATTTTGATTAGCCCCACTGAGAGTGATCTCAGGCAATGTTCTTTACAATACATAAAAGGAGGGCCAGCTGAGCCAGCAAGTTCAGCGATGTCCCACAGAGTGGTGAGAACAACACTGGACACTAACATAAACATTCAATAAAGAGTGAAAGAATAATGCATCATTTTTTTCCACAATAAAGATAAATGTCCCTAACTCCCCTGTAACCATAAATGCATGCCAGCCATGAAATATGCCAGTACATATAGCTCTCTGACTAAGCTAATCTCAACAAATAATGATGCACATATGAATAAAATGAAACCAATGTAGTGTGGATTATTTACAAGTGAAACTGAAATTTGTAAAACACCAGTGCCACCTTAGTGCTCTCAAGAGGTGTTATGTTAAAAGCAACGAGTTTGAGCAGGGAAGTTGTGGCCATGATGAAGAGCCTCCCTGTTTATCCAGGAGCCTCCTTTATGGTCCGCCTGTATCTAGTGCATTGTCAGTTGAAGGCAGGTTTCACCACTGAAAAGCTTCCCATGTCGCATGTTTGCATGTGTCTCCTGTGTACAGTGCCAGCACTTTAAATTTTAATTGGAATCATGTGTGAACCGGCAAAAAGCAAGAGAGTGGAAGTGGCGCCCACTTCCAATACTGCAATCAGGAACAGTGCACCACGGTTAAAATCCCCCCCCACCACCCACCATGTTTTTGGCCAGTAAAATTATTACCTTTTTTTAAACACGGAAAAAAAATTAAAGAAATTTGTAATTTATTTCAAGTGTTTTAACAGAATATTAATATCTGAGTGTTATTTGTTGGATTGACAGTAAGTTTGTCCTGCCTCTTGAGAAACACGGGGTAAATATTGGTTATGGCCATGCAGTTCACATTGACTTGCTGCAGGCTTGAGGGGAGGTCGGAGCCATTCTCAGCCCAAACCCTACAAAAGCTATTTGGGGAACCCCTGCACTTGTGCATCCCATGACTGAGCAGGACACTGGGATAACACCCCTGTTCTTCTTCAAAGTAGCGCTATGGGATATTTTACATCCACCAAAGCCGGCAGATGGAGCCTCAGTTTAATATCTCATCGAAAGACGGCACCTCCAAAAGTGCAGCACTTAAGGAATGAATGAATTAGATGGATTTTTACCACAATCCAACAGTTTCATGGTCACAATTATGGATAATTGCTTTTTATCCCAGATTTATTTAATTAACTGAATTTAAATTATCCAATGTTGGGCTTTCAAAATGGAGCTGGTTTCATTGTCAATGTTAACTGGATAGTAAAGCCTACCAAGCTCATTTGAGGCCATTATCCCCCTCCAAGACTCATGTGCTGATGCAAGGCAAAGGCAGTCTGAAGTGACCCCATCATGCTTGGCAATTTTGACCTTTGTAAAATTAACTCACAGGCTATAAACGGTATTTTTTGTTTCCATTCCTTCCTGCACAATTCTGCTAACTTTTTTTTGGATGTGTGGCGAGACTGTTGCAAGTCCACATGGGGGACTCAAAGTCATGGTCCAAAATGGAAGACCTATAGAGATAGAAGTACAGCCTCTGATCTCTGAAAGAAGACTTATCTAAATTGAATAGTCTGCTTAATAGATGGTGTTGTTATGAATATCACTGTAAGTTGGAATGATACAGTATAAAAATCTAGCGTGGAAATCAAAACTGTTGCAAGTTAATTGCAATTTACTTTTCAACCTGACCAAGCAGGCTCCATTGGCTGATTTCCCACCCCCCTCCCAGTTCAATGCATGGTACAAGTTTTGGTAAATCTTGGCTACAGAATTCACCACCCAGTGGTTAACTTTGGTATATTTTTAAAATTTATGTTCCTCTGGTGACTGCGGTATCATATCTGTACCTTTCCCAAAATAATGCAAAGTGGTGCTTTCTATTCATACTGTATGTACTCTGCAAGGGACAAGTTCATGTGCATAATACATTGCCTTAGTGACCTTCAGCCACAATCAACATTGCACTCACGAATTGAATTAATTCTGGAATGGTCTTTGGAAATGCAGAATAATTACTTCTCAGTGGCACTACAGATATGGCAGTCGATCATACAGTCCATTGGGGGAAAAGGAGTTCAAAATGCAGCCTACCATTCATGTTTAGCTATTTCTAAGAGTTGAATTTCATCGGTTGCTGGATGGATCTCTAGATGAAATGTTTGACAGTAGAATACCAGAAAACTTAATGAGGGGGAAAAATATCAGCACCAAGGTCCTAAACAGCATGCTTGCTGTGAGTTAATAAAGAACATCAATGTTGATTGTTGTGGGAGGTCATACATTTATAACTGGAGAAAGACAACATGATGTTGGGAAGGTAGAAATAAAAGATAAATTGAGATATTATAACAATAATAAAAAATAAGTTGAAACATCTTGATTTTTCCAATAAAATTATCTATTCTTCGTAATTAGTCTTTTAGTTCAGAAGTAGGCTTATTTTTTGTAATTGAACTGTTAAGTAAATGTCATTTTATTTCTGTGGTGGTACAGAACTTCATGCTTTAAATCCTTTAACTCTTTGTTAATCATGGTGGCCAAAAACAGTCATCTTGAAATTCTTGGAATTGATGGCCATAACAGTGACTATTACAAATCATGTATATATGCTCTTTATGTATTTCATAGGTTATTATGTTACCATGTCACATTATTGACAGAAATGGCTTTTGTAGCTTGGCTATTTAAATAGTGGCTAGGTTTTATTTTGCTGCTGTTGATAATGCTATTGTGCTACGTTGATCTTGCTGTACGTTCTGAGAATTGAAGGAGACAGTTTGAAAGATTACTGTGTGGGCTACTTGAAGTTTGTGATCAGCCTGGGAAATAAAGTGGAGAATGCCAGTTTATCCATCAAAGTGGGGAATTAACAAGCTGGAGAATGCAACATTTTCCCACTTGTCATCCTTTGACAGAATCAAGGCAATGCAGGTCATGTATGACATGGGTCAACTGAAAGGGAGAATTCTCTTTCATTGTCCTGATGCATCCAAGCTCCAGAAGAACACCTCCTACTGCTCCAGTGTGGCATTTCAATTTCAGGACAATTTTATGCCACAGACTTGTGTGCATTGAGAAGCAAATTCAGGCCGTGCAAACTTATTTAACCTGTGATCCGTAACAGCTCCCATAGAGAAGGAGACCTTTATCCTGTTTGTCTAGATTAGATTCAAGCCTAAGACTCAGCGTTGAAATGACGGGAATCTGACATGCATTACCACCCAATCATATTCAATGCAGCTCGTCTAAAATGTGCAATAGTAATAGATTCACGGGTACTGAAAAAGTAGATTTTGAACTTTTTTTTTTCCTTTTTAAATTTTCTAGATGGGATTTATTCAGATTAATGAAGAATTTATATTTATTGAACCTCTGAATCACACCCTGGCTGTAACAGGATATGCTCATCGCGTATACAGAAGGAAAAGGTCAATGGATGAAAAATCAGCAGAAAAACAGGCATCGCAACCATTGTGTGGCGTTTATACAGGTATACATTTTTTCAATGGATCATTGAGGCTTTGTGTCGAAGGACTCACTATAGAAACACATTTTTGAAGGTCAGCATAGCTTGGCCTAGAAATTACGCTTTGCAATATCAGCAGACAAGAATCGGGGAATGTCATTCAAGTTTAGAACGTCATTCAGACATGTTAAGAGTTCATTTGCTAATATTGCCAACTGTAATTTCTAGTTAATGAGTGCAGCTTTTACATCTGTTAATTTTGTTTTCTTATGGCTCAGGAGTGATACTACTATTTTGATTTCAGTATTTGCTTGGATCCCAAAACTGCAAACAGAAAGGTATAAAGGATCACCTGTTTCTAGGGTTAAATCTAATCAGTGTTACTAATAATTCTATAATCCCAGATATAATAAATTATTGTTGGCCGGTCCCGTCCATCAATGTTTCTTTTATGAAAATATACATTGAAGTATTAGTAATGTGTGACGAAGAAGCATTAATGCATAACATTTCAGGGGCAGGGAATAAATAGATCATTAGAAGACTTGAAAAGCAAGAAGATTGAAGATGCATCTCTGTCTGCCATCAAATTTCTCCCTCCTTGTTCTTTTCATCCTTTCTGTCCTGAAGAATTTTGCACTCTGCTGATACACTTATAGACCTGTATAGACATGACAGGTCTAATCTCTTCATTAATCATAGACTTCTTTCTGGACCAGCTACCTGAGACTGGCACAGCACTGACAGTTTTTTTACACCAAACTTCAAAAAAATAAGAGCATAAGAAATAGGAGTAGGCCATTTGTCCCCTTGAACCTGGTCTGCCATTCAATAAGATCATGGCTGTTCTTACTGAGACCATTACTGCACTTTCTTGCCTGCCCTCCCCACCCCCAACCCCCAAAAATTGACTCCAGAATGTAATTTTATCAAAAGTAGTTAGAAAAGGTATGGTGGGAGCAGGCTTGTGGGGCTCACAAACATTAGCATAGACCAAAATAACAGAAAATGCTGGAAAAACTCAGCAGGTCTGACACATCTGTGGATAGAGAAGCAGAGTTAACGTTTCAAGTCCATATGACTCTTCAGAGCTAAAGAGAAGTAGATACGTGATGAAATTTATACTGTTTTGAAGGGGAGTGGAGCAGATGAAGCTGGATAGGAGGTCAGCGATAGGATAGATCCATTTTTGTTTTTATTTCAGATTTCCAACATCTGCAGATTTTGCTTTTATATTGGCATAGACCAGTGGGCTGCGTGGCTTGTTTCTGTGCTGTAACTTCTATGTAATTAACACTCTTTCGATTAGCTACCTGGTAAATGTCTAAAAAAATAAGATTGAAGGTTATACATACAAGTATAGACAGATAATCAAGGAGTCCATACAACTAGATGTTCCTGAATTGCTGAGACCAAGGAAACATCATCCATTAAAATGACCAGGATTGAATAGTGGAGGTTGAAGGCTAGACATATAAGAGAGGTTGTTTATCAGATTTCAGGGCGTCCAAGAGAGGTGATTTTGAATAAGCTTGGACATTTTAGAGAATTACTAAGCATAAATGAAGTGTAGCATGGAAGAAGAAACTTAAGGGATAAAATCCAACTTCAGTGGGGTGCAGAAGGACAGCCGCAGATATATCTTCCCTGGGTTTTCTTTCCATTGGTTTCCATGGAGAAAATAATGAGGCAGAGCATGTAGTGAGCAACCACTTCACTATTATCTGTTCTGTACCTCTGCCAAAGTTGAAGTTTTTCCTCACAGTTCTTGGAGGAAGCTTCAGTAATGAAGGTGATGGGGGAGTTTTATTTATGGTCTGTGAAAATAGTGAGGCCAAAACATTAATAAAGGAATAAGGAGTATTCCTTAGGGTGGAACTGTTAAAGGTAAAACTGGTAATTGTTGGCTAGATTTACAAGAGAGATACTGAAGCTAATGGCCTTGGAGAATTGAAAGAAAGATGGAGGTCATTTTAACCTGAACTGACCATTGAGAAATTGACAGAATCAGATTGCTGTCTATTTTACACACTGCTTCATTTTATTTGCTAATAAATTCAATGGTAATTAAAACTGGGCAGGGTATAGACTGGGAGACTGATCTGATCCTGTTGGTTTCCCACTAGGTAGGTTAGATTAAAACTGTACACAAAATCTTTGCTCATTGATAGGCATAGTAGAGATTGTGATGTAGTAAGTATTATGTAGTTCACATTTTTCTATCGAACCATAGGCTGTAAAGCACAGATGAGGTATATTTAAAAGAACTCAAGTTAACCGATTGTAGGGCTGTGACTTTAGGACAATCACATGTGATTGCTCTATTCCCTTTCTTTTATATGCACTTCAGCATATTTTTGCTCAGACTGATATCAAAAGAACAGGGGACGATCTTTAGACTTTACTCCTGTGTAGTATGTTATATAAGCATATAAATAGTAAAAAAAAAGTAGGAGGAGGAGGAGTGGGGCTGATTAGAGACCAAGAAGGGAGCATGGAGGCAGAGGGCATGGCTAAGGTATTAAATTAGCATTTTGCATTCTGTCTTTACCAGGGAAGCAGATGCTGCCAAAGTCATATTGAAAGGGGGGTTAATGAGAAACTGGATGTGCTAAAAATTGATCAAATGAATGCATTAGAAAAGCTTATCGTACTTAATACTGATAAGTCACCAGGACCAATGGCATGCATCCAAGGATGCTGAGGGAAGTAAGGGTGGAAATTGCAGAGCTACTGACCATAATCTTACAATCTTCCGTAGATATGAGAGTGGTCCCTGAAGTACAAAAGAAGGGTGTAAGGATGAACCCAGCAATTACTGACCAGTGAGTTTAAGCTTGGAGATGAGAAAGATGATGAGTCTGATTTATAAGCCCTGCTGAGGTCAGGAACACAGGCGAGCAGGTGCTGAAAATAGCACCACCAGCCTGTGTGTAGATTCTCTGGCTCCATCCTGCCCCTAGGCCACTTTCCCTAAGGCAGGATCGAGGGCCGGCAGGGCTATATGCCCACATGCTGTGGGTAGCCAGGATTGGTAAGGGACAAATCGTTGAAGGTGGCAGGACAGGTTGAGACAGTGGTTAAAAAAGCAGATGGGGGTTCCTGGGCTTCATAAATAGTGGCGTAGGGTACAAAGCAAGCATATTAGGATGAACCTTTCTAAAACACTAGGTCAGCTTCAACTGAAGCATGGTGTTCAATTTTGGACATTGTACTTTAGGAAGGATGTGACATGAGGTAAAGCATTTTCATGTAACAAGTGGTTAGGACCTGGAGTGTGGTGGAGGTAGATACAATTGGGACTTTCATGAAGGAATTGGATAAGCGTCTTAAAAAAATGTGAGGCTATGGGGAAAGGGCAGGATAGTGGGACTAAAAGCAAAATATTGTGGATGCTGGAAATCTGAAACTAAAACAGAAAATGCTGGAAAAATTCAGCAGATCTAGCAGCATCTGTGGCGAGAGAAACAGAGTTAAAGTTTTGAGTCCGTATAACCCTTCTTCAGGATAGTGGGACTAGCTGAGTTGCTATTGCAGAGAGCTGACATGGACACAATTGGTCAAATGGCTTCTTTCAGTGCTGTAACCTCTCTATGATTCTGTGTATTGAGGTTGCCAAAGACAAAAATCCTTACCCAATTCAATTCCGAGTGCTTCCTAGCATTTGAGGCCATGTAAAGTAAGTGGAATGTGCAAGTAGTTTATTAACCATACCAAATACTTCAGCATTATCAAAGCTTATTGAATCCTTTGTGATGGGAAGTGGGAAGTGATAGAGATCTTAATTGGTACGTAGCCCTGCCATTTTCTGACCTCTATAGTTATAACCCTTCACCAGCACAATAGATTTTAGTTTCAGCATAATTATATTTGCATAAGTGTCTTTGATATATGTGTACTCATAATGACTCATTTTGATAATGACTGGCCAATAAAATGCCCTTTGATTTAGTTATTTTTTATCTTCCTTTGAAATGCTGTGCCACTTGTGCAAATTCACAACTTTATAACAACCAGGACCAACTGCTTCAATGTGAAATAAAAATAGAAAATTCTGGAAAAGCTCAGCAGGTCTGGCAGCATCTGTGGAGAGAGAAACAGAGTTAACGTTTCGAGCCCGTATGACTCTTCTTAGCTCTGAAGAAGTCATATGGACTCAAAAAGTTAACTCTGTTTCTCTCTCCACATATGCTGCCAGTCCTGCTGAGCTTTTCCAGCATTTTCTGTTTTTATTTCGGATTTCCACCATCCGCAGTATTTTGCTTTTATCTTTTTGCTTCAATACGAAGACTAATTCGAAGTAAAAAGGCTGTGAATGTAATCATTTACAGTGGACAATGTTGTGTTTACCAGTTCTTGCCAACAGGGAAACCAAACAATGGTAGAAGATCTGAACAGAGAACCTTTGTCATGAACACAAATCACAAGATTAATCTACATGAGTGGCTATTTGAAAGACATTTATCAGTGCATAATAACATAATTTTGGATAGTGATTATAGCAATTATTACCATATTAATGTCTATTATCAACCTAAATTAGATAATGGCCTCCTACATTCCAAAATTGCTTTACCATATGAAAGGAAGTATTTTAAATAAAGATATAATAACCTTTTGGCTACAAGACATTCAGTGCAATTCCAAACCATCCCAGCCCTGCATAGTAATCCCTTTGTAGATTCCTCAGACATTTCTTGAACTAGTTCTTTAGAAAATGGCCATTTGTTTGACAAACATAAAAGAGAGGTTGGAAAAGACAAAAGGAATGGGGTTTACCTCGAAGGATCTATGAATTTTAACAACATTATTTTTTTAAAAACTGGTCGAATCCATAGGGAAAGAGAAATCAATAAATTGGGAATAAGTATACCTTCCCCCCTCCTCTCCCTTCAGAACCCCTACTCCAATAAACATTGATTTCCAGCTTTTTTAATTATAGTGCTAAACCTGAGAAAGTGAAGGTGATCAAAGACGTTTTTCTCTGGATTTTAATTATTCTGTGGTAAAGCCAAGCCAATAAACATCAAAAGCTTCATTGGGCTGAGTACTTGTAGGACTGTATGCTTTATAATGACACTGTACGCAGTTTGAACTTCTTTAACTTTTCCCTGAGAAATTTGACTGCAGACATTAATTACTTTGTGCCTACAGGTGAGCTGGTTGCTTTTTGATTACCTCGAACAGTGTGGTTTGATGGTTAGGTTACGGTTTCCTTTGAAATAAAGTTTGATTTAGGGAATGCTTGCTGATGCATGAAAGTGTACTTTAAACACTGGACTTTCAATTTACAGCCTAGTTGTAATGTTTCTGGCTGGCTAGCTGTGTGATAGAGACTCCTGAATGTTATTAATGTCCTGTTAGTCACCAGATGCGTAACAAAAAAAAAAATCTCCTGCTGTAGACTTGATTCAGTCTGCTGTGATGACGTCTGGTTTTTGATTCATTAGGTAATAGAAGTGGTAGGGGAAACTAAAACAACCATTGAATTGATCCCCCATAATTTTTGACTGATCTGGTGTAATGTAAAAGTCTCTATTGCTGTCTCACCAAAGGCTCCTTCTACCTAATAGCCCCGAGACTTAAAGATGGCAATAATTATAACACGTCTTCCTTCAATGTCCCTTTTTTACTGTGTTGCCTTCTGTTAGTGTCAATTATGTCTCATTTGTTGCACTATTACCTCTGAATTAGAAGGTTGTGTCTTCTCATTTCACTCCAGAAACTTGAGTATAAAATCTATAAAAGTATAAGTGTATAAAAGCAGAATTGAAAGAGCGCTTCTCTGTTGGATGAAACATTAAACCGAAGCTGCATCTCCCTTCTCAGGTGAACATAAAAGGTCCTGTCACTATTTCGAGGAATAGAAAGGGAGTCCTTCCTCTTGTCCTGGGAAATATTTATCCCTAAAACAGCACCATTAAAACAGATCATGAAGTCATTATATTTCTGGGAGCTCGCTGTGTGCAAATTGCTGTGTTTCCTTAATTAAAACAGTGACTGCGCTTCAAAAGTCCTTTGTTGGCCATAAAACACTTTGGCTATGCTAAAGCAATGGAAGGCTGTATATAAATCCATGTTGCTTCTTCTTTCTGTATACAGCAGAATGGACATTCCTTTTTTTCACTGGCAACTTTATTTTCCGCTTTCCCAAAGGAATCAATCATTGTTATTTACCTCAACAAAGACAACAAAATGACCCAGCCCACAAACTAATTCGCTGTGGTTGTTAATATCAGTTTGCTACCAGCTTGACTCATATTAGAGTGGTCTTTCAGCTGCCAACTATAAACTGAAAGCTCTGCTGGGAGACAAATGTGCTGCAGCCTCTTGATACTTGCTGATATTCTAACGTTCATCATTGCCTGAACTGTTTCTAAATCAAAAACAAAAATAAAAATACCTGGAGAAACTCAGCAGGTCTGGCAGCATCTGCAGAGAGGAACACAGTTAACGTTTTGAATCCGTATGACTCTTTAACAGAACTAAGTAAAAATATTTTTATCGAAACGTTAACTGTGTTCCTCTCTGCAGATGCTGCTAGATCTGCTGAGTTTTTCCAGGTATTTTTATTTTTGTTTTGGATTTTCAGCATCCGCAGTTTTTTGCTTTTATCTTAGTTTCTAAATCAATACTGAATAACTTTATTTGTTGTTGGCACGATATGTTATCAACAATTTTTCATTTTCTTTTCATAGATAAAAGAAAATCAAAAAATAGAAAACAAATGGACAGAGGAAGAGGAAGAAGATACACATATAAATTATCTCATGACTATAATGTGGAGACTCTTGTCGTTGCTGATACAGCAATGGTCAACTATCATGGAGCTGATGCTGTCAGGAGGTTCATACTGA
Organism: Cetorhinus maximus; assembly: GCF_964194155.1. NCBI lineage: Eukaryota > Metazoa > Chordata > Chondrichthyes > Lamniformes > Cetorhinidae > Cetorhinus > Cetorhinus maximus. The sequence continues at coordinate 119,051,877 of NC_135880.1, read as the reverse complement.
CCGTCATGAATATGGTAAGAATAAATTAACTCAAGATTAAGGACTTCTGACACAATCCTGCCGTGTCCCAGCTTTCTCCCTAGCTTCTCATGGGCCTTGTTTGAATTGGCAACTCTGTCCACTTCAGAGGCTGTACACCAATTCTGACGGATTTTGTTTGGGGAGGTGGCTTTCTTCCCAGAGATTTCCTCATTACCAGCTTAGCGTAACAGTTATGGGCTGATACGGCAAATGCAAAGAGGTGCACTGGCTACCTGCTATGAGTGATTCCCATCTGGATTTAGGCCTCAGATATCACTCAGAACTCAAAAATTTCCAAGGTTTGGCTGTGGTTTCTTGGTCCCTTTTTATGAAGAGAGCTTGTGGCTCACATGTCACATCTTTTGGGGGCGGGTTTGTGTGCTGGACTGGTAAGTTCTACATTTTGTGGCCTTTCCAAAGTGGAATAGAAAATGTCCAGCAGAACCATCAGTATTTGATAGAGAAAAGTAAGTTAATTCTTTGAGTGTGCATCTTCATCAGGAATGTGTGTTACTGAAGGAGGTAACTATATCCGACTCATCTCCTGACTTCCCAAAACCTTCCCATCATCTACAGGACACAAGTTCAAAGTTTGATGGAATATTCCCCACTTGTCTGGATGAGTGCAGCTCCAACAACACTCAAGAAACTCTATAATCCAGGATGATACAGCCCTCTTGATTGGCATCCCATCCAATACCATAAATGTTCACTCCCTCCCCTCCCGAAGTAATGTAGCTGCTGTGTGTACCATCTACTACATGTACTGCAGCAACAAGCTGAGGCTTCTTTGATAGTACCTTCCAAACCCACAACCTCGACTGCCTAGAAGGACAAGGGCAGCAGGCACATGGGAACACCACCACTAACAAGCTCCCCTCCAAGTCATACACTATTCTGACCTGAAATATATTGCCATTCCTTCATCATCGCTGGGTCAAATTCATGGAGGTCCCTTAAGCACCATGAACGTACCTACACCATAAAGATTGTAATGGTTCAAGAAGGTGGCTGACTGCCAACTTCACCAGGGCAATTATGGATTAACGATAAATGCTGGCCTTGCCAGTGATGTCACATCCTGTGTATGAATAATAAAAAAAAACACAGGATATAGACTAGGTATAGTTTGTGGGCTAATGTGAAAGGGTGGAAGCTAATATGCCCATGTAATTTTAAAATATTGACACCTCATTCTCTTAAGTGATATCTGACGACTGGGATATTTTCATCAACATTCTTTTTTGTCAAATTCCAGTAGTAGTGTTCATTTCAGCTGCCACAGTGATTAATGTTTCTAGATATCTGTGCATCTGCTTCAAGCACTTTTTTTTGGTCCAAACTATTTTTTCTAGGTTTTCAATCTGTTCCAGCACAAAAGTCTTGGCATACAAATGAACCTACGAGTGACAAAACTTGTTCTGCTTCATGAAACACCGGTAAGAATAATATCAATTAATTGTGGAGTGTAAGAAATGAAGTGTCATATTGTGTAAGATCATACGGTACAGGGGCTTGAAATGTGAGCCGTAAAAAAAAATGCACAGCAGCTGTCCCATAATTTAAACCTGCTGATATCTTAGTGTGTCTCCTGCGCTGCTTGTCCATGCATGTCTGCTCATATAGTATATTCTCCAGAACAGGTTCAAGATGTGTACCTCTCTGTTAGCTACTATTGATGTTAGAAGCCCTTGACTTATGACTATTGTTCAAGGATGTAAGAGACCTTTGCATACTCTCATTCTTTTCTGTTTATCATATACAGGTTAATTTCATTCCTGATTTGTGACAGCACTAAATTATTTTTATGTTGTGTAAGAACTGCTCATTGATGTAGAATGAGATACATAGGTGAAATATTAACAAAAGTGAATGGATAGGATTGGGTGTGGTGGGGGAGGGAAACAAAATGAATAAAATTTCTGAGCGCATCAGTAATCTGGCTCCAACCTGCTGACACCTGGGTTTTACTGAGGTGGGACAAGGGGGCAGGGGTAGCAGTGCTCCGTCTGATTTCCCTTTGTTGTGCACACCCTATTTTTTTATACTGTGTAGTCCCTTGAAGATTACCGTGCGGCTGCATTTAAAGGGACTTCTTCTTGTATGCAGTCTGTTGTGTCCTGCACAGTATGTTCTTGACTGTTACAAGGCCGTGCATCTTAGAGGGAATGTTGGCAGGCATTCAACCCACTACCAGGTGGCAGCTTGCCATTTTAAATATGTTAATATGGCCGGATGCCCCAGGTTGAACCTTTGCAGATTTAACTGGCCTTGAGGAAAAGGCATGTGCCTTCACAACACTCCTTGTGGGTCAAGAGGATCAGAAGCCTGACCCTTCAGGCTACACCACCATTAGACCCGACCTACCGCATGAACAACCTACCTCCACAGTCCCCTACTGCCCCAAATTTGGGAATTGGACTCCCTTTGGATTCGGACCAAACCCTACACTTCCTCACCTGACCCACTCCTAGCATATTGGCAAGAAAATATTCCCCCTGTCATTCTATTTTTCTTTCTTGATTCCATTTAGTTGTCAGTTGATTGGAGCAGGAGTAATAGAATAAATTGCGATTATTGCTTTATTCACTTTGATTCTTGTGCAGACTTTTATGTAGCCTGACTGATAAAACAACTTTGGTGCTGGTATTTGAGTCCATGCTTAATGCCATTTTCCATGTGCTGCTAATGCCAGAGTCATGTAAAAGAGACAAAAAATTCATTTATCTTGTACTTAGTCATTTCCTATTTAAAAAACAGATTTCTATTAGTTATCTGCACTCTGTGAAATTTTCAACTTTTCTGCTATTTCAGTTAACCAAAATTTTTACTTTACCAAGTTGAAAGTCTTAAGAGAAAGTACAATATTCAAGTGAAGCCATATTCTCCCCCATGTGCAGCAACACAAAGATTATGACATTACAAATATATATGTCCTCTCTCTTCACATTTGCACAAGGTGTCAGGGACATAAAATTCACTTGCCCTGATTATTGGGCATGGGGGCTGCAATTTGTGAGCAGCTGACGCCTGTTCAGATTGAGATGGATGAGGCTCAAAATTCATCTCCCCACTTCAACTGAAGGATTTTGGCGCTAGCTGCTGTACCCTCAGTGCTGTTTCTCCTTCCTAATGCTGCCACCGAGCTATGGACACAGGTGGGTCCATCAGCATTGTTGCAGACCATGTGATACAGGCAGCTGGCTCTTCCTTAAAGGTAAGCTGCCTCTTGCAAACTGCTGCATTCTTGTGAACTGAACATCAGGACAGAAAGAGGGATCCAGACTGATGGATACTGGAGGCATTACTGGTGCAGGCGGGCAGGAAGAGAGACGCTTAAGGTTCCATGAGGGACCAGGTGATGCTTGAGGACTACCTTCAAAAGGGTGTTGGAGCAGGTAGCCCAGAAGGACAACTCCCAAAGTTTGGACCTAAAGACTTGCATGATCTTCACATGACATCCTACTCGTCACAACATCAACATATCTTGTTACTCAATGCATAACACCCCCAGTGCTCACCCAACAGCACTCCCTGGAACTCAGGAGTCGTACCTAACATCTAGAAACTCCACCTCACACACTATCAATGCTGCCAACCTCACACCCACCTCTACATGCCTCCAGCTATGGCAGACACATCACTCAAACACAGTGCTAGACAACCATTGATATTCTTCCCTCTCTTGCAGGACAAGGTAGCACACAATAGAAGGGAGCAGCACAGAGCTCATGGCGGACAAGGACACCTGCATTACCTGAGTTCTCCAAAGGTGAGGACTCTCAGCACCAAGGGGCCAGTTGCTGTAGCATTTGACATCGCTGAGGGTAATGACATCTTCCTGCTTTACACTGCTTCTAAACATCCTCATCCTACTATCTGGCATGATGGACAAGCTGCAGCTGGTGTGACCATGGACCTCTTGCTTCCCACCTCAGCTGCCCTTTCCTCACACCAACTTTCCTTTTCTGAGTTCCTACTTTCAGGCATGGCGGCTGCCTGACCACAGGAACCCCAGGAGGAGTCCAGCACAGCACTGATGAGGAAGTCCCCCTGCCTTAATCTTACACGTGAAGCCACCAGCTCAGATACTGGCACTGCACCTACCTTGGAGGCTAACTCAAGAGTTGGGATCGGCATATGGCGTGTCACTGGGCATAGGTGGGCTGCAACCAAGCCAGCAAGCCAGGGTGAAACGCTAATTCATTTAGCAGTTCACTGAAGGGCAAGATGGTAGACACCTCCTATTATAGGGGACTCCGATGAGGATCTTGGTGAAACAGGACACTGCTGAATGGGCGCCAATGCTGACATGCTGGGTGCATTAGCTGGCCTGTCTGTCACTGCCGAGGAGCATGGAGGAGTCCAGCTCCAGCTTGACAAAGAGAATGGCATAGAGCTTTCCCCTCTCTGCAGCCTCTGAATCATCTTCCTGATCGTGCTGCATATTCCTAAAGAAGGAAGGTAGTACCTGAAATTGCAATCTGCCTTCAGAAAACCAGGTAGAACTTGGTAGCACCACTGGACTCTGTGCAACGCTTATCAATTTTGTGCCTCAGAAGTTTATTCTACCACCTGTGACACAGTGGGCAGAATTTTGCCCTTGGCAAGCCAGCTCGGCGGGTGTGATCGAGAAGCCAATTGCCGCTTGTGATTGGCACCACACTGCGATTTCATGCTGGTGGGCTAATTAAGGCCCACCCAGCGTGAAATGCGAGCAACAGCGCTCAGCGCTGCCTGTGCAGGCGGGGGGGAGGAATGCGAGTTGGGTGAGCTCGACCTTGGCATGCGTGCGAGTGCGCGCTTCGTAATCTCCCTGAGGCACAGAGCTGCCTCAGGGAAATGAAGAGAAATGGGGGAAAAAAATGAAAAAAACAAAAATATAATGAAACATGTCCCCTCATGTGACTCTGTCACATGAGCAGGGACATGTTTTCAATGAAAAAAAAAGTATTTTTTAACTTTTATTTGCTTTTGGAAACCTCATCCCGCTCATGGATGAGGTTTCCAAAAAAATTCAAAGGCCGCTTGGCCTTTTCACCTGCCCGCCAACCATTAGGTTGGACGGGCAGCGAAAATCTTAGCTTAATTGATTACTTAATGGCCTTAACAGGCCTTTTAATTGTTGGCAGGCGCACTGCAGGCTCCGGCGCACGCCCGCCGACCGAACTGTCATGCGACTACACGTTGACGTCGGCACGCTCGGCCGATGTCAACGAGCATCATTTCACGCTCGAGTGGGTTGGGTGTGCGACCGCCCGCCAAGTGAAAATTTCTGCCTAGTATGTTGTACTGCAGCACACTCCACCCACAATACACCCCACAGGCGTGTTTATATTGCACTCAGCACCCTCCACACTCACCTTCATTCATATTAAAGAGTAACTTTCAGTGTACAGTCAACTCTCCTGCATCAGACAGCTGTGAAACAGTATGAATAGTGGAGTTTTATAATGGGTGGCTGGGAGGAGGAAGGTGGCTGCTTTAACAATGTGTGTGGCCATTCATGCCCTGCACTCCTACAAAAATAAACAGTACCAAGAGAACCCAAGCAGAAGTATGTACTTAAAAATTTTACTGTTTGTTCAAATAATGCTAAAATTTCCCCTTTGCCTCTGAATATAGTAGATTGCTCATGGAAGTGGTTTATTTCCTTAGCAGCAACATTTAAAAGCCCAGAGGTGAAATATTTATTGGGCCGTAACTTCCAAGCTCCATGGCAGTGTAACTGGGGAGTACCCAAAAGATGCACTGGGGGACCCCCCAACCACCAGGCCCGGAAATTCCCAGGTAAGGATTGCATGGCAATTGCCCGGGAAGTGCAAACTTCCGTTGGGCAATTGCCCTGAACTGGGAACCATCCGAAAATGCAATTTAAATCGCAAACTTCAGATGGTCCTGACTGTGTGGGAGGGATGGATTCAGAGATGTGCATGATATGAGTGGGATGGGTGTGCCATGAGAAGGAAGGTATGGGAGGGATGGAATGCCATTGAATGGGGATTTAAAGAACTGTTGTTATAATGAACAAATTTCTTTGCAAATGTTTTGAGTGTCACTGCTGGTTGCAAAAGTAACATCCAGTGGAATGTCCTTTTGAAGGTGAAATTGAGGCATACCGGTTCAGATATCATAGGATTATCCAGACTTGACGTAACCTAAATGTGTTTATTGTACCACTAAAGACAAATGTTCCAGTTTATCATCTCCGGTATTGCTGATCCCATTTAAGACACATGTGAGTAAAATTAATTACTTTTTTTACTTTGTAGGAAGACCTTTATATAGGTCACCATGGGGAAAAGATGCTGGAAAGTTTTTGTAAATGGCAACATGAAGAATTTGGGAGGAAGAATTATTTCCATAGTGATACGTCTCGTAGTTGGAGGGAAGATTTGCCTGCTGTTGATGCAGCCATCCTGATAACAAGGTGAGAACTTTCCCCTCTAACAACACTGTGAGTGTACCTACACCACATGGACTGTAATGGTTAAAGAAGGCTGCTCACCACCTCCGCCTTCTTGAGGACAGTTGGGGATGGGCAATAAATGCTGGCCTAGCCAGCCATGCCCACACCCCATGAAAGATAAATTTTAAAAAATAGCAATTAAGAGTTAACCGTTACTTCATTTTAACTTGGTGCCCTGAGTATCTTTTGAATAGATCACCATTGAAAAGATCCTCTTAAAATAGTTCCAAAAAATATGAAAACCTAATTACAACACTTCTATATAGTTATTTTAATGTAATAAAGCATTACAAGTTGCTTCATAGGAGTGCTATCAGGCATAATTAGACACCAAGCCACTTCAGGAAATATTAGAGCAGATGGCCAAAAACGTGGTCAAAGGTGTTAAGGAGCATCTTAAAGGAGGAAAGAGACATAAAGAAATGGAGAGGTGTAGCAAGAAAATTCTGGATCCTGGGGCCTAGGCAACTGAAGGCATGGCCACCAGTGGTTTAGCATTTAAAATCAAAGATGCTCAAGAGGCCAGGATTAGATGAAAGCAGATATCTTTGAGGGTTGTGGGGCTGGAGGAGATTACAGAGATTGAGAGGAGTCAGGCCATGGAGGTATTTGAAAACAAAGATGAGAATTTTAAAAATCAATGTATCGTTTGACTAGGAGCCAATGTAGGTCGGCAAGCACGGGGATGACAAGTGAACAGGATCTGGCACGAGGGAGGTTACGGGCATCAGAGTTTTGGCTGATGTCAAGTTTGTGGAAGAAGTGTGTGGGAGTTCAGTCTGAAGTGTGTTGGAATAGTCAAATTTAGAAGTAACAAAGGCATGAGCAAGCGTTTCAGCAACAGATGAGCTTGATCAAGGGTGATGTTAAATAGGTAGAAGTAGACAGTCTTAGTGATAGAGCAGATATGTGGCCTAGGCCTAATCTTGAGGTCAAATATGACACCAAGGAACAGACTGTGGAGAGGGAACCAAAGGCAGTGGACTGGATTTTACTGCAGGCTTCAAACCTTGATGTTGGGACTTTAATGGGGGTCTGATCCAACATTTGCATGGATCCAGGCTGACTCAGCACTATTCCTGGAGGCAGTCATCTTAATTGGCCAACTCCAAGCTCGCTGTCTTATTAGACTAGGCGGGCGGGATGTAGATGCTGGCCCAATCAGAGGGCTGGCAACTCTGAAGCCTTGGCAGCCCCCACCAGGATAGGTGGGTGTTGCTGAGGCGGCCCGGAGGACATGACAGTTCCTCAAAATGGAGCATCATTGGAAGGATCAGTATAATTTAAAAATGTTGAATTACTGACGGCGACAGGATCCATGGAATGGAAGGGGATGCCCTCTAAGGGAGCCTTTGAGCCTCGGGTGACCTTTCCTTCATGCAGCTGCATCACTGGGCTAAGAAGCCTCCACCACTGATTGGCTGCTGCTTCAAAACCGCCTCCATGAAGCTGCTGACCATTGCACACGGTGTGGGCCCACTCTGCCATTGCAAGATGCTAGTGGCTCCTCTAAATTGCCCTTAATATGGGCCTTTAATTGCCTGTTATTTTCCAAGGTTTTCTGGGCTGTCCAACCTTAAGGTTGGTGGGCAGGTGAAGAGCCCAGGCAACCTTCTCATTTATCATGAAACCTCATCCACGGGTGGGATGAGGTTTTCTGAAGTGTTTATAAATTGAATAAAAATTTTTATTAAAATGCATCGACATGTCCCAGCTCATGAGACACTGTCACACTTCCCTGACGGTCCCTCATAGCCCTGCAATTTTGTTTTCTTTTCAGATGCTTACCCATTTCCCTTTTGAAAGCCATGATTGAATCTGCCTCCACAATGCTCTCAGGCAGTGCATTTAATCTCCTAACAACGCACTACGAGAAAATGTTTTTCCTCATGTTGGCGTTGGTTCGTTTACCAATGACCTTAAATTGATGTCCTTTATTTCTCAACCCTTCTGTCAATGGGAACCATTTCTCTCTACCTACTGTGTATAGATCCCTCATGATTTTGAACACCTCGATCAAATCTTATCTCCCCTTTCTCTTCTCCAAGGAGAACAGCCCCAGCTTCTCCAATCTATTGATGTAACTGAAGTGCCTTATCTCTGGAACCATTCCAGCAAATGTTTTCTGCATCCTATCTGATATCTTCACATCCTATCTAAAGCAAGGTATCCAGAACTGGATGCAATACTCCAGTTGAAGCCAAATCACACTCTTATAAAGCCTCATCATAACTTCCATGCTTTTGTGCTCTGTGGCCCAGATTTTCACTATGATGGAGAGGCTCTCTGTTGTGATGAAAATCCCTGCAATGGCTGCAAATCCGAAGTCCCGCCCCGAACACAGCATTTCCTATTTTCACAGGGGCGGGACTGGAGTTGGGTTGGGGTTAGAGGCAGATGGCCATCTAATTCACCAGCAGGCTGCACTGAAGTGGCCACAAGTGTGAAACCCGACATGTGCAGATTAGAACAGGTAAGAGGAAGGCTGAACTTGGTGGATTTGCTTGGATAGCCGGGGTACCCCTTTGGAGAGGAAAGGTACCCCTTTGGATATGGTTCAGGTGCACCTTTGGGAGAGCTAAAGCACCCTTTGGGATTGTTGAAAGTAAATAAGATTGTATGTAAAATGTGCATAAACTCATTGGAGCTGTCAAGGAACTGTCAAACTGTAAAGGAAGTGTCAAGGGATACTAGGTAAGTTGGCATGGAGGGGGTAAAGGCAACAGGTGGTGGGTGGGGGCATGGGTTGGCATAGGAGGTATGAAGGGCCATGGGGTGTGGGTAGAGTGGCATGGGTAGGCATGGGGGTCTGATAAGCCATTGGGTTGGTTGGGGGGGGGGCATGAAGTTGTGTACATTGGTACGGATGGGGAGTGTGAGATGGGCGGGGGCTGCAGGATTGTTTTTTGTTTTAATCTTATTTTAAGTAACTGAAAGACCTGGAGCACAGAGGCAGACCTCCTGCCCAGCCTGCTTCTGCACCTGCCAGTCTCGCTCAGTGAAAGCTCCCTGAAGGTACAGACCTGCCTCAGGGAGCAGAAGATTTTTAACATTAAAAGGAAATATTTCAAAAATAAGGACAGCATGTCCCCTCATGTGACTCTGTTACATGAGCAGGGACATATTAAAAATGAGTTCTAAAAATTTTTTTAATTTACTGTCCGAAACCTCATCCCACCCGTGGATGAGATTTTGTTAAAAATGCAAAGGCTACCTGGCCTATTGGCCCACCCACCAAACAAACGGTTGGACAGGCAGCAAAAAATTTGATTTCATTATTTGTTTAAGGGCCTTAATAGGCCTCTTAATTGTAGCCCGCCTGTGAGCAAAATATTGCGAGACTGCGCGATGACATCAGGACACTAGCCCGACGCCATCGCACACTATTTTAACACTCGTTCAGGTTGGGCGCCCGCCCACCCGACGAGGGAAATATTCTGCCCTTAATAATTTGTACACATACACCCCCAGGGTCTTTCTGTTCTTCCACCACCTTTAGAAGTGTGCCTTTATTTTATATTGCCTCTCCTCATTCTTCATAATTCTCTGCATTAAATTTCATCTGCCACAGGTCCACCTATTCCCCACCGGCCTGTCTATTTTCACTGCTCACTAGCCCCCTCACAGTTCACAGTTTTATGTCATTTGCAAATTTTGAAATTGTGCTCTGTACACCAAATCGAGATCATTAATACTGTTTCAGAAAAGAAGTGGTCTTAGTACTGACCTCTGTGAAACCCCACTGTATACTTTCCTCCAGTTTGAAAAACCTGTTCACCAGTTTCCTGTCACTCAGCCAATGTTGTATTCCTGCTGCCATTTCACCATTTATTCCATGAACATTAATTTTGTGGCAATTTATCAACTGTCTTTGAGTCCAGGTACACCACATCAATGTGTTATGCTCATCAATCTTTTCTGTTGCTTCATTTAAAAAAAAACTCAATCTCTTGCTCTTCATGTAGCATCCTCATTGTCCAAGAGTTGTTAATCATGACTTGACGATATCACGATGGGGCAAGTAGAAAAGGCAGGTGCCAAAAAATGCCTCACATGGTATGGGGATTGAACCCGTGTTACCAGTATTATTAAGCATCAGTCTCTAACCAACTGAGCTAACTGGCCCTAAAATTCAATTAAGTTAGTCAAACATGATTTGCCTTTAGATAACGGCGAAATACTGCAGATGCTGGAAACCTGAAACAAAAACAAAGAGTGCTGGAAAATCTCAGCAGGTCTGACAGCATCTGTGGAGAGAAAAACAGAGTTAACATTTCAAGTCCATATGATTCTTCTTCAGAACTAAAGAGAAGTAAAAATATCGTGAAATATATACTGTTTAAGGGGGGTGGGACAGATGAAGCTGGAGAGAAGGCCAGTGTTAGGTGGAGGCAAAGGCAAGATTGTAAAAGATGTCACACACAAAAGGTCGAAGGGGTGTTGATGGTGGTGATACTAGCTAAAGGAGGTGCTAATGGTGACATTAAGAGTAGAAAGCAGAATGAGCAAGTGACAGCTGGCTCTAGTGGTGGGGGAGGGGGGGGTGGGGGCGGGGGGGAGCGGGGGGAGGGGACGGTGTGGGGAAAATAGATCGAAATAGGCTAAAAAGTGGGGATAAAACATTGAAATAAAATGGAAATAAATGTCTAAAATAGTTATAAAAATATGTGGGAAATATATATATAAAAATTAAAAAATAAACGTTTGAAAAAAGGGTATCAAAAAGCGGTGAGGATGGAGGAGAGAGCTCGTGGCCTGAAGTTGTTGAACTCAATGTTAAGTCCGGAAGGCTGTAAAGTACCTAGTCGGAAGATGAGGTGCTGTTCCTCCAGTTTTCGTTGAGCTTCACTGGAACATTGCAGCAGGCCAAGGACGGACATGTGAGCATGAGAGCAGGGTGGTGTGTTGAAATGGCAAGGTAGAGGTCAGTACACCAGACAACAGCACCGCTCTCGTCAGCAGGTTTGCCTTTGCCTTTAACAAGCCTGTGCTGGTTTTCCTTAATTAATGCAAACTTGTCCAAGTGACTGTGTTAATTTTGTCCAGGATTATCATTTCTAAAAGCTTTCTCACCACTGAAGTTAAAATGACTGGCCTGTAGTTGCTGGATTTTTCCTACACCCCTTTTCAAAAACGCTTGTAACATTTGCAATTCTCTTGTGCTTGGCACCACTTCCTTATCTAAGGAGGATTGGAAGATTATGGCAGTACCACCTCAATTTCTATCGTTACTTCCCTTGGCATCCTCTGGTGCATCTCATCTGCTTAACAACTTTCTAATACCTCCTTATCAATTTTTAGGCCATCCTCATTCATAATTACTTTGGCAGCAGCTTCCTTGGTGAAGACAAGTGCAAAGTATTCATTTAGTACCTCTGCCATATTCTCTGCCTCCATGCACAGATTCCCTTTTTTTGGTCCCTAATTGTCTCCACCCCTGCTCTTAATACCTGTTGCTACTTTTGGTTTATTTTTATGTTACCAGTCTCCTCATACTCTCTCCTTGCCTCTCCTATTTCCTTTTTCACTTCCTCTCTGAACTTCTATATTCAGCTTGGTTTTCACTTGTATTATCAACCTGACATCTGTCATATGCGCCCCTTTACTTCTTCATCTTACACTTTATCTCTTTCATCATCCAGAGAGCTCTGGCATTGGTTGCCATAATTTTCCCCTCATGAGAATGCACATCAACTGTACCCAAACTATCCCCTCTTTAAAGGCAATTCATTGTTCCATTACAGTTTTGCCTGCCAACTTCTGATTCCATTTTTTCTGTGACCGATCCAACCCTACCTCATTAAAATTGCCCTCCTCCAATTAAGTATTTTTACTCCAGGTTGCTTCTTGCCCTTCTCCACAGCTAACCTATACCATAGGATATTATGATCACTGTTCTCTGAATGTTTCTCATCTGACACTTGATCTACTGTATCCATCTCATCCCCCAGAACCAGATTCAGCAATGCCTCATTCCTCGTTGAGCCAGAAACATACTGATCAAAGAAATTCCCCAGGACAAACTTCAGAAACCCTTCTCCATCTCTGCGTTTTCAACTTTTATGATCCCAGTCTATATCTGGATAACTAAAGCCCCCCATTATCACTAATTTATAGCTTTTGCACTGCTTTGTAACTTTCCTGCAGATTTGTTCCTCTATATCCTTTCTACTTACTTCTACTATGGAAAACACCTTATAGTCAATGGTACCTCTGTTCTTTCTAGATAGATTCTGACCTTGAGCCCTGCAGAATATCATCTCTCGCCACCACTGTTAAATCCTCTGTAACCAATTATTGCCGTTGTGAGTTTGGGTACAATCTCTTGTTAATTGCTGTAACAGCAAGATTGTTTCTACTTGTTTAACTTAGGGCAGAAAAATTCTTTCCTGTGGGAAAAGGAATTTTTACTCTCCAGTTACTTTGTTTTAATCTACTATTTAAACTTTCTGAAGTTTACTTGAATCAGTAACATGAATAATTTGCTGGATGTGAATTCCTCTTTGTTTATCCCTTTTGTTTACACCAGCCTCCCCCTCCCAGCCCACTGACGGTGTTGTGGGATGGAGATGGGGTTAAAATTCTAACTGATGTCTTGGTCCAAAGACTCAGCCTGAAAACTGGGCTCAGACTAATTTCCACCTCATAAAGCCATTTTTTTTTAAAGCTAAGAGCATAGGAGTAATGATTTCCTGGAATGGTTAGGCAACATTTCTAAGTATCTCATTATAGAAAGGACATTAAAGCAAAGTGTGTGTACAGTGTAGATTCAGGGGACAAAGTTGAAAAAAATGGGACCAAGTTTTACTGGAGCAGAAAAGGCTAAAAGAAGATTAAATAAAGGGTTTCAAAATTATGAAGAGTTTAAACAGATTAGGGAAAGAGTATTTACTCTGGTTTGGGAATTGGTGATATTAAGAGAAAGGTGTGCGAGATAAGAGATAGGTTAAAAGCTATCTTTTAGAGAGTTATTCGAGCATGGAATTCTTTGGCCCAGGGAATCATTGAAGGAGAGAGCAATGCACCCTTTATGGGGAAAATGGATGAGTATTTGAAGCATTGGAAGATACAGGGCTTGGAGAGGGAGCAATATAATGGAGTAAAAACAGAAAGTGCTGGAAAACTTAGGTCTGGCAGCATTGGTGGAGAGAGAAACAGATCGAGCTAACGTTTTGAGTCTAATATAATTCTTCTTCGGAAGAAGAGTCTTATTGGATTCGAAACATTAACTTTAATTCCCTCTCCACAGATGCTGCCAGACCTGCTAAGTTTTTCCAGTGCTTTTTGTTTTTATTTAAGATCTCCAGCATCTGCAGTATTTTGCTTTAACTTGAGCAATGTAGTGTGATTGATCTCGCAAGGAACTGGCATAGATGATGAACTAAATGGCCTCTTTCAGTGTTTTAAACTTGTGTGCTGCTGTACTGGATCAATTAAAATTTTCAGGACTGTGTTCAAAAGATTATTTTTTAGATAAGGGTAAGGTGTATGGAAAAAAGATGGCAAGTGATATTGAGATACGGATTAGCCATGGTCAAATAGGATGGCAGAACAGGTTTGAGGGGCTGATTGACCTATGCCCTTGTTTCTACTGATTTTTTTTAAACATGTAAATAATAGAGAAGCTTGGCTTCCTTGATGAGGCCTTGAACACTGGTACACTGATGAGTAAATGATAGTCTGTTAGATTGTAATAATTAGAATCTCAAGTAATCCTGAAGCAATTATTGATACTTTTTCCTTGATAGATTTTCAAAAATATGTTTGTAACTTTTTTTTCTTTTTTTAGGAAGGATTTTTGTGTACAGAAAGATGAGCCCTGTGACACTGTTGGTAAGTATAAATATGTCACCATATTGAGCATGTAACAGGCATGCAATGCAGTTTTAACTTTGAACTTAAAATTGTGAAATTGCTGTTCCATAAATACAAAACATTTGATACATAGGATGAAGATTTCTGTTGAATGCTAGGTGTAGTCAAACCATAACTACATTTATGAACAACAGGTTTTCTAAGGAAATTTTTGCCCTTTGTTGCTTGCTATTTTGCCAAATGTAACTTTATTCTGATTTAGAATTATTAATGGTAAAAAAACACACATCTTAAACTTACATGCAACAATATGACTGGGAACAGGAGTCTTTATGATCCCCTTGTTCAAATGTGATCCACCAGTGATGGATATTTTAATTGGAATGATTGCTTTAATTGAGCCAAAGTTTAATTGGTTTTTTTGTGTGTAAGAAGTGGTCAAAGTCATATTTGAATATTTCCTGTATGATAAAGTATTTTTTCAGCCACAATATGTAAATCAAATAGAAACTCTGGCTACCTTCCCGAGATTATCCATGTGCACTATGTATGCATTATAAATTCTCCTTGATGGAGAAAGCTATCTGACATTCCCATCTACCTTGTGCAACAGAGAGAAATATCAGAAAATAGGTGCATAGCTGTAAAATTTTCTTATTGGACTTGTTTTGATAGTTGGTATGTACTCAGTATAAATTGATGCTTTGAAGAGTTGCATATGTACAATCTGGGCAGCAAAAGGGTTTATTATAATGTAAAGCTGATGATAATAGACCAGCTCACAGTGTTGAAACTAGAAGTACAATTAATACAACAGTATAATTTACAATGGCATATTGAAACCTCTGTTATGTATTTAACTGTGGGCATTAAGTGTCAAGGAATCTTACTGTTAATTGATATCAATTTAATGCAATGTTTAACTATCCAACCTCTGAAATTTAAGAAAGCTAGTCACATGTGACTGTCACTAACCGTAAGTTCTCTGGATATGACAGCAGACGTGATTATAAACTACAATAGTCAGTGCCCAGAAATGCTTTATTGATTGTTTTTTATTAATTGGCATGAGGAATGTTGGGTTAGAACAAAATGGAAAAGGGTGTCATTTTTGTCCTTCATATTGGAAACCTCTCAGTTGGTTACACAAATTTCTAAACACCTTCAGCTGTTGGCCCCAATCTGAACTGTTCATTTGTGAAATAGGCATTCATGTGCAACTGCCCTGGCCCACTCTGTTTGAGACATTTTTGTTTAAACTATTAATACAAAAGTAGTTGTGTGGTGTATCTTGAACTGCAGATTTGCTGATAGTTTGGGGCAGCAGATTAAACAACTTCTAAATGGAACTGAAGTTTGTAGTCTTATCTCATAATGCTTGGAGTGAGAAAAATTAGACTCAATGAGGTAAATTTTGACTTTGTGTGACTTTTTGACTGTTGATTCGCTATCATCTGTTTTACACCTCTGATCATTTTTATTTCCATTGATTTGAAAATTGGAAGGGATGTAAATGAGCTGTAGATTCACTATTACCTGTTTTACACTAATAACACAAAATCAGATTACCTAATTGCTTTCTACAACAGTTGATGTTGAATGATCAAGGTTTTTTTCTATTTTGGCACTGTTAAGTAGAGTTAGCAATAAATCAATTTATGGTATTCAAAAACTGCAGCCTATAAAAAAGTTCCTGATGGCTTGTCAAGGTGAACTAGCCACAAGAAATGATCTCTGCACTGGAACAAGTTGGCCTAAGTCCTACCTCATATTGGGCCTTGGGTCTCATTTGAATGAGACAAGTGAGCTGTGGATGACTGCTGGGCATCCCCAGGCAGCTTGACAAAGAACCAACATTAGATTTTGGTCTGCTGTGTTGCTGGCAGTGGCCTGAAAGTAGGACCTGCAAAGGAAAGAAATGTTTGGCAGGGAATGGGTGATTGGGAGAGGGGTAAATGAATGGTGAAGAAGAGGAGAGATGATCAAGAAGGTCTAATTGAGAACCAATAACAGTCCTTGGCATTGTAGTAGAGACAGTTAGAACTCCTGCACTCTGGCTCCAGAATTGGATAAATATTTTTTTAAGTGATGGTCTTTGGTATTCCCTTTATGGACCATCAGTTAGGTCGCATGCAGACCACATTTTCTTGCTACCTTCATGACAGTTCAGTTTTAGGATGAGTGTCTCAAACAAATGTTTCAGGCTTAAACCTTGTACACCTCTTGCTGCCTTTAACCATATAGAAGGTAGCACAGTTCCAAAAAGTGATGAGCATGCACACTCTGCCTGCCATTTTGGGAACTTAGGCATCCATTTTGCAGCTGAATAATGGTTTGTAGCACCATCAAATTTCTAGTTCATGATATTCATAGTACTCCTGTTCTCCAACCATCAACCCAGAAATAGTTAAATAACTAACCTCCCAAAAATACCAAACATTAGTTACTAGCAAGATTAAGTTACTCATATTTAAATTTGAAGTATAATATTCTGAAGGAAGAGACAGACAGTGAAACTAATGGCCCATGTGGCCCGTGAGAACAAAGTAACGGCTATAGCTTGTATCATCAAAGTAAAAGGGTGCAAGTTTTTAAAGTCTTATTCAACCTTGTATAATCCAACAAATGAGGATATGGATAGTTTCCGAGACAACCTTAATCCTCTATCATCAAATGGAAAAGAATGTTGAGAGCTGGATAAATCTGTCACTGAAGGGAGATTACACAAGTGATATTAATTATGGCTTTAAGTAAATCCTCAAGATTAGATGTCCTCCCTGTAGAATTTTGTGCATAGCCTGGCTGTGCTTGGACTGGCAAGGTATTTGAGTGGGGGGGGGGGGTTGGTGAATGCGTCCATATAGCTTCAGCTAATTACCAAACAAGGAAGAAGATGCTTTCATGTTGTCGTGCCAGTTACAGGACAGTTGCATTATCTTCACCTCTTGATGCTTCCTAACTTGTGAATCTGATGACAGATTCCAACATCCATGAAACAGCGAGGCATCACTGCCATCAGAGCAAGGTACAAGGTAAGTCAGGAACTTTATATTTCAAAGTGTAGGAATCAAGACATGAGTGTGTATTTTCTGCTGACTACAATATTATAACTTCAGAGTGCCTCGAGGTGCATGAGGAAGTTCCAATCACTCCATGGTTTCCCTTAAGGTACAAATTGTAAAATTTTGCCAAAGTTGATGACAGCCATATTAATGAAGCTATGATCTAAACTTATTCCTCTTGATTAGCTATGTTTCACCAAATAAAAGTTTTTCAGCATGCAACAGCAGGTCATTTTGTGGTTTGTTCAGGATTTGGCAGTGCTTGGCTTTTCTGCTGGCACAATACACTTGGATGTAGAGAATACCTGCAGAGAATGGTGTGGCGTGGAGTTACTTATTTTGAGCCCTCCAGCATTTTGGCTTTGGGCCTCTCTTCGTTAAATGGATTGCTGCCTTTTATAGTGAGTCTTTGGCAGTCATCAATATCAATGATGTCATTTTCCAGCCCTTTAGGCTGCATGGAGGAACCTAGTGGGTAGTTCATGCTTATGGCATGGTAAAGGACTAAAGGCTGCTGACCACAATCCCAGAATAATGCTCAGATGTTGGTGCCTTAAATTTGATTATTCTCAGATTATCCGTACATGTGTTGCTGCATTTGTTGGAATCTTTTCTGTCACTTGTCAAAATATGCAATCATTTCAGATCATTCAGAAGAAATGCCCATGAATTCATGGTGTACAAAAGTTGAAATCTTAGACATGCTACTTAGGTAAAGGATCAAAGTGCTTGGGGGTCAGATATCAGGATTTGAAAAAGTCAGTAAATGTAAACATGCACAAAACTATAGGAAGTATTCAGAACAGTCTGCAGGGCTCAAAGGAAATCCTCTGTCACTGTGGGAGAAAGCAGACACCACCAGTCTGACTGTAGATTGAAGAATGAGCTATAAAACCTCTGTCCCTCTTGTCCTTGGGCTTTGCGCAGTTGCACCAGGCACCACATCCCCCCCACCCCACCACCAGCATGTGTTCCCGGTTACGCCTTCCTATCATGTTCACCTGAATCTCACCTGCTGGCTTGACATCACTATCACAGAGCATGAGTTGAAGGCCTGTCCTGGATCTCCACAGAGCTGCAATCCTTGATGCTGCTCTGCATTTCTTGAAGGGTCTTCAGAACTTGGTTTCTCCAGAAATGTGGAGCGCAGTGTCCCTTGGAGAACTCCATTGCAGTGCTGTAGCATTGGGGTAAGACAAGAGACACACCCTTTTTTTGGCACTAGCTGGCAGATGGCAAGATCTAAGATCCATTGTGAATGTTAGTGAATGGGTGAGCTTATTAATGTTAGTGTATGGGCGAGTGGATGAATGACTGAATAGGTAGGGGGGGTAGGTGGGTGAGGTAGGTAGGTAGGGCAGCAGTTGGGTGAAGGGTTGGTCGCGTTGGTGGGTAGCCTGGTCTGGTGGGAGGGGTGGTCAGATCAGGGGTTCAGTCAGGTTGGCGGGGGTGGGGGATGGGTAATCTGGTTGGGTTGGTGCGGGGGAGTAGTCGAGTCAAGGGGTGGTCAGGTGGGGATGGAGCGGGGAGTCGAGGTGGGTGCAGTGCTGGTTCAGTTCTGCAGTTGCCCAGGAGTTAGACTATGATTTTTCTGTCTAACATTTCCTGGGTAACTATCCAGATAAATCCCATGGAACAGTCCGAAGTTTCTGACTCTAACTCTGAGTCAGAGACATTCATAGAGGGCCCTGGCGATCAGGGGAATTGTCCATTGGAAGTTCAAATCTCCCGGGCAATACCCACAGAGGTCAGCCAGATCTGGACACTGGAATGTCTGGCCAATATTTTTTTTTAATAAGCCCTAAATAAAAGCACATGACAACCTTTTCCAGTTTTCATTTTTAAGTTTATCATCTCACTATGATGCCATTTAGGTATGAACAGAGCCAAACCTCGACCACTGAAGGTATTTGGCTGCCTTAGAAGTGACTGGAGTCATGGAATTGGGCAGCTTCCTGTCCCCCACTGGTGGGCAGATGCAACATTTTCAGCCTACATTCAACCGTTGACTGCCCATATTAGCACTTGTACCCACCTGTTGTATGGAAGTTAGATACCCTCCTCTTGACCCTATCAACCCTGGTGGAGTTAGCACCAATTGTAATCCCAATTTTAACTGCTTGGATTGCTTCCATAGAAAGTTCAAAACCATCATCTCTATTAGTGATAGTCGAGAAATATGGGGTCCTGTTGCGTTAATAATAAAAGGTACTTGCTAGTTGAATTAATTGGGTAACGGAAAATAGCCTTCTGGTTTTCTAACAATGATGAATGCTTTAAGAAAATGAATAAAAGGTTGTAACACGTAGAAGAACATGCCTGAGCTATATTGTACAGAGTTGCATGACTCACAGTTCAACTGTAGTTTTCTAGCACCTTAAGTTAGCAGGCCCCTGGGACTCGCTTGAGCTCGTTAAGGCTAGACAGCAGACTTTCAACGTGATTTCTTGAAACTTTTAATAGCTGGTCTTGCATTAAATCTGCTGAACTACAAATCAGCTTCAGAGTAATGTAGTACAGGTATTAAAAGAAACTAATATATCTAAGTCATTACAAAGCTCTCCAGAGTCCCTGAATTAGTACACTGTGATCTTGTAATATGTAAGTCTGTAATATACTTGATATTTTATGTGTGAGGCGAGGTATTTTCTATGGAAAGACAAAGATTTCAAAATGACATTTATGATTGTTGAAATTTATTTTGTGAAATATACACCAAGGAAGAAAAAACGGACTTTGCATTTAAATCATGCCTTTGATATCCTTGGGACATCCCAAAACCATTTTGAACCAGTGAAGTACTTTTGAAATGTCGTAATACAGGAAAATGCAACAGCCAATTTGCACATAGCAAGGCCCCACAATGAGCTGACAATAATGAGTTTATGCGTGTTTTACGTACATTTACAAATGACCTGTTTTATGATGATGTTTGAGGAAATAAGTATTGAACAGGGCTTCAGAAGAGTTCCCCCACTCGTTTTCAGATAGTGCTATGCGAGCTTTTATGCCCACGAGAGGATAAACAGGGCCTTTGTTTAATATTGCACCTGAAAGACTGAGGCCTGGATTTTCATTCCCAGGTCGGGAGCGCAGAGTCGGTATGTTTTCCAGCTTGGCGAACCCAACCCAGGAAAAAGGGACCCGGAAGTTGAGATTTTTGTTTGGGTGGTGGGGGCGGGCCTGGCTGAATTAGAAATCAGGCCGGCTGCCCCCGGAATGAGCGCGGAGGCTGTCGGGTGTGGAGGCAGGCTGGCCGGAAGGCCTGCCTCTGTGCACTGGCACTGTTTGAAAGATTGAGAAAAAAAAAACAATGAAGTATAAAACATTCCCCATCCCTCACCTTTCACATTCCCCATGCACCATCTGTGCCAACCTATGGACCTCCATGCCAACTTATGCCCATTTACCCATAGCCAGAATTTTTTTTTAAACACTTCAAAAAATTTAAAGGCAGGTATTTTAAATGCCTTGACATCTCCCTTTCACAGGTTGCTTTTGACAGGTCCTCTTGACGGAACTCTTTTACAGGTGCTTCTGACAGTTTTGACAGTTGATTTTGACAGGTCTGTTGACAGGTCCAATCAGTTGACAATAATGGGTTTATGCATGTTTTATGTACACTTATGCCTAATTTTAACAATTCCAAAGGGCACATGACCGACCCCAAAGGACACCTGATCTACTCCAAAGGGCACCTTACCTCCCTAAAAGTGTGCTGGGACCAGATCTAAAGGGGTATCTTACCTCTCCAAAAGGGTACCCTGGCTATCCAAATGAATCCACCAAGTTCAGATCAGCTCTTACCTGGTCTAATCTGCACACTTCAGGTTTCACACTCCTGGCCTACCAGAATCCCACTGTGCTGGAGGCAGCTGCGTGAACCCCGGTCCAACTTCATTCCCCCCCCCCGACCCGATAATAGGAAGTGCTGTGTTTAGGGGTGGTACTTAGGATTTTCGGGCTCGTCTGCCATTTTTGCCGCCACAGGGAGGCTGTATGTCCTGGCGAAAATTCAGGCCTAATTATCTGCTAATGGATCACTTATTGAAATGTCAGCCTAGCTTTTATCCATTCGTGGGACCTGAGCATCGCTGCCAAGGATTGCATTTATGGTCCAAAACTAATTGGCCTTGAGCCACCTTCTTGAACGGCTGCAATCCACATGGTGAAAGCGCTCCCTCAGTTACAATAGTAAAGGATTTCCAGGATTTTGACCCAGCGATGCTGAAGGAATGGTGATATGTTTCTAAATGGCGGTGTATGACTTGTAGGTGATGGGGTTTCATGTATCTTTTGCCCTTGTTTTTCTAGATGGTAGAGGTCATGAGTTTGTGGTGCCCTTGAAGAAGTCTTGTAGATGGTAAGCAGTGCAGTATCTGTACATGTAGCGGAGGAAATGAATGTTTAAGGTGGTGGACGAGTTTTCAGGTCTCTGGAGTATCTTCAATCCACAGCCTTTTAATCCGGAGACAAAATGCTTTGCTGCTAGAAACACAGCGGAAACATAGAGTTTGCACTTCACGTTCGTAGTTTCTGGGCCAGATTTTTGTCTTCAAAGTGGGAATTGAGAGTTGGGAAATTTCCTGACTGTGATCTTGCCTCCATTCTGGCAGTGCCCGGCCACTGTCTTTTCATTACAAGGAGGCAGGCATGGGCTACCAAAATCTGAGGTAGCCTGTGCTATTGCTTTCTGGGGCAGGCCCGAAGCGGCAACAGAGACAGCGTTTGGTGAGGTCAGCAAGTTAGAAGGTCTGCCGCAGTTTTTCTGGGAAATCAGCCTAGTTCTATTCATGGTTGTTAGGCCCTCTAGCCCTCACCCTCTCTCCTACTCAACCCCCTCCACCCACTCTCCATATACCCCCTCATATCATCTTCCTCTTCAGGCCCTCCATGTCCACCTGCCACCTCCATCTCCCCCACTCCACCCTCCCTCCCCCATATCTTTCCCCCTCATATCTCCTATGCCCCCTCCATTCACCCAATATGGTCTAGACACAGAATCAATGAGCTATATAAAAACACTGGCAAGTCTTTAAAATGCTCATGAAATGAAAATAACTGATATTCAAAAATCCTGTTGAAAAACATTGTGCCTCTTACCTGCTGATGAAACTACCAATCAAACAAAGCTAGCAATCTCCTTCAAGTTGTGTAAACACCACCACCCACCTCCCCAGGGTTGACCGATGGCTTCATTACTCTTGCTACCTGCACCCTTACCTTGGGGTGATAAAAATCGCGCAAGACAGGAATGGGGATGGGAACCCTGTAATTGGGTCCTGCCCACCATCTTTAAAGCCCTTTAGATTCCCTCTGACAAGGATGGAGGCATAAAAACCTGTGCCCCTGCTTTGTACTTTCTTTGCTTACTCAAGTGTAAAAAAAGCATGGTTAGTCAGACATTTGAAAAAGCTTTGGAAAGTCAATGGGAACACACCAGACCCTGTTGCTCCCATCAGGAATATGATGAAAAGAAAACTCTACCTGCCTGGATTGGTGCATTTGTAACAACCATTAAGAAGCTCGACACTATCCAGGACAAAACAGTCTGCTTGATCACAGTCAAAGACAAAGCTGTCTAGGAAGGCTGGCTGACAGGAAACCACAAACTCACTGGTAAAGTAGCAGGGGTGGAAGCAGGAATGCTGTCAGCCTGAGGCAGGAAAACAGGTTTGTGTTCCATGGAGCCACTGTCTCTCTCTCAGGGTGGCACTTCGTTAATCCTACTGACAGAGATGCTGGACTGCTGTGATGCCCGAGAAGTAACACTGGTACCCAGAGCCACATTGGCAGCACTCTGACCTTCGACTAATCTGTTTGTGCTGCAGAGCAAGCTGTGACATCAGCCATCAGATACTGCATCATGGTTAGTTTCAGAGATGTGCTGGTGGAGGTGACCATCTGTTCCATGTTTAGAAAGTTGGGGCTCCAAGCTCTGTGCAAAGCTCTGTTCTCGGTTGGCGCTGGATTACTCTGTGCTCCTTGCTATTGTGTGGTGAAACCTTTCTGGCAAGCTTTACGAGTGTACCCCAGACATTTGGCTATGTATATCTGTTAGCTCCCTTCTGTAGACTGCCGCATCAAAGTCATCTGACTGCTCTGCCACAGAATTAGAGTGGGACCTTACCCTCTGACCCGCCTTTAAAATCCTGGGAAATTAATTGCTAAAGTTCATCCTGCCGTCAGGAAATTGATTTTTGGTCTCACGCCAAATTAAGTTCCCCTGCACACCAAGCTTCCCACTGCTGGCAGAGCCGGAAGACTTGCCCATAATGGGGGAGAAATATTTTAGCAACCAAAAGTACTGATATGCTGTTGATTTTGCATGTGCTGTTCCATACAAACTTATTTGCAATCTCAGTCACCTGGCTGAAGGAGATGCTGCAGAGGGGCCATAGTATTTCTCCCATAGGAAGAGAAGAAAATCTGAAGCGAGCTATTATAGACCCTTTTCAAACACCTCCCAGGGACTGGCTATGGAACAGCATTGAAGGCACTCCAGAAGCTTGTTTCTAGCCTGCCTACCATGGTCAGGAAAGCTTAGAGTCCTTACATGACAGCATCGGTAAGTGACCACCGTACAGTCATTGTGGAGACGAAGCCCCATCTTCACATTGAGGATACGTTGTGTTATGTGGCACGACCACCGTGGTAAATGGGATAGATTTCAAACAGATCTAGCAACTCAAGACTGGGCATCCATGAGGCGATGTGGGCCATCAGCAGCAGCAGAATTGTACTCGAACACAATCTGTAACCTCATGGCTCAGCATATCCCCCATTCTACCATTACCATCAAGCCAGGGGGTCAACCCTGGTTCAATGAAGAGTGCAGGAGGGCATGCCAGGAGCACCACCAAGAATACCTAAAAATGAGGTGTCAACCTGGTGAAGCTATAACACAGGACTACTTGTGTGTCAAACAGCATAAGCAGCAAGTGATAGACAGAGCTAAGCGATCCCACAACCAACGGATCAGATCTAAGCTCTGCAGTCCTGCCACATCCAGTTGTGAATGGTAATGGACAATTAAACAACTCAATGGAGGAAGAGGCTCCACAAATGTCCCCATCCTCAATGATGGAGGAGCCCAGCACATCGGTGCAAAAGATGAAGCTGAAGCATTTGCTACAATCTTCAGCCAGAAGTGCCGAGTGGATGATCCATCTCAGCCTCCTCCGGAGGTCCCCAGCATCACAGATGCCAATCTTCAGCCAATTTGATTCACTCCACGTGATATCAGGAAATGGCTGAAGGCACTGGATACTGCGAAGGCTGTGGGCCCCGACAATATTACGGCAATGGTACTGAAGACTTCTGCTCCAGAACTTGCTGCGCCCCTAGCCAAGCTGTTCCAGTGCAGCTACGACATTGGCATCTACCTGGCTACATGGAAAATTGCCCAAGTATGTTCTGTACACAAAAAATAGGACAAATCCAACCCAGCCAATTACCGCCCATCAGTCTACTCTCGATTATCAGTAAAGTATTGGAAGGGGTCATCAACAGTATTATCAAGCGGCACTTGCTTAGCAATAACCTGCTCAGTGACGCCCAATTTGGGTTCTGCGAGGACCACTCAGCTCCTGACCTCATTACAGCCTTGATTCAACCATGGACAAAAGAGCTGAGCTCCTGAGGTGAGGTGAGTGTGACTGCCTTTGACATTAAGGCTGATTTGACAGAGTGTGGCATCAAGTAGCCTAGCAAAACTGGAGTCAGTGGGAATCGGGGGGGAAAACTCTCCGCTGGTTGGAGTCATACCTTGCACAAAGGAAGATGGTTGAGGTTGTTGGAGGTCAGTCATCTCAGCTCCAGGGTATCACTGCAGGAGCTCCTTAGGGTAGTGTCCTCGGCCCAACCATCTTCACCTGTTTCATCAATGAGCTTCCTTCCATCATAAGGTAGAAGTGGGAATGTTCGCTGATGATTGTGCAGTGTTCAGCACCATTCATGACTCCTCAGATACTGACGCAGCCCATGTCCAAATACAGCAAGACCTGGACAATATTCAGGCTCGGGCTGACAAGTGGCAAGTAACATTCGCACCACACAAGTGTTAGGCAATGACCATCTCCAATGAGAGAGAATCCAACCATTGCCCCTTGATGTTCAATGGTATTACCATCACTGAATCCCCCACTATCAACATCCTGGGGGTTACCATTGACCAGAAACTGAACTGGACTAGCCATATAAATACTGTGGCTACAAGAGCAAGTCAGAGGCTAGGAATCATGCGACGAGTAACTCACCTGACTCCCCAAAGCCTGTCCACCATCTACAAGGCACAAGTCAGGAATGTGATGGAATATTTCCCACTTGCCTGGACGAGTGCAACTCCTACAAAACTGAAGAAGCTGGACACCATCCAGGACAAAGCAGCCCACTTGATTGGCACCTCATCCACAAACATTCACTCCTCCACCACCGACGCACAGTAGCAGCAATGTGTACCTACTACAAGATGCACTGCAGGAATTCACCAAGGCTCCTTCGACAGCATCTTCCAAACACATGACCACCACCATCTAGAAGGACAAGGGCAGCAGATAGATGGGAACACCACCACCTGGAAGTTCCCCTCCAAGTCACTCACTATTCTGACTTGGAAATATATCGCTGTTCCTTCACTGTCACTGGGTCAAAATCCTGGAACTCCCTTCCTAACAGCACTGTGGGTGTACCTACACCACATGGACTGCAGCAGTTCAAGGGCAATTAGGGATAGACAATAAATGCTGGCACAGCCAGCAGAGCCCACATCCCATGAAATGAATAAAAACAAACATAGGGAAACCAATGAATTATCTGAAAAATAAATAAAGGGAAATAGTTCTAAGTGAAAGAAGAAAGGAATGATTTTCAAAAAAAAGCAAAATTATTTTTCATATCAGTAAATAATGTCTTGCAATTATCCCACATTATATTTTTCCTTTTATGAGCTTATGAACTGTAATGTTTTTATTTCTTCTTTCCTCTTCTAAAGCTGTTGACTTACTCTGGACTATTGCACAGATACGACCAGTCTACCAGTATCTTGCTGAAATGCCGTTTATTTGTATGAGATAGTATTTCCTCTCTATCACAGACCTTCCCTTTTGCTCTTTCCTTCCATTCCCCTTTCCCTGCCTCTTTGTTTAAAAAAAAACTATTACATCTCTAACTTTTTATGTTTTGAAGCATCAAATTTAAACTTTAATTCTGTGGGCTGAATAATAAGGCTGGGTGGGCTTAAAAAGGGCCCAGGGGGTCTTCTGCCCCTCATTGGAGAGAAAGTCCTGCCCTCTGGAGCTTCCAGCCAATCTGATTGGTCAGCAGCCCCATCAGTCCTGGCAGCGCCAGGAGTGCATTAGTGGCCAATGCCGGGACTGCAAGAAGAGGAGTAAGAAGACCCAAGGATCCCGAAGCCAGTAAGTCTGGGGTCTTGGGCAGGGAGGGGGCATGGAGATGGCAGGGGTTTTGAGTTTAAGGCTGTGGACGGGTAGGAAGGGGCGGGATTCCATCTTAGGTGGGTCACCCTCCCCCGGCCAATCGACAAAGGTCAGCCTCCAAAAATCAAACCCCCCTTTCCCTTTGATGGATGTAGTTAAAAATTGGGCTAAAAAGGGCAACATATTATCAAGGTCAATTGGCTTGGTAACAAACCTAATTGACCCTCGATTATCAATGCAAATATGGTGGGTGGGCTGCTGATTTCAACGTCCCCTGCCCATCCCCCTTCCCTCGTATTATTGGGGTGAGCTTGGCGGTGGGTGGGGTGGGTACCTGCCCTATTTTACGTGCCACCCCCCCCCCCCCACCCGCCAGAAACACTACCTGTGGGGTCATGCTAAATGCAGCCCATTGCTCCACGGATGCTGCCTGAGTATTTCCAGCATTTTCTGTTCATATTTCAGATTTCCAGCATCTGCAGCATTTTATTTTTGTTTTGAGAGTATTTGCCAAAGGTTAATTACAGAGCCATCATAAGGCCCTTTTTCATTTGCTCCAAAAAGCTATTTCAGGACTTGTGTTGTCAGCATTGTTGCCATATATAAACCTGCTGGCTTCTACTTTTTCTTGGGTTCCCATGTGCTGCTGTTGCTATGATTTCACTCATCAGTCTGATAAAGATGCTAATTAATTTAACGAGACTGTGTGCTGGTGTCATCTTACAAAATAGCCCCTGACTGTTGCCTTGTTCCACAGTGATGTGAGCAGGTAGCATAATGTAGTTTATGCTTAGATTGCTCCACAAATATAGTCAACAATGACAACACAAAACTTGTATAAGTTACCCAGACAATAATAGAAGCTAATAAAATCTCAGTGAGATATGTGTGGGCAGATTTCCTCTGGTCATTATATGTTAACAATGCAATAAATATATTGGGAAAATGTCCTATATTCTGCATTTCATGTGGAACCATAAAATTGTTATTAAAGTACAGGTTTATGATTCAGCTAGAAATAGCAGTTAGAGAAAATGTTAGCATTATGTTTGCAATGTTGCTGACACACAGCGACTTGAACAGAATTCTAATGTTTCTTTTTTTTCCCCATTGTCTACATTGAAGTGTTGAGATGGCCTGAATAGAGTTTGTATAGCAAAGCACCAATGTTACATCATTAGCAAAACCAGTAGCAAATTATTGATGTGAAGGTTCCAAATCAATTCTAGTCTGCTGTACTGCCGGCTGCTGCCATGCTTCCAGGGAGCAAAGGCAGAGAATCAAGTTTGCAGTAGTTGAGTACAGCTTCACTAGTTGAATCTCGGAATAAATCCTGTGAAGAATTATTATAGTTATGGTACTCAAGTTCTAAAAAGTGGGCCATGGTGTCAACTTTGAAGTTCAGTTGCTAAATACTGTATAATGTATCCTGTATATTGATACAGCCTGCACAATTATGCAGTACTGGAGTGTAAAGGTTAATTCAGCAATGCCTTGCCGCAAGCAGTCTGCAATGTTCAAGGTCATCGTGGGTCAGAGAATTGGACTACAATGTTATCTCCAAACTGTATTTCTGTTCATGGCCCCTCCAATGGGAGGGCAGGATTGTTGAATTTACCCAATAGTGCTTATTGAATTAGCCTGTACAAATACTTTTCTCCTCAGTCGACCGAAGGCTAAGCTGGCACATTGGAGGTGGTGATGAATGTCGTCATCTATGTCTGCCTTCGTCAGGAGGAGGCTCAAGTTACAGAAAATGGCCCAAGTTTTCTAGGATCTCGCTGATGATCTTAATTGAGATGGGGGATGGTGGTGCTGAGGAAGGAGGTATTTTGCCGTGGGAGCTGGTTGGAAGAGGACCTTAGGTTCTGGGTGTTCAACATAAGGTCCATTTTCTCAAATGCTTTCTGATTGAGTGCATAAAATAGTGTCTTTTACATACTGGAGCTCAACGACTAAAATTGGAGTGATTTTGTTTTTGGATTGAAGACGGCGTAAATTGATCCTGACATTTTCATCAGACTGTTTATCTTGTTAGAGAGGACAAGGACCTCTCATATGCTTTGGAGAAGGACCTGGGGCTCAGAGTATTTGAGGACCAGGGTCTTAAACCAGGATTAAGGTCATGGTTTAGTGGGCAACAATGATCCCCATGCTCCTATATGCTTAGGAGACTTGGATGGCCTACAGCAGGCACCGCAAAGCCACTGGAGAAGTAGCACCAGCAGTGTCTTTGCAAGATTCTCCAAATCCAGGGGCAAGATAGGTGGTCCAACAACACTGACCTCTCCCAAGCCAACATGCCCAGCATTGAGGCGCTAATCACTCAAAACCAGCTCCACTGGGCGGGACATGTTGTTTATATGCCTGATAGCAGACTCCCAAAACAGCTGTTCTACTCTGAACTCATGGCAGGAAACTCCCATTAGGACAGTGGAAATGCTTTAGGGACTGAGGAGGTCAAACATAGCCACTGACTCATGGGAGATCCAGGTTTGTGACCAACCAAAACAGAGAATGTTTATTCAGGAGGCACTGAAAGGCTTCACTGGGAATTTGCAGAGATGAAGTTGAGGCGAGGGAGGGAGCACACAAACCTCCAAACAACACATACCCAACCCTTCAAGCACCACCTGTCCGCATGTGGCAGTGTCTTCAGATCATGCACTGGACTTGTCAGTCATTTTAGGACCCATCAAATTGGGCAAGTCATTCTTGATCTTGAGAGACTGCCTAAGAAAAAAAAGTCTGTACAAAAACGGCGGGTGTAAATGAGGAGCAAAACCAACATCCGATATTGAACCAGGCTGTTTTTCAAGAGTGTCTGCAGGCCACCTATATAAATTTCAAATATAGAATTGAGGAATCTTTTTGCCAGTTTTAAGCCCCCTCTACCAAATTGGGCATCACAGGCCATAGCATGGGTTGTAGAGCAGAGAGGAAGTTGGGCTGTTGCTACTGACAGGCAAGCAGCCCAGAATTCATCTTTTTAAAATGGGCAGACTACCTCTGTGCAACAAACATTGTCAGCTCACCTGGAAAATGTGAATGAGTCTCTAGGGTCAGCCTTGGGCCTACTTTTTAGGCCATGCAAGGCAACCATATCAGGCCCAAAAGCAGGCATTATTGAATCTTCACCCTGATGTTTATCAAGATCAAATAATTTCACTTTGTTTTGAGTCACTTTTTCAATTACTTACAATGCTCACAAATTTCTTATGTTGATTATAATGTTGTATCATTTTGAATAGACCTGTTGCAGTAAGTTGCACCTCTGGGTTTAGATGATCCTATTTAACTGCTTGAACTTTGAGGCTGTGATCAATAATGTTATCTTTAATCTAATACTACCTCACAGCATGCTGCCTGTAATGGAAGGGGTCCTTTCCCCCAACCACCTCCCCAGTGAACAATAGGAATTGGCAGAAATTTTGATTTACATGTATGTTACAGTAGTACTCCAGCCACAAGATTGAAGTAAAGCGCAAGTAGCATAAATATAAATGTAATTGTTCTTGAATTGTGAAGTTGATTTATGTGAGATAGGAGATTGCTGTTAGTGAGCTTTGCAATGAGACAACTTCTCATGCAAGGCTTTATCTTGTGGGAATTCTGACAGTAATCAGGAAAACATGATTTAACTATAGATGATGGAGATTTCATTGTAGCATTGTTACTGTGGTGCACGCTAGAGCCAGTTTCAAAATCAGTATAATGATGTTGAAATAACAATTTGTGTGTTTGCATCAGGCCAATAAAAAGATAAAGGATTCCATCACAATGCTTATTAGCCTTTTGTGGTGCATTGCTAACTATGTGTGTTCTAAGTCCAATGACAGAGAAAAAGCACACAAGCCATTACATTTTAACAGTATGATACTTAGTTCATCAAATCACAACACACTGATCATTTCTGTCACCACCACTGCATCGCGGTGTTACACAGCTCAAAATGCTGTCTCCAAACAGAACTCAAACTTGGAAGGACAAATTCTGTAAGTGTGCTTGGTCTTTTTCAAGCGGACACAGGATTGTCATTTCACAAACTCACCATTATACTTTACTGAAATCCTAGTGGCAACACTGCTAATTTTTCAATTTCAGTGTTTGTTGTTTTTCCTTCTCTTTCTACAGTGCTAGAACTGGTGAATGTCAGTTTCAGGAAAACAGTTCACGGTTTTGAACTTTCTGTGTGGAAGTTGCACAGGAATGCCGTCAAAATCCATTCAAATCTTGACAGAAGATTTCTTTCCCCACATCTGCTATGCAGTTGTGGAATTCAGGTTTGACAAATATAAGCACTTTGAGAGAACTCAAATTTGTATGAAAGTGGGCCATTCGTCATGTGCAGATTAGAAAATCTAGGAGTAAGCTTTAGTATCCTGTAAGCTTGAGGAGTGCACAGTTCACACATACAACAGAGCAAGAAGGGGAATGCACCTTACGAAGCTGGGTCTCTTTTCATTGCCCTTAGATTCCTGGGGATCCTCAGGGAGGATATCTGAGGTGCTTTTGCCCGAAGCAGGCGCAAGTGTGGGGCAGTCATAAAAATGAGGTGGGAGGACCATATTTGCTACCCCTCCAGGTATACTGGACATCTTCAAGATACAGAAGGCACTTAGAAGTAGCAGGCTGTAGGCCTTCTGCCCAGTTATGTTTATATTGGTAGATCTGGACAGAGCTTGGGTGTTGGGATACTTACTCGAAAAAGGGCATGGATCGGAGCTGGTAGACTTTCTCTTCAGTATTTGGACAGAAATCACGGGAACCCCTGTGATCAGCAGCCATTGCTGCTATACTTAAGCCCCTCATACCTGCGTCAATGGCTGGATTTCCACCTCCAATTCTGGGTGCAAATACTGTCATGGAGCAGTACTATCCCGTGAGCATATGCATGCCCTGAAACTGGAAATCCAGGTAGGTTCAGGTGATTTCAAGTATAGCGCTCTTCAAGTGTACTCTGAATTCTTTGTGTTCAGATTGAAGGGAGGGTGAAAAAAAAATCACTCGGCAAATATTCACAGTATTCTGTGGGAGCTTTGCAGTTATGTACTTTGAGGTACATTTTTGTATTTGACATGAACTTTCCTTAAATTATAGCATTGGATGGAATTTTGAACTTCAGTAGTTGCATGAAAGTGGCAGTATCCGATCAGCTGTCGATTTACATCTGCAGAAGTTGAAAGTTCTGCCCTTTATGCTTCAACTTATTTTTTTGTTGGCATCATAACAGTCGAGACCTGAACTTCATCTGAATTATAATTTGTGTTGGGGAAGTTGTAAAATTTTGTAGTTCCATCAAATTGGACTAAACTCAGGTAGCGAATTAAATAATCCAAATAGGTCCAAATTCAGGTTTCTTTTGTTTATGGTTCACTACTTAACCCTTTCTGTATATGATTTTTGTTTTCTCTTTGTACATATCGGTGTTTGTACTTGAGCAGAAAGATTGAACTCGGGCTGCTTGTCTACTTTTAATCTGGATTTAGTTTATTTAGTTTGAAGAAAAAGGTTTGGGACACTCAAATGCAGACCAACCACATCACACAACCCGCCCCCAATCTCTCATCCTCCGCTGGATGTCAAAGAGCATAAAGAGTGAGATAAGAGCAGGGGGGTGGAAGGAAGTATGTCAGGCGCCAAGAACTCAATGCTTCAGAAAGTCCAGAGGAGTATATAAAGTGCATGGGGTGAAATTAGAAAGGAAATGAGAAAGCAAAGATGGGGCATGAAAAGATATTGACAAGTAAGATCAAAGAAAATGCAAAGATATTTTATAAATACATGAATAGCAAAAGGATAAATGAGGAAAGAGTGGAGTCAATAAGAGCCCAAATAAGATAATACATATGTGTGGAGGCGAAGGTGACACGTGTATGTGGAGGCAGAAGACACACACTTGATTCTTAAAAAAAACTTAGTCTACTTTCACATAAGAGGAGGATGAAGCAGATATTGTAGCTGTAGAGGAGTAGTGTGAAATGTTGAATGATTTAAACATAAGGGAGGAAATATTAAAGTGTTTAGCACCCTCAAACCTAAAAGTGGACAAAGCACCAGGTCGGGATGAAATGTATCCCAGGCTACTGAGAAGCAAGGGAAGAAATGGCGGAGAATCTGACCATTATTTTCTAATCCTCTCTGACTACAGGTGTGTTAGAACACTGGGGGAACTGCCAACATTGTACCATTGTTTAAAGTGGGAGGAAGAGATAGGCAAGGTTAATTCTGGGCTGATTAACCTAACCTTGATGATGGGAAAAATTATTAGAAAAAGTTGAGAGAGACAGTATAAGTTGTCATTTAGAAAGTCATTTAATCAAAGACATTCAGCATGGATTTATTAAGGGAATGTCGTATCTGACTAACTTAATTGAGTTTTGTGAGGAGGTAACAAGGAGGGGTGATGAAGGTTGCACATTTGATGTAGTCAGCTTGGATTTTAGCAAGGCCTTTGACAAGGTCCCACATGACAAACTGATCAAAAAATTAAAAGTTCATGGAATCCAAAGGAGAATGGCAAGTTGGATCCAAAATTGGCTTCCTGTGAATAAAGGTTGGTCCCAGTTGGACTCTGCAGGGCTCAATACTGGTGTACCTTGGTATATCTCAATGATTTAGACTTAATTGTGCTCCATTACAATAGTTGTAGAACTATTTTCATTACCTTTATTTCAATACAACTAAAATCAGGTGGGTTCTATGAAGGGCAGGCAGTGCAGGTTACTGACCAGGTGGCTAAGTTGAAAGGCAGCCACCATCGAGTTCAGTCAGTAAGTCACAATTGTCTTTGATATGTTACCTGATCTCAGCTCAGGCATTGGTATGGGGACTACAAATAGGCTCAGCGCCATTGAGTTGAAAAGAACTTGCCCAAGATTTTAATTCCTGGTCGCTAGACAGCAAGCTCTGCTGGAGGTTTGTACCTTCGGATATCATGTCAGGACAGGATAGAGCTCAGTGGTTGAATTACCTGAGAACGCTCACATGTGAGTAATGGACAAAGCAGTTATAGGATATAACTGCAGGGAAGAATCAATTCTTTCAAGGAAGGAGCTGGAGAAGAAAGGCAAGAAAAGAAAGGTATGATCAAGAAAATGCCAGCACAAGTTTCACATTTGTGTTTTATAGACAATTGACCCATGAAGCAGTCACAGTGCACACTAATTAATTTCAAAGCAAAGATTGATGTGTAGCATGTCTCCAACAATTCTGATAATTGCAGAAAGTGTTTTGCCGAAAGACCTTTTTTGCACCTGCATCACTTAATTGCTAAGGGATGATTTCATCGAAGTGTTCAAGATATTAAGGGGAACACATAGGATAGGTAGAGAGAAATTCTTTCTGCTGGTTGGGGAGTCGAGGACTGAGGAACATTATCTAAAAATTAGAACCAGACCTTTTGAGGAGTGAAATTGGGATGCAAAGGGTGGTAGAATTTTGAAACTCCTTTTTTTTTAGTAAATAGCAATCGATGCTAGTTTAATTGTTAATTTTAAACCTGATAGATTTTCATTATCCATAGGTATTAAGGGATAAGGGAGCAAATATGTAGTTAGCTTGCAGATCGGCCATGATCTTATTGAATGCTGGAACAAGCTTGAGGGGCTAAATGGATTACTCTTGTTTCTATGTTTCTAGTGACAGGTGAGAATTTTGAAAATAATATTAAGCAAAAATCATCTTTCACAAATGCAAGTTATACAAATTAAAACTTCCCAAATGATGTTATGAAAGTGACATTTTAATTTAAAAAGGTTTCTAGTAGGTGGTAAGCATGTTTGCACATCAGAACAAGGTTTAAAAATTCAAATGTTTAGGGAGTGCAAAATGTTTGCTTTCAATACATTTAGTCATAATGGCTGAATTGCAATTAATGAATTACAGTATTTTTAACTTTGAAGGAAACTAGCTGCATGTCTGTGGTTTGTGGTTTCCTGTATGATAGTCTCATAGGGATTTAATTTTTATAATGTGACCTAGTAATGCATCAGAAAATCCTAGAATAATATAAATTACTAAATCCGATTAAGAGAACCTTGTAACCTGTCACAAATTATAGTCATAACACATATGAAATATAGTTATTGTTAAGCAAAATGACAGATGTAATGTATGTACACTTTCTAGTTTGTCAAGCCAGGGCATATAATTGTTACACATTCCTAAACTGGCTTTTCATCGATGTCTGAATTAACCCAGTCCCAGGTTTCTCCATTTAATGAGGGTAATTAACAATTTTTTGGAACTACAATGTAGCGTAGTCAGCATTTGAAAGAGAAAATGGGTTAATATTTTGGTTATATTTCCAGCATCTCTTTGTTTAGTTCAAGTTTTGAAAATAATTGTGGATGCCATCTCTGAGCAGTTACTATGCATTGCATTTATCTGAGTGATCCTATAGAAAGGCAGGCGCCAAAAGCAATAATGTCGGGACAACATTGATGCCTACCTTTCAATGCTTGCATTACAAGGAAGTAGAAGACCTTAATACAAAAGCAAAATACTGCAGTTGCTAGCATTCCAAATTAAAAACAGAAAATGCTGGAAATACTCAGATTGGGGAGCATCTGTAGGGTGAGAAACAGAGTTAATGTTTCAGGTCAATGACCTTTCGTCGGACCTAGAAGGGCCTAGTACAGTTATGATTTCTGGCAGCTGTCTGGAACCCCTCTACATATAAACCACCCCTAACCCCTCGATTAGATTCCAGTCCAGTTTTTCTGATTTATATTTGTAAAGATAAGGAACCTATAGGTTACATGGCCCAGTCACACTGCTGATGCAGATCCTTGCATCGGGAAAATGGGATGAGGATTTAAAATGATCAGCCTCAGAAGCCTGACCCTGCAGGACTAAGCAAACTCCAGCCTTCAGGCCTTTTGGCTCCTGTTGGAGGACAGCAGCAAGAATGACTCTAGGCCCAAAGATCCAAGGGATCGAAGCTGCAAAAGAGTGGGGGTGGTATTTATCTTCTCTGGCCTCCCTTGTCTCCATTATGGCTCAATACTAGCTTCTCCAGGTGTCCCTGGAAATGAACATCATCTTTCTGTCATCCCAAGAGGTTAGTGAGGCAGGAAGGCGAAAACACCCTTGAGTACCCTGTTCCAGTGTCTTTTGCAGGTCCAGGCTCATCCCTATCCAGGAAACCCATCAAAAGCCAGGATCAACAAAATGAAGCTGGAGACCCAGGCTGACCAATTGTCCCGGAATTTATGGGTCTGTCCCATAATTGAGGCGAGTGACCCGTGTCCCCGTTCGTATTGTGCCAGGACAGTGGTTTTCACGTATCTCCACCTTATAGAGCCCCCCATAGCTTAATTTGATAAGTGATGGACAGGATTTTGCATTTTGGGTTGGTCCCAGACATCAGGATCAAATGGGCTCTCGACTCTGCACTCGGTTGGGAGCTGCCGTCACCCAGCAGTGATTTTCTATGAATTGGCCAGTCAGAGGAGCTTCCATATGCCATTACTGGTAAAGGAGAGGGTGCCTCCATCTTGAGGCACCCTCTCAGTAACTAGCAAATTTTGAATTCAAGAGTGGCCCGGTCACCGTTGTGGAGTAGCATCCCCTCCACAGGGTGGCCTGCTGCACCTGTGGCCATGTAGGCGGGAGAGCTGCAAAGCCTTCCTGGAGCGCTGGGCCCATGTCTGTCGTCAATTGGCCGCCTCCAGGCAGCTGGCCTATTCCAGATTGGGGGGGGTGCCGGCAAGCTGACTGGAAAATTCCAGTCAACCTCTGTAAATTGACCTTAATTGGCTTTCTTGCTACTTGCGAATTGATGACCTTTCTGCCCCCGATACCGCCTCTGGGAAAATGGCCTGGAGGCAGGTTGGGACTGGCAGACTGGTATGTTGGCTGACAGCATGAAATTATGTGCCCACCCTCCTCCATTCCTGCCTCCATAATGGGACAAAAATTCAGCCTGATGTTTCTGTGACATTAAAGTTAAATCCTGCAGCAACGCAGATAATTTTTTAAGTAGCAGAATTACCAAGCAAAAGACAAAACTTAATTTCTTTTAAAGCTGCTAACATTGTTGAATTCCCTATAGTTGTGTTTGAAAGTGATTTGTGAGGGGATGAGAGGGCGATAGATTTGGTAACTTCTTTAAAGGGCCGAGTCCATACAGATATGTTCTTACAATTTTTTTTATCTTGGCATTAGGATTTCAGTAAAATTAAATGGTGTAAAATAATAATAAACTCATTGGGCAGAATTTTGCCCTCGATGGGCGGGTGGGCCCTACCAACTCGGCGGCGGGCATTGCAGCCGATTGCCGCCTCTGAAACGGGCCCCGCCGCCATTTTAAGTGGGCAGGCCAATTAAGGCCCGCCCAGCGGGCTACCTGATGGGAAGCGCTATGTACTTCCTGTGCTGGGGTGGGGGTGGGGGGGATTCCCCAACTGTCAGAGTGCGCTTTTTCACACATGCGCACGGAAGAGCGCACATCTCCCTGAGGCAAAGTGCTGCCTCAGGGAGATCGCTGAAAGGCTGGCAAATATAAAAAATAGAACAATAAAAAATTCATTAACATGTCCCCCTCATGTGAAAATGTCACACGAGATGGGACATGTTAATGAAATAAACAAAAACTTTATTAAACGTTTTTAAAGCCGCTATCAAACCTCATCCCGCCACTGGATGAGGTTTGTACAAAAATCACCTACCTGCCTGCCGAGCTGAAGTTCACACGGGCCCCTCAAAATCGTCGATGATTGGCAAGTTAAGGGCCTTAACGAGGCCTTTAATTAATGGCGGGCGCGTGTCCCACTGCATAGCACGCCTGCCGCCAAAATATTGCGATGCTGTGCGCTGACATCGGGACGCGCGCACGACATTTTAAGTGCAGGCGTGCAGGGTCCATTATTAGAATTAAAGTTTAGAAGGAAAAATCTATCAATGGAGCTGGAGAGAGCATTTTAAACTGTTATCACTCCATAAAATACTGGCAGCCACAGGCCTGTTACCAGTGATAAAATGATAGAGTCATAGAGGTCTACAGCACAGAAAAATGCCCTTCGGCCCATCAAGTCTGTTCCGGTCAAACAAGTACCTAACTATTCTAATCCCATTTCCCAGCACTAGGCCCATAGCCTTGTATGCCATGACATTGCAAGTGCACATCCAAATACCTCTTATGAGGGTTTCTGCCTCTACTACCCTTTCAGGCAGTGAGTTCCAGATTTCCACCACCGTCTGGGTGAAAAAAAATCTTCCTCACATCCCCTCTAAACCTCCTGCCCCTTACCTTAAATCTGTACCTCCTGCCCCTTACCTTAAATCTGTGCCCCCTGGTTATTGATCCCTGGTTTGATGAGATCAAGTTGGGGCCACTATTCAAGTGTGCCACTTTGAGAGTATATTGAACAACACCAAAGCATGCGTATTTCAGTGTGATTTTTCTCACAGTACCAACAAGCATAGTGACAGCTTGAAAATCATATAATAAATATTAAGCGGGAGCGAAGGAAGGGCAGTGGGGGAAGAATGGGACAGTGAGTCTGGGGGAGGGTTCTGCTGTCTTTTCACTTTGTCTGTTCACTTTAAAGCCTGTGCACACCCCCAGTATTCAGGGGGACAATTCTGCCTGGGTCTGTCCCCCTCCAGAATCATGCGAGCGCAGGGAGGCATCAATCTTTGCCATGGTCCTTGTGAGCCATGAGTGAGAAGCCTCCCATGCACACTGCACCTTTGCCTTCACAGCCTTTTTAATACAGTCCTCTTTGCCCAGTCAAGACGACATGCTGGGGTTCCCCTTCAGTGGTCCAGTTGAGCTGAGCTGCAGCTCCGCCCACCTGAAGTCCGTCCCCCCCCACCGGTCTGTGGCATTCATTGATGAATGCTGGGGGCCAAAGCAGGGGAATTGGTGGCATGTTGGAACAGTTACAATTAAAGGGAGCAATGGTATATTGTAGGGTGGGAGGGTGAGGATCCTGCAATGACAGGTGAAAGGGCGGTTGGGTTGTTGGCGGGGAGGCAAAATGAAATGCAGATCTTTGGGGTGGGAAGAACAGAGGGGAGGTGTGCATTGGAACAGTATCTGCTTGTTGGGGAGTAAGGGGACGTGGACATTCATTGTAATGGGCCAAAGAGTGATGGGGGTGGGGTTCAGGGGTGATCGTGGTGAGGTTCACAGTCACACGTGGAATGGGGGGGTAGGTCAATGGTGATGGGGGGAAGATGTGAGTAATGGAGGGGAGGGTAAAAGGTACTTGAGCGAGCCTCAAAGGACACATGCACCATGGCTGCTCCAGACCTACCCAGAGCCTCGAAGGCTTGATATGGAAATGCTGGATGTAGTTGGGTCATCGAGTGGGCGGAGCTGCAGGTTTACTCAACTGGACAACTGAAAGAGAAGCCCAGCTTGCCATTCTGACTGGGCAAAGGCGATTGTATCGCAAAGGCTGTGAAGGGGAGAGGAGCAGCGTGCATGGGAGGCTTCTCGCACATGGCTCGCTAGGGTCCTGGCAAAGGTCGATGCCTCCCTGCGCTCGCATGACCCATAGATCCAGGTAGGGTTGTCCCCTTGAATATAGGGGGTGTGCACAGGCTTTAAATCAAACAGACACAATGAAAAGACACCAGACCTCCTTAAAGTGCAACTGTACATATAGTAACAAGTGTGCATCAATAATGAACAATGAGAGTGCACCCGCGCTACCATCGTGTGATCAGTATTTCTTTATTTTATGTTTTCTGCCACTGCGTCTAGTTGCTCCCCTGACATCCACAGCAGGGTTGAAGGCAGCCTGCTCACCTCTATGCCCTGTTGTCTTTGATGACTTTGGCGGGCGTCCTCTGGACCTTCAAGGCCTGGAGGGCCCCGGCATAGTTTGGCTCTCCTGCTCTGGGGCAGGTGCACCCTCTGCAGTCCCAGAGGCTGGAGCTGATGGGGTCCCAGACAATGGGGAATCCGAATGGCCAGGCAACATCAAACAGTCCTGAGTGGAGGCCACAGGGATGTCCGCCTGATGCTCCTCCTCACTTTGGGTGCCTGAGGGCCCTATCCTGACTCCCTGAGGGAACAGGGCACTGGAGACAGATTGAGGTGCCCCCTTCCCCCCCTTCACGTAGCCACCTCAAAAGCTCGCTCATGGCTATGGCAATGGAGTGCAGGTTTGCATGCATCTCCTGCAGAAACTGGGCGTTCTACTGGACCAGGTTCTTCATGCATCTGCCACCCTCCCCATGGAGACCACATGCGTGCACGTGTAAGTACCACTTCATCATCAGCCAGCAGGTTGACGGACTCCTCTGCCTCATGTGCTGCTCTGCTGAGGTACCTGTGATCAAATGAGGAGTAAGTGACTGCATGAGCTGCCTCCAACATGGCACCGAGCAAGACCCTTAGGTTTCTATGTCAAGACAGTAAGCATGGGTCTGTACTGGATGGAGGCCAGATGCCGACCTCACAGTG
Source organism: Cetorhinus maximus (assembly GCF_964194155.1). Lineage (NCBI taxonomy): Eukaryota > Metazoa > Chordata > Chondrichthyes > Lamniformes > Cetorhinidae > Cetorhinus > Cetorhinus maximus. Next base: position 119,011,650 of record NC_135880.1, on the reverse strand, counting down.
TGCACATCAAGGGTCCCGAACCTCCCCTGCCAGTTTGGCAGCCTGTTCTTTGAATGGTGTGAGGTGCTGGAGGGCAGCCATGCCCCCTCCCGTTCTCCCCTCTCTCGCGCACTTGCAGTGCGTTATATTGTCTTGTGCAACGAGAAAAGATTTGTTTGAGAGAAGATGCATTCGCATGATGCCAGTCTTCAACAACAACCCACTGGCAACTGTGTGCCACATGAAAGATGCAGTGCAGCTAGTTCACAAGGGCTCTTCGGCAGCACCCTCCAGAGGGATGAGCTCATGCAGGTCGAAGGATAAGGCCGACAGAGGCATGGCACCAACAAAGAATACTGCTGCCATCTATGCCAACCTCTCACACACACGAGCTCTCTGCGTGGCATGGTCAAAGATCCACAGTTGCCTCTCTACTTGCAGACTGCATGGACTGTAGTGGGGCTATGAGATATCACCGCATCATGTTGAGATGCTCTATTATGCATGGGCAGTGCAGATGGTGGCCTTGCCACGAGGCCCATGTCCTAGGCCTCATTCAGTGAGGTGATATGTGGAGTAGAGGGTTCGCTTACCCTAGCGGTGAGGATGAGGTCATTCATCCTTTTCCTGCACTCTGCACTATTCACTACTGGTGAATGCAGTTGGCACTCACCACCATGGCGATTGCCTCCCATATAGGGTTGATGAGTCGGGTGGGCCTCCTCCTTCCAACCCTTAGAGAGGAGGGCTGTCCTCAACCTTCATTGCATTCAGCAGTACTTCCAGTGAAGCATCGCTGAATCTGGGTGCTGGTGCTCTTTGGGTTCCATGTCCTGGTCCGTACTTAAGAGCGTGATAAAGCTGTATCTGCCTGGGCATCTTTTAAATTAGGTGCCTGCACATAATGGCGCGGCACACAACTTCCTGCCTGCTCTGCTGGAAAACCTCTGGCTGCATAATTAATGATTATGCATTGCACGATTTCCCACTGGGCTCTGCGGCGGACAACACTCCCACTCCTGCCTCCACAACGGGAGTGGTAAATCCTGGCCAATGCCTTTCAAAAGAAAAAGCTGGGGAAGAGTGGAAAAATAGATACCCTTCTACAGGTCTAGAATGTGGAGCGGCCAGTTCCATGGGCATTCTGCCCTGTTTATAGTACCCCTTTAAATTCCAGGAGAGGGAGAATTTTCAACCTGCTTCTCCTAAGTCAAGAGGGTGTGTTTCAGGATCTTCCTGCAGTGCAGTGCCTTGTAAGACCTAATTTGAATTTTTGTCAGTTGAATGCTGGTGTGGAGTCTCATAAGGCTCCAGGAAAAACCTCAGAACCTCAGCAGGGCAAGGTATTCCAGCGTGACCTGAAAACACACCTAGTTCTCCGAGGAGCTAGAGGCAGAAAATCTGATCTTTGGGGTAGACCTTCTTTCCTGTCATTGCTCGAGGTTGGTGCTACCAAAGGGCCTTTGTTGATGCAATTCACCTGCATTACAAATGGAGGTGATCCAGTCCCAGTAATTTTGGATGGGGTCTGAGCCTCTCTACTTAAACATCTTTAAAGTCGAAGGTTTCACCGCCAGAGTGGCTGAACACAAATATCAAGCACAAAGTCATAAACAGAATAAATAGCTACAAGGTGAGTTCTTAATTATTAATTCTTGGGAGTTTGCTTTCATTTATTGACCAACCCAAGGTGCCACTGGTTACAGTGGGTTGCCGCCTTAAACCATTGTAGTCCTGTGCTGAATTCTGAAATTTTGATTCTGCAACTATGAAGGTATGGGGATATATGTCCAGGTTTGGATAGTGTATAACTTGGAGAAGGTGTCCCTGTGCACCTGCTGCCTTTATCCTTCTGGGGTGACACTGCTGAAAAAGCTTTGGTGATTTGCTGCAGTGCATCCTATAAATAGTATACACAGCAAGACATGATATGATAACAGTGGAGGGAGTGGGTGTTTAAAATAGTGAATTAGGTGATAATCAAATGGACTGCCTTGACCTGGAATGTGCTGAACTACTTGAGTGTTGTTTCAGCTGCTCTCATCCAGGCAAGTGGAGAGTTTAATTGCATATTAATTGTGTGCAGGTGGTGGGATTAACTGGGCATTCATTTCGTCTCCTAGAAATAGACGTAGACTAATGCTGTGTAAAACAATGTGTAACTCTTTAGATAAATATAAAAGTGTGTAAAGATTAGCTCCAGTTAGCCTTCGCTAACTTTAAGTAGATTGAAGAGAATGCTATCATATTCCAGACATGCCTTATGTGGAAAGGCTTTGGAGATCCTGGAGGTGATACACTCCTGAATACCCACCTTCAGACCTGCTAATGTAGCATTTATGTGGCTGGTCCAGTTGTGTTTCTACTCTATGACGACTCCCAGGATGTTGATGGTGGAGTTTCGGTGAAAGAATTGCTTGTCAAGGGGCAGACTTTAGATTCTCTTGTTGGAGGTGTTCATTGCCTGGCACTCGTGTGGTGTGAATGCTACTTGCAGTTTATCAACCCAATTCTGGATGTTGTCCACATTTTGCTGCATATGGACATGAACTGTTAAAATACATGAAGAATTGTGAAGATAAATCTAGGAAGTATGTGATTGTTTTCATATTGTATCGCAACATGGTGAACAATTCTATTTTCTTCTTTATTCTTCCCAGAAAGTACATTATGCATTAATCATTATTTAATGTTTTTAGTGGAAGTAGCTATCAGAAAATTGGGCAGTAGAAAATGAAAAGTGATTTTGTATTCAACATGATCCTCTAGGAGGTACAAAATAGTTTGTAAGGGAGCTGCAAGTACAATAGGAGTTAACACTAACAATGTAATGAAATCCAGATGTCAATTTTAAAAGAATCTAGGTCTAGCTATGTAGCCAACAATGGTTCCACAACAAAAATAGAAACTGCAGCCATTTTATACTACAAGGTGTAGTATTAGCTGCTTAAATATTTTGTAATTTCAGGTGTTTGGTCTTTCAGATGATCCATTTATGTTTTGTAACTTTGATTTTTTAAGCAGCATTTACTTTTTGTTGAAATGGAGGACAGGTCTTTGCTGGGTCATTACCTGTGAAATGAGCCAAATTCTGAAGCTGCTTGCTTGACTGACTCAGGTTTTGATGGAACTTGGCACACCAAAAGGTCAGCTCTATGAGGTAAAATGCTAATCCCTTTCTATCTTGGGCCTGATTTGTGAGATAAAGTTATGCTATTTAATGGACAACAGCATGAAAATTAGATTTTGCCATAATTTTCAAACTTTGCCCCTGGATTGGAATGTGTTAGTAAGGGTGAGCTGTCTGTTTTACATTTGGTAACTAATCCAACAAAAACTATTAACACTCCACTTATAATATCAGGGGTGATTTCATAATACAGTGCTCCCAGCAGGGAGTAACACTTTCAGGGAGAGCAGCTGAGGAAATCATAGGGATGTAGCTCCTGATTTTCTTTTCATTAAATATGATGAATATAAAACCAGGGATACAGGCCCACAAAATCCTAAGATGTAGCCCCTTTGGGTGCTGCACCCTGCTGGGGCCACCACATTGTAGAATCATTGCTGCAATGTACCGGTAAGATAATTATGTCACACTCCATATTTATAGTCGAATTACTTGTCTCCAAATGAGATGCACTCAAAAGTGTAAACGATCTTTTAAAAATCCCTATCTAATCTGTGCCTTCTATCCAATTTTAATGTTAATTCTATGCCCTAAGTTGTGATGCGGACTGTAGTATGTTAATTATATGTAGATTATTGTCCGCATTGCGATCGTAAAATCCAGACCATACCACTTTCACTTAAGTTTGTTACATCGCAGTACATGGTATTTGCAGCCCCATAACAGGCCATTCAGTTCAACAGGTCCATGCCAGTATATTTACTGCATATGGACCTCCTTCCACCTTATTTCATCTAACCACATCAACATTTTCTTCAGATCATGAACTCTCTCCTCTATCCTCACCCCCTTTTTTCAATATTCATTTTTATTTTTAATTTTTTATCCACTTATTTTTATTACTTTTTTTCATTTTTATTCATTTATTCCTTGTTTTATTCCCACCTTTTATCCTATTTTCAATCTTTTTTTCCCCACCACCATCCCCTCCCCTCACCCCACCCCCACAAGGGCCATCTGTTACTTGTTCATGTTGTTCTTTTCATGGTGCTTACCCTTGTCCTGCCATTATCACATTCTGATTTCTGACCTTAATGTCACCATCAGCACCTCCTTTAGTCAGTACCACTACCATTAACACCCCTTTGTTCTTTTGTTCATGACATCTTTGTCAATCTCTCCTTTGCCCCCACCTATCGCTGGCCTCCTATCCAGCTTCATCTGCTCCACCCCCCTTAAACAGTATAAATTTCCTCACATTTTTACTTCTCTTTAGCTCTGAAGAAGTTATACGGACTCGAAACTTTAACTCTGATTTTCTCTCCAGAGATGCTGTTAGATCTGCTGAGTTTTTCCAGCATTTTCTGTTTTCGTTTCAACATTTTCTTCATCTCCTTTCTCCCTCATGTGTTTATCTAGCTTCCCCTTCAATGTGTCTATGCTATTCTCAGTAACTACCCCTTGTGATAGGTTTCCACATAACTACTCTCTCTGGGTAAAGATATTTCTCCTGAATTCTCCAGTAGATTTATTATTAACTACCTGTAGTCCCTATAGTTCTGGTTTCTTCCTCAAGTGGAAGCATCTTCTCAGCATTTACACTTTCATAATCTTGAAAGGTCTCTAACGGGTCACCTCTCAGTTTTCTTGGGTTCTAGGGAACAGAATACCAGTCTGTTCAATCATTCAAGGAAATCTTTGTTTGCACTTTCTCCAGTGCCTCTATATTATTTTTATAATATGGAGACCAGAAGAGTGGCGGCAGTGACAGTGACAATTAAGCATCCCCATTGAGAGTCATATTCCCAAGCCAATGGAGTGGCTTGCAAGAAGTTGACCTCTCAGCAGCTTCCAGGGTGGGGTGAAGGGGGATTAGTGGAGAGTCATTGCATCCAGAGGCCCTAGGAGGAGGCTTCTGGTGGCAAAAGCTGGCCCCATGACCCTGATGTTACCATTGGAAAGGATTCCTGCTGACTGCTGGGGTCTGCCTGCTTGACCCCGGTGCATAAAAAAATTTAAATCATGCCCTGCCCCTATGAGGGAGCCTCAAAATGGAGGTGCTGTCACGTTCTTATAACCTCAGCAGTGGCCCCTTTTGGTGGTGGTGCACAGATGCTTGTCCTTTGATTGAGCCAGCAGTGTGGAGAGCCAGCCTGCCATTTTTAAATTAACAGTAGTCCTGGCGGTGGCCAATTAAGAGGCTGCTCCTGCGAAGATTGACACCATGGTCCCGCTGGCCGCTCGTGCAGGCTCAGGACCCGCTTACGGTCCCAACATTGTGACTTCTCTTGTGCCAGTAAAATCCCAATCAGCAACTTGTATTGATATTGTGCCTTTAACACAACACAACATATTGTGCTATGAACGTAAGGAGCATCTTAAAAGTGGTGGAGAGGGAATTCCAGGATTTACAGCCTAGGCAGCTGAATGATAGTACAGCTATTAAAATTGGGCTCGTGCAGAGGAGCAGAGAGATCTCGGAGGTGGGGGATTGTTGTGGGCTGTGGAATCTGAAAACAAGAATGAGAATTTTAAAATCAAAGCAGGAAAAATTGTAGGTCAGGAAGTGATGGCTGAATAGGATTTGGTGCAAGTTAAGAAAGGCAGCTGGGTTTTGGATAACTTCAGGCTTATTTGAGTACAGAACGGAAGGCCAGCTAGGAGATCATTGGTGAAATCAAGTCTAGAATCATGGAATGGTTACACACACAAAAGGCCATTCAGCCTGACATGTTGCGCTTGTTTTCTGCAAGAACAACTTAGCTGATCCCATTCCCTTGCCCTTTTCCTTGTAGCCCTGCAAAGCTTTCTTTTCCCTTCAGGTGCTTATCCAATTCCCTTTTGAAAGCCAACATTGAATCTGCCTCAGATAATACATTCTGGGTCCTAACCATTCGTTATGTCAAAAGCTTTTCCTCATATTGTAGTTATTTCATTTGCTATCCACCTTAAATCAGTGTCTTCTGGCTCTCAACCCCTCCACCAGTGGCAACAGTTTCTTTCTACGTAATCTGACTGGACACCTCATCATTTTGAACACCCCTATCAAATCTCCTCTCAATCTCCCCTTCTCTTCTGTCCTCTAAGGAGGACAACCCCAGTTTCTCCAATCTATCCACTTAAATGAAGTCCCTCTATCCCCAGAACCATTCTTATAGATCTTTTCTGCATCCTCTCTAAAGATTCACATCTTCCTTAAAGTGTGGCGCCCAGAATGTGGTAGAGGTTACAAATGCATGGATGAGGGTTTCAGCAGCAGATGAAGGGGTATTTATTGTTGTTGGCATTTATTGCAAGGTGAATGGATTATAAAAGTAGGGAAGTTTTATAGCAGCTGTACAGGGCCTTGGTGAGACCACATCTGGAGTACTGTGTACAGTTTTTGGTCTCCTTATTTGAAAAAGTATATAATTGCATTAGAAGCAGTTCGGACAAAGTTCAGTCAACTAATTCCTGGGATGAAGGGCTTACCTCATGAAAAAAGGTTGAACAGGTTGGGCCATTGGAGGTTAGAAGAATGAGAGGTGAGACATTGAAGATCCTGAGGAGACTTGATAGGGTGGATATCAGGAGAATGTTTTCTCTTAGGGGGGAGACTAGAATTACGGGACACAATTCTTAAAGGAATCCCTTTTTGAGGGACATGGGAAGAAACTTTTTCTGAGGGTTGTTAGTATATGGAATTAGCTTCCCCAGAAAACAGTGGAGCCTGGGCGTTCGAATTTATTCATGGGGGTACAGACTCAAACAGCTGAATGGTCTACTCTTGCACCTAAATCCTATGTCCCTAGAGATGGGCGGAGGTTGCTTACGAGTTGTTTAGATATCCTGATGTAGTATTACCAGCTGATTAGAAACACTGATATAGTACTACTTACTAGTTGCATTAAGAACAACAGGGCCTGTTCAGAAGTAATAGATACTCTGTTCATAATAAAACTGTTAAATTTGTCAATGAGCCATCTAAAGTACGAATGGTTAACAGTATCTTACACACATGCAGATATTTCTATTTCATGTGGTCTGAATAACATTGGTTTCTTTGTTATAAATTAACTTTGAACTCAATATTTTTTACATGCACATGCTTCTCTGATGTCAGGAATTTAAACTGTTTTATTCTTGCCACTTACGAACAGCAAATTGCACAACTAGGCATAGGAAAATCTGCATGGCAAACATGCCAGCCATATATGTTTTACACACACCGCATTCTGGGGGCCATGAGATCAGCTGCAGATCAAAATTAATGCACGCCAGGCTGCACGTGCTACTCCTGATCCCCTCTATCACTTGTCCCTCCAGCTGTCATTGACACATTATGAGCAGGAATTTTCGTGCCTAAATTGTAACACACTCAATGCTGCTGCATGTTATTGCCCCTGATGAAATCGAGACTGGTTTTTACTTTTTTTGTTAGTAGAGTTCTTTATTTAAATATTTTCCAAATCATCTAACTGCATGATGGGCAAGTGCTTGCTAACACCCAGGTTAGCATCGCGATTGTTCTTGTGTACTGTTATACCCATTGTTCTGAGCTCATTGTGCAAACAGACTAGTCTTCTATAATGGACAGCTATTGATTTAAACATGCAAATCCCAGATACGCTCAATTCCAAATAAACTCATACTTATGCACAGATGTATCCAATATATCAAAACACTTTCTGTTGTCCATTGTTTAGAATTTTTGATCCTTGCATAATTTTCTTAAAGGGACATTTTCAATTTTTCATGGTCTTTTCAAAGCATAGCTACCCCAATCAGCCCCCTCTAATAACTTTTGTGCAGCTTCATTATAGACCACCAGAAAAGTTCACTTTGTAATGATGAAATATCTGGTGCAGGGTGAACTTTTACAGTTAGTTTTGTAGCGCTGTGCTAATTGTTTTGATTTCGAAGTATTTTACAAGAGGGCATGGTGGCACAGTTCTGCAGAGCACCAGTGTATTGTGTCTTAGTGCGGAAGAACATGTGTTTGCCCTGTGCCCCACATGAGTTCAGATCTCAGCTCTGTTACCATTGGGAGCATCCACTTGAGTCTTTCCACACAGGGTGGGAGAAAAGGAAAGCTGTTACTGAAGTACAGTTATATCTCCTATTGTCCAGTCAATGCAACGTTGACAGGAACTTGAGAAGAATTCTATTGTCCTGCAGCTTACAGGTGTTGGATGATGTAGGGAAAAAATAGGGAAAGAAAATTACCTGAAAAAACAAAATATTGTACCTGCAACCCACCACCACCACCATCCCAAAAATTCTGTTACATTATCCACATATTGATGGAAACAAATGTTTATAGAGACATGCATGTTTATTACATTGGCTGACCATTGAAAAGTGTTCTGTATTGAATGACCACGATGGTACCCTAAATATCAAATGCTCAGTATGCCAAATATTGGTATTCCAGATACCAAATTTCATCCGAGAGCCCAGGATCTTGAATGTAATTACAATTGTGTCAAACATACTTCTGTTTAGATTGAATTGGTTACTGAATGATGAAACAACCAATGGAACATTTTGCATTTGGATATTTTTATCCTCAGTTTATAGAAATTATGATGTACATCTAATTCATAGATTTATAGAATGGTACAGCATAGAAAAAGGTGATTCAATCCTGTCAAATTTGTGCTGGCTCTTTGACAGAGTTATCCAATTAATCCCACACTCCTGCTCTTTCCCAATTAATGGCCTTGAAATTTTCTCCCTTCAAGTATTTCTCCAATCCCCTTTTGAAATTATTATTGAATCTGCTTCCACCACCTTTTCAGACAGGTACTTTCCAGATCCTAATAATTGTCCTTATCTTTACCATGTGCCTCTTTTCCCAGTTACCTTAAATCTTTGTCCTCTGGGTACCAACCCCACTGCTAGTGCAAACAGTTTATTCCAAGTGCTGGACGAAATGGCTTCTGCTCTCAAGCCTTTATACACCAAGGATGACATCAGAGGTTACAGGACAATGGCAAGCCCATGGCCACATTGCACAAAGGCACTCCTCCTAACATCCCCCATGTCATATAAAAAAATAACTTGCATACACTATCATTTGCAGTTGCAAGTCAGGCACATACATGGTCTACAATGAAAATCATCATGCATGTACAGAAAGCTGGTCATTCTAGTCTGACCCACTTTTGTCTGTCCCTACATATGCACTGCACATACAACCTATAAAGCATTTAGGTCTCCTAATGGTATGCGTGTGCATTGTTATTGGCCGTTTGTTTGGTGTGTGCTTATTCCTGGGGCGATGTTGCCTCTTTGGGGAATTTTGTTGATGTGGCGAGAGATGCTGCTGTGGTAATTGTTGGTGGTGATCCGTTGCCTTTGTTGGGGAGCAGTTGTCCTCTGGGGCTGATGGTTATTCAGTTCCTTGTGCATTTGGTGAACTCGCATCTTCCTCATCAGCTGTCTGCTGTGAAGGAGCAGTTTTTCCAGTTGTACGTATATGCCTGCGGCTATGATGATATATTTGGTCATTTCATTTTCACAGTGTACGATCAAGGTGACAATTTCGCCCCACAAGTTCCAAGTGGGCTGATTTTTGTTGAGAGTGTTGAACGTTTGCACTCTTACTGGTTCTCCAATTCTCAGCTCTGACAATGATTTGACAGCTTTATCAAAGTGAAATTTGGCTTTATGTCGCTTCACTTTGATTTTGTCACTCCTGCCTGTTACCACATCCAGCTTCAGTAGTGTTTAACTATTGGAAACGTAGTTTGGATGCAGCATGACATTAGTTGTTGAGCGGAACCTCTTTCCATGCTCTCAGTAGGTGTGTTTCTCCATTCTAGGATTGCCTTGTAGGCATCTGTCCTGGATCCCTTTGTGAATTTTTACTGCTGCCTCAACCTCTTCCTTTTGACTTGGGTTAATGTGGAAATGATGTGCAGTGCTGAATTTCCCAATCATTTACGAAGTGCCTGAATTCATCACTTGTGAACGGAGGGCCATTGTCACTCATCACAATGTCAGAAATGCCATAACAACTGAAGTGTGCTTTCCTACCTTGCTGGGAGTTGGAGCAGAGCAGACCTACAGGAGACAGTCAGGAGCTCAGGAGTGCCGATAAATACAGACCAGGGATTCAAGTGAGGCCTACCTTGCTGGCAGTCGGAGCGGAGCTGAGGAGCGCACTGTTTCAGCTGCTGCGAGGCAGCAGTCGGGTGAAAAAGGGAAAAAACAACTGTGACATCACAGGAAGCTATTAAGTTAATTGGTCAGTAAGTGCTCTGTCTAAGGGACATTGTGTGAGAAACCAGCTTAGGACAGTAGAGTTCAGGTAGATCTTTACATAAAAAGAACTAAAACTTCAAAATAATAAACCAAAATTTGAAAACTTTAAAATTAAAATAAAACAATAAATATAAAAAAAATCAATTAAAAATAAAGTGATCTAAACAAACATCTAAAACACATACCTTTGTAGTTAAGCATATAACCTTTAGTTGTTAGTGGTACTAGCATTCAATAAACACAGCAAATTGTAGCATATATCGGAAGAAAATAATTAAAGTAAATTAACTAAATAACATAAGTTAGAATGGCGGGACAACTGTTATGTTGCAGCTGTGAGATGTGGGAGCTTTTGAATGCCTAGGCGATACATGACAAACACGTCTGCAGGAAGCGTAAGCAGCTTGAGGAATTCAGGATCAGGATTATTGATCTGGAAGCCGAAATGCAGACACTGCGCAACATAAGGGAGGGGGAGAAATACCTGGATGCTTTGTTCCAGAAGACAATCACACCTCTTAGAAGAGGGTCATCTGTTTTGGTCAGCAGTGAGGGACAGGAGGATGTGACTGTCAGTGAGGCAGGTAATGGGACTGAGCAGACAGTAGTGGAGGAGCTTCAGACTTTGCAATTGTCAAACAGGTTTGAGGTGCTCACAACCTGTGTGGATAAAAACGAAGTCTGCAAGGTGGATGAGCTGACTGGCCGTGGCACTGTGGAACATGAAGCTGTTCAAGCAGGGGGAGCAAATAGGAATGTAGTGGTAGTAGGGGATAGTATAGTGATGGGGGTTGACACTGTTCTCTGCAGCAAAGACCGAGAGTCCAGACAGCTATGTCACCTGCCTGGTGCCAGGGTTTGGGACATCTGTTCCTGGCTGGAGAGGAACTTGCAGTGGGAGGGGGAGGATCCAGTTGTCATGGTCCATGTAGGTACCAATGACATAGGTAGAACTAGGAAAGAGGTTCTGCAAAGTCAGTATGAAGAGCTAGGTACCAAATTAAGAAGCAGAACCTTGAAGGTAATATACCTGAGCCACATGGAAATTGGCATAGCGCAACTAAGATTACAGAGACAAATGCATGGCTCAAAGACTGGTGTGGGAGAAGTGGGTTCCGGTTTGTGGGGCACTGGCGTCAGTACTGGGGAAAGTGGGGCCTGTACCGTTGGGACGGTTTACACCTGAACCATGCTGGGATGAGTGTCCTCGCAAATTGCATAACTAGGGAAGTAGAAAGGGGTTTCCTCTAAACGAGAGTGAGGGATCAACCTTGGATAGAGGTAGCAATTCAAGCAAGGTGCAGAGTCAAGTCAGGAGGGCAAAAACTAACATGAGAAATTAGGCCAGAGAATCGTAGAAAGGGACAGAGAAAAAACCTAAGAATATATCAACAGTGAAGAGTAGATGTTACAAAGGTAACAAAAAGGCAAAACTGAAGGCGCTATATTTGAATGCACATAACAAAGTAAATGAACTTATGGTTCACATTGAAGTAAATAAATATGATCTGATATCAATTCCAGAGACATGGCTGCAGGGTGTCAAATATTGGGTCCTTAATATTGAGGAGTACATGACATTCAAGAAGAAGAGGAAGCTAGGTAAAGGTGGAGGATTAGCACTGTTAATCAAAGAGGGCATTGGTGCAATAGTTAGAGATGACCTTGGTTCAGGAGATCAGGATATGGAATCGGTTTGGGTGGAGATGAGGAATAGTAGGGGGTAAAAGTCATTAGTGGGAGTGGTTTACAGGCCCCCTAACAGTGGCCACGGTGTAGGATAAAGTATTCAAGAGAAAATATTGTGTGCTTGTGATAAAGGGGTGGCAACAATCATGGGTGATTTTAATCTATACATAAATGGGAAAAATCAGATTAGCAGTAGTAGTCTGATTGAAGAATGCATGTGAGATAATTTCTTAGAGCAGCATGTTCTGGAAGCAACCAGAGAGCAGGTTATATTGGATTTGGTATTGTGTAATGTGACAGGATTAATTAACGATCTCAGGGTAAAAGCATCCCTAGGTAACAGCAACCACAATATGATTGAATTTTACATCCAGTTTGAAAGGGAGAAGAGTGGGTCTAAGACTATTATCTTAAACTTAAATAAAGGCAACCATGTGGGGATGAAAGCTGAGCTAGCTGAAGTGAACTGGGAAACTAGGCTAGAGGAGAGATCAATAGAGAAGCAGTGGCAGATATTTAAGGGGATATTTCAGAGTATTTGGAATAAGTACATTTCTATTATAAAGAAAAATTCTAAGGGGAGGAACCACCATCTGTGGTTAACTACAGAAGTTAAGGAAAGCATCAAATTTAAGGAAAAAGCATACAACTCCACAGAGATAAGGGATAGGACAGATGATTGGTCAGAATATAAAGAACAGCAGAGAATGACTAAAAGGTTAATTAGGAGAAGCAAATTAGAGTATGAGAGGAAGCTAGTTAGAAATGTAAAAACAAATAACAAGAGTTTCTACAGGTATTTAAAAAGGAAAAGAGTGAGTAAGTAAAGTGAGTGTTGGTCCCTTAGAGAGTGACCGTGGGGAGTTAATAGTAGATAATAAGGAAATGGTGGAATAAATGATTAAGTATCTGTGTTCACTGTGGTGGATACAAAAAACATTCCAGTAATAGTTGCAAATCAGGAGGTGAAAGGGAGAGGGGAACTTAGTGAAATTGAAATCACTAGGGAAATAGTACCGAGCAAATTGATGGAGCTGCACCTTGGCAAGTCTCCGGGTCCCGATAGACTACATCCTAGGGTCTTAAAACGGGAGGCTAATGAGGTAGTCGATGCGCTGGTGTAATTTTCCAAAGTTCACTAGGTTCTGGTAATGTTCCATCAGACTGGAAAGTAGCAAATATAACCCCTCCCTTCAAGAAGAGAAGGAGGCAGAAAACAGGAAACCATAGGCCAATTAACTTGATGTCTGTCATGGGGAAGTTGTTAGAATCGATCATTAAGGTGGTTATAGCTGGGCACTTAGAACTCAAAGCAATTGCAAAGAGTCAGCATAGCTTTGCTAAAGGAAAATCTTGTTTAAACAATTTATTGGAGTTTTCTGAAGGAGTAACATGTGCGGTGGATAAAGGGGTGCCTGTAGACGTACTATACTTAGATTTCCAGAATGCATTTGATAAGGCGTACATCAGAGATTATTACGGAAAATAAAGGCACAAGGTGTAGGGGGGTAACATAGGATAGAAGATTGGCTGGCTGGCAGACAGAAAGCAGAGTGTGCATAAATGGGTCTTTTTTGGATTGGCAGGATGTGACAAGTGGAGTCCCACAGGGGTCGATGCTGGGGCCTCAACTTTTTACAATTTATATAAATGAATTGGATGAGAAGACAGAGTAGCTAAATTTGCACAAAGATAGGTAGGAAAGTATGCTGTGAAGAGGACATGAGGAGGTTGCAGATGGATATAGCTAGATTGAGCGAGTGGACAAAGACCTGGCAAATGGAGTTTAATGTGGGAAAAGGTGAAGTTGTTCACTTTGGCAGGAAGAACAAAGAAGCAGAGTATTACTTAAATCAAGAACAGCTGTGTAATTCTGAGGTGCAAAGGGATCTAGGTGTTCTAGTACGAGTCACAAAGTTAGTATGCAGATACGGCAAGTAATTAAGAAGGCTAATAAAATGCTATCCTTTATTACGAGAGGGATTGAACATAAAATAAATAATGTTATGCTTCAGTTATACAGGGCATTGGTGACACTGCACCTTGAGCACTGTGTGCAGTTTTGGTCTCCTTATTTGGGGAAGGATGTAAATGCATTGGAATCAGTTCAGAGGAGGTTTAGTAGATTGCTACCTGGAATGAGTGGGTTGTCTTATGAGGAAAAGTTGGGCAGACTGGGCTTGTTTCCATTGGAGCTTAGGAGAGTGAGGGGTGATTTGATTGAAGTATACAAGATCCTGAGCGGCCTTGATGAGGTGGATGTCGAAAGGATGTTTCCTCTTGTAAGTGAGTCCAGAACTAGGGGGCACTGTTGTAAAATTAGGAGTCGCCTTTTTAGGACAGAGATGAGGAGAATTATTTTGAGATTTGTGCGACTTTGGAACACTCTGCCTCAGACGGCGGTAGAGGTGGGGCCATTGAATATTTTTAAGGCGGAGGTAGATTGATTCTTGTTAGGCAACGGAATCAAAGGTTATCGGGAGTAGATGGGAATGTGGAAATCGCAACACAAGATGATTAACCATGATCTTATTGAATGGCAGAGCAGGCTTGAGGGATCGAATGGTCTACCCCTGTTTCTATTTCTTATGTTCAGACATTCTATGACCGCATTGGTGGTCATTAACATCAGCTTGTCTAACTCCCAGTAGTCTGAATAGTAGTCAACAGTGGTGAGAGAGTCGGTTCTAAAGAGAGTGAAGGGAACTACTTCAAGCTTCATCCATAGTCTGTCTGGGATGTCATGAGCAGCTCTTTAGCTTGCTTAGCTTGATATTGATTACAAGCACTGCACTGATTGATATGGTCCTTGATTTCATTGCTCATGTTTGGCCATTGGAGCACATCTCTTGCCTTCCTCAGACTAGACTTGATTCTTTGATGACTTGCATGGATATGCTTCAGCATTTCTTTCCTCATCTCCTTATGGATCATGATGCTAGTTCCTTTGTACAAGATGCCACCTGGGACAATCACTTCATTCCTTTACGTCCAACACATTCTTATAGCAATAGGTGTGTCCTTGATGGTTTCAGGCTATCCTGTCATCACTACTTGGAGAGCTGGTTCTAGTTGCTTAGTTTGCTTGATCTGAGCAAAGTGCTTGTCTGTTAGATTCACTGCCTCTGCTGGGTTGATGACTTCCAGAGCATGTCATGCTGTTACTTCTCATTGAATGTGAAAGATTTCACACACTGTACTAGCATCAGCAACTTTCTTCAAAGAGAGTGCAGCTCTTGACAGCATGTCAGGGATGTACATCTGCTTCCCCTGTTTGTACTTCAGTTTCAAATACTAGCTCTGCAAACAAGTAACATCCTTTGCTGATGCTTTGGAGAAGACACACGGTTTGAGAAAGATGCTTTTAAGTGGCTTGTGGTCAGTCTCTACCATCACTTTCTCTCCCAAACAGGCACTGATTAAAATGCTCACAGGCAAAGACAATTGCCAGGCCCTCTTTCTCAATCTGAGTAGCGTCATTCAGTTTGCATTAACGCTCTGGGTGCAAATGAAAATGGTTGTCATTGCTGCATGAGGATTGATCAGAGTCCTGTCTCGCTGGCATCACACTACAGGGTGACCTCCTCATCATCATAGTACCTCGGCACTGGTGTTGTCATCGCTAGTTGTTTGATGACTAGGTACTTCTTGTTCTGTGCCCTATTATCATTGAACACTCTTTGCAGTGAGTTTGCATAGAGGTTCACACTTTGATGACAAATTGGGCAAGAACTTTGCCTGATAGTTCACAAATCCAACAAATCATTGCACCGCCTTCACATCTGTTGGTTGCTGCATCTCTACAACAGCTCTTAGCTCATCAGGGTCAGGACAAATTCTTTTCACAGTCACCTATGTACAGTCATCTTTATAAAAACAAAAAGCTAAAAGCTACTGCGGATGCTGGAAATCCAAAACAAAAACAGAATTACCTGGAAAAACTCAGCAGGTCTGGCAGCATCGGCGGAGAAGAAATCAGTTAACGTTTCGAGCCTTCATGGCCCTTCGGCAGAACTGAAGCATAGTTAGAAGAAGGGAGAAATATAAATTGGTTTAAGGTAGGTGGGTGGGTGGGTGGGTTGGGGGGTGGTGGGGGGTGGGGGTGGGGGTGTGGTGGGGGGAGAGAGAGACATTGAGGGTGTGGTGATTGTGGAGATGAGCAGATAATCAAAAGATGTCACAGACAAAAGGGCCAAAGAGGTGTTTTGTCTGAGAAAAGTGCTAATTAAGAATGGAAGACAAGATATTCAAAGTACAGCTCTAGTGGGGGTGGGGTGGAAAGGCTAACAAGGTTTAAGTTTTAGATTTAAAAATAATGGAAATAGGTGGGGAAAGAAGAATCTATATAAATTATTGAAAAAAAGCGGGGTGGGGGTGGGGGGTGGGGGAAGAAACGGGGTGGGGATGGGGGGAGGGGGAGTTTAAGATCTAAAGTTGTTGAATTCAATATTCAGCCCGGAAGGCTGTAAAGTGCCTAGTCGGAAGATGAGGTGCTGTTCCTCCAGTTTGCGTTGGGCTTCACTGGAACAATGCAGCAAGCCAAGGACAGACATGTGGGCAAGAGAACAGGGTGGAGTGTTAAAATGGCAAGCGACAGGGAGGTTTGGGTCTTTCTTGCGGACAGACCGCAGGTGTTCTGCAAAACGGTCGCCCAGTTTGCGTTTGGTCTCTCCAATGTAGAGGAGACCACATTGGGAGCAACGAATGCAGTAGACTAAGTTAGGGGAAATGCAAGTGAAATGCTGCTTCACTTGAAAGGAGTGTTTGGGCCCTTGGACGGTGAGGAGAGAGGAAGTGAAGGGGCAGGTGTTGCATCTTCTGCGTGGGCATGGGGAGGTGCCATAAGTGGGGGTTGAGGAGTAGGGGGTGATGGAGGAGTGGACCAGGGTGTCCCGGAGGGAACGATCCCTACGGAATGCCGTCAGGGGGGGTGAAGGGAAGATGTGTTTGGTGGTGGCATCATGCTGGAGTTGGCGGAAATGGCGGAGGATGATCCTTTGAATGCGGAGGCTGGTGGGGTGATAAGTGAGGACATGTTTCTGGGAAGGAGGAGAAGGCGTGAGGGAGGATGCGCGGGATATGGGCCGGACACGGTTGAGGGCCCTGTCAACGACCGTGGATGGAAAACCTCGGTTAAGGAAGAAGGAGGACATGTCAGAGGAGCTGTTTTTGAAGGTAACGTCATCAGAACAGATGCGACGGAGGCGAAGGAACTGAGAGAATGGGATGGAGTCTTTACAGGAAGCGGGGTGTGAGGAGCTGTAGTCGAGGTAGCTGTGGGAGTCAGTAGGCTTGTAATGGATATTGGTGGACAGTCTATCATCAGAAATTGAGACAGAGAGGTCAAGGAAGGGAAGAGAAGTGTCAGAGATGGACCATGTGAAGATGATGGAGGGGTGGAGATTGGAAGCAAAATTAATAAATTTTTCCAGGTCCCGACGAGAGCATGAAGCAGCACCGAAGTAATCATCGATGTACCGGAGAAAGAGTTGTGGGAGGGGGCCGGAGTAGGACTGGAACAAGGAATGTTCCACATACCCCATAAAGAGACAGGCATAGCTGGGGCCCATGCGGGTACCCATAGCCACACCTTTTATTTGGAGGAAGTGAGAGGAGTTAAAGGAGAAATTGTTCAGTGTGAGAACAAGTTCAGCCAGACGGAGGAGAGTAGTGGTGGATGGGGATTGTTGGGGCCTCTGTTCAAGGAAGAAGCTAAGGGCCCTCAGACCATCCTGGTGGGGGATGGAAGTGTAGAGGGATTGGACATCCATGGTGAAGAGGAAGCGGTTGGGGTCAGGGAACTGGAAATTGTTGATGTGACGTAAGGTGTCAGAGGAATCACGGATGTTCCAATTTTCAATTTTGCTTCCAATCTCCACCCCTCCATCATCTTCACATGGTCCATCTCTGACACTTCTCTTCCCTTCCTTGACCTCTCTGTCTCAATTTCTGATGATAGACTGTCCACCAATATCCATTACAAGCCTACCGACTCCCACAGCTACCTCGACTACAGCTCCTCACACCCCGCTTCCTGTAAAGACTCCATCCCATTCTCTCAGTTCCTTCGCCTCCGTCGCATCTGTTCTGATGACGCTACCTTCAAAAACAGCTCCTCTGACATGTCCTCCTTCTTCCTTAACCGAGGTTTTCCATCCACGGTCGTTGACAGGGCCCTCAACCGTGTCCGGCCCATATCCCGCGCATCCTCCCTCACGCCTTCTCCTCCTTCCCAGAAACATGATAGGGTCCCCCTTGTCCTCACTTATCACCCCACCAGCCTCCGCATTCAAAGGATCATCCTCCGCCATTTCCGCCAACTCCAGCATGATGCCACCACCAAACACATCTTCCCTTCACCCCCCCTGACGGCATTCCGTAGGGATCGTTCCCTCCGGGACACCCTGGTCCACTCCTCCATCACCCCCTACTCCTCAACCCCCACTTATGGCACCTCCCCATGCCCACGCAGAAGATGCAACACCTGCCCCTTCACTTCCTCTCTCCTCACCGTCCAAGGGCCCAAACATTCCTTTCAAGTGAAGCAGCATTTCACTTGCATTTCCCCTAACTTAGTCTACTGCATTCGTTGCTCCCAATGTGGTCTCCTCTACATTGGAGAGACCAAACGCAAACTGGGCGACTGTTTTGCAGAACACCTGCGGTCTGTCCGCAAGAAAGACCCAAACCTCCCTGTCGCTTGCCATTTTAACACTCCACCCTGTTCTCTTGCCCACATGTCTGTCCTTGGCTTGCTGCATTGTTCCAGTGAAGCCCAACGCAAACTGGAGGAACAGCACCTCATCTTCCGACTAGGCACTTTACAGCCTTCCGGGCTGAATATTGAATTCAACAACTTTAGATCTTAAACTCCCCCTCCCTCCATCCCCACCCCGTTTCTTCCCCCCCCCCCACCACCGCTTTTTTTTCAATAATTTATATAGATTCTTCTTTCCCCACCTATTTCCATTATTTTTAAATCTAAAACTAAAACCTTGTTAGCCTTTCCACCCCACCCCCACTAGAGCTGTACTTTGAATATCCTGTCTTCCATTCTTAATTAGCACTTTTCTCAGACAAAACACCTCTTTGACCCTTTTGTCTGTGACATCTTTTGATTACCTGCTCATCTCCACAATCACCACACCCTCAATGTCTCTCTCTCCCCCCACCACACGCCCCAACCTACCCACCCACCCACCCACCTACCTTAAACCAATTTATATTTCTCCCTTCTTCTAACTATGCTTCAGTTCTGCCGAAGGGCCATGAAGGCTCGAAACGTTAACTGATTTCTTCTCCGCCGATGCTGCCAGACCTGCTGAGTTTTTCCAGGTAATTCTGTTTTTGTTTTACAGTCATCTTTAGTTGCAGTTTATTCTTATTCATCCTCAGGTTTACCTGGCGAGCTCTCTCTCTCCAGCAGTCTCACTAGATTCTGATCATGGTCTGCGATGGCTTCTTTGATCATATCACCACAGCCATAGACTAGCAGATCATCCACAATCATTTCCACTCCTGGAAGATCATTGACTATCTCATGCTGCCTGCGTTGATACTCTTCCAGAGGAGTAGAAATGCCAAACGGTATGCACAACCATCTGTGGCGCCAGAACATAGTCAGGAAATTGATGCTTTCATCCAACTTCAATTGCCAGTATCCATCTTTCACATCGAGGATAGTAAGGACCTTTGTCTTGGAAAGTTGTGGCAAAATTTCTTCAATGGTTGGCATGGGGTAGTGAGATCTCTTCATTGCTTTGATGTCCTGTGGATCTATTCACACTCTCCAGGTTGTTTCACTGCTACAAAGCTGCTAATTCAGCCTGTAGGAGTTGTCACTTTCTTGATTACTCCCATCTTTTCCAGCTCCTCCATCTTGTCTTTCAGGCTAGACTTGAGGGCAGCTGGAACTCTCCTCGGAAGATGCTGAAAATTAACTATTACATGTATGGAGTCTCATTCGTTCAGGTTTTTTGAATTTTTTGGAGAGATTTAAAATTTTATTTACTTTTCCTTTCTCTCGCTCTCCCTCTCGCTCATATCTTTCTTCCCCTCTCTTTTATTTTTCTTTCTGTATCTGATTTAACTTTGAATACAGCCTTTTACTTCGCCCTCCTTCTCCATTCTTCCTGCACTTATTTCCCAATCCTTAAATCTTATTGGTTCAGAAGATAAATTGTTGGTTTCCCTGTTTGCTGAGGTCCCAGATGCCCTGTTATCAGCTCACATTTTCAGAGACTTTGCCAGCAATTTTTTCTTGAGCTGAAGGATTCAGGCACAAGTCTAACTAACAGCAGCTGCCATTGGATGTCCTGCTACAGCAATATCTAACTCTATGTAGTGACATTGTAAATGTATTTGAAAAGACTTTTTCTATTTAATATTTTGAACAAAATCACATACGTGATCCAAAAGAATACATTTGTGATTTTGTGAGCAGGGAAACCTGCTCAAACACACTTGTACATAATGATCAATTCTTACTGGATACTAATGCGGATGCTGAGATGGATGTGTGGAGTAACGAGAAAGGACAAAATCGGGAACCAGCACATTCAGGGTTCAGCGAAGATTGCGGGAGCATCAAAGAAAGTAGCCAAGAAGCGATTGAAATGGTATGGTCATCTGTTGTGGGGAGAGAGGGGAAATGTGTTGAGGCAAATGATGGAGATGGAACTGCCAGGAAGGAGAAGAGGAAGGTCTAAGACCAGATGCAAAGATGCCGTGGCAAGAGATGTAAACACGGTGGATGAGGAATGGATGACTGACAGGAGATAGAGAAGGGTGAATAAACAGCATTGTGATGACCCCAAGTCAAATGGGAGAAGAAGAAAGAAAGGAGAGAGAAAGCACAGAGGAGTTTTTACTCCTGATGCTTTCTCATCTTTTGTGCCTATCTATCAACCAACTGCGTTACAAGTGTGGAGCTGGGATTTATAGTGCAGGTGATATTGATGGTGAATGCCACAAGTTAGAAAGTTGTGTTCCCCAATTTTACAGTGGCAAATTTCTACTATAATTTTCTAGAAAAATAACTGCAATATGCTACAGGAAACAGTGAGGCACATTTAATGGTTAAGAATTTGTTTCAGTTGTTTACTGCAGGAATTGCAACTGAATGTATTTGTTTATTTATATCCAGCAAATTACTGACATAAACAAAAATAAATATTGGTGTGAGAAGAAAGATTAATAGGAAAGTAACAGTTCTTTTATAACTCTCACAGGTATCGTAAGGTTATAGGTGAGAAGGATCTCACATTGCAGCAGTGCTTGACATCAGAAACTGAGATTAAATGACAGAAGGGATGATGGTACAAAGCAAAAAGGGGTAGTAACAGTGTTATGATCCTCATGGAGGGAACTGTAAACCAAAATAACCACATTTATGAAATTACCAACAAGTTTTCACTTTTTGTAACTTTAGCACGAATCATTATCAATGTAAATTAAATATGAATTAACAGGTGAACGATACTTCAAATGAAAAGGTAAATTTCACTTTAAATTAACGATACAACAAAGATACATCTTACACAACCACATGCATTCTCCTTCAGCATGTATGTCATTACGTAGCTACATTGCTCCACAAAATGCTGTTCTTTATTCATGCAGGGTGAGTCTGGAGTCATATCCACCAGCAGCCTTCATCTGAGTTTCATGGGTACAGTTATCATTGACAAGGCACACTTCTATGAACCATCTCTCCCTCGAATCACAACAATTCTGATGGTGTAACTTTCCAGAGTTCATTTTCAACCGACCAACCAATAACGCCCCAGCTCATGGTTTGGCCACTTCTGGGAAAACATCCAGCTCTTTAGCGCCTCCAAGCTATTCATATAGCTTTCCAGGTTTTGGGCCTTTTTAGCCAGCTTGCACATTGCCTCCAACAGCTTCTTTCTCCTTTTTCTGCCAAATAGAAAAACTGACCTCTTCCTGAGATTTGCTTGATTTCCTTGCAAGAATTGGATATGTTCATCTTTCTGTCTGTC
The DNA here is from genome assembly GCF_964194155.1 of Cetorhinus maximus. Classification (NCBI taxonomy): domain Eukaryota; kingdom Metazoa; phylum Chordata; class Chondrichthyes; order Lamniformes; family Cetorhinidae; genus Cetorhinus; species Cetorhinus maximus. Next base: position 118,989,603 of record NC_135880.1, on the reverse strand, counting down.
TGTGTGTTTTGTCTGCATCTGGGCCTTCACTTTTTAGCTCCACTGTCTGCAGCTTTCCTTTGTGTCTGCCAGCCACATGGCGTCTTTCTTGTTGGTACAGCTTCCAGTCTAAGGGTCGCCAGGTTACATGGAGCAGTATTTCTTATTACCCAAGAAAATTGCAATTGATCCCTTTCCAATTGATGCAAACTCTTAAAAGTCCTTTTCAAACATTATTTTAAAAAAAAATAGATTCCACAGACATTTTGGAGAAATAATAAATTTTTCTTACTGTCTGGCTTCTGGGTCAAAGGTCAGGAGAATAGGACAAGTAAAGAAACAAAATATAATTCAAGAGGAGGTGTAACTAGCAATAGCAGAAGCAATACCAACAACTGCTGTCTAAAGAATGGGAGCATTGGATATGATCTGAAATTGTTGAACTTAACATCGAGTCTGGAAGGTTGTAAAGTACCTGATTGAAAGATGAGGTGCTGTAACTCGAGCCTCCATTAAGCTTAACTAGAGCAGTGCGGGAGGTCAAGGACAGTGAGGTCAGGATAGAAATAGGGCAGGAAATTAAAATTACAGGCAACCAGTAGTTCAGGCTTGTGGACTGAATGGAGGCGTTCTGCAAAACAATCATCCAATGTGTGTTTTGTCACCCTAACGTACAGGAGGCTATAGCTTGCTAAACTGAAATATTTTGCATTGTCTTTTAAAACATTTACCCTTTAGGTAAATGTATTAGCTAAATTGCTTGTTGTATAATGAACCAGAAGACTAAAAAGATAATTTAGAAATTGAAAGTGCTAAGCTTAATTAAGAAGAAAACACATCTCTCAGAAGTGATGCCATTTCTGTAGTATGAAATGATCTGTCTAGAAATCCAGCATCATACTATATGGAATACCAATTTCAAATCTGTGAAACTATTGCTTTCAACACACTCTGAGAGCACTTTCTTTCGCATGCAAGCATCATTTTTATTTCAGACACTTGTGTAATGTTCACATGAAGACATTTCAATTGTTCATTCATGAACACTCAAACTTGTGATAACCTCTGTGAATTTATATATTGATGTCCTTTGGATGTTGCAAACTGACATGTGGAAGCATTTTACAACTAACGAGGTCTGTAATCTTGAAGTATATCTGTTGTATCTATTATACTTGGTTGTTTCAAAGGTCAACAGTGACTCATGTTTGCTTTAGATAAAAACAACTTTATCTTGTTACATTGAAGGAAGGTGGAAAACAATAGCATCCCCAGAGGTGATAAAAGAACAAAGCTTTATCTGAGCAAGGGTATGTCTCATGAGATAAATGAATGTTTTCAGATGAGCATTTTCTTGAAGGGAATAAATTAGAAATTCTATTTTTCTTCATTGTCTATTCAAAAATGATGACAACTTTCATTTTTGTAGTGCCTTAAACATAGAAAAATGTCCCAATGTGCTTCACAGAAGCGTAATGAGGCAAAAAAAATCAACACCAAGACAGAAGAGTTACTAGGAGTGACTAAAAGAGGTGGTCAAAGATTTGAACTTTGAGCATCAAAGCAAGAGAGAGGTGGAGGGCAGGAATTCCAGCGCTAGGGCCTAGGCAATTCGAGGTACAGCCGCCACTGGCGGTTAAAATTCTGCCAACCCTCCACGCCTCCTGAGCATAGCTTTGAGTGATGTTACCAAGGGACAGCATGTAGTTGAGGCAGAGGAGATAAATAAACATGGATCAATGGATCAATGGAGGACTCTAGAGGTAATGGTTTGGGATGGAAAGAGAAGGCATCACTAGACATGCTTTGATTATGACTAGATTGTTATGAAAGGAACCAAGTGAAGGTAGTCCCACTGAGCTGGACAATGGAGAAGAGATATTAAAGGGCCATGTCAAATGCTTCAGAAAGGTTGAGAATGAGTAGGAGGGATAGTGTGCCATGGTCATAGGGGATGCCATTTGTGACTTTGAGTAAGGCTGTTTCAGTGCTGTGGCAGGGAGAGAAAGCTGATTGGAAGGATTCAAAAAAATGAGTTTGAGGCATGATAATACACATTCAAGGAGTTTGGAGAGGAAAAGGAGATAGGGTAATAGTTTGTGAGGACAGCAGAGCTGAGCACACGTTTTTGAGAAGAGTGGGGAATGATGATGATGGCAGTAGCTAAGGAGAGAAACCATTCACAATGTCAGCTAGTATGGGTGCCAAGAAATGACATTGGGATGCATTGTTGACACCTAATAGGAAAAAAAGTCAAACCGTTGAGTGTTGATCTGAAGCAGCCAGGAGGCCAAGGAAGGGCTTGCCCGTGCACGGAGCAACCTGAATGTGCATTGCTGAAAGTAACTGTTATGATTTCTTTGGAAGGTAATGGATCCCTTTTTAATGTTGTTATTACCTCCTACTTTTAAGATCTTAGAACCAGTATCGAACCAATGTATGCCCTCAGAATCTTTTGGCCTCCTGTAAACAGGAGATTCCTAGCAGAATTGGATTGTGTCACATTTTTGAGACACTTTTTGTATATACCTGTTAACTCATGCCTGCAATATCCTGGGGTTGGGTCAGGATTTTAGCCCAACTGAAAAAAAAATAGCCCTGAAAATACCCAATAGGTCCCATCACAAAATAAGAGCTTGAATGTGCTTTTTGGGCACCTCCATCACTGAAACAAACACAGAAACATTAACTCTGTTTCCTCTCTCTCCACAGATGCTGTCAGACCTGCTGAGTCTTTCCAGCATTTTCTGTATTTGTTTCAGATTTCCAGCATCCGCATTATTTAGCTTTTACTTCCATCACTGACTCTGGCTTGCCTTTGGTGGCATTAGATATATATCTGCACCCCCCCCCCCCCCCCCTGCCTGCCCCCATAGAAAGCATGCAAGAAACTCTGGTTGGGGGTAGCTGAATGTGGAACTAATGTCCTTTATTAAATAAGCGGCTCTGGTCCCACACCAGTGTGATTAGCTCATAACAGCTCTTGAAGCCTCCTAGCAAGCCACTCTGTTCCCATCAAGTTCTCAAAGCAACTAGGGAGAAGCAATAAATACCATCGACAGCTTGAATCAAGACAAATATGGGCCAGGATGTTGTGTGGCTTAACCCGCAGCAGAGTAAATATTTTGTGTCAATTGGTTGTTGTTTCTGGTAGCAGGAGAACCACTCCCATCCTCCACCTAGACAATGGATGTTGGAGCTGTAACTCAGGAATTCCCAACCTAACTCACTGCCATTCTGGAAGAGTAAGCAAACAACTTCTATTGTCCAATTTGTATGGGCATTCTCCTTTCAAGCTGGTTTCCCTGTTGAATTCCCAGTAAAGTACAGGAGGCTATGTGATATTTACATGTCATTTTAAAGCTGTTTCAGGTGGGAGCTGCCCACTCATTTTGAGCACAGTATTCCCCAGGAAATTGTGTGTCATCTGCAAGAATGTCAGAGACTTATGTTACAAGTCTTCATTCTCTTCATACATAAGATGTAGGAGCAGAAGGAGGCCATTTGACCCATTGAGTCTGCTCCACCATTCAATGAGATCATGGCTGACCTGATAACCCTCAACTCCGCTTTCCTGCTTTTCCCCCATAACCCTTGATTCCCTTACTGATTAAAAATCAGTCTATCTCAGCCTTGAATATACTTAACGACCCCGACCTTAATAGTCCAGGTCTGAAGCACACAAGAATTAAGTAGAAGGATGTTGGTTGGACTTTATCACATCCACTATTTCCTTTAAATGACACTGTCTTGCAATTCCACTAATCAGAACTTAAAAATTAAAACTTAAGTCCTTCTCAGCCTTGTGCCATTTGCACCTGTTACCTCTCTACCTTCCACATAAACATTTTCAGATTTGCTATTTTCTGCAGAAAAGATAGGAAACTGCTGTAGAACCATAAACGTTTACAGCTGGAGCAATTCAAAACTAATCCCACAGCCTTACATCTTCCTCTGTTTTGAAAGATTATCCACCTTTCCCCTGAAATATACAATTAACTCATTATTCCATGGGCAGATTTTTAAGTGCCAAGGGAAAGAGGGGTTTGGGTGCAGGCAGGGGGTTAAAGCCCCGAGAAGCGGTGTCATGTCGGGAACCTGACATGATACTGCCCACTTAGAGGCTTACCTGGGTAAATTTACAGGTGAGCTGGGAACCCCTGAGGAACTATTGATAAGTAATTACAGTGGTAATTAACTGAGAATTTAACCCAGCATTCTGGTTTTAACAGCCAGCACCAGCTGTGTGGAGCTCATGCAAGAATGCCAAATTTCAAACGATGTCAACAATTTATATCACAGGAGAAAAGGGCTACTGATTAGTTGGCAAGTCGACTCTGATTAGCCAAGGTGTTGGCATGAAGGAAGCAACGGGGAACTATAGGCTCCCAATACTTCTGGGTAATTCAAAATAGGCACAAGGCTTCAATATGTTCCTTCTATTTGCAGAGAACAGGTTCCAATGTATGAATGTATGTCGCTTCTAGCAAGTGTAAATGAGCCACGCTATGAGCTCAACTAATTATCTTAAATTGGTTGTTCATGTAGCTGTTAGCACACCCAGGATTGTTCAGCAAGTGCTGCCCAAATGTGGAACCATCTAACACTTTTTGTTTTCAACTTTGCAAGTATGGGCTGGTTGAGTAAAATCTGTACCCTGCCTATTACGAGCAGTCAGAGGAACATGTTTGATTTAATCAGCCAATCAGGGGACTTACAGCCTACGTATCTGGTGTCACACTGGCACTGAAATTCATACATGACCTTATTCAATTGAGTGGTAGGTAGAGCATCTTTTTGGACTGACAGCAGCATCTATTAGTGGAAAATACTACTTGCGTCACCTCTGCATAGTAACAGCATGAAATGACTTATTTAATCCGTTCAAATTTTTTAGATACTTTACCTTTCCAGGGTAATTTGAGGTCGACCTGACACTTTTAAGATCTGAAAGTGGTGGCCTTTGGCCTATTTGCAAGTTTGTGTGATACACAGTGAACAATGATATGATCAGGATAGCCACTGTCCCAGAGGATAGCTTTAATGTGCTCTCTTTCTGCATCAAGCTTGCAAGGTGAGCAAATGCCTAGGGCCCTATTTACAAGATTGCTATTAAGGCCATTCTTATAGTGCATTGAGTTATACGAATCCCAACATGCATATTAATTGGTAGCAGCAGAATCACCCCTATCCTCCACCCATGCAGTGGATGTTGGAGCTGTAACTCTGAGGAAGAAAGTAGGCTTGCAGTAGGCAGTGGTGGAGAAACCATTAGCAGATTTCTCAACGGCAAGGAAAGGAAGTGTGTTAGACTGCTTCATTTCAAAAGTTAATTGGAGTGTAGGATGAACCGTATTAAGGTGCGTAAGGAAATCCTTACATGTGGCTGTAGATTCAGAGATTGTGAATATATCATCTACATATTGGAAATATGCATGGGTAGGAGGTTGTGGTTCATTCCATCAAAAACTCATTTCTTATGGAAACTGATGAAAATGTTACCAAATACTGGACATAGAGAGGATCCTATCTATATGGGCATATATGGTGCCATTAAAACTGAAATTGACTGCATGAGTTGCTAAGTTCATAAGTTCAATGAATGCAGATTCAAAAAATGGCGGCTTGTTTACATTGCCAGGATATAGCAATGCTTCCTTCAGCAGCACATTCATTGCTCATTCTTTATGCTATGTTTACAGTTTCACTACAAATAACAGACAAAGGAAATTCATGGCTTTGCCATCAAAGAGAGACCCTGAGCAGGGGCCAGGTGCTTCCCTACAGGGAGAAAAATTAGATCAAAGGGCAAGTTAATGCAGGTCATACCACCCAGCACCAAATTACAGATAGGCATCAGTAAACATCAAGATGCAGGTCGACTGTTCACTTTTCAATCAACTAGCAAGTTACGCATGGCTGATGCAAACATGAAAAGAAAATAAAAGGAAAGGGGAGAGATGTAACATTAATCATACTGGCAGTATGGTAATGCAACAGTTTAGTCCACTGACCACACGTCACAGCACAAAGCAGCAGGCCTCTAGTTTAGAACTGAGATTCCTAAACCAGTGAGTGCTTGACCTCATGGAGATTTCTGGGGAGTCAACAGGAGGAAGGAAAAAAAATCTGAAGAGAAAGTTGACTCGCATCATTCATTTCTACAGCCGTCTGAACTATTACAGGCAGTGCTGCTGGGCCACATACCAGCTGCTTGAAACCTTGGTTAGTTTGATGAATGAAGCAAGGTATCTAGCCCAGGAAAAGATTTTTAAGGATGTAAAAATGACAACAAGTGAATTTGAAGAGAAAATCCAAATGATATACCAAGTGAAAAAAACAAGGAGACTTAATGAGATGGGCAATGGCAGCTGCCTAAAGCACTACAGCAGTTCACATATTATTGAATGCAGAGTCCTGTAGCCTATTCTAAGTTTATTATGACGGGCTGGGGGTGGGGGCGGGGGCGGGCACTTCACATACTGGCAGTTTGTGCACCATCACTGTCCGAGGCTCAGAGGCCATGAATGGGATGAATTTTAACATGGTGACATGTGGGTGGTGGAGGGAGGGCCATGTAGTGGGCAGAGAACCCAGAAGTAAATGCAACGCATCTAACAGTGGCTTTTTGATCCAGCAACTGCATTTGTACCTGACTGGGTTTCCTGGCCAATTAGAATGAGCGAGTCTGATGACACTCATGCAAACCGATTTCAAAGGCGCACTGCAAAGATGACAGTTGATGGAGCGTAGAGTGAGGGGAAACAGCTGGCATGATGGATTCCCAACATGGCAAGACTAACCACTTCACAGGTACCTCCCTAGACCTGATACTGTGATCTGTAAGGGCTCACAGGGAGATTCTCTTCCCTGACGAGGAGAAGAAGAAGCCTGCTTCAAAGAACAAGAATCACTAAGGAAGTGAGCAGCAGGCATGTTATGCCATGTTTGGACACAGTACCGAAGATAGTTTAATCTCACAATCGGGGCAGGAAAGGTGAGTACAATGGTACATTCATCTACATCCTGCTGTGCACATCATGCCAATCCCCTCTGCCTTCCCAAGCTGACTCCTGCACATCACTCCTCACACCAATTTACCTTGCAGGTGCAGCCATTTCTCTCCCTGTTGATATACTTCCTCACATCCCCATTTGTCCATCTACCACTGACATTAACCTCATCTTAATTCAATGTCATGTCTCTCCCTCATAGTCACTCTGAACAAATGTTGTCAATCCATCCATGCACCACATTCCTTTCCATCTTTCAATCATAGGTCTCTTCGTACCTTCCTTGCAGAAGATAAGAATGGAGCACAGAGAGAGGCAGGCAATCGGAGGTGGCAGAGAAGGTGCCACAGGAAATTAGCAGTGTCTCTTGAGTGCCTGGCCATTAGAGATGGGGAGATCAGGGCCTCCCAGGTACCTGGTGACTGAATTAATGACATACAAGACACACTCATATTGACTTGATATCAGCAACCAGTGAAATATGATCATGTGCATAAAGTTCACTTATAACAGTCTTCTGAGTCAGATCTAATTCTTGTCTTCAGTTTCCCACAGGGCCACCAGACATCTCTCAGGAGGAGGACAACAAGGACTCCTCAGGGGAGGTGTCCCCTCTGAGGTTATAACTGTTGGAGAATTCTTGCAGACCATGCACATGCTCAGATACACATTCTTTTCTGGTACCACTAAGACGTATAGCTGGGTTTTCACCTGGTATCCCACACAGCATGTGCCCTTGTTTATTTGTGGTGAAGACGGACAGCATTAAAGAGTCCACATAGATGTGCATAGCTTACTCCAAGCTTTGCTCAGCCGGATGCAGATGCTGAATATTTGACCCTCGTCAAAGAGGAGGCTTCTGGAGCAGCAGCAAAATATGGGAGGAGTCGAAGCATTTTCGCTCCTTATCGGTTGGGCCCATCCCTCCCCTCAATCACTGACCCACATGCTGCCACATCTCCCAGTAGCTAAGTCTGTCCCTGCATGGGTGCAGGTGGGGCAGTCTTTGTTGGTGCCCTCACAGGCTGAAAAAACCAAGAGTATTTCAGCAATCAGAGCAAGAGTCTGAGCAGCGCACCTTTACCTCTGTCAAAGGCACAGTAGGAGTAGCAAATAAGGAAGAATAAAGATTTGTAATTGCACAAGGGTATGCGCATGGCTGATCGTTAACTTTGTTTAATTTATGAGCTGGATTACATAAATATTATTTGTTTGCACCGCTTTTCTGTCTTGCCCATTTTGCCTGCTGGCCTTTTCAGCTCTGTTGTATTGTAATATAAAACGTAAAGCTGAGCAACAGGTGGGTTGTTGTGAAAGGGATGCTTCATTGATTGCAGATAACTGCTTTTTGTGGGGGTAGGCTAGGGGGTGGGGTGTGTCAAGTGGGTTTAACAAGTGGTTGCCAGTGGGTGCAACTTAACTGAATCTTGCCATTGAGGGAATCTCAAGCATCCTGGGCTACAATACACCCATCTGCTGGTGCAATGGCCGCATCATATTCTCCTCCTCCTGAAGAGGCTCAGTGCTCTGCACCTTACTTTTTCTAAAGGTCCAATCCTGACTGCTCTGCTATGTTGTGCAAAACGCAGGACATCACAGAGATTCTGGAGACCTTGGATGGTATGTATTGAAGGGTGCATCCATATCTGTTGAGGCACCTAAAACACATGTGCATCGTGCTTGATCAATGATACATCTGGTTGCCATAGCGCTTTGATTATCACTCTCTTGGGCCTCATTGCTTAGGCTTCTCACAGGTGTCCTCAGCTGTGTTTTAAGTGGGTAGCCCTTGTCTCCAGTTGGTAAGTGTGTTCCAAGGTGTAAGGAGAGAAGGGAGAGCAGACTGGTGCAGGATGAATGCATCGTGGTAGCTCCCTTTGCTCACATCTGCATAATCATTTTTCTGTAGTTCCAGGCCAGCGGTATATTGATGGAGTGAAAACCTTTATGGTTCACACACACTTCTGGATGATCTAGAGGTGCCTTGATTGCCACATGTGTGGATTGATGAAGCCTTGCACCTGTGGGAAGCCAGGCAGAGACACAAGCCTGACCACTCGCTCAGTCTGACTGGCATCATCAGTAACAAAGTGTACATAATTGCCTGCCCTGGAAAACATGGCACCAGACTGTGTGACGCATATGTAGGTGGCCTGCAAAATCATGCAAATGTCTCTTGCAGATTCCTAGAAGGAGCCTGAAGTTGATAGTGGTGGTCACTTTAATAGCCGCTAGTAAAACATGACCACCAGATCCGCTTAGCAGCAAGTCTTCTTCCAGCAGTCTGCAATTGTCTGCTACAAACTGATGCAAAACTCTGAGACTCTGCTCAACCTCATCTCTCCTTTGCAACGGCAAGTCCGTGAGGAGAAGGCTGCTGCATTCTTTCTGTTGCTGCTGGTCATCCTAGGCCTCATTGGTGGCCCAAGCTAAAGCAGCATAAGCAGCACCAATGCTGATCTGAAGTGTCACAGATGGCAAGTGGGGGATGGATGCAAAAGACTCCCAACAAGTGAAATCACCTCCATTGTAGATATCACCTATAAAGTAATGAAATTAAATACTCACCATCACTGTAAGCAAAAGCCATTCACACAGTTAGGCAAGGAAGCAGATGTGAGGCCAGAGTACTAATGGAAATTTTTGCCTGACATTTCTTCAGCCCCCCTCAATTGCCAGTGTGTTCTGATTTTGTTTTTGCTGTCGAGCTCCAGGAAGTTCAAAAAACCTGAGTGTCCACTAACCCCTATTAAAAAAGCTCATCTTCACCTATCAACACGTTTAAATTGGCAGCTGGCCTCTTGAGAGGGGATTTCTCGCATGCAGCCTAACGTACTGCAGTTCAACACAGAAGTCAGCAGGTTGGACCTGGCTTCCTGATGCACTGTCAGTTTGTGTTTTTAACTCTCAAGTCCAGCCCCAAAACCACTTGCCCTTGAAAGCTAAAATCCCACCCTTTGTTTCTAAATTTGAGACCCTCCCCATAATACACTTTAATCACCTGAGTTCACAGGTGAAAGAGGAGGATGAATGAACAACTGAAATGTTTTCTCCTGGGTGACCCTTTCAATGCAATAGGGTTTATGTCTTTTTGGCTGCTTGGCCCACAATGGATAATTTTTCAAAGGTGTAAAAATATACAAAGCTATAAAGGCAACTGGCTATTATCCAGTGAAGCTGACATCCACGGCTCTGGCACCTGACCCATGTTAGGAGGGGCAGAAACATATTTAAATGAGGTCAGCTCAAGGGGGTGCTACCATGATCAGTATATGACATCAGCTTCAGTGGACTCAATTTAATGGTCATGGTGGTAGCCCAGGCCACCAGCTGGAAAGCCAGTGGCAACTCTGCCATGGCCATTTTTGAAAGCCTCAACAGGATTAAATGTCACTCAGGTGATTAACTGCTGTTATAAGGCCTCCTGTGCCTTTAAAGGCAAAGTGCCTGCCCTCAAAAGTGTCATGCTCTGGAGCAGCAACCATGGAGGCCCCAGAACACAGATGAGTGGGTTGTGCATGCCAGGCCAGTCGGGCAGGATTCAGGTGGCGGGAGGGTCAGGGTCATTGTGGAGGGCACAGGAGGCTTTTTCAGTGGGATTGGCCCTTGTGACGGGGAGAGATGGGGGTGCCCCATGGTGCCCGATCTGGAAGCCACCCCACCCAACTGAGCCCACAAGGGTGGTAGGGGTGGAATTAAATTCCACCCGATATGTGCAACAATAGGAGAAATATTTGTTTTCTTGTAGTGAAATTGTAAACGTTTATACTTTCATTTCAAAAGTGAACAAGAGAAAAAGCAATATTTAGGAACCCCAAGCTATTTACTGTCCAAAATCTGTGACTGTCTCTCTATCCTTTAATGATACTGCAGTAGGATCCAGGCATTGATTTTCACGTGAACAACTTAAATTCTCCAGGCGTGTGAGGGTGGAGTCGGACTGGTGAAGTGCCTGGAGGTCTGAGCCATGTTCCTGGGTATACTTCATTAACATAAAATCAGTGAACAGCCAGTGCTAAATGAGCAGTGCTATACAGCTTGCTGAATGGGGAAGGAGGACTGGAAACCCAATGGCCCATGGAGCCAAGCCAACAATTACAATTTAATGGAGAGGGCCATTTGATCAGGGGGTCTGGAGGAGGAAGCCGTGGATATACATAAAAAGGGGATGTTCTAACCCTCTTCTGCTCCGTCCCCCCACCCCACCCCCCAAAAAAAATTAGGGACAAAAATTCTTCTGTTTCAATTTTGTGGGCGGAATTTTATGGCCCCGTCACGTAAAATGCAGCGAGCTGATCAAAAGTCCATTGACTTCGGCAGGACCGTAAAATATCGCCAGCATAGAATTCTGCCGTACGAGTTCATTGCCTTGTAATCTTGTTGTTGTCCCTTGCGTGACAACATGGGTGACAACATTTTGTCATCTCTCCGCTTGCAGCCTCTTACTTAAGGCTTTCCAGTAAAAGAGGTCCCAAGTGGGTCACTTATTTAAAACTATTGCTTACAGCAGTGCTTTTGCAACCCAGTTCTCTACATAATGTGTCCCACCTGGAACTACTTTTACTGGGAAACCTGCCCACAATAAAGTCTGCCTTCAAGCAGAAAAGAGGTAAAATGTCGCTGCATGTACTGAAAAAAATGTAGTCTTTCAACTGGATTTCCACATCTGAGCCACACATTTCCTAACACCAGGCAGAGGATTCTGTGTGTAGGCAAGCTACAAAGAATACGTTGTTTTAACTGAAGTATTATACCAATGAGCACTGAATATACTATTGTTGGGGCACACAATTTGTACCATGTCCCACAACAAAGTCGTTGATTTGCATCTGAGAGCATAACTTTCCCTGACAACCTCTCCTCTCACTGGCACTTGAATTTTAATCTGCAGTAAGTAGCTTCATCTGAGATTTCTGAAGGGCCACTTCCCACCAACAGGGCAAGACATGTTTGCATCCCAAATACCAGAGGTGGTGTGATTTGCGTAAATGTTGTTGACAGGAATTTCCGAGTGACACCTTGCAACTGCATTGGAAGGATGGAAATTCTCTAGCCTAAGACAGTCAGAAAGATATTTTTAAAATATGCAAGGTATCGAACTTGCTGCTCTGCACCGATTGCCATTAGCAAAACTGACAACGTGGCCTTCACTTCCACCTTGCTCTTGCAAGTACGCCTGCATCACACAGGCCCATATTTCATGTGTTTCAAGTAAGTTGGATACCCTTTCTGATGTCTGGGATGGGATGGGGCGCATGTAAGAAGTGACCGTTCCATACCAAAGCAATTTTTCATCGTGAGCAGAAAACTGCCTCAAACTTTGCACCCCCTGTGCAAAATACAGCACCTAACCAGGCCAAGGGATTTTTTTTTGCTCCTGTGTTCAGTCTGCTTAAAATAACTTTCCATCCAGTTATCTCAGCTGCTGGTCAAAATTCTTCATTTACTGGCATTAACTCCATAGCAAAGCAAGATGCTAGAAATGCTGGTCATGCTGGAATCTAGTGTTGATATGCTGACCGAGGATGGGCCATTATTTAAAAACAGCTCCTTGAAGGAGTTTACTGGGTCACAGGGTTATTGATCAGACTCCCCCGTCCTGCCAAATTTTCCCCCTCGCGGGCAGAGGGCCTTACTCGTGATGAAGCCTGCCTGATTTTTCTCCTTGAAATGTAAAGACAAAAATCTTCCCCAGTCTTTTATTATTCACCCCCTCGAAGCCTTTTATGCTTTGAAAAAATCTATTAGACCCTAATCTTCTCTGTTCAGTTGGGGAGAAAACAATTTAACAAGCCTTTCTAAATGACTATGGCGCTTCATTCTGGTATAATTTAAATGAATCCTTCAGCGCTCCTCTGGAGTGTCCAAAATTTCACTCAAAATTCCATTCCACCTGTGGCCTATCCAGTGCCTTGCTACAAATTCAGGATCACGTCCCTTGATTTCGTATTCACTGTTTTATATAAATAAATTCAGAGCCCACTTTGCCTTTTTAGGGTCTTTGCTACCTTTACTTCTATTTTTAAAGATCTATATATTTGTATTCCTACATCTGGTCCTCCACTTGTTAAGTCCTACCATTTACTTTCATATTTTTGTATTTACTTTCATTTATAAGAAAAGCTACGATGTCATTTTTCCCTGCATTAAACTGCTTCTGCAACCTGTCAGCTCCATCCACCAACCTATCTGGATTTTCGAGCAATTTCCTGTATTGTTTCAGTTGTAAACTGTGACAGTTTACCATATTTATGCTATCAGCAGGAAATCTTAATCTAGTTCCTCCTCTTGGTCCAATGTGCAAATAATTTGTAAGTGTCTCTTGAGTGGTGTTAGTGGTGGTACCCACACACACTCTTCATGGCTTCTCAGCTTACGTGGCTCTATTCTCGCATGTGTGTTATAGCATTGGAACCACAAAGAAGAAACTGCCGAGTTTGGATGTGCTTGTACTTTCACATAAAGTCTGAGCGATTTCCTCATGCTGCGGCAAACTTGAAACTGCATTCCTTGAAATTTATAGCCCAAAGCACAAATCACTTTTCTATCAGCTCACAAAATCAGCTCCTGCTGCCAGTGATCGAGGGTACATCTTTGACAAAGAAAGCTTTGTGACTTATGTGGCTAACACCTCACTGTGGTGAATTTCCCACAAACCACTGGTACCACAAGTTAATTCTGCATTTACACATCTGTCAGGATCTGTAAAGAGAATTGCTAAGCTAATGCAGTCGGGATAAATAGACTCAACACTTAATTAGAGCCAGTTTTCTGGCCCATTATTCCCCATGTACACTGATTCACGAGGCATAAAGGATTGAAAAAGGGACATTGGCTCAACAGTAGGTCACACTGCATTTGACACTTATGTCCACTGAACCCTGGGGGCACGTGTAAAAAGCTTTGCTTATTTCAGACTGAAGCTTTGTTTAATTATCAAGATCTGAGCAGGATGTTTTGCACATCATTTTCCAACAACTGTCTGTTGGAAACTCAATTTTAATTATATTCACATCCGTGGGATTCTACGGACTAAGATATGAGCAAAGTTAATTTAAAGATCAAAGGAATGCAAGGATAAGCATTTTCAGGCCATTTCTATTCTGCTTTTCTTTATTTTTATGCTGTTGCATAGGTTTTAATTATATATTGATCCTTATCTTATATGAGGTATTTGAAAGAAGGGGAGGGGCCAGACAAGTCAGAATGACGAGAATGGTGCTAAGTGCCATGTATCAATAGTGCATATTCGCATCTATGAACAGAGGGGATCACACAGAGTAGATAGCCACTCTATTGCCCTGGGGAGGCGGGACAGCAGAGCTGACAGTGCCACTAAGCTTTGTGAATGCCTGTTTACCATACCACTGCCACTTCCTCAGAAGAGCCCAATCATAGTATGCCTTGCTTTAAGAATAGTTGCCGGAGTGGTAAGGAGCGAGCATCACCTTTTTGGCTGCAGCTGTCAAGATGCCACCAAGCATAACTGCAGTCATCGCGTGGTCTGTGCTGTCAGCAAACAGCTGTGCCAGCAGCTCCAAAGGTGCCTTCAGCTACTATGGAACATGAGGCTATCAAACCCAGTGATATGGCCAGTTACAGCCCAAAACCATGTTCCACCTCCTTACAAACGCACTACAAAGCTGGTGTGAGGATAGTGCGATAGATAGGCAGCACCACTTCTACCTCATTGGCTATCAAACATAAGGTAAAGGGCTGCTCTGTCCTGTCACTTGTCAGTGACAGAGGATTGCTGACAGAGCTTATGCTCGGCACCAGTGTGAGTCACAGCATATAGACGAATATAACAGTACTATTTTCAGCTAGCATTTATGTCTAGCAATACTCCACATTGGATACTTAAAAGAGTGCTCTGTTGCCAATCAGTTTATACAAGGACAAATTCACTGATCCTGTACTATCAGCTGAGCATTGCATCAAAGGGAGCACATGTCAGAGAATCGGCAAATCAGACAATCTGTTTCTAGGAAAAACAGAAAATGCTGGAAATACTCAGCAGGTCAGGCAACCTTTATAGAGAGGGAAAGAGAGGTAACGTTTCAGGTTGATGACCTGCCATTTGCCTCCCCATTTTGCTACCTTATGCCTTGTTAATGACCTTTCATCAGAACTTCTGATGGAAGGTTATCAACCTGAAACATTAACTTTTTTTCTCTCTCCACAGATGCTGCCTGACCTGCTGAGTATTTCCAGCATTTTCTGTTTTTATTTCAGATTTCTAGCATTCGTGGTATTTTTCTTTTGTAATCTGCATCCTGGCTCTTGAAAAGGGTGGCCAGATCACCCACCAATGTTTCCAGCAGATGGCCATGTGTAATGTGCAAATCGGAGAGTATGGTGTACATTAGAAGTTGGTTAACCAAGTTGAGGCTAATGGAATAGGAGTGTCAGTGTCAACTTGAATAAATAATTTGCTGAACAACAGAAAATAGTGAGTTTTGGTAAATGATTGTTTATCAAATGGGCGGATAGTAATGTTATACTTCTAATAGTTAGTTGGTGAAGGAAGAGTCTTTATTTGGGATAGATTCATTCACAGTGCCAAACATTGCAGGCGTATATCTCCTGACTCCATGCAACTCATGTGTCAGTGTCTCTTTATGTGTTATCAAGTAACCATCTAATCAATGCCATCCACCTGTGTGTACTTAACTTTGATACAATTAACAGGTAAACAGTGGTGTTCCCCAAAGTTCAGTGATAGGGCCACTGCTTTTTTTAAAAATTACTTGGATATTGGAGTACAGAATAAAAGTTCAAAGTTTGCTGATGATAGCAGACTTGGAGGTGTGGCATACAGTGAGGATGATACAAATCAGCTGTAACAAGGCATAAGGTGGCAGAATGGGCAGACAAGTGGCAGATTGAATTTAATACAGAGAAATGTGAGGTGATGCATTTTGGCAGAAAGGATAGAGGGAGACGATATATACTTAATGGCACTGCTTAAAGAGTATACAGGGTCCATGTGCATAGGTCTTTGAAGGTGGTAGGCCATATTGAGAGAGTGGTTAGGAAAGAATATGGGACCTTGGGTTTCATAAATAGAGGTATTGGTACAAAAGCAGAGAAATTATGCTGAACCTTTCTAACACTCTGGGTAGACAACATCTCGAGTATTGCTTTCAGTTCTGGTCGCCATACTTTAAGAAAGGTGTAGGGATCCTTGAGAAGGTACAGAGGAGATTTACCAGAATGGCTCCAGGGATGGGGGATTTTAGCTGCAAGGTTAGCTGGAGAAGCTGGGACTGTTCTTCTTGGAGCAAAAGAGATAGAGGGGCGTTTTAATAGAAATGTACAAGATGATAATATATTTGCTTAAGCTAGACAAGGAAAAACTGTTCCTATTAGCTGATGGTATAAGGACTAGAGGATACAGATTTAAGGTTTTAGGCAAGAGATGCAAGGGGAATGTGAGGAGGAATGCCTTTACCCAGCGAATGGTAATGACCTGGAACTTGGCCTGCGAGGGTGGTGGAAGTGGAGACGTTGGACGATTTCAGAGGAGATTGGATAGGCATTTGAGGGAAATAAACTTGCAGGGCTTTAGGCAGAGAGCAGGGAAATGGGACTGATTGGATTGCCCTCGAGCTGGCATTGAGTTGGTGGGCCGAATGGCCGAATGGCCGCCTTCTGTATTGTAATGTCTCTGACGCTAAGATTCTGATTACTGTGGTGAAGTACAGGTGAACGTAGTGAACATTACCAAAACCCTGTGCATTTGCACCACAGTTAAACTGCGTAACCAGTGCTACTTAAAGGACCTGCTGGAGGCATTTCAAAAAACAGGAGAAAGAATGCCACTCCTGGACCCATAAAAATAATCCAGTTCGCTGAAGGCCCATCCAGTCCCCGCCCTGGGGTATCTTCTCCTTTCCCCTTCATCCAACTGTTGGCTAACTTTATATAGGAGCCAGTCTATTAACCATCCTCATTGACAACATCCATATGTTGTTGTTTTAGCGCCCATAACTCGCTGTCAGCAAAGGCAGGGCCTTAAATTGGCTCAGGCCTAACAGTGGTAGCAACAGTCGGCAGACATGTGTGCTCCGCTTGCCAAAAATACATAGGTCTGGAATTTGACTTGCCTCTGAAACTTGGGTGTTTCTGATGCTTTTTGTGCGCAGGAGTTTGGCCGCCTAAGTTGGACCTCTTCCCACCTGGAGAACGTATGCAACAAGGCCCAACTTCACTCCCATTGTGTGTTTAAAGTTAAAATCAGCCCAAGGAGTAATTAATACCTGAAGCTGTCTTCTGGGCAGAGTGGTTAGAACAGATGCTGATAGATTTGCTGTTCTTATTTCAGATTTCCAGCACGTGTAAGATTTTTCTTTTTCTTTTTCATCTTTTATATCCTGGGGACAATAACATTCATAGTCACTCTTGAGTCTTAATTCCAGTTAATGTGCTATTCATATGTTTTTATGAACGGCTCAAATACCAGGGGATACAAGTTAAAAATGAGGAAGTTACAAGTAAGAAGGAAAATCAAGCCAACATTTTTTTACATAAAGACTTGCTGATGAAATTGCCAGGGAAAGTCATTGAAGCAGGCAATATAAATGGGCTCAAGAAGCAGTTATAGGTGTTTCTTGAAAGCGATGGTATTCAGGGCACATGAAAAATTAGACAAGTGGACATGAGCTCTATCAGAGTCAGATCTGTTGGGTTTAATAGATGTTTCCTGTTCCGAAATACTCTTATCGTCTTCGTATACTAGCTTTTTTGTTTATGCTTAACAAAGGCTAGATTTCCTCCCTGTCCATAGTAATGGGGAAAATTCTACCTTTCAAATGTCTTTGAGAGGCAGATCACTGACCCTCCATTTCACTGTGTTGAATCTAAAAGAATAGATGTGCTGCACTTTTCTCAGCAGAAACCTGGCAGAGGTCACATCTAAAACTGGGAATGCAGCCCATCTATGACAAGGAAATGATGTGCTGCACTTTTAGAATCCAAAGAAGCTGAAAATATGAGAACTGGAAACCAAAATGAGAATGCTGAAAATGGAACAGATAAGAATGGTATAGATAGGTCAGTTATTTTGTTTTATGTTTAAACGTTACATCTAGCCCACAAACAAATACTAGAGTAAAAATATTTTACCCAAAGATAAGGAAGGTGTACTTTCTTTTCCCCCTCCTTCTACCCTCAGCAGTTTTCTATTTTTTCCATGCCTGAACTCTGCATCTGGCTGAACGAATTTAATTTTAAAACATTTAATCGGCAGATTGCAAGGTACAGATACAGAAGAACTGAAATGGTTGCAGGGCAAAGGAAGAAATTTTAAAGCTGCATACATTTTTTCGGTGGGAGGTGTTCCTGTGTATATATTTTCTAAATTGAACCAATGCCGGAAATGAAGCCTCTTTTCCATGAGATAACTCTCTTCCTAAGGAAATATTTTCAGCTCTCTTCCTCGTGTCTGTTGCTTTCTGCACAACAATTTGTAGGCATGTGGTGCCTTTAACATCAAAAAAATGTCTCAAAGAGATTCACAGCACTAAAAATAGACAAAAAATTATATTGAATCAAAGGGGGAGATATTAGGATGGATGAATAAAAGTTTCATGAAAGCTATATTTTTAACAAGGTCTTAAAGGAAGAGAAAGATGAGGACGGAATTTTGTGAACTTAGCCCTTAGCGGAATGGCGGGAACCTGATATACAAATTGCCAAGCTTTGCCAAGGTTCTTTCCCTGAACCATGGTACTAGTATCCAGCCTCTATTTCCCTGGCCAATCTGGGAGGGTAGGTAGTTTGACGCGTCCATTCTGTTAAAAGAAGGATTTCTAATGAAAGAGACTCTGATGTAGGTTGCAAGGGCTCACTAGCACTCATGGCCTCAAAAATCCAACAAGCACAGGAATGGAGAACAGACCTGGGAAGGCTGCTCCCCAGGTCTCTCACTTTTACCTGGAGGTCCTGCTGTGAGTTCTGAGGGACTACAGTGAGGTAAGCTCTCCCAAGGATGGGTAGAAGCGGTCAGCTGCAACCAAGCAGACATGGATGGAAGTGGCCATGGAAGTCAGTAGCGGCAGTGTGGTCTCTCCAGCCTAGAGACAGTGCACCCAGGGGGTCCAGGACCTCAAGAGGGCACAACAGGTGAGTGGCATAACACCTTTGGATGTCAAGCCCCATAATCTGACTTTCCCAGCATTCTCCTGTATAGCACTCCTCAGGGAAATACACCTTGTCGTTCCACTCATTCCTCTCTCACCAGTCACTTCATATTTCCATCCAAGCAGCCAACATTCCCATTCACCCTCATTCTATGGCCCACTTGTACCCATTCTTCACAGTCTCCATCCACCCTCTTTCTTTGCTGCCCAGGCAAACTATGATGAACACTCATACCTCTCTGGTTTCTCTCCTTGCAGAAGAAGAGAGCACAGAACTTGGTGAGAGGCAGAGACCTGACAGGGGGAGCAGGGGGTGGTGGGGATTATTCTCCAATGACAGACACCTTCTTGGCTACTGGCAATGTGTGCTCACCTACTCCACAGGGAAAATCTTGTTCCAGGATTATGCAGATGTCAGCAATGACCTGCCATGAGAGCTTAAGCCTCCTGAGGCACTGGTGCTCAGACATGTCAAGAGAGCTGATTGTCTGTCTGTTGACCATATCTTGGGAGTCTCATCTTCCAGCTGGATCTCTTCATCTATCCTCTTTGCTCTGTGGAGGGATTGTGACTCAGGAGAAGGCAAATGGTGATGCTGCTGGTGCTGGTGCTGTTGGTACTGCTTCTCCTCTTGCACCTCAGCAGAGGTGGAAGGTGGAACTGCATAAGCTGCTCCCATACTGTGATGAAGGCTGACAACAAGGAAGGTGCTAGGCACATGAAGTACCTACTAAAAAGTTGACAATCGCCTGTCGAGGAGTGATAAAACACTCTCAGAGAAGAAGCGCTATGGACAGAAGCCTCTTACCAGGGCTTTGGTAGAATTACCTTGTGTGAGATTGTGCAGCAGAGCTTTCATTGAGCTGAAGCTTATGGAGGGTTGAGGATAGGAAATTGACTAGGAGAGCATTGGAATACTAGATTGCAGAAGTAACAATTGTCTAAATGGGCGTTTTGGCAGTGGAAGGGTTGAGGCAGGGCCTGATATGGTGATGTCATGGAGGTGGAAGTAGGTGGTGTCAAGAAGATATAATATCTATATACATCTATATCTATAATGTTATTGGAAATTATTTTAAAATAGAGTTCTAGAGGTGTCTGTGTCTAGTGTGTGTATGTGTGGGTGTCTTAACTGGATTAAAGCCAGGCTTTGATGTATAGAAGAGAAGTAGGTTTGAAATGTTAATTAGGTAAACATAGGGAAGTTACAAGGTGAAGTGTAAAGGGGGTCATTCAAAAGAATGGGTGAAATATTATACCTAGCCAGAAGAAGCCAAACAAAGTGTTTACTTTTTCCAAAGCTTACTAATAAAATTGGTGTTATGAAAGGCTTTTATTGTTAGAAGAGGTAAAGTTCAAAAAACCTAGTGATACAATGAGAATTTGCATTTAAAGAGGAAAACATGTATAAAGGGAATGCTGTTGGTAAAGGTGGAGGTCTAAAGCCTCTAGCCTGTAAGCCTCAAGCCACTGTCTGCAAGGACCCAGAGCTGAAAGAAACTAATTTTAAATTTGACTGTCCAGAGTGTACTTTGCCAGGGGTCTGTTTAAATCTATGGCCAGGTTTTCCTGGCCCTGTCACAGGCAGGACCCGCTGCCCCAGCCAGAGGTCCATTGACTTGTGGCGGGACTGGAAGATCCCAGGTGGGCGGGTGCGGAAAATCCCACCCTTCATGTTTTACTGTTGCCTTAACGGAGGTGTAACTGAGAGTCAGATTAATTAGAGGATTTTTTTGGAAGTTATTTTCGTAGTAATTTGTAGACATATGTATGCGCTTACAATCTTTTAATGAATAAATGTTTAATTTAGTTTTATAAAAACCTCAAGACTTGGTGGTCTTATTATAACTGAATTCAAAGCCTGTACCTCGAAACATGCAAGTTGCAAAAATTGGTTATGACAGTCGTTTCAAGTTTCTCTCTGGGATTTGAACAACTCAGCCCTTACCATTGGCTGTGTCATAATAGTGGCCTTTGTAATGGAAAGGATATGGAGTTGGAAATCCAGCTTGGGTCAAGTAACACACTGAGGTAGCAAACAGTCTGGTTTAACATGAGAGTGTTCAGGGAGAGGGGAATGGAGTCAACAAGAAAACTGAGGACTAGGTAAAGGACAATGTTTGACTGGAGGAAATTACAACTCATTCAGTAGTCTGAGAGCACAAAAGGAGAGGAAATGTTGAGAGAGGTGATGCAGAAGTAGAGATGGGTGTATATGTGGAGCACTATATCATTGGATAATGTCAGCAATTGAGCAGCATGTAGATGAAGATCAGAGGGGGCCAAAGATAGATTCTTGGGGGCCCCAGGGATAAAATGCAGGGATGGAAAGAGAAGCCTCTGCTGAAGATGCTCTAGGAAGAGTGGAACCAAACAATACTACTTAGCAGGACAACATAGAAGAGGCATTGCAGCTGGGTGGTGTGGTCGACCTTGCCAGAGGCTTCAGAGAAGTTAAGAAGGATGAGAGAGGCTCACAAATGCAGTTGACTTCATATTTGAAGAGACTGGGTAACAGAGGATAGTCCTAGCAGCTGAGTCTCTCGGGTATAGTCCAGCAGAGTAGAGCAATCCCAATGACCGAGGAATTTGGGAGTCTGGGAAGACAAATTTGAGCAGAGTTACCGTCATGGAAAAGAGCACCCAAAAAAAATAGAACAAGGAGGTGCAAGAGATCGGCAATGCAATGTGTTCTGTACAGGCAGCTCTAAATGTGTAGCGTGAAGGTATAATTTAGCCTAAAATGCATCCACTATTAGGATCAGGCAATATTAAGCAGTGGAGTACAGGAGGTGGGGTGGGAAGGGCAAAGAATGGCAATAGGTCGCCACAGATAGAGTTTCAAATTGGAGCACTTTAATTGCTGCCACACCAGGGGCAGAATTTTTCGCTAAACAGGCAGGTGTGCGCCCAACCCGCTCAAGCGTAAAATAGCGCATGAAGACGCCGGGCGAGCGTTCCGACGTCATCGTGCGATACTTCGGTTGGCAGGTGCGTGCAGGTGCCAGAACTACGCCTGCCATTAATTAAGAGGCCATTTAAGGCCATTAAACAGAGAATTTTTGTTGCCCGTGCGATTTCGTGCTCGTCGCACGGGCAAAACGAGCAGGCAGCCAGCCAGTCAACATTTCCAAAAACCTCATTCACGGGCAGGATAAAAAGGGTCTGCAGAATTGCCGGTGTGAGTAGTGAGGAGTTTGGTAGACAGTTTGCTTGTATATGTCAGCTTCATCCCTGTTCAGGGCTTCATTGCTAGCATTTCCAGGCTTCATTTCAGGACTCCTTGGCTTCTCCAAGGACCCTGGAGAATTCAGACCGTGTGGACCCTTCCAGGTATCAGACAGCCTTCTGTTACCCTGGTAATGGGGATTGTGGTCTCCGCTGGTGGCCTCTTCCCTGAGGAGGAAGAGAGGGACAGAAGGGAGAGGAGGCCAGGAGTCCCAATGCAACTTCCAGGGGAGCGACCTTTGGGAGGAGAGGCGCAGGCAAAGGGCGCAGGGCCAGCTGGCAGTTAAAGGTGTTAGGGGCCACAGAAGACGCCATTATCCTGCTGGCAGGGTTTACAGGCAGCGATACAGCTACTTTGATATGTCTGAGGTGCAATGCCGAAGAAGGCTGTGCCTCTCAAGGGAGACCATGACCTCCATCTGTCAGATAATTGGGCCTAAGATCAGCTTTGACTGTGTGGCTGGACACCCCATGCCAGTGGCTCTCTGGTCACAGTGGTCCTCAACTTCTATGCCTCTGGCTCTTTCCAGGGGTCAGTAGGGGATCTGTGTGGAGTCTCCCAATCAGCTGTCCATAGTTGCGTCAAGCTGGTGACAGAAGTTCTATTCAAGCGGGTATTGAATTTCATTCATTTCCTTACGGACGAGGACAGCCAGACAGAGCGAACCAGAGGGTTTGCAGTGATTGCTGGCTTCCCCTGCATCTAGGGTGCAATTGACTGCACACATGGCCATCAAGGCACCAGCGGATCATCCGGGTGCCTTCGTCAATAGGAAGGGCTTTCACTCCGTGAACGTGCAGAAAGTGTGTGACCATGGGATGCATATTCTGCAAGTCTGTGCAAGATACCCAGGCAGCTCCCATGACATGTACATCCTGAGACACCCCCAGGCGCCGAGGCTCTTCAGTGCTCCAGCACGACTGGATGCTTGGCTGCTGGGTGACAAGGGCTATCCCCCCAAAAGGTGGCTCATGATGCCTCGCCACCACCCAAGAACAGACGCAGAGCAGCAGCACAACAGGAACCATACCTCTACTAGGGCAGTGATAGAGAGAACCATAGGTCTTCTGAAGATTCGCTTCCAATGCCTGGACCATTCAGGGGGAGCCCTACAATACCCCGCAGAGCAAGTGTCACTGACAGTGGTTGCACGCTGCGCTCTCCACAATCTGGCACTGACAAGGGGGGACCCACTGGAGGAAGAGGATCCTGACGCAGCTTCACAGGCCACAGAGGATGAATCCAGTAGAGAGTCAGGAGAGGAACACGGTGAGGAGAACACTGAGGGCATGGAGGCAGCCCTGAGAGGAGCCTGCAGAGACGACAGGTAGCTTGTGCGCCAATGTGAGTTCGCTCTGGACCTCCCTGCTCACCATTGATGGATGGCCACCTAGTTGGGATAGTTGGTGCCTCATCCATCTCCCACTGACACTGACCATCTGAGGCCTGTGTGAGGGCTTGCAGGCCCAAATGCAACCCCAGGAACCCCTGATTCTATTCCTGGAGTTGCCTCTCTGTGAGAGTTGCCACTCTCTCAATGGAGGAGGCAGTGCGCTCGGCCATGAGGGTCAACTCCGTTATGGAGGAGTCCATGTGGAGCATCAGCACTGAGACCATGGTATACATACTCTCGTGGATCTCCGCCAGATCCTCCCGCACCTCTTGCTGGACATACAGCAGCTGTCGCCTAATGGGCAACTCTAGAGGCTTATCATCTGCCTTCAACCCAGCATCGTCCTGGTCTCCAGCAGTCCTCTGACTGCCAGGGCCCTGGGCACACTCTGCCTCCGCCTGCTCCTCAAGGGAGTTTGAAGTGCCCTCACCACTGTGCACCAACATTCTAGCCAAAGATCTAATGCCCACCAATGTGCTGGTATCTGCGCTGGTGCCTGGTTCAGAGAGTGGACGTGATACAGGTGCATGTGGAGCCTGGCGGTCCTCTGGCATCAGGGGTGGGTCTTTGGGGTCCTGTGATCGGGTGCATGGTGGCAAACCTAAGGGAGAAGGAAGAACATGTCATTAGTTTACAACAAAAACAAAAAATGCTGGAAAAACTCAGCAGGCCTGGCAGCATCTGTGGAGAGAAAGACAGAGTTAATGTTTTGAGTCCGTATGACTCTTTTTCAGAGCCAAAGGGAAGTAGAAATGAGGTGAAATATATACTGCTTAAGGGGGTGGAACAGGTGAAGCTGGATAGAAGGCCAACGATAGGTGGAGGCAAAGGAGAGATTGCAGGAGATGTTATAAACAAAAGGTCAAAGCGGTGTTAATGGTGGTGGTACTGACTAAAGAAGGTGCTACTATCCGGCTATTATCACATATGCTTTCTACTCTTAATGTCACCAGTAACACCTCCTTTTGCCAGTGACACCACCATTAACACCCCTTTGACCTTTGTTTATAACATATTTTGCAATCTGTCCTTTGCCTCCACCTATCCAGCTTCACCTCCTCCACCCCCTTTAAACAGTATAAATTTCACCACATTTCTACATCCCTTTGGCTCTGAAGAAGAGTCATACGGACTCGAAACGTTAACTCTTGTCTTTCTCTCCACAGATGCTGTCAGACCTGCTGAGTTTTTCCAGCACTTTTTGTTTTGTTTCAGATTTCCAGCATCCGCAGTATTTTGCCTTTACGTTAATGTCATTAGTTTCAGTCATCACAGTCACTGTGCATGCCAGGCACCCTGGTGAGACCATGGAGATCTGCATCATGGTGCCATCATCTTTCAATGATCAATGGGGAATCCAGTTTTGAGGCTCCCATCAGTGATGAGAGTGCACAAGAATGTGTGTACCATCCGAAACTCTCACCTCAGTGCATTGCACTCTTAGCATCGTTTGACACCCCAGCCTCTCCGTGGCTGGTTGACCGAGGTGCATGGTGTCTCTCCACTCCAAGGTGTCCTGCTCATATCTAGTTAGGATTCTGAGGTTTGTGAGACCTCCACCAGTCTGTGACCTTTCAATGTTGTTATGGGCCGTCTTCTCCTGAAAGGACAGAGGAGCATTGAGTAGTCCACCCCATACCTGCAGCGCCATTGCAGCCTGGCCAACCGCACCTGAGGGGCTCCTTGCAGAGCAAACCCGAGTTGTGGCCCTCGAGCCGCAAGCAGCCAGGGCTCACCCACTTGGCCAACTTTGGCATCATTGATAGCTGGCATTCAGACTCTAACACCCCTGAGCTCCCCGGGGGGATGGCTAGCCCTTAACACATCAAAACACTGATCCATGTCAACACGATACCCACCCTTCCTGAGTGCAGCAGGTCGTTAAACCTCTTGTGGCACAGGACCCAGGTGCGCCACATACATCATGGCTGCCGACCACCGTGCCACTTTCTCCCGAACTCTTTTTGTAAGGTGCAGTGGCTCCCTCCTTCCACCTAGGGACAAGGGTGTCCCTCCTGGCAGCCACCTCCTCCAGGAGGACCACAAGGCACTCATCAGATAACCGGGGGAGGGGCCAAGTGCCCACCCGACCTGCCCTCCTATCTGGTGTCTGCAGCCACATTTGAATCCATAATTTATAATCTCTTGTTGACAACACCGAAGGTGCCTTTGTCACTGGCAGCCTTCCAGGGCCCGACTGTACCAGTTTTAAACCAGTCGCCGGGTTGCCATTGGACCTAGTGGCCGACAGGCCCCCTCCCCCGCTCTCCCCTTCCCAACCATTGGGGAGCTGCCATTCATGTTTGGCAGGCCTTAATTGGCCTGCCAGTGTGAAATCACGGTCGGGGGCTGATTGCAGGAGGTGGCACCTTTCTCAGCTGCTCCCGAGCCCGCCGATCACACCCGCCTGCCGAGCTCAAAATTCTACCCCAGGAGAGATCATAAATAAATACTTTTTTGCTTCACGTTTTGAGCCCAATATGGCAGAACAAGGGCAGCAGGTGCATATGAGCACCACTACCTGCAAGGACCCTCCAAGTTGCAACTGTCTTGGCAAAATCTCTTCCTAACAGCACAGTGGGTCTACTTACACCATGTAGACTGCAGTGATTCAAGAAGAGAGTTCACCATTACCATATGGGGCAATTAGGGATGGGCAATAAATGCTAGCCTTGCCATTGATGCCCACACCCATGAACAAATAATAAAATGTATAAGATACTTGAATGTCTGTCTAATCATAATGTTGGACACTTTCCAATATAAATGCATCTTGCTGTCAGTGATATTGTATGAAAGATTTGCCATGGTGATCATAGCCTACGTAGACTGGCCACAGCTGTCAACATTTCAGCAATTCTTTCTGCTGGTGCTAGTATAGCTGCTTGATAATCATTG
This sequence comes from Cetorhinus maximus, assembly GCF_964194155.1. Taxonomy (NCBI): domain Eukaryota; kingdom Metazoa; phylum Chordata; class Chondrichthyes; order Lamniformes; family Cetorhinidae; genus Cetorhinus; species Cetorhinus maximus. The sequence goes on along the minus strand of NC_135880.1, from coordinate 118,962,948 downwards.
GAAACTGTCACCTCAGCATCTAGATCAGCAAAAGGCCTGATGCAAAGTTGCTTCAAGGATATCTACAGTGGGCATGCAGCATATGGTGAGCAGGTACAGTGACAGTGGTTAGGAGGGACCTGAAATTTGGCAGTGCCACTTTGTAGGCAAGCTGGAATGCTAACCTATGGCACTGTGGGATGATACAGAAGGTAACTAACCGTCTTCCTAACCATCTGCAGCATCAAACCAACTTCTGCAATCGTCAGACAGGAAGTCAGGTGTTGGTTTGCTTTGTTACTTGCCTGAGGGCTCCCCGTTGTTATTGCCTGACACTTAGTCACCTGCTCTTTAAGCCATTACAAAGTGGTTAATGGAATGAGACACCTTTTGTAGCTCTACAGAAGCTTTCAAAATTTTTTCTCTTCTGTTATGACACTTCCCTTTAATTGGCCCTAACCTTTAATGTCCCTTCCACACAGTTTCCATTCCCACCATTAGTTTACCTGTCCAAGTCTGCATTTGGACCTGTGAATAATTGTGCAAGTCATTATGCCCTCTTAACTTTACACAGCTGAACATGTGTTCAGCAGTATGAAGATCATTCCGCACCCTTCTCCCCGCCATGAGTTCAATTTAAAGGAAGTGTGAACTATATACAGATTAGTTGTTACTTTATTTCTTCTGACTGTTGCTGCAATTCAGCTCTTTGGATGCGTTTCCATACTTGCTAAATTCCAGTAGTCTAGAGGGAGCGGGCAGGCTGGTGCTGAAGTTCATTTTCAGTGACTTAAATGCCAGTGCACATGCCAGTTGCTTTCAGGCATGGCTGGCAAAGTAGGGATTTCTCTTGGCATTGAGCATGACTTGGAGAATGAGCAAAGACCATGCAGTCTTTGCTGGAAGAGGGAGGAGGCATTTCAGTGTGCCCTCCAGCAAGATGGCACTTACGTTATCCATTGCCCTAGTTCTGACTACAGCGCCTTTGCCTCTGGTGTCTCACTTTGTAGAACCCCCTTCTATGTTATCATCTAAATGTCACAGCCACTAATGTCTGGGAACTCAAGTGATGCGATCTCTTGACCTTCAGTTTCTTCTTGCTCTGAAATGAGAAAAGGGACAAGGTTTGGGTTCTGGTGAAAGAAGAGGGAAAATGTGAGAATTCTGTGCTTACACCATCCATGACTTGTAATTTAGAACAGATTGTGAGATGAGGGAGAAGTACAAAGGAGGAGGATTAGGTATGCAGATGCCCTCATCATCAGTGGCCTTAACCTTGCCGGTGGCTAAGGCCTCAGCAGTGGGCCTTCCCATAATGGCGAGCTCCTTCTCTATGCAGGTGTGCCACTGTCCATCCCATCACCTTCAACTACAAGAAAGAAGGAAGCGTTTCAGTGAGTAACTTACAATATATTTGGGTGATGTGTATGTTATGGTTGAATGGCTGTTAGTGTATTTTGTGGGTTCAGACTTGCAAAAGTGCTTAGTGTGTGAGGGTGAGGTAAAGGATATGAATGTTAGGTATGAGTCCTGATTGAAAGAGATTGATGGAGGATGGTGGTTTTTTTTAATTCATTCATGGGATGTGGGCTTCACTGTCTGGACCAGCATTTATTGCCCATCCCTAGTTGCCCTTGAGAAGGTGGTAGTGAGCTGCCTTCTTGAACCGCTGTAGTCCATGTGGGGTGGGTACACCCACAGTGCTGTTAGGAAGGGAGTTCCAGGATTTTGATCCAGCGACAGTGAAGGAATGGTGATATATTTCCAGATCAAGATGGTGAGTGATTGGAGGGGAGCTTCCAGGTGGTGATGTTCCCATGTATTTGCTGCCCTTGTCCTTCTAGATGGTAACGGTCGTGGGTTTTGAAGTTGCTGTCTAAGGAGCCTTGGTGAATTCCTGCAGTGCATCTTGTAGATGGTACACACTGCTGCTACTGTGTGTCGGTGGTGGAGGGAGTGAATGTTTGTGGTTGTGGTGCCAATCAAGCGGGCTGCTTTGTCCTGGACGGTGTTAAGCTTCTAGAGTGTTGTGGGGGCTGCACTCATCCAGGGAAGTGGGGAGTATCCTATCACACTCCTGACTTTTGCCTTGTAGGTGGTGGGCAGGCTTTGAGGTGTCAGGAGGTGAGTTACTTATCACAGGATTCCTAGCCTCTGACTGCTCTTGTAGCTACAGTATTTATATGCATAGGCCACTTCATTTCTGGTCAGTGGTAATGCCCGGGATGTTGATAATGGGGGATTCAGTGATGGTAATGTCATTGAATGTCAAGAGGTGACGGTTAGATTTTCTCTTGTTGGAGATCGTCATTGTCAGGCACTTGTGTGGTGCGAATGTTATTTGCCACTTGTCAGCCTAAACCTGGATATTGTCCAGGCCTTACTATATTTGGACATGAACTGCTTCAGTATCTGAGGAGTCGAGAATGGTGCTGAACATTGTGCAATCATCAACGAACATCCCCACTTCTGACCTTATGATGGAAGGAAGGTCATTGATGAAGTAGCTGAAGATGGTTGGGCCGAGGACACTACCCTGAGGAACTCCTGCAGTGATGTCCTGGAGCTGAGCTGACTGACCTCCAACACGCACAACCATCTTCCTTTGTGCTAGGTATGACTCCAACCAGTGGAGAGCTTTCCCCCTGACTCCCAGTGACTCCAGTTTTGCTAGAACCCCTTGAGCTGCACTCGGTCAAATGCGGCCTTGATGTCAAGGGCAGTCACTCTCACCTCACCTTGGGAGATCAGTTCTTTTGTCTATGTTTGAACCAAGGCTGTAATGAGGTCAGGAGCTGAGTGGCCCTGGCGGAAGCCAAACTGGGCATCGGTGAGCAGAAAATTGCTAAGCAAGTGCCGCTTGATACCACTATCGATGACCCCTTCCATTATTTTGCTGATGATTGAGAGTAGACTGATAGGGCGGTAATTGGCTAGGTTGGATTTGTTCTGTTTTTTTTTGTGCACAGGACCTATCGGGACAATTTTCCACATAGCCGGGTAGATGCCAGTGTCGTAGCTGTACTGGAACAGCTTGGCTAGGAGTGTGGCATGTTCTGGAGCACAAGTCTTCAGTACTATTGCCAGAATAGTGTCAGGGCCATAGCCTTTGCTCTATCCAGTGCCTTCGCCCATTTCTTGATATCACGTGGAGCAAATCGAATTGGCTGAAGATTGGCATCTGTGATGCTGGGGACCTCCGGAGGAGGCTGAGATGGATCATCCACTCGGCACTTCTGGCTGAAGATTGTAGCAAATGCTTCAGCTTCATCTTTTGCACCGATGTGCTGGGCTCCTCCATCATTGAGGATGGGGACATTTGTGGAGCCTCTTCCTCCATTGAGTTGTTTAATTGTCCATCACCATTCACAACTGGATGTGGCAGGACTGCAGAGCTTAGATCTGATCCGTTGGTTGTGGGATCGCTTAGCTCTGTCTATCACTTGCTGCTTATGCTGTTTGACACACAAGTAGTCCTATGTTATAGCTTCACCAGGTTGACAGCTCATTTTTAGGTATGCCTGGTGCTGCTCCTGGCATGCCCTCCTGCACTCTTCATTGAACCAGGGCTGACCCCCTTGCTTGATGGCAATAGTAGTGGGGTATATGCTGGGCGATGAGGTTACAGATTGTGGGTGAGTACAATTTCTGCTGCTGCTGATGGCCCACAGCACCTCATGGGTGCCCAGTCTTGAGTTGCTAAATCTGTTCGAAATCTATCCCATGTAGCACAGTGGTAGCGCCACATAACATGATGGAGGGTATCCTCAATGTGAGCGTGGGACTTCGTCTCTAGAACAACTGTGCAGTGGTCACTTCTACCAATACTGTCATGGACAGATGCATCTGCGGCAGGCAAGTGGGTGAGGTCAAGTTTGTTTTTCCCTCTTGTTGGTTTCCTCACCATCTGCCACAGACCCAATCTAGCAGCTATGTCCTTTAGGACTCATCCAGCACGGTCAATAATGGTGCTACCGAGCCACTCTTGGTGATGGACGTTGATGTCCCCTGCCCAGAGTACATTTTGCACCTCTCAGTGCTTCCTCTAAGTGATGCTCATCACTTTCATCAGCTGAGGGAGAGCAGTACGTGGTAATCAGCAGGAGGTTTTCTTGCCCATGTTTAACCTGATGCCATAAGACGTCATGGGGTCTGGAGTCGATGTTGTCCCAGGGCAACTCCCTCCCAACTGTATACCACTGAGCTGCCACATCTGTTGGGCCTGTCCTGCCGGTGGGACAGGACCTACCCAGGGATGGTGATGGTGGTGCCTGGGAAATTATCTGTTAGATACGATTCCATGAGGATGACTATGTCAGGCTGTTGCTTGACTAGTCTGTGAGACAGCTCTCCCAATTTTGGCACAAGCTCCCAGATGTTAGTAAGGAGAACTTCGCAGGGTCGACAGGGCTGAGATTGCCGTTGTCGTTTCCGGTGCCTAGGCCAGTGCCGCGTGGTCTGTCTGGTTTCATTTCTTTTTTGAGACTTTGTAGCGGTTTGATACAACTGAGTGCATTTTGGAGCCATTTCAGAAGGCATTTAAGAGTCCCATGTAGGCTAGACCAGGTAAGGACGGCAGATTTCCTTCCCTAATTATTAGTGAACCACAACACTCGACAATGGTTTCATGGTCATCATTAGACTTTTAAATCCAAATTTTTATTGAATTAAAATTCCACCATCTGCCGTGGTGGGATTCGAACCCAGGTCCCCAGAGGATCATCCTGGGTCTCTGGATTACCAAATCCAGGGACAATACCACTACGCCGTCCCCTCTCCTAATTCTGCTGAATTGAGCAGTGCATGAGGCTAATGGTGCATTAGGATAAGACATTTGACATTACACACTCTGACCTCGGCATCTCTTGTAAATTCATTAAACTTCTTTCTGCACTGCATCCAGGTCCTCAGGGCAATACTCCTGGCATTTGACGTCTGTTGCTATCTCTTGCCACTGCCTTCTCAGCACATGGCTGGAGAGCCTCCGTCCCACTAAGGATACAGGAAATCTCCACTTGTTTCCACCCTCTTTCATCAAGATCCCCAGTATAGCACTGGAAAACCTTGGTGCATGCTTTCTCTCATCATGAGCCATTTTTGATTCTTCCACAGCACAATATTCAGACTGACGTCAGGACCACCAGCAGCCACAATGCACCTTACCTTTTAAGAGGTGCAGGCTAGCTTTATGTAATGCTAACTAATAATATTGGTGTCCCTGTTGATGTGTGCAACCAACAAACAGTGTGGGGAGAGTTGGCTGCAAGCAATGGAAATGGAAATGAGCAGGTAGCATGAAGTTGATGTCCTGCTTGCTGTACAATTGCTGGGCATGGGCTAATCATGCATCCTGATTCCTGCACCCATGTTCAGGGGTTACCCAGTTTAATCTCTGTTGAAAGGTGTGGATAATTGCAAAAAAAAACAAAAGAGATGGAAGATGGTGAAGAATAAACTTCAGAGATCAATACAAATAAATGTTAGAAGTTTTATGTATTCACGGAATGTTGATAGTGACCTGTAAGTATACCACTTATCCTGTGGTTCGAAAAAATTCCTCGTATTAAGTTTCATTTGAGTTTGGTCAGTTTCATACTTGGTCCTTCATTTTTGTGATTAAAGTTCAAACTAAATAATTTGCTTACATTGCATTAACCAATCCTGTTAAGAATTTTAAATCCTGGAATATTTCTCTTAAACTGTTTTTCTGATGAAAGGAGGAAGCTAAAAATCTGCCCCCACCCCCTCCCCCCACCATTGAGACAACACAACAACAGCTCCCATTTGTTCCTTGATGTCCTCTCTCTCTCTCTCTCTCTCTCTCTCTCTCTCTATATATATATATATATATATATATATATATATATTTGATTTTCTCTTATAATGTGGGTCATTTATGAGTTTTAGGTAGAGGAAATTATGTTATTTGATTTTTTTTTTTTGGATGACCTGTCCCATGGATGCCACGCATGGAGGACTTTCTGATCCAGACATAGAGTTAGATTTGGCACAGCAATAGCCAGAGCTTTCAGCTGTTGGCATAATTCTTGGGAGAGCTTGGATTCCAATAATTATGCGCTGATGACATTGTTGGCATCTAGATACGCATCTTCTTAAAGGCTTACCATAGTAGATGGGAACATATTGTGTATTATACGCAGCCACACTGAAGCCCATGGGGCTATAATGTTCTGGGAATTGTATTTTGTAAATATGCTGCTGCATGATGGACTCTGAGTTTACTGACAGCCCATGCTGCTGATATTTGTATTGATCACTCTCACATTTGCTGGGAATGACAGTCATGCCCCATGATATCCTGATTTACTAAAGGTGTTTGAAGAGTGCAATCCCCTGACCCCATGTGGTACTTCACACAGATAAGCACAGGTGTAGGTGACCATTTGGCTCACCTGATTGGACCTAGTTCCGTCACATTAACATCAGTCTTCTTAGCTAGTGGGTTTGTGCAAGCCGAAATTTCTTCCACCAGCCCTTATCTCTGTAAGGTTGTCTAGTGAATGGAAAGTTAGTTATAGGCTGACCATATTTTCTTTGGCATGTAGGTTGGATGGTTCTCATATCCCACCTTTTTTGGCCTTACACTGGACTCAGGAAGTTACAACGCTGAAATTTTGTCTGCCAGCTCCTGTTTCTACCATGAAAAGGAAATATCAGTTAGTCACGGTGCTAGGGATTAGGCTTTTATTTAGAAAGGATTTTTGTTAAGCTGGACAGTTTTCTTTCTTTTAAGAACAAGATTATGCTTAAGGCAGATTGCAGACTGAATGGTCAAATGGAATCTGTCTACTCGCATAACTCTCTGGCAGAATTGGACCTACCCGAGAAAATTGGAACTTCTAGTCACTTAATGGCTATATCTTGGACCGACATGGAGTAGCTTTTATTGGAGGCTGTCTGCAAGGTAGCGACTGAGAGCAGTATGCATGTTTTTTTTTAAATGAAATAACACTTTACAGCACAGATTTTACAGCACAGGTTTACTCCTGTACTTCAAGCTGGCCTGAAGATATAGGCCCCTAGAATCGCACGATCAAACCTCTCTATTTTTCTTTGGTACTTTCACTTTCTTCCTCATTTGTTCATGCTACAAATGTGACAAAGTTAAATTGCCTTTGGTTATGTTTAGCCTTCCTCATTCTTTGAAAGACATGCAAACATTGTCCATAATATGCATTCCTAGATTACCCTTCTATCCCTTAGTGGCCTAACTTGTCTTGCAGCTATTTTACGATTTATTGTAGTATCTATCAGTCACTTTGCTACTACCTGGCTGCCCCCTCTGGGCAAAGAGTTAAAGATATAACATAGTATGACAAATACGGAGTTCCTAGGCTATACCAGTCATTCTACCCATTCGGCATTTGGTAAGCTTAAGTGAAACTCTTGCCAATTAAAGTGCTGACATGAGAACCCTGGCGCTCAAGATGTCTCCTATTTTAACGTATTCAATCCTAGATGAGTAGACCATCTTTTGTCCAACTGGCAAATGGCTGTTTTTAGAGCTGGAGATATTTAAAAGCACCAGGAAAGTATTCAAAGCACCTGAAATGGAGTAGCTTTTGGGCCACTTCTGTTTTACAAGGGCAACCAGAGCAGGTGCTGCTCAAGCACCTTTGAAGGAGCTGATCATGCAAACCTGTCACTTCACTTTCTGGTGCATTTACATTTTTTGGCACAGACAGACCAAATTTCCACTTCACCAAATCTCCACAGGCAATGTGCTGGAATTTCAGAGCCTAAAGATTTTTGTCCAGGGGTTATATTTTTCTTCCCTGTACTGTGTTCCTAAGCATAAAAAATGGGCTCTATTGAAAAAGATACCCCTTACAAAATAGCTTTTGCAAATGCATGCTGGCAAAATTTTGTTTTGTTTGGTTGTGTATGAAAGCTGGTCAGATCAATGTGGCTAATTGCTAATGTATTGGGAAAACAGTTAACAAATGTGTGAAACAATTAACATCTAATATCAGATTGATTAATCAATGACTTAGGGCTGAATCTTTCGAACTCTGAAAATTTTCAGGCAGTGATCCCATTTGCTACACTGACAAGAATTCAGGCGTGATCTGATGGGAGGCGGCCAAATAAGAACCTGCCTCAGGGATCGCTGTCCAATTAGTGGCAGTGCGCAGAGGAGACAGGAGGGCCAATCAGAACCTGTGATGTGAGGGAGGCCTGCAGCCTTCACTGTGGCTGCAGTAGGAGTGCAAAGAATACGAAGGAGCACAATGCAAGGAAAGCAAGATGAGTGCTGAAGGCTCCGGAAGGCCTGCCTTTGACCCAATATTCTCAGTTGCAATAATTTCCATGAGAGATGGCTGTCTTCCCATTTTCAGCAAGGTCAGATTTCATGTAAACATCAAGTGTCTGGGACCACTTGCTGTGCACTCGCCTTCGTGAGCTGCTGAGCCCTGCACAATGCAGGGGTCCCAGTTGTGCTGGGAAGTTTAGAAGGCCTGGGGAAAATCCTTATTGATTACTTCTTCATCCCCATTAACGGAATTCCCATCGCAATTGGGCAGGTTGGCATCACCACTCTGAAGCCATGTCTGGTAAACATGCGAAAAGCAGGCGGGGAGCCAGCCTGATGCATTTTATTACCATTTTCCCACCCCCGCCTCAGCTCCCCAGCCCCTTTAGCCTCATCAAGGTTGCCCTAACACAGTTTGCACTTGTCAAAAATTACAAGTGGCTCCTGACATGCTTTGTTTATGGCCTCGAAATTTTATGCTATTTTTAGATTATCTGGAGCCTAAATTAAGGAAAACTCTTGTGACTGGCCAGCAAATTAATGCAAAGCTGCTTCTTCCTGTTTTCTGCCCCCAAAAAACAAGCACCTGAATTTTCATATGTGGTTTGACCATGCCTGCAATCCACCTGCTGTGTCTTGTGTGCATATTGACTATTTAAAACTCGGCCTAACCTTGAATGTTGGCATATTCTTCTCTTTGCTGCTGTCATTTGCCTTCCCACTACCTCATGGGATGTCCTGCCGCATTTTCCCACAGATTGACGGGTCAAAAATCCGCCTGTTCAGTCACATAAAAACCCTTGGCAGAAACTCGTGACCCTGAGTAGACGCCATCCTCAAATTGTGGGACAGCTACCACCACTGCTGATATACCATTGTCCGGAATTTCCCCATGGTTTCTTCCAATGTCTTTCTATGTGGAAGCTTGGCGAAACCTCTGAAGAAATGGTGTAAATGGCTTAAAAAAGCCATGTATGCTGTTCCACCAGGGATTCCAATCTTCTGCAGATATCATAGCGTGAGTTTGGGACAACTCTACGGAAATTCTCCTCTATATCTTGCAATGAGAGTCAATTGCTCTGATGCTCCAAACTTTGTCTTAATGGTTGCATTGCTCTATGGTTAAGTTAGAATAAGAAATGTAACAGCTCAGACGGAGAAGTGAAAATTCTTTGAGTTTGAAAACTGTTATAAGTTTGAGTACTAAATAACGTACATCTTTATAGCACCTTTCATGACTCAGGATGTTCTGATGTGTTTTACAACCAATGAAGTATTTTTGAAGTGTTGTTACTTGTAAGTTAGGGAAACCTGGCAGTCAATTTACACACAGCAAGGTGCCATGAACCTTGCTGTGTGTAATTGGTGTTGTTTGAGGGATAAAAGTATAAGGAATCAGACCTGCTCTTCTTTGAAATTGTGCCATGAGATCTTTTACATGCGAAAGGATGGTTTAACATTGCATCTGAATGAAGGCACCTCTGACAGTGAAGCACTAAAGTTTCAGCATAGAATTTGTGGTTAAATTACTGGGTTGGAGCTTAAAACCATGACTTTTGAATCAGAGGTGGGATTGTTACCACTGAGCTAGGACTGACATCTACTCGTGATTACAGCAACTGGGAATGATATGTTTTTTTTGGACCTTTGGTATTTTACCTATATACTGCCTTATACCTGCTTGTAACTGCTTGTGGGAGTGTGAGAGATCCTTCTCAGTGGGAGCTTCCCAGGAGCAATTCGAGCATTCCATGTGGGATACCTTTGCATGCCGTTATCATGAAGGAAGTGAAGGATAACAAGAGAATGAAGGAATGAGAGTAAAACAACATTTACGGAAGTTGAACCCCATTTTTAATAAAAACAATAATAGCAATGCGCATGAAATTTAGGCTCCCGGCACAATTGTATAATGTAGAATAGATGAAACTGCATATTTCGTTATCTCTATTGATCAAGAGCATCACATACATGACTGAAGGGATGATAGGTTCCTTAAACAGAGCAAGGTGTGTTGAAGCTAGGTTTTAGAAGCAGGAAACAAACATTATTATTCAGTGATTTTGCAGATCTTAGTAGACAATAGTTGATGCTTCTGGGACATGCGTCTTTGATTTCGACTTTGCCTTGGCCTTTGCTGCAGGTCACATTGAGCAGCAGCATCTGCTGCACAATAATATCAAACAGTAATGACAATAAGTGCACAGTTGGCTAGTTTGGGCATATTGTATGAGATTGTATTTGCGTGAAGAATGCACACATGTAGCAATATGTGTCAACCTCTTGGTGTTCACCTGTTGAAGCTCAAGATGTGACTTTGCTGGTGCTATAGGCACTTAGATGTTAGAGCTTTTGACGTTGAAGATGTTTCTTGAATGACTCATTGTTCCTGTTTTTGCATCCTTCACTCTCATTTGACTGGGTAGTTGTGGCTTTGTGCTTCTTGACTTATATGGTTCCGCAACTAACTATAGCAGCACAAACAGCTGATAAACTTTGATTATGTGATCTGATAAGAATGTGCAACTCACTGTAAAATGCCTGTCCCTCCTGTTGCCATAGTTTAATCAGTGTAGGTGCTATCTACAGAACAGCCTTGTGCACGTAGTGCTGCTGTGCTGTTGAATCCTTGTTCCTTTATTCTGCCAGAAATTTCAATATGAATGCATTTTGCAATTGTGCGCAGCAAAGAACACTGTGTTGTGTCTTTGTCGCAAATGATATTCTGGAAATATATGCCCTCATTGTTGCATAAAGAGTCTTGGGGTTTTCACCCCAATTTTCATTGATTATAGCCGGTTTTCAATCACATAACCAATAGCAGACAAGGAGCATACAATCTATTCAGAAGGTCTGAAGCTTGCCCATAATTGGACCTTGGGTCAAATTTCAATAATCTGAGCAAATTAGGGGCATGTATCAGTCCAGCAGAGGCAGCTCGCCCACTACCAGCTTTCAAATTTTGGCCCAGCTATCTCACTGTCCGAGGAACGGAAAGAACAACAAGAAGGGAAAAATGGAGAGTGGCAGCAGCCCTCAGGAGTTCTATACAGCTAGGAGGAGCACTCTGCTCTTCCTGGATTATTTTTGGTGGTGGCCACTCTTTGGACTGCAGCAACCACTCAAGAATTACGAGAAGACCATGCCAATAGCTGCTCTGTTCATCATTCATCAATTTAGTGCAGTTGTCTTGAAACAGGTGTTAAGCCACTCATTTGCATACATAGGTCAGCACCACAGGTGCCTGGGCAGCCATGTATGCCAGTATGACAGTGTCTTGAGCCCAGTGCAGATAAGGAGCCAGAAAGTGGTCACCATTACACCCATTTCAGGCCCATAAAATGGGCACAGTGAGGTCCAATTTCTCTTCGATAGAGAATGCATGAATAAATATACAATAACATCTATTTAAAAATACTTTCAATGTGATTAGTCCTTGGGAAAATATTATAATGTATCTAGTATACCTTGATATATTGAATAATGATTATTGGGAAATGTGCAGCATATTTCAAAAATATGGAAACAGAGCAATCGTACTAATTGGCAGAAGTGTTTCAATAGTTTGCTAAGTTTTCCAGCAGTTCAAAACTTTTGCTGTGTATATCAAAGGGAAAAACATAAAATGCAGAAAGGAACAAAAAACTGTAGAGTAAATATGCCTGAATTGCTGGCAAGTGTACTATGCAAAACCACCAAGCTTGTGAGGAGAGTCAAAGAAGTCACCCTTGGTTTTAACATCAGGCCCTATGAGAGGAAATAGAAATCTGTCTTTAGTGGGAGAAACTAATTCACCATATTATGTCCCAGCTTCGCAACATTGCAATAATATGCGTAAAAAGGATATTATGGCTAGGGATTGGACTTAAAGCCAACCTTTATAATGTAGTAAGGGATTTAGAATTCAAGTTTAAAGATTTCACTTCTGAATTAAGTGCACCGAGCAGTTAGAACGCTGAATTAATTTTCATTGGATTTCATTGATTTGACTCCCTCTTTCAACTCCAATTTTGCAATGAAACTGAAGCTTTTCCACTGCAATGATAATGTTGGTGTGTAAATGTGTCATTTGTGTGTGATTTATAAGTTCCCAAATATACTCACTGTCATTTAATAAAAATTATTTTTTAAAAATCAAACAAATAGAGTTTCATAGAATTTACAACAGGGAAACAGGCTCAAATGGTCTATGCTATTGTTTCTGCTCCACATGATCCTCTTGCCACCTTTTTGCTTGCAATTTCTGTGCCATGTGGGAACTTCAGGACACAACCTTGTCTTGGTTGACCAGGTGTGTAGGAAGGGTCTCCAGCTGCTTAAGCTCAAGCTCTGGATTTCCGAGCTTGAGGGGCAATGAGAGTCACTGCGGAGCAATAGGGAGGGTGAGAGCTTCCTGGATCGTACGTTCCAGCTGGTGGTCACCCCACAGGCAGTAAGAGTTTAGGATAGCAGGTGGGTTGTCAGGAAGTGTAGGAAGAGGCAAGAATTGGAGTCTTAAGGGTGTGTATCACTCTCAAACAGATATTCAGTGTTGGAGACTACTGGGAGTGACAACACCCTGAAGGAGTGCAGTCCAGAGCAGGGCACCAATGGCAAAGAGACTGTGCAGATGGGAATAGTGTATGAATTTGGTTGTTATAGGAGATCTCACAGTCAGCGGGACATTTCTGTAACTATCATTGAGAGTCCTGCAAGATGTGTTGCCTCCCTGGTGCCAGGATAAAGGACATCATGGAGAGGGTGCCAAATATTCTGCAGGGGTAAGGGGCAAGGGAGTGAGCCAGAATTTGTGATATACATCGGTACCGACGGCATAGAGAGGGTTGGCATCAAGATCCTACAATCAGCTTTTCAGGAGCTAGGGAGGAAGCTAAAAAGTAGGACTTCAAAGGTAGCAATCTCTGGATTACTCCCAGTGACACAAGCTAGCAACAATAGAAATTGGAAGATAGTGAGGGCCAATGTGCGGCTTGAAGCATGGAGGGAGGGCTTCAAATTCTTGGGTCATTGGGACCAGTTCTGGGGCAGAAAGCACCTATTCAAAAGGGTTGGGTTGCACCTCAACAGGAGTGGGACTAATGCCTGCATGGGGAAGTTCACTAGTGTGGTTGGGGAGAGTTTAAACTAAATTTGCAGGGGGATATGTACCAGCAAATAGAAATAGAAAAGAGGAAAAAGGTGCATGAAGTTCGAATACTGGGGGCAGTGCTAAGAAGGGAATAGTTCCATATTAGACAGGAGTGGACTATGAGGAAATAATAAGTTATTAAGTGGGTTGAGAAAGTAATAAAGTCTAAATTAGGATTACTGTGCATGTATGTGAATGCATGGGGTGTGGTAAATAAAATTGGTGAGCTATAGGCGCAGATTGCCATGTGGAAACATAATGTGGTGGCGATAACAAATGCCCGGGTCAAAGGATGGCAGGCCTGGCCGTTAAATATTCCTGGGGCAGAATATTGGGCTTGTCGGGCAGGCGTGTGCCTGACCGTAAAATGACACGCGATGACATTGGTCGGTCATCTTAACATTATCGCACACTTGCGCGATATTTCGGTCGGCGGGTGAGCGTGGGATTTGGCAGCGTGCCCGCTGACAATTGACAGACCTATTAAAGCCATTAAAGTCTAATTAAATGAAAGTTTTCGCTGCCCGTCTAACCTTACGGTTGGCGGGCAGGTGAAAAAGCCAAGCAGCCTTTGGGTTTTTTGCAAAACCTCATCCATGGACGGGATGAGTTTTCAATCAGTGATTTTTTTTTAAAAAGTAAAACATTTTCAAACTAATTTCCAACATGTCCCTGCTCATGTGACAGAGTCACATGAGGGGATATGTTATTAACATTGTCAAATTCTTTATTTTTTATTTTCAAAATTCTTCAACTCCCTGAGGCGGCTCTGTGCCTCGGGGAACTTTTAATGTATGCGCCCCAGCGCATGCGCACACTTCTGAGCTCCTCCTGCCCCTCCACTGCTGCAGCGTGTGTTTCATGCTGGCTGGCTGTTAATTGGCTAGCCACCGTAAAATCCGTGTAGGGGCCCAATTGTGGGTGACGGTCATCTTTGTGACCACTCCTGGGCCGGCTCGACGAGGGCAAAATTCTGCCCCTGGATACAAGGTGTTCAGGAAAGATAGGAAAGGATGAGGGGTAGCAGCATTGATTAAGGAAAATATTGCAGTGCTGGAGAGAGAGGATGTCTCAGAAAGGTCAAGTATAGGATCTATTTGGCTAGAGCTAAGGAACAAAAAAAAAATGTAATTACATTGCTTAGTGTAGTCTATGGACCTCCAACTAATGGGAAAATGTAGAGGAACAAATCTGCAAGAAAATTACAGGGAGGTGCAAGAATTATAGAGTAGTTATAATGGGAGATTCTAATTACCCAAATAATATAGACTGGGATAGGACAAGGGCAGAGAAGGACAAGGGTCCCTGGAGTGTGTTCAGGAAAATTTTCTCCAGCAATATGTTTCCAGTTCAATGTGAAAGGAGGCACTGCTAGACTTGGTTCTTTGGAATGAGTGGGCCAAGTAGATCAAGTGTCTGTTGGGGAACATTTAGGGACAGTGATCATTGTATCATACGGTTTAGGTTTGTGATGGAAAAGGACAAGGAGCAATCAAAAGTAAGAATAATTAACTGGGGGAAAGCCAACTTCATTGGGATGAGAATATATCTGACCCAGATCAATTGAAATCAAAGGGTTGGCAGGCAAAATAGTATCTGAGGAACAGACTGCCTTTAGAGAAGAGATACTTCAGGCACAGACAAAGTGTATTCCCATGAGGTGGAAAGGTTGGACTAACAAATCCAGAACTCTCTGGATGACAGAAGAGGTAGAGATTATGATGAAGAGGAGAAAATGTGTTTATTACAGATGTCAAGGCGGACAATGCAGCCGAGAACCAGGCTGAATATAGAAGTTTCAGAGGGAAAGTTCTTTTTTATTCATTCATGAGATGTGGGCTTCACTAGGCCAGCATTTATTGCCCATCCCTAATTGCCCGCCAGCATTTATTGCCCATCCCTAATTGCCCTTGAGCAGGTGGTGGTGAGCTGCCTTCTTGAACTGCTGCAATCCATGTGGTGTACGTACACCCACAGTGCTGTTAGGGAGGGAGTTCCAGGATTTTGACCCAGCGACAGTCAAGGAATAGTGATATATTTCCAAGCCAGGATGCTGAGTGACTTGGAGGGGAACCTCCAGGTGGTGGTGTTCCCATGTATCTGCTGCCCTTGTCCTTCTAGGCGGTAGTGGTTGTGGTTTTGGAAGGTGAAAAGACATATAAGGGAAGCAAAGGAATGGGGGCAATTGGGGACCAAAGAGGGAATTTATGCATGGGGGCAGTGGGGGTAAATGAATACTTTGCATCTGTATTTACCAAGGAAGAAGATGTTGTGCAGGTCATGGTGAAATAGGAGGTAATTCAGACACTTGTTAAAATTGAATGAGGAGGAAATATTGGATAGGCTGTCTGTACTTAGTGTTGATAAGGCACCAGGACTGGATGGAATACATCCAAATATACTGTGGGAAGAGAGAATGGAAATCACGGAGGCACTGCCTATAACTTTCCAGTCTTCCTTTAACTCGGGGTGATGCTAGAGGACTGGAGAATTGCAAATGTTACACCCGTGATCAAAAAAGGGAGTAATGATAAGCCCAGCAACTACAGGCCAGTCAGTTTAACCTCGGTGGTAAGGAACTTTCCAGAAACAATAATTCAGGACAAAATTAACAGACACTGGGGTAAATGCAGGTTAATTAAGGAAAGTCAGCATGGATTTGTTAAGGGCAAATCATGTTTAACTAACTTAAAGGAGTTTTTTGATGAGGCCATAGAGAAGGTTTTGAGGGTATATTTATTGGTGTGGTGTATATGGACTTCCAGAAGGCATTTGATAAAGTACCGCACAACAGACTTATGGGCAAAGTTATAGCTCATGGAATAAAAGGGACAGTAGCAACATGGATACAAAATTGGCTCAGCGCCAGGAAACACAGAATAGTGGTTAATGGGTTTTTTGTAGATTGGGGGAAGGTTTGTAGTGGAGTTCCCCAAAGGTTGATGTTGGGACCCTTGCTCTTCTTGCTATATATTAATAACCTAGACTTTGGTGTACAGAGCACAATTTCAAAGTTTACAGATGGTATGAAGCTTGGAGGCATTGTGAACTGTGAGGAGGATAGTCTAGAACTTCAAAAGGACATAGACATGTTGGTGGAATGGGCAGAGAAGTGGTAGATGAATTTCAATGCAGAGCAGTGTGAAGTGATTCATTTTGGCGGGAAGAACATGAAGAGACAATATGAAATAAAGGGTACAATTCTAAAGGGGGTGTAGGAGCAGAGGGACCTGGTTATATTTGTGCATAAATCATTGAAAATGGCAGGACAGGGTGAGAGCGTGGTTAATACAGCATACAGCATCCTAAGCTTTATTAATAGGGGCATGTAGTATAAAAGCAAGGAAGTATTTTGAACTTGTATGGAATATTCTTACAGCATCAACTGGAGAATTGCATCCAGCTCTGGGTGCCTCTCTTTATGAAAGATGTGAAGGCATTGGGGAGAGTGCAGAAAAGATTCACAAGAATGGTTCCAGGGATGAGGAACTTCAGTTAAGTTGATAGATTGAAGAAGTTGGGATTGTTTTTCTTAGAGAAGAGAATGTTGAGAGGAAATTTGATAGAGGTATTCAAAATCATGAAGGGTCTGGACAGAGTAGAAAGGGAGAAACTGTTCCCATTGGTGGAAGGATTGAGAACGGGAGGGCACAGATTTAAGGTAATTGACAAAAGAAGCAATGGAGACATGAGGGGAAACTTTTTCACACAGCAAGTGGTTAGGTTCAGGAATGTACTACCTGAGTGTGTGTTGAAAGCAGGTTCAATTGAAGCATTCAAGAGGGAATTGGATTGTTATCTGAAAAGGAAGAATGTGCAGGGCTATGGGGAAAAGGTAGGGGAGTGGTCCTAGGTGAATTGCTCCTACAGAGAGCTGGTGCAGACACGATGGGGAGAATAGGCTCCTGTTCTGTAACAATTCTGTAATTCTGTGATTTCACCTAAGCTTTTCAGCATATCCTTCTATTCCTTTCTATTTCATGCACTTATCTCGCTGCTTTTTAAATGCATCTACACTATTCGCCTCAGCCGCTCTGTGGGCTGGATTTTACACTTCCCCCATCAGTGATTTTGAAGGTAGGGCGGGGCATATAAAACCCAGCTGGCAGCCTGCCAACTGCTTATCCAACCAGCCCTGCCCCAATGCAATTTTATCAGCAGCGAGGGTGGCATCATTCAACCCCTCCTGTCATTGGGTCAATGAAGCCTTTAAGTGGGCAATTAATTGCCATCTAAGGGCCTCAATCCCCCGCCACTGGGATTTAACTGGTGGCGAACGAGGCCCACTCCAAGCACCTAACCCGGCAGGTTTTCCTGCGTGGGCTGGAGGCAGCTGGGGAGCGAAGCCTCCTTAATAGGCCCATTGGTGGGCCCTCCTCCTGACGTGTAACCTGCCCACCCCCCGGTTCCCCCCCCGCCCCCCCCCCCCCCCCGGTTCCCCTCTCCACCCCCCCCCCCCCCACCCCGGTTCCCCTCCCCCCGCCACCCGTTTCCCCTCTCCCCCCCCACCCGGTTCCCCTCCCCCTCCCCCCCCAACCCGGTTCCCCTCCCCCTCCCCCCCCCAACCCGGTTCCCCTCCCCCTCCCCCCCCCAACCCGGTTCCCCTCCCCCCCCCAACCCGGTTCCCCTCCCCCCCCCAACCCGGTTCCCCTCCCCCCCCCAACCCGGTTCCCCTCCCCCTCCCCCCCCCCCCAAACCCGGTTCCCCCCCCCCCCCAAACCCGGTTCCCCTCCCCCCGCCCTCGCCGAAGCCTGACAGCTTGAGACCCAAAGAGACCCCTAGCTCACTTGTTCAGCTGGATCCAGCACAACATGCCTCCTCTCAGTTTCACCGTAGTACCGGCAGTGGCCACTGCTCCCAGTGGCACTGATTGGTCGGCAGCTTTCTGAGGTAGAACTTCCTGTTCCTAAGAGGCTCAAGTCCCGCCTCACTTTTAATTGGCAACTGGGCATGTAATGACAGTGGGCAGCTGTCACTCTGCTGCGGGGGCTCCTCCCCCAGCTCCGACTTTTTATCCAAGGAGGGTGGGGACTGCGATACCTCGGAAAATCCAACCCCAGCAGCTAGTAAATTCCCCGTTCTAACTACTCTCTGTAGTTCAAGATGAATTCCAATGAAGTTGGAAAAGATATCTCAAATTAAAATTCTTTATAGCTAGAAGGAGAATATTTACTGTGGATTGAATTTAACAAAACCATAAACTACCCTTCATAAGTGAGTTTGAACTTTTTGTTAGCACAGGCCAGTGCTCTCTATACTGACACAAGTTTGTATTTGAAATCAAAATTCAGGAAAAATGTTAAAATTGTAACATTTATAAATAATGACCAGTCACCTTAAGTTTCTCTCATCATTTTTAAATTGCTCCATGGCTTCACCCCACCATATCTAAACAATTTCTTCCAGCCCTACCTTACCTCCCCACTGCAGATAGAGATGGTGATGGTATAACAGAGCAGGGTCCAGGGGGACATAAGAGAATGTAAACCAAAGTGACCCATTTTGGAAGATCAATCTCTAAAATATTCAGTTAAAATGCATTAAAGAGCTGTGATTCTATCTAAAATAGACTTTGTCACGTATCAGGCTAGCCACTGCCAGCTCACTATTAGAACAAGTGCTGTATCGGAGAACAGTTCAGCAAGTTATTGAGGTGGTTTATTTGCATCTCATGCTTTACTCTTTAGCACCATTGCATTTGAAGGTTATGATCAGTACATTAATTATTTGTATGCTTTGAGGTATTAACATTCAGAGAATGTATTCATCTGTAGCCTATTTATTTACATGGAAATATTTTCACTTAAACATTACAGTAAACTTTGCCCTAGATTTTTTAAACTCTCAATATGATTAAAAATGATGTGTAATTGAAATCACCTCCTCTACTCTTCTGTCTAGTTTTTCTCTGGAATGCATCTGTTCTTGTTTAGCAATCCACCATGGAGCCTTCTGAAAGTGTAACAGATCAAGGTGACACATTGCAAAACTGTTGTCGACTCTCTGAAATCCAACTTTTCAATTGCAATGTGGCGCACGAAAATGATTTGCTATAAGGTAAAGAGTACCCATCTTACTTAGCATCTTGAATCTGGTAATAATAAACATATAGTATTTACAATAAATGTTGGAATTAAATATTTACATAGCAAAGTAACAAATGTTAAGGCCCATTACATTAAACATATTCGTAACTAGGGAGACTGGATAGCTTTCAGAGCAGCTAAAGTGCTTGACTTTTGACTTTTACAAAATGACAGTGGAAAAGCACATGTAGAGAGTAGCGTAGGAAATCAGTTTGTGGCTTTTAGGAATGGGGTAAGTAAGCAGGGTAGGTTGAAATGGCCTTCACTTTAACAAAAAAACTATTGTATGACTTTGCGCGGAGTTCAAACTTGGATATACTCCAGCAGTGTTAATAAACAGCAGGAAGTCATGGTGTACTTGCATGTAGGGAAGAAATAGCCCTTTTGCTGTCTTTGACATTGTAGGGCCTAAGCAACAACAGCTGGGTGCTTACACCACTTCTATTCTTTACATGTGAAATAAATAATCATCAAATAGAATGAAAACCAGCTTGCTTGTAGTAGCAGCTGATTTATGTCCAGTAGCTAGTGTTTGATGTGTCTTTCATGTTGAACCGTAACTGTATTCACTAAGAATAAAATGATGAAATATTATTTTCAGCCTTGTAAAATCACGGTGTTATTTTGGTAAAAGGCATTCTTTCAGCTTAAATACAATGCAGTCAGAATTCCCAGTATGGTCAAAGAATATATGAGCAGCAGCTAATAATTAGTTCTGTGTATTAAGACCTCCAGAATCAAAACTGCTCTGTTCCTTTGGTTGGCCAATAACAACGGCAGTTGGAGAAAATAAGAACTTCAATGGTATTTTGGACCACAGTAGTGTGGATGTACGCCAATGTGAAGTGACCTGAATTGGACCATTTTCAGTCCATTGCAAATACCTGAATATTAGCCAGTATAAATGGTTAGGTATAGGTCTGCTTTTAGAAATGCCAATGCAGGAGCCCTTCCACACATGCAGAGTAGCACTTTCCATATCACATCCTCAGTTTTCTGCTGAGAAGGCTGTCAGTGGAGATTCACAGTAACAAAGGGTGTGCCTATGCTTTTGGTGAAATAATACTTTATTTTATCAATTCATTATCTGTTAATCTAGTGGAGTATTTCTTATTGATCTCAATTTAAAAAAATCTCATCCTTGCTTTTAAATCCCTCTATGGCCTCACACATCCCTATCTCTGTAACATTCTCCAGCGCAATGAGATCTCTGCGCTCCCTTAATCTGGCCTTTTGCACATCCCTGATTTTCTTCATTCAGCCATTGTTTGCCATGCCTTCACCTGCCCTAAGCTCTGAAATTCCCCTTCGCGTCTTTATCTCTCTCTCCTCCTTTAAGATGCTCCTTTAAAGCCAACCTCCTGGCCTAATATCACTTTATATGGCTTGGTGTCAAACCTTGTTCCTGTGAAGTGTCTATGTTCAAGGTGTCATATAAATGCTAATTGTTGCATGGTGAGATTGCATTGACTTGATTGACATTGTTCTGGGCTTATGCAACGTTGACAGTCCAATAGCAAATTATGTTTAAGTTTTCCTTGCTAGATTTGGCAGTGTGCAGCAACTAGGTATCTGTTTTCCCTTGAAGTGTAATAGATGCGTATATGTGTAGCTTTTTGAGCATCGAATTTGACAACTATCTTACTTTTAAGAACACTAAAGCTGAAGGTCAGAAAACTCATGTTCACACACCTGATTACATAGTAGTTCCTGTCGATTCACTGTTTGCTTTGAAAATGACCTTGAAAAATAAAGATCACGATCAAAGTAATATATTGGAATATAAAAGCCAATCTTTTTATTCATGAAATATTTTCTGATTTTTTTTATAAGAAGACATAAACTTGTCACATGAGTATGTGAAACAGGATGCGAGGCTTTCTTAGATTCCGCACCCCCCCCTATCTAAACAGCAAATAGTTTGCCAATTTCCTTTTTCCTGAAGGCAGAACTCCTTTGAGATGAGGGGTTTATTGACAAATTTAGGGTAAGTAACACTATTACTTTTGGAAGAATTGCACTAGCTGTTAACTCCTAATTCTAGCCTTCTTTTGCTTAATGGGAATTGCTGTTATCTTTCAGGTTGTGGTTTTTTTGTTGTTTAAAGGTAGCATTTGTGTAAAATGATGATTTTCCCCCAGTGGCTTAGCAATAACATCACAATCTCTGAGCTGTACAATATAATAAAGTCTCACATTTGATCTCTAGTCTGTGCTGAGTGAGCTGATTTCCACTGAAGTGATGGTAGACATGTTTTAGGTAGCCTCAGGATTGCTTGATTAGTTTTAAGGGTACTGATGATCATTGCTAAACAGAAATCCTGTTGGAAATGGTATATGTGCCTCAAAACTAATGGGTAAATCAGAACTTTTCAGCAGCAAGCAACAGACCTCATAAGCCATCTGTCCACTCTGGCAGCAAAAAGGCCAGTGCCATCTTGAGGCTCAGGCTTCATTTAAATAGAAAGGAAAAACTGCAGCTGCCAAAAGAGCTTCATCAGTCAACAGCAAGGTTCTGCCCTACCAGAAATTTTCTAAGTAATTTTGCATTCAAATGCACTCAAAACTTTCAGTAGCATAATTTGACATCGAAAGGCGTTATTTGAAATGCGGTTTTCTGGCAGAAACAATCATCAGTTGCCATCAAAAGTGCTTAGAAGAGATCACTGGGCATCAGAAGTGATCATCAGGCATCAAATGATCGTTTGGCATCAGAAGCGATCATTAGGTCTTCTCCTCCACACATGCTCACCCATGCCTTTCTTTCCTCCCCCACTCACCCACTCATGCCCTCCCTCCCTATTCAGCCCCACTCACTCACTCACTCATGCCCACCCTCCCCTTCCCTGTTAGCCTCCACTCACTCATTCTTGCCCTTCCTTCCCACTTAGCCTCCACTCACTCACCAATTCCTCCATCCCATCTCCATTCAGCCCCCACTCATTCACATGCCCTTCTATCCCCACTCAGCCCACACTCACTCATCCGCTCCTCCTCCAATCTCCCCCATACCTGGATTTTGCCACTATTCCTAGGTGTGGGAGAGCACCCCCCCGCCCCCCCACCCACCAACCATCTCATGGTGCCGACTCGGGCTTCTCTCCTGCTCCTGGACCTGGGGCACTGGCTGGACTGTCCCACTGGCAAACATCATTATTCCTAATCAAGAATCTCTTCTTCAGTTTTTTTTCAAATTTGATAATTTAGTATTGCAGCACTACCACTTCTCCCTTGTCTTCTACTCAGTGAATTTGTATTTATTTTGGGGAGGGGTGGTGCAATGAGTTATGGTGCAGCCATTTTTTCCCCCCAGAAAACTATAACATATAGAGGTTAAGGGGCTCAATTCTAGTTTGTTGGACCAATCTCTAATGATGGCATTGTTTCACATCCTGTAAGTGTCAATGTGTAGTAAAGTTGAATGTAAAACATGATTAGCTTGGAGTGACTGTTGGAAGTTTACTTAAAACAAACACTGGGATTAGTTTCCTTAGTGATTTAGCTACTAGATTTGGCTGGAGAAAAAGGAGGGTGTCTAGCAAAAATGACTTAGCTCACAAGTGTAATGGTGGTATGTTTTAATATTGTAATTCTCAGTAGCAGAATTTATTTGTGGAAGCTACTTGAAAAAGAATGTTCAGTTCTAAATCAATTTTTGTGCATATTGATTGCATTTTAACAAAAAAATTGTTCCATCATACAGTGCAATGTTAAAAATCACATTTTTGAAAATGCATTAGATAAGTGGGATGGGAGAGTTAAAAAACAGGCTCATAGGTGGCCTGATTATTACCAACATGAGCCCTCATCTCATTTCATTCACCAGCAAGTCTCTGAAATAACAGTCTATAGCCTTAGGCTAATTTTGAGCTTAAATCAGTTAATATATACATTGTTAGCTGTATTCACTTTGATATAGACAGTAAAATTTATTGATACTCTACTTTGTACCCCTATTCATTGCATAATTTAATTAGGAATTTTCATGTTTTTTATGATCAAACTGAGGCTTAAGGGTTGCAGTGCTTAGTTTTATCTTTTTCCCAGTAGCCTTTCTATCTTTAGATGGACTGTTTTATTTTTTGCTAGTTCAAATCCAAACTAGGCATTCTGATAAATATAAAGAGAAAACGCTGGAAACACTCAGAATATGCAGAGCAGATAGCATCTGTGGAGAAAGAAAGGGAGCTAACATTTCAACTCTGTGATGTCCTTTGTCAGGCATACTGGGGTTGTTAATTGCTGTATGGATTGTCATTTGATTCCAATTCTTTGCATTTAAACATATTTTTTTTGTGGTCCAACATGTTAACCTTCTAAGCTGTACGTTGCTAAGTGGGTGCAAGTAAGTCCAATTGCCTGTTGCCTGTGTGATGAGGACCAGATTTTAGATGGCAGAGGGGTAAAGAGCAGAAACATGCTCCCTGCCTACAAGAAGAAAGGAATAAATGTAAGATAAGCCAAACTAGCCATTCAGTTATGAAGTAGCATCAGCAGAATCCTGGGCTGGAGTCTTTCTTTCAGGAGGCTAGGTACGGAAGTCGGGCTGATTTTCGGTGGTGGGTGGGATGGCTGACTGTGCATGATCTTGTGCTGTTTAGCTCATTACATATGTATTCGTGAGGAGCTCACTGAATCTTGTGGTGGTGGGGGGTGGGGGGTGGGGTGGGGGAGGGCAGGGCGGGGGCATGGTGGGAGGCAGGAAGTCGCAGTCTTTGATGTTACTTGAAGGTCTGGCCACTATGTTTAAAGGCACCTGGACAGCCTGCACTATCACTTCCATCTTTGCCCGACCACTGCTCCAAACTAGGCATTCTGTTAAATATAAAGAAAAAATAGTGGAAACACTTAGAATATGCAGAGCAGGTAGCATCTATGGAGAAAGAAACTAACATTTCAACTCTGTGATATCCTTTGTCAGGCATACTGAGGTTGTTATCTGCTGAATGGATTTTCATTTGATCCCAGTCCTTCGCATTAAAACATTTGTTTTTTGTGGCCCAGCACGTTAACCTTCTAAAGCTGTACATTTCCCCGCTAAACCTTCCTCCCTTTCTTGGTCATTCTCCACGCAACTTGCACTGCTACCACCTGGTCTCAAGCATAGGCTGGCATTTAGCGATGCTCCTTAAAGAGGACAATGCAATGGCAACTAACCATTAATCATGGGAGAAGTCTACCTCGCCAAGTGCACACCACTTTTGTGCAATCGCAAAAGTGAACATTCCGATTTCTCGCTGACAGGGAACTTCATTTGGAGGAGGAGCTTAATTCTGGCGAAGTAGCCTTTTAATGAGCATGCATAACATGATAATGCATGCAAAAGGACTTCCTGACATTGTTCGTCGGGAAGCTCAACCCAACTTTAACCCGCCTTTAAAGTCCTGAGAACATAATTGCTAAAGTTCATCCCGCCGTCGGGAAACTGAATTTTGGCCTCAGAACAAATTAAGTTCCCCTGCCCGCCAAGTTTCCCATTGTTGGCTGAATCAGATTAGCTGCCATTATCTCAGCAACAGAATGGTGCCTGGCATATGGGGAAGAGGCATTAAGCAAAGAATGAGAGGTCAAATTATAAGTCATTAATTCTGTTCTGTTAGCAGAACTTGGATGTAGGAGGGGAAAATGGGTCTGATCCCATTACTGGCAGCTCTTTCCCCTTCCTATCAATAATGACAAACTCTGTTTTGGGAGTCAGACATTCCCTTTGCCTAATCACCATCTAACTCTCATGATGGGAAACGTGGAGCTGCCAGGGTGACACATTCCCATAAAAATCCAGCTCTATGGAAAACAGCAAGTATGCTTTCAAGAAGCAGGTGTGCTTGCCATACAAGGGCTGTATGTGATCCCCAAAATACCTATTCCAACATGAATCAATCTCTGAAAAAACAATTTCTTTAAGAAGCACAGGAGTGGGCTATTCCAGCTCTTCAGTCTGTTCCACCGTTCAGTTCGATCATGTCTCCATCTTAATTCCATCTAACCACCTTGGTTCCAAAACCTTAACAGCCTTGCTTAACAAAGTTTTACCAATCTCAGTTTGAAATTTCTACCCTTTAACGCTGAGAGAGGGAGATTCCAGATTTCCTCACCCTTTGTGTGAGCATGTGCTTTCTGCTGTCACTCCTAAATGATCTAGCCCTAATTTCAAGGTTTTGCACTCTTGTTCTGGACTCCTCCACCAGGAGAACTAGGTTCTCTTTACCTATGCTATCTAATCTTTTAATCATCTAAACACCTCAATCACCCCATCTGCACTCGAGGGAATGCAAGCTTAGTCTCTCCTGTCCTCATAATTTAATGGTTTTAACCTATGTATTGTTCTAATTAGTCTACACTGCACCCTGTCCTCAAGACCAATATATATGAGATGTGCTGCCCAGAACTAGATGCAGTACTTAAAATGGGGTCTCAACAGAGTTTTATATAACTAAATCATAACTTTCATCCCTTAGTCTTAAGAGTCCGACATTCAAAGCCCAAGAGCCGTATTTTCATGGCCTCGTTCGGGACCAAAGTAGAGATTGGGTCCCAGATCGAGATCTCTCACCTCCATCCGTAGTGCCAGCTATTTTCACTGGCAGGGGACAGGGGCAGGCCGAGACCCCTGGCTGTCTGTCGTTTAAAGTGGCTGGTACTGTTTTAAAGATGGCCAGTTCAGATCCCCGTGATTTTCATGGAGGTGACCAGGATTGGGAAGGCCCTCTGATTTTTGTCCGATGGATGAGGCCATGCTGGAGGTAGCAAGAGTCTTTCCTGCTTTACAGTTCATCAGGAAATGCTTCAATTGGAGGTTAATTTGTGTCATCCTTAATCAGAGCGAGCAGGTCTTTGAATACAAAATTAAATAACACATTGCTGGATTAGATGAGAGGGGGTATAGGGTGGGGTGGTGTTCAGGAGATTGATGGGGGTGGTAAAGGGGTTGGGAGTAAGTGTAGGTATGTAGAGTGAGAGTGGGCATGGAGATGAAGGGGGTTGGAGGTTGGGGCCCATAAAATTGATCTGCATTGCTTCCTATACTGTTTCAAGCCACCAATGTTCTCATCCACCGAGTTGGGCCTTGAAACCGGACCACATCAGCGTCGGTCCAACTTTGTCTCTGAGCCCTTTTCTGCCTTTGGCCTGCCTCTGGAAGCAGCAGTCCCATCTCCAGCCCATAGCTGCCACCCCGACATAAAAATAGACCAGGCAGATTCCTCCAAGACATGGATGGGCTCGTAGGGTCAGGAAATTCCCAAACCCCAATACCTGTCTCAAAATTGAAAAGCTGGGCCCAACATTCCAATAGCTTTTGATTTCTTTTTTTTTAACCTATCAACCAGCTTTTATTAATCTTTTGTGTTTGAATCACTAAACCTCATTGCTTGCCCACAGTTCCTAGCTTCACACATTTTAGAAAATGCTGTAATTTATCTTTCTTGGGTCTGAAATGGATGGCCTCACACTTCCACACATTGAACTCTGTTTGCCATAGTTCCCATTCAGTTAATCTACTAATATCCCTTTGTAACTTCCTACTCCCATCTATACTTTTTACAGTGCCACCTAACTTGATGTCATCAGTGAGTTGGGATATATGCCTCTCTGTTCCTTCATCATAGTCATTTATGAATATACTGAAAAACTGAAGCCCCATTACAGATCCCTGGGGAAATCCACTAGTCACACCCCATCGCAGATCAACTAGTGAACAACTTGGAAGTTGCATTTCTAAGTTTTATGATTTAGGCCACATCGCCCTCATGATAGTGGAAAGGTACTGTTCTGAAATCCCACTAGCTCAGTAGAGCAGAATGCCCAGTACCATTGTTAGTGGTATATGTGGCCTACCCCAATGTCTGTTTAGGACAGGATTAGGTGAAAGGCAAATAGCCAGGCAGAAGTCCTGTCCAACTCACTTCTGGCAGTGGAGCAGGGCTTCTGGAATTTTGATTCTATATTGTTCTGATCTTTTTTGTAAAAATACATTTGACCTAATGGGCAGGATTTTCCAAGCAGGGGGTGGGGTCTGCTCGCCGCGTAAAATGACACGCGGTGATGTCGGGCGGAACTCCTGTCATCACCGCGCCCCATTTAAATTTTCAGGTAGGCGGGGGCTCAGCAAAATCAGCTGTGCGTCCGCCGACCTGTCAATGGCCAATTGAGGCCATTGACAAAGTAACTAAAGTACTTAATGGACCTGTCCATCCAACCTTAAGGTTGGTGGGCAAACCAGGAGCCCTGGCGGGCATTAGAAAAAGCACGAAACCTCATCCACAGGCAGGAGGTTTCATGTAGGTTTTTAAAAATTTAATTAAAGTTTTAAAAAAAGTTATGGACATGGCCCAACTCATGTGACAGTGTCAGAGAATTTTTTTTTTCTATTTTTAATAATTTGTACACTAGAGCCGATCTCCGAGGCAGCACTTAGCCTCAGGGAGATGAGTGCGCTCTTTCGTGCGCATGCGTGAAAGAGCACATTCTCGGGTTTAGGGATTCCCCCCCCCGACCGCACAGGGATTGCATAGCGCTTCCGTGCAGACGTCATGCCGGGCGGGCCTTAATTGGCCCGCCCACATAAAATGGCGGCGCGCCCCCAATTGGGGGTGCCAATCGGAGGCACGTCTCCATGCGCCCGCACTTCAACTTCCCCCCCAACAGGGGGAAAATCCTGCCAGATGTAGTAGTAATGAAAATTTAAATTCTCATGAAAAGTCATTGACCTGATATGTTAACCCTGCTACTCTCTTTACAGATGATGCCTGTCTTGATGAGTGTTTCTAGCATTTTCTGTTTTTGTTTTAGATTCTGATATCTGCAATATTTTGCTTTTGTTTTGTAGCAGTGATGGAATCCTAGTAGAGTTGGACGTATGTTGTAAAGGTGCTCCTTGCTAACTGAAAATGTAATCGTGCAATTCTATTTGAATGTAAATCGCTTCAAGCAACTATTGAAGTTTGTTTCCTGAAATGCTGTTTTGTAGTAGTTTGTATGAAATGTTTTTAAAATATTAATAGCTTAAAACCTTAAGGAAGTACTGTAGGGTTGCATATTTTCCCTCTAAGTCTCACTCTTCAATTGATTTGTGTAGTACCTGTAATTTAAACCTTACTGTTATGGGGATCATGTCTTAGGCGTGGAGTTTTTTAGCCTTGGTCTTGGAACAAACATGTAGCCTCACCAGGAGTCTGTAAATAAAGTTTACGGTTTCTTACAAAAAACCAGCCCTGCATTCCAAGTTTATTACAATTGGCGACGAGGATGCAGTACCTCGCCTCGCGACTGTGAGTATTTTGATTTTTTTATAAGGGAAGAAAGAAAAGAAGTATACTCACCAGCAATGCCTCTCTTTGGCAGAATTGACCCGTACATCTCATCTGTCAAGGACCGGAGCCAATACATCGAGTGATTAGGTTTCTACTTTGTAGCTAACAAAATAACAACAGTGGAGAAACAGAAGGCAATTCTCCTAAGTCTCTGAGGGAGCAAAAGGTATAACCTAATCCGTAGCTCGACAGCTCCAAATGTGCCAAATTCCGGATCTTTCACCGAGTTAGTAGACCTCGTGAAAGGACATTTTCAGCCTAAACCCTCAAGTCATCATGCAAAGATTCAAGTTTAACTCTCGAGTAAGGGCCCTCGGTGAGTCAATTGCAATGTACATTGCGAAGTTAAAACAGTTAACGGAGTACTATGACTTCGGTAATATTTCAAATGTCATGCTACGAGCTCATTTGGTTTGCAACGATGAGGACGCCATTTAGCGCAGTTTGCTTGCAGAAATTGAGATAGACCAGAAGCGCGCCATGTAGATGGCGCCAGCAATGGAGAGTGCTAAGCGGGATTCACAGGTTTTGCAGAGTGTGCAACATGGCACCATTTTGTGGTTTGGGTGGGAACCTGCCGCTGGGCATTGGGCGAAGACCAGGGAGGCTGCTGTGAAACAGGACACGGTCCCACTTCAAGAAAAATAAAAATAAATGCTGGAAGCAGCTCACCAGTAACGCAAAAGTTAAAGTGCTATCATTGTGGAGGAAATCATGCACCCAAATTTAGATTTAAAGAGGCAGAATGCCACTACTGCCACAAAAAAGGACATGTTGTCAAACAGTGCAGTACTAGATCAAGGCAGCCATTCAGACATCAAATCAAGTTAAATGAAGTGCACAATATAGATGAGCCAGAAGTTACTGAGGCTGACATATTCCCTACACAATCTGAAGGCCAGCAAAATTGAACCAATCACTGTTACCTTTCAAGTAAATGGAAAGCCTTTGATCATGGAGGTTGACACAGGCGGATCGACCACAGTGGTGGGAGAACACATCTTTAAATACCCCAGAGAAGGTACCCAGCCATTGAATTTAGAAAAAACCGCTGCTCAGTTAAAATCATATAAGAGAAGCAATACAGGTGAAAGGCATCAATTATTTACCTGTATCATGCAGACAACGGACATCTCAGCTGCCAATAATTGTTGTAACTGGAGAAGGACTGAGCCTTCTGAGCCATGATTGGTTGAACAAAATCAAACTAAATTGGTCAGAAATCTTTCAGGCCAGGACAGGAGGAATTCCAGAGTTGCTGAAAAAGTATGACAGAGTATTCCGAGATGCGTTGGGGAAAATCAAAGGTCTACAAGCTAAAATATACGTGGACTCTGAAGCAACAGCCCGGTTTTTTAAGGCAAGACCTGTGCCTTACTCTGTAAGAGAAATGGTAGATGTGGAATTATGTCTTTTGGAGCAGTTAAGAATAATAACTAGCCAGTCCAATTTTCAGAATGGGCAGCACTCATAGTTCTGTGATGTAACCAGACCAGACCAAACCATTTGCATCTGTGGAGACGATAAACTAACGGTAAACAAGGCTGCGAAACTAGACAGATACCCAATCCCAAAGATTGAAGATCTGTATGCTAAACTCACAGGAGGAAGATCCTACACGAAACTGGACATGAGTCATTCATGTCAGCAGCTCGAGCTGGTCAACACATCAAGAAGTTATGTCACCATAAACACGCACAAGGGCCTGTACCAATATACACACCTACCCTTCAATGTGTCATCTGCCTGTGCGATTTTCCAAAGAACCTGGAAAGCCTATAACAAGGACTTCTTGGAATTATTGTGTACTTGCGTGACATCCTAATCACAGGATCCACAGAAGCAGGCAAACCTGGAAGAGGCTCTGAAGAGATTTTGAGACTGGTGTTCGTTTAAAAAAAAGTACATTTTCCAAGCAAAGGAAGTTGCATATCTTGGTCACCGAGTGGATACCCAGGGGTTGCATCCATTAGAGGTAAAAGTCAGGTCAATCAAGGAAGCGTCCTCTCCTACCAACATCACTGAGCTCAAGTCTTTTTTGGGCAAGGTAAACTATTACAGTCTATTCTTGCCTAATCAATCTACAGCGTTAGCCCCTTTACACTTATTATTGAAGAAGAACCACAGTTGGTCCTGGAAGGCACAGGAAGAGGAAGCTTTCACAAGAGCCAAGAAGCTTTTACACTCGTCGTGTCTGCTAGTGCACTATGATTTGTCTAAGGAATTGATATTCACTTGTGATGCATCTCCCTATGGAGTGGGAGAGCAGTATTGTCACACAAGATGGAGGACGGATCTGAAAGACCGATAGGATATGTATCCAGAACCCTTTCTGCAGCCGAAAGGTTACTCTCAAATTGAAAAAGAAGGCTTATCTATCGTATTTGGAGTAAGGAAGTTCCATTAATCTTTGCATGGGCAACACTTCACTATAGTGTCAGATCACAAGCCACTGTTGGGTTTGTTTAGTGAAGATAAAGCAGTCCCACCGATAGCCTCTGCTAGAATTCAAAGATGGGCTTTAATTTAATTTAATGAGTACACTTTTGTGCACCGTCCAGGTGTGCATATAGCAAATGCAGATGCCCTTAGTCATCTCCCTTTGCCCGATAGTATTACAGATGTTCCAGTACCTCAAGCGGTGGTACTTCTGTTAAATTTCCTGGACTCCTCACCAGTCTGCACGAGACAGATAAAGAATTGGATGAATCGGGATCCAATTTTAGCCAAAGTCCATGAACAAGTATTACAAGGATGGTCAAATGCACAAGGTCCCTGAAGAATTAAAACCATTCTTTGTACCTAGATCTGAACTGAGTTGTCAGGATGGCATTGTGTTATTGGGCGCAAGAGTCGTTATGGCTTTGCAAGGAAGAGAGCCATTATTGGAAGAACTTCATAGTGCGCATCCTGGTTTTTTGAAAATGATCATGCTCGCACAAAGTTATATCTGGTGGCCAGGTATAGACAGTGATGTAGAAAAAAATGGTGAAACACTGTCTCCAGTGTCAGCAACAGCAGAAGTTGTCCGTTTAAGCTTCACTGCATCCGTGGGAGTGGCCTGGTTGACCTTGGGTTAGACTACATTTAGATTATGTAGGTCCATTTCTAGGTACCATGTTTCTTGTGATCATCGATGCACATTCAAAGTGGATGGACATGTTTAAAGTGAGATCACCTACATTGTCTGCAACCATTGAAAAACTGCGTCAGAGTTTCAGTGTCCATGGTTTACCTGACGTTATTATGTCAGATAATGGTACGCCTTTCACTAGCACTGACTTCCAAAGATTGGTGAACCTAAATGGGATTAAATACATCAGAACAACACTGTATCATCCCTCGTCCAATGGGTTAGCAGAAAGAGCAGTACAAACCTTTAAAACAGGCATGAAGAAACTATCAGAGGGAACATTAGAAACACAAATTTCAAGATTCCTGTTCAGTTATCGGACAACTCCTCATGCGACCACTGGTTTAACGCCTTCAGAATTGTTAATGAAGAGCTGACTTCATACGAGATTGAGTCTAGTATTCCCTAATTCAGAGGGGAAGGTGGAGAGAAACCAGGATCGTCAGAAAGTAAATCATGATATTCACAGTAAAGGTCGAGACTTTACAGTGGGAGAGAGAGCTTTTGTGCAAAATTTCGCAACTGGACCAAGATGGGTTCCTGATACAATTGTCTCTGAAACAGCACCTTTATCTTATCAAGTGGAAGTGGAAAACAGGATTGTTAGGAAACATGTGAATCATCTCAGGGTGAGAAACCCTCCAACAACCAGTTAATCCATCTGAAATCAAAGTCGAAACTTCAACCCCTGAGATGCCAGGTTGACAAAGAATATCCATACCTAAACAGAATTACCTGGAAAAACTCAGCAGGTCTGGCAGCATCGGTGGAGAAGAAAATAGTTGACGTTTCGAGTCCTCATGACCCTTCGGCAGAACTGAAGTATAGTTAGGAGAGAGGTGAAATATTTCACCTCTCTCCTAACTATACTTCAGTTCTGCCGAAGGGTCATGAGGACTCGAAACGTCAACTGTTTTCTTCTCCACCGATGCTGCCAGACCTGCTGAGTTTTTCCAGGTAATTCTGTTTTTGTTTTGCATTTCCAGCATCCGCAGTAGCTTTTAGCTTTTTGTTAATATCCATACCTGATGTCTCTGTTGAAGTTAGTAATTCTGAACTGCCAGTGCCTAGGGATGCCTCTGAAGCTGCAGTCCCTGTTCAAGTCGATCCAATGGAAGAACCTCCAGTTGTAGAGTTGCGTTGCCCTACCCGAATCCGAAAACCACCTTAAAGACTAAATTTATAATGGCATGAATTGTATATAATTGCGTATAATATGGATTAAGATATTTTTGTAAATAAGAGGGGAAAACAAAATTAAAGGAGGAGGAATATAAGAATTGTAAGTTGAACCTTTTCTTACTGTTATGTAGATCATGTGACTGTATAGATGAATCAGTGCTAAGCGTGGGAATCTTAGGGGTGGAGCTTTTTAGTCTTCGTCTTGGAACAAGCATGTAGCCTCACCAGGAGTCTGTAAATAAAGTTTACTGTTTCTTAAAATAAAGCAGCCCTGCATTCCATAGTTATTGCAGTTTGAATCTGTTTTGCAATTTGAAAGCTCTGCCATGGCTCAGGGGACAACTGTTCCTTCACTGTGGCTGAGTCAAAATCCTGGAACTCCCTTCCTAACGTCACTGTGGGTGTACCGACACCACGTGGACTGTAGCAGTTCAAGAAGATGGCTCACCAGCACCTTCTCAAGGGCAATTAGGGATGGGCAACCAATGCTGGCCGAGCCAGCAACACCCACATCCCATGAAAGAATAAAAAAACCTTTCAGTCAAAAGTGTCTTCAAACTGAAGTTTTTAACCTTTTAAAAAGATGCAACTTCTTTATTACTGATTTTTGTTTTCACCACTATGAGTTACTTTATTGCTGTTTTCATTTTTCCTTGTATATATTTTCTTTTGGCAGGTATAGCATATCTTAGCGGGATGTGCAGTGAAAAAAAGAAGTGTGTTCTTGCTGAGGATAATGGACTGAATCTAGCCTTTACAATTGCTCATGAGATGGGTCACAAGTAAGTAAGAATCAATAATAACCATGGGGTTGATTTTAACTGCTCCCAGGAGGCAGGAAGCAGGGGAATGAGAGTTGGCTGACATTTTACACCCTGACTAATTTTCCTTTACATTGACTTGAATGGAAAAGAAAGTCAGATGGGTATAAAATGAGCAGCTAGCCCCACAGCAACCTGATACCTACTCAGTGTGGACAGTTAAAATTGACCCCGATTATATAAAATTAAGTTTGGTATTTGCATGGAATGTATTTTTTAGACTAAATTTGGACTTTTAATATAGCAAAGAGTGTTTTATGAATGTCTCAATTAACTATTATCTGAGGATAAATAATCAAGCTGAGATATGTGACAAACAAGGACTAATTGGCACTATCATGACATAACAGACACAATTGTATAGCATCGAATAAATTGCCAAATTAATTTTGAATCTGTGGATTGATAAGTTTCTTTCGATTTCCAAAGTGGGCTATGAATTTTTCTCATCTGTGTCAGCCTTGGTTTAGTTGGTAGCACTCGCCTCTGAGTGAAATGGTTTCAGGTTCAAGTCCGACTCAGAACAATGAGCCGACACTCAGTGAAATAGGGAGAATGCTGCACTGTCGGGGATACCATCTTTCTGATGATTTGTTAAACTGAGGCTTTTCTGCTGGACGTAAAAGATCACATGGCACTATTTTGAAGTGTCCTGGTCGATACTTGTCCCTCAATCAACATCACGAAAACAGATTATCTGGTTGTTATCACATTGATGTTTGTGGGAGCTTGTTTACATGTTGGCTGCCATGTTTCATACATTGCAACAGTGAGGACATTTCATTGGCTGTAAAGCACTTTGAGGCATCCAGTGGTCGTGAAAGGCACGATATAAATGCATCTCTTTATAGAAAATATATTGGCCCCTAAATTCCACAGATTCTATCCCGCCAGTGACCCCTGACACTGACACCTGCTGGCAACACGGTGACCTGAAATTGAAATTCTCTTTGGTGAGCTGCCTAGTGATACTCAGCAGGTGCCTGTGCCTTGTTTCACATAACTGGAGCCAGAGGCTCAGTATCGGAGTAGTCCCAAGTCCCGTTGCCTACATCTAGTTCACACCTTAATCATAGAATGACACAGCTCAAGAGGAGACCATTCGGCAGCAGCGGCTGTCCCTTGATTCAAGTATGACATCTGCTCAGGGTTGTGAGTTTCTACCATTGGTCTTCATGTGACTGAATACCCGACCCACAGACATTTGAGCACATGGCATAGGCTGTTCCACGAGGTAGTAGGATCCGGAGCGGGGGATTTGCTTCCCCTTCCTTCCTTCTCTGCCATCGCTCTACCTCATCATCAAGACATTGTGACTTATAGCGTGAGAACCTGCCCATTATGCTTATGCTGGAAATGCTTAACAACCACTCTCCCTCCCCCACTCTTTCTGAATAACCATACAAATTTTTCCCCTTCAAGTATTTAACCAATTCCCCTTTGAAAGTTAATATTGAATCTACTTCCACCACACTAATGCATTCCATATCACAACAGTTCATTGTGTTAAAATAAAAGTTTCCTTTTGTGCCCCTGGCTTATGACTTTGAACACCCCATCACCTCTTAACTTGCTCTGCTCTAGAGAGAACAATTTCAATTTCTCAAGTCTCTCCACATAACTGAATCCTTTATCCCTGTTAATGTTTTAGTAAATCTCATCTGCATCCTATCCAAAGCTGTGACATCTTTCCTAAAATGCTTGTTTTTAATTTATTCTTTCATGGGATGTTGCTGCAGTACACATTGTAGATGGTAAACACTACTGCCACTGTGCATTGGTGGTGGAGGGAGTGAATGTTGAAGCTGGTGGATAGAATGGTAATCAGGCAGGTTGCTTTGTCCTGGATGGTATCGAGCTTCTTGAATGCTGTTGGAACTGCACTCATCCAGGCAATTGGAGAGTATTCCACCACACTCCAGATCTGTATCTTGTAGATGGTAGACAGGCTTTGGGAGGTCAGGAGGTGAGTTACTTGCCACAGAATTCCCAGTCTCTGACCTGCTTTTGGACTCACAGTATTTATATGGCTGGTCCAGTTAAATTTCCAGTCAATGGTAACCCCCAGGATGTTGATAGTGGGAAATTCAAAAATGGTAATGCCATTGAATGTCAAGGGGAGATAGTTAGATTCTCTCTTGTTGGAGATGGTCATTGCCTGGCACTTGTGTGGCGCAAATGTTACATGTCACTTATCAGCCTAAGCCTGAATGTTGCTGCATTTGGACACAGACTGCTTAAGTATCTGAGGAGTCGTAAATGGTGTTGAACATTGTGCAATTATCAGCGAACATCCTCAATTTTGATCTTATGATGGAAGGAAGGTCATTGATGAGCAGCTGAAGATGGCTGTGTCTAGGACACTACCTTGAGGAACTCCTGCAGCAATGTCCTGAGACTGACTGACCTACAACAACCATCTTTCTTTATGCTTGGTGTGACTCCAACCAGTGGAGAGTTTCCCCCCTGATTCGCGTTGACTCCAATTTTGCTAGGGCTCCTTGATGCCATACTTGGTCAAATGCTGTCTTGATGTCAAGGGCAGTCACTCTCACCTCACCTTTGGAGTTCAGCTCTTTTGTCCATGTTTGGACCAAGACTGCAATGAGGTCAGGGGCTGAGTTGCCCTGGCGGAACTCAAACTGGGCAGGTTATTGTTGCGTAAATGCTGCTTGATAGCACTGTCGGTGACACATTCCATCACTTTACTGATGATCGAGACTAAACTGATGGGAGAGTAATTAGCCAGGATGGATTTGTCCTGCTTGTTGTGAGCAGAAATACCTGGGCAAATTTCCACATTCCTGGATAGATGTCAGTGTCATAGCTATACTAGAACAGCTTGGCTAAGGGTGCAGCTAATTCTGGAGCACAAGCCTTCAGTACTTCTACTGGAATGTTGTCAGGGCCAATAGCCTTTGTAGTATCCAGTGCCATCAGCCTCTTATTTCTTGATATCACATGGAGTGAATCAAATTGGCTGAAGACTGGCATCTGTGATTCTGGGGACCTAGGTAGTAGGCCAAGATGGATCATCCACTGGGCAATTCTGGCTGAAGATGATTGCAGATGCATCAGCATTCTCTTTTGTGCTGGCCTCCCCCATCATTTGAGGATGGGAATATTTGTGGAGCCTCTCCCTCTCCCCCTCCAGTTGGTTGTTTAATTGTCCATCTCCATTCATGACTGGAGAGGACTGCAGAGTTTTTTCCTGATCCGTTGGTTGTGGGATTGCTTAGCTCTGCCTATAGCATGTGCTTTCGGTGCACAGAAGTGAGCATAATACTCCAAATGGGACCTAACCAGTATTTTATAAAGGCTTAGAATAACTTCCTTGCATTTGTACTATGTCTCGACTAAGAAAGCCAATATGTATTTTTTTAATGGCTTTCTGAACTTGTCAATTTTGCTAATGTCTCCTTTTGATCAGACAGCAACAGGCATACTGCATAAATGTTTATGTGTTGCCTAAATAATAGAGGTCGATAAATTCAAATGATGGTCAAATTTAAGACTTGAGGCAACTTGGCTGTTTATGCTACTGGGTCACCTTGTTCTCAAGTTGCTGATTGTGTCTACTGTCTGGTTTGTATTAGTCATTAGATACGACCGATGTTTTGAGATCAGTAGCTGGTACAGTAAGTCCCCATTTTAAGTTGCCCCACATTAAGTTGTTTCACTTTAACATCAGTCATTTAACTGGGTGTTCTCCTTTAGTACTGTGAGTTTCCTTTTGAAGTTGTTTCATGCAGGGTCTGATGTAGGGATGAGAGTCCCAATTGGTGCCATTTTGGAGCAGCCTCTGCTGCTCCCTGACCTTTCCTCTCACCGCTGACCCTGCGGCCCGTGGCCTCAGCTGCTATCTGACCTTTCCTCTCACCACCAACCCTGCGGCTCATGGCCTCAGCTGCTCACTGCCCACCCTCCAGCTTGTAGCTTACCTCCTGCAAGTCGAAGTTACCCTTCTAATCCCTTGCTATTCATCTCCAGAGCCATCACTTACAGCCAGTGACCTAGCATCAATTGCCATTTGCAGAAGAGATTTCTGAACTTCTACCACCTTTTATATGTAGAAGTTTTTGCTAACTTCATGCCATAAGGCCTGGCACAAATTTTTAGACAAGACTAAACTTCTTTACATAGGGAAAAAAAACAAAAGTGCAATAAAATATTAAATACTTTTCTTAAAACTGAGAGAAAAGACTAAGGGCCTGGATCTTTCGAGCAGTGGCAGTGATGGTCGGTTTACTGCTGTGCTCATAAGTTTCCCCGACTCAATACTGGTGCGCATTTCTTCCTCAACCTTCCAATCTTGACTTTCATTGAAAAACACAAGGCAGCACCCTCTAGGAACTCTGACGGAGCAGAGTAGAGTTGTGGGGAGACAGGACATGCCATGCCCTCTTTTTACGGCACCATGAAAAAACTCCAGTCAGCGAATGGATGAGTGAGTGAACTGTTGAGTGGATAAGGTGTGTTGGTGGGTAGAGTGGGTGAGATGTGTTGGTGGGTGAGATGTGTTGGTGGGTGAGATGTGTTGGTGGGTGAGATGTGTTGGTGGGTGAGATGTGTTGGTGGGTGAAATGTGTTGGTGGATGAGGTGTGTTGGTGGGTGCAGTGTGTTGGTGGGTGCGGTGTGTTGGTGGGTGCAGTGTGTTGGTGGGTGCGGTGTGTTGGTGGGTGAGGTGTGTGGGTGGGTGAGGTGTGTGGGTGGGTGAGGTGTGTGGGTGGGTGAGGTGTGTGGGTCGGTAGGGTGTGTTGGTCGGTAGGGTGTGTTGGTCGGTAGGGTGTGTGAGGTGGGCAGAGTGTGTGAGGTGGGCAGAGTATGTGAGGTGGGCAGAGTGTGTGAGGTGGGCAGAGTGTGTGAGGTGGGCAGAGTGTGTGAGGTGGGCAGAGTGTGTGAGGTGGGCAGAGTGTGTGAGGTGGGCAGAGTGTGTGAGGTGGGCAGAGTGTGTAGAGCGGGTGAGGTGGGCGAGTGGGTAGAGCGGGTGAGGTGTGTGAGTGGGTAGAGCGAGTGAGGTGTGTGAGTGGGTAGAGCGGGTGAGGTGCGTGAGTGGGTAGAGCGGGTGAGGTGCGTGAGTGGGTAGAGCGGGTGAGGTGCGTGAGTGGGTAGAGCGGGTGAGGTGCGTGAGTGGGTAGAGCGGGTGAGGTGCGAGAGTGGGTAGAGCGGGTGAGGTGCGAGAGTGGGTAGAGCGGGTGAGGTGCGAGAGTGGGTAGAGCGGGTGAGGTGTGAGGGTGGGTAGAGCGGGTGAGGTGTGAGGGTGGGTAGAGCGGGTGAGGTGTGAGGGTGGGTAGAGTGGGTAGTCAGGTCTAGTCGGGGTGGTTGGGGGTGTATGTGGGTCGGGTTGGGAGGGTAGTTAAGTGGTCGGGGAGGCAGTCAGGTCTGCTCGGGGGAGGAATCAGGTCAGGTCAGGGGTTATTCAGGTGGATGGGTGGGTGAGGTTGGGTTGCGGGGGTTAATCAAGTCAGGGAAGTAGCCGTGTCGGGGATGAGGGGGGTAGTTGGGTGGTCGGGGGTCGTAGTTGTGGGTCGGGGGTGTTGGACGGTCAGTTGTGTAGCTACCTACGTTTTAGACTAGGTTTTAATCTGTCTAACATTTCCTGAATAACTATCCAGCTAAGACGCACGGAACTGTCTGAAGCTTCCTACTCTCGCTGAGTTGGAGACATTCGCGGAGGGTCTCGGCAGCAGGGCAATTACTCATCAGAAGTTTAAACTTCCTGGATAATTCCCATGTAGGTGCACCGTCAGGACTTCCACAGTGTTCCGATGTGCATCTTCAGTCATTTGTCTGCTCTCTGATGATCCAGAAACTGGAGGGTTTGGGCCATGATTTTCACACATTGGGCATGATGTAAAGTATCAAATGCAATGGATAATGAAGAACTTAATTGGATAAAGTAGATTGACATAGTAGCTATGGGACCAAAGTGGGTTAATATACAGTAAAGGAGAGCGAGATATAATGAAGGTGAAATTGGTATTCAGTAGTACTGAAGTGTACTTATAGTGAGTCAGCTACCCATTTTACAACATCTCAATTTTCTCTTCCACTGAAGTAAATGGAAAGAAGTTTGGCGTAAAACAGGTTAAAACAAGACTGGCTATGAGCACATTTTACACTATTGTCGCAAACGAATTTTGCCCCCAGTGTTTGCAGCAAGAGAAGCATGATAGGGAAGGCAGAATGAAGAGAACAAAATAAATTAGAGGTGCAGAGAGAGTGGTATGGTTACAGTGGATTCAGTAAATGCTAATGTAATGTAAATACTGTGAGGCCAAGGGTGAGATTTTACCTCCTGCCCCTCCACTCAGGTGACAGACTAGGAGGTGGTTGGTGTCAGTAAAATGCTGGGCAGTCCCATTGGGATGGACAGAATTTTTCCAACAGCTGGAACAGTAGTGTCAGTGGCTCAGCCAACTAAAGGCTCAATTAAGGGCTATTTTTCCAGGCTAGTACCTTGCCAGCCAGCAGCAGGACACCACTACCCACACCCACCAAACCCCACCCCCCACCTTTGGCCATATGGGCAGGCTGCTAGCTTCAAGGAGGTGTCCTCCCTGTAGCTTCCGGGGGGGATGGGGGAACTATTGGAGCGGCAGATGCCATAGTCCGAGGAACTTGCCCTTGGCAACAAAGGCTGCCCTTCTGGCACCAACACTTTGCTAGAGGGGTTACCACTCAGTCGCCAATGCTTGTTTGCCTGGTCTCAGCAAAGACAAAAAGAATCCTGACTCACCTGTGTGTGCACCTCAAAAAGGAAGCGCCCTTTCATTCTCCTTGCAGCCACAGTAGCAGTCACCTCTCTTGGTGGCGCTGTCAAGGCTGCAGATCTGCCAACCCTCCGATTGGGTTGGCTGCCCTAACTGGATGGCAGGTTCACCAGCAGCCAATTATGCAGCCACCTCTGGGAATATTGCCGTTGCAGCCCCACTGCTTGCTCCTGTGGGCTCAGGACATGCATTTGGCCCTGATGTTGGGATTTGACCCTTCCAAGGAAACCCTGGCCTTGGTCTCTACTGTTGTTTGCTGATCAGCACCAAAAACATTGTTAAACAACACAATTCGCCAAATTAATGCTATGTAAAATAGAGTACATTTAATTAAAAAGATTGTTAGTCATCAGAGCTGGGATGAATCCACTGTGTTTAGCAGTTTCTTTAGTTTTGCCAGTAAAGATCATGCTAGAAATACAACAAAGTGTGAGGTATCAAGGGAGCACAGGGGTCTTTAAGTGATGAGGTTGCGTTTTAAGGAAAAGAGTTGTACTGCATAAAACAATACTTGGATGTTAGAAAGGTTGGCAGGTATACTGTAAGTAGGCTGCTCATTAGAGTTAACAAGTTGAATGTCTGAGAACAAGAGAATTTAAATGATTCTGTAAATAAAACCTATAGGAATGAGTAATTGAAGATAAAATATGACACTAGATAAAAAAGTTATTTCAAAGGCAGGTAACAGTTAATCATCAATGAAAACTTTTCAGGCTGGAAAAAGTTATAATCACTTGGCACCAAATGTGACCCAATGTGGGTAAATATAAAATAATTAATCTGGGATGAACGGAATGAGAGGGACAATGTTAAATGTACAAGGTGCTGCTCAGAAAACATAACCTAATGATCAAATGGATAATGTTTTGAATCCACCAGTCTTGTTCGTTTCATGAGTAGAGACAGCGGTGAATTTCAGCAGATCTGTGCTTTTGTCTACCTTTCAATTTTTTTGGGCTGGGGTTCATTAAAGGTGGGTGGTGGGCTCCACTCTACAGGGAATCTGCCAACAGAGACAGCTTGACCCGGCAGCAAATGAGTCACTACCAACTAAACATCTACCAAAGTAAGATCTGTACCTTCTCTCTACTGCTATTGGAATGCAAGTGCAGAATACAGATCACCTCACAGGCTGCTCAATGCAACTGCTCTTTCTCTGGCTACATCAGTTTGGAAGCTCCATATTGGCAAAACCTCTGCTGAGGATAGAGGGAGCAGTGACCAAAATTAAATTAATAGAAATGGCATAAAGAGTCACAAGAGCCAATGGATCAGCAGTAAGAAAAAAGTCAGTGGAAAGGCCTTAAATCAAAAATCCTGAAAGATTTGCCTGGAGAATCTGCAGATCTTTTTGATGACTTACTTGCCTGCAATTCCCTCCAAGATGTCTTGGCTGTCACGTTTCCATTGGCATGTTGGAGACTAAGGCATAGGCTATAAAATGGCACAGTATCTTCTCCATCCCCTTATGCATCTGTAAAGGAAGCTCCAAGTAACTCTGGAAGGGAGTTCTTTGTGTCAAACAAAAATCCATCCCACACAAAGTTGAATGGTCTCCCAAACTAGCAAAACTGATCGTACAATCCTGTTTTTGATTTGGGAAGAATTTTAAAATCATAGTACATATTTTTTCTTTTTTTACTGGTTTCAGCAAAAATAATAATGATGACCATTGCATTAGTAGGTGTTCCACTTGTAGGAAATTCAGCACTAGGCTTCATTAATACAAGATAGACACTACTAGTAAATCCAATAACGTATTCAGAAGAAACATCTTTACTGAGAGGGTGATTAGAATTTGGAATTTGCTACCACATAGAGTGGTTGAGGCAAAAAGCATAGATGCATTTAAGAGGAAGCCAAATAAGTATATAAGAGAGAAAGAAATAGAAAGACAATCTGGCAGGGTTTGATCAAATAGGGTGGGAAGAAACAAATAGTCTCCTGCCTAAACATGGAACAACATTGAGCCGCTGTAGGAGAATTTTGTTCTTCTAGTTGAAGGATACTGAATTATATGAAACCATGACCAATACATTTGTGTTTGTGTGTGTGTGGAAGATAGGGAAGGGAGATGATTAGTATAACTATCTGTTATAAAATGATTGTAGTGTGGAAAACATCTACATAGGATCCACACACAAGTCTATCTTTGTGGTTTCCCAATCTTATGGCTTTATATAGCCAAATCAATTAGCACCTTTAGGCTGTCCATTCTGCTTATTATTTCAATATGACCTGAAGTTTGTTTGCATAATTATGGCACATCTGGTGGTGAATGCTGCATTGTTCAAATCCCAAAGGGAAACTTGAAACAACTGCCATAGCTTGTTTTGCAATTTGTTTCAATTTCGAGATGTGTGCCCTGAATTCAGTCGTAATAAGACCACCAAGTCTTATGGGTTTTCACAAAACTAGATTAAACATTTATTAATAGAAGAAATTACTTTAAATATATATATATAGATCTACAAATTACTACTATGATAACTTCTAAATCCCCTACTTGATCTGACTCCCAGTTACACTTTCGTTAAGGCAACAGTAAGACACATATTTTTAAAAGACCCAGGCAAAGTAAATGATACCCTGAACAGTCAAATTCAAAGTGAGTTCTTAACCTCTGTCCCTGAAAGCAGCATAGGTTGAGGCATAGATGCTGAAGGCTTTTCACGCTTGTTGAATCTTAGACTGCCTTCCCTTACACACAACCTTCGCTCATTTATACATATTTTCCCCTTTGAATGCAAATTCCCATTGTTTCACTATGTCTTTGGACTTTATCTTTCTAATAATAAAAATCTCTTGTAGCACTAAGTTTTACCAGTAATCTTTGGGAAAAATAAATACACACTTTCTAAACTTCACCTGACTAGGTGACATATTTCACTCCCTCTTTTGAAAACAATCTAATCTGGTTTATTTAAAAATGCAAATATTCCCTTGACACCTATGATTCTAAACTTTCCCCATGTTTACCTAATTAACATCTCAAATCTAACTTCTCTTCTTACATCAAGGCACCCAGACTAGCTGCCTCTAATTCAATTAAGTCTCTCACACACACACAGACACATATAGACACAGGCTCTATTTTACAATAAATTCCAATAACATTATGGACAATATTATATCTTCCTGACATTGCATCAGACAGATTTATACATTTTGTAAAGATGTTGATGCAAAACATTGAAGAATTCCATGCTCATGAAAATTCTGGACAGAATGTTGAGTTTCTTAGGCTAATTGCTTTTAATAAGAAACAAATTTGTCTTTGTTATAATGTATGAATTGTGTCATCCAGTTGCAGTGTATAAT
Organism: Cetorhinus maximus; assembly: GCF_964194155.1. Taxonomy (NCBI): domain Eukaryota; kingdom Metazoa; phylum Chordata; class Chondrichthyes; order Lamniformes; family Cetorhinidae; genus Cetorhinus; species Cetorhinus maximus. The sequence goes on along the minus strand of NC_135880.1, from coordinate 118,918,939 downwards.
TATTAGTCATAAGCCCAAAAACAACTTAGCTATTTAGTTAAATCTGCTTGGATGACATAATGAACAGGCAGGCAGCTTGGATGGCTTCTCGTCTATTTGTTAACTTGCCAAAGAAACTAGAAAGGGATTTGTCATGTCTTGGCAATCTTTGTGTACAGAACAGCAATATTCAGCTGTGACAAAATTTCTGGATCTTATGCTGCAGGTTATTATTAAGGTCAGCTAATCCTCAGGAGAAAAGAAAACTGTCATGGAAAAGTTATGTCACTGTAGCTAGTGAATCGAGAAAAGCTTAATGTAATTGGATTGAGTATCTAATTTTCATTCTAAACAAAATTAAGCGAGATAATATAAACCCACACTATTGTTTGCTTAAAAAGTAAAGGACGCTGCATTCTCTGGAGCTGACCCTATGATCATTGGCGAGATAAAATACCTTGTGAAATCAGCCAACTTAGAATTTTAAAGCAGTGCGTAATTTAAGATGAAAATGTTTCTGTTTTTGGAACCAAAGCAGGAGTTAAAAGATAAATTGCAGGCATTAAAATTTAAATCCATTTTCTACATCATTTTAAATTGCGCTGCATAGTTAATATTGCTTGAATTTTGAAGCAAAGACAAATTGAAGCAATTATCTATTCTAATTTTAAAATTGAACCTCCAGCTCCTTAATGGTATGTGTCAGGAAATTACTGAGGTAAATTGGGGAATAGATATGAGAAAGACAGAGTTGAACAGAAGTGCAGCAAGTATCCAGAGTTAAATGGAATTGGTACTGTAAATTCTAGGATCCTTTCAAGGTACTTATTTTATGACCTGCAGAGCTGAGGAAGCATCAGTGAGTATTTTTTGCTGTTCAGCATGCAATATTTGCATCAGGGAAACAAATAGAGAAAATTTTATGGTAGATTTGGACCAAAGATACTGGGCATATTACTTAGTTGTGTGTACAACCTTAATAGAAATAAATGTGCAAAGAACAGGTAAAAAATTTCATCCTATTCTACCTGAGTGTATATACAAAAGTAAACTGCAAAACATTTCCACCAGTTAATTCATTCTAGGTGTGAAAGGAGGAGATTGTTCTTTGTATATGTCCCTTGTCCCTACTTGGACACCAGAATAGTCAGATCTGTATAACAGCGGACAATGATATTTTATTCTTATTTAGTGAAGTACAAATCAAGTAGGGTGAGATGGTCTCATAGATTCATAGATATTTACAACACAGAAGGAGGCCATTCAGCCCATTGTGTCCATGCCAGTCAACAAAGATCTAACTGCACTAATCCCATTTTCCAGCTTGACCCATAGCCCTGGAGGCTATGGCAACACAAGAGAGTATCTAAATATTTCCTAAATGTCACGAGGGTTTCTGACTCAACCACCCTTTCAACCAGTGAGCTTGAGACTCCCACCACCCTCTGGGTGAAAACATTTCCCCTTAACTTCGCTCTTAGCCTTCTATCTCTTACCTTAAATCTATGCCCCCTAGTTATTGACCCCTCCACAAATGGAAAAAGTGCTTCCTATCCACTCTATCTATGTCCCTCATAATCTTATACACCTCTATTAGGTTGCCTCTCAGACTTCGTTGCTCCAAGGAAAACAACCCCAGCCTATCCAATCTTTCCTCATAGCTCAGACCCTCCAGCCCAGGCAGCATCCCTGGTAAATCTTCTCTGCACCTTCTTGAGTGCAATCACATCCTTCCTATAATGTGGTGACCAGAACTGCATGCAGTACTCCAGTTGTGGCCTAGCCAGCTTTTTATACAGTCCTAGAATAACCTCCCTGCCCTTGTATTCTATGCCCCGGCTAATAAAGGCAAGTATCCCATATGCCTTCTTAACCACTTTATCTACCTGCCCTGCTACCTTCAGGGATCTGTGGATATGCACACCAAGGTCCCTCAGATCTTCAGTACTTTCCAGGGTTCTACCATTCATTGTGTAATCCCTTGCCTTGTTAGCTCTTCCCAAGTGCATTACCTCACACTTTTCTGGGTTGAATTCGCTGCCCACCTGACCAGTCCATTGATATCCTCCTGCAGTTTACAGCTATCCTCCTCACTATTTACCACTCTACCAGTTTTCGTGTCATCCGCCAAATTCCTGATCATACTACGTTTAAGTCCAAATCATTTATGTACACCGCAAACAGCAAGGGCCCCAGCACCAAACCCTGCGGAACCCCACTGAAAATAAGACTTCCAGTCACAGAAACATCCCTCTACCATCATCCTGCCTCTCAGTCAATTTTGGATCCAACGTGCTACTTTGCCTTGGATCCCATGGGCTCTTACTTCCTTGACCAGTTGGATGGCTCCTTTCTTTACCGAGGTAGAAATTCCTTTCACCTGGCACTCCATTCAGTCGTCGTGCTTACAATGGGTCAAAATCAAAACAGCTGAGTGGGTTTGAGTGACAAGCAGCCCAGAAAATGAAGTGTATGATCTTTTGGCTGAGATTATTATTCATCTACAGAGCTGCTGGGTCACTTCTCTATGTTACGATCAACAAATCATCAAGATGAATGGCTTTGTTTGAAGCTGGTGCATTGGGTTAGAGATTTAATTCAAGTACTTCCTTCAAATTACAGAAACACCAGATGCGTTGCAATTGAGTTGTTCACAATGGTGTTTGATCTCAATGCCTTATCTTCCAGTTTTATCTGATTTCTCCAGAGATCTGGAGAAGAGAGATTGTGAGTGTAGAGCATTCTACTCTTTCAATTCTGCTCTGTTCCAAGATTATCCTGGATTGGCTTGACATGGGAGTGGATAGGAGATTTTTTTTAAAGATATAGTTATGTAGCCATTTTTGACAACTTCTGCATTGAAATTAAGTTGTAAATACTTTGAAGACTTTTAAAATTTACCATATAGTAGTTAATTATTTTAATGAGCCAAAAATAAGACTCGTCCTTATACAGCATCCTGTTTTCTTTAGATATATTAATTTTTGGAGGCTGTATGTTGCTGTAAAGTAGAATACCCTATCCAGTATTTTCAGTGCAAAAACAGTTGTGCATATTTTTAGGTGTAGAGATAAATTTTCATTTTCACAGTAATCTGGCAAAGTGGATCACCCCATCAATATACAATCTGCCCATTGTTGGGTACTCTGGCAGATAGGCAGTCAGCACTGCCAGACTGCTGGCCATATTAAGATGATAATTTACCATGTAGTTTTAATGAAACACTTTTCCTCTTTTTCTCTCTTTTTAAAATCATTTATGTTACAGTTCCCAACATTAAGGAGCACAAAATCATAGATGCTGAATTGGGGCTGATGATTGATTATAGCAAGAATAATACAAATGTATAAATGAGCTGGTTAGTGAATAAGTTTCTGTCCAATAGAATGACTTGTTCTTTAGATCCCACTTTACTTGTGTATGTGCAAATCATCTTCTCAATAGACCATGACATTTTGTCCCACAGCTTCATCTTACAAGCTCATCCTGTCCAATGCATGCATTAAACCAAGGCCGGACATTTCCCTGAATTGCACTAAGTGCGGTGGCGGGTGTGAGAAAGCATGTTTTTCCTGCCAGCCGCAATGGCGGGTTTTTGCGTCATCTCATCTACTTCCCACCTCGTTAATTATGCAGCCACAGGAAACATGCTGTCTCGCTGGCGGCCATGCCTTTACCTCACTGTTTCGTCACTCTGGGTACGATATCTAAACTGTAGCCATGCATACAGTTCTCAACGTTTGCAGCCCAGAACTGCTCCAGTAATGACATGGTCCAGAAAGCCAAGAAGAGTTCATTACTGAAATGCCCCCCCACCCCCCCCGCCCCACCCCCACCCCTCTGGCCGCAGCAGGTCCAGCAATCTCAGCACTCTGGTTTGGGAGGTGGTGGTCAGTGCCAATGCTGCAATGAAGATGTTCGCCACCAAGTGCAGAAAGAGGATGAATGATCTCATCTGTGCCGCCAGGGTAAGACAACCATCTCATCACTCTAAACTCTCACACTCACAAACCCATCACATTCACTGGCAGCTCACTCACTGTCAGCTCAAAGGACATCACCACTCACTCTCTCACACGCACCCTCACATCTCCACGTGGCCTCATCTCCTCTGAAGACTGCCTTGTCAGCCCTCACCCTCTTGAGGCCACTTGGAAGTATCACCATGTGCCCCCATGTACCCTCCTTCCCAGCACAGCTCTCATTCTGCAGCCTCTCCACTTGCCTGAGGCCACTTCTTCCCCCTTTCCCAAGCAAGCCCTAGCCCTGCAACCATTGAAAAGCCACTCCCACCTTGCCACTAGTCTGGTAGTTAGAGACTTGCCCATGAGCCCCCTAAAAGTGATGTGGTGCTGCCTGTGAAGCCTGGAGCTGATGATCGCGTGTGCTGCCCGAAGCAAGGTAGGCAAAGTAACCTCAAGTCCCGAGCGAAGTGCAGGTCGCCAGGTACACGTCATTTATGTACCGTTGTGAAACACATCGGCATGCAATCATGCCAACGTGTGAGATCATGATCCAGCATGGGGGGATGATTCCGGCAAGCAGGTCTTACAATAAGATTCTAATGTATTGAAATTAGTTTCCCGATGTGTAGCGGCAGGAAACGCAGCCCTCCGTTGACGGGTGGAGTGGACACTCGCAAACTGCTTTTACAATGAAGTGAAACCGATTTTTGCGATCTCCTGATATTTTCCGTGGCTGCCCACTAAGACGCCCATCATAAACGGGAACGGAAAATCCCAGCTCAAGACGTAACATTGACCAAATGCTAATGGATCTGATTTAATTATAGACCTATTTTTAGGGCTGAAAATAGTTTTAAAGCCTTATCATGTTTATACTTGCATGATGTTTGAGCAAAAATACAGATGCAGAGTGATTTTTTTTAATGAAACATTCATACTTGTTTTCTTCATTTGCTTTATAAATGTTTCTTTGTGTACCAAAGCACTGGCAAATTGCAATTGGTTACCTAAAGCTTCATCAGTGTACACATTCCTCTTAATCTCTTGTTTTTTTATTTTTAGCTCAATATCAACTCTTGTAAGAAGTATTCAACAACATATTCAATTGTATAATCTTCTAATGTGGCTCGCACTGAGATTTTTACTGAAAAATCAGGATAGTGACATTATTGTACAGCTTTGCTGTTCACCCTCAACTAGAATTTCTGCGCAAGATTAGCCTAACTCCAGCAAAGTCTCATGCATAGTTATTTCTGCCATTTCTCTGGGAATGCCAAAGTTATAGCAGATGAATGAGCAACACCCTTGGATCAGTGTGCACATCGCCCAAAGGATAAGAATCAAAGGAAGTAAAAAAAATAACATTCAGAACAGCACTGTGGGTGTACCTACACCACAGGGACTGCAGCGGTTCAAGAAGGCAGCTCACTACCACCTTCTCAAGAGCAATTAGGGACGTCAATAAATGCTGCCTTAGCCAGCGTGTCCACACCCCGTGACTGAATAAAAAAATCTTTCATTTATATAGCACGTTTCATGACCTCATTTATTTTGATTTGATGGGTGTAAGTTTGCCAGCAAATGAAGAGATTACCCCTGCTCTTTGAGAAGTTTTTTTTAATCCACCTAAATAGATGGGATTTTGATTTAGTGTCTCATCCAAAAGATTGATTAAAAACTCAATTTAGACATTATCTTCCCCAGTTGCACCATATGATTCAATATAGATTCATTTCTAATTATTGATTATTGAGAAATGTGCCTTTATTTGGCCTGACCTGAAGTGTGAGCTAAGTTTCAAGTGGCTTTACCCTGCTTCTGGTTAGATATATGTCAATAATGATGACCAGCCAAAAGAGCATGGATTTCCCTCGTGCTACCAGCACCTCACCAGGGAAAAGAAAGCCGTTAAGACCTAACTGGAACAGACAGGTTTTGAGAGACTGTGGTACAGACAACCAAATTATCAAGGCATGAAGAATGAAGGCTGTGTTGGAATGTGAAATGGAAAAAATATGCAAGCAGTTCAAGGGGAACAGGATTCATTAACAGTGTAAGAAGTCAAGGGAGTACACTAACAACTAAAGCAAGAAATCAGGCAGTCTAAATAAACAGAATAAACCCGACTAATTGGAATGGCAGGAATGTTTTGTGTTGTTCAAACCTAGAAATCAATATGGAGTTCAGCAGGATAAAATCCACAAAATAGTAATACAAACCATCATCACCTTCATTGCAATGTGCTTCTTCATTGCGTTGCTTTGTGGATTATGCATCACCACCTCTCATAGTCCTTGGCTCCCTTTGTGACAAAAAAAATCCCTGCACTCTTGGGATCAGAGGTCATCTGCAAAGGTTGAGAGCTCAGTGGTTTCAGTTTTTTGGGGAGTTGGAGGGTGATGGGCTTCCATGAAGAACAGGCACAGAGTACCCTAGAGGGGTCCAGTCGAGCCAAACAATGATGAATACTTTTTTGCAGTTGTGGCACCGACAGAAGAAAACAACACTGGACAAATTCGCAAACCTAAGAGTTGACATTTCAAATATTTATTCTACAGTAGCTAAGTACTTAAGATGGTGCTTGCATAGTGAGAAAATGAATATCCTGGATCTGAGACTCCATTTGAAAATTTTGACATTGAATGCTCAATGGGAATCCATAGTTCATCTATTAAAGTACTCAGCACTTCGCAGCAATCTGATTTAACAGGTATAACAACCAAATAAGACTATGGCTTCCAGTTACCAAGGAAACACTGCTGCTTAGCTGAGCCTACTTTATAGGCATTCCTCATTCACTATGAATGTCGGAGATGAATACTCATTTAGAATAACAGCAGTTATCTTAACTTGCCAGTTATAAACAGGGTGGGAGAGGTAGTTTTTGCCCTCCCACATGATAAGTTTGATGGTGGGATGTGCATTTAATCAGGTGGGAAGGTAGAAAGTGGGAGGTGGAAGGCCTGCAGATGGCTTTCCTATCCCATCTCCAATTGAGGCCCTCAGTGGGAAATTAATGCCCACTTGATGGCTTCATCTCGCTGTGGCTGGTGTTAACCCAGTGGCAGGCGGGTATCACACATGTGGGGAACACGACAAGCAAACCCTGGCATGTTTGCTTGCGTGTAAAGCCGTGGGGGAGTCCCTCATTCAAAGACACTAAGTGCCTGATGGAGGGATGCGGAATTGGAAATGGGGGTACCTGCTGACAGCCACCCCCCTCCCTCCCCTGCAACTCCAACCCCATAACCCCACTTCCCATCTTAGGGTAGGCAATGGCATAGTGGTATTGTTGCTGGACTAGTAATCCAAGTGACTAGAGACCCATAATAATGATCTGGGGACCTGGGTTCAAATCCCGCCATGGCAGATGGTGGAATTTGAATTCAATAAAAAATGGCTATTCCCACGTACCCTGTGGTAGAATTCATGGGAGAACCACCATCGATTGGAGAGTTGCAATAAGCAATCAAACATATGATAAACAACAAAGCCTGCAGCCCCTGTGCTATTCCAGCTGAGGCCTTCAAAGCTTCGTTCACATCAAGTCTCCATGTACTCAACCTACAGGTTTGGAAGGAAAAGGAATGCCCCCCTATTTCAGGACTGCGACAATTGTAACTATCTTCATGCAGTATAAACTATCAAGGTTTTTCCTCTTGTCTCTTATCCATAGCAGGAAATATCCTGACACTCATTCTGTGGAATTGCCTACTTCCTGTGCCTGAGGAAATCCTCCCAGAGATGTAGTATGGCTTTAGACCCTCCAGAGGAACCTCTGACATGGCCTTTGTTGCTGGAAAAATCCAAGAAAATTGTCAAGAACAACACCAGGAACACTTCATTGCATCCATCGACTTGACCAAAGCATTTGACCAGTAAATCATGAGGCTCTATGGCTTGTTTTCCAAAGATTTGGACGTCCATGAAATTTTATCACAATCCTTCAGTTGCATCATGATGATATGACTGCAACTATCGTGAATGGGAGATTGGAATAGGAAGCCTTCAAAATCTGGTCCTGGTCAAGCAATGCTGTGTGATAGCCCCCATACTATTTGCAAACTACCTGGCAGTTGCCATTCACCTCACTGAAGATCAAATGCCCTTTGGTATGAATATTAAATGACATCTAGCTGGAAAACTCTTTAACCTCAGTCGTCTCCATGCCAAAACTAAACAGACGCTCATAGATATGCATTATCTAGTTTGTGGATGGCTACAGTGACATTGCCTACTCTCCACCAGACTTGCAAGCCACTCTTGATCCCCTCAATTCTGCATACAAGAAACCCGGCTTGTCCTTGAATGTTGCCAAAACAGAACTCGTATATCAACCCACATCTGGTCAGCCAACTGTTTCACCTCCCATATATGTTGAAGGAAAGAATATATAGAGTATTTCCCATACCTTGGCAGCCACCTCTCTCAAAAGGCCACCACTGACGTAGTGATCCAACACTGGACCAGCTGCGCCAGTTCAGCCTTCCACAAACTAGTGCTTTTACAAAGCAAGTGTTTGACAACAAAGACCTCTGCAAGTCAAAAAAAGCCCTTGTGTACAGAGCAGTTGTCGTCACCACACTCCTGTACTGCAGTGAGACCTAGACTGTCTGTCAGCGACATACAAGAGCCCAAGATAAATTCCATCAACAATGCCTCCACCACCTCTGGATTCAATGGGAAACCCGTCGAACAAATGCTAGTGCACTTCTTGAAGTCGGCTCCATCAGCATTCGGGCAAAACTTCTGCAAAATCAACTTTGTTGGACTGGACACCGTGTCTGGATGGTTGTAAAGCGTCTCCCTGCCGGGTCCTGTTTTCTCAACTCTCAAATTCCCAGGGTATATAAAGAAAATGCTTCAAAAACTCTCTGAAGCTCTCTTTGAAGCTCAGTGGCATGAACCTTAATGAGTGGGAGGAGCTTGTTACCAATCGCTCAGAATGGTGACAACTTGTCCATCAAGCTGCGTCACACTTTGCGTCACAACATCTTAATAGTGAGGCAGAGCGGCAGTAGAGCAGGAAAGAAGAGGAAACAAATCCTGCGCTCCGGATCCCACTACTCATGGGACATCTTGCCCCACGGACATCGGGTGAGAATTAGCTGGTTTAGTCACATGAAGACCCTTGGCAAAAACTTGTGACCCCGAGTAAATGTCACCCTTGAATCAAGGCCAACAACCCGTTTCTTCCAGAATAATATGTGAACGTAGCAAAGACAGTTGAAGGAATCGGCTCAGAATAGTGGACTAGATTTTCCTCCATGGTGGGTTTCCCATCAGAGGTGTGCCTGGGAAATTCTGCCATGATTCTATTACATTATCCTGGATCAACTTGATCTTGTTATTGTTTACAGGCTTCCAGTGCTACTTGTGCCCTCTATTGGAAGCCTGCCTCTGAAAAGGGGAGAACATGTCATTGCACTTACACAGTAAAACTGGCTGGATTGTTATTCGTGCAGGGTAGGAAAGGAATATGTAGCTTTTTGGGGCCAGTGGAAGGAGGTCCAGGCTCCACGAAGGAAGTATCCTTCATGCAATCATCATCATGTCCAACAACCTTCATATGATTATTTGATCCTGGAAGAAGTTCAAAACCTCATCTGGTTAGCCAAGCTAAGAGGATGCAGTTACAACTGTAGTATAAGGGTCTGGCACATATAGGGTTAATATGGAACTGAGCCCACACAGTGATGTAAGGGAACACATAACCTGCACCCAGAGTCGGTGTGGTGTTGGACAGAGCCGCTTCGAGCTTGCACCCTTTACTGCGTACTTGTAAATTGTTCTAATAGTCAGTAAAGACTTACAGTTAACCTACTTCAGACTACGAAGACTTCATTAAAAGCTACTGAGATGTAACCAACACTCTCAACATGGTGGTAGCAGAGGGATAAAAATGCAGAACCTCACTAATATGCCGAAATGCTGGAAGACTAAGAAATATTCAACAAAGCTTTCTGACCTGAAAAGAAGCTCCAGAAGCAGAGGCGCTGAGGAAAAACCGCCAGGGGAAAAAGCTCCAAAGAAAGGCTTGGAAGCTGAAAGCAGAAATTTAAAACCACTTACTGCAGCAGAAGAGAAGACTCCATTGAATCTCCTTTGGAAGCCCAGCCTCAGAGTGCAGAGTCAGCAGAACTTGCAGAAGTGAGTTAAATCTTTTAAAATTCCAGGCGGCGGCAAGACCTGAGAAATCTTCAAAGTAATTAAGTGTCAGAAACACTGTTTGAAAGAAACCCGGTGCTAAAACCTGATCCCTGAGTCAGAGCCTGAACATGTGGTGTCCAAGCTCGTCTGGGGGAAAAAAAAGAGGAAGAATTAATTAAGTATTTCAGGAACATCGTGACTGTTCAGCTCAGTAAAAGCAAGCAGAAGCTCGAATTCAGTGGGCTCATGAGGCAAAAAAGTAAAACGCTAAACAAGGGAAGAATGCAGGTAGCCAATCCAGGCAGCCATTGTTTAAAAAAACTTTTTCAAGCTGATGCCATTATCATTGTTGCAGAGTCCGCCAAAACTGGCAAGTGTGGGAAATGCCTTTGTCTCCGACGCGATACCATCTTGAAGTTCAGGCAGCTCTTAAAGCAGAACATACACTTTTAAAATTTTGAACATAGCTCAGAATTACACATTTCCAAGTCAGTTTGGACTAATCGAAGGCCCAGGCCAATCACAAAATTGGAGAGCTTGGAAGAAAAGATTTTTAAGATATAGCATCATTTCAGATTTAAATAAAAAGTCAGAAGAAGAGCGGGTGTAGACACTGCTTTACTCGGTAGGCCCAGTTACGCACAACATTATTGCAAGACATAAATTACCCACAAAATTCGAAGAGATACAAAATCATTCAATGTTTATTTTAAACTAAGAAGCAATAAGATATTTGAAAGAGCTAAATTCAATAAGAGAGCCCAACAGCCAGCAGAACCTGTAAATTCATCCATCAATGATCTGTACAGGATAGCAGATGGTTGCAAGTATGGAGATTAAAAAAAGGAACTCATCGGAGAAATAATAGTGGTAGTAGTAGCGGATGACGCACTCTCTGACCTCATGGAAGCAAAGGAAGATCTAACCCTGGAAAAGGCAATCCAGATAGTTAGGCAGTCAGAACCATGTGAGCAGCACAGAACCATTTTAAGAGGAGAGAATAAATCATGGTGCAGGGGCCAACTCTCAGTTCAGCTAGTTAAGCAAAAAAGATAAAGGGACTCTCCAGGCCAGGGAAAGCAATACCTGAACCAACCAGGCCAATGCTGTAGAGCAAAGCGTCCCCACAGGCGAGATCAATGTCCTGCAAGTTCAGCCCAATGTAACAGGATTGGACACTATGGCAAACTGCAGGGCTAAACCTCTAAAACGCACAGAAGGCCCAAAGATTATCCATGAAGTCAAGACTCATGCAAGCCCGGAAGAGAGACAGCCATGCTTCTTGGGTGAGGTCAAACATCTTGGCTTTTTTTTGGAATGCAGACATTTCAGTCAACGGCTATTGACCAAATTTTAAATTAGACACAGGAGCCAGCGTAACAGTCCTGTCGGACAAAGAACCGTAGCTAAAAGACCCTTCACTTCCAACTCCAGACACAATAGCCTATGGGCCCGGAGGAATCCGGCTTCCAGTCAGGGATGATTCTGAAACCGCTAAGGTATTGCGGAAAACAAACCTTTGAGCTGATGTATGTCATCTGCAACCAGCCTTTCTCTCTCTTGAGCACAGATGCCGTGTAGCTGTGGACCTCCTCAAAACAACAGAAGATGTCAAGACAACTACAGTTATTAATCTGCAGAACTGCAAGTCCCTGAGTACTCAAACGAAAAACAATATCCTGACTGGGACTTCAGCTTTGATCTGGCCTCTCCGTTTGCAGAGCAGGGTTGTTCATTCTTGTTACTGGTCAGAAAACCTTCAATGGTCAGACCAGCCAACCAGCCAGGAGGTTACCATGACATCTCCAGTGGAAGATGTAAAAGAGAGTCACCAGCAGTCCGATGAGTCTCATATTCAGGCTCTGATGATGGTACTGCAGGTCAACACTGCAATCACTAAACATATGCTGCAACTCCCCGCCAGCATGCTAAAGCCACAGAAGATGCCGGAACTTGGTAGCAGCTTCCTATTGCCGACAGTAAAACGCAGAGGTGAGTGTACCACTAAGCCTCATTCTAGACTCAGGAATGCTCGTTCTCTGGCACAGAGGACATCAAGGTGACCCACATGACAGAAAAAGTGAAAGAAGTAACAAGGAGATGAACACGATGTTCGTCCACCCCGCACGAAATGAGTTAGGGTAGCAGCCACAGATCAGCACAATAGCCAAACTGCCCAAGTGCAGTTCAGCATGAAAGAATGGAAGATAAGGTTGAAAACATACCCAGATGCCAGAACAACCTCCAAACCTACAGTAAGAACTAGCAGTGACAGAGCCTACCACTCCTCCAACAGTGGCACAAACAAGTTATGGAAGGGTTATGAGGCCTCCAGACCACCTGAATCTTTGAATTCAGGACCTGAAGGGGGGAGATGGCACAGTGATAATGTAGTAATAACAATGTAAATGTATGCTAGTAATAACAATGTAGGACATAAGGTAAATTATAATCACTTAACATACATTAGATAAAGACTTGAGGAAGGCATATTATAAGGATCTGGCACATATAGGGTTAATGTGGGACTGAGTACAGTACTACTACACAGTGGTGTAAGAGAGCACATGACCTGCACCCAGAGTCAGTGTGGTGCTGGACAGAGCTGAGTGCAGACCCAAGCATGGATACAGTTCCTAGCTTGCACCCTTTACTGTTTATTTATAAATAGTCCTAAGAGCCAATGAATACAGTTAACCTACTTCAGACTACGAAGACTTCATCAAAACCTGCTAAGACATAGCCAACACCCGCAACAACAATTTGAATCAATGCAATGTTAAAAAAGATTTTTCACATTTCCACCTATGTTGTCTTGCATACTATGTGCTAATTCTCTAAAGTATTTTATTCCCCTGCAAGTGTTCTTTCACTCATAGCCTAACAAGGCAAACAGGGGCTGTCTTATGTAGTAACCTATTCCCTACACCCTATTAAGGAATGATTACTGCTCCCAGACATAGAAGTGGAGCACAGTTTTTGGCAAGTTGGGGATTTCCTTAGAGGATGTTTCACATAGTGGTTCTTATGTGGTTCACATGCTTGGTTGTAACAGAAAGGGAAATGTGTAGATTGAAATGATGTGTTGGTCTTTCTAGGCGGAATATGTTGGTTTGACTACATATACAGTGGTCGCAGATGGAACTTAGAAAAAGGATGAGTTTCTGCCACAACTATTTTGCAGCTGGCACAGGGCTCCCATGTGCTTCACCTTCTTGCAAAAGGCTGCCCATTGCCTGCTTCTCCTCCTGGGATTAATCTCCTACATCTCCCCCCTCCTGGGAAAGCATCTTGAATCCCCTTTGAAGTGACAAATTACAGTGCACACCACCATGAGACAAGACACCTTGGCAGGTTGCTTCCTTGACCTGTTGAGTTACTGGAAACATTCTTCAGAGACAGAGAAACATCTGAATGGGGTTTATACTGGCAAAAAAAATGGCACTGGACTCCTCATCACTTTTTGATCCACTGTGTAGTTAGTCTGGCACAAAGCAGGATGCAAAATGGAGGAAAACCTCATGTGGAAGAGACGCAGTGTTTAGTCTTGAAGAACTCTATGCATCCAAAACTTGACATAAGCTCTGTTTTTGTGAACACCAGATGTTTATTTTAACTTTGTTAAACAGCTGTTAATACTCATAGTTTATAGCCCAATGCTAGAATGTAGGACAAAATGAGATTCTCTGAACTAAACACGCAAGTAGTCAAGGGCGAAGTGGGCTTGTGCTCTATTTTCCAAAGATACAAAAACACAAAGCAATCATCGATTATGACTCAGTTATTGTTATTCATAAGTAATTGTTCGCTTTCAACACCCTTACTGGGCCTCCAGGCTGTTTGTAAAATTACTTTGTAAGATTGTGCCATTCATACTAAGTACAAGATGTCATTTTTCACAATCGTGATTGATTGAAACAATTAGGCAGACATTCTTCATCAAGTATGATGTTCAGTGTATTTCCGGATGTTCTAATAGCAAAAATTATGTTGCCCAATGGACTGTATCAGCTGCAATATAGTCACTTAAGATGTTGAAATTGTCAAGAGCTATTGAATTAATTTTCCAATGCAAATTATTCCCATGAAATTCTAATTCAGAATTGACTCGATGCTCTGCTGTCAAGAAGTTGGTCAGGCTGCTTCCAATTCATTGCCAAATCCCATCTATGTCAGCTGCTAAGAGGCTTGAGGTACTCCAAAGGAGGATATCCCCAGCTAGATATTCCTCCTGCCATTTTCTCCCCCAGCCGTATCCTGATGCTTCCTTGCTTGGATGCCCTCAGAGCTGCCTGGAATTAGCTATCAAACATCACTCTTGGCAGTGAGTGGTCATGCTCTGTGGCTCAGTACCAACGTACCTTACATTGAATGTTCAAAATCTACCAATCCTGCTGAATAATTATGAAGTCGAGAAATGCATTAGGTATATAGTAAATCAGGATGTGTTGCAACGTGTATTCTCCATAATGGTTTAAGTTTTAAGGATTTTACAGGCCATATAAACATTAAATAATTATTTTGCACCTTTCATATAAACATCCCAAGTGTTTCACAGAGGCATAAGGAAGTAAAAAGAATGCCATGCTAAAGGAGGAGAAACTGAAGGGGTGGCCAAAAACCTGGTCAAATAGATTACTTTTAAGAAATGTGTTAAAGGAGAAGAAGGAAATGGGGAGGTTGTGGGGTTTAGGGAGAAAATTATAGAACTAGGCAGCTGAGGGCACAGCCAGCAATAATGGGGACTAACAATGGAGTTGCACAAAATTCAGGAAAACAGAGTTTGGAAGTGGGTACAGAGGTAAAACCATAAGTACAAGGATGAGAATTTTAAATTTGAAGTGCTAATTGACTGGTAGCTAATGTAAATCAGCTAGGATCGATGTGATGGGTGACAGTGATATGTTACAGTCAGCAGAGTCTTGGAGGATGTGAGGCCAACCAGGAAAGCACTGGAATAGGCACTTGGAGGGAGCAAAATCATGGATGAAGAATTCACCAAGGGATAGGCTGAGGCAGAGGTGACAGCAGTTAGTGTTGTGGAGGTGAAGCATATGGCCTTATGAGGGATGGATTATGCAGTCTGGCACTCAGCTCAGGGTCAGATAGGGTACCATGGTCCGGTTTAGGTGTGCCATTAGGTGAGAGGGGGATGGAGCTGTACGAATTTTATGATGGGGTTTGAAGAGAATGGCTCCTGTCTTATCATTGTTTATGTAGTGGAAATTGTGGCTGCTCCATAACAGGTTGCCTGAAAACAAAGGCCATTAAAAGAAGTTATGGAAAGTTAGATCAGCGTGTCTTCATACATATACATTGCAACCGCTATTCCTGAAGGGCAAAAGCAAAATACTGAGGATCCTGGAAATCTGAAATGAAAACAGAAAATGCAGGAAAAACTCAGCAGGTCTGACAGCATCTGTGGGGAGAGAAACAAAGTTAACATTTCGAGTCTGGAAGGGTTATACGTTAACTCTGTTTCTCTCGCGACAGATGCTGTCAGACTTGCTGAGTTTTTCCAGTATTTTCTGTTTTTGTTCCTAATGGGCAACATGTATATGAGGAGGAGGAGGGGGTCAAGGAGAGATTTTTGTGAACTCTTGAAGTGACATTACTGATGTAGGAAGAGAAGTCATTGCTGGTGATACTCTAGCGATATTGGGTAAGTAAGAGTGGTACCAGGTGAAGGCAACCCCTCTGAGAGGGACAACATTCAAAAAGTATTGGAGGAGAATGGTCTTGTCAAACATTGCAAAGGCTGCATAGAGGTCAAGGAGGATGCGAAAGGCTAATGCACCATGATCACAGTCACGTAATTTATGTCTTTGGTTGGGGCTGTTTTTGGAAGGGTGAAATTCAGATTGAAGAGATTCAAGCAGGGAGCTGTGAGAAAGATAGGCACATATTTGGAAGACAGCAACATTTTCAAGAACTTTGCAGAGGAGAAGAATATTGGAGGCAGGTGGTGTTTGCAGCTATCAAAGGGTCAAGATTTTTTTCAACAGTGCGAGGGGTGGTAGGCAGCAGATAACCGGAGCTTTCAAAGAGGAGGAGCCAGGACCTAATGGGAGGGAACCATTTGCAATATCAGCCAACATGAGGCTTGGAAGGGATCAGAGTAGGATCAAGGGAGCAGGAGCTGGAGGTTATGAACAAAACAAGCTTGGAAAAGTCATGAAGGCAGATATGGAAATGATTGGGAGATAAAGAGGGGGAGAAGGGGTTGGGGGAAGGGTTAACGTGGTGGGAAAGAAGAATGGGCTCAACTATAGAAGTTGCTGAATGGATGATCCCAACTTGGTGACAGAGATACATGAGCTCTTTACACTTGTTAGAAGTGAGGAAAGAGAGGAGGAGAGAGGGGCTTAAGAAGTTTGCTAGTAGTGGGAAAAAGAAGCCAAGGTTTTCTTTGCACTCCAGAATGATCCTGGAGTAGTGGGTGATTTTGGCAGAGTAAAACACACAAATGATTGCTGTTGCATCTTGTAATGTAGTTTAGTGATGATGATCAGGGTTTAAATCACAATTTTTTAAAATAGCCAGGTGTAGTGACGGATAGTTATAATTGTTGTGTACCAGATGCGCTAAGGTCTGTGCCCCTGGGACTTGAGGGAATGAAATAGGGGACCTTACCAGGAGGGATGACTAGGATGGGTGAGAGTAAAGATATTGCTGGTGACAAGGGTATTAAAGGTAAAAGTGAGGAAGTGGTTTAGCAAATCGCCAACTACAGAAGTTTGGTGGATTAGAAGGTCAAAGTCTAGGCTGCTGGGAGCTTGAATGTGCAGTTGTAAGTGACTTGGTAGAGAGTGTTTTCCAGGAATGGGTGCAAAAGGAAGTGGGATTGGTAAAGGGTGCAGTATGTGGGCATGAAGTGATACAGTGAGGTGGTTGGAAACTACCTTGACAATGGTCAAGGCTGTGGGAGCAGAGAGTCTATTGGAGATGGGTGGATGTGAAAATGGAACAAGTTGATGGGGGAGTAGATGCCTCTGGATTAGAGGGAGAGATGAAGCTATGACTCAATGATAAGGGTCACCCCAGCAGTGTGGAGGTTTGAGCGCCAAAGTTTTTTGGAAGAATAGCCAGGTGAGGAGACTTTGGTAAGGGCAAGCTGGCGTCTTTCAAGAACTGCAGGTAATGCCTAAATACCAAAATCCAGATAAACCAAGATTATAGTGGGTGAACAAAATCCAAAGATATAATAAATTAAGAAATGTGGGGAATAAAATTCAATTTTAGTGGCTCTGCAAAATGAAGGTAGCAGATTGGCCATCTGTTATATGTCCTACCAATAGAACAGGAGGTAGGGGACTGACTGCCCATTATACATCCCACCAAATTTTCCTTTATATTGGCAATGTCCCTCTGAGAGGCTGTAGAATAGATGCTAAGTTAAATGAGAAAATGTTGCACTGGTATAGTAGAACAATCCCCCCTTATGTCGAAGGTGCTACCCATTGTATATAATTGTACTATATGTGACCTTAAATTGCTAGATGGTGACATAGAAAGCAATGAAATCCCTCGTCTTGTGCAAAACAGGATTTGTGACTTGTATAACACCAGACTTATCAAGCTTTATACAGTTAATCAGAAAATACATACAATTAGCATACAAAAATACAATTTATTCAAAATGAATAACCTTTACATATGAACTCCATTTTTGCATGTTTATATAAAATGGTGTTTGACATGAGCCACAGCTTAATGGCCTCTTAAAGTTGAGTGGTTCAACTGATCTGTTTAATTGAAAAAATCCTGCTGGAAGATTTTGGTTGTTATTGAAAAGGTACACAATAATGGTGAATGTGAATGAATTACCATCATTTCAGGTGCATGTCTATTGCATTTTAATTATGCTGAACATATTATCAACTTCAAGGTACAGTGCACATAAAAGGTTTCAACTAGACTGGCCATAAGTATCAACGCTATCATTGCTTCTTTTAATAAGATTGTCATATTTTCTTTTTCCAACTTCATCATAGTAAGCCTTTTGTTTAGATCCCTTCTCTGTTTAAAGGCTTTTTATATAAAATGAACAAGATTTTGGCACAGTTTTCAACCAGTGCAGCTGTGAGCCATCTAATGCTTAAAGAAGCTTTCAGACAGAGCTTTTTAAATCTAGCTCTCATCAGACAATGTGAAAGACTTGGCATATAGGTTGATGTATGTAGTCCGAGGTGGTTCCACTGTGTACTAGAATGCAGTGGAAACTCTTGGCGTAGGATTTTGATGTGGCTATTTGGCTTAAAGCACACTAAATACTATTGTATTTTGGCTCAGCATGCCAAATTGTAATGCACTGAATTGTTACGTGTTTGTAAAGTGATCAATAACTAATTATTACCAATAGGTCTGTAATAAATATTAAATAGGTTAAATAAATTAGTATTGCTGAAGAAAGAGACTTGCTGTCGAAGCTTTTCGTCTTGCACCTATCAGGACAGTCACAAGAATACCAAATCTCCAAGGGAACAGCAATTTATACTGCATGAGAGGAGGATGCTGATTGGCAAGTTGGGCTCTGATTGATAGAAGTATTGCCATGGGGAATGCAACTGGGATCAGTTAACTGCCAAGCTTTTGTTTAAATTCAAACCAGGGAAGTTGACTCTGATTGGCCAAGGCATTGCCAAGGGGAATGAACCACACACAGGACCCTGTCTTTTGCAACAAAAAGAACGTGTCCACGCATTGTGCCTTTTTCAACTAAAAAGATGGAGGACTGCCATTCATTGGTCCATTCCCCATGGGAATGCCTTGACCATTCAGAGTGAACTTGCCTGGTTTGAATTTAAACAAACGCTTAGCAGTTAACTGTTCCCTGGTGTATTCTCCATGGCAATGCTTCTACCAATCAGAATCCACTTGCCAACCAATCAGCACCCTCTTTTCATACAGTAGAAATTGCAGTTCCCTTTGAGATTTGATATTCTTACATCTGTCCTGGTGAGTACAAAATGAGAAGCTTCAACAGCATGTCTCATTTTTCAGCAATAATCAAGTTCTGTACTACCAAGCAACTAAATAAATTTAGTACCTTTATGAAATTCAAGAGAAGGAATGTTTGATAAGTGATTTGATATAATCTTGAGTTGGGGGGAGGGTGGGCATTTCTTCTGTGCATAATGAGTAAACTAAATTGTAAACCTGTGTTTTAAAAATATGACGTATGTCACAAAGTGCACAGATGAAACTTCTCCTTCAATTGAAAAGTATGTTCAAGAATGTTCATATTTAAATTAAGTATAATACAGAAAGTACGCAAATCAGGCTATAATAAAAATCTGAACTTGACCTTTGCTTGCACTAACAAAAAATGCATGAAAACGCAGAATGCAAATAGTCTTTATATGATAATTGATTTAACAGGAATTATGCATTTGTGAAGTGTACTGTACTATAGATAAAAGATAAGCAAGTCAATTTGGACTGCAACCACCTGAAAACCAAGCTGATGCTAGTGCATCAGAGCAGAAGTAAAATAATTTTCAGGGATTAATAAAAGCAAAAATTTGGCTCCCATTAATTTTATACCAGTTCAGAATTAATACTAAATGGTGAATTCTCCCATTTTTCAAGAAACATATCTTTGTTGAAGCAGTCATGTTTGAGTGCGTTTCATTTGTCAATTAATATGGATCCACAGAAATATTAAGGCCGAGAAGTATTCACTTACAAATGTAACGGGGAAGATTGACTTTGAAAGATAACTTATTTGTGGTTGTAACTTATGATAAACGCAGGTGCTTCAAAGTATGTGCTTCATGTTAATTGCACTTTCAGATTCAAAGGGAAGAATCTTTAAAAGTTTTCCTTGAAGACCTTTATAAAAAATGAATGGAACTTCTACCAATGCTTTATTGAGCCATCTAATGCTTAAAGAAGGTTTTGGCCACTACATAAACATGCGATAATTATTGGGGGCACAAGTAATTACAAGTATATAATTTTTGCATGTTATAATTTTATTACATTTATTAGTACATTTATTAGTTAGGATCTTGGCTCAAAGTGTTGAAAAGATAATTTGTTTAGAATTACCAAATCTTGTGTTGCCTTGTGACTTGATTCAAGAAACTTTTCACATCATGAACAGAACCTCAATAAGATCAGGCTAGTTTTTTAAGGAATAGGCTATTAGCACTAAACTGATGCTTGATTGGGTTCTGCTGGTTGACTTTGAAGTAATTGCATCTATAGCACGTTGAATAACCTTGATTAAGTGCATCAACTTTTCATGTTTAAAATTAAGTCCATATTACGATTGGGATACCAATTTGATTAACATTGCCAGAAGGCTACACCTAATTCTGAAGTATTCCTTCATCCCAGTGGATGCTGCATGGAACACTGTAGTTTCTCTAATCATGGGAATGTTATCTGTAAAAAAAAAAAGCTGTCAGATTTGAATAATGGATGCATTAACATAGGTGGATATTGTGGAGTTTTTCTCAAACCATCTTTTGTGCAGAAGTTAGGAAATAATTTTGCAAGGAATTTCGTTAGGTAATTAAATAACTGGTTTGAGTCAATGGTATAGGAAATGCAGCTAGAAAGGTAATATGGCCAAATTTTCTTATTTTCTAATATCCCATGTGTAAATGTGGAGAAACCACAAATCTATTACCACAAATTACAGTAATGCAACCTTCTGAACCAGTGAGGAATTTATTTATCAACTCTTGCTCCATGATTTATTCTGTTCTCTTTATTATTAAATAATAATTTATTTCAATATGTGTAAATTGTTTCTATCTGCCTTGGTATCACCAGTAATGACGCATGCACCTTCATATTTCATCAAGTTAAAATGTTCTTTTTCACCCACGTGAAGTATTGTCCATGTATCATCATTTTCTTCAGTTCTCTGCCCGAAGCAGGTCTGACCCACAGTGCCATGATCTCTGCCACTAGTAGGGCAAAGAGGCAGGTCCCGTATCCACCCCAGCCAGAGCGGGGATCAAACCTTGTGTTGTTGGCACCAATCTCATCCACACTAGTCATCCAGCCAACTGAGACAACCCCAAGGAGTCCGAGTTGCTGTGACAACATACACTTTTGCATGCATGTTGTAGCCTAGACCTTTGGATAGCGATGGCAAAGGCTCCAATTTCTTTCCACCACATGGCTGACTAGGAATCTATCCCACTCTTGCCGCCTGCCATTGCCGTAGGTTGAAAGGATTTGCAGATTGCTACACAACCTGTTTGGCCGCATTATGAATGCGCCTTCCTTGGCCATCAAGTCCCGGAGTGGGACTTGAACCCAGAGCATCTGGCTAAAAGGCACTACCCAATGCACCAAAGCCCTCCTTTGTCCATATACAATCTAAATTTAAAAAAAAATGAAATCCAGAAAGATTTTTATTTTACTCTGTTTAAAGAAAGTGTACTAAATCTGTTAGCCCTTGCTTTTTAAGACATAACCTGACACATTTGAAGCAAAAACGTTTCATGCATAATAAATGTCCTGCTTTTGACATGCTTCAGTTGTACTACTAATTTGTTTTTAACTGTCAGTAAAACAATATGCATTTTTTTTTAAACTTTTCTTCAAATTCAGTATGGGAATGAATCATGACAATGATCATCCATCCTGTGCAGATGGCCTCCATATCATGTCTGGGGAATGGATCAAAGGGCAAAATTTGGGGGATGTATCCTGGTCCCAGTGCAGCAGAGACGATCTGGAAAGATTTCTCAGGTACGTACATACCAGATTTCCATTGCTACTGAAATTATGTCCGTAACTGTTGTCTTGTTGCAGCAGTTTAAAATAACAGACATAGACCTTTGATGAACTTAATGTAAAGGGCTACTTTATCAGCCTAATTTTTCTTGAGGTTTTGTTCTTAGATTTAAAGAGAAAGGTGAGAGTTTTCTTTAAAAGGGACATCGTAGCTTTAATTTCCTTTGGTGGCATGCTGAATAATAGATTTGCGCCAAATTTCTTTGTTTGCTATTTTGGAGCAATCATTAACCAGTTTAACATAATTGAGTGAAGCAATTGTGTGATAAAAGTACAAATGTGTTTAGCAGTATGCCACCAGAGGAAACCAAACCCCTAAGTATACTTTGAATGTGCATAGCCATGTAACCATTTTAGGTCAATAACCTGTCGACATAATTGCATTCCATTAAAGGAAACATTCTGTAACAAAACATTTATCACGTTGTTAACTTTTAATATAGCAGTATTTGTAATAGCATTCACATATGTCATGAGACATTTCCTCTTAAGGTTGATAACTCCACAATTTGCTCGAAAATTGAACAGGAACATTTAAATGTGCTTGATTTGATCACTTATGCTGTCTGTCTGCACATAAGTAGTGGACGCATGACTGCCAGCTGTAATATCCGTTTTTATAGAACTCCAAAAAAAGTTGAGAGTTGGTATACTGGTCAAACCACAGCCTAGGAATTTGTTGACAACACCTGTTTTTCAGGTCTAAAATGGGCACCTAAGCATTCAATACGGTAGATGGCACTCAAAGTATGCAAGCCACCATATTGGTAAAGGTGGAAGTACAGGCACCAAGGCCGCATATACCACACCCGTGCTATCAACACTCCCAAAGCGGCAATGGGCAGCCCCCACCAGAAGTGTGCTTGTGCAGTGCAGACAGCACTTTGGACCTGAAAAGGTATCCATAACGGAAAAAAAACAGGGGCTATACAATCAAATTTTTTGGCCACTGTGCGTATTGTAAAAAGTCATAATACTGCACGAAGCTTTAGTTAAAAAATACCTATTGATGATGTTCTTATTGAATTAGTGATTCTCATTGAAGCTGTTACTATAAAAGCATCACAGAAGCATTTACATTGTGTGTGGCCTGTTCATTTCAGTGCAAAGTACCTTCAAATTATTTT
The DNA here is from genome assembly GCF_964194155.1 of Cetorhinus maximus. Classification (NCBI taxonomy): domain Eukaryota; kingdom Metazoa; phylum Chordata; class Chondrichthyes; order Lamniformes; family Cetorhinidae; genus Cetorhinus; species Cetorhinus maximus. The sequence goes on along the minus strand of NC_135880.1, from coordinate 118,895,958 downwards.
GCGCCGTATCTTAAACGGGACAAGCTTGTGTGATGTCAATCTGACTTGCATGACTTGAGTCTGAGCTTCCACTGCAGCACTCGCACATTGGGTGGCTTCTACTTGTGCTACATTGGAAGCTGAGGCATTGGCCATCAAGTAATGTGTACAGTATTGGTCGTCTTATTTAAGGAAGGATGTAAATGTGTTGGAAGCAGTTCAGAAAAGATTTATTAGACTAATACCTGGAATAGGCGGGTTGTCTTATGAGGAAAGGTTGGACAGGCTAGGCTTGTATCCACTGGAGTTAGATGTGTAAGAGGTGACTTGATTGAAACATATAAGATCCTGAGAGGTCTTGACAGGTTGGATGTGAAAAGGATGTTTCCTCTTGTATTTAAAAATAAGGATTCACCCATTTAAGACAGAGATGAGATTGTTTTTCTCTGAGGGTCATGAGCCTTTGGAACTCTCTTCCTCAAAAGGTGGTGGAGGCAAGGACTTTGAATATTTTTAAGGCAGAGGTAGGTAGATTCTTGATAAGCAAAGGGGTGAAAGGTTATCAGAGGTAGGCGGGAATGTGGAGTTGAGAGTATAATCAGATCAGCCATGATTTTATTGAATGGTGGAGCAGGCTCGAGGGGCTGAGTTGCCTATTCTTGCTCTTAATTTGTATGTTCGTATGTCCATTTACATCAACCATTTTCTGTACAAAGCTCCATTGAAGTTCTTATCTGAGTCCTCTGCAGCAGAACTCATGTAGGACCTCACTACTGGCAAGCTAGTGCCTGTGTTACCCTTTCACCCTGCCTTGGTTCAAGGCCACTTGTGCCTATTTTCTCACCATGTGCAGATCCTGCCTCTAAGCTATCCTCTAAAATACAAGCAGTATCAATATCTGAGCTGTGAGCTGTTCCTCTTCCACCAATGCCTAGCCAGGTTGAAGTTCTTGGATATCTAAAAGAAGAAGGAACAAGCGTAGGGTTGTGGCGAGGGGTTTGTGAGGAAAACAAAATTTGTATGCTTATACCATCTGCAGCTTGCATATAGGAGGCATTGTGGGATAAGGGGACAGTGAGATGTGACATGGAGGATTAAGTGTCAACATGCTTCATCTTCAATGATTACAGCCACACAGCTGGTCATGGCTACTGTAGTGATGCTGTGTGTCCTTCCCTCCATCAGGGTGAGGGTATGCAGTTGTGCCCACTCCCCACTAGTTAGATGCTGATACCTGCAGTTGTGTTCCACCTTGTTCTGCAAGAGAGAGGGAGATGCATTAGTAAGTATGGGTAATGCTGCTGTCATGGTTGAATTGCTGGCAGTGTGGGCAAGTTGTGAGATGTGCTTGTTGGATTTTCAGCAGTGCTAAATGTGTAAGGGTGAGGTGAAGCTGTGATGTTCGATATGATTCACGACCGATAGGGATTGTTGGTGGGCATGTGGTGAGGCGATAGCACATTGAGCAGTGTGTGAGGCTGGTGGTGTAGTTATTGGAATATGACATTTGAAGATGTATTCCGTGACCTTAACCACTCATACATGATCATTAAACTTCTAACAGATCTGCATCTAGGTCCTTGGGGATAGACTGCTGGTATTGACTAAACACAAGAACACATGATAACCTTTTCCCATTGCCTTTGCAATGTCTTCTGGACGGTTTCCAGCTGGTCCTCAATGGTTCGAGAACCTGACCTGTTCACCTCCTGCATCGAGGTCTCCAGTGCCGCACAAGCAAACTTTGGAGCTTGCTCTCTGACATATTGTGCCGTAGTCACTCTACTTGGAGGACAGACACTCTTCCCATCTCCTCCAGTCAAAATGCACCTGTTCTTTAAGAGATGCAGAAGGGCTTTAAGTAGCACAGCCTAGCCTGAACTTGTGCTGGCTTCTCACAATTTTGTCCTTTAGATGTGCAGCTGCTTAACAGTGTGCTTAGCACTGGCTGCACTTTTAAAAAATCTTTTCATAGGATGTGAGCGATGCTGGAAAGGCCGGCATATGTTGCTCATGCCTAATTGCCCTTGAGATGCGTTGCAGTCTATCTAGTGTAGGTACACCTACAGTGCTGCTAGGAAGGGAAAAGTGCTGTTTGGAAGGGAAATACATTGCAAACTTGAGCAGGCACCATGTACTTTGCATTGGAAGCAGCCAGTGCGAGTTAATGAAGAAGCTGGGATTCCTTGCCCATTTCCAGGCCTTATCGAATGTCAGAGCAACAGTATGTGTGATGAGTTTAGGGACTTCTGTTTTTTTTGTTAAAATCTGCGCAGTTTGATGTTCTGTACATGAAGCTCTTGATAAATATTTGAAAATCCTGACAATCCAAATTTCTAGGATAAATTCAATGAAGTTCAAATTCTTGAAACTTATACACGAGTGCAGATTGTGCTGTTGTGCCTTTGTACTACAGCCCCAAGTCTGTTCTGCACTCCTGTCCAACACTATAGAAACCTCCTCTTGCTGAAGTTACCCATCTGCATACCCCTCATCCTGTTTTCCAAGGATTTAATAATACTTTTGGCACTAGCACATTACATTTGATTTGATATTGGATATTGGAATACAGAGTAAAATTTCATAAATGCAGGTGATACCTAACTTACAGAAATGGCAAACAGTGAGGATGACATGAACCAACTGCAACACGACACAGATAGGTTAGTAGAATGGACGGACAAATGGCAGATAGAATTTAATATAAAAAATTATGACGTGATCCATTTTGGCAAAAGGGATAGGGCGAAACTTAATGACACAGTTCTAAAGTGTGTGCAGGGACAGAGGGGCCTGGAGGTTCATGTGCATAGCCCTCTAAAGGCAGCAGGACATATTGAGAGAGTAGATAGCAAAGAAAATGGATATCTTGGGTTTCATAAATAGAGATATTGAGTAAAAAAGCAGAAACATTATGCTGAAATAAAAACAAAACACTGTAAATATTGGAAATCTGAAATAAAAATAAGAAGTGCTGGAAAAACTCAGCAGGCCTGGCAGCATTTGTGGAGAGAAACTGTTAACGTTTAAAGATGGGTATGACTTCTTCAGACCTGAAGAGAGGTAGGAATGTGATGGGTTTCATGCTGTGGAAAAGGGAAGGTCTGCGATAGATTAGCAGACGAGAGAGAGTAAATAACAAAGATGTCATGTAATAAAAGGCAAAGGTAGTGATCATGGTTATAAAGCATTGGTCTAGAGCCAGTGTTAATGGCAGGAAAATAAACAGCCCTTTCTGAAAGCAAAAACATGAAAACAAGATACAGACTGGCACTTGGGGGTGGGAAAGAAAACAAATCAAAATGGGGGACAGAGTTCATGGCCTGAAGTTGTTGAACTCAATGTTGAATCCATCTGGGCATGGCTGTGCCTGTCCTCCGTCCTTCGAGGGGGACTAACCACAGTTCCCTCTGCTTCAGATACCACCTCCTGCACACGAGTGCCACGCTCCTGACCCAGTGCCACCCTAAACACGCATAAGGACCCACCAAAGTGAAAGTGTTTGTTGATGGATGATAAACTTGTAAAGTCTGACAATGCTTCTTCAGCTCCTTGGTTGTCAGCTGGGGTCATGGAGGTAGAGGGGCAATGTCTCCTGCCGGGGACATCTGCATCTGTGGGAGACACAAAAAGAGATCATGAAAGCTAGCCTTGTAAAGCAAAAGTCTCGGCTATGCTGAAGCTTCCCAATCAACTCAGTGTTCTGCATGCTGCCAGGTTGGCAAAAGTGCAGTGCACTACTAGTGTGTTTTGTCCTCTGTAATCACCATCATCACCACGTGTGCCCATTTCATCATGGCCAACTTCCCCCTGCATCCTGGCTGTGTCTATGGCACGATTCTCCTTTACCATTATGATTAGAAAGTATTGTACCCCTCTGGCTGTTTGAGCCTTTTCATAGGCATTTTGTGCCCATTTCTCCTGCAAGGGCACAAAAGAGCAGGATAAGGTTCTGCCATCCTCTTTGGTCAATGTCAGCTGCTCCAATTCTTTGGAGTTGAGGGGAGTGGGTGAGTGACATTGTGGTTGAGTTGGTGTGTGTGCAAGAGGTAGAGGAGCCTGGTACTTCTTCCATTTCATTTCCCTTTGCTGTTTCCTGGATTGCTTCTGGAGATAAAGAAGAGGAACAGAGCTTACAAAAGATGTTCAGGTTCAGTGGAAAATCCACAGCAGCGTACTCCAGAGTGTCAAGAGGAAGCATGCAGGAAAGATGTTTATTTTTTTGCTACGGGATGGAAAAGGAGCACAGATTGTCACCATAAGATGGTGGTGAGTACAAAGGCACTCACTTCTCCATCACCCACAGCTTGATTAGACCATGACCCCAGATGTATCGGCTCTTCTTCTTAAGGGGTTGTAACTCAAGTAGCCTGCGATTCCTTTATATTAAAGTGTTTCCTTCTGCAAGAAGTTTGATTTTGCTCTGAGGGTCAAAATTTTATTCTTTGCATACCGTGAGCATTCACAGAAAAGTGGGGGAGTGATGGCAGCTGGAAGGGAGCAAGGACATGGGAACTGAGGCATTAAAGGACAAGAAGTCATTGCAGACTGTGAGGGATGATTGATGATCAATGAGGACTGGGCCCTGTAAGACTGCAAATGAACATTGAGGCAGGGAGTGATGGCATCTCATTGAGGGTTGGCAAAATATTAATAACATCAAGCTGACCCCCTGCCTCCTCTTTCAGGTACCATGCCCTAAAAGGACGCTGACAAACATGGATTTAGATTGGATTGGTCCATGGTTAAGCTTAGCGGCAGTGGTTTTCCATTACCTTCTGCAGTAATGCTGACCAGGAAACTCTCCCTATCTAACTGCCTGTCATCAGGAGTATTGGAAGGATTTAGGGGCTGATAATGGACCTCTTTATGAATGCACGTCATGTTATGAATGCACCTTCCGTGGCCATCAAGTCCTGAAGTGGGACTTGAACCCTGAGCTCCTGGCCCAACGGTAGAGCCGCTACCCACTGATCTCCTGAGCTGTTGTCTACGCAACTTAAATTGGAAGGGTGTCCTGGGTCATGGAGGTAGCACTCACCCCATTGCCGTTGCACAAGCCGTTTTTATTTGTTTCCTCCCTGCACACCTCAAATGTGACATCAGTCCTTTGCGGTATTTCACCTAAAAGTATTTACTCGTATTATGTACTAGGAAGTTTGCAGCCCTTTGTTTGATTCCAAAGGACTCAAATACAGCTGTCCCCTTTAAATGATTGCAGGCTTTTTAAGTCCCAAATTAGCATCATGGCTCTGTGCCTATTCACTGATATTTCCTGCCCTCCTGGAATAAATTTCCAATTGCTGAAGGTACTCACTTCCTTGTCTCACCCAACAATATTGAAATTAGCTGATCCCAGGATTTCTGCCATGATTAGTGTGAGGGGCAGTCAGTGACTGGAAGCTCCAATCTACTGCAGGACTGTTGCTGGAGTGGGACCCAGTAGTTTCAGGGCCATTGAGTAATGTAAGTGGAGCTGTCTGGTCTGTTCTACTGCCTCTGAACTATTTGTAGATACGCTTTTTATCATTCACCTCCCTACTTCCTCCAAAAACGCAACACTCTTGCTCAATTAAGTCAGGATCAGGCAAACACCCAAGTAATCAGTTGTAGGCTCAATAAGCATCAAGTGCTGCACCTCCGAAATGAGCTCGAAGGTGAAATTTGAGCTCCACATAGACAGAAGTCATGTTGTGTTCATCCATGTAAAGGTCATACCAGGAGTAACATGCTTTATTTTTGGTTCATTTGAAGCGCAAGAGGAAATCTTAGCTGGAAACCTCCGTCATTTATGTTCCTTTGTGAGTTTCTGATTTGGGAAATCTGCTCATTGGCCAGAAAAAGTCAGAACACCTTTTTCGTTTGTGCTAATGGGCTTTCTTAATTTCTGAGAACTGATTAATCGTATGTACGCGCTTCCCAGACGACTTGTCCCTTCCAATATTAAAATGTTTTGTGGTGCAGTATGTAAAAATATATTGTCCTATGGCCCAGGGTTATTGGCGTTTGAACCTCTTCTGGTAACTTGATGACAGGCAATAATGTAATGTTTTTTGTTTGTGTGCTAGATCATTTTTGGCTGAGATTTGGTATGCCAAATTTGTTTGACAGCACAACTTCTATCAAATTTTATCTCCTTCTTCCTGAGGTGTGGACATATCTAAAATCATAGTCTTGGCAGCTGAAAATGGTGCAACTGAAAATCAGAATTCTTGATCGCAATTAAGTTTGAAAAAGTGGCCATTTATTTCTCTTCACTCAGTCATAATTTCACAGACTTCTGCAAACTAAGGGCAGAATTGTCCCAGATTTGCACTAAGTGCGGTAGCGGGCGCGAAAAACGACATTTTTCCTGTCGGCTGCAATGGCAGCTTTTCACGCCATATTGTCCTAAACCCGCCATATTAATTATGCATTCCTGAAGGTAGGGCCGCTACCCACTGCACCACAAGACCTCCCGTCCTATTGCCTATGCAACTTAAATTGGCAGGGTCATGGAAGTAGCACTCACCCCATTGATGTTGCACAGTTTGAATTTGTTCCGTTCCTGCGCACCTCAAATATGCCATCCGTCCTTTGCTGTATTTAACCCAAAAGTATTTCCCTGCATTATGCTCTTTTTCTGCTCGTTTCGATGGCAGGCGAGCACCGATTCGCCTGCCACACTGTCACTTCGCCACTTCATCACGTCAGGCACCATGTTTAAAGTATAGCCATGCTCAGTGCTTCCAGCCCAGGACTGCAGCAAAGCAGACATGGCCCCGAAAGGTAAGAAGACTGCAGCCCTCGAGTGCCTTTTGGACGCCATGGAGGCCTGCTGTGATGTCCTCTAATCCCGCTCTGACTGCAGGAGGGGCAGCAACATTACCACTCAGGCTTGGTAGGCGATGGCAGTGATGATCAGTGCCAATGCTGCACAGAAGAGGTTGGCCATCCAATGCAGATAGAGGATGAATGATCTCATCTGTGCAGCCTGGGTAAGGTAACCATCTCATCACTCTAAACTCACACACTCGTGCCCATCACACATTCACTGGCATCTGTCTCACTGCCAGCTCAAGGGACATCACCACCCATTCTCACACACATGCCCTCACATGTCCATCTGGACTCATCTCCTCTGGAGACTGCCTCCTCAGTTCTCACTATCTTGAGGCCACTTGTACAGATCAACATGTGCCCCACACACACCCTGGGATACCCACCTTCCCCAGTACAGCCCTCACCCTGCAGCCTCTTCCCTTGCCTGAGGCCACTTCTCCCCCTATCCTGCAGCCATTGAAAAGCCACCCACATATGGCTGATCTGGTAGGTAGAGACCTGCCATGAGCCCCCCTAAAAATGATGTGGTGCTGTCTGTGAAGCCTGGCACTGATGACTGCGAGTGCTGACTGAAGCAAACAAACCTTGAAGTCCCGAGCGAAGTGCAGCCCACCAAGTGCACGCCTTATATATACTGTTGTGAAACACTTTGGCGTGTTTTCCCGTGGGCGGGTGATCCAGCAGGGAGGGGGATGAGTCTGGTGGGCTGGCCTTATACTGGCATGCTGATGTATCACAATGAGGTTCCCAATGTCCGATGGCAGGAAATGTGGCCCGCCATCGATGGGCTGAGTGGACAATCGCAAACTGGTTTCACAACGTCATGAAACCGATTTTTGACCTTCTAGCCATATTGTCCACTCCACCATTGAACAAGCCTGATGCCAACGGGCACGGAAAATCCCGGCCTAAGTGTGGCAGGTGACATGAATTCCAGACATTTACCTGTTGTTGCCATGTCCCTTTTAGATTTCTTACAGCAGAATTACATTTTTATTCAGGGTTCAGTGAGTCACAATTTAAAGATATCCAACAGCATTTCTAAATCACGTTTGTGGAAAATTCGCTGAGAGCCCCTGATTATTAATGAGTAGAGTCTATAATCTGTTTATTCTCGTGCTTTATTGGCAAGCTCTATGCTGTCATGAGAATACTCTGCTCTATTTCATTGCTTAAGTAATCCATAATATGCTATTCACCCTATGTAAAATAGAACAGTAAAATCCAAGTGAATTTAACACTTCATTTGGATAAGATTTTGTTTCACTTTATTGAAGAAATGGTTTCTACAGAATACTGCTCCTGGGCTAGTAATTACAATATACTTTGGGTATTTCATACTTTTGCCTTAGGCTCTCACTGCCAGAGGACAAGATAGAAAATCATACAGATGCAGTCCCCTTTACTGTCGTCTCATGTTGTAGACTAATTGATAGAGATTAATTGCTATGATTAGTCAACACCCTTGTCATTATATCATGTGACTACCAGGATAATAGAAGGTGAACTTTGCGGAAAGGTGGAGTTAAGGTAGAAGATTAGCTGTGATCTTATTGAATGGTGCAGCAGGCTCCAAGGCCTACTTTTTCTCTGATTGTTTATGTTCTTCTCATCTTACGAGCGAAATGGACCTTGGTCTATTTTCAGTTAGCAATTCCTACGCTCCAATATTGGGCTAATGTAGTTTTCTGAGGCGTGTTCCTGGGAAGCAGGGCTCTGTGGTGGGGCACAGAAACTGAAAGTTTACCCTATTTGGAAATTGTGCTCGAAGGTCAGAATGGGTGGGAAATCATGAGGCACAGTGACTTCCACAGCCAAAATTTCTGGCATGTACTCTTGACGCTAATTTTTAAAATCCTTCTCTTGACACTGTTCATTACTTTTGACAGTAATAATGTATGGACATTTAACACATTTATGTGGTATTCCTCAGTTTGTTATTTTAATGGAAGAATTAATCGTTTTAAAGTAAACTGGAATTGAGCATATAATCCAGGAAGGTTGCAAGTTTTATAAGTCTTTTTCCCAATCTTTACTGTTTGTTTATCTCTGTTAGAGTTGCAGGCCTGAATTTTTGCAACGACAGGGAGCCTCTCTGTCACAGTGAAAATGGCGGATGGGTCCTACATTTAGGAGTTCACCCCAGAGCATGGCGCCTACCATTTTCACAGGTCGGGAATGGGCCTGGGTGGGGGTTTGCACATGCACATTTCACGGAGGCAGCTGCCCTTATAAACCAGCTGCATCCACTAAAGTCGGATTTTGGTCTCACAGGTGTCTGAAACACAACGTGCGCAGAGTAGAACTGGTAGGAGCAGGTCTGAACTTTGTTTATTTTTTTAGATAGCCAGGGTACTCCTTTAAAAAGGTACATGTACCCAAGTAGAATTTGCTTTAAACTTGCCTTAACTGCCCCAAATTTGGCCACATCTCAATTCAAGCTGTCTTGCTTTAACCCAAGGGTGTAGGAGGGTGGGTCTTCTGGACTCGCAGGGCAGTTCTTTTTTCCCCCTACTGATTCATGCACCCAGGTGCCAGGGAGAACTTTTTGTGCTTGAGAGGGGTGCATGGTGCTTCGTGTGAGGAAGATACAAGATCGGCATGGCATCCTCTTACATGAATGCCATAAAAGCCAGTCAATGTGAGCAGCTGGAGGCCAGAATGTCAGGAGGAAGAGGCAGCACCATGCACATCAGGAAGGAGGAGGAGTGAGGCAGAGGGAGGATAACCAGATACTACCCTGTGGGAAGCGAGTACAGACCTAGGACATCATATCTCAATATGATGGAGAACCAGTGCCGAAAATGACTGAAACTAAACCGTGAGGTAGTAACAGATATATGTCACATGATCCAGCAACAACTCGAGCCACGCTGTATTGACCCCCAAGGCCTGCCGGTGGCTGTATAGATAATCATCGCTCTCAATTTCTATGCCTCAGGATCTTTCCAGGGTTCATCAGGAGACCTGTCTGGTATATCCCAGTCAGCAGCACCCTGCTGCATTAAGGCTGTAACTAATGCTCTGTTTGCCCGGGTGGGGGATCACATTAATTTCTTGATAGATTTGGCACCTCAGATGCAGAGAGCCGCAGCCTTTGCCCAATTAGCAGGCTTCCCTGAGGGTGCAGGGTGTTACTGATTGCACCCATGTTGCTATAAAAGCTCCAACTCATAATTTGGACAACTTCATCAACCAAAAGCCCTTCCACCCACTCAATTTACAGGTGGTTTGTGACTGCAACAAGGTCTTCCTCCATGTGTGCACAAAGTTCCCTGGTAGCTGCCATAACTCCTTCATAATAAGGAGCCCCCAACTACCTCAGCTAGTTAAGTCACCCTTGGAGATCTGTGGTTGGCTTCTAAAGGACAAGGGCTATCCCTGAAGAACCTGGCTAATTACCTCCTTTAGGACCCTTCAAACTGAGACAAGACGCAAATACAATAGCAGCCATGTTGTCACAAGGAGTACAATCGAGGATGCCATTTGCATTTTAAATATGTGCTCCGAGTGCCTCGATGGCTCAGGTGGAGCACTGCAATATGCCCCAGCAAGGGTATCAAGAATAGTAGTGGTGTGCTGTATGCTGCACAGCATTGCGCAGCGGAGAGTCCTAGAAATTGATGACGATGATGCCATGGGCAAAGCTCCAAGCTCTGAGGAGGAGGAGGAAGCCCCTGTCCATTCTGATGATTCCCGAATGTAGGAGGATGAGGAGGCCACCAATGGCAAAGCAGCTAGGAGGCATGGAGGGGATTATCGACAAACGTGTCCTTGTACAAAATTGATTCACATAATGTCGTCCTATCTCACACTTGCCGTCAGCCAGCCCTTGGTGAGAAACCTCCAAGTAAAGAACCTTTTACCTTGATGCCGCAATTACTCAGGAGAATGCCCATCCCCCACAATGGATAGAATGAACATCAATGAGTTTGACTCAGTTACACTAAAATGGTTGAAATCCTTACCGTCGTAATCGTGGGTCTCAACATATTACAAACACACATGGTAAGAAGAACTTCATAACCTGGCCCCCTCACATAAACACCAGTGCCTATAAATGAGGCGCCACAGCTACCACCTTGTCCGTAATCAAATCAAGCCAATAATGCAACCATAAAGTGACATGACTTAAGACTTTACACCCTCTATATGCTGATAGGATTGTATATGCCAGTAAACATGCAGAAAAGGCACATTGCGCAGGATGAACCCACAACTGTGCAACAACAGCTCTTTGAAAGAACTTGCACACCATCCATTCTGGCCAATGGTCCAGTTTCTGAGATGGGCGCCACGTGCAACATTCCTGGCTTCCATATATCTCTGCTTACTGCGCAAAGCACATCCTCTGCCACCTGGAATGCAAATACTGCCAAAATAGTGGGGACAGTAGACGAGCAATATTCCCTGGAGCATGCATTGCCTGTTGAGCTACAATGCTTATGCCTAGACTGGTGCGTGAGAGTGCCGTGTGATGAATGTCTGCACCCAGCATGCATGCTTGAGATGCTCCTGCTGCCCAGCATCTGTTCGTGGAGTCTAATCATTGAGCCTCCCTTAAAGTCAAGCTTGGATGGACAATGAAAGAGACAAGGAGCATCTCCGTGCTTGAGCCTGTGAACACTGGATTCTTAAGTGATACAGCAGAAAAGGAAGAAGCCCTCCAAAGCATCAAAAAGGTCACACCCTTGCTCTTGATGACTTTACCTCGAGAAGGCATGCTGCCTTCATTATCACTGGTAAGAACATCCTTCATAATGCTACCATTCATTTGGAGTTCTGCAGTGTACAAACACACACCGAGTCATCTATGAGTGGACGTAAAGATATTCAGAAAGTGCTCAAATGTGATAGTTACAATGTGAAAAGTGGAATCGTGGTGAACCCATTAGTGCTCTAGGTGAGATGGCACCCTGCGCTAAAGCACGCTCCTAGTACCCACCATGTGGCCTTAGAGGAGGTGGAGGCAGGCTGCTCATTTCTCAGCCTATAGGCCAATGAGGAGCATGGTGGCCTGCCTCATTGTGCAGGCACCCGTTGGGGATCTTCTTCAGATTGCATCTCTGCATGGGCAGCATTGGTCACTGGCACATGTGGAGCAGGCAAGTGCTCTGACAGAGGGGCTGGGGAGGTGGCAGAAAATGAGAACGCTGGTACCTTCACCTTCCTCAGTGACTTGCACAGCCCTGAGTTGGCCTTCAGGTGGGGTTGATGGGGCTGGCTGCTCGTGCTCAGCAGTTGTTCATTCGAGAAATCGCTGTGCCAACAGTGCACACGCCCTGTTAAGGACACGCAGCTCCTCGCATTCCATGGATGTCAGCGCTTGTACTCTGAGCAGACTGATCCAGGCTACTGAGGGAGGCTTGCGCCCTTTCCTGATTGAGATGCTGCTCTTGTATCCACTCCGAGTGTTGCTGCATGTGTCTCTCCATGAGATGAGCCCATGCGGTTGAGCCCTGGGACAATATGGAGCGCATGACGATGATGGACTCCTCCATTCGCAGTCCTGAAGTTTCCACTGCCTGAAGGAACTCTGCCAGATGTCCACACATCTGCTGATTACCTAAATACCATGCCCCAAAAGGTGACTCCTGAGGCTTCATGTTCCTGCCCACTGGAGCATCATCATGATTTTGCTCCCTCCTCCAAGGGGGAGTGTACACAGATATTTCTGATTCTATTACCTCTTCCTGCACTCTGCTGCAGTGACTTTCACCCTGTGCCACTGACTCTACACGCACGCTGCATCCTTCCGTAGCGCTTGTATCTGAGGTGGCGAAATGTGGTCTAGTATGACATGACCCTGCCTCCTTGGGCATCTCTTCCTTTTAATGCCCAAGGGATGATCTGGCCCAGGGTGGGGCGAGGGAGCAGAGCTGGGACCTGTGTGAGACATAAAAGGAGTTATTTAGGTTTAGCCCTTCTCATTGTGAAAGCGTGCTCTGATACACGCCATTGCCTTAGGATGCAACCTATTCATTGCACTGCCTCTCATACCAGCGTCCCTTGTGCTCAGTGAAATGACGTCATGACCTCCACCATTATCACCATGTGCCATAGTGATTTCAACACCGCTTTTATCATCTGCCAATGGTGATTCATCATCACCAACAAACAGCTGTTCAGGCACCCTGGCAACCTGTATGGCTATGTGTTCAACCAAATTGTTCTCAGCCAGGCAGAGCCACCTCCAATACGGCCCATCTACTTGGTGTTCTTTGCCCTGTTCGGCCGCAGCAACAACATGTTTTCATGTTAGACTGGTATATTATGCATGCTGTGATATTTCTCTTTCCTCTGTCCTTGCATCACAGTGTTCATCCATATGCATTCTGTGTGTGCCTACATGAGTTGCGTACTCATACAAGCCTCAATAATGAAGCAGAGCTATGTGTCATGTCTCACACCTTAGCTGCAGCAAGCAGAAATGACCCTTCCCGTTGAGCTCTGTGTGGCTCAGCAAAGCAACTCACGTTGCCGGAATGCAACAGGACATTGAACCTTTCCCTGCACTGAATCCATGAGCATTGATGGTCTCCTGCGCCCTCGCCGCAGCTGCAATTTAAATCCAGGCCATCAGTTGTTGTAGGGGCATTACAGCAGCCAGCCGGCTAGAGGACTGGTCTCCTCTACTGGACCACTCCCACCAAAATTGAAGCTCCTGATCAGAAAAGCGTGGAGCAGCTGGACCCATCCCATCAGATTACAATGTTCTCAATCACTTTAGTGTGCTTACATGCACTAACCTTTCTCATTATATTATTAATGAATACCGTTAAGGTTTGGTGGAGAAAATGGCTTTGCACAAATGCCTGGTGTCATGTATGGTGCAGCTGTAACTCCAAGGTAGCATGCTGTGCTCCGTGACCACTGACAGCCCTACTGGTTTATTCCTTCTTCGTCACACTGCCATGCTATGACAGTGCGCAGCTGTGAGGGACCTTGTCAAGGATCAACAGTGTGGCTGCATCCTGATAGATGGGTGGCAAGAGAGCAAGTGGTTGGGATAATGACCATGGCACTGGTTACCATTCATTCACTGAATCTTAGCAGCTAAGTACATGACTGCAGAATATCTGTACCAGGTGGTGGTGGTAAGATGATGCCACCTCCGTGGCTGTGTCTTGTGTATCCACTCCATGGTTTAAGTGCTTCAATACTGTACACTGTGCATAGGCAGCAGCAATGACAATTGTTTCCAAAGGAAAGCCAATGATGTGCCATCTGTACCAGGGTCAGCTAACAGTTGGACAACATTTAGAGTTCCCACTCACCTGACAAGTCAATGCCGTCTCTTCCGAGGCACAGGGACTTCACCATGGACAACCAACCTCTCAAATGGCCCTTTGGGAGGGCCCACTTCTTATCTGTGCCCGAGTCACCAAACCTGTGCCGGGCTCGTCTCTGACCCCTCACTACTCCCGGGGTCACATTCCCCCACTCCTAATCTAGCCTGCTCCCACTGAACTGAAAATCTGACGTTTATTCAGAAATTTTTAGAAATTGGGTTCACGGAGCTGGTAGCCAACTCTGTGCACATGACACGCAGACGAAAATCTTGGCCTCAGTGTCCCAATGGTAGGGAGGTGTACAAGTCAGGGTGATTATTATCAGCCATCCCTAATTGCTATCCTAGCTGATGTGTGGATGTTGGGTGAGAATAGGTCAGGTTTGCTGTAATGCTCCTACATTACAAAATTGACTACACTTCAAAAGTACTTTGGCTGTATAGCACTTTAGGATGACCTGTGAGCATGAAAGGTGTTATATAAATGCAAGTCTTTCTTTTAACGGTGAAGTAAGCTGTTAATAGCTATCATCTATGGTCACACAGTAAGAATGTCATTTGCGTGAGATACTGGAGATCAGCCAGCACTTACAGAGCTGTATGTCACTATGAGTTTATAGCTTCAGAAGAGGAGAAAGAAAATATATATATTTTTTAAAATTGATAGAATATGGCTTTGAATTTCCCTCTCAAAATGTTTTATTTGTGTTCAATGTACTTTTTCAGATCCTACCATCCTAATTAGTTTATCCTTCCAATGTGAGTTTTCCAATTAAGGAATTGCTGTAACTTACTATAACACAAACTATTTAAAACGTGTAATGATAGTTATGCTTCTTTCTGTGTGCATGCCTTGATAGCTCTTTTTCACATTACAGTTTATGTTGCGTTCATCGGGTGAAGGTCAACAGTGTTAGAAAACAGAACACTTTTCATTTGGTGATATTGTTAAGTACAACTACATCATGCACAAGGGATCTTTATGGGAGCAACATACGTGCTTAATACTGCCCAAACAAGGCAATCTGGTGTCAGTATTTGGCCGCATTAACACCCAACAGTGATGGGTGGCATTCATCACAGTTTTTTTGGACAAATTTAAACAGAGGCACTCTCTTCCATTTCAAACTGTTACAAGCATTGGACTGGACATCCAATAATGATTGTTGCTCTACTTTCTGCCTTCATGGGAAGAACTTTGTGTTGTGCTGTGCTGACATAGAAGAGCTGATTCTACAACAGTCTGCTCCCAGTGGACAGCCTCAGCTGGAGCACACATTCATATTATCAGCCTGTAGCACTAATTGTTCCAAAATATAATGTAAAATGAAAAATGTTATTGCTTTATTGAAGTGTGCAAGGCTCATACTTAATATGTCTTAAGCAATGGTATGAATCCAGTTTTATTTTCATTAATTCCTTCAGGGGTTATAATTGAATCATGAAGTAAACCTGGGTTTGAAAGCACCCCAGATTAATCACATGAAAGTCTTTTTGGCCTGATTACTTTGTCTGTCCACTTCTGACCACCCCACAAACTATCACCCTCCCCCCACAAACCCCCCACCCGCCCTGCCACCTCACCTTCATTTATTTGCCTTTGACCACCCTGTTATGTAAGCCTATGAGTCTACAATGAAATTTCCACTTCCTCTTACCTGATGTACATTTTGGGGTGAAAGTTGGTGCTTACTATTTCTGGACTGAAAACAAAGATGAAAAAGACCAATTACGGAACACTCAGTCTATGCATGTGTTACAGATCTGCCATATTGGTAATGATGGCTGTGCATCCCAAGTGACTGCCTAAAACGGGTATTAAACCTCTTGAATACATTAATATGGGACCTAATGAAATTTTTATGACCCCTATGCCAAATTGGTCCACCCTGAGCAGAGCAGCCATTGGGCCTGCTTTGTTTAGAATCATAGAGTAGAATAATCGAATGGTTACAGCACAGAAGGAAACCATTGGGCCCGATGTGTCCTTGCTGGCTCTCTGCAAGCGCAACTCAGCTAGTCCTACTCCCTTGCCCTTTCCCTGTAGCCCTGCAAGTTTTTTCTCTTCAGATAATTATCCAATTCCCTTCTGAAAACCATGATTAAATCTGCCTCCACCTCACTCTCAGGCAGTGCATTCAAAAACGCCTAGACATGAAGATGCCTGGAGAACTGGGACCATCTGTTTTGGAGGTAGGGCTGTATGGACTGAATCATCAGGATAATCCTCACTCGAAAGACTCCTTCGTGTCGGACTGCAAGTGACTAATTTCAGAACAGCACCAGGCCAGGGAGTAAATAGTTTGGCTGCTTTGACCCATGTAATAGGCATGTTATGAGATGAGAAACATGTGAGAAAGAGGAAAAGTAATTTTGTACTCTGACCCTGGTCTTCAACAAGATTGAGATGCCCACATTGATCAGATGGATCAATATGATGAGTGCCCTTTAGTAAATAGTGGCGGTTTGACCGTCTTCCCAGGGAGGTTCTCTGGATAAAGGCTTTCTGAACTTCTAGCTCCATCTTCTCAAGAGATAACAGTAGGAATACTCAAGCAACAAAAACATTTTTTAATCTAATGGACAAAATCCCTCACAACTATTTTCAGTTCTAAGCTTCCAGTAAAACTATGAAAACAGCCTAACTGAGATTAGCTGCATGGTATCATACCTATAATTCTGTTGTGTTGCTTGCTAAGTATTAGGAATTATATATTATATTCAAGAAAATAATTTTAAAATGATAACTGTGTGATGGAACTAAGCTATTTGATATTAGATAGCCACCCTCATTATCTAACAGCATATGCAGTGTATCATGAAGATTATTTCAGCACTCATACTTGAGGATTATCTTTCTCAGTCACTCATAAAAGGAAATGCTCTCAACATTATGGTTATACTGCGGCAATGTAACCAGATGCTTGATTAGATGCTGCACCATTTGGAACTGCCACAGAAAGATATTTAGATACATTAACTTTAGGATTTTTAAAATTATTTTATGGGGTGTGGACATCGCTGGCTAGGCCAGCATTTATTGATAGCAGGAAGTTCTTTTTCCATTCAGAAGGGAGTAAATACTTGGATGGAGTGGCGGGGTGTGAAAACCTTGGAATCATTTAAAGATAATTATATACAGCAAAGGGGATTGTAGTGTTATTTTGAATGAATGAATTAAAATGAGTGACCAGCTTTCCTCATCTGTAAATATCTTGAGTGACATAATGAGGGCAGTCCGTCCCTTTGCCCTCTTCTCACCCTGCAAGTCAATTGCATATTACCTGTCAAGGTAGCAAAACAGCTTTGCTGTTGGTTGATTTGTACCTGAGCGCCCAATTGTTGGTAGCACTCTGAATGAAGATCACAAGGCGCATATTGATTTAACTATTTTAGATAATTCGTTTGTGAAGTAATTCCACAGGGTGAGTCAATACAGTGACAGACATTAGTTTTAAACAGGGAAGTCTGGGAATATCCCATTCTCCTTTACAAATAGTACCTCCCTGAGAGATTTAATATTTCAGGTTAAGTATTTTTAGCAGTAGAATGGATTCTGGATGCCAAGAATTAATTGACATCACACTCGGTATATTGAAGAATTAAATCTAAAATGTGAACCGGATCCCAATGGTAATGTCAGGTGTTTGTCTTCCAGAAGCTAGGTTTTTGATTAAGTTTTGAAATCCTAGTAATGGAATCTATTGTAATAATTATTCAAAATTCTTCTAACATCTGACTTTGCTGGTGGATATTGCAGCTGCAGTGGCCTCTCAATAGTGGGAAAAAATTAAACAAGTGTTTTCATAGTCTGTGACAACCAATCTGTTCATTGACTCTCACCACCAAGTGTTGGGTGAACACATCTGGAGAGCAGATGCTTGAAAGACCTCTTGAAGAGATACAGTGGAGTATAATAGATTGGAGTCGAAACTTCTGACTCTCTCCAGTATGTCCATCCTCTATTTCAATGCTCGTAAGTCCATCAGTAGAGAGACAATAATACAATAGTCAAATTTATCAGCAGGGAGGAAAAGAGTCTTTTACTTTTGTAAGGATGCTTGCAAGATTGGAAAGTGTAGTGAACAGAACTGGTAAAGTTTTCTTGGCTGCAGGTGGTAACAGTAGGACGTTTGATATAACTAGTTGTCCTGTATTTTTTTTGTGCCATGCATGATCTGTAAAGAATGTAAAGAATACATTCGACTAATACTTTCAGCATTTCATATATGCTAAGTTAAAAAAAGTAATAAATGCTAACCAACAGCTTTATTTAAAAAAAAAGCTGAACCCCCCACCAAGAAAAAAATAGGCTGACAGCTCAAAAACAGCCATGCGTATTGGCATTATAACACACAAAGCCAAGGAATGAGACTAGAAATGCATGGAACAAGCTATTAGGAAGGCAAATGGCATGTTGGCCTTCATTGCAAGGGGATTGGAGTAGAGAAAAAAAGAAGTCTTTCTACAATTTTACAGGGCTTTGGTGAGACCACATCTAGATTATCGGGTGCAGTTTTGATCTCCATGGCCTGAATTTTCAGCGTGTTGTGCAAAGGTGATTGCCGCACCTGGAAGCAGATGTGGAATCCGCTCCCACCCGCAATCAGCAATTAACTGCCAGCCAGCAAGAAACGCACGCTGAGTGGGGATCCACACTGCCGGTGGGGACGGGAAGAAGGCGGGTGCTGGAAACAGGAAGGAAGTGGGCAGGACATTTAAATGCTGCTCCCTGCAGGCTGGAAGTCTGCGTCTAGCGCCTCAGGGAGCTGATTTGCAGTGGGGAATTTTTTTGGTCTCTGTTACAGATTTGAAGTGCTTCTCCAGTGTGAAAGATGGCAGCGATGCCCGGATCCCATGCTGCCAGGTGTGACGGAATGCATGGATCCAGTCTGCCACCCCCGCCCCGTTTTTCGGATTAGTGCCTGAGGGTATTACTGGAGGCAGTAAATGACCGTAAATGACCTGCTGCCAAAGGACGGCAAGAGGAGGCCACCTCACATCACGAGGAAGGCCTGAATGGAGGTGGCAGGCCTGGCTAACAGCTATGACATAGTACGCAGAACCTGGATCCAGTGCCGGGAATGGTTCAATGACCTTCTACGCTCTGTCGGGGTGAGTACTGATTCCAGTTGGAACCTTGGGTAGATGTCCTTGTGAGTGGCAGCACCTGTTGGTGCTCAAGGGTGTGATATGCAGTGCGCAATGCGACATGTCATGTGCCTTGATAGACCATGGTTGGCATGGCGATCAGGGTGATCCCCGGCAATGTGTCGGGCAACTGTTCCTGCGTCTTTGGGGTTGCGGAGGCTGCAATTTGGCAGCATGTTGGGGGGATGAATGGAAGCATTTTTTTTCCCTTACAGGAGAAAAGGAGTCATAATTCAGTGGAGCGAGGATGGATGATGGGTGGGGGGATACCAAACCTACTCATCCTCATTCATGCAGAGGAGCAGGCTTTGAAAATGGCCTGCGAGCATGCAGCCAGATCCATAGGTCGCAGAGGGGCGGGGCGTCGCTGAGGGTAAGAGCCCAATGGAAAGGGATGAGATTGGTGTAGGGTCTGACAGATGTGAGGCTGTGGTTGTAAGATTGACATGTGAGATGCCATTTTCCCTGTTTCTCGTCCATTCAAAAAGTATTTACTCAGTCAGATGTCCATTCTAATGAGAAAGCACACCAAGTGCACTCTGACTTTGTAATGATGGTCGATGGTGACATTTCTGCTTCCGCCTTCAGATGGCTCATCATCACGACTGCAAAAGGACCCTGAGGACCCCCCCCCACTTGACCCCCTAGGAGGAACAGCTGCCAGATGCACCCACGTCACATCCTCTCTCTACACCATGCACCGGCGCAGTTACAGGAATGATGGTGGATATATGCATTTCGGAGCAGATGGTACCGCACGCTGATGAAGGCACATCACACTCATTGAGGAGCTGGCAGAGGCAGAGAGCCCACAGGGCGCTGGCAGTCGGGGGATTGCTGGAGACCAGGACGATGCTGAGTCCAAGGCAGGTGGTGGATGTCCAGCGGGATGCGTGGGAAGATCTGGCAGAGATCCCTGAGGGTCTGCGTGCCAAGGCGCCTGTCTTGGAGGAGTCCATGCAGACCATGAGCAATGTGTTGACCCAAAGCTCAGAACGCACAGCCTCCTCCATAGAGAGAGTGGCGACTCTCATGGTGAGGCAGATTCAGGAACTCAATCAGGGGTTTCTGGGGTTGCGTTCAGACCTGCAAGCCTACATTCTGGCAGTGACCTCAGTAGGTCACGGCCAATGTGAGAGGTGGATGAGGCACCTTGTGAC
Organism: Cetorhinus maximus; assembly: GCF_964194155.1. Classification (NCBI taxonomy): domain Eukaryota; kingdom Metazoa; phylum Chordata; class Chondrichthyes; order Lamniformes; family Cetorhinidae; genus Cetorhinus; species Cetorhinus maximus. The sequence goes on along the minus strand of NC_135880.1, from coordinate 118,875,555 downwards.
TCTGCTAGCTGTCCATCCATCTATGGTGAGCAGGGAAGTTCAAACCAACCTCAAGTTGGCATACGAGCAGCAGCTCACATCTGCGGGCTCCTCTCAGGGCGCTCTGAATGATGGCAGCAGCTTCACCATCCCTCTGACAATGACTGTCGCATCTGAGGAGACCACAGTGACTGAGGAGTACCCAACCATTGCAATGGATTCTCTCACTGATGGGGTCTGCACAGGCTCTGCTGACCAGAGGACGGCCGCCAAGGTTATCAAGGCCCTCGGCATCAGAGTCAGCAGCCTGCCTCCAATCCAGCTGTCAGTGAGGGCAGCGGGCACCAAGAAGTAGCACTTGCAAATGGAACTTTAAGTTACTTTGATCACATAAGGGGTTGTCACAGGTGATTTATGTTTTCTTGGCACGTGTTTACTGGTTCATTTGTGTATTTATCTTCATTGTAAAATGTCTCATTATGTGCAATGGTCTTAGTATGCTTCATGCATTTGATAGGGAAGAGGGCTGGTGACACAGAGGAAGGGCTGCAAATTTATTTCAGAGGCCAGACCTTGACTTAAGGGACTGCCTCGTCAGGAAAGATCAGTAAAGTAGCATACCCTTCGCCATCTACGTGACTCCTTGCTTTGGATGTCTAGCTGAAAGACCTCTGGATCAAAGCCCCCCATAGGGATCCTGCTCATCACCCTGGGGCTCCTCCGGCTCCTCCTCAGACCCAGCACTGGAGTCATCCTCTGCTGCCTGTGGAGCAGAATCGCTGTCTTCATTCTCCAATGGGTCTCCCCTTGACAGAGCCAGATTGTGCAATGTGCAACACACAACAACATTAAGGGAAATGTGCTCTGGAGGATCTTGAAGTGATCCCCTAAGCGGTCTAGGCAGTGGAACCTCAGCTTGAGTAAGCCTATGGTCCTCTCAATTATTGCCCTTGTGGAGGCATGACTGCGACTATAGCTCTCCTTGACTTCTGTCCTTGGGTATTTCAGTGGTGCCATGAGCCACCTTTTCAGCAGATAGCCTCTGTCCCACAGGAGCCAATCATCCGAGCAAGCTGGAGCAATGAAGGGCCTTGGCATCTGGGACTGACGGACAATGTAGGCATCATGACAGCTTCTTGGATACCTGGCACAGACCTGCAATATCTGAGTCTTGTGGTCACACACAATCTATATGTTAAGGCAGGGGAAGCCCTTCCTATTGATAAAGGCACAAGGGTCTTCCGCTGGCACCTTTATGGGCACATGGGTACAGCCAATGGCTCCCTGGATGCGGGGAAATCCTGAAATGCAGCGAAGCCTCTGGCTTGCTCAGCTTCGCTGGCTTCATCAGTCTGGAAGCGAATGAAGCTACCTGACCCTTCGGAACAAAGCATCAATGACCAGCTTGATGCAGCTGTGGGCTGCCGATTGTGTGACATAACATGGATCTCTCAGTGATCCCTGGAAAGAACCTGAGGCGTAAAAGTTCTGGACCACTGTAACCTTAAGAGCCACTGGCATTGGGTGGCCACCTACAGAGTTGGAGGCGATCTCTGGACTAATCATCTCACATATGGAAGTGGCAGTCTCCCTGGAGAGTCGGAGCCTTCTTCGGCACTGAACCTCAGACATGTCCAGGTAGCAGGAGTGCTGCCTGTAGACTCTGCTTGCTGGATAATGACGCCTTCTCCCGACCCTTCTGTCTTGCAATTCCTGCTGGCCCTGCATTCCTTCTGGCTGCGCCCCTCGATCCATGGGTCCCACTATGGGACACTACCTGTGGGCAGAAAGTCTTCTCACCCTTCTGGGGTTCTCATCCTCTTCTGAGGAGGTCCCTCCAGCAGAGTAAACAATTTCCATTTTTGTACTGATGTTTCCAAAGGTTTCTGCACTGAAGGGGCTTATTGGCAGAAGGCCTCTGCAAATGATAAGAAATCAGAGAATTCTCCTGAACAGCACAAAAATGCCAGAAACTATCTATAAACCAGATCCAAACTACATGCAGCCAAACTCCTAACTACTCACCTTTGCATCTGCCTGTGGGCCTTTTACCAAATCCCAGATGTAGAATCCATGAAAAGCGTAAAGGCCGCCTAGCCGAGTGGCCCATGTGCCGAGCGTAAAAGTGCACAGGCCACGTAAAATCGCAGTCAGTTGCCCTTTAAATTATCTCAATGGGCCCTTTAATTGTTGGCGGGTGGGCTTCCAACTTCCACGCACACCCGCCGATCGAAATATCGTGAGGTGGTGCACACGCCCCATTTCACGAATGATCAGGACTGCTGCCCGTGCGCTCCGCAAGTGCAAAACTTTGGCCTATGTTTAAGGAAGGATATACTTGCATTAGGGATGGTGCAGCAAAGATTTACTAAATTGTTTCCTGGGATGAAAGGGTTGTCCTATGCTGAGAGGATGAGTGAATTGGGCGTATATTCTCTGGAGTTTAGAAAAAGGAGAGGTGGTCTCATTGAAACATACATGATTCTAAAGGGGCTTGATAAGGTGCTTCCTGAGAGATTATTTCCACTGGTTAGGGAGGTTAAAACATGGGGTTGAAGTCTCAAGATAAGGGGCCGATTATTTAGGACTCAGATAAGGCTTGTGAATCTGAAATTCCCCACCCCAGAGGGTTGTGGATGCTCCATTATTGAATATATTTAAGATTGGGATATACAGATTTTTGGGACCTCACAGAAACAAGAGATATGGGGAGTGGGTGGAAATGTTGTGTTCAAACCCAAGATTGGCCATAATCGTTTTGAATGACGCAGCAGTTTTGATGGCAATATGGTCTACTCTTGCTTTGATTTCTTGTTCTTGTGGAACACATGCTTAGCATGTATAAGTGTCAGGTACACCCAACATTTTACTATTTAATTGCAGAGAAAAGAAATAGAAGTACAAAAATGCAATATTTGTAGCAGTGGTGAATAAAAAAAAACTTTCGGAAAATGATCATGCCGAAGGTGTGAGGTACATTGAAGTGGAATTTGGAAACATGCCCTACCCTGGTTAGTTTTGATTTTGATAGGTTGTTTGGTGCTTTTTCCAGTAATTCTGGAGCTTAATGTAATTCTTTCTTTCAAGTCTAGGATACTTTAAAGGTTACAGATCCTTTGAATGAGGTAATAACAGATGTAGGGACCTCGGTGTGACATTACAAAGTCAAGTTACTTTCACTAATCTAATCCTAGATGCAACATTTGAGCTAAAAGCTTTTGCAACAGACACCCACAATAATCCTAAACTGCATCATGTTCTACGTTTGCAACATAAAATTGATTTCATATATCTGCCCCAATTCTGGTTCCGATGGCAACTTAGAAGCAGGTCGGAGGATATTGGATTGAGCACATGCTGATTTAACGAATAAGGATTTTTATTTCTAAGTGGGGATAAGGGTGAGATGCTTGTCATCTTCTACCTTGTACTGTTGGTGGGTGAGGCTGCTTGTTGTCAGCTTGTGCTCAGAATGGGCAGATAAATGGCAGATTGAATTTAATACAGAGAATTGTGGGGTGATGCTTGTTGGCAGAAGGGATAGGGAGAGGCAATAAAGACTTAAAGGCACAGTTCCAAAGAGTGTGCCGGGACAGAGGACCTGGGGGTTTATGTGTACAGATCTTTAAAAATGACAGGACAGATTGAAAGAATGGTTAGCAAGACAAATGGGATCTTTGGCTTCATAAATAATGGTATTGAGTACAAAAGCAGGGAAGTTATCCTGAACCTTTGTAACACTCTGGTTAGGCCACAACTTAGAATATTGTATTCAGTTTTGGTCACCACATTTTAGGAAAGATGTGAGGGTTCTTGAGATGGTGCAGAGGTGATTCATCATCCAGGGATGCAGGATTTTAGCTACAAGGTTGAGTTGTGTCTTATATTGCAATATCTGAGCATTTTGTTATATTATCCTTTCTGATGGGGAATTGTAAATAAATTTTTCAATAATGGCTGCCTGGAGTTGAGCATGTGTTAGTCTTACTCCATGCAATACACAACAGAAAAGTTAGCGATGAGGAGGAGATGGAATTCGTTTTTACACTGCATTTGCGACGTTGAGGACTAACATTGTGACATACTTTTTAGAACTTCTAAAGATGATTCTGAGGAAGTTTGAATGATTTGACAGATTGCTGTGTGTACATATTGTATTCAGGTAGGTAGAGAATCAGCAAGGTACTTAATTGAAAAAATGGCACTGAAGACATTGAGGACAATGGGAGAATTGAACCCTAACAAAGAGGACTGGTGTAATTACAAGTGTAGTATAAATGGTTAACAGATGGGATATGACAATGTATGATGTAGATAATGATGCATCACTGACATCAGTCAGTCATGTGTCAGACTTTGTGTCTCTGCGAGAGAGAGAGGTTGGAACACCATGTTCAATTGCAACATGCCTATTCTGTAACCTGTTTAGATGTATTACCGATTTAACAAGTGTTAAGCAGAGTATGACTACAGTCTGTCTAGTAATCTAGTACCTTGCCTGGAGTCCACAGATAAGAAGGTCCATCTCAGACCATGGTGGTAGCAGTGGAGACATCGATGTAAAAAATACATCAATGTTATAGAAGGAATCACAGAGTGAAGGAAAACTCAATAGCAGCTCATACTTACACATTGACGGAAGGAGGAAACAAACTGGAGAGAGGTAGCTATGACCATACCTGGTAAGCAGCCCTTGTGGGCCTGCAGAGAGGCCAGAAGTGAGAATGAAGGATACAACATTTCCTTCGATATCAAGCAGCATTGGGCCTTCACACTAAAGAACAGGAGCATCAAGTCCCACCCCCGCTTAAACCAGCTTATATTTCACCCCTCTTCTATTTTTACTTAGTTCTGTTGAAGGGTCATTCGGACTCGAAACGTTAACTGTGTTCCTCTCCGCAGATGCTGCCAGACTTGCTGAGTTTTTCCAAGTATTTTTGTTTTTGTTTTGGAGCATCAAGTCAGTTTGTTTCTTTATGCTGTAGGTCCAATAGCAGACAGTGTTCTCCTGCGGCAGGGGTTGGCAGAGTTGACTGCAGACTTTGACACCATTCTCAAAGCCTTTGATGATTATTTTTGTCCGCCACAGAGCCTCACTTTAGATCAAATGGATCAATACATGAAGTCAAACTCAGAGAAGGAAACTAGGCCATAATATGGTACGACTCCGAGGCTTTGCATGACTCTGTTGACTGGGTAGGGCCACAGGCAGCGGCCACCCATACAAAAGCTCACCATACTAGGCAAAAGGACAGGAAACTCCACATCTGCAATCATTTTGAGATACTTACTTTGTGGTGCAAAGAACCAACATAGGCACCAGGACTGCCCAGCAGGGGGCGCGGAATACTTCCAGTGCAGTGAAACTGGGCATTTCAAGCATTTCTGTAAATCTAACAACTTTAATTGAAGTAGAAGACAAGAAAGTATTTATGAAACACACTCCATCCAAGAAATTGGAAATAAAGGTAAGGACAAAATTACAGAGATAAAAGACAATGAACAGCCAACATTTTGTAAGACTAGAACAGTGCCTTATGCACAGTTAGAAGCGGTAAGTAAAAAGCTGAATAGATTAGAAAGAATAGGGGCAATTAAGAAGGTGCAGAGCGGAGAATGGGCCATTATAGTAGTTCAAAAAGCAGACAGGTCCATTCCGATTTGTGGAGATTATAAGCAAACAGTAAATAAGGTGACCAAGAATGATACTTACCTGCTGCTTACCAGTGAGGATTTGTTTTCTAATTTAGTTAATAGAAAGGCATTCAGTAAGATAGGTTTATCAAATGCATATTTGTAATTTGAATTAACTGACAAGAGCAATGAATTACTTACCATTCATACACTCAAAGGGTTGTACCAGTACAAAAGGTTAACATTTTCAGTGTCTACTGCTCCCACAGTGTTCCAAAGTGTCATGGTTTAGGTACTAAATGGGATGAAAGGAGTGTGCTACTTCTTAGATGACATTCTAATTAGCAGTAAAAGAGAGAAAGGACACATTGTAAGGTTGAACGAAGTCTAGGATCGACTTCAGGAGTATGGCATCAAAGCTAAAACACACCAAGTGTTGCTTCATAACAAAAACAAAAATACCTGGAAAAACTCAGCAGGTCTGGCAGCATCTACGGACAGGAGCACAGTTAACGTTTCGAGTCCGAATGGCCCTTCAACAGAACTAAGTAAAAATAGAAGAGAGGTGAAATATAAGCTAGTTTAAGGGGGGGTGGGACAAGTAGAGCTGGATAGAGGGCCAGTGATAGGTGGAGATAACCAAAAGATGTCACAGACAAAAGGACAAAAAGGTGTTGAAGGTGGTGATATTATCTGAGGAATGTGCTAATTAAGGGTAGAAAGCAGGACAAGCAAGGTACAGATAGCCTTGGTGGGGTGAAGGAATCAAAAAAGGCTAAAAGGTAGAGATAAAACAATCGATGGAAAAACATTTAAAAAAACGGAAGTAGGTGGGAAAAGAAAAATCTATATAAATTATTGGAAAAAAAACAAGGCGGGGGTATCGGAAAGGGGGTGGGGATGGAGGAGAGAGTTCATGATCTAAAATTGTTGAACTCAATATTCAGTCCGGAAGGCTGTAAAGTGCCGAGGTGCTGTTCCTCCAATTTGCGTTGAGCTTCACTGGAACAATGCAGCAAGCCAAGGACGGACATGTGGGCATGAGAGCAGGATGGAGTGTTGAAATGGCAAGCGACAGGGAGGTCTGGGTAATGGACAGACCGAAGGTGTTCTGCAAAGTGGTCACCCAGTCTGCGTTTGGTCTCTCCAATGTAGAGGAAACCGCATTGGGAGCAGCGAATGCAGTAGATTAAATTGAGGGAAGTGCAAGTGAAATGCTGCTTCACTTGAAATGAGTGTTTGGGCCCTTGGACGGTGAGGAGAGGGGAAGTAAAGGGGCAGGTGTTGCACCTTCTGCGGTTGCATGGGTATGCTGCCAGACCTGCTGAGCTTTTCCAGGTATTTTTGTTTCTGTTTTGGATTTCCAGCATCTGTAGTTTTTTGCTTTTATCTATGTGTTGTGAAGTGTAGTATAGCTGGGTCACTAAATAGATGGTGAAGGTATCCATCCAACACAGAAGCCTGAGGGATTGACTGAAGACTTTGAAAGTAAAAATACCAGTGAACCAAGAAGAACTTGGAACATTCATAGGGATTGTTGTGTACCATTCTCAGCTCACCCCTGACTTAGCAAACACATTCACTCCGCTGTGTTAACTGCTCAAAGGTGGAATTGGTTGGGTGTGGTCTGTGGAGCAGCAGAAAGCATTTGAAGAAGTGAAGGAAGTACTGACTTAGTGATGCTGTTTTGACTCTCAATGATCCCAAAAAACAACTGATTTTAAAATGTGATGATTCCTCACCATAGGAGTTAGGTGTTTCCTCACATAACGAAAGATGGTGTGGAGAAGCCTGCTCCATATGCTTTACGTACTTTAGGGCATCAGTTGACATTGAGTTGGCATGGGGAGATGAGGGTGAGCGTTAGAGTGACTAAAATCTTCTAAAACAACTGGGACCAAGTTCCAGAGACCAAGACGGGTCTTCTAACCAGCCCCCCTTCAGCACTCGCCTCACCCCCATTTCCTCCTAGCATCTCAAGCTACCTGCCTCATTAAGCGAAAATCCAGGCCTATGATTCTAAGTAAAACTCATCACCATTCTAACACCACTTCCTATTATCTTTCAAATGTTTGGGAATTCCGGAAGTACAGAAATTGAAATAGTCAAAGGAAGACAATTTGGGAATTCACCCAGGGAAATAATCTACTTGTCTCAAAAGGTTGCTGCACTAGTCTTGAAGAAAATCAATCTTCACATACGACAATAGTCAGACATACTCCAGGATGTTCCTTTGAGGAAAATAAAACATTTTTAAAGCCAATGTTCTAATAGATTGCTTGTGATGCAGACTTTTGGAGCAAACAGCAATGAAGCACATCAGCAACTGAATCTCTGGCATCATCAGTACATTGTAAATTTTTTCTGCCTCAACGCCTTACACAATTAAAAGAGGGAGAAAATAACATTGTCCAGTCATATTGATATGATTGGTTCAAGCAGCCTGCAGTCCCGTTTTTCCAACTGATCTTAGTAATTTGGCAGCCTCCAGTCCCAACTTGCAACTGGTCAGCTTGGTTCCTAGCAATCCAAGTGAAAAAGTTACTTTTCGACATGTAAAACATTAACAAGCTGATGGGTTGTTAAATGTGTTGAATTGATGCCTGCAGCTTGACAGGCATGTAAAATGCTTTGGTTAACTATGGGCAGAATTTTGACCTTGGTGTGCGGGATCGGGGGGGGGTGGTTGGGAAGCCTACCGCCGCCCGCGATCCACCGTGCACTGCGATTTCACGCCGGCAGGCCAATTAAGGCCCGCCAAGTGTGAGACGCGAACGGCAGCGCTGAACGCTACCTGTGCGGGCGAGGGGGAGGTGTGCAAGCCGTCCTAGCGCACACTTCACGTATGCATGCGAAAGAGCGCTGAATAATCTCCCAGAGGCATGGAACCTCAGGGAGTGAAGAAAATATTGAAAACATTATTGAACATGAGAAAAATTTAATAAAACATGTCCCTTCGTGTGACTCTGTCACATGAGCAGGGACATGTTTTTAATTAAAGATTAAAGTTTTTGTTTCATTGGTATTTGCTTTTGGAAACCTCATCCTGCCCGTGGATGAGGTTTCCAAAAAAAATGTAAAGGCCACTTGGTCTTTTTGCCCGCCAACCATTCGGTTAAATGGGCAGTGAAAAATTCAGGACAATTGATAACTTAATGGCCTTAATAGGCCTTTTAATTGTCGATGGGCATGCTGCCGTCTCCGGCACATGCCCGCCGACCGAACTATCGCATGACTATGCGTTGACGTTGGCACGCTCGGCCGATGTTAATGCGCATCATTTCATGCTCAGTCGGGTCGGGCGCGCACTCACCCGCCAAGCTAAAAATTCTGGCCTATGAAGTCTTCTGCTGACCAGCGAGATCATTAGAGTGTAGGTACAGCCAGTACCTCGAGCAGTTGCCTCGGTACATTACAGCTGTGATTGCATAACCAGCTACATGTGTACTGCAGATTGTTGAGCGGATAGGAGAGAAAGGTAAAGCAACAATTACAACAAAATTGCTATTAGGTGCAAAAAGGAAAACTTGTATTTGCATAGCACCTTTAACAACCACCTGATGTTTCAAAACACCAATTAAGTGCTTTTAAAGTGTAGTCACTATTGTAATGTAGGAAATGCAGCAGCCAACTTGTGCACAGTGTGCTGCCACCGACAGCAATTTTAATCAGCTGTAATATCAGTCATCTAATGAAATGACAGAACAGGCTCATGCAGCTGAATGGCCTGCTCCTGTTCATATGTTGCTAGATGGCAAAACACTATGTTGGAACTAATCTGTTGCTAGAAGAGTGCTTTAATCCCAGTTTTATTTGAGCAAATGCATCAGCGACATCTGCATTTCATTACTTGTAATGGGGCTTGGTTGGATAATGTCCTACCATGTCCAAAATTATAAATAACAAATGCTGGAAAGCTTGATTGGATTTGCAAATCAACAGGCTGGATTTAATGCTTCCCCCACCAATGGGTTAAAAGGCAGGAGGGGCAATTAAACCAGTGGCAGGGTAGGTTAAGTGGGCAATTGATGGCCACTTACGGGCCTCAACTCACAACCGTCAGCTTTAAACCGGAGGCAGGAGAGGCCCATGCCAAGTGGCCAGCCGAGTAGGTCTCCCTGAAAGGGTTGGTAGTGGACAGGGAGCCCCTCCTTAAGCACCCCTGTGCCCATCAAAGGCATGCGGCTTTTATGTCTTGAGTCTGAGTTCACTAGTCAGGTAAACTTGAATTGCACGCCATCATGTACACTTGTTAGTTGATACTATCAATAACGGCGCGTGTACACTTGTTAGTTGATACTCACTGTCAATAACGGAGAGAGACCGACATAAGAACAAACTGTGATTGTTTATTGCAACTGAAGACAGAGCACTAAATCCTTGCATGCTCCCACAAAACACCTTCAGCTCTAGACTTACAGTGATTGGTCAGCACTGTCACATGGCTAGTCCACTGGCATTCTCTTAAAGGTACATGGTAATACACCTTACCACAGTCACTTAGGTTGCCATCCCCCTTTGGTCTCTCAAACATCAGAACCCTACCTCCTTGTCTCCCTCACTGGGGCCTGCCAGGTTGACATCTGGCGAGACACCCAAACACTCATCAGTTCCTATTCATCGCTGCACACCTTCTGGCCAGTAGGGCTGGAGAGCTGCTGACCTCTAATTGGCTGGCAACTCTGAGGCGGGACTTCCTGTCCCTGAGGTTTGAAGGCGGGGGGGATGAACCCCGCCTTCAGCCTATTAACGGCCAACTGGCCATTAAATAGTTGCAGGATAGCTATTGTTCCCCTTGGCAGGCTCCCCTCCCGCTGACATTTTAGCCGGGTGGGGGACTGGGAATCTGGCTCAGCGTATCATTCAGCCTAACCTCCAGCTTGGACTCTGAATCTGACATTGTGTATTGCACTGCATCTTTGAAGTGATGACGACGTAGCGTTATACGTTTAGGATGGAAAGCAACACACTATTTTTGTGTTATTCAAGGATGAATGAACTGAAGGCCCCCTATTCATTGGTATGGTTAATTCTATTTAGTGATAACTTAGTGAATACTTAGAGGAGAATTCTGCGAGTGTGTTAGTTTTAATTACAATCTCAAAATTTGCATATATGAAAGCAGCACATTGTCACAATTTACTACCTGGCCACTAGGCATAGAACTGAATTGTCAGTGGACTGCTGGTTTAGTTCAGCAATGAGAGTCAACAACATTATCAAGTTAAAAGCCCACCATTTCTGCTCTATAAGATTTAGGAACTGTCAGTTACAAACTTTTGGCTTGTTATTACCACGAAGTCTGCTAAAGACCAGGATGTAGTGAAGCTGGAAGAAGATTTAAAGTTTCTCTCCTGTTTCCCCTCATGCCCTCTCAGACCTTATCTTGTCCAAGAGATCCACCTCCTGCTCCTTCGATTCTGTTTCCACTAAACAGCTGAACACCTTACTTTCCTTTGTTTTTCTCCATGTTAGCCAACATTGTTAACGATTCTTTGTCGTTAGCTGCTGTGTGTGTGTCTCTCTCTCTCTCCTTTAAATCTGCCATTGTCAACACTCTACACAAAAATCAAGCCTTGACCCCATGATCCTTGCAAACTACTGCCCCAACCTCCCTTTCCTCTCCAAAGTCCTTGAACGTGCTGTCACCTCCCAAATCTGTGCTCATCTTTCCCAGAACTTGAGGTTTGAATTCCTTCAATCAGGTTTCACAATACCAAAACAGCCCTTATTAAAGTCACAAATGACATCCTATATGACTAACAATTATCCCTCCTCATTTCCTTGACCTGTCCGCATGCTTTAACAGGGTTGACCACATCAACACATTTCCTTGCTGTTCAAAAACAGAATACTGCAGATGCTGGAAATGAGCACCCCATCCGTGGTCAACACATCCTGGGGTGGGGCTTGAACCCAAAGCTTCTGGTTCAGAGGTAGGGCACTACCTACTGAACCACAGACCTCCCTCTTTTTCTTTTGCAATGCTCCTTAAAAATCTTTCCTTTGACCAAGTTTTTGACCATCTGTCCGAACATCACCTTATGTGCTTTAATGCTCCTGCGAAGTGTCTTTACATTAAAGGCATAATATAAACATAAATCATAAATTATTAAGAAAAGCTCAGTCCTACTTGTTACTATTATCATCTTCACTGTCACTGAAAAGCCCACAATTAACAACGATTGATGGATTCTTGATGATTTAGTACCTCATGAATGTGGTTGATTTATTTGATGAGATCACAAGGTTGTTGGCTCAGTAGATATTCATTTTGATTAAGAAGTTAAATGTGCTGCAACTAATACAAGGTTGAGAGCATGAAGTGGCTGGCATGCATTCAGTGTAGATGTCTCATCTCCTACTAAGTGCTGCAACTCAAACTCCTTTGTGACATCCCTGTGCGCTTGTGCATTTAGACTGCTTGATGCCCTTATGAGTGTCAGTTTGCAGTGAGTAGACTTACCCTGGCACTTACCCAGTAGGAGCGCAGCAAATCATTCGTCCTCTTGCAACACTGTTGGGCATTTCTGCTGGGCCCCACGGGCACTAACCTCTGCTGCGACCTCTGCCCAGGTCGCCGTGGTCAGACAGGAGCATGCCTCCTGCTGCCATCCTAGGGAAACAGCACTGGCCACCTTTTGTGGACTGCTTGGAGCAGAGTCTCCAGAAAGGCTTTGCTGAACCTTGGGGTCACACATTGCTTTCTTTTCTGGGACTTCCTGGTCTCGGCAGAATCTGGAGCTCCTGGCCTGCAGTGAGTGAATGGCTGTCTGGTTGCGCTTAAAATACAGCACCCAGACCTTCGAGCCCATAAGGTAACAGTAGGGATGGAGGCTACTTGCTCTCCCCACAACAAAATTTTCCATGTTCCACATGGATGCCTAGGTAATCCGCTGAACAGTGCAAGATAGCGCATGGCCAGCCATCCCACCCCCTCAGGGGAAATCACTCCAACTTGCGTGCCCGCCACTGAACTTAGACTTCAGAATGGAAGATTCCTCCTGTTAACTCTGTTTCTGTCTCTACAGATCCTGCCTAACCTGCTGAATATTTCTAGAATTTTGTGTTTTTAGTTCAGGCTTACAGCATCTGTCGTATTTTCCTTTTGTCTGATAACATGGTATTGCTTATAGAAGGCCACAGACCAGAGGAGAGCTGCTAGGATGGTATAAAGCCTTAGGGCTATAATTCTTGGTGAAGATTTCACAAAAATCAAGGACAAGCTTCTTTTTAAATTAGCAGACATCCTAATTAAGTTGCCGGATTTATCCATGGTTTGAGGAAGAAAAAGATGAAACATCTTCCTTGACTCAGTGAAGCTGTTTTTCAGAATTAGTAGGCCATGAACATTAATCATAGTCCAACTCACAAGACCATAACAGTCAATATAGACATATTTGTTCTCTTTATCTTCTTGTTCATTATAAACATTGTCTTTCAACCATGTAAAGATCACAGATAAATAGCTATGTGAATAAAATTGTCTTCACAATAAAAATGGAGTTCATTAACTTCTGGCAAGGAGACTTTAGCAGTTTATTTAATAGCTGGGAATAGCAATAACTGCCCTGTTACATAAACCTTTGCTTCAACTAATATATACAAGTTTAATCAGGTTACAGACTGTAGTAAAGCATATTCAAATTCATAAATATATTTGTGTTGTGTATGTGTAGCCTAAAATATTCCTGAGGATAACTTTTGGCAATTAAAGAAGTTTGGATGTTGATAATTGCTACAAACTAGGGTATATTGAGTTGACATATAATGATGATCCTGAATTATTAGAATATGTCCTATTTAAGGGAGCAAATGAAATTCAGCATTTAAATAAACATTTGCTCAAACTCACAGTTAAATTTCACTTAAGCGCCACATCTAGATATTTTAATATTCTAGGTCAGATCAACCCTGAAGTAAGGCAGAATAGGCTACCACTAATGATTGTTGGTGTGTGGTCTAATTGCTCTTGACATTACACAAATTACTCAATGGTCCATAAAAGTCAATTCTGTGCTTTAGAGCATTCAATCTTAGAAGATTAGTCAAAAATAATTTTGCAGATGACTGATTGACATGCCTATGGCAAAGTAATTGTCACCAGAACACTGGTATGTGAATGGAAACATTAGTTTAATTGACTCATCCATCGACTCAACAGGAGACTATATCAGGCAATTCGACTAGAACATAAAAAAGGCCAATTGCTTAACTGCATTTCTGAGTCATATGTATTGCCCCTTCCTTAAAACTTTTCTTCAAAAAATAGAATTTTGCTTCTTTTAAACTCAGGAACTGACAACAGAATTTGGCTGTGCGATCCCCATTTACATTATTGCCATTACCATTGAGGATCTTTAAAATGTAATACAAAAGTATGTGATTCTCAGGAGTCACAAATTCAATTGCTATAAGCCAGAATTTGCTGTCAAAGACAAAGTGTGTAAATGATGGAGCCAATCTCAGGTGAACAGCAGATGTATGGCTCAATGTGAATGCCATAAGTCGCTGTCTGAGTTGCGCTGCTCTGCTATAAGCTTTGCGAAAACAGCATTTAGCTGTCTGCCTCGCTATTTACATGCATTGAATGTCATGAAGGCACTGTACTTGCAGTAGATATGAGCTAATCCACCTCACATAATTAATAATGGTAAGTGCTCTTCTAATGGTCTGATAGTTGTTAACTAAGCCAATCAACTTCTCTGGCAATAAAAAAATAACTATGAAAAGTGAGATTTTTAAAAAATTCATTTAGGGGATGTAGGCTTCGCTGGCTGGGCCAGCAATTATCGCCCATCCCTAGTTGCCCTTGAGAAGGTGGTGGTGAGCTGCTTTCATGAATCGCTGCAGTCCATGTGGTGTAGGTACATCCACAGTCCTTTTAGGAAGGGAGTTCCAAGGTTTTGATCCAGTAACAGTGAAAGAATGGCGATATATTTCCAAGTCAGGATGGTGAGTGACTTGGAGGGGAACTTCCAGGTGGTGGCGTTCTCATGTATCTGCTGCCCTTGTCCTTCTAGGTGGTAGGGGTCATGGGTTTGCAAGGTGCTGTCTAAGACGTCTTGGTGAATTCCTGCAGTGCATTTTGTAGATGGTACACACTGCTGCTGCTGTGCGTCAGTGGTAGAGGGAGTGAATGTTTGTGGATGGGGTACCAATCAAGCGGACTGCTTTGTCCTGGACGGTGTCAAGCTTCTTCAGTGTTGTGGGAGCTGCACTCATCAAGGCAAGTGGGGAGTATCCCATCACACTCCTGACTTGTGCCTTGTAGGTGGTGGACAGGCGTTGGGGAGTCAGGAGGTGAGTTACTCGTCACAGGATTCCTAGCTTCTGACTTGCTCCTTATATTATACAGTATTTATATGGCTAGTCCAGTTCAGTTTCTGGTCAGTGGTAACCCCCAGGAAGTTGATAGTGGAGGATTCAGTGATGATAATGCCATTGAACATCAAGGGGCAATGGTTGGATTCTCTCTTGTTGGAGATGGTCATTGCCTGACACTTTTGTGGCATGAATGTTACTTGCTATTTGTCAGCCCAAGCCTGGATATTTTCCAGGTCTTGCTGCATTTGGACATGGACTGCTTCAGTATCTGAGGAGTCGTGAATGGTGCTGAACATTGTGCAATCACCAGCGAACATCCCCACTTCTGACCTTATGCTGGAAGTAAGATCATTGATGAAGCAGCTGAAGATGGTTGGGCTGAGGGCACTACCCTGAAGAACTCCTCCAGTAACACCCTGGAGCTGAGAGGACTGACCTCCAACGACCACAACCAGTGGAGAGTTTTCCCCCTGATTCCCATTGACTCCAGTTTTGCTAGGGCTCCTTGATGCCACACTCAGTCAAATGCTGCCTTGATGTCAAGGGCAGTCACTCTCACCTCACACTGGGAGCTCAGCTCTTTTGTCCACCTTTGAACCAAGGCTGTAATGAGATCAGGAGCTGAGTGGCCCTGGCGGAACCCAAACTGGGCATCAGTGAGCAGGTTATTGCTAAGCAAGTGCTGCTTGATAGCACTGTTGATGATCCCTTCCATTACTTTACTGATGATCGAGAGTAGACTGATAGGGCAATAGGACTCAGTCAGCTCAGTCAGTGATGGTGCTACTGAGCCACTCTTGGTGGTGGACATTGAAGTCCCCCACCCAGAATACATTCTGTGCCTTTGTCACCCTCAGTGCTTACTCCAAGTGATGTTCAACGTGGAGGAACACTGGGAGGGCGATATGTGGTAATCAGCAGGAGGTTTCTTTGCCCATGTTTGACCTGATGCCATGAGACTTCATGGGGTCCGGAGTAGATGTTGAAGACTACCAGGGCAACTCCCTCCCAACCGTATCCCACCTCTGCTGGGTCCATCCTGCCAGTGAGACAGGACATACCCAGGGATGGTGATGGTGGTATCTGGGGCAGTATCTGTAAGGTATGATTCCGTGAGGCTGACTATGTCAGGCTGTTGCTTGACTAGTCTGTGAGACAGCTCTCCAAATTTTGGCACTAGCCCCCAGATGTTAGTAAGGAGGACTTTGCAGGGTCGACAGGGCTGTGATTGCCTAGGTCAATGCCGAGGGTCCGCCCAGTTTCATTTCTTTTTTGTGACTTTGTAGCAGTTTGATACAACTGAGTGGCTTGTTGGGCCATTTCAGAGGGCATTTAACAGTCAACCACATTGCTGTGGGTCTGGAGTCGCATGTAGGCAATGACGACAGATTTTCTTCCCTGTAGGACATTAGTGAACTAGATGGGTTTTTTCAAAAATCAATAATGGTTTTAAGGTCCAGATTCCAGATTTTTATTGAATTCAAATTCCACCATCTGCCATGGTGGGATTCAAACCCAGGTCCCCAGAGCATTACCCTGGGTCTCTGGATTATTAGTCTAGCGACAATACCACTATACCATTCCCTCCCCTGGATGCTGGAAATATGAAATAAAAACAGAAAATGCTGAAAAAACTCAGCAAGTCTGGCCTTGCATTACCAAAGCACTGTCCTGTGATACAAGTTTGTAAATAAGTTAAACTCGGAGGACTTGCTAGGAGCCAATCTCGTTTGAAATGTATTTTAGCAGTGGGAGAAGGAGTGACGTGGTGGACAGGAAAGGTCTTGTTAAAGTGGAGCTTGCATTGTTGTTGAGGGAACCAGGCGTGAGACCAGGCAGATGGAGGACTTCCCTCTTTACGTTCCTTCCTATTGCTGTCCTATGGCCCTTTGACTCATCGGCACATGCCAGGCTGCCTGCCTCACCAGATCTTTGCTGCTACTATCATCTCTGGATCATCCACCATCATTTGCCCAGGAACCCACCCCAAATGCAACATGCGTGCCACCCTGATTGGATTCCTTCCCCAAATCAGAACTCATTGCCTGGCAGCAGAAAATGTGACACGTGGCCTTCAATGACTCACTACCCCACCATGGTACATTATACCATTCACCACCTCCAACCCAAAAAGACAGAAGAAACAAAGAGAAAGAAGCAGAAAAGAAAAGAGAAGAAAAAGGCAAAACAGGAAGCAACAGGAAACAAGATAAAGAAAAGAGCCAAGGTACAGAGAAAGAAGCGGGACTGGTAAGAGGGAGAAGCAATAATACAACAATTATAGATAAGAGAGCATTTCTGCTGACTGACTGTGGCCAACATGTGTGAAAAAGCAACGGAAAAGGAAACGAATGAACCTAACATTTTGTCAAACATATTACTATTGAAAAGAGTTAGAATTTTAAAAATATGACAAGTAGCTAATCACAATAAAAGAATTAATCATATTTCTTAATGTTACAAACTAACTGTGCTTCATTGGTCTGTCAGTTCAACAATTGATTATTCAAGATTATAATAGGACCAGAATGAAGTTAGATATGTTTATTAAGTAAAGACAAAGTGCCATGTTTCTTTATATACTTTTACTCATTGGTGCAATGCACTACCTGCTTTAAGTGCTTTAATGGAAGGCACTTGGAAATCCACCCTGTGATTGTTGCTGTCATTCCTCTTTCAGTTTAGAGGGCAGCATGCCCCAGGTTGTGAATCACATTGCGCCCACTATCCATCCCACTTCTAGACCATGGCCCTTTCATCACTTCTACGCTTCAGTGATTAAATGCAAAGTAACAACTCAGTCAAGAACTAACTTTACTCAATTAATAAGAGTGAGTTCAATCTGTAGCCTAAGAGGGCATTGAAGCCCACTTTCAGGATAGCATAGCGTTACATAGAGTAATGTCAGACCATACAGATCACAATAACTGTTTTTAGAAATTACATCGCTTTTTAAAATTTCATTTCATAAGGTCAAGCAGTAGTATAAAAATGACTGTAGAAAATATACGCCATTAAAAAAAAGTTAAGTTAATGGTCAGAATTGCCCTCCGAAGGGGCAAATTGAATCTAACTTTTTTCATTTCCCCACCTCCATATTAAACTTATAGATTTTTGATAGCAATCTCCCTTTGAATTATCTTTTTCTGAGTAGGAGATATGTGAAATACAGAACTGACTTGATTTCTAAGTACAATCAGTTGTTGCAAACATTGGTAGTATAGTATTAAAGCTCTTAAGATTATAAAAGGGATTGGCAAATTTGAGATATGCAAATTTGTACTTTAGGGAAAATATTCAAATGCTAAGGGACTTTTGTCAAAAATGAGCAAATTGGAGTAAGGAAAGACATTCAGGTAAAAGCTTTTTACACAGAGGGTAACAAATATGTAGAATAAGTTACCATAACGTTACTAAAATGGTTCAAGAGGCAATTCGATCTGTTTCTACAGAGAGAAGGAATTGAGGGATATGAAGAAAAGACAGGTAAGTAGGGTTGAAGGATGGACATAGTTTGTGTAATGGCATACCGTGGATGTCAGAATATAAATCAACCTTTGAAGCATCAAAAAAATCCCTCCACTTACATGCCAAGCATAAATGTGAACTGCTAGTCTGGGTGTGGGTGGTCGCCATTTTGAAATGCCATCAGTAACCGATGCAAAGAGTGAGCATGCCTTAAGCTCTCACGCATTTTCACAACTCAGCCCATATCGCCTACTTGATCCCTTGCGCCCAGTTACAAGGTACCGGTAAGTAAAACATACATTTGCAGGGTGAAACATTGAGGCTGATTACTAATGTGAGTTGACTTACACACTGAGTATATGAAAAACATGACATTTGGGGCTTGATTACACAAGGTCAACTTATAGGCCACGATTTACGGTAATGGTCTTTTAGTATTTCCAAAAGTATGCCTAGGTTCTTAGGTTAGAATCACAACAATTAGGTCAATTGTTCTTAGGTTAGAATCACAACAATTAGGTCAATTGTTCTTGTTTATTTTTAAGTGCATTTCATTTAGTAACTCATAACATTTTAAAAGCCTTTTTTTCCTTAATTATCATAAGTTTTGCAAATGGAATCATGCTGATTTAAATGTTTTACAAGGTAAATTGAACGATCCTGGATCCTCTTATGCAAGTTGGAAAAAGGACAACGGCACTAGAGATACAATTCTCCAAACCATGCTCCCTTCATGTGCAGCTGCCCAATGGGTGCTCTGTCCCTGTGAATTTATCTATATATCTTTTCAATGTTTCAGTGCTGTTTGATCCAAGTGTTGTAGAATCGTGGGGTTGAAATCATAACACTCCTGCTGCAAATTTCTTTACATTTAGAAAAACTGGAACAGGACAAAATGAACAGCATTTGTTTGTTATAACTTGTGAATTTACATGTATTGGCAGGTCAAAGGTCAGTAATTGTTTACTGCACACAGATCCTCAAAGCCTCAATTCAGTGATGTTGTCTTCCAAGTTGCCAGGAATGATCTACACAGCAGATGAGCAATGTCAGATTCTGTTTGGTCCTACAGCTTCATTCTGCAAGGAGATGCAGGTAATTTTTGTCTTGTTAGACAAGTATAAAGTCCTGTCATACGTCCATTATGCTGGCTTCTATCCATTGTTTTCTGCAGAGCATAGAACCAGCATCGCTTGAGTCCCTGAGTTAGATTAAGTTATATAATGTCTTAAATTGTTATACTTAATTTGATATATTGTTATACTTAATATTATTGGAGGATATAAAAAGTGGGCAGATAGACAACAGTTGTAGTTCAGTGTGGAAAAATGTGAAGTCCATTTTGGGAAAGAGAACAATGAAAGAAAATGTGCCCTAAATGTTAAGATTCTTAACAAAATGGGGAAAGAGAAAGAGTGGGAGGTGTAGGACATGGATAGATTTTTATTTTGGGTGGAAATTGGATGTCTGGGGCCCAAAATGCCTGCACCTCCACCCAACCTCCTGAAATGTGAGGCCACATTATTATTTCACAATGCTAAGCTCCATCCACGTCTAGTGGAAATGGCGTAGAGGCCAGTTGATGCGAGTGGAAAATCAGGAGGAGGGGTCAGGCTCTCGCCAGGTCCCAACTGAATGGTATTTGGCAAGATCAGCGAGGAAAAGGACAATTGGGAGCAATGACTGTCAGAAAGGGGAGACTCAAGGTATCCTTTGGGGTCACAAGATTTCCACACAAAGATAATTTTTTTCCACCCTGCCTTGGTCTCTTCTGGGCACTCTGAGGTTTGCTGCCACGGTTGCAGAGTACAAGCTTAATGTTAGTGCAAAGTGGTGTTGGCTTTGCACCAACAATAAACTGTAATTCAAGTAATACCTGAAATAAGTCTGAAGAAGAAACTGGATTCTTCAAGTAGAAAGAGCTTCTATTTATAAGGTATCCCATAATAATTCACAGCTAATATACTTTTGAAGAATAGTCACTGATGTAATGTAAGGAAACATAACAGCTAAATTATGAACAGCAAAGTCCCACAAACAGCAATGAAACAAATGTGTTGATTTAGTTATATTGATTCAGGAATAAGTGTTTTCCAGGACATTGGGGAAATCCCCTACTCTTCTTCAACTGAACCGAATAATTGTAATGATTGTATATTAATTGTATTTAATTGTATGCAGGTAGTGGGCATTAAGTGGGATTCACTTGTGCTCCTATAAATAGGAACGGACTGAAATTGATTATTGAGTTAGGCGGTATGTTTGCAATATGTGTCTCTGTAATGCTTATAAAAGTGTGTAAAGATTAGCTCTAGTCCACTCCTTCACTGCCTGGCTTTATAGAATGTAAAACTGGTGCAGTGCTTGAACTCATGGCTTTCTGCCACAGAGGCAACAGTACTACATATACTACAGGCAATATGCTAGGAGTTGCTTTACATTTCATTATTAATGGGCACACACATAGTGGAAAATATAAAATCACTTGTTAGCTGCATTGTTGTGTTCGGAGATCTGTCTGTGGCTCAGTTGGAGCACTCCTACCTCGGAGTCAGGTGCCTCCTGGTTCAAGTCCCACTGCAGGATTTGTTGGCTACAGGAGAACACAGCCACTGGTGCATGCAAGCCAATTTCTCTTGGTACTGGTCCCTAGCCTGGATAAATGGGGAGGGTTAGGAAGGGCTTCAGGCTGATCAAAAAATGATAGTAGATATGAATGTTGCTGAAGAGCCAACATGTGGTGACCCCAGGTAACGTGAGAAAAACTAAAGCGAACAGCATTGAATGGTTAAAATTTATTTGTAAGGAATCCAGCTGTGAAGTTAAAAGGACATTTTACATAAAAAGACACAAATGTTTATGTAACTTGCAGAATTTCAATATACTAGGCTGAGGGATTTATTGGAAACATTTTGTTGTGTGCGTATTTAAGCAAAATGAGCAGCATAGGCCTTATAATATATTAGAACAGTTATCAGTTACTTGTTAGGAAACAGAGACAGTTTAAGCAAGTTATATTTGTATTTGTGGGTGTTAGGAATGAGTTTTCATTTTAAAGTTTAAGTTTGATTTGTATTTCTGTATCTGTGTGTTAAGAAAAGGTCAAGTTGAGTTTTAGTTTCACTTTAAAAGGTGAAACCTGAGATTTGGCTTCATTTTTGAGGGGGACAGCAGGTCTAAAGCTATTTGTATACCTGCATTTCTAATGAGTTTTACAATTCCTGAAGAGAAGCTAAAGCAAACACAAGAGTAGAAAAAACTGTGCTGTTGCCTAGCAACAGGGGTCTAGATAGGCAAGACACACACACACTAAAGAGAAAACAATTTGAGTTCAGTTGTTGACAATAGCTGCCAGAGAGAGACTGGAGCAAAGGGACAGATAGCAGGTTCCAAACTAAAAAAGAGTCCCTAAAACCCAGGGGAGTGGAAAAGGAAAAAGTCCTAAGAAGACTTTCTAGTCAAAGGAAGACAGGAGCCTGGAAAAGATCCTGTTTAGTGAAGTTAAGAGTGAGAAGCAGAGGAAGACTCCAAGCTTAAAGGAAGAAAAGCTGCAGGAAGCAGATTTAAAGCAATATAAAGGCTTGTGAGTAGTCAGAAGATCCGAAGAGACAGTTGAAGATCTGTAACTCTTTGCTATGGGCATGTGAAGCAGTGGTGTACTGTTGACAGCTGAGTCAGTGAGAGTGCATGGAAGAAAGCTTGAATGTACGTGGTGACCCAGGGGAGAGGAATATCAGAAGGAGAGTTAGAAACCCTGGACCCTTGAGGAAGGCATTTAAGAGAAAGTGTCTGTTTGGGATAAGATTTCAAAATGAGTTCTTGGAGAGTAGAGATTGGAAACCCTCGTGTGAAAGATGGAGTGCAGTGAGACTGGCTGGCCCACGGTGTTCAAGCGTCTGGGGGTAGTTGAGGAGAGAGCCATAGCATCTGTCACTTGGTTTCAGAGTGTGGTGTGTCTGACCACAGTTCGCCTATTGGGTTACATGGACTGTGTACTTCCTATGAACATTAGAGTATAAGATAGCTTTTGTAACTTGTGTTATCCTTTCAAATCTCTATATATCTGTAAAGGTATAGTTGTGGGCGAAGGAGTAATGTAATATAGTTATCTTTTCTTATTTAATAAATGTTTTATTCTTTTGTTAAAAGTTCATCAGCTGACTCCTGTGACTCTGTTCAGTGGCCACTCTCCACGTATCTAAACAAAAAATAAAAGTTAGGATCTGTCAAGCTGGGTTCCACCCTGGGATGAGATTTGCCCAGTAATAACATCAGCTGGGATTGTAACATACTTAAACATTAACAAGGGTATGCTTCAGATAATTTTTTTTAATTTAAAAAGTATGCGATTATAAGAATTTTATTCTTAGCTTGATATTAATAATGGATAAATGCTAGAGTCTGTTTGAAATTTAGAATTGTCTTAGTCTGATTGAGAGAAGTAAACCTGAACAGCTGTGGGTTAATGAAAGGGAAGCCACACTTAACAAATTTACGAGAATCTTGTGAGGTGGTTACTAAATGAACAGATGAAGCAAGTGTAACTGATAGTTACTTTGACTTTCAGAGGCAGTTAACATGAGCCAGACAAAAGGATTATAAGAAAGCTTTAGCCTCCTGAGATCAAAGGTGAAATTTCAAATTGGATGAAGAATTGTCTTGACAGTAGAACGCAATGGATAATCATGAATAGAAAAACTTTAAACTGAGCAGCAGCGGCTGGTGTTATGACCATAACAAAGGCTTTGCTGGCAGAATAGTTTGTTTCATTTAACACCTCAAAGTGTGGAGTAGCAGTAAATATTGAGGAGGAAAATAGTGTTAAGAGAAATTCAAAAGATCTTGTGCCTGAGCAACATCCTGGTGGTTACCATTGACCAGAAACTGAACTGGACCAGCCATATTAATACTGTGGCTACAAGAGCAGGTCAAAGGCTAGGAATCCTGCAGTGAGTAACTCACCTCCTGACTCCCCAAAGCCTGTCCACCATCTACAAGGCACAAGTCACAAGTGTGATAGAATTCTCTCCACTTGCCTGGATGAGTGCAGCTCCCACAACATTCAAGAAGCTTGACACCATCCAGAACAAAGCAGCTCACTTGATTGGCACCTCATCCATAAACATTCACTCCCGCCATCACTGATGAACGGTGGCAGCAGTGTGTACCATCTACAAGATGCACTGCGGGAACTTACCAAGCCTCCTTAGGCAGCACCTTACAAACCCATGGCTACTACCATCTAAAAGGACAAGGGCAGCAGATAGATGGGAACACCACCATCTGGAAGTTCTCCTCCATGCCACTCGCCATCCTGACTTGGAAATATATCGCCGTTCCTTCACTGTCGTTGGGTCAAAATCCTGGAATTCCTTCTCTATTAGCACTGTGGGTGTACCTACACCACATGGACTGCAACGGTTCAAGAAGGCAGCTAACCACCACCTCCTTGAGGGCAATTAGGGATGGACAATAAATGTTGGCCTAGCCAGTGATGTTCACATCCCATAAACGAATATTAAAGAAGTTGTGTGGTAACAATAGCAAGTAAAACATTGCAGCAAGAGAACAACTTGAATGTAATATTTGACTAATCATTGAAACTGGCTCAACAAACCAAAGGGTAAAGAAAACATGGGGCCGGATTTTCATGGAGTATAGCAGACTCAGTGGAGACCCTTAAAAATGGCAGATGGGACCAGATTCTGGGATTCCTGCCCCATTCCAGATGCTCCCAATTTTCACTGGTGTGAGGAATGAGCTCAAATCCAGCATTTTCTAACTTGGACGGCTCCATTGTATAGGGGTATCTCCTGGCCCCCTACAATTTTTGTGGAGTCAGCTTCTCAAGGACACATGGTTCACAGATAACTTCAAAAGGTCTTGCACAATAGCCCCCATGCCAACTCATGGCCCCTACCCAGTCCCCAATGGCCCCTCATACCCACCATGCAACTCATAGCACTTCTGTGGCCATTCACACAGTATTTACTTTATAAAACCAATGAGCCCTATAGTGACAACAGCATGTGTGAAAATGCTTTAAAAACCAGCCATATATAACTTTTTTTTAAAAAAACTGCTTTACCACAACCCTATAAAGGTGTCAATCAAC
Organism: Cetorhinus maximus; assembly: GCF_964194155.1. Classification (NCBI taxonomy): domain Eukaryota; kingdom Metazoa; phylum Chordata; class Chondrichthyes; order Lamniformes; family Cetorhinidae; genus Cetorhinus; species Cetorhinus maximus. The sequence continues at coordinate 118,851,032 of NC_135880.1, read as the reverse complement.
CATAAATGTAAAGTATCAATAGCAGAAACTATAAGCACTTGAAACCTCCTCATCTTGTGTAAGTAAACATTAACCCAGTGACAAAATAGATCACAGAGGAAAAAAAAAGGTTATAAACCTATCAATCAAACAGTGTTTTCCCTTCTATGCACCTCTTTCAACAAACTAATGGAAACTTGGGCTCTCAGCCAAGCCTCATTATGCTTGGCTGAACATTTCCCGACTCATGTTACCTGCCACTAAGATGAAAATCCAGCCCATGGCCTATGAAGGGACACTTCAAAATTTGCTGATGATACATAACTTGGAGGAGTAACAAACAGTGAGGATGATACAATTTGACTGCAACAAGACATAGGCTAGCAAAATGGGCAGCCAAGTGGTAGATGGAATTTACTGCAGAAAAGTGTGAGGTGATGCATTTTGACAGGAGGAGTAGGGTGAGGCAATATAGACTTTAATGGTACAGTTTTTAAAAGTGTACAGGGACAGGGGTGCTTGTGGGTGAATATGCCTGGATCTTTGAAGGTGGCAGGACATATTGAGAGAATAATTATCAAAGCATATGGATCTTGAGCTTCATAGAGGCCTTGAGCTAAAAAGCAGGGAAGTTATGTTGAGCCTTTATAAAGCTCTGGTTAAGCCTTAATTAGTGTATTGGGTCTAGTTTTTATCACCACATTTTAGGAGGGCGCTTGAGATGGCGCAGAAGAGATTGACCAGAATAGTCCCAGGGAGGTGAGATTTTAGCTACAAGGTTAGGTTTGAGAAGCTGGTGTTGTTCTCCTTGGAACATGGGAGATTGAGGGAAGATTTGATAGATTTGGATGAGATAGGCAAGGGAAAACTATGAGATAAAAACAAAACTATTCCTATTAGCTGATGGAACAAAGACTAGGGGACACAGATTTAAGGTTTTGGACAAGAGATACAGGGTGAGGGATGTGAGGAAGAACTTTCTTACTCAGCAAGTGGTAATGACCTGGAACTTGCTGCCAATGAGGGTGGTGGAAGCTGAGACATTGAATGATTTCAAAAGGAAATCGGATGGGCGCTTGAGGGAAATAAACTTACAGGGCTATGGGGATGCAGCTGGGGAACAGGACTGATTGGATTGCTGTAACTCTTTCGAGTTATCAACAGATCGCATGTAACTCTTTCGAGTACATTCACAGTTCTTGGTTTCCGGGAGTGGGACATGAACCCACAACCTTCTGATTCAAAGGCGAGGGTGCTATGGGCTGAATAACCACCTGTGCCAAATTTACATTCATTAGAATGAAGAATGTGTGGAGATGAAGTTCAAGTGCTTGCACATTCTGAAAGGAATTGATGAAACAAATTGTTGCAAACTGTAATGAGTAAAGATTCAGTTCAATTGAAAAGAAACTAGAGGTTGTTGAATAATGAAGTAACAAATAGCTGAAGACTTCAAGATATATTTGGATACAAGGATAGCCAGCTGGGCTAGATTTTTGTGTTTCCCTGATCCCTAGCCACATTATGAAATTAAAAGAAAACTAATGTTTAAAAATGGAGAGAACATCTTTAAGGATATTGATGTATCAAATGGTATGAGTGTGACTCCCCAGATCACCAAGGAATTAGTACTCTCCAGGGTGGACATCCACCACCCAGACATAGGGCAGCCTTTTCTGGTTGGCGAGCGACATTTAGATTTTCAGTTCGGCGGGCGCTCAGCCAAGTCAGCTGCACACCCGCCGAACTGTCAGCGGCCACTTAAGGACTTTAAAAAAGTAATTAACCTAATTAATGGAGCTGCCCATCCAACCTTATGGTTGGCGGGCAGGCAAAGAGCCCAGGCGACCGTCAGAAAAATTAGAAACCTCATCCACGGGCGGGATGAGGTTTCATGAGGGATTTAAAATGTGTGTAAAATTTTTCAATAAAAGTAATTGACATGTCCCTGCTCATGTGACAGTGTCACATGGGGAGACATGTCGGGAATATTTTTTTCTGCCTTTAATAACATTTTCACACTTAAGCCGATCTCCCTGAAGCTGCACTTTGCCTCAGGGGGATCTGTGCATTTGTGCACTCCCGGCTCAGGAAATCCCCCCCGTGTCAGGAGCGCTCAGTGCTTCCGAGTGGACGTCACACTGGGCGGGCCTTAGGCAGTTGAAAAGCCCAGTATGGGTGTTTCACCAGTGCCCCCTGCCCCATGTGGTCATAAAATACAGGGCACAACTACTGTTGTGTGGAGGTGGGTAATAATTACTGCCCAGTCCCAAGTCATGTCCACTTGGCTCAATCGGTATGGGAGCCAATCATAATGTTTTTTTTAATGCCCCCTTTCCTTCGGAGGACACTATACCTCAACAGGCTCCTACTTCTCTTCAGTTCTGAAGAAGAGTCATACGGACTCGAAACGATAACTCTGTCTTTCTCTCCACAGATGCTGTCAGACCTGCTGAGTTTTTCCAGCAATTTTTGTTTTTATCTCCCACTTTCCAGCATTTGGTCCATAGTTTTGCAGATTGCAGTTCTTGAGGGGCATATCCAGACACTCTTTAAATGAGTTGAGGGTTTCTGCCTCTACTACCCTTTCAGGTAGAGATCCAGATCCCCACAACCCTCTAGGTGAAAAACATTTTCCTCGTCTCCCCTCTAATCATTCTATCGATCACTTTAAATCTACACCTCCTAGTCACTGACACTTCTGCTACAATAAATAGGCCCTTCCCATCCACTCTATCCAGGCCCTTCAAAATTTTGTACATATCAATTAAATCTCCCCTCAGCCTCCTCTGTTCGAAGGAGAACAACCCCAGCCTACTCAATCTTTCCTCATAGCTGCAATTTTCCAATCCAGGCAACATCCTCGTAAATCTTCTGTGCACCCTCTCTAATGCAATTACATCCTTTTGGTAATGAGGTGACCAGAACTGCACACACTACTCAAGTTGTGGCCTAACTAATGTTTTATATAGCTCCAGCATAATCTCCCTGCTCTTACATTCTATGTCTTGGCTAATAAATGAAAGGATTCCATATGCCGCCTTAACCACCTTATCAACCTGTCCTTCTACCTTTAGGGGTCTGTGGACATTCACTCCAAGGTTCATTATTTCCTCTACACCTTTCAGTATCCTCCCATTTGTTGTGTAATCCTTTGCCTTGTTTGACCTTCCCAAATGCATCACCTCACACTTTTCTGGGTTGAACTCCACTTGCTGCTTTTCTGCCCACCTGACCAATCCATTGATACCTTCCTTCAGTTTATAGCAATCATTCTTGTGATCAACCGCACGGGCAATTTTTGTGTCACCTGCAAACTTCTTGATCATTTTCCCCTACATTTGCATTCAAATCATTAATATATACCACAAAAAGCAGGGGACCTAGTACTAAGCCCTTGCAAACCCCACTGGAAACAGCCTTCCAGTCACAAAAACATCCATCAACAACTTTCCTTTGTTTTCTGCCACTTGAGCTAATTTTGTATCCAGCTTACTACATTCCATTGGATTCCATTAGCATTTCTTTTTCACCAGTGACTGACCAGTGATGACTGGTTAACTGCCAAGCTTTGTTTAAATTCAAACCAGACAGGTGGACTCTGGTCAAGGCATTGACCTGGGGAATGAACCGGCATGTGTAAGTGTGCCACACTGCGAGCCCAACTGATAATCTTTAATTGATTGTCAGTGTAATTTTTCACACACTCAGAATTGTTTAGCAAATGTTGTCCAATCATGGAATTACCTCCAATGTTGGACACAGTGTTTTGCGTTTTGCAAGCACAGGCTGGTTGGGTACAGTTGATAACTCGCCTGTTGTGAACAGCCGAAGGGAAATGCTGTTTCATACGATCCGCCAGTCCTGGATGGCATACATACCTAGCATTGCACCGGCACTGAAATTCATAAGCCATATTATTCATTTATGTGATAGGCTGAACATCTTTTTGGCTTGACGACAGAATCTGGTTAGTGGCGAACACCACTCTTGTTGCTACTGATAGCAGCGTGAAATGGCTAGCTTCACCTGGTGTTGGAAGCTACATATACTAATACACAGGGCCCTGTTCTTTGCAGACAGGAAGAACATGCACACACATTGCGCCTGTTTCAACTAAACAAAATAGGCAACAGCCATTTTCTGGTTCATTCCCTAGGGCAATGCCATGACCAATTGGAGTCAATCTGTCTGGTTTGAATTTAAACAAAGCTTGGCAGTTAACTTTTAGTCATAAGTTAACTGGTGAATTATCTGTGGTAACACTTCTACCAAACAGAGTCCACTTGCCAACCAATCAACATTCTCATCTCATGAAGTATAAATTGTTGTTCTGTTTACAATTGGTATTCTTGTGAATTGTCCTGATGAGTGCTAGATGAAAAGTTTTGATTATATGTCTTTTTTCAGGAATAAACACATTTAAAAAAAATATAGAACATCCACAAGTCACTCCTTCCCATACCATGTCAGTGAGAGAAATGGGGAAACAGAGACTGTGGTTCAAGATGGCAGCTCACCACCATCTTCTCAAGGGCAATTAGGGATGGGCAACATATGCTGGCCTAGCCAACAATGCCCACATCCCGTAAACAAATAAAAAGAACATAAATTTATTTTGCATGCAACTTTCAAAGTAGCATTTCACTCACAAAGGGGGTCATTTTGACTTTGTGCAACAATGTAAAATTGCCAATAACAAATCAGCAGTATGTTTTGAAGTCCCTAGAAATGAAAAATCTTGAGTGTTAAAACAGGTTGTATCACCCATTTTACACTATCACACAAAATCAAAAAAACCCCCCATCTTTAATAATATTAGATTTTCTATGTGCTACTATGACATACTTCTTTTGGGGTGGGTAGCATGAGAAGCTGATTAGTCCAGTCTAGCCTAATTTGCTTTCTAATCAATTTCCTTTCCTCCTCTCCTGAATGTGATGGCCCCTTGCTGGAAGTGCTGTGCCTAATCAGTAGCTAGCCCAAATTGTGATGATTTATTTGTGGACTTTGACAGTGAGTATTCACAATCTATTCAACAATAGGCAATCACATTTGCATTTCTTTACTCACCTAACATCCGATTATGCACTTCCAGCAGAGGTTGCTGGATAATAGCGAAACACACTGGTTATTTTTTCCACCCCATAATTCAGGGACACTAAAGTCAACTGTAGTGACCTTATTACCAAACTGGCTGACGGTAACTAATTCAACACAGACCACAGATCTCCCTGGGTTCAGCTATTGGCTGGATAAATGTGATAAAATATTGGGAGATTTGAATGAGTATCTGAACTCTACATTCAAGAAGCACTTCAGAGTTCATCAACTAAGAAAAGCACCACTCTCTGAGGAGGCATCTTCTTAGACAAAGTCTTTGATGTGAAGAATATGAGGGTTTTTATAAGTTGTCTTGTAGAATTCTCATTAAAATCATCTGAGCATCATTGCAAATATTCAGTTTCCCCTTACAGAGAGAAAGAAATCTTAACAAGTCAGAAATAGCTGTTTGTGTTTAGCAGGTGCCCGACTGAAATTTGACTTTTTAATTTGCACCTATTCAAATTGTGTTTTCTGTCTGGGACAGAGTTGAAATCTTTGTGCAAATTTTATGCAAAACCATAAAAGACCTTCCCCAATATTTGATGCTTTTAAAACTTCTTTTACCAATCTAGATAATTGAATAAGAACCAGTTCTCAGATTCCAACATTTGGAGGTAAATTAGCTCTTCTATTTCAAAAGTAGATTGTCTTCACCAGATTACAAGACTATTATATTCGGTCTACTACACCAGGTCATACATTTTCAGAATTCAAGTAGCTAGAAAAATCTTGCTAATCTCTTTTGATTTTAACCGAACTATTAAGTACTTGGCTTCAATGATATTGTTCAATTGTGTGTATTAACTGTTGAAATCGTATTACACAAATTCCTGGAACTGCAGATTGAAGTAATCATTTCACTGGTATATAAAGTTTAAGATGCTGAGCTAATTTTACAAATGCAGTGGATTCTTTCATATGACTGAAGTGAATCCAAGCTTTAATAAACTTAAACTCAAGAAGTCTGAGAGGAATTGACTGATACTTCCTAATTCACTTCATCATATGGAGGCTTTTGTTTCTGATTGCTCAACTGTGACTTAAATGTACTAAAAACCTTTATGGCTTGGTTGCCAGGTCTGGGCCAAAAACATAAAAAATTACAAACTTTGAGGTTTATCCCAATTATACTATGCATTAAGTTATACTTTTAGTTTCTCTCTATTTCTAACATTCTACTTTTTAGCAGCAAAGGTTATGGATATGAATATCCACTCTATTCACACTGCAATACCCACAGTAACATAAGCCAGATATGCAGGAAGGGCCACATACAAGATCAAGACTAGGATTTGATAAAGTGCCACATCAAATGTTATAGCGGGAAAAAAAAGTTCATGGTTTAGGGGGTAACATATTAGCGTAGAGAGAAGATTGGCTGACTGGCAGAAAACAGAGTATGCATAAATGGGTGTTTTTCTAATCGGCAGGGTGTGATGAGTGAAGTCCCGCAGGGATCTGTGCTGGGACCTCAACTTTTTACAATTTATATCTATGATTTAGATTAGGGGAGAGAAGGCATGGTAGCTAATTTTACAGATGACACAAAAATAGGTAGGAAAGCATGTTGTGAAAAGGACATAAGGAGGTTGCAGACAGATATAGATAGGTTGAGTGAGTGGGCAAAAACCTGGCAGATGGAGTATAATGTGGGAAAACATGAAGTTGTTCACTTTGGCAAGAAAAATTTTTAAAAAAACAAAGTATTACTTAAACAGCGAATGACTGCAGAATTCTGGGATGCAGAGGGATGCACGTTCTAGTGCATAAGTCACAAAAAGTTACTATGCTGGCACAGCAAGTAATTAGGAAGGCTAATGGAATGCTATCCTTTATTATGAGAGGAATTGAACATAAAAATAAGGATGTTATGCTTCAGTTGTACAGGTCATTGGTGAGACCACATCTCAAATACTGTGTGCAGTTTTGGTCTCCTTATTTAAGGAAGGATGTAAGTGCATTGGAGGTGGTTCAGAGGAAGTCTACCAGATTGATACCTGGAATGAGTGGGTTGCCTTATGAGGAAAGGCTGGACAGACTGGGCTTGTTTCCACTGGAGTTTAGAAGAGTGAGGGGTGCCTTGACTGAAGTATATAAGATCCTGAACGGTCTTGACAAGGTGGACATAGAAAGGATGTTTCCTCTTGTGGGTGAGTCCACAACTAGGGGGCACTGTTTTAAAATTAGGGGGTGCCCTTTTAGGACAGAGATGAGGCATTTTTTTTCTCTGAGGGTCGTGCTACTTTGAAACTCTGCCTCAGAAGGCATTGGAGATGGGTTCATTGAATATTTTTAAGGCGGAGGTAGATAGATTCTTATTAGACAAGGGGATCAAAGGTTATCGGGGATAGATAGGAATGTGGAATTCACTAACAGATCAGCCATGATCTTAGTGAATGGCGGAGCAGGCTCAAGGGGCCCAATGGCCTACTTGTGCTCCTATTTTGTATGTTCGTACGTATTTGACAGGTCTAGTGTCAAAGTCCGCATGGTGATCTGTTAGGACAGATCCTCCACCTGCTTCAAGCATGGGCACCTGTATAGGAATGGATGAGATCGGGGGAGGAACTCCTTATGTTGGAACCTTGGCCAAAAAAGGGGCCCATCATAGTGTTGACAAAAGACCAATAATTTATATTTATATAGCCTTTAACGTAATGAAACATCTGAAGGCACTTCACAAGAACATTATAAAACAAAATATGACATAAAGTCACACAAGGTGATATTAGGTCAGATAACCAAAAGCTTGGTCAGGGAGGGAGGTTTTAAGAAGTGTCTTTGAGGGGAAAAGCTTGGTAAAGAGGCAGAGAGGTGTAGGAAGGAAATTCCAGAGTTTGGGGACTAGGCAACTGAAAGCACGGCCACCAATGATGGAGCAATTATAATTGGGAATGCACAAGAGGCCAGAATAAGAGGAATGCAGATATCTCTGACGATTGTGAAGCTGGAGGAGATTACAGAGTTAGGGAGGGGCAAGTTCACAGAGGAATTTGAAAACAAGGATGAGAATTTTAAAGTGAAGACGTTGCTTGACCAGGAGCCAATGTAAGTCAGCAAGCACAGGGGTGATAGGAGAATGGGTACTGGATGTTGGATAAGTAGTCAGGTGGTGCTGCGAGTTAAGACACGGGAGGCTGAATTTAGGATGACCTCAAATTTATGGAGGATAGAATGTGGTATACAAGCCAAGGAATAGACGAGTCTAAAGGTAATTAAGGTATAAATGAGGGTTTTAGCAGCAGACAAGCTGAGATGACCAAAGTCAAGCAATACGATGGAGGTAAAAATAGATTATCTTGAGATCGGAAGCTCATCTTGTGATCAAATGTGACACCAAGGTAGCAAACAAACTGGCTTCATCTCAGACAGTCGCCAGAGAGAGGGATGGAGTGGTAGCTATGGAATGGAGTCTGGAGTGGGGACTGAAAACAATGGCTCCAGTCTTCCCAAAATTTAATTGGAGGAAATTTCTGCTCATCCAGTACCGGATGTTGGATAAGCAGTCAGATAACTTAGCAACAGTGGAGGAGTCAAGAGAGGTGGTGGTGAGGTAGATTTTGGTGTCATTAGTGTACGCGTGAAAACTAACTACGTGCTTTCGGATGATGTCGCCTAGAGGCAGCACGTAATGAGAAATAGGAAGGGGCCGAAGATAGATCCTGGGGAACACCAGAGGTAAAGGTGCAGGAGCAGGAAGAGAAGTCATTGCAAGTGATTCTCTGGCCATAATTAGATAGATAAGAATGGAAGCCGGTGAGAGCAGTCCTACCAGCTGGGCGACAGTGGAAAGGTATTGGAAGGGGATGGTGTGGTCAACCATGTCAAAGGCTGCATGCAAGTCGAGAAGGAAGAAGAAGGAAAGTTAACCTTTGTCACAGTCATGTAGGATGTCCTTTGTGATTTTGATACAAGCCATTTCAATACTGTAGCAGAGGTGGAAACCTGATTTGAGGCCTTCAAAATTGAATGCCAGGAAAAATGGGAATGAACTTGCAAGGTGACAACATGTTTAAGGACTTTGGAGAGGGAAGAAAGGTTGGAGATGGGGTGGTAGTTTTCTAGAACGGTGGGGTCAATTTGAGGGGGGTGATAACCCAGAAAATTTAAAGGTGAGAGGAACAACACCCGAAGAGTGAGAATCATTTACAATACCTACTAACATGGGGCCCAGGAGGGGAAGTTGGGTGATCAGCAGTTTAATAGGAATAAGAATGAAGGAAAAGGAGGTGGGTCTCATGAGCAAGATGAACTCTGAGGGGGTGTGAGGGGAGATAGAAGAGAAACTAGAGAAAAATGCAAATTCAGGGCTAGGGGAGGGGGGAGCATTAAAGCAAGTTTGGGCAGAAATGCGGCAGAGGAAGTTGATCAGACCATCTCAATCTGAATGACAGGGAAGTCCATGATCACCTCGCACTTATTGTTAGAGGTGAGGGTGGAGAAGAAAGGGGAGGAAGAATTTAAAAAGTGGTTTGTAGAAGAGATATGGGTACACCTGGCGGTTATCAGCTGACCTAGTGATGATTCTGTGATCATCGTTGAGCTCTGGGCTGGTATCAAGGCTTGAATCCTCAAGTGGGAGGCAACAGAATTTTTTAATTTTGTAAGTGGTATCCTTTAAGGTGGGACCCCAACACATTACACCACTGCAGCAATCTTTGCCACAATTTGTGACCTTGTAACGTTTTGGTACTTTATACATAAAGGTGCTTTATAAATGCAAATTGTTGTTGTATACACTGCAGGTACCCTAAATGTACCCCTAGCGGCATTGGTGCTCACTGTGTGTATGTAAATTAGCTGACTCCCCCACCCCTAAGTTGATCCCACATAACCCAGCAAGGTCAGCAACAGAGATCATTGGCAGGCTCAATCTTTTCAGCCCCTAAGAAAGACTTGCATTTATCTAGCACCTTTTGCAAACTCCATAAAGCGCTTTACAGCCGATGGGGTACTTTCAAATATAGTCACTATTGTAATGTAGCAGCCAGTTTGAATATATCAAGTCTTGCAAACAGCAATGAGCTGACCAGTTAATCTGTTTTAGTAATGCTAGTTGAAGAATAAATGTTGACCAGGACACTAGGGAACATTTTTCAATGAATGATTTTTGACACAACCAACAAAAGTTAGAGGTGTAACCAGGTTAAAGTCCGTATAGAGACAAAGAAAGGAAAGGAGTGAGCGTGAGGGGGTTAGGGAACAAAAGGGTCAGCCTTTGATAAGGTGGAAGCAGGAGTGATTATTGATGGAAGTGATGACTGTGCGAGGCAAAATGGGATGGTAATGGGACAAGAAAAGAATACAAAAGATGGATATAGAGGAGCTGTAAATGGCAACAGTAGAACCATTGCCAGCATCCTGCCTAAAAGCAAAGGGGAAATGCTTAGGATTCTGGAAGAATGTGAAGTGCCTAATCAAAAGATGAGGGGGATGACATTCAGATCCATAGTGACACCAAAGACTGTGCTGCAAGAGCTGAATGTTCCCCAGGGTGCACACTGTGCCATCAGGAGCTGCTGGCATGGCCTGCGCAGCATACCATGTTGAGAAGGGCACTCATGCGGGTGCCTGCTGCATGTAGCAGAAGCAGCTGAAACATTGCTATCATGACATCACTCAGCCCTACCAGCTGATTTGATAGTCATTTTCCAAACTTGGACCATGGGGGGGCCGTTGAACAAATTCGCTTGTCACTCACCAAAGATGAAGCATTCAGCTGCAAGAGGGAATTAACAGCAGTGTTATTTAAAGGGGCAGGTTGAGGTCAGATCATTTTGAATAACTTCTGCTATTCCAAGTGTTTTGAAGCACTCTGGAGTGTTTTTGGAAGTTTTTTGGTGAGTTCCTGAATTTGGTAGAGAATGTTGCCACATCTTCAAAAGGAGGACTTGGTGATCACTCTACACACAGGCTGCAACAGGTAATGGGGGCTGTAATTTCAGTGCCTCTGGGCCTGTAGCACGACAGGGAGATGGAACAGAAACTGCTGAGCTCTTGGCTGCAAGTGTAAAATCAAGTGGGATGCTTCACCAGTGCTGTGCTGTTGCTCTGTCCTCCTCCTGCTGTGGCTGGGCACATTGGCAGGCCTTGAGAGTCTGGAAACAGAAAATTAGAATGGGAATGTTGGTCTGAGGGTAGGGGTGGGGTGGAAAGCAGGAGGTCCATGGTCACACCATCTGCAACTTGCTCACCATGTCAGGGAGCAGGAAGAAGGTGAGTTGGATGTTGAAGAGTCATAAGGCAGGAACATAAGTGTTATCTTCAATATTCTCAGCAACCGCAAATGCCACGTGTTCTGTTGCAGCTAGCCTCATGATGCAGAGACGCATCTTCTCCAAAGGCTTCAAGAAATGCATGTGTCCTTGTCTCCCATGTTCTGTTCTCTTTCTTTCCGTTGTGTGCTACTTTATCCTGCAAAGGAAAGAGAAGGTCAAACCACATTTAGAATATTGTGAGCAATTTTGGGCCCCATATCTCAGGAAGGATGTGCTGGCCCTGGAGAGGGTCCAGAGGAGGTTCATGAGAATGATCCCGGGAATGAAAGGCTTAACATATGAGGAACGTTTGAGGACTCTGGTCTATACTCAATGGAGTTTTGAAGGATGAGGGGGGATCTGATTGAAACTTACAGAATACTGAAGGCCTAGATAGAGTGGACGTGGGGAAGATATTTCCATTAGTAAGAGAGACTAGGACCAGAGGGCACAGCCTCAGAGTAAAGGGAAGACCTTTTAGAACAGAGATGAGGAGAAACTTCTTTAGCCAGAGAGTGGTGAATCTATGGAATTCATTGCCACAGAAGGCTGTGGAGGCCAGGTCATTGAGTGTGTTTAAGGCCAAGATAGATAGGTTCTTGATTGGTAAGGGGATCAAAGGTTACGGGGAGAAGGCGGGAGAATGGGGTTGAAAAACTTGTCAGCCATGATTGAATGGCGGCGCAGACTCGATGGGCCGAATGGTCTAATTTCTGCTCCTATGTCTTATGGTCTTATGGTCTATAAGAATGATAGGGATTGTGTTGCATTGTGTTTGTGTGAGGTGCCTACCATAGCTAAATAACTGGAGGTATGTGAAGGCAGCAAGTTATGGGTGTAAGGCTGATAGCATTGGTAGATCTGAGAGGCTAAAGTGGAGTGTCTGAACGTTAGGCATGATTCCTGAGTGTCAAGGACTGGTTTGGGTGTGGTGCATTGAGCAGCATGAGTGGCTCACGGAGTGATGGGTAGGAGATGTCACGGGAAGATGGGAAATGACTCACATAAGGTCATTTGACTTCTTTTGGCATTGCTGCCAATCCCCCAGGTCCAGATTCTCCCTGACCACCACCTCCCAATCTGTTCTGAGGGTGATCCTTGAGGCCCTCCTATTCCCCTCCCTCACCACCTCTGTAGAATTCTGATGTCTCTCCTCCTGTCCACCTCCACCACTAAGGCTGAGCCTAGAACCTTCTTTCTGCCATGTTGTTCCATTATCCTTGTTTAAAATAATAGCAATAGTATTCAACAGCAGCCTCCTGTAATTCAGTGCCGCTTCCCTTTGAGGGATAGATTGACTGCCTTTAAGAAGAGAATGCTGGCTGCACCATGTTACTTGTTCAGGTCCCTGCTGAGTGCAGAGGAAACCAGAAGCACAGCAGACACTCAGCAGGGAGCCACAATCAGGTAAATGTCTGCTGCCTATCTGCATCACAATGAGCATGGGCAGATCATGCCTGGGATCAAGGTCAGAAAGCATTAAAATAAGTACTTCTTGTTCAAAATAGGAAGAGATAACAGATTACTTTCATTTATGCTTTCCATAGTTGTGTGAGGTCTGAAGTGAATTGGCTCTTCTCCAGCACATGATGTTTTAGTGGATCAACAGATTTTTTTCAAGATAGGCTAGAAGTTACTGTTGGCAATGGTGGATGTTAGTCTTTTCTTATGACATCCCTCTGTCTGCTATTTTAACAGAGATGTTAACCCAAGTTAACACTTACATTAAAACCATAGACAGAGGAATGTCTTATAAAAGTGTTAAGCATTTGCAGGTTTTGGCATAGCATTTTCTAGCCTATTGTCTGAAAGAGTAAGGTGCATACTTGGAATGCTAAAATAGTCGTTCAGTATTCAGAAGGGTTGCAGAAATATATGTGAATGATTGGGGTTGAACATCGAGATGAAAACTCAGTATGACCTGGGATTCTGAAACTATGAGGAAATTCAGAATTATATTGTGCAATCTTTGAAATCTTCATATCTCAGCCACTTTATAAATACATGATGGTTAAGTATTCCAGGCATCATCACTGGTGGTGGTGGTGGTGGTGATGATGATGCTGTGGAATGGGCAGTGGGAGGTTAAGAATTGAGGTGACGAACCCAATCTCCAAGAATGTACCCATTATTTGGCATGCATACACAATACTAACATCATAGCTCATAATGTACAGATAAGTTCATGCACAACTTCCCATGCCTTAGCCCTGGCACTAAAAACTGGCACACTGGCAGAAGTCACATTTAAAGAAAGCCCTGTGATTTCTGAATGCTAGAATTTGAAGCTAATCTGAAGAATCACAATCAATTTCTCAATGGACATATTGCAAAATTGACCCCAAATTTGGCACAATTGTTAAGTTGCCAATTTCACTTTGTGAAGCTGTTCAAAAAGGCTGAGAATTGCAACCCACATTGATATAGTGAGGAATTGCTTTGGCAGGTTAATAGAGAGGTTGCATGGATTACAAAGTACTATCTTTATGTGCTTGACCGATACATGTCGAGAATGACAAACTTTCCCAACAGTATCAATGCTTACCTTAATGAGCGCAAGTAAATTTCATATATAAAATCAGCTTATCTAGACTTGATCTAAAGTGTGTGTGACAACTCAGCGTTGTCATACCACATGGAACTTAAGCACAACCATTGTGTTCTTCCTCCAAACAATCACATTGTAACAATTGTCCTTTTTTTTGATTAATATGTCTCCCAATACTTTAAAAATACTTCCAAAGGGAATTGAGAAAACAAATTGCAAAAGTATCCTTTACAGTGATCTTTTTTTTTCAGAGTTTTATCTTGGTAGTCAATATACTTGATTCTGCCTGTGACAAAAGTGTTTATTCAGCAAGAACACAACATTTTATATGCATGAAGAAAGGCATTTAGTCCACTCTAGCTAATCTTTTTGGAAAGAAATCTCCAATCCGGCCCCCTCCAACCGCTCCCCCATTCAGCACCCAGCTATTAAATAACTTCAGGGGCTGAATATATCAATGTAAAAGTTAGGCGTGAGTCCGCCTGCACTTGGCCCGCAGCCATTTAACGGTTGTCAGGCCTATAAGTGACTTGAGGCAGGGCTTCCGCCCCTTCCCAAGAGATGGGTCCTGCCTCAGAGAGCTACCTGCCAATCAAATGGCCAGTAGTTGTCATGTTCCAGCAACCCCATTGGGAGCGGTGGCCACTGCTCACAGCAGTAATCCCTGAGGGAGGCATTCCGTAATGGAGCTCAGAATGTCAGGTGAGGCTGGGGTTTTACTATGTCCAGGATGGCAGGCCCTGGCGAGGGGGGGTGGTGGGGGCAAGGGCTGACAGATCAAGATCATGGGGTGCCTGACCATTAAGCACCCACCCCAGCCTGTCCACCAGGCCAACAGCTCTTGTTGGGTAGCCTGAAGACTTGGTATGGGCCTCTCCCACTACAGGAAAAATCCCCGCAATGGCAGGGGGAGGCTCTTAAGGGCCTCAATTGGCCTATGGCCAAATGGGTCATCTGATGCCGGCTCTGCCACGGGTATAAAAACACCTTGGGGACAGGTGGGAGTGGTGGGCACAGCACTGCTGGCATGGTACTCAATTTTGCCATCCCTCCCTTGGGGGGAGTGTAAAATTCTGGCCCGGTGATTTATTCTTCCACTACCATATCTGAAAGTCAGTCGTATCAATTGATCACCTTTTGGGCAGAATTTTAAGAGCAGCTAGCAACTTAATGTGACTGCCTGCACAAGATTCCAGTCCTACCTCTCTAAATATAACTAGTATCCCTCCAGCAACTGTTTCACTTCTCTTGCTTGCATTATCACCAATGGACACACTGAGCTTATATGTCAATGAAGTTAGTTGAATCAAAGTGTAAGGAGATTTTTGTGGAGCATGAACACCAACATGGACCTGTTGGGCTGACTTTTCTGTTTCTGTGCTGCAAATACTATGTAGGATTATGCAAGACTATTCATGAACTCAGTGACTTCTTTGACTGTGAGCTGAGTTTCAAATCTGCACCCTTGATAACCTCCAATTTATCCAAATCCTGCCACATGTTACTTGTTGATGAAAAGGATACATCAACCTATGATCTTTATCCTTGCTAAATTACATTGGTTCCTATCTCCTGTGAGAAATGGAGGTTATTCATTTTCATACTTTTGGGGAATATTGTATTATTCTGTGAAGAAGGCTGTGTGTGTGTAAATGGTTTAATTAAGCTGGGGAAGGTTACTAGGTGACAGGTTGTCTGGAGTGCTTAAAACAGGAAAGGACAGAGGTGTTAGGTTTGAGGCACAAGTGAATAGCTTGGATCTAACATTTACATTTTTAGATAAGTTGAGTTCGTTTGAAAATCAAAGGGAAGCCAGAGGTACCGAGAAACATGTTTGCATCTTGCAGAAGTTTCATTGGTAAATCGAAGATGGTATATTATATTGTATGAAAGATTTTATATTTGGAAGGATTTAAGTCTCAGAGGTGTGAGAACAATGGAATCTGAAATGAAAGGGGAGAAAGATATTTTAGAGTTACTGTGGGGAGCTGTGAGAGGGAGCTGTTAGCTGTAGGGAGACGATGCAGTTTGAATCAGCCAACCATTCAAATCCGAGAAGTCTTGGGCTGCAACAAGCAGTTTTGTTCTGAAGTCTTGGATTTCCACGGCAGAGTGGAAGAGAGTTAGAGGTCATGTGGTATGCCTTTAATAAAGCTATGGCAGTTTGCCTTAGGTAAAATTACTGGATTTTTATAGGTAAACAAGAAGGTGTTTACTTGTGGGTCTGACCAAATAGAGAGTCCTTTTGGGGGGAATATTTTGTAACTGTAATCTTATGTGCTTAAGTTTTCTTCTATTCTTGTTGATAAAACTTTTAATCTTTAAAATCCCAAAAGTGTTACTGGACTCTGTGCTGTTGAGATCTGTATGTCGTCTTCTCGGTTTCAGAAAACAAAAGTGAGGGTATGGCCCATAAGCCAAATTTCCCTCTGGGATTTGGTTTGCCCAGCAATTAACATCGTCTGTGGTCATAACACTCCCAATGCTTAAAATTTAAAATCCTCATCAGCACCACATCTCTCTTTGCCATTGGCCCACATCTCCTCCCCATTCCTCTAAATTTGGCATTTAGTGCAACCCCCATGACTGGTGGCAGCGTCTTCAGCTGCCTGAGTCTGCCTCTCTGGAATTCGCTTCTTAAACTCTTCACTTCCCAATTCTCCTTCTAAAAACTGTCTCAAAGCCTAGCTCTTCAACCGGGCTTTTGGTATAAAATTCTCCCTTTCTGATTTGGCATCCATTTTTCACATCCCTATCTGTGTCACTGCATTTCTTTTCCATTCAAGGTGTTACATAAATGCAAGTTCCTTTTGGTGAACCGTGATCCAATCCCAGGTAGTTGTCTTGTAGGCAGAGGAGCAAAATCGGTTGGCATCTAAATGCCAGTACCCAGCTGATTCTGGCCACTTCCATAATTTTCCACCAGAAGTAGCATCAGTCTGTGGATACATCTGCCCACCCATCAGCAGGTGTAGCCAAATTTGATGATAATGACTCAGTAAAGCTGGATGCTAGTTTGTGAAGCCAGACAGAATGTGACAAAAAAAACTGCAACAGTTGTATCAGTAATTTTCATCACAGGAGGATTTCTGTTTCTGTATTGCTGTGTTGAAATAACCCAGCACAGGTGGAAACACTGCTGGGAGCCCACCAAAATTATTCACGTTAGATTTACCTCCCCTAGAAAATTCATTGGGGTCAGTGGCAGGGCAAGCGGAAAATTAGATCGATTGAATAAAGAGGAATTTACTGCTAATAATCATAAATTTACCTTTTAAAAGTTTGAAGTAGCCTAATTGCCCTTTTGTCATTAATTAATAGAAATAAAGCCTGAAAATAATGTTGAAGTTGCCTTCTTTCAGATGAGAATTTAAGCCAAAGGGCACTATTCAGAGGGCAGGGGAATTTTCCAGATTTCTGGGCCACTATATATCATTCAACCAAAAGTTTAAAAAAAAAACAAATTAACTGGCCATCTCGTCATTGTTGTGCGTAAACTTTCTGCCACATTATCCTACATTACAACACTTCAAAAGGACTTACTTCATTTGCTATGAAGTGCTTTGGGAATTCTGAAATTGTGAAAGGTGTTACATATAAGCAAGCCCTTTCCTTCTTTTAATAGTAACATTGGACATGATTGTATTTTGATAGTATACAATGATAGTACAGTCATGCTAGAGATTTAAAAATATATTGCTAGAGATATATTTATCAGTACCTGAAAGAGGAAAGACAAGTGGATCACCGACGACAAAAATCCAAGGAGTGGTACATTTTGACGTGTGTGGAGATTTGCCGATCCTGGACCTCTACCAATAACCCTGCCAAATGGAGAACTTCTGTGATTTCCACCCTTGTGGCAGGTTTGAGGAATATTTGGGCCTGGAAATTTTAGCCTGATATTGATTTCCACATCAGAACTAAATTTGATTCTCTATGGCAGTCCCTTTAAAAAAAAAGTCTCCTTAAAACCGGAAGATCAGACTTTTGGAGGCATGATCCTGGTCTGTCCCTCCAGGTGGGTTCCACAGATAGTATGGTGAATGCTGGTACCTCTATTTTCAGCAGAAATCCCAATATCAAGAATACACTAGGGCCTGAATTTTACAGGGCGACAGTGGCCATATTCACTAGCCAGCAAGTCGGGAACAACCCCCGCCTCCACCGGTTATGGAAGCCCTAAATGAATTTTATATTGATCAGGCAGTTACTTGCCTGCAGTTATGGTTTCTGCCCCTCTAAGGCAGGATGCCCCACCAACAAGATGCCGGACAATCTGCTGGGATCCAAAGTAAATCGGGTTGGGCTCATTGAGGCCAAGCAAACAGGCCCCCACAAGAGGTTGAGGGGTGGGATTCAGTCATGAGGGCCATAAGTGTCTTTTGGTAAGCCACAGGGTTTCCAATCAGGAGGCCCCCCAACACCCTAAACCTGCTAGGCTCTACTTGGCCACCTCACCACATAGCAAAGTGACCATCTGTTGCTAGTAAAATATGAGCAGTGGTGGGAAGAGGCATTTAAGTGGCCATTAATTGGACTTTTAAGGGCCCTAATTGGCCTAAAGGCAGGAGGGCCCTCCTCCAGCTTCCCCACCACTAATAAAATGCTTGCAGTGGCAGGAAGGCAATGGGCACTCCAATCCCCGCCATCCCACCCGATTTTAAGCCCACCCCCACTACCACCCCCCACCCCTCTGCACCTCCCAGCACATTCCTTGGTGCCCCATAAAACCCCAGCCAGTTCTCTAAGGTGGGTAGGGCTGCAAGATCTCCATTTTCAGGTGTTCCTATGCTGCCACACTTAGATCTGATAAACATCAGTTGGAGACTCCAACTCAGAATGCCATCCCAAATATGTGCTGTTTGGTTGGGAACCTGATGTAAATAGGTCCTGGCCTGGTTTATGAACATTTCCGCAGATTTCTGCAGGACAATGGATTTTCAGGGTCCTCATGTTTACCGATGTTTGATTTGTTTTTACACTCTTAGGAATAATAATCAGTCTCATCACAGGAAATTGAATAAGTTTGTGATTACCCACATGTTAGTTGATGTCACTGGTAAAAATATCTTGATTTTGAGAGATTTGTCCTGAAGCATCCAGATTCTACCGTTTGTTGTCATGTTCACTGTATCAGTAATTAATAGAGCTGGGAAGTTGTTAGACATTGAAACTGGCCAGAATATCTCCTGTTGGAATAGTTAATATACAATATGACTTTAATTCTCAGAACGCTACATTTTGTGCTTAATAGCTTCCTGACTGCTGTTTTTTGAAATGGCTGATGAAATTATAAAACAAATTTAATGTCAGTTACAGAGTAAGGAAAGTTTGTTTGTAAATTGGTCATTTTGTATATAACTTAGTTATTTTTCTATCTTTGATCAGGTTTTACCTTTTATTTTGTGTGCGATGATCTTTAAAGTAAAATATCAAATTAAAAATGCCGTTGCTTTACTTTGCCATAATATCCTTTTTAACGTCACCAGGATTATAAACAAATTCCAGAGATAAAAACCATTACCATCTGTTCATACAATTTCAACAGAGTTCTTTGTTGATATTTCCCAAGGGCTGTTATTTTGTCGTTACGAATGCTTGGCTGAGTTCTAAGGCTACAATTATCTCAGCAGGAGTTCTAAGTTCACAGTTTGATTGATAATTTAAAGAGGCTATTAAAGGATTAGCTGTCTTTGACATGGGACCTGAATAGAAGTTTGTTTGTTTTTATGAGAGATTGAACACTTTAGGAGATTTAAAATATTTGAATTGGGTTTCATGAATGGGAATTTTTATTCACTATCACCTGTATGAATGAAAGCTACATTAAGTTGTTAAATGTTATTTTTCATCTTCACCTGGGTCCTGAGATCTGCCCACAGTGGATACTGGGTGAATGGCTATAGAGCTGGCATGGGGGTATGAGGGGGCATTGTGGTGGGTGGGGGGGCATGAGTTGACATGGAGGAGCCATGAGGGATATGAGAGTTCACTGGGGAGCGTGAGTTGGAATGGAGGGGCCATGGAAAGTTGGTAGAGGGGTGAGGGTCAGAGGGCCTAACAGCTTCTAAAATGAAGGAAAGAAGTCCTAGCCAATCTAGGCAAGCCCTCTAACCAACTCATCTTGGCATTCGCCGCCCGCCTAAATTCTACTTCCGGGGTTGGCGGACTCAACTCGATCCCATCCCACCTCGCAAGAGCGAAAATTGGGCCTAACAGAGCCCTTTAAATCAGGGTGGGTCTACCAGGCTGGGAAATTACCTGACTCAAGCTACCCACCTCGGTAGCGCAAATCTGATCCGTAACGTCTATTTTTAATCTTTTACTTAGATCATAAGAAATAGGAGAAGAAATTAGGCCATTCGGCCCATCGAGTCTGCGCCGCCATTCAATCATGGCTGATAAGTTTCTCAACCCCATTCTCCCCGTAACCTTTGATCCCCTTACCAATCAAGAACCTATCTATCTCGGTCTTAAATACACTCAAAGACCTGGCCTCCACAGCCTTCTGTGGCAATGAATTCCATAGATTCACCATTCTCTGGCTAAAGAAGTTTCTCCTCATCTCTGTTCTAAAAGGTCTTCCCTTTACTCTGAGGTTGTGCCCTCTGGTCCTAGTCTCTCTTACTAATGGAAACATCTTCCCCACGTCCACTCTATCCAGGCCTTTCAGTATTCTGTAAGTTTCAATCAGATCCCCCCTCATCCTTCTAAACTCCATCGAGTATAGACCCAGAGTCCTCAAACGTTCCTCATATGTTAAGCCTTTCATTCCTGGGATCAGTCTCGAGAACCTCCTCTGGACACTCTCCAGGGCCACCACATCCTTCCTGAGATACTTCTGCAAAATAGGTCAGGGATTTCTAGCACGAACATTTTTTTGCTATGAAAGCTAATAGCTATTGAAGGGCAATAGCATTAGAGATCTTATTGGTTTTATTTCAGGTAATGTTGAGTATTGATACTTTGTCCAGAGATTGAGTTCAAGAAGGAACAGTGACTAGTTGGTAGTTTGTAAGTTCTGTTCCAGTGGGCTCTTGTCTCCAGTCTTTAATTCAATTTTAAAACAGAACAAAGAGCAGATAAAGAACAGCACTTAATGTGTATTACAAAAATACATCCTTGTAGCTCTGAAAAAGCAAAAAGAAAGTAGTTTGATTCATTTTCAAGGCACGCAGTTTGATGTTTAATTGATGTTTTGTGATCTACTGATTCAAGGTTGTGCATTTGGAAGTGTTTAATCCAGCTACATGTCATCAGGAATTCATGAACAATTCCATTGGCTTTATGTTATTTACTAAGTACTTTAATAACCTTACTGGATTACTTGAGGTTGAGCCGTGCCCATTTCTCATAGATACCATTATGTTCTGCAAAAATATTCCATTGTCCTAAGGCAGCTGCTAGACTTCACTATTCTTTTCCCTTATATCTCAAACATTACCAGATTTTCCTTTCCTCACCACCACCCTTCCAGTTTAAAGCCTGTGTTGAGCATTATTCAGCCACTAATCTTGATTTACCTCATTTTCTCACCTACATTATTCATTATATTAGGATGCTTGAAATCTCAAATAAAAACAGAATTACTGTAAATACTCAGCAGGTCAGTCAGCATCTGTGGAAATAGAAATAGTATTAACATTTCAGGTTGATGAGCTGAAATATTAAGAGTTGTAGCAAGTTTTAAGCAAGTACAGATGCAGATAAGAGGGAGGGGGGGGAAGGAACACAAAGGAAGGTCTATGACAGGGTGGAAGACGTGATGATTAAATGACAAAAGGAATGATGGTACAAGGTAAAAGGAGATGGTAATGGGACAAGTAAAGAAATAAAGGATCTAGAGGGAGGTACACATGGGAAAAGAAGAATCATTCCCAACAACTGCTGTCTGGAAAAATGGGAGCAGTGGTAATGACCTGAAATTGTTGAACTCAACGTTGAGCTCAGAAGACTCCTAACCACCTAATCAAAAGATTACATAGTGTTCCTCAAGTTTACATTGAAACCTAGAATTTGGAAGAATGAGAGATGATCTAAATGAAACACATAAAATTCTTAAGGGACTTGACAGGGTAGATGCTGGGAAGCCACATCTCCTGGGCTGGGAGTCTAAAACTAGGGGTAACAATCTCAGAATAAGGGGTTAATCATTTAGGAATGAGATAAAAAGATATTCCTTCACTCAAAGCCTTGTGAATTTTGAAATTCTCTACCCCAGAGAGCTGTGGGTGCTCGGTTGTTGAACATATTTAAAACAGAGATCAGTAAATTTTTGGATACTAAGGAAATTGAGAGATACGGGGATAGTGCAGGAAGGTGAGGAAGAAAATCAACCTCAACCTCAATCTTATTGAGTGTCAGAGCAGGCTCAAAGGGCTGAATGGCTTATTCCAGTTCCTATTTCTTATGTTCCTTTATGCCTCACTTCATTCGTCTTTGGCTTTGTGCTGGGACAAGGAACAGAAAGGATGAAAGTTTATTTTGGATCAGTTGTTTCCCTAGGATCACAAAAGCTGAGTTTGAGGATGTCAGCACTGCTGTCTTCATCTACAATAGGCTGCAACCCCACACAAACTAGGACATTCTTTGACTGAATTCTAGAAAACAGTAGCACCTCTAGAATCCCTTGTCACCATATCCCGTGTACATTATCTATAGGTGCTGCTTTTACGTGCCTGGCAAAATGTCAATATCTTGAACTTATTCACCCATCTGAATGCCAGTGTTGTTGTCCCTTCCTGCCCACAATTGCAGAGACAAGTAGAAGAAATGCACAAAAAGGATTCTGTGGACATGAGTGGTACAACATCTAACAGTCTGTTTACTGGCTGAAAAAATAGGTATGCTGCTGCAGGAAATGGGTGGGAAGAGAATTGTCATGTATGGAAATTCCAGACATCCTCTCCAGAGGACAACATCACATCATTCCTGCCAGCAGCTGGTGACCAGGCTCAACATTGTGATCACTGTCTGCAGGACCTGGGATCAGGTGCATAATACAATGGAATACTTAAACAAACGCTGCCAATATTGCCTAACAGTGCCATATATGTTGCAGATAGCCCAAGGTTTCATGGTGAAAGTGTTGCCAAGCCCTAACAAAAGCTCACTTTTTCTCATACTTATGTTGAACACCCCATCAAGATACCATTGAGAGCCTTTTCACATGTGTCTACCAAGGACTTCACATATATCAGTCATTGTAAACCAATCTAGTTGCATTATCTGTGGTCCATGCAAATTGGTGTGCAAGTTCTGCACATTTCTGTCAAACTGCTTGCATTTCTGCAGTTTCTAGTATGATAAGACTTTCCTGCTTGTGTCTTGAATAAAGAGCTTTGATTTGACATTTGTGAATTTGTGTTCATCAAATGGCTCTCTTTTTTTTACTAATATCTTCAGCTCTACTCATTCTCTATGGTGCTTTAGCACTATCTTTAAATAGGGGGAATAACAATGTGTGAGGGAATACAATAAATCCTGGGTAACTTTGCATTTTCCTCATTAACTATTACTTAATAAGCTCTGTATTAATATACTTCCAAAATATTTAAAACTTTAGACCTTAAATTCTCAATGAAAGAGAAGTTAAATTTTCAGATCCGGCAAAGTTGTTTGGCAGGGGATTTCTGTGTGACTCCTCATGTTTTGTCAGAAATTCGGTTGAATTCCTGTTCTTGTGTGTTTTCACCAAACTCTACTGACATTACAATGGCAGGCCAGCCATTGTTCCAAGTTCGTTGGGAGGGACTTGAGGTGCCATATAAATGCAAGGTGTTGAGGAAATTCACCCCCAATATTTGGCAAGGAGTAAGAGTCGCAGCTTATGGTCCAGACTTTGGGTCAGTGGCAAAGGAATGGCCACTGACATTTTGTGGGCTTTTGAGTGACAGTTACTAAAATTCTTTTCAAAAGGGTATCCTCTATGGGGGATCTGGGATATGTATGAACAGGCCAAGCAACACTGTGTCTGTTCAACCAGTGAAATTGAAGAATCTTCACTAGGAGTAATTTTAACCCCCAAAATGAGTAGGTTGGGGGTTGGGTGAAATAACAAGATGCAGAAAGAAAATATAAAAAAAGAATATTTTAATTTAAAAAAATCTCCAATGATAGTTAAATCCTCAATGAACAAGACTCCAGATTTATCAAGTTAAATTTTCAGTACCAGTGAGGTTGTTTGGCAGTAATTATGACTTACCATGCCACTAAAAATTTTCGTACACCTGATTGCACTAGTCCTAACCTTTTCCGGTGTATTTATTGCGTAAGTATGACAACTCCATGTCCTTCATGTAATTTAATGCCAAATCTATTGGTGAGATATTAGTGTAGTGCAGCTTCTGGAGGAGCAGGACAACGCAGAATGCAAATTTCTTTTATTTGTTCATGGGATCTTGCGGATCTCTGCCCTTAACTGCCATGCATGAATGTCAGAATTTACTGTCCAATTTACTCATTAATAATGGCAAGCACTGATAACGTCAATGTTATTCCTACCATAAAATCTGAGCCCATTTTTTTTGAGAAATTGCTAAATACATAATAATTATCTTGGGAGAACTCACTTTGTTCTATTTTTACCCTTTTTTTGTAGCATGTCATATGTACTGGACTATGGTGTAAAGTAGATGGTGAACAGGAGTGCAAAACCAAACTAGACCCACCACTAGATGGAACTGAGTGTGAAACTGAAAAGGTAAGAACTCTAGGTTCAGTGTTTAAAATATTCTTAATTTTGATTTTCATATTTTTTTCTGTGGTTATATAAAAGTTACAAGTGTTTGAAAACCTGATAGATTGCAGATGCTTCTGTTTGTCTTCCAAGCTCCATCTCACTGAAGAATGCTAGACCATGTAAATGCCACAGAAATACAGAAGCCCTAACGCTACGGAGTGGGTGGGGTGGAATTGTGGGGGCCACAAAATTATTAACACAACACAAACAAAAAAAAATGATTTTAACTTTGTCACTAAGTTGCTAGCCATGAATATGGCATGTAATTTGTAAAGTATTAATTAATCTCCTGTGGCATTGTTTAGGGTTTGCAATTTTGAACTCAATCGTAATGTTTAGCTGCTAATTTGACCTGGCCCTTTAAAACCATCGATAAAATTCCTCATGCCAGTCTTGTTGTATGATGGAAACGTACTTAGAAACATGCGACAGATTTTAGTGCTCGGACACTTCCAATAGTCATCCAGGCACCGAAATTTGTGGCATTTAACTAAGTAATGCCTCTCCACCCTCCTACATCTTCCAACAAATCCCCTTTGGCCAATTCTTTATCTAGATCAAGGTTTTACCTTGAATGCCACAATTTCAAATTCAGTGGCAGCATTTCATGAGGAACCTTATCAAATGTCCTTTTTAAATTTTAGTACATAGTTTTCACTTGGGATGCCACTTCTTCAGTGCTGTTCAAGAGGTTCAGTAGACTGGACATTTCTAAAACTATGTTGGCTTTGTTTATTAGGTTTGTCCCATTCAGGTGCACCCTGAGTTGCACCTGATGATTTCACTATTTTCCTAAAAATTGGTGTTCGACAGATGGGTCGAATTGCCTTGATTAGATTTGTCCCCTTTCAATATGGATACAAGGGCCCAAATCTAGTTGTCACTCCACAACATTCGTTGGCTCATATGGTGATTGTTAGCCTTTTACTATTTCAACTTTAGTCTTTCTAATATCCTGGGATAAATGCTAGCCACCTCTAGGGATTTGTTCATTTTGAACACTGTACATTTCTTATTGATGTTGAAGTCCTTGATTGTGATTTGGACAGAGGGATGGGAAGAGTGCAGGGAGGCTGCTAGTGAGCAATGAATCCAGCAAGATCAGGTATATGGAGGTCGTGACCTTTCTTACCCACAAGGAATTAAAACTGAAGTTCCCCTTATTCTGTGCACAATAAGTCACACCACCCCTATTCTGAACTTATGCTTCTCTAAAAGGTTTGACCAAAGTCTGGACCAAACTGTCCAGAAACTGCTCCCCGTCCCTTATGTGTCAGAGTGTCTCCAATCCTCACTGCAGCTCAATAACTCTGGACCAGAGAGATTCAAGATGCAGACATCAACTGCAGTTGTATTCACTTGGGACGGTGTCATTGTCTACAAAGTCCAACAGACTGCAGTTCAGACATACAATCTGCTTCGCTATATCTTATTCTAAATTATTTATATCTAGTTTTTAATTTGTTGTAACTTTTTTTCTATGCATTAAATTGCACTAAGCACTAGACAAATATTTTATAATCTTACTACCTCAAGCTTCCACTATAAGGTTAAAAAAGCACTTCTGTCCCCTCTGCACTGAATTCCCACTTGCAACAAATTCCTGACCTTGTTAAAGTTACACCCTTTTCACGACCACTTGCAATTGGATAAGGTTCCTCACCAAGAATGCACACTCATGAAATCATCTCTTTGTTGTCAACATTAAGCCTAACCAGGCCAGGTATAGCATAGTTAGATGCAGAGTAGAGATTATATATGCTGTTTCCCAACCTCTGAAGAGCGTTCCTTAGTGTGTTAGTGTGACATTTTTGTTTCCTGTGACCTCTCATAGTGTGATTGGCAATTAATGCTAAATTAGTAATGTTTGTGCTATGGATCCATGCCAAATGGGACTAGTTTGAGACTGCTGAAACTCCTTCAGCCAGCACATGGAGAAATTTCAATCTATCTGAATTTGAACTTAGAAATGAAAGGCCTGTTCTTAACAGTTGTACCACCCAATCTCTCATGGTTTGGAGCTTTCTGTTTCTATTAATTCATTGAGTGACTTGACCTTTTTGCTTGGATTTAAAGCTGATGTATATTTGCATTATTTTAATGCAAATTTAAACTAATTGCATTAGTTTAAATTCATAGAAGCAGGATTGTAAGCTCTATATTTTAGTTAATTTAATCACAAATATGATTTGTTGAGCTAGACTAGTGACTAGTGGAGATTTTAGCTGCTAGGTGGAAATAATAGGAGAGGTGTTGGACTTAAGTTTAGCGACCAGGTCTCATTAACATTTTGCCAGGCTGCCTGGCAAAACTGGATGTAAAAAGGTAGTTGATCAGTTATCACCCACTGGCAGTCAGATAAGTCAGGGAGAGGTTTGGGTGGGTTTTGCCAGTGGAAAAGAGGGGGAGCCCAGACTTCTTGTCGGGATTAAGAAGTGCTCCTGCTTCTCCAAGTCCCAAAAAGGTAAGCTTGTTACTTACCTTTTGGGGCCTCTGCATCTGATGTGAAAGTTTTTACTTATGTCAGCATCTATGTTGGACAGTCAATGGGTCATTAAAATTAGGTCTCAATTTGCATATGTTTATGAGGCATCAATGCTGATTCCTCTAGAATTTAAACATGCCCACTCTAGCATCAGAACACCCCTTAATGTCTTTTACCCTGTGGGTTATTACAAATGCCTCTGAGTATCAATATTTTACATTTTGCCCAATATTGCTCTGCATTGGCTTCAAGGAGAAATAAAATCAGATGGGGCCTAAAACCAGCATCAGTTTTACGATAGGTGGGTTGGGTGAAAATTTACCCCATAGTTAACAAAATTGTTCACAATACATCAAATATGGTCTGAGCAGTGCATTATAAAGCCTCAGCATATTCTCTCTTAACTTATACTTTGTTATTCTGCCTTTTCTGGCTATGTATCCCACCTTTCTAATTAATTTATATTGCAACTGTAAAATTATTTCAAAGCGGATTCACCTTATACAAATGCAGCGGTAGTAACAGTTGATTATATAAATTAATGCATTCATAAACTTTGCCTCTGTGTAATTGTAGCCTAACGTTGGAGCAAAGTGAGTGAGACTCTGTGAAGGAGGCAGTATCACTTAGATTGTTTGCCCTAGACTCAATCAGGCCTTGCCTCTGCAGTAAAAGATCACAGAAATCACAGGATTGTTACAGCACAGAAGGAGGCCATTCAGCCCATCACGTTTGTACTGGCTCTCCGAAAGAGCATTTCACTTCGTGCCATTCTCCTGCCGTCTTTTCAAATAATTATCTAATTCCCCTTTGAATGCCTCAATTGAACCTGCACTCCTAGGCAGCGCATTCCAGGCCCTAACCACTCGCTGTGTGAAAAAGGTTTTTCTCATCTTGTTTTTGCTTCTTTTGCCAATTATTTTAAACCTGTGCCCTCTTGTTCTTGATCCTTTCATGAGTGGGAACAGTTTCCCCCATTTACTCTGTTTAGGTCCCTCATGATTTTGAATACTTCTATCAAATCTCCTCTCAGCCTTTTTTTCTCCAAGGAAGAGTCCCAGCCTCTCCAATCTATCCTCGTAACTGAAGTTTCTCATCCCTAGAACCATTCTTGTAAATGTCTTCTGCACTCTTTCCAATGCCTTCACATGCTTCCTAAAATGCAACACCCAGAACTGTGCACAATACTCCAGCTGATGTCTAACTAGTATCTTATACAAGTTCAACATAACCTCCTTGCTCTTGTACTCAATGCCCCTATTCATAAAGCCTGGGATACTGTGTGCTTCATTAACTGCTCTCTCCACCTGCTCTGCCACCTTTAATGACTTATGCACATATACACCCAGGTCCTTCTGCTCCTGAACCCCCTTTAGAATTGTATCCTTTATTTTATACTGCCGCTCCATGTTCTTCCTACGAAAATGTATCACTTCACATTTCTTCACAATGAACTTTATTTGCCACCTATCCGCCCATTCCACCAACTTGTCTATGTCCTTTTGAAGTTCTACACTGTCCTCCTCACTGTTTATGATGCTTTCATGTTTTGTATCAACCACAAATTTTGAAATTGTTCCCTGTACGCCAAGAAATTAATATATATCAGGAAAAGCAAGGGTTCCAATACTGACCCCTAGGAAACTCCACGACACACCTTTCTCCAGCCTGAGAAACATCTCATTAACCATAAATCCCTGTTTCCTGTCACTCTGTCAGTTTTGTATCCATGTTGCTACTATCCCTTTTATTCCATGAACTATAACTTTTCCCACAAGCCCTTTGTGTGACACTGTATCAAATGCTTTTTGGATGTCCATGTACACCACATCAACAGCATTGACCTCATTAACCTCTTTGATAAACTCCAAGTTAGTTAAACATGATTTTCCCATGAGAAATCCATGCTGGCTCTCCTTAATTAACTTGCATTTGTCCATGTGACTATTAATTATGTCCCGAATTATAGTTTCCAGAAGTTTCCCCACTACTGACGTTAAACTAACCAGTCTGCAGTTGTTGGGCTTACCCTTGCACCCTTTTATGAATAAGGATGTAATGTTTGCAATTCTACAGGCCTCTGGCACCACCTCTGAGTCTAAGGAAGACTGAAAAATAATTGCCAGTGCATCTGCAATTTCCACTCTCACTTCACTCAGTATCCTTGGATGCATCCCATTCGGTCCCGATGCCTTGACAACTTGAAATAAAGACAGCTTATCCAATGCCTCCTCCTTATCAATTTAAAACCCTTCTAATGACTGAATTTCCTCCTCTTTTACCATGGCCTGGGCAGCATCTTCTTCCTTGGTAAAGACATTTGCAAATTATTCATTTAATACCTCAGCCATGCCACCTGTCTCTATGCGTAAATCCACTTTTTGGTCCCTAATTGGCCTAACTCCTCCTTTTGCCACCCTTTTACTATTTATATGCCTATAGAAGACCTTGGGATTCCTTTTTATATTAGCTGCCAGTCTCTTTTTAAACCCCCTCTTTGCTTTTCTTATTTGCTTTTTCACCTCCCCTGAACCTTCTGTATACAACCTGGTTCTCGAGCATATTTTCTACTTGACAGCAGTCATAAACACACTTTTTCTCCTTTATCTTAATTACTACCTCCTTTGACAACCAGGAGCTCTGGATTTGTTTGCCCTACATTTCCCTTTCGAGGGAATATATCTTGACTGTGCCCAAACCATCTCTTCTTTGAAGGTGGCCTATTGTTCAGCTACCATTTCTCCTGACAACCTTTGGCTCCAATTTAATCGGCCCAGTTCCGTTCTTACCCCATTGAAATTGGCTCCCCCAAGTTAATTATTCTTACTCTGGATCGTTCATTGTCCTTTTCCATAGTCATCCCAAACCTTATGATACAGTGACCACTCTCCCCTAAATGTTCTCCCACTGACACTTGATCTACTTGGCCTACTTCATTCCCAAGAACCAGGTTTAGCAGTGCCTCCTTTCTCATTGGGCTGGATACATACTGCTGTTGAAAATTCTCCTGAACATACTGTAGGAACTCTTGCCCCTCTCTGCCCTTTCCCAGTCTATATTCGAATAATTAAAGCCCCCCATTATAATTATTCTATAATGTCTGCATCTCTCTGTAATTTACTTGCAGATTGGTTCCTCTACATCCTTTCCACTAGTTGGTGGTCTATAGATTACACCGAGCAATATAGTTGCAGCAAGGACATCATCCTCTTTCTCCAGCACTGCAATGCTCTCCTTAACCAATGCCACCACCCCTTCCCCTTTCCTTCCTTTCCTATCTTTCCTGTATCCAGGAATATTTAACACCCAGTTCTGCCTTTCCTTGAGCCAGGTTCCTGTTATCGCCACAACGTCATATTTCCATGTGGCAATCTGCACCTGTAACTCCTCAGTCTTATTTACTACATTCCATGCATTCACATACACACATTATAATCCTGATTTTGACTCTATTACTTTCTTGCTTACGCTGACCCCAACAATTAACTTACTGTCCTCTATTCTAGTGCTATTTACCCCTTCCAGTATTTGGTGCACCTTGGTATTCCTCCCTGACACCTTCTCCTCGTTCCCACACCTCTGCTGAGTTACTTTAAAGCCCTCCCAACAGCACTGGAAAAACACTCTGCGAGGAACTCAGTCCCAGCTCTCTTTTGGTGCAACCTGTCTGGCATCTATAGGTTCCATCTCCTCCAGAACCAGTCCCAATGTCCAAAGAATCTAAAGCTTTCCCTCCTGGACCAACTTTCCAGCCATGCATTCACTTGTCTTATCCTCCTATTTCTGTACTCACTTGTACGTGGTACTGGGAGTAATTCAAAGTTTACTACATTTGAGATCTGCTTCCTAATTTTCTACCTAACTCCCTAAATTCTGACTGCAGGACCACACCCTTCTTTCTGCTTATGTCGTTTGTAACTTTGTGGACCACGACTGCTGGCTATTCACCCCCCCTCCTCAAGGTGCTCTGCAGCTGCTCAGTGACATCCTTGACCCTGGCACCAGGGAGCCAACAAACCATTCTGGATAGAATGCATCCTTTTAACTGAACATTGATGCAAAGTGGTCTAATGGTAAACCTAGCACCTTGATTATGGTTTTTAGACTTTTCTACCTTCCTATTCTTGTATTTTAAATCCCTCTATGAGCACAGTCAAATTGCCCTTGTCCGTTTTAATTCAAGGCTTGGGCCAAGAATTTCCACAGAGTGTACCCAGTCCACCCTGTAAATTAGATTTTTGCCAGATTATATGAACTTACAATGGGAGAGATCCCAAGGGTATTGCTGACCCTTTTAAGTTTTCAGTAACATGCCCTGGATAGTGAAACAAAAAAAATCTACTGATTTATTTTAGTTCCTAGACTTAACCTATGTCTTCTTCAGCTTTATCATTTCTGAACAGTAAATAGCATTACATTTTAAGGCTTTGTTTAAAGTTAAAAGCCAACAGTGAACTTGTGAAAAGGATGCAAATAATTAACAATCATATAACAAAGTGATATATTTTACTTCAGAAAGTTCACCATCCAAAGTTTTGAGTGAGAAAAATGGGAGAAAGGTTGCTGGCGGAAAGTCTGAGGCTTTTTCAATGTAGGGGTTGTGACAGAAGGACCCAGGAGCGACAGACCCCAGCCTATCTTTCCTGTCTTTAGGGAGCTTAGTTTGGGGCAGAGCCATTAACCTATAGGCATCATAAGAGCAATTATGTGGCCTACACTATTTCATGAGATCCCTGAAGGTGCATCATCTTCCTGGGTCAGCAGCCCTTGAGAATGAAATGAAGTGCATAGAGGCCAATTTTCGATGTGTATTCAGGTAACAAATCCACCCCTCATGGAATTTGGAAAATAGACGCCAGTGAATTTGATACTAAACTCTGAATTTCTTAGGGGAGGCAGTTTCTTTTTACTTTTGGATGCTGCATTCTATGAAAGTGCTAGTAGCCTCATTAGACTTCTGCAAACTCTGAAAATGCATTGTAATAGGTTTCATGACAAACTCCCAGTGCTGATTTGCAGCATAAATTCTGATTCATTTGGCTCCAGTATAAAATGGATATTGGGACCCTTACAAGTTGTATGATTCTAAACTCCACGATTTAAAGCTGGGTCTTCATATTTGTAAAGGTTGCATTTTTCTTGCTGTTTTTGTTTTGGTAACCAGAGATATGTGGTGCTACTTGCTGCTAGTTTTCTTAGTACTCTTTTGCTGTATACCTCCTATAGTCACCAGTAGCCACTTTCAGCTAAAAGCACAATGTGTAGCATGGGCATTCCATTGGGCCTGCCAATGGCTGTACTGGATTTGACAGGAGAGAATGAATTCCTGCAAAGGAAGGAAAAATAAGTGTGCTGCACTTTAGGTGTCCGGCACACACCCACAGGACTTATGTGATACAACTCGGGCCCAACAATTCAAGCATGGCAAAAGAGATCTGCCTTCGCTGTCTGTCATTAACAAGAGAGGCAGTGACTGAGCTGTAATGTTCACTGGTGTATAGCTTGCAGATTGTATCCAGGATAGGCACAACCCTAGTGACGAGTGAAATAAAAACAGAAAATGCTGGAAAAGGTCAGCAGATCTGGCAGTATCTGTGGAGAGAGAAACAGAGGTAACGTTTTGAGTCTGTGTAACTCTTCTTCAGAGCTTTGATGAAGAGTCATACAGACTCGAAACGTTAACTCTGTTTCTCCCTCCACAGATGCTGCCAGACCTGCTGACCTTTTCCAGCAATTTCTGTTTTTATTTCAGATTTCCAGCATCCACAGTATTTTGCTTCTATCCTAGTGACAAGTGACTAGAGCATTTATGCTTGTAGCTCAATTAATTTATTAATTCACAGGATGTGGGCATTGCTGGCTAGACCAGCATCTATTGCCTTTGGGGAGGTGGCGGTGAGCTGCCTTCTTGAACCGCTGCAGTTCAGGCGCTGTAGGTACACCTATGATGCTGTTAGGAAAGAAGTTCCAGGATCTTGATCCAGCGGCAGTGAAGGATCAGCAATATACTTCCAAGTCAGGATGGCGTGTGGCTTAGCAGGGAACCTGCGGGTGATGGTGTTCCCATCCATCTGCTGCCCTTTACCTTTGAGGCTGTAGAGGTCTTGAGGTCAGAAGGTGCTGTTGAAGAAGCCTTGGTGAGTTTCTGCAGTGCGTCTTGTAGATGGTACACACTGCTGCCGATGTGCATCGGTGATGGAGGAACTCGATGTTTAAGGCGGTGGATGGGGTGCCAATCAAGCGGGCTGCTTTGTCCTGGATTGCATCTGTTGTATGTTGTACATTCAGTAGGTCTCTCACGAATAGGTTCTAAGTCTCGTACGATTGAAGATTAACTGTTTATTGATAACACATAACTATGTATGTATATATACAGGGTATAGTCTAATCTAGGAGCTAACTCCATGCTTGTTTCTATACAGGTCTCTGTCCAGTCCACAACTCTCTCTCATCTCAGATGATGTGTCTCTTTACATCACACTGTGGACGGTACTGTACTCAGTTCCACACTAACTTTAGCTATGCCAGATACCCTTATGCTACAGTGTCGAGCTTCTTTACTGTTGTTGGAACTGCACCCGCCAAAGCGAGTGGAGAGTATTCCATCACACTGTTGACTTTGGGGAGTCAGGAGGTGAGTTACTCGCTGCAGACTTCCCAGCCTCTGACTGCTTTTGTAGCCGCAGTATTTATATGGCTGGTCCAGTTCAGTTCTGGTCAATGGTAACCCCAGGATGTTGATAGTAGGGGATTCAGCAATGGTAATACCATTGGATTTCAAGGGGAGATAGTTAGATTCTCTCTAGTTGGAGATGGTCATTGCCTGACACTTGTGTGGCATGAATGTTACTTGCCACTTATCAGCCCAAGCCTGAATGTTGTCCAGGTCTTTCCACAAATGGACATGGACTGCTTAATGTATCTGAGGAATCGCGAATGGTGCTGAACATCGGGCAATTATTAGCGAACATCCCCACTTCTGACCTTATGATGGAGAGAAGGTCATTGATGAAGCTGCTGAAGATGGTTGGGCTGAGGACACTACCCTGAGGAACTCCTGTGGTGATGCCCTGGGACTGAGATGATTGACCCCCAACAACCACAACCATCTTCCTTCATGCTAAGTTTGACTCTAACCAATGGAGAGATTTTCCCCTGTTTCCCATTAACTCCAGTTTTGCTAGGGCTCCTTGATGCCACGCTCAGTCAAATGCTGCCTTGATGTTAAGGGCAGTCACTCTCACCTCACCTCGGGAGTTCAGCTCTTTTGCCCATGTTTGGACCAAGACTGTAATGAGGTCAGGAGTTGATTGGCCCTGATGGAGCCTAAACTGAGCATCAGTGAGCAGGTTATTTCTGTGTAAGTGCCACTTGATAGCACTATTGATGACCTCTTCCATCACTTTGCGGTAATTGGCTGGGTTGGATTTGTCCTGCTTTTTGTGTATATACATACCTGAGCAATTTTTCATATTGCCAGGTAGATGCAAGCGTTAAAGCTGTACTGGAACATCTTGGCTAAGGGCACAACAAGTTCTGGAGCACAAGTCTTCGGTACTATTGCCAGCATATTGTCAGGGCCTATAGTCTTTTCAGTATCCAGTTCCTTCAGCCGTTTCTTGATATCACGTGGAGTGAATCAAATTGGCTGAAGCTGGTATCTGTGATGCTGGGAACCTCAGGAGGAGACCGAGATGGATCATCCACTCAGCATTTCTGGCTGAAGACGGTTGCGAATGCTTCAGCCTTATCTTTTGCATTGATGTGCTGGGCTCTCCCATCATTGAAGATGGGGATATTTGTGGGCTGCAGTGCTTAGATCTAATCCACTGTTTATGGGATTATTTAACTTTGTCTATCGCATTCTGCTTCGACTGTTTGCCATTCAAGTAGTCCTGTATTGTAGTTTCACCAGGTTGACACCTCACTTTTAGGTGCTGCTCCTCGCATGCCCTCCTGCACTCTTCATTGATCCAGGGTTGATGGCAATGGTAGAGTGGGGAAATGCAGGGCCATGCGATTGCAGATTGTGGTTGAATACATTGCTGTTGCTGCTGCTGCTGATGGCCTACAGCGCCTCATGGATGCCGAGTTTTCAGTTGCTGGACCTGTTCATAATCTATCCCATTTAGCATGTGGTAGTGCCACACTATACTATGGAGGGTATCCTCAATGCGCAGACAGGACTTTGTTTCCACAAAGACTGTGGGTGGTCACTTCCTACCAATACTGTCAAGGACAGATGCATCTGCAACAGGTAGATTGGTGAGGACGAGGTCAAGTAATTTTTTCCCTCTTGTTGGTTCTCTCACCACCTGCTGCAGACCCAGTATCAGATAGATGAAACCCAGTATATCCCAGAAGTAGCCACAATCCTGAGATATTCCACAATTACACAACTCAGATGGATGTCTTCTGGCAGACCAATGTTATTCCTTACTGCTCTGGCTGTTAACACTAGACAGGTACCCACACCGAGGCAATGTGAAAATACAATAGTGTTGCCTTTAATTGGTGAATGGAAGTGGTGCACACGAGTCCAAAAGTGGGCAGAGCAGTTGGATATAACCACGAGGTCAATGCCTGTCCAATTTTAAGAGCTAGGTCTCATTTCCATAAATTTTCTCCAAATCTTGCCTGAACCCGACCACAACCATTATCTGTCCAACAGGTGGAGGTGCAAACTTGGCGGCATTTGGCCGTAATTGGGGAAAAGTGCCCTCTACAGTTCTAGCTCTCAAACTAGCTCTGGAAAGGAGAAGGCGGAGGGGTGACCTGAAAGTGGCCTTTAAAATTATGAAGTGGCTTGATAGGCTGGATGTAGTGGAGACACTTCCACTTATGGAGGAGTCCAAAACTAGAGGTCATCAATATAAGACAGCCACTCATAAACGTACTAAAGAATTCTGAAGAAATGTTTTTAGCCAGTGATTGGTCAAAATGTGGAACTTGGCACCACATGGAGTTATTGACGTGAGTAGCATAGATGCCTTTAAGGGGAAGCTGAGTAAGTACATGAGAAGAATATAGGAGCAGGATAGGCTATTCGGCCCATCGAGCCTGCTCCGCCATTCAATACGATCATGGCTGATCATCCATTTCAATGTCTTTTTTCCAACATTATCCTCATATCCCTTCATTGGCATTTAGAAACCTGTAATCTCTGCTTTAAATATACTCAATGACTGAGCTTCCACAATCCCCTGGGGTAGAGAATTCCAAAGATTCACAGCCTTTCGAGTAAAAAATTTTCTCATCATCTCAGTCCTAAGTGGCTTCCCCCTTATTTTGAAATTGTGTCCTTTGGTTCTAGATTCCCCAACCAGGGGCAACATCTTGCCTGCACCTACCCTGTCTATCCCTTCAAGTATTTTGTAAGTTTCAATGAGATCACCTCTCACCCTTTGAAACTCTAGAGAACACAGGCCCAGTTTACCCAACCTCTCTTCATAGGACAGTCTCACCATCTCAGGAACAAGTCTGGTGAACCTTTGTTGTACTCCGTCTGTAGCAATAATATCCTTCCTAAGGTAAGGGGACCAAAACTATACGCAGTACTTCAGGTGCGGTCTAACCAACGTTCTATACAACTGAAGCATGATTGTGCTAACAAAAACAGAAAATGCTGGTAAAACTGAGCAGGTCTAGCAGTATCTGTGGAGAGAGAAGCAGAGTTAATGTTTCAAGTCAATGTGACCCTTCTTCAGAGCTGAAGAGAAGTAGAAATGTGATGAAATTTATACTGTTTAAAGGGGTTGGGGCAGGTGGAGCTGGATAGAGGGCCAGCGATAGGTGGGATTAACAAAGATGTCATGAACTAAAGGACAAAGGGAGTGTTAATGGTAGTGGTTAGTGCTAAAAAAGGTGCTAATAGTGGCATAAAGGTAAGAAAGCAGAATGTGATTATAGCAGAACAAGGGTAGCTTGTGTGAAAGAACATCATGGAACAAGTAACAGATGGCACTGTGTGGGTTGAGGTGGGGGGAAGGGGCAGTGGGGGGGGGCGGAAAGGATAGAAAATGGGATAGAAGGGTGGGGGATAAAAGAAGGGGATAAACCATGGATAAATGAATAAAAATAAAAATATGTGGATAAAAAATACAAATGAATGTAGAAAAAAAGGGGATTAAAAAAGGGGGTGAGGATGGAGGAGAGAGTTGTTAAACTCATTGTTAAGTCCAGAAGGCTGTAAAGTGCCTAGTCAGAGGATGAGGTGCTGTTCCTCCAGTTTGCGTTGAGCTTCACTGGAACATTGCAGCAGGCCAAGGACGGACATGTGGGCATGAGAGCAGGATGGGATGTTGAAATAGCAAGCGACAGGGAGGTCTGGGTCATGCTTGTGGACAGACCAAAGGTATTCTGCAAAGCGGTCACCCATTCTGCGTTTGGTCTCCCCAATGTAGAGGAGACCACATTGGGAGCAGTGAATGCAGTAGACTAAATTGAGGGAAGTGCAAGTGAAGCACTGCTTCACCTGAAAGGAGCATTTGGGTCCTTGGACAGTGAGGTAGGTGTTGCACCTTCTGCGATTACATTGGCAAAGTGCCGTGGGAAGGGGATGAGGTGTTGGGGGTAATGGAGGAGTAGACCAGGGTGTCACGGAGGGAACGGTCCCTATGGATTGCTGACAGGGCGGGGTGAGGGGAAGATGTGTTTGGTAGGGGCATCATACTGGAGTTGGCGGAAATGACGGAGGATGATCCTTTGAATGCGGACGCTGGTGGGGTGAAAAGTGAGGGCAAGGGGGACCCTATCATGGTTCTAGGAGGGAGGGGAAGGTGTGAGGGCAAAGGCACGGGAGATGGGTTGCACACAGCTGAGGGCCCTGTCAACCACAGTGTGGGGGAAACCTCGGTTAAGGAAGAAGGAAGACATGTCAGAAGCGCCGTTTTGGAAAGTGGCATCATCAGAACCGATGTGACAGAGGTGAAGGAACTGAGTGGGATGGCGTCCTTACAGGAAGCAGGGTGTGAGGAGCTGTAGTCGAGGTAGCTGTGGGAGTCGGTAGGCTTGTAATGAATATTGGTGGACAGTCTAGCACCAGAAATTGAGACAGAAAGGTCAAGGAATGGAAGGGAAGTGTCGGAGATGGACCATGTGGAGGTGATAGAGGGGTGGAAATTGGAAGCAAAATTGATAAATTTTTCCAGGTCCAAATAAGAGCATGAAGTGGCACCGAAACAGTCATCGATGTACCAAAAGAAGAGTTGTGGGAGGGGGCCTGAGTAGGACTGGAATAAGAAATGTTCCACATACCCCATATGCATAACTGGGGCCCATGCGGGTACCAATAGCCACACCTTTTATTTGGAGGAAGTGAGACAAGTTTAAGGAGAAATTGTTCAGTGAGAGAACAAGTTCAGCCAGGCGGAGAAGAGTGGCGATGGATGGGGATTGTTCGGGCCTCTGTTCAAGGAAGAAGGGGAGAGCCCTCAGACCATTCTGGTGGGGGATGGAAGTGTAGAGGGACTGAATGTCCATGGTGAAGAGGAGGCAGTTAGAGCCGGGGAACTGTAAATTCTTATGACGTAGGGCATCAGAGGAATCACAGATGTAGGTGGGAAAGACTGGAGAAAGGAGGAGAGAACGGAGTCAAGATAGGAAGAAATGAGTTCCGTGGGGCAGGAACAGGTTGACACGATTGGTCTACCAGGACTGTCCATTTTGGGGAGGAGCTAGAAGTGGGTTGTCCAGTGTTGGGAGACTATGAGAATGGAAGCTGTGTAGGGAAGATCTCCAGAGGAGATGAGCTCAGTGACAGTCCTGGGAACAATGGCTTGATGTTCGGTGGTGGGGTCATAATCCAGGGGAAGGTAGGAAGAAGCGTCCGAGAGTTGGCACTCAGCCTCTGCAAGGTAGAGGTCAGTACGCCAGACAACAACAGCACCACCCTTGTCGGCAGGTAAGACTTTGCTAATCCTGTAATCAAATCCTCTTGTGATAAAGGTTAACATAACATTAGCCTTCCCAATTGCTTGCTGCACCTGCATTTTGGCTTTCAGTGACTCATTGACGAGGACACCCAGGTCCCTTTGTACAATTACACTTTCTAATCTCTTACCATTTAAGAAATAACCTGTACATCTGTTCCTCCTACCAAAGTGGATAACCTCACATTTTTCCACATTAGATTCCATCTGCCGTGCTCTTGCTCACTCACTAAGTCTGTCGGAATCCTCTTGAAGCCACTTTGCATCTTCCTCGCAACACACATTCCCATCTAGCTTTGTGTCATCTGCGAACTTGGAAATATAACATTTGGTCCCCACATCCAAATCATTGATATATATTGTGAACAACTGGGGCCCAAGTACTGATCCTTGCGATACCCCACTAATCACAGCCTGCCAATGCAAGAATGGCCCGTTGATTCCAACTCTGTTTTCTGTCTGTTAACCAATCCTTAATCCGTGCCAGGATATTGCCTCCTATCCCATGCACTATAATTTTGCTAACCAACCTTCCGTAGGGGACTTTATCAAAAAAATCCAAGCATACCACGTCCATCATCTCCCCCTTTATCAATTATATTAGTAACATCCTCAAAAAACTCCAACAGGTTCGTCAAACGTGATTTCCCATTCAAATATCCATGTTGGGTATGCCCAGTCAGATCATTATTATGCAAGTGTCCATTTATTACATCCTTTATGATAGATCCTAGCATTTTCCCTACTACTGATGTAAGGCTAACAGGTCTATCCTTCCCTGTTTTCTGTCTGCCTCCCTACTTGAATAATGGGGTGACATTTGCTGCCTTCCAATCTGCGGGAGCTATTCCAGAATCTATAGAACTTTGGGAGATGACCACCAATGCATCCACTATCCCCATAGCTTTCAACACTCTGGTATGTAGAATATCAGATCCCAGGGACTTATCAACCTTCAGTTAACAAATGGAATTATGATATTATTGCTATAACAGAGAAGGGCAGGACTGGGCATTAAATATTCCTGGGTACAAGGCGTTTAGGAGAGACAGGAAAGGAAGAAAAGATAAAAAGCAAAATACTGTGGACGCTGGAAATCTGAAACAAAAACAAAAATTACTGGAAAAACTCAGCAGGCCTGACAGCATCTGTGGAGAGAAAGAGTTAACGTTTCGAGTCCGTA
This sequence comes from Cetorhinus maximus, assembly GCF_964194155.1. Taxonomy (NCBI): domain Eukaryota; kingdom Metazoa; phylum Chordata; class Chondrichthyes; order Lamniformes; family Cetorhinidae; genus Cetorhinus; species Cetorhinus maximus. The sequence goes on along the minus strand of NC_135880.1, from coordinate 118,810,800 downwards.
TGACTTCTTCAGAACGAAAGAGAAGTAGAAATGTGGTGAAATATACACTGTTTAAGGGGGTTGGGACAGATGAAGCTGGTTAGAAGGCCAGTAATAGGTGGAGGCAAACGAGAGATTGCAAAAGATGTCATAAACAAAATGTCGAAGGGGTGTTGATGGTGCTGATACTGGCTAAAGGAGGTGCTAATGATGACATTAAGAGTATAAAGCAGGATGAGCAAGTGACAGATGGCCCTAGTGGGGGTGGGGTGGGGGGGAGCAGATGGAGTGGGAAAAAAATCAAAATAGGCTAAAAGGTGAGAATAAAACAATAGAAATAAATTTTTTAAATAATAATAGGAATAGATGCGAAAATATATATATAAAACATTTAAAAATTAGCATTGAAAAAAGAGAATCAAAAAGGCTTGAGGATGGAGGAGAGAGTTCATGATCTGAAGTTGTTGAACTCAATGTTAAGTCCGCAAGGCTATAAAGTGCCTCGTCGGAAGATGAGGTGCTGTTCCTCCAGTTTACGTTGAGCTTCACTGGAACATTGCAGCAGGCCAAGGACGGACATGTGGGCATGAGAGCAGGGTGGTGTGTTGAAATGACAAGCGATAGGAAGGTCTGGGTGATGCTTGCAGACAGACTGAAGGTGTTCTGCAAAGCAGTCACCCAGTCTGTGTTTGGTCTCTCCAATGTAGAGGAGACCACATTGGGAGCAGCGATTGCAGTAGACTAAACTGAGAGAAGAGCAAGTGAAATGCTGCTTCACTTGAAAGGAATGCTTGGGCCCTTGGACGGTGAGGAGGGGGGAAGTAAAGGGGCAGGTTTTGCACCTTCAGCAACTGCATGGGAAGGTGCCATGGGAGGGGGTTGAGGTTTAGGGGGTGATGGAGGAGTGGACTAGGGTGTCCCGGAGGGAACGGTCCCTACAGAATGCCGACGGGAGGGTGAAGGGAAGATGTGTTTTGTAGCGGCATCATGCTAGAGTTGGAGGAAATGGCGGAGGATTATCCTTTGAATGCGGAGGCTGGTGGGGTAATAAGTGAGGACAAGGGGGACCCTATCATGGTTCTGGGAGGGAGGGGAAGGTATGAGGGCAAAGGCGCAGGAATGGGTTGGACACGGCTGAGGGTCCTGAGGGAAACTTCAGTTAAGGAAGAAGGAAGACTTGTCAGAAGCACTGGTTTGGAAAGTGGCATCATCGACGGAGGCAAAGGAACTAAGAGAATGGGATGGCATCCTTACAGGAAGCGGGGTGTGAGGAGCTGTAGTCGAGGTAGCTGTAGGAGTCGGTGGGCTTGTAATGAATATTAGTGGACAGTCTATCACCAGAAATTGAGACAGAAAGGTCAAGGAACGGAAAGGTAGTGTCAGTAATGGACCATGTGAAAGTGATGGAGGGGTGGAAATTGGAAGCAAGATTAAATTTTTCCAGGTCCAGACAAGAGTATGAAGCGGCACCGAAACAGTCATCGATGTACTGGAGAAAGAGTTGTGGGAGGGGGCCGGAGTAGGACTGGAACAAGGAATGTTCCACATACCCCATAAAGAGACAGGCATAACTGGGGCCCACATGGGTACCAATAGCCACACCTTTTATTTGGAGGAGGTGAGAGGAGTTTAAGGAGAAATTGTTCAGTGAGAGAAAAAGTTCAGCCAGGCGGAGGAGAGTGCTGGTGGATGAGGATTGTTCGGGCCTCTGTTCAAGGAAGAAGCGGAGAACCCTCAGACCATCCTGGTCAGGGGTGGAGGTGTAGAGGGATTTGACGTCCACCGTGAAGAGGAGGCAGTTGGGGCCAGGGAACTGGAAATTGTTGATATGATGTAGGGCATCAGAGGAATCGCGGATGTAGGTGGGAAGAGACTGTACAAGGGGAAAGAGAGCGGAGTCAAGATAGGAAGAATTGAGTTCCATGGGGCAGGAACAGGCTGACACGATCGGTCTACTAGGACAGTCCTATTTGTGGATTTTGGGAAGGAGGTAGAAGCGGGTTGTCCAAGGTTGGGAGATGAGGTTGGAAGCTGTGGAGGGAAGATCGCCAGAGGAGATGAGGTCAGTGACGGTCCTGGAAACAATGGCTTGATATTCAATGGTGGGGTCATGGTCCAGGGGGAGGTAGGAGGAAGTGTCTGCGAGTTGGCGCTCAGCCTCTGCGAGGTAGAGGTTGCTACGTCAAACAACAGCATCACCCTTGTCAGCAGGTTTGATAACAAAATCAGGGTTGGACCTGAATGAACAGAGTGCGACAAGTTCAGAAGGAGACAGGTTAGAGTGGGTGAGAGGAGCAGAGAAATTGAGACAGCCGACGTCACGATGACAGTTCTCAATGAAAAGATCAAGAGCAGGGTAAGAGGCCAGAGTGGAAGGGTCCAGGCGGAGGGAGAATACTGGAGGCAGGTGAAAGGATCCGTTGAACGGGGGGAGGACTCCTGCCCAAAGAAAGTGAGCACAGAGACGAAGGCAGCGGAAGAAGAGTTCAGCATCGTGCCGAGCCCAGAATTCATTGAGGTGAGGGCGTAAGGATATGAAACTGAGTCCTTTGCTGAGTACTGAATGTTCAGCATCAGAGAGGGGAAGGTCAGGGGGTATGGTGAATATACAGCAGGGGCTGGGATTAGAAGATGGGATGGGGTCAGAGGGATGGGAAGAGGTGGAGGGTCCTGGATGGGCCTTGGTATCAACAAGGAAGAAAAGGGGATGGGGGGAGTGGCAGTATTGATTAAAGATGGCATTACAGTACTGGACAAAGAGGATGTTCCACAGGAGTCAAGAACAGAATCTCTCTGGCTAGAGGTAAGGAATGAAAAAGGTGCAATAACAGTGACCGGTGTAGTATATAGACCACCAACTAGTGGAAGGAGTCTAGAGAAACAAATTTGCGAGAAATTACAGAGAGGTGCAGGAATTATAGGGTAGAATTTTCACCTTGGTGAGCGGACAGGCCCAACCTACTCGAGTGTGAAATAATGCGCGTTGATGTCGGGCGAACGTCCTGACATCAATGCGCCATCGCGCGATATGTCAGGCGGCAGGTGTACGCCGGGGTCAGCAGTGCGCCCGCTGACAATTAAAAGGCCTGTTAAGGCCATTAGCAAGTTAATTAAAATATTTTTTTTTTACAGTCGGCAGGCAGGCAAAAAGGCCAAGCGGCCTTTGCACTTTTTTGGAATTCTCATCCATGGGCGGGATGAGGTTTCCAAAAGCAAATAAAAATAAAATTAAAATTTTAAAATTTAATTAACACATGTCCCTGCTCATGTGACAAAGAGTCACATGAGGGGACATGTTTTATAACATTTTTAAATGTTTTATTTCATCTTTTAAAACTCTCCATTTTGGCAGGAAGAATATGGTGAGACAGTATAAAATAAAGGGAGAGCCTCTAAAGCAAGTGCAGAAACAGAGGGATCTTGGTGTATATGTACATAAGTCATTGAAGATGGCAGGGCATGTTGAGAGAGCGGTTAATGAAGCATATAGTACCTCCCACAGTGCTGTTTGGGAGGGAGTTCCAGGATATTGACCCAGCGACAGTGAAGGAGCTACCACATATTTCCAAGTCAGGATGGTGAGTAGCTTGGAGGGGAATTCCAGGTGGTGACGTACCCTAGCATCTGCTGCCCTTATCTTTCTAGATAGTAGAGGTCTCAGGTTTGGAAAGTTCTGTCACAGAAGTCTTGGTGAGTTCTTGCAGTGTAACTTGTGGATAGTACACACTGCTGCCACTGTGCGTCGGTGGTGGAGGGAGTAGATGTTGGAGGTGGTGGATGGGGTGTCAATCAAGCAGGCAGCATTGTCCTGGATGGTGTTGAGCTTTTTGGGTGTTGATGGAGCTGCACACATCCAGGCAAGTGGAGAGCATTCCATCACACTCCCGACTTATAGATGGTGGACAGGCTTTGGAGAGTAAAGAGGTGAGTTACTTGCCGTAGAATTCCCCGCCTCTAATCTGCTCTTGTAGCCATAGTATTTAAATGGCTTGTCTCGTTGAGTTTCTGGTCAATGGTAACCCCAGGATGTTGATAATGGGAGATTCACCGATGGTAATGCCATTGAACGTCATGGGGCGATGGTCGGATTCTCTCTTATTGGAGGTGGTCACTGCATGACACTTGTGTGGTGCGAATATTTCTTGTCACTTATCAGCCCAAGCCTGAATGTTGTCCAGGTCTTGCTGCCTTCGGACATGGACTGCTTCAATATCTGAGGAGTTACGAATGGTACTGAACATTTCACAATCATCAGCAAACATTCCCATATCTGACGTTATGGTGGAGGAAAGGTCATAGATGAAGCAGCTCAAGATGGTTGGGTCTAGGACGCTACCCTTAGGGACTCCTGCAGTGATGTCCTGGGACTGAGATGATTGACCTCCAACAACCACAACTATCTTCCGTTGTGCCAGGTATGACTTCAACTAGTGATGAATTCACCCCCCCCCCCCCGCCCAACACACCACCACACCACCGATTCCCACTGACTTAAGTTTTGCTAGGAATCCTTGATGCCACACTTGGTCAAATGAGGGTTTGATGTCAAGGGCAGCCACTCTCATCTCACTCCTTGTGTTCAGCTCTTTTGTCCATGTTTGGACTAAGTCTGTAATGAACTCAGGTGCTGAGTGGCCCAATTGAGTGGACTTATGGATAGAAACCAGGAGTATGGCCTACCTGAACAACATCTTTTAAATGTTTTTTTCTCCAGTTTTCCCATTCAACCACCAGCCAGTTTGACAGCCTGACACTCTCTCAGACAGGAAAGCCTGCAGCAGAAGGATGCAGTGGAGGAGCAAGTTTGGGAGGCAGGCTGAGATTGTGATTGGTAAGGGGGTCCAGTGGTGGCAGAGAGATCATTGGTTGGGGTAAATCAGGTAGCCAAGGGAACAAGATCGTTTTCAGGGGGAGTGAGATCATGGTCAGAGGGAGTGATGGAGGTTGGTGGACTTCACTCTTCCCAATGTTTATTTGGAGGAAATTGCTACTCATTCAGGACAGGATGTTGGGTAAGCAGTCTGAAAACACAGAGACAGTGGAGGAATCGAGAGAGGGAATGATGAACTAGAACTGGGTGTCATCGGTGTACACAGAACCTGACATCATATCTTTGGAGGGTATTGTGATGGGGCTGAACATAGATCAGGAATAGGAGGGGCCAAGGATGGATCCTTATGAGCTCCAGACGTAATGGTGTAGGGCAAGTATGAGAAGTCATTGCAGGGCATTCCTGGTTGCGATTAAATAGGTGAAAATGGAAGCAGACTTAGGGCATTCTTTCAGATGGACGATGGAGGAGAAGCGTTGAAGGAGGTTGTGCAGTCAATCATATCAAAGGCTGCAGAGAGGCTGAGAAGGATGAAAAGGGATAGTGCATCATGGTCACAGTCAGGTAGAATGACATTTGTGCCTTTGATTATGGCCAGTTCAGCAGTACCTTGACAGGGGCAGAAATCTGAATGGGGAGGTACAAATATAAGTTGCAGCACAAATAGACAAGGATAGGTAGCAATAGGCTCAAGGACTTTGCAAAGGAAAGGGAGATTGAAGACAATGTAGCACATTGCAAAGTCAGAGGGGTCAAAGTGGGTTTTCTGAGGACGTTTAAAAGATGGGCGGCTGTACCAGAGACGGGACAGCCATATAAAGAATTAACCATTACTCACAGAAAACAGAGTTGGAATAAAGGGTCATTCTCAGGTTGGCAGATTGTGAGGGACCGCATGATTCAGTGCTTGGATCCCAGCTATTCACAATCTATATCAATGAATTGGATGTGGGAACAAAATGTAGCTATTTCCAAGTTTGCTGATGACACAAAACTAGGTGAGAATGAGTTTTGAGGAGGGCGCAAAAAGGCTTCAAGCTAAGTGGGTGGGCAAGCACGTGGCAGATGGAATATAATGTGGAAAAATGTGAAGTTATCCACTTTGGTAGGAAAAACAGAAATACTGAGTATTTCTTAAATGGGGAGAGATTGGGAAGTGTTGATATCCAAAGGGGCCTGGGTGTCCTTGCGCATGATCACTGAAAGCTAACACGCAGGTGCAGCAAGCAATTAGGAAGGCAAATGGTATGTTGCCTTTTATTGCAAGAGGATTTGAGTACTGTACAGAAGTAAAGATGTTGTGCTGCAATTGCATAAAGCCTTGGTGAGACCGCACCTGGAATATTGTGTGCAGTTCTGGCCTCCTTACCTCAGGAAGGGTATACTTGCCATAGAGGTAGTGCAACAAAGGTTCACAAGACTGATCCCTGGGATGACGGGATTGTCCTATGAAGAAAGATTGAGTAGGCTGGGCCTGTATTTTCTAGGATCTCATTGAAGTATGCAAAATCCTTACAGGGCTCGACAGGGTAGGTGCAGGAAGGATGTTTCCCCTGGCTGGGGGAGGAGAGGTTCTTGAACCAGGGGACACAGCCCCAGAATAAGGGATAGGCTATTTAGGACTGAGATGAGGAGGAATTTCTTCATTCAGAGGGTGGTGAGTCTTTGGAATTCCCTACCCCAGAGGGCTGTGGAGTCTCAGTCATTGAGTGTATTCAAGACAGAAATCGATAGGTTTCTAGATATTAAAGGCATCAAGGGATATGGGGATAGTGCGGGAAAATGGCCTTGAGGTAGAAAATTAGCCATGATCTTGTTGGAATAGCGGAGCCAGCTCGAGGGTCCACATGGCCTACCCCTGCTCCTATTTGCTTTTTCCCATTTACAGTATCAACTAGAATGGAGGCTGGGAAAGGAAATGAGTGGTCATCAGTTCAGTGATAATTGGCTTGGGGGTAGGTGGATCTAATGGACAGGATGATGAATCGCCTGTATTTTCTTCAGATTTGTCTAAATGTTTGACTAATCTGCCATAATTTTTAGTAATAGTGACTTTATATAGAATTTCCATAGTGTGTGAATCATATTTGTTTATTGTTAACCAGATTTGTTTATGAAGGACACAATTTCTAAAACACTCCAGAAATGTGTTTATTATCAAACTATTGAAGACAGAATATCTGCAGTCTCTTTATGCTAATTGTTTTTTCTGGTGGCTTAGTTTGTGTTGTGGCAACAAGAGAGTCTATTCTAAGTTGTTAACATGAAAGTACTGTATTTTCTTTCTCCTAACGACTCAAATTCCCTCATGTCATTAGACAGCAATGTTTCTGTTGAGGTATGCATATGAATGTCATTGATACAGAAACATTGTTACATTTAAAATTCTGGACTATAGTGGATATTTTGCAAATATGATATGGTTCATTATATATTTTGACAGAAGGGAAATGTTAAGAAAATTTGTCAAGGTTCAGTATCTACCTGATTTGAATGTGCCGTCAGTGCTTTATAAAAATGTTTCTCAAAAATATAAAACACTCAGCAAATTTGTTGATGGGAATAATTTACTAACCAACAGTTTTTCCATAACCATTATTTGCCTGATACAGTTTCCTGTATTTTTGTTTGCAGCATTTAAACTGATGTTGTAAATTCCAATTCCATTTCTGTTTAACTTCACATCTCTCTCTACATGTGTCAAGAGTGGGCCGATTAAATTCGACAGCCCCTGATGAAAGGTGCAGGGATTGTGATGCAGGATTAATTTGTGCCCATTGCTCCTGATGCAGGCAGCATGCCAATTTCAGCACGCTAATTAACATGATTTCATTGTGAAGCCAGAGCTAACCATTCTGCTAAGTGGCTGCAAGGCTAAATAGGGGACCCAAAATAGTGAGAAACTAGCATCAGTTAAAGCTTGCCTGCGCTACTTAAAGACAACCTCTTAAAGGGGAAATACACTGTGGCTGGAACAGGTGCTGGATTTCTACAAATGATTCTGACAGTATTTGACAGAATGCATGGCAAAATTTGTGCTGGTCTGCTGTATGCTGCAGAACTTTGCCATCTTGTGGGCACAGTCTTTGCCACCAGATCTATGATGAGCAAGAGGAGGAGAAGAAGGCAGAGCAGGAGGATGAGATGTGGAGGGATTGGAAGAGGAAGAAGAGAAAGAGGAAGGGGAAAAGGAAAGGAGGAGGCAAGCTTAGCAGTCCTTTTTTGGCCAGTAGAAGATGACTCTATACTGATATCGAATCCTGCTACTCACATCCCACATCAGTATCACCCTACAATCTCTTGTGATTTTGAAGTTGCAGATGGTGTAAGCTTGCATCTCTTACGTTCCTTTTCCTCCAACCACAACCCCAATCCTTGCATAAGAACTGTAAACTGGCCAGGCAGTGGTGGAAGACCAAAGGTGGAAGATCTAGAACTAGGGGACACAGTCTCTGAATAAGGGGCAGGCCATTTAAGACTGAGATGAGGAGGAATTTCTTCACTCAGAGGGTAGTGAATCTTTGGAATTCTATACCCCAGAGGGCTGTGGAAGCTCAGTCATCGAGTAGGTTCAAGAAAGAGATCAATAGATTTCTAGATACTAATGACATCTACGGATTTGGGAATAGCACGGTAAAATGGCATTGAAGTTGATGATCAGCCATGACCTAGTTGAATGGCAGAGCTGAATGGACTTCCCCTGCTCCAATGTAACGTAAAAGGGGGAAGAGATCCAGCATAATCGTTTTCTACCCCTTTTTTCATGGCTTTTGCACTGGGAAATAAGCATTCCTGGGGCCATAGGTCAGGAAAATTAGCACTGATATGCTGCTCTATCATTGCCACCTAAATAAATATTGAAGGAAGTGCTCTCAGAAATGTTTTATTAAAGCTTTATAATGCATTACCTAATTTAAGGAAATGATCCAAGAAACAAACTTAGCTGTGCAAGTGGGTCTTTTAATGCTATTTTTTTTATTCGTTCATGGAATGTGGGCATTGCTGGCTAGGCCAACATTTATTGCCCATCCCTAATTGCCCTTGTTCAGAGGGTATTTTTTTAAGAGTCAGCCACATTGCTGTGGGTCTGAAGTCACATATAGGCCAGACCAGGTAAGGATGGCAGACTTCCTTCCCTAAAGGACATTAGTGAATCAGATGAGTTTTTACAAAAAAGCAAAATCAACAATGATTTCATGGTAATCATCATACTTTTGATTTTTATTGAATTCAAATTTCTGCCATGGTGGGATTTGAACCCAGGTTTCCAGCGCATTACCCTGGGTCTCTGGAATACTAGCCCAGTGACAATACCACTATGCTACCACTTCCGCCTGAACTTTCAGTAGGCAATCTCAGCTATTTCTGGTGACAGATGCATCATACATAAAAGAAAGACTCAAGTTATTATCATGATAACCTTAGTGTTTTAAAATTGATTAAGCCTTATTGCAGACAATAGCCAACAGAACCTTCCTTGCCACCAGTTGACAGGAATGTCATTCCTACATGTACTTACAAGCTGTAGCTATGGCATTCTACTAAAGTATGTAGCTGATGTATTAATGAAACCAAATAAATTATTGACAAGTTACTGCTTTCCTCAGGCAAATGGCTATTTTAAAAATTGAGTGAAGAAAACGAATGACCAGCACCCAACTGCCCAGTTACCTAGGTAATAGTGGGCAGTTGTGATTATGAGCTGCTGCATTACATTGCAGGTCTGAACAGGTTGTGCAGTCTTTCAGGAACTGCACAAAAGGTTCCAATGCTGTTCATCGTGTTGTAATTGCACTTAGATCGAGCACAACCGATTTGAGAAAAGGCAAGTTGAAAGTGCATGTTGTTCAGTCAGTATCTCAAGATTTTTAAAGAACAAACAAGTAATAAGTAAAATGTGTCTTATTCAGTTTATGCTCCAGAAGCTAATTCTTATCACTTTATAAAATAATAGCATAACCATCAAGGTGACAATCACATTTTGGCTATGGAATGCATGCCTTTACTAAAAAGTAAATATTAACAGAGAAATGTCGCAATAAAACATGTCACTAAATTCCCTTCCATAGAGATACTTTAACATTTGATGCCTGTTATCATAGGTACACACCTTTGTCTGCACATGGTAAAACAATGATCGTTAAAAGAAAAAAATTGCCATTCTACCTTTAGACTGGCTTAAAGTTTGTTATATTTGACAGTCACTTCAGTTACCTTCCAGAAAAAGCTTCCTCGCCAGTCAAGGCTCAGAAGCATCTTGGTAATTATAACCTGCTGTGAGATCATAGAGTTCATGTTTTTCAGTTGAAGAAATTTCTGAGTGGATGGATTGACATAATTCACAAAGTACCAGGAAAGCACCATCAGTGGAATGCCATGTGAAAATTGGAAGAATTTTAAGAGGAATTTTGGGGGTTATTAACTCAGCCACCATTTAGACACCACTCCCGATTTGCATTTCCATTGCCTTCAGATCACCCCTTTTCGTTCTGCACTCTTCCAAGTCCAAGATCGTAGTGTACAGATAAAGGCAATGCCAGTTGTCAGTCATATATGTCATATAATGCTCAAGTGACTTAAAAAAAAATTCTGGGGTTCTTTTTCAGGATATTGATAAGTTACAATGGAACTGCCTTGCAGCTGTGCAATTAAGCATATACAGTGTTTTTCTTACCTGTTGAAGAATGTTACAACCTAGCAAGGATTTTATACTCAGCAATAATAAATAATTTCTATTTCTGTAAGTGATCCCTTTGCCAGTTGCCCACTTCAAACACAGGAGATAGTTTATTTTTATCTGTGAACTGCGCTTACTTTATATGTTATCAAAGCTGTTAAAATTATGGAGGTGGAAAGCACAGTAGATATCATTGTATCATTGGTCAAAAAACAATGCAGCAGCCTATCAATCACGAGTCAGATTCATTTACAGTATCAGAGGAATGATGAACCAGAATACTGCATCATTTCTCAGTCTCTGAAATTAGAGCCAAGTTACACAATGGACAATTTAACAAGCCTTCCTTTCACTAGGAAGTAATTTAATTATAGTGATGAGAGTAGCACAGTTACAAGTGAAGTGGGCTGGAAATGGCGGCTTTGGACTGGGGACAATGGCATTGGTCTGAGGATTATGGCATTGGTCTGGACTGGTGGTATGTGACCATTCAGAATAGGAATGAGTGCCAATTCCAACTTTGGAAATGGTTCACACATGTAATGATACTACTTTTTGTGATGTCTTTACGTGCCTGATGTCTTTAAAAAAAAGGCTAACAAGCAATATGGAGGTGCAAAAGCTTTATAAAAAAGCCACTATCTTCAGTTGGCATTGCGAACCATACTATGCAGTGGCAAGTTGCCACAGCAATACTCACACCTCCCTTGAGATGAATAACCAAGTGGTAACATAATGGGTCCAGAACCTATCAAATTAAGATAATTACCCTGTTCCCTGGAAATCAGCCGAGCATGGGGAGAATGGAATCCTTGCCCTGCAATTGAGTCAAACAGGAAAATCTATCCCTATTTGTTTAACCGATGGAGTAGTTATACAGTTGACTTCAGTATCCAACATCTATCAAAATAAAAGGATCAAAGACTTTCTTGAACCCATAACCCAAAACAGTCATATATATCCAGATACTATATTTGTTATTTGAACAAATTTGAGACTGATTTTTATAATGTAGTTAGTTAGAGCCTCTCTTTGAGGTTTGATCAATATTTATAAAAATAATTTGTGAAATTAATTATTATTAGGGTAGACATGATACAATAATATTGGTGATTCACTAGAAGTTGTTGTGAAAGTAGCAGTCATTTGTAGTTAGCTTTGCATTTCAATGTATTCAATTATGGCCAAATCCAATTTTGACAGAATGAACTATGAAATTTTGCAACCCCTAGCAAACCAATTTACATCTTGTAAACATAGCAATTAAACAGTTATAATAGAATATTAATTAATAAGCATTCAGTTACATCTAAGTGATAATTGATGAATGTAAGTTAAAAGTGGACTCGCTTTTATTCTTTATCTTCCACTTATTCGACTTACTTTCATTTTGTCTACCTTCTCTTTCATATTTTAAGTAATTAACTTCTCAAACCTGCCTGCTATTATACATCTTCCCAATCTTCACTTGTCCTATTATCATCTCCTTTGGCTTGCTATTAAGCCTTTGCCTGAATACACTTGTGTAAAACACCTCAGGATATTTTACCATGTTAAGGTTGCTATACAAATGCAAGTTGTTCTTCACTGTCAAAGACTTCTATTTTCTTCATAAGCAAAATTTCCTCTGCTGTCATCCAACTCCAAAAGGTTGCAAGCATAAACAGAAATGAATCACAACTCTACATTGTAAAACTATGTTTGCTTCCCACAACCTAAAGATGAATATTCACCAGTGCAAGGCACAGGTTCTGAGATGGTACTGGATGGCACCATTTCAAGCTGACTGGTCTCCATCAATTCTTGGAAATCTTTTGAAAATATTGTGTTCAGACTGACACAATTAAACGGAAGCCACCAATATCTCTAGAAGCTCCTTCTGGTGTCTTATTGCTCTCAAACTCTCATGTACTTTTGATCTCTCCACTGTGTTTCACGCACCTTGAGAAACTTTCTACAATGTGTTGCAGATGCATGCAATGGACTCTGCTTACTCCCCCATCATCTAAACCATATGCATGGAAACTCTCTCCACTGCTTCTACATAAGATCGATGCCTCCAAATCACCATTCCTTTGAAATGGCACTTTTGAGATTTGGGTCTCTAGGTGGTTGATCTCCAGCCTCTGTGGAGGAGCAGCGGCACGATGGAAGCACTCTCATCTCTGGACTTGAGCACAAAATTTAAGCTTGTGCTTCATTGCAGTACTGAGGGAGTGCTGCATTGTTGGAGATGTTGCTCGTTTTATGAAATGTTAAAACAAGGCCCATGTCAGTCCTCTCAGGTGAACGTAAAAGATCCCAAGACATTGTCCAAAGAAGAGCAGGGAGTTATCTATGGTGTCCTGGCACTAAAGGAGATTATTTGATCCCTACCTCATTACTGTTTGTGGGACTCTGCTGAGTGAAAATTGGCTGCTGTATTTCCTACATTACAACAGCGGCTACACTTCAAAAGTACTTCATTGGCTGTTAAGCTCTTTGGGAATGGCCTGAGTTCATGAAAGGCACTGTATAAGTTTCTTTCTTTCTTCCCTTCAAGTTTTCATATTCAAAATTACTTGAAACTTTAAATATTGAAAGTCCCCCACGACTCCTGAACAACTTCCTCTATAGTGGGTGTCTCTGGGTTGTTGCTTGACCAAGTGACAATACTGTGAAGTTGGTGAGGGCTTGGTGGTAGCTATGGATCTGGACATGGCAGGACTTTCGTCACTGAAAATGTCTAGGTGGCCATCAGTATGGTTGGCCTCTTCCTCGAGAACACCCCATGTGGTGTCAAAAACAGGAGGGCTTAATTAGTGTGCACATTGTGGATTTTCCTTTGCATACATGATACAGGTTGAGTGTCCTTTATCCGTAAATCCGAAAGCATCCTAAAACTACACTTTTTTTGAACCTCATCGACTTTTAGCATGGGAAGTCTAGTTGTTCTCCTGCGCTGTTTGCCTTGTGCTGTTTTGTGGTAAAGATGTCAAAAAGAAACTTATTACAGATACCCTTTATTTATTCTTCAATGATACGTCTTACTTTGCTAGCCATTTTATATACTTTAGACTACAGCTAGCCGAGGCTTAGGCTGTTGTAATGTAAGTTTATATGCGGTATCTGAAACCGAGATTATCTGAAATCCAAAATGCAATCAGCTCCAAGGGTTTCGGATAAAGGATATTCGACCATTCGAACATTGTTGAATGAATACTTCACATCCATCTTCACCCAAGAGAATGAGGATGAATGTATCGAACTCTGGGAGAGAGACTGCGAGGTTCTTAAGCAACTTGATATAGGGAGTGACAAGGTATTGGAGGTGTTGGCAGGCTTAAAAGTGGACAAATCTCCAGGTTCCAAAGATTTGTGTCCCAGACTGCTAAGGGAGGCAAGGGAGGAGATCACAGGGACTCTGACCCAAATTTTTAATTCCTTTCTGGCCACGGGGGAGGTGCCAGAGGACTGGAGAACAGCTAATGTGGTTCCGCTATTTAAGAAGGGTTGTAGAGATAAGCCAGGGAACTACAGGCCAGTGAATCTCACGTCAGTGGTAGGGAAACTATTGGAGAAAATTCTGAAGGAGAGAATCTATCTCCACTTGGAGAGGCAATGTTTGATCAGGGATAGTGAGCATGGATTTGTCAGAGGGAGGTCATGCCTAACAAATTTGATTGAAATTTTTGAGAAGGTGACCAGGTGTGTAGATGAGGGTAGTGCAGTTGATGTAGTTTATATGGATTTCAGCAAAGCCATTGACAAGGTCCCACATGGGAGACTTATAAAGAAGGCAAATGCACATGGGATACAGGGTAATTTGATAAGGTGGATTCAAGATTAGCTTAGTTGTAGGAAACAGAGGGTGATGACAGAAGGATGCTTTAGTGACTGGAAGCCAGTGTCCAGTGGCGTGCCACAGGGATCTGTGCTCAGTCCCCTATTAATTGTCATTTATATAAATGACATAGATGACTATGTGGGAGGTAGGATTAGTAAGTTTGTGGATGACACAAAGATTGGCCAGGTGGTTAACAGTGAGGTTGAGTGTCTTGGGCTACAGGAAGATATAGATGGGATGGTCAATTGGGCAGATAAGTGGCAGATGGAATTTAACCCTGAAAAGTGTGAGGTAATACACTTTGGAAGGAGTAATTTGACAAGGAAGTATTCAATGAATGACATGACATTAGGAAGCTCTGAGGAACAAAGGGACCTTGGCGTGTGTGTCCATAGATCTCTGAAGGCGGAGGGGCATGTTAATGGGGTGGTGAAAAAGGCATATGGGACACTTGCCTTTATCAATCGAGGCAAAAGATTACAAAAGTAGGGAGGTCATGTTAGACTTGTATAGAACCTTGGTAAGGCCACAGCTGGAGTACTGTGTGCAGTTCTGGTCGCCACATTATAGGAAGGATGTGATTGCACTGGAGGGGGTGCAGAGGAGATTCACCAGGATGTTGCCTGGGATGAAACATTTAAGTTATGAAGAGAGGTTGGATAGACTTGGGTTGTTTTCGTTGGAGCAGAGAAGACTGAGGGGTGACCTTATCGAGGTGTACAAGATTATGAAGGGCATGGACAGGGTGGATAGGGAGCAGCTGTTCCCCTTAGTTGAAGGGTCAGTCACGAGGGGACATAAATTCAAGGTGAGGGACAGGAGGTTAAGGGGGGATATGAGGAAAAACTTTTTTACCCAAAGGGTGGTGACGGTCTGGAATGCACTGCCTGGGAGGGTGGTGGAGACGGGTTGCCTCACATCCTTTAAAAAGTACCTGGATGAGCACTTGGCACATCATAACATTCAAGTCTATAGGCCAAGTGCTGGTAAATGGGATTAGGTGGGTAGGTCAGGTGTTTCTCACGTGTCGGTGCAGACTCGATGGGTCGAAGGGCCTCTTCTGCACTGTGTGATTCTGTGACCTATAGCTAAGTTTAAAGGCTTTCAAAATAGCACAGTACGCTGACACTACCTATGAGCCCACTCATCATCTCCTGCGTGTCTATTGTCAACAGTCTTTTCTTCATGCAAATGCATGACTTCCGGTAACTCTTTTTCTCCCATTTGCATTTCTTTGATACCTTCTCCTGTGAGGGGAGAAAGTACAATGTTAAAGGATTGTGAGTGGCATGAAAACTGTGTTCCCCTCATATGAGCGTATGCATCCCATGATGGCAAGACTCATAAGTGGATCAGCTGTCCTTCAAAACAAATAGAACTCCTTGTGACAGAAAGTATGAGTTCAGAGAGTGTTTGTGAGTTAATGTGGTGCTTCACTATTTCCAGAGGCTTCCCATTTAATAAATCAATTTCCCTACAACTAGGTGATGTTTAGAAAGGAGGTGAATGAAACTTCACCTGTGGTATATGATGTACATTGAGTCAAGTGCCTTGACTTATCTTGACAACTTCAAGAGGTTACTGAACCTGTTGCAGCATTGTGTGGCTGTTCTTGGAGTGATGGTAATTGTCCTGACTGCCACAACCACCTCTCTCCAAAGGACCTGAACCACTTTCCTAGGTATATCTTGCCCTGATCTTGCTGGAGTTGACTCCTTCTAGCTTTTATTTCAGCCAGTAACATATCCACAGATGGATCTGAGAATCTAGGCATCCTTCCTGCAGTGGACTCCTAAGAAATTCCTCCGCTTGTTGCTCTTACTCTCCAAAAAAGACAGTGCTTGAATTGCCTCCCCCCATCAGTGGTAAACAAATGGAAAGGAGTATTACTGTTCCTGACTCACCCTGTATAAACAATTAGGGCCCCTGCTGGTAAACATAGTGAGTTAGTAGTCAAGTTACATAGGTAGGCAGATGTCCTACCCCACTATTAACCTGCCAAAAGGAAGAAATCCCAGCTGCTGTTGTGTTTTTCTGCAGCATATTATCTTTCCAAGTAGCTTCTCCTCCCACTTCCAATTGTTTCATTCGTGGCAATACTTTTGCCTCAAACCTTTTGCAACTTATTACAACTTGAAAGAGGCAGCACAAAAGTAGCATTAAGCTAGATCATGCTAAATTTGATTTAGAGATAGAAACAAACTTATATTACCTAGAAAATGACAGTTTCCTTTACTTTGCAGAACACCTTACAACATACATAATTCCTTCAAGGAGTAGCTGAGTAATATTTTTTATATCTGCTAACTCCAATAAAAATTTACAATTGATGAAAATCTGCCTTTGTGTGATTTATGTGTACTGTAACTGGATCACTATGCATGATGCATGTAAGAATAATTAAGGTAATTTCTTTCCCTTTGCAGTGGTGTAAGGTTGGTGAATGTATCAGTAAAACACCTCTTCCTGACCAGATAGATGGAGAATGGAGCATATGGAGTACTTGTAGTAGAACATGTAATATAGGAGTACATTTCCGCCAGCGCAAATGTGATAATGCAAGGTAAGTCAGCTCAGCTATCTTGATTTTTTTTTTTAGTCCATATTGTTTAATAAACTATTGCTTGAACTACTTGAATAAAACATGTGGGAAAATTTCTATAATGCTCTCGTTTACTTACCCACCAGAAAACTGGTCCCACCATGCTCAATTTTAAGGTGCTCTTTGAAGCAACCATACAAATGATGTTGCACTGTTGAAAACCCATCTCTGGAAAGCAGGCATCTGTTCACCTTGTCAATGGGCATCCTCCTGGCCTCCACCTGTCTTTACGCATTGCATGTGTGTTGGAAGCACTAATAATAATTTCAATAGTTTATAGAACAATAAAAGTTTAAGCACAGTTGAAGGCCTTCAACCCATTATGCCTATGCCATTCATTGCTGCCTGGTCAAATATGCAGATAATTAAAGCCCTGACAGTCACTGGGGGACAGAACTATTATCTAAAATGTATATTAATTTTCTAACAGGATTTGAATTTCTTGTTGTCAGCAGCAAAACCAATGGAAATGCATAAATATAATCCATTCCACTTATCCTGAATGTAGTTTGTCAAACAATTGGGTAAACCAATCTGGCTGGGCTACATCAAGCACTAATAGGCCCTGCTTTCCTTTGTAAAAATATACTCGTTACTCCAGGATCACCCTGGAATGCAAAACTAGCTCCCAGCTTCTTTTCTCCACCACCAACAATCTCCTTAAACCCCTTGTCTTTGCTCTTTCCACCCTCACCTTCAACAACAATTGGGAAGAGCTCATGGACTTCCTTGTCACTATGATTCAAATCCATTCTGCTGCCTCTGCCATTTAATTCTCATCCTCTTGCCCACTAAGCTGAGTTTCCCCTGAACCTAACGTCTTTGTCTCCTATCTTCCTTCATTCTCTCTGTGAGCGATCTTATCCAAGAGATCCACCTATTCAATTCTAAACTACTGATTCTCAACTTTCCTTACTTGCGCCCAGTCTACCTGATAGTTCGTTCTCCCAAGGTACCGTCTCCCTACTTTACAAATCCTCTGTCACCACCCCCCATCCTCAAAAACTCTCTGAACCCTCTGTCCTTGCAAATTGACTTCTGAATAGTTGAATGAATGAATACTGAAATGGCCCTAATCAAAGTCATAAATGACATCTTCTGTGACTATGGCTGTTCTACATTATCCTTCCTGCTGCGTCTAGAAATCTTTGCAGCCTTTGATACTATTAATCACACGATCCTGACATCCAGCCTTGGATGAGGTGCAATTTCCTCCACTCAAACATCGGTAAGACCAAATCATTGTCTTCAGCCCCACTGCAAACAGTGTTTGCTTGCCGCCAGTGCCACCCCCTTTCCTGTCTTGGGCTGAACCAGATTGTTTGCAATCTCAACATCCTGTTTGACCACGAGCTGAGCTTCCAACGTGATATCCTCTCCATCACAAAGGCCACCTAATTCTACCTCTTCTGCATCTCCCATCTCCCAGTATGCCATATCCTCAGAACATTGATGTATGGCAGCAAAGCCTGGACAACTTACACCTATCAAGAACAAAAGCTCAATAACTTCCATCTCTGGTATCTACGAAACATCTTGGCGTCACATGGAAAGACAAGGTCACCAATGAAGCAGTCCTTTCTAGGGGTAGAATTTTTCCTGTGGGGGGCAGGGTGGGCGGGAGCGGGCGCAGAGCTGATCACTGCCTGCGATCGGCTGCGCGCCGCCATTTTATGCGGGTGGGCCAATTAAGCCAGCCCAGCGTAACACGCGGCCGGTAGCGCTTAATGCTACCTGTGCGGGCAGGGGGAGGAGGGAGAGTCGAGACCTGCGCTCTTTTGCGCATGCACACAAAAGAGCGCAGCAATCTCCCTGAGGCACGGAGCTGCCTCGGGGAGAGTGAATAGATTATGAAACATTTAAATAAATGAAGTAAAAATTTATTTAAACATGTCCCCTCGTGTGACAGTGTTACATGAGCTGGGACATGTTTGTGAAGTTTGGAAAGTTTATTTATTTATTGTATAAAAGCTTCAGGAAACCTCATCCCGCCCGTGGATGAGGTTTCCTGATAAACACAAAGGCTATTTGGGTTCTTTGCTTGCCCGCCAACCTTAAGGTTGGACGGGCAGCATTCTTAACTAGTTCAATTACTTTCTTAATGGCCTTAATGGGCTTAATGCAGCCGCCTCCGGCATACACCCGCCGAACAAAATATCAAGATGACACATGATGACATTGGGACGCACACCCAACGTCATCGCGCATCATTTTACACGTCGGAATGTTGGGTCTGCCCCCGCACGCTGACCAGAAGATTCAGCCCTAGGGCAAACATGCCATGCATATTAGTGCTAATCAAGCAAAGAAGAATTCACTGGCTTGGGCAAAATGGCTGCATCCCAAAGGATATGCTATACAGGAAGTAACCTATGCCAAGAGACCAACAGGGCACTCAAAGTTCTGATTCAAGGATGCTGTTAAAAGAGACATGGGGCTGAATTTTGAGATCGTCAGTCGGGTGCGGGAGTGGCCAGGAAATGGCCCGCCGCCTGCAATTGGCCCCCGAACGCGATTTCATACTGGCTGGCCAATTAATGGCCAGCCAGCGTGAAACATCTGTTGAAAGGCTCAGCGCTGCCAGGGTGAGAGTGGGAGGAGGGTGAAGTCAGTGTGGGCACAGGGCAGCGTGCAATGAAAGTTTCCTGGAGGCAGAGAGCTGCCTCAGGGAGCTGAAGAATTTGAAACCATGAAATAAAACAAATGTCCACACATTGGATTCACTTACCTAAAAATACAAATTATAAAAAGTCTGCTCAAACACTTTTTAAAAAAATTTAATATCAGAAACCTCATCCCGTCCTTGGAAGAGGATTCCTCAAAAATGCAAAGCCCACCTGGCCAATTCGCCCACCCGCCAACCTTAAGGTTGGATGGGCAACTAAAAACCCTTGCTAATTGAAACATTAATGGCCTTAATAGGCCTCTTAATTGTTGGCCAACGTGCTGCCAACTCTCGCGTGCACCCACCAACTGAAATATCGCGTGAGTGTACGATGATGTTGGGATGCTCACCTGACGTCATCACGTACCATTTTATGCCCAATCAGGTCAGGCGTGTGCCCACCCATGGAATGTAAAATTCTGCCCATGAAAGCCCTCAACATCAATCATGACAAGTGGGAAACTTTAGCTGATGATTGATGCCAGTGACCATACCAGCTGTGGGAAGGGGTTCACCATCACAACAACGTGGTTTCAGAAGCTCCATAGCAGACGCCAATCATGCAAACAAGGAGTCAGAGTAGAGATCATCCTACACCACCAGCAAGGGACAACTTCATGTGCAGCACTTGTGGCAGACTTTGCCTTTCCAGAATTGGCTTGTTCAACCATCAGACAAAGTGCAGCAGATGATCTCATCTGACCTCACAAAATTCTGAGTCTGCAGTCCCATCGTCTCTCACAGATGGAAGGATGCCAACCAACCAGCATCTCCCTTCTCAGCCCCTGTCTCAAATCATTTTCTGCTGAAAGTCTTAACTATGCTTTTTGATCCCTCCAAACAAAACTATTCTAATGTTTATCTACATCTCTGCTGCCAATTTTCTAACTTGCATCAAATCCTGTTGATCCATCAGAACAGTGCTCACTGACCTACAGTGGCTCCATTTCCAACAACACCTTGCTTTTAAAATTCCCATCCCCATCTTCAAATCTTTTCATGGCCTCACCCTTCCCTATCTCTGTAACCTGCTCCAAACTGACAACCCTTAAGAATTTTGAGTTTCTCCAACACTTTTTCATCCTCTACTTGCTTCATTCCCCACTGGCAGCCTTGCCTTCGGTTGCCTAGGCCCTGATCCTCCTTAATACCTGTCTTTTCAAATCAAGCATTTAGTTGCCTGTCCTACTATCTCCTCCTTTGACTAGCAAAAAAATTTTGTCAGATTACCCCCCTGTAAATGCTTTTAAAGATTTGGAATTCCATTGGTAGGTAGTCATTAACACTCCCTTCTATGATTAGAAAAGATACTGGTATCACCACACAAATCAGGTCAACCTGGATCTGTGCATTGAAGGGGTTGCAGTGCACAACAATCAGATGATTTGCAATGAATACTGTTTAAAAATAAGCTTTTACAGCCATTGTTTCACAGGTTCCAAAATCATTTTGCATATCACGTTTCTATAGGAGAATGATGGAGCTCCGTGCGTGAATATTTTTACCCAAATGGGCACTACACTTTAATGTTAGGGGACTGCTAACATTAAAAACTTCTAAAAACAAATTTTATGAGGTTCATTTAAATATGGTTTCATGAAAGATGCAATTACACTATTACACTGCAGTGGGTATGAAGACCAAACAGTGTGATAGTAGCATCTGGTTTTCAACTCGGACCTCTTGCCGAAATGAGCTTTGGGTGACTTTGTACTCAGATTATACGAAATCGTTTGTGTCAAATCAAAAGCAGAATGGCTTCACATCAGCCCAAAGTGTGTGGTACAGCTAGCCTAATAAACCATTTTGAAATTACCTTATTTCTTCACTTTGAAATATTTTCATTTTTGGACCACTAACTACCAGAATTTTTTTTAGACTCAAATCAAAAAAAACCTGGGGCTGAAATTTCATGGCCCATTAGCAGCCGGCTGGGATGTGGGAGGGTTGGAAAAATGGCGGGGAAAGGTGTCAGGTGGGCTGCAGGCCTTGCTTCCCCTAACCACATGAGCCCTGCCATTGAGGTGACACTGCTGACCTGCTGGCCCTCTGATTGGGTCAGCAGCTCTTGGGGGCGAGCCGCTGCCCTGGTGACAACCTCTTAATTGGTTGTCATCAACAATATGCTGCCTCCGGTCTCACCACCCGGCAGAACGGTGTCACCTCCCGTTTCAGCCCTAGTGGTGGGACTTCCAAGTTAGCAACACATTTCAGCCCCTGTTTTCCATGTGTAATGATTTACTAATCACTGAGAATCGGTGACCACCGGATACTATAGCTAGGAACTTTTCCTCAGTCCTATTGAGCAACACAAGTTTATCCATTAATCTGGATTCCATGCAATGGCAAATTGGTTTTCGAAGGGATGCTATGTAAGAAAGTAGCTTTCTTCCAGAGCCATTAAAAGTGGTAAATTGTCAGTGAAGTGAATACATTATCTGCTAATTTAGAGAATTACAAGGATAATACTGGAACTTGAGAGATTATAACTATCAGGAAAGACTGCACAGGCCAGGGCACTTTTCTCCAGAAAGACAAGGCTGAGGGGTAGAGAGAGGAAAGTGCAACAAAACCCAGGTGGGGCATGTGTCATTTTCAGTGCAATTGGGTAAATTATATACTTTAGAAACAAACACATTTTGTATGGAAAATGTACTGATTTTAGGGTGTTTGAACTAAAGTCTGCACTCGCCTAATATTAATTTTTCCTTTTGAGACTTTAACCATTCAGGCAATCGGAGACAATCTGGTGACATAATTCAGAAAATGTTTATTAAGTAACAAAAGGTAACACTTAACAAACTGGGCAGCGGCTTTACTGACTGAACATGGTTCTTGCTTTCAGATTCACCCTTGGGTGCAAGACAACACGTGGTCTTATCTCTCTCGCTATGCCATTTCTATGGTCTACTGCTCCCAGCTGGAAAGCAGTCTCTTGTCTTCAGTTTCTACCTCTGCGTGCCTGACAGCTGAAAGCTGGTGCTTTTTAACTCTTTCTGGGAAACAGCTCATCAATAGTGTTCCTGAACTCTGGTTTGGGCAATGCATGATCAGTCTCTGATTGGTTTAGGTGATGCGTGATCAGTTTCTGATTGGTTCCTTAGGGTTGATGGTCATCTACTGATGTAATTTCCTGCTATCTCCTGACTGGCGTACTAAGGTGTCAGTTACTTGTGGGACCATGTTTTCTCATTATGGCTTTTTTTTATTGTTTCATTACATTTTATGGCTTTCTACAGAGATAATGGGGCACCTTAAGATATTTTCTTTGTCTACTTACTTGAGATAAGAGAGTACGTGATGTCAACCTCTAATGATTAATTTCTGGACTCATCATCGCAGATGTCTAATTGGTGCATGGGTATCCTCTAGGGTTCTCATTAAGGCAGACGCCTATCAGTATGTTTTGGCTAAGGAAACTACTTGCTGGTGTATGTTTTTATAGTGGCTGCTAGTGCTTGGAACAAAGTTAATTAAAGGAGTACAAAGTGGTATGCAGCCTTAAACTAATACAGAAATTTCAAAGTTACTTCATACATAAAATCCATACAAAGTGTGTTTAAAATTGGTGCATAAAAACAATCAGTGTGTTAAAGCTGAGGTACAGCTTAATACATTTTCATAAGTAATAAGAGTCAAAAGAATTACGTAGCCACAAAAAATGATCACAGAACTGAATTCTCAAGGTTACAGAGCCAAAGTAATACAATTGCCTATTATATATTTTGAAGGAAAGTGACTGTTTCTCTTTTAAAACACTACAAGTTAAAAGGCTAAATTAATTTAGGACACAGAGGTGATGGTTTGAAACCTCACAGCTGTTTTCTCCACACCATAGGGCTTTCTAACTTAAGTATAACTGATAAATGTCAATGGCTGGTGAGTTAACGGTTTGAGGCCTTAGCTCATCCAACTCCGATGGGTTTTGCAACATTTGCGATGTAATTAAACCAAGAAGTGTAGCTTTGCGCCAACCTAGGGCCATGTGGTGTATTTCACTTGTCAAGTAAGGATGCAACTACAAACAAAGGACCAGTCACACAGCAATAGTGTCATGCATTGATTACAATTAAGCAGAATGTAATATCAGGCTAATTGATTAATATACTTAGATTATTTAATCATTACACATCCAAACTAAAAACTAATTGTTAAACATGAAGTTTCTGTAGTGTTTTAACCTTTGGTCTACAGATGTTACCGCTATCATCAAAAACATATTGTGTCCAAAACTCCTTGGGCTTGCTGTGTTAGCATAACTTCAGAAGAGTATGAATCTCTATGCCTGATTTTAAACCCTTTCACCCCCACCCCAACACCTGATGACAATGGGAGGGTGAAGGGGTTTAAAATCATGGCAGCATGCAATTCAGTGGATCCATGCCAACTTTGTACCACGCGCTTTTTTAACAGGTGCATTTTGGCCAGTCAGGGAGATAGGTGAGGGTCTAATTAGCATTAATTCAGATATTCAAACCTCAACATCATTTTAATATTATGTATGTTTTGTGTTAAGTGCCAGCAAGACCTGGCACAAAGCAGAAGGGCATCATTATTTTGTTGAATAAAAAAAAAAGCTGGTCCTAACCTTTTTCTGATAATTACATAGGCACTTAGGTTCTACTACCAAAATACCTTTGCCACAATGTACAGCTTATTGTAGACAAGACTGTTGATCAATCACCAGGAATGATTGAAATACATCTGAGGATGCTGAGGAAAGTAAGGGTGGAAATTGTAGATGTACTGGACATATTCTTTTTTATTCGTTCATGGGATGTGGGCATTTATGGCTAGGCCAGCATGTATTGTCCAGCATGCCCTTGTTTAGAGGGCATTTCATAAGTCAACCATATTGCTGTGGGTCTGGAGTCATATGCAGGCCAGACCAGACACGGCAGATTTCCTTCCCTAAAGGACATTAGTGAAACAGATGGGTTTTTACGACAATCGGCAATGGTTTTGTGGTCATCATCAGACTTTTCATTCCAGATTTTTATTGAATTCAAGTTTCACCATTTGCCGTGGTGGGATTTGAATCAGGGTCATCTGAGCATTACTGTGGGTCTCTGGAATACTACCCTGTTGACAATACCACTATGCCACCCCTCCCTCAATTGTCCTTTGATATGGGGTGGTGCCAGAGGACTGGGGAATTGCAAATATGACACCTCTATCCAAAAAGCATGTAACGATAAGCCAGGCCAGTCAATTTAACCTCAGTGGTGGGAAAGCTTTTAGGACCGATAATCCAGAACAAAATTAACAATCAATTAGACAAATGTGGATTAATTAAAGCCAACATGGATTTGACGAAGGAAAATAGGGTTTAACTAACTTGTTTGAATTCTTTGATGAGGTAACTGAGAAGGTTAGCAGCATAAAATACACAATATTCTTAAAGTGCAATAGCCCCAATTTCTTCCTGGTGTTCAGATTTCTGGACACAAAGGAGGTGGGAGCTGCGGGGAATCAGTTAGCGGAATCTCTGCCACCAACTTGGCCTCCTTATTCTGTCAAGGGCCTTCTATGGGCCAA
Organism: Cetorhinus maximus; assembly: GCF_964194155.1. Lineage (NCBI taxonomy): Eukaryota > Metazoa > Chordata > Chondrichthyes > Lamniformes > Cetorhinidae > Cetorhinus > Cetorhinus maximus. Next base: position 118,785,682 of record NC_135880.1, on the reverse strand, counting down.
TGGAAAATTGCAACAACTGCTCGTCTCTGTCAGGATTGGACCTCAAGCCATCAGGAACTTCAGGTTTTCAAACAGAGTTAAAAGGCATAACTCAATGTAGCTGCACATATCAACAGAGATTTTGCTTATTTTGTTTCCATCCAGGCCTGGTCCTGAAGGCAAGAGTTGTCAGGGTTCCCGTGTACAGTATAGGATTTGCAAGAACCCTCCTTGTCCTGCAGGAGTGCCAAGTTTTCGAGACCTGCAGTGCCAATCATTCAACAGGCCATCATATCAAAAGCATTCCTTGCAGTGGTATGCCATCACTGATGCAGGTATTTATGATTCTTAAGATCTCTATTCACAATTATGTTTCCATATTCCAAACACCTGAATTTGTGGGACCCCATTGATAGCTTCGTGATGATGGAAATAGTAAGATTTCCAGTCTGTTGTTGTAATTGTGATCGCATATGATAGCAAACAAATTGGTGCCCAATGTAATATAGTTATAAATGGTTCAACAGGGGTCTATCCCTGCCAAGTTGATAAGATGGTGAATTCGCCATGTATTAGAGCACACATCCCATCATTTGATGGAAGAACATACGAAAGCACCAATGTATGACAACAGGGTTTCTAAGATACAATGCATAAGCCAAATATGGCCCGCAAGCTTCTTTGATCCAAATCACGAAGCTCCAAACAGTTACTTTCTGCTTGTTCGTAAAGCCAACTCCAGCACTTTCAAGCTGTTTGAAGTTGCCAAGCCTGGAAGGCTGGCAAAACATGCCTCTTGCTTGGTGAATTTTCAACAATCCCAACACAGAAGAAGAATCATTGCAAATTTCCACTGGACATTTACTCGTCTTCCAGGCTAAACAATTTTAAAGAGCTGCAACATTTTATCTCTCTCCTTATGCTGTTTTAGTGGCCCCAGACAGATGTCTTCCCCACCCATGCTCACAGAGGAAATGTTCTTTGATTACATTCTTGGAGATAATGGAATCTTTCTAAAGATATATTGTGTCTTAATAAATCCAGAGAGAAGAGGAAGGAACACAGAGGAATGAGAGTTGAGGATAGAGGGAAAGAGATATGCAGAAAGGCAGTATAGGAGAAGAGTGAGAAAGAGGTCCAAAAAAGGGTAGAAGGAAAACAAAAACTGCAGAGCAGGGTTAACAGGAATGATGACAAAGTCAAGAAGAGGAGAGCAAAAGAATCAGACCTTGGACATTGGAATGAATGGGGAAAGCTGGTTGGAGGGCAGGGGGGACGGGGGTGATGCAGGGGAAAGACGGAATAGGTAAAAGGAAGATGGGGCTTGTATTGTGGGTCTTGCTTTTTTGTATATGGCAGTCTTGCTTATCCGTCATGTCTGTGTTAGCTCTCTACAAGAGCAATTTAGCTAGTCACATTCCCTTGACCCTCTCCTGCAGCCCTGCAAAATATTTCTCTTCAGGTGCTTACCCAGTTCCTTTTTGAAAGGCACGATTATGTTTCCATCACGCTCTCAGGTAGTGCATTCCAAATCCTGACCACTTGCTGCATAAAACATTTTTCCTCTTGTTGCCCTTGATTCTTTGGCCAATCATGTTAGCTCGGTGTTCTCTGGTTCTCCACCGTTCTTCCAAAGGAAACAGTTTCTCTGTATCTGCTTTGCCTAGATCCCTCATGATTTTGAACACCTCTGTCAAATACCCTCTCATCCTTCTCTTCTCTAAGGAGAACAACCCCAGTTTCTGTAATTTATCAACGTAACTCAAGTCTCTCATCTCTGGAACCATTATACTGAAACTTTTCTGCACCCTCTCTCAAGCCTTCACATCCTTCCTAATGTGCGGTGCCCAGAATTGGACATAGTACTCCAGTTAAGGCTGAACTAGTGTTTTATAAAGCTTCATCATAACTTCCTTGCTTTAGTACTTTATGCCTCTATATATGTACTGACCCTGGGAAACTCCACTTTATGCATTCCTCCAATCTGAAAATGCCTGTTCGCCACAACTCTCTGTTTCCTGTCACTCAGCCAAGTTTGTTTCCATGTTGCCACTAACCCTTTTTATCCATGGGTTTCAACTTGCTGACAAACCTATTATGTTGCATTTTATCAAATGCCTTTCAGAAGATCATGTAGTTGATCTGGTGTACATTATCCTCATCCACCTTCTTAATTACCTCATCAAAGAATTCGATTAATCCCTATTTGAATTTGTCAAATCCATGCCAGCTTTAAGTAATCCACATTTGTCCAATTGACTGTTAATTTTGTTCTGGACTATTGGTTCTGAAAGCTTTCCCACCATCGAGGTTAAAGTGATTGTCCTGTAGTTGCTGAGTTTATCCTTACACCCTTTTTTGAATAGGATGTCACATTTGCAGTTCTCCAGCCCTCTGGCACCACCCCCATTTCAAGGGAAGATTAGAAGATTATGGTCAGTACTTTCACAATTTCCACCCTTACTTCCCACAGCATCCTCTGATATATCTCATCTGCTCCTGGTGACTTATTAACTAAGTACTGCCAGCCTTTCTAATAGATCCACCGTATCAACCTTTTGGTCCCTCCAGTATAACCTCTTCTTCCACCATGACTATGGCAGTATTATCCTCCTTTACAAAGACAGCTGCAAAGTACTCATATAGTACCTCAGCCTCCATCTATATATTCCGTTTTTGGGTCTCTAATCAGTCCCCACCCCTCCTCTCACTATCCTTTTACTAAATAAAAGTTTATAGAAATATTTTGGATTCCATTTTGTTTTAGCTACCACTCTCTTCGCATACTCTCTCTTTGCCTCTCATTTCCTTTTTCACTTCCCCTCCCCACTGAACATTCTATATCCTGCCTGGTTCTCATTTGTGTTATCAACCTGACATCTCTCATACCCACCCTTATTTGCTTCTTCTTACTCTTTATCTTTCTGTCATCCAGGGAGTGCTGGCATTTTTTACTCTATCTTTTCCCCTTATTGGAATGTACCTTGACTATATCTGAAACATTTCTTCTTTAAAGGCAGCCCTTTGTTTCATTACAATTCTACCTGATCCATTCTTGCCCCACTGAAATTGGCCTACCAGCAATTATGTGTTTTTACTCTAGATTGCTCCTTGTCCTTTTCCATAGCTAACCTAAACCTTATGATTCTATGATCGCTGTTCCCTAAATGCTCTCCTAATGACACTTGACTCACTTGGCACACCTCATTCCTCAGAGCCAGATCCACTAATGTCTCCTGCTTCACTGGTCCCAAAACATACTGATCAAGAAAATCTCCTGAACAGACTTTAGAAACTCTTATCTCTCTCTGCCCTTTATACTATTGCTAACCTAATTTATATTTGGATAATTAAAGTCTCACATTATTATTACCCTATAATTTTTGCATCTCTGTAATTTCCCAACAAATGTGCTCCTCTGTATCTTCCGCATTAGTTGGTCTCCTTTTGCATACACCCAGTGATCTAATGACACTTCTATTGTTTCTTAACTGAAACCAAATAAATTCTTTCATTGACCCCTCCAGGAGATCCTCTCCCTCCAGGACTGTAATGTTCTCCTAAGTCAATATTACCACCGGTCCTCATTTCTTTCCTTCACTGTGCACGTGCAGCTCGCTGACTTTGTTTACCATGTTACAGACATGCACTGTTAACCTAAATTAGACATTATTGAATTCCCTCTTTATCTGACCCGACTTAATACCTTGCTCTTTCTTAGCGCTATCTGTCTCTCCCAATCTTTTGTGCATCTTGCTTTTGCTTTAATTCTGGTTTCCATACACCTGTCCAGTTAGTTTAACCCCCCTCCCCCCAAGCATCACTAGCAAACCACCCTATGAGGACATTAGTCCCAGATCTATGGACCACAACCTTTCACTGGTCACATTCCACCTGTCCACCTCTGAGTACTCTGCTGCCACTCAGTGGCATTCATTGATCCTAGCACCAGGGAGACAATATACCATTCTGGAATCACATCTGCAGCCACATAAACATCTGTCAGCTCCCTAACTAAAGAATTTCAAATCATATTGCTTTTCCAATCTTCCTCCTTCACCCCTATACAGCTAAGCCACCCATGGTGCCATGGATTTGACTCTGGCTCCAATCCCCAGAGGAACTATCACTCTCACCTGTATTCAGAACTGAAAACCAGTTGGAGGGTGAGATATACTCAGGGGATTTTTGCCTGGTCATCCTTGTATGTCTGGTGATCACATCCCTTCTCTGTCTCAACATCCTTAAGCTGTGGGATGACCACATCTAGAAATGTGCTCCGCACATAGCTCTCAACCTTGTGGATACACCTCAGTGATGCCAGCTGCTGCTCAAACTCCAAAAGATGGAACTTGAGCTCCTGCAGCTGATAATACTTGCTGTACCAACTGACTCGCTCCCAACCCAACCTTACTAGCCGCCACCGCCCAACTCCCCCCAGACCTGACCTGACTAGCCCCCTACCCACCTATCCACTCACCCACCTGCCACCCTACCTACGTGCCACCCTACCCCCTTATCCACTTACCTCACCCACGCTACCCCTTCACCCAGCCCACACCTTTACCCACCCTACCTTCTTACTCGCCCTATCTCCTTATACACTTGCCTTCTCTCCATAACTTTTCAAAGCAGCTCTGGGATATTTAAACACTTTATTTACCAGAATGCAGCAGTTAGTACTGTAAAAGGAGGGCATGACTTGTCGCCTTCATGGCCCTGGATTGCTGGGGAAGCACTCCCATTTCAGGTATGCTCCACACTTCCGGAGAAGCTGGGATCAAAAATGTGGAGCTCCAGCATGGTGTAGAGAAGTAGGAGTGGAGTGGCAATCTGATGGTGATTGTCACTCCATGGAAGCTGCGGACAATTTTCTCATATCTGTACGTGGCTTGTGGGCATCACTGGCAAGGCCAATATTTAATTGCCCTTTGAAAGTGGTGGTGAGCTGCCTTCTTGAACCGCTGCACCCCATGTGATGTTAACTTGGGAGATCCAGGATTTTGACCCAGTGATGATGAAAGATTTCCAAGTCAGGTGACTTTGAGGGGAATTTGTATTTGATGGTGTTCCCGTGTAACTGCTGCCCTTGGTCTTTTAGATGGCAGAGGTCATGTATTTGGAAGGCGCTATTAGAAGAGCCTTGGCGAGTTGCTACGGTGCATATTGTAAGTGATACACACTGCAGCCACAGTGCACTTGTGATGGAGGGAGTGATTGTTGAAGGTGGTGGATGGGGTGCCAATCAATTGGACTGCCTTGTCCTAGATGGTACCAAGCTTCTTGAGTGTTGTTGGACTTGCACCCATCCAGGCAAGTGGAGAGTATACCTTCACACTCCTGACTTGTGCCTTATAGATAGTGGACAGGCTTTGGGAAGATAAGAGGTGAGTTACTCACCATGGAATACCCAGCCTATGGCTTTGTAACCATAATATTTGTGTGACCCGTCCAATTATCTTTCTGGTCAATGGTGATCCCCAAGATGCTGAAGGTGGGAGATTTAGCAATGGTAATGCCATTGAATGTCAAGGGGAGGTGGTTAGATTCTCTTGTTGAAGGTGGTCATTGCCAGACACTAGTCTGGTGTGCATATTACTGGCCACTTGTCAGTCCAAGCCGGAATGTTGCCTAAGCCTTGCTGCATGCAGGCATGGATTGCTTAAGTATCTGCAGAGTTTCAAATGGAACTCAAGACTGTAATCATCAGCTAACATACTGATGGAGGGAGGGTCATTGATGATGCAACTGAAGATAGTTGGGCCTAGGACACTACTACCCTGTGGAACTCCTGCAGTGACATCCTCGAGCTAAGATCACTGACCTCCAACAACCACACCCATCTTACTTTGTACTAGGTATGACTCCAACCCTGGTTCCTAGTGACTTCAATTTTACTTCAAGGGTGTTGGGAAGTTCATCACTGTTGCCTTTTTGTCAAGACCAGTAATTTTCATCTCATGTCTGTAATTCATCTCTTTTGTCCATGTTTGAACCAAGACTCCAATGAGCTCGGGAGCATTGTGGTCCTCCTGGAACCCAAACTGAGCAATGGTGAGCAGGGCATCAGTGTGTAAGTGCCACATGAAAGGATTGTCAATAACACCTTCCATTAGTTTGCCGATGATTGAGAGGAGACAAATGAGGTGGTAGTTGACCAGGCTAGATTCATCCTGCTTTTTGTGGCCAGGATATTCCTGGGCAATCTTCCACATTGTTGTGTAGATTTCAGCATTGTAATTGCACTAGAAGAGCTTGTCTAGAGCCATGGCTAGTTCTGGGGCACACATCTTCGTACTACAGCCAGGTTATTGTTGGCACATTTGCTGTATCCAGTGCATTCAGCCATTTCTTGATATCATGTGGAGTAAATTGAATTGGCTAAAAAATGGCATCTGTAAAGGCGGGGTCCTCAGAAGGAGGCTAAGATGGATCATCCACGCAGCACTTCTGACTGAAGGCATTTCCAAATAGCTCAGTATTGTCTTTTTCACTCACATGTTTGTCTCTGCAGTCATTAAGGATGGGAATGTTCATGGAACCTTCTCCTCCCATTAGTTATTTAATTGTCCACCACCATTCTGGATGTGACAGGACTGCAGAGCATTGACCTTCTCTGTTGGTTAGCAATCACTTAGCGCTGTCCATTGCATGTTGCTTACACTGATTCGCATTCATGTAGTCCTGTGTTGTAGCTTCACTAGGTTTTTAGGTATGCCTATTGCTGCTCCTGGCATCTATCCTATGCTCCTTATTGGCTGGTGGTAATGCTGAAGTGCCAGGCCATAAGGTTACAGATTCTTGTGGAATATAATTCTCCTGCTGATGATGATTCACAGGACTTCATAGATGCCCAGCTTTGAGCTGCTAGGTCTGTTCTAACTCTATCCCATTTAAGAGACTGGGAATGTCACACACCACGAATGAGGGTGCTCTCAATGTGAAGATGGGACATTGTCTCAAGCAAGGACATTTCAGTGGTCACTCCAAGAAATAGTGGCATGGGGCATGGGTAGTTAGATCTGTGACAGGTAGCTTGATATGCCAAGTGGGCTTTTCCCTCATGTTGGTTCTCTCTCCACCTGCCGCAGGCCCAGTCTAGCAGATATGCCCTTCAGGACTTAGCCAGCTCAGTCAGTAATGGTGATGAGCAGTGAAGTCCCCCACCCAGAATACATTGTGTCATTTTTATCCTCACTCCTTCTCCCAAGTGGTGTTCAAATGGAGGAGTACTGATTCAGCAACTGAAGGAAGGTGATAGGTGGTCTTTCAGCAGGAAATTTCCTTGCCCATGCTTGACCTGATGCCACAAAACCTCATAGTATCCATAATCAACACTGAGGACTTGCAGGAGCATTCCATCCCGCCTGTATAGCACTTCTGGTTGGTTTGTTCTGCTGGTGGGTCAGGACATACCCAGGAATGGTGATGAGGGAATCTGGGACATTAGCAGTAAGGTATGATTCAGTGAGTCTGGCTGTGACAAACTGTTCCTTGGCTACTATATGAGACATCTCTCTCAATTTTGGAACAAGTTCCCAGATGTTGGTGAGAAGACTTTGCAGAGTCGACTGGGCTGAGTGGGCCTTTGTCATGTTTGGTGCCTAGATCAATGCCAGTTGGTCTGTCGGGTCTTATTCTTGAATAAGAAACTTTTTTGTAGCGGTTTGATATAACTGAGTGGCTTGCTAGGCCATTTCAGGAAGCAGTTAAGAGTCGATCACATTTCTGTGGATCTGGATTCACATGTAGGCCTGAAGGGTTAAAGAGGGCAGATTTCCTCCCTTAAAGGACAAGGAATATTAAAGGCAATGACTGAGACTGCTGCACATTGAGCATCGCTAGCTGACCTAATGTTGGAATTTCACATCAGTTGCTCCAAATATTCAACTAACCTCCAAGATTAATAGAAACCATATAGTACAAGTTGAAGTAAAAATAATTTATTTTAAAAATCCAGATGATAGTATAACTCAGACATCATTATACTGAATGTTTGACTCAATGAAAAATTCATACATCAGTAAGAGATACTTGGAAATAACTTATTTATTGGGGCACTGTTTTGTGAAGAAATATTCAGAAAAGCACCCTTTGTTTACTTGCAAATGCATGACATGATGACTAAATTCTCTTCAAAATGCATTGGCACATCACTTGCTCGATGTTTCTAAGGTGAAAATGGCACAAAGCTCACTTTGACTTCACTTTACCCAAACCCAAAATCTAGTTTGTCAGATTCTGACTGTAATATAAAGAAAATTTAGTTAAAAATGAACCAAAACTAGTTTAAAAGTCCATGGCAACAAATGGACATTGGGATGCTTTACTTACTAAAATAGAGGAAGACACTGAAACCAAAAACTGGAATTTTTCAAAGGGAAATCTGCAGTAGAAACTTCTTGAATATCTAAGATAAAAGCAAAAAACTGCGGATGCTGGAAATCCAAAACAAAAATAAAAATACCTGGAAAAACTCAGCAGGTCTGACAGCATCTGCGGAGAGGAACACAGTTAACGTTTCGAGTCTGTATGACTCTTCAACAGAACTAAGGAAAAATAGAGAAGAGGTGAAATATAAGCTGGTTTAAAGGGGGGTGGGATAGGTAGAGCTGGATAGAGGGTCAGTGATAGGTGGAGATAGCCAAAAGATGTCATAGACAAAAGGACAAAGAGGTGTTGAAGGTGGTGATATTATCTAAGGAATGTGATAATAGGTGACATTAAGAGTAGAAAGCAGGACGAGCAAGGTACAGATAGTTCTAGTGGGGATGGGGTGGGGTGAAGGGATCGAAATAGGCTAAAAGGTAGAGATAAAAGAATGGATGGAAGTACATTTAAAAATAATGGAAATAGGTGGGAAAAGAAAAATCTATATAAATTATTAGAAAAAAGGGGGATCGGAAAGGGGGTGGGGATGGAGGAGAGAGTTCATAATCTAAAATTGTTGAACTCAATATTCAGTCCGGAAGGCTGTAAAGTGCCTAGTCGGAAGATGAGGTGCTGTTCCTCCAGTTTGCGTTGAGCTTCACTGGAACAATGCAGCAGGCCAAGGACAGACATGTGGGCATGAGAGCAGGTGGAATGTTGAAATGGCAAGCAACAGGGAGGTCTGGGTCATGCTTGCAGACAGACCGAAGGTGTTCCACAAAGTGGTCACCCAGTCTGCGTTTGGTCTCTCCAATGTAGAGAAAACCGCATTGGGAGCAGCGAATGCAGTAGATTAAATTGAGGGAAGTGCAAGTGAAATGCTGCTTCACTTGAAAGGAGTGTTTGGGTCCTTGGACGGTGAGGAGAGGGGAAGTAAAGGGGCAGGTGTTGCACCTTCTGCGGTTGCATGGGAAGGTGCCGTGGGAGGGGGTTGAGGTGTAGGGGGTGATGGAGGAGTGGACCAGGGTGTCCCGGAGGGAATGATCCCTGCGGAATGCCGCCAGGGTGGGTAAAGGGAAGATGTGTTTGGTGGTGGAATCATGCTGGAGTTGGCGGAAATGGCGGAGGATGATCCTTTGAATGCGGAGGCTGGTGGGGTGATAAGTGAGGACAAGGGCGACTCTATCATGGTTTTGGGAGGGAGAGGAAGGTGTGAGGGCGGATGCGCGGGAGACGGGCCGGATACGGTTGAGGGCCCTGTCAACCACCGTGGGTGGAAAACCTCGGTTAAGGAAGAAGGAAGACATGTTAGAAGAACTGTTTTTGAAAGTGGCATCATCAGAACAGATGCGACGGAGGTGAAGGAACTGAGAGAATGGGATGGAGTCCTTACAGGAAGCGGGGTGTGAGGAGCTGTAGTCGAGGTAGCTGTGGGAGTTGGTAGGCTTGTAATGAATTTTGGTGGACAGCCTATCACCAGAAATTGAGACAGAGAGGTCAAGGAAGGGAAGGGAAGTGTCAGAGATAGACCATGTGAAAATGATGGATGGGTGGAAATTGGAAGCAAAATTAATAAATTTTTCCAGGTCCAGACGAGAGCATGAAGCAGCACCGAAGCAATCATCGATGTACCGGAGAAAGAGTTTTGGGAGGGGGCCAGAGTAGGACTGGAACAAGGAATGTTCCACATAAAGAGACAGGCATAACTGGGGCCCATGCGGGTACCCATAGCCACACCTTTTATTTGGAGGAAGTGAGAGGAGTTTAAGGAGAAATTGTTCAGTGTGAGAACAAGTTCAGCCAGATGGGGGAGAGTATTGGTGGATGGGGATTGTTCAAGCCTCTGTTCGAGGAAGAAGCGGAGAGCCATCAGACCATCCCGGTGGGGGATGGAGGTGTAGAGGGATTGGATGTCCATGGTGAAGAGGAGGCGGTTGGGGCCAGGGAACTGGAAATTGTTGATATGATGTAGGGTGTCAGAGGAATCATGGGTGTAGGGGGGAAGGGACTGGACAAGGGGAAGAGAGAATGGAGTCAAGATAGCAAGAAATGAGTTCCGTGGGGCAGGAACAGACTGACATGATCGGTCTGCCTGGACAGTCCTGTTTGTAGATTTTAGGTAGGAGGTAAAAGCGGGCCATCGGAGACTGAGGTTGGAAGCTGTGGAAGGAAGATCTCCAGAGGAGATGAGATCAGTAACAGTCCTGGAAACAATGGCTTGATGTTCAGTGGTGGGGTCATGGTCCAGGGGGAGGTAGGAGGAAGTGTCTGCGAGTTGACGCTCAGCCTCTGCGAAGTAGAGGTCAGTGCGCCAGACAACAACAGCACCACCCTTGTCAGCAGGTTTGATGACAATGTCAGGGTTGGACCTGAGAGAACTCGCAGACATAACCTAATGAAATTTGTGCAAATGACCTGGGAAAATTCAAGTAAAAATAAACTGCACTAATGAAGGGTATCAGCTGACATACTTGTAATGTCCATTCATTGCATTAAGAGGGACAGGCTAGCTTTAAGTAGTACAGGTTAGCTTTAAATGATGCTAGCCACTCATAATATGGCCCCCTGCTCATAAGTCCAACCAACCAACAGTGCCATTAGCACTAGCTAGACATCAAAATCTTTGAAATAGGCAGGTAGCATAATGTTTGCATGCATTTAACCTCCATGTATTCTGCCCTTAATTTTACTTATTGCTTATTCATTTCTCTGTCCATATTTAACAGTACAATTTCGGAAAAGGTCTAGAACAACAATCAGTATTGCAGGGCTGTGGATCAACCGATGTGGTGCTTCTGTAAAATTACATTTACCCATGTTTTCTGGAATGTGCTTTGTTTAGCTTACCACTGCCCAGTTTATACTGCCTATTGTAAACCACAATGCTTCCAATTTCTAGTGCACTTGAAATCACTCTTGACAGCACTAACAATGCGGTCTGGACTCTAGCAGAGCTGTCATCATCTGTGGTCTGTGGAGTACGCTTTGGTTGGATTTGGTCCACTAGGTCCATTTACACAGCAAGGCAGTATAACTTAAAAATGTGAGGGAGATTGGTTGAGTTCCTTAACTGCTTTTTCTAATTCACTATTTAATAGTTTTTTTGTTTGATGATTTTTATTTTACAACCATTGTCTTTCATGTGTTTGAGCAGGTGGCAACTTTCACCTAATGCATGTCCCTTATAGGACCTCATTAACATATGGTGACCGCAGGATGATGTGCATTTAATCAATGGCACCCTGCACCATAGGGAATCTAGCAATCCTTGCAAAGCTCACTCCACCTGCTAGTCTCTAACAAGAGAGAATGAAATGAAGTTAGTTCTCATTGAGAAGAAAGCCTAAGTGATGTCCTTTACGCAACAGTGTGTGGCAAACTGTGAGATGTGGCAAATATGCCCAGCTCAAGCTGGAGGCATAAAATGACACGGCCATGTTCACCTTCACAGCCATTGACAAATGCGGTCCTTGCCCTGCTCTGAGGTTCAATTGTGACTGTAGCAGGTGCCATGTTCAATGAGAATGTCCTTACTAAACAGCAAATATCCTACCCATCACTCTCCATTGGGGTTCAGGCAGGAGAATTGTACCCCAAACACCCTGGATGGATATGGCCACCTGCTAACTGCCTTTCACCTCCTCCTCTTCCTCTCTCTTCTAGCAGTTTGTCCTGCTCTGTTAATTCTCCAAGTCATGGTGTATTCTAAGGGAAATGCCTACTAGTGCACACATGTTTGGGAGCCACAGGTTTTTGCAGAAGCCATGAAGTGATCAAAAATTCCTTCAGTACCTGCCACACCTCTCCCTGTGTGCTTTTGCAACTTAAACCAAATATGACAAATGTATAGAATTGTAACAACTGCTATAAGAAGTCAACCAGCAATTGATCCTGGAAGGAGCTGATGATCCCTTTAAACTCTTTCGAGTTATCAACAGTCACAGATTGCAACTCTTTCGAGTACAATCACAGTTCTTGGTTTTCCGGGAGTGGGACATGAACCCACAACCCTCTGATTCAAAGGCGAGGGTGCTATGAACTGAGCCACAGCTGACACCTCCCTAAAAGTAGCACTAGTGGCAAGGTGTTTCATACTGCTGAAATCATATTCAGCTGTGTGAGGTTAAGAGAGGACATTAGCTGGTGCATTAAACTCAATCAGCTTTCCCTGCCATGATCGGCCTGTTTTGCATACTTCCAGCAATGACTCACTGCACATGCGCTAATACTTTCGTCAATACGGTGTCCGGAAATAGTTATATGGCAATTTACAATGCTAAATTGTAACAAAAAAGTGACTAAATATCTTCACAAGAAGAAGCAAGAAGAAGGACTGTGGATATAAAGTACACACCTTAAACAATTTCTATACATTATTGCATATAAATATAGCCATTTGTGTTTCATAGCATTGTTACTGGAGCATCAAAAATCTATCTCATCCAATAAGGAATTGTAATGATTTTCCAAATTTTAAGTGGACTGAGAGAGGCAATAGCATGAGCTATTTTATCATATTATTGGTGCTGGACACTGGGATTGAGGAATTAATAATTGGAAGCTTGAAAAATTATGATTGTATAGAATTAATTATAGATTTTAAATGACATTTAAAAACAGGAAAAGAAAATTATAATATACTGATTGATAGCCATGGGATTGCACAGAGAATCAAGACCAATTGCAGTCTTTGGGTCAACTAGGTTTATAGTGCAGAGAATAATTGGACAGGGAAGGAGCGGAGAGGTGGAAAGAAGGGGTGAGAGGGATGAAGGAATGGAAAAGAGGAAGAGGAGAGTGGAAAGGGATAAGGAAAGGGAAACTTAGGGAGAGGAAAATGATAACGAAATAGGGGAAGGGAAGCAGTGGGGGGGGTGGTATAGTGGCAGAAGGGGAAGTCAATGCCAACTGCAGGGGCTTCTATCTCAGTGGAGCAGGCATGCACTATCTGACTGTGCATCTAGTTCAGTTGGGAATGGAGGGATGTGCTTCAAGGCCTGGAATGTATTTTGTTGAAGAAGAGCAGAGAGCAGGGATATACATCAGTTGGGACGAGGAAGGGGGGATACAATCCAAGACTGTATGTTGATGGGACAGGTGAGAGAGAGGTAAGAAATCTATCCACTGGTAGCGGGGAGGGTGGCTACCTATCTCACTGCAGAGGGTGGGGAGGTTTAACGTGCAATGCCCAAAAGGGAGATGGTGAAGGCACACATGTCACAGTTTTTCATTTAGTGTGGGAGGTCATTGTGATTTCACCAAACATGTTTATGTTTTTTTGTTTCTTTCCTGTTGCATTAATGGTAGACTAACATTAGGTTCTGGTGCACTTTAAAAATGGGATCAAAAATTGTCCTGCACTGCAATTAAAGATGGAATGATGTGAGGAAAGGAGGCCTTCAGTTCATGTCTGTCATCTGGCATTAATTGTTCTTGCTGTTGGGTTTAGGATGAAAGCCTTTGGGGAGAGGGTGGGGGGAGATGTGGATGAGTTGGAGGAAGATGGGAACATACGAGCAGGAGTAGGCCATTTGGACTGTCGAGTCTGCTCCACCATTCAATTAGATCATGGCTGATCATCCAACTCAATGCCACTTTTCTGCGCTATCGCTAAGCATGATGTTCAGGAGAATGGCTTTTCTGTTGCTGAAGGAAATAGTGTTTCTGATGGGTGAGTAGATGTATGCTGGGGCTAAATTGAATCATATAACTAACAGTATGGAACTTTGGAATGATTAACAGTATCTAATGGAAACAAACACATTTGCTTCTCACCTTCAGCATGATGTCTGATTAGCAAGGAGTTTAAAAACCACCCTTAATTGGTGCAGAGCCACCCTATGGCTGCGGCAAAAGAACTACAGGGAGATGTAATCCATGCTTTTCAATTTGGGGTGGCACCAAATTAAAAGTTTTTGTGAATGAAATATGTGACAAAGGGCTGAGTGCTCCAAATAACAAAGCCTATTAGAGCGTCACCTGCAAGCATCACAGGCTAGGTCAAATGGACACAATTAACAGGGAAATCTCCACAAGGAATATTGGCAGGTGACAGAATATACTGATTTTAATAATATACAGAAATATATTTCAGATTTTCTGTGTCATTGCTCATGGAGTGACTGCTGTCCAATAATATTGATATTATATAAAATACAATTGATACAGTAGGGAGCCATTGGAAGGCACACATACTTGAGTGGAGCATGCAGAAACCACACGGAAGCCTTAATTCAATGGGCCTGACAGAAATAAAAATTGGAGCACAGCATTATGATCCAATATGTGTAGGGGTGCCAGAGGCTGGAGGAACCATGTTGGAAGTACAAACACCAGAGCATGAAAGACAAGGGCCTGAGGGAAGCACTAACTGAGTGGATATGATAGAAACAAAAATTGGCCTGGGGAATATTAATAAACAAAATTATAAATATATAGAAAACCAGCTGGGTGGGAAAAAGTCAAACTATTTAATCTAACCAAAATGTAGCAAACTGGATTTGCCATGATGAGTTTGGAAGAATTGGGCCAAACTGTTTCACAATATCAGTAGTGAAGTTTCAAAGGCGCAGATGTTAAGACTTTCATGCTTGTCTTTTCATTGTTTTATCACAGTTGACAAGGTATCATTCTCTTGATGTTAAAAACAGAATCATAGTGATGAAGCCCAAATGAAGATGTCTTTAGAAAACTCGATAAACAGCATTCTCCTTTACATCATTGACTCTGGAATGTATTCCACTGGTAGATACTTGGAGAATGACATCTCATGGCACACAACCATTACCTTCAGCACTACATCACCAGCACATAGTACTTGCTTGTGTAATAAAAAAAGCCCTTTTTTTAAACTTGGCTCTAATTCAGCCAGTCAGGCTTGGAAAGTCATTAACCACATATTGCGTTTGATGTGACAAAGTATAGCCATAGTGCTGGTCTTACAATTTCTATTACAAGGATAAATGTTCTTCTATGGAACAGGTCTCATATCATAAATATTTCAATAAAATATTTGGGGAAATCAGGATGGGTAATTTTAGGATATTGTTTTTTCTCTAAAGGATTTGGACTTTAAAGGAAAGGTTAGATGCCAAAATATCTTTGCACTATCCATGAGTCAAAAGTTTATTGCCTTGATATATTTTGAAAGTGAAAAATTAAGTATGTATAAGAAAATATTGGCCCAGATTTTGCGATGAGCAGTGAAGAAACAGAATTTGCCATTCTCTGTGGTGGCAACTGCCCAGAGCTTTTCCAGGTGTAAACTTCTTGTCCAATTCCACAAGGCACACTCTACAAAGCTTCTGCAGTGTGAGAGAGTAGGGCAAGCAACAGTGAGACTCTTCAACCAATCATATTGAAGCATCCTCATTGAACCATGAAGGGATGAATTTTACGTGCCCCCAGCAGGCATGTCTCCCACGGTATGGGGGGGGTGGTGCTGGTTGGGGGGTAAAATAAGGCAGGTACCCACCCCATCACCCACCACCTTCCTGTCCACCCCTGAGCTCACTCCATAATATGGGGGAAGGGGCAACGGGTGAGCACAGAGATCAGCAGCCCATCCGCCATATTTAAATGAATAACCAAGTGTCAATTAAGCTTGTTATCAAGCCAGTTGAACCTGATAATACATTGCCCATGCCATAAAACATTTGGCATGGGTAGCTGGGTGGAGGCAGCCAGCCTGATTTTTTTTTTTAACTGAAATATCTAAAAGGTGGGAAGAGAGTGGAGGAGTTGCTCTTCACCCTTTGCCGATGGTGGGGTGGCACCCCCCCCCCCCCCCCCGCCCCAACCTAAGGTTGGACCCCAGCCTTCCTTCCTCCCCACAAACTCCCTTAAACCCACTCCTTCCCTGCCCCAATCCCATACCTACCCAAACCCTCCCGGCCCAAGACCCCAGATTTACCTGCTTTGGGGATCCATGGGCCTTGATTGTTTTCTTCACCAGTCCTGGCAGCGACCACTGATGCCCTCCTGATGCTGCCAGGACTGATTGGAGCTGTCAGCCAATCGGATTGGCCAGCAGCTCCAGAGGGCAGGAATTCCTCCCAGTGAGGGGCGGAAGTCCCACTCGGCCCTCGTTAACACAGCTCACTTTATGGCTGCGGGGTGTGTTGGCGTGGAGCCTTTCAGCTCCACATCAATGTTTCCCGGAGGGGGATGGGGGGGAGGGGTGGCACGATGCCTGCACCCCCCCCATACTATTCTGTCCATAGGATAGCATTTTAACTGAAAAGTGAGGGGGTTGGGGGGGTGCGCCTGGGGGTTAAATTCCACCCAAAGGTGGCATTAGGTCAACGTGATTGCGCCCACTGAGTTTAACCTGGGTGGATTTGCAGGTGAGCAGGAAATGCCCTTAAAGCTGGCAGGTAAGTTATTTCAATATTTAAATCCCCAATGAACTCAGGATTTAACACAGTATTCTGGCTTGAACAGCCAGTGCACGGGTTTCACGAGCTGTGTGAAATTCACCAAGGTGAACCTGGCGAGAGCACAGTGGGGAGTGCTTCTACAGTGAAACTCAATAGCTGCAGCCCTGCCTGGCTGAGAGGCTGGTTTTCACCGCACTGCTTCTGAGTGACTGCTTTCGCTGCTTGACAGGTGATTTGCAACTTGAAAGTCAGTTCACCTCTTCTTGATCTGCATTGACTGATGGCATTGACTTCCTTGCTGTTAGCCTTCGCTGAGGAATGGGAACAGCTTATGCAGCTCTACCTTGGACCTGGAGATGAGGAACAAGAGGAGCACCACCAGCAGCAGCACTGGCTGCCTTCTCCTCAGGCACACGTCACTCCACAAGATGAAGGTCACAGAGGTCCAGCTTGGAGAAGGTGAGACCTCCAACACAGGGTCTACAGGCAGAGAACCAGCTCTCTCGACATGTGAGCATCAGTGCTCTCTGAGGCTTAGGCTTCTACAGTTGGTTGTTGCTGACATCTGCAGCCCCCCTGAAACTCGGTTCCCATCACATTGTCAATGGCCATCGGGTGGCTATCACTGGAGGCTTCCCCACACCCACATCCGGTTTCTCTCCCTCCTGGAATTCTATGTTGTGTTCTTCTGCAATAAGAAAAAACAGAGAATTGTGAATGTGAGAAATAAAGAGGAGAGAAGGACATTTGTGGGGGCTGACCGTTGAGACATGGTTCTGAGATGGCACAAAGATGAGTGTGAGTGTTGGCTGTTCAGATGGGAATGTGAGGAGGTAACTGGGGAGAGAGGAATGAGTAGAACTGCAGGATGGTTTGAGGATTGTTTGCAGTAAAATTCTGGAAAAGTCAATGTGGGGCTTGGCACCTGTAACCGTTTATCCTGTTCACTTTTCCTGTCATTCTGAGGTCCTGGGATCTCTTGGTGCGCTATGTCCAGGTCTGAGGGACCACAGCCTTGCTGCTCAGTTCTTCAACCATCCTTCTTTCCATCCACATCTGCTTGGCTTAAGAGGCCACCCACTTCTTCCTATTCTTGGGGAATATCATCTCACTGCTGAACTGTGGTTGCTGAAGCCACAGGAATCAGTGTCCACTTCAGCCATTCAGACCCTTCAAGGGTCCCTTTAACTAGAAATCCTTTGTTGGATAGATTTGACTGGTCGTTTCCCCACCCTGTGTTATTGATTGGGAAACCCCAAAGGGGGCTGCTAATGCTGTGGGTGAGTTAAAGAGTCACAGCAAAGCCTGCAACTTAATCAAATAGATTCCTGACCACTGCAGGACTTCCTCCTGAAATGGGACTGTTAGGATAAAATTCAACCTCTAGAGCTGAAACCAGGAAATACAACTTAGATTTAAATCATGTACAGAAATCAAAGATTGGGAAAGAAAGATGTGATTAAGAAGGAGAGAGATCAAAGAGACAGAAAAAATAAAAGCAAGTATATTTTTAAACTCTTCAACGCTAATTAAATTCTGAAGGAATGAAACACCAAACTTATAAGATTAGATTTTCAGAGTCAAAGGGGTTGCTTATGATGTATCGTGCTATTAAAAATTCATTGGGGAGAATTTTCTCCCCGTCGGGGGGGTTGTGCGGAGGTGGGCATGCAGCCGATTGGTGTCCCCGATCAGCTGGGCACCGCCATTTTACATGGGTGGGACAATTAAGGCCCGCCCAGGGTGACGCGTGCCCGGAAGCGCTGAGTGCTCCCGGGGGGGCGGGGAGGGTGGGGGGCTTTCCTGAGTCAGGGAGTGCGCTCTTTCGCGCATGCGTGCGAAAGAGCGCAGAAGTCTCTCTGAGGCACCTCTGCCTCACGGAGATTACTGCCACTTATAAAACATTGGATAAAGGTTAAAAAAAAATTTAAGGACATGTCCCCTCATGTGAAACTGTCACTAAATGTCTATTCATTTTATTAAAAATTTTCAAACACTAAAAACGTTCATGAAACCTCCTCCCACCTGTGGATGAGGTTCCATGAAAAATGTGACGTCGCCTGGGCTCTTCGCCTGCCTGGCAACCTTAAGGTTGGACGGGCAGCTCAGGTAATTGCTTTATTGGCTTTTCAAATGGCCTTAATAGGCCTTTGACGAGTTGGCTGCGCGCCCGCCGAACTGAAACCCTAAATGACGCGCGGTGACGTCGGGATGCACGCCCGACGTCACCGCGCGTCATTTTACGCCTCAGCGAGTGGGCCTCGACCCTCCATTTTCCGAGCTGAAGATTCTACCCATTATTACCACCTCTGTAATATTGCCAGACTCCGTCCTTGCCTCAGCTCATCTACTGCTGAAACCCTCATCCATACCTTTGCTACCATTAAACTTGACTATTCCAATGCATTCCGGCAGGCCACCCACAATCTATCCTCTATAAACTTGAGATCAACCAAATCTCTGCCCCCATCGTGCTCGCTGAGCTACATTTGCTCCCAGTTAAACAGCACTTAGATTTTAAAATTCTTATCCTGTTTTCAAAAGCTCCAAAGACATGCCAATGTCTATCTCTGTAATCTTCTCCAACCCCACAACCCTCAAGATGTATTTGCACTTCTCTAATTTTGACCTCTTGAGCATCCCTGCTTTTAACCACTTCACCATTGATGATTATGTCTTTATCGACCAAGGCCCTAAGCTCTGGAATTCCTTCCTTAAACCTCTCCGCCTCTCTACTTCCCTTTCTCCTTTAATACACTCTTTAAAACCTACCTCTTTGACCAAATCTTTTGTCACTTGCCTTAATATCTTTTTCAGTATCATTTTTGCTGAATACTGCTCAAATGAAGCATCTTGGGATGTCTTATTTCAAGACCCTTTAAAAATACAAGTTGTTGTTAGTCCTGAATGCACTAGTCCTAAGTTTTTCCACCATGTTTAATTGGTAACTGGAGGGTATGCACCGCAAACACACATCCTTACATTGATTTGCATAGGTGAGGTTCTGTTATAGTACAGCCTGTGAAGCACAGGGCAACTGAGACCGTAGTTCCATGTTTAACTGCATGCATGCGTGCTCCAGAAGCTGCTGTCCAATTTAACCCATAACAACAGTGAGCGCTGTTAGCGTCGCCATTATTATTAATGTAAAATCCAGGTCATTTTTTTTTCACATTTATGTGTTATGAGATGTCACATGGTTTTTTACTTGCAGTTCATTTTAAACTGGTCCCAGCTTTAATTTTCTTAACTCAGTCTTTGGACAGGATTTGTTCCCTTGGAGCTGCAGACAGTAGTAAATGCCAAGTTCTGATATGGCACACACTGCAGCATTACCATAAACCTGCCAATTCATTCATTCCAATACACCAGAGTGAAAAAGTGATATCACATGTTCATAGTCAGAATAAATTTGATGTGAAAACAATTATGCTAGCAGCGCAGTAGACATTTATAACACCCTTCCACATATATAGCATTTTTTTCAACTACAATATAGGCTTATTGCTTTATTAGCCTCCAAGTTGATTCAAAATTCTTCTGCTTCTGGTGCTAGACTAATCCAGCATATTTCAGAAAGACTTGCGATAAATTTGACTTTAGGTGATGAAAGACTATGGACAAATATTTACTATATTAGTAATTACTCTTGGGGAAAACAATACAGTCCAGCTGTTAAGGGTATTTTTAACAGTGTTGTCTCATTCTGCACATTCTAAATAGGTTAAACTCAGTAGCAAATTGTTTCCACCAATTTAGCCAATTATAGTCTTAAGTATAGCAACCATATTCTGATCATTTAAAAAGTGTGTAAATAAGTGCTCTAAATTGATTTTTTTTTACAATAAATCAGAATGCAGTGTTGCACTATGGGGAAAAAGTTACTTCAATTGCAATGATCACTGCACTGTCAGAAGTGGAACAAGAATGGGAGGCAAATGCGGAGGCAAGCAGGAGACACTGGGGGGCTTTTATGAAGCTGACAAGAGTGGGAAACATGGCATGCGGGATGATTGAATTAGGCGACACGCAAAAATTCAATTTACTGGCGGCAGGTTGAGATGCAGAGATTAAATCAGTGGCCTGTTTGCGGCATCTCGAGCCTCATGCCCATCTGTGGCAGATTTGTGCTTGTACTACATTTGCATGCCATGACTACTCATCAGCATAAAACTTTTTAAAACTTACATCCTACCTTCAAGATGAAGTCAGCGGCGCACGAGAATCTCGTGGCACCCAGTTCTTTTAAAGGTGGAATGCACCAGTCAGCTTTGTGCAGTTTTGTCTTGGATCAGTTTTCCTTGTTGAACTCTGGAGGCTCGGGACCTGGAATTGGGGTGGGGGGTGGTGGGGGTTGAAAGGTTGGAGTTTGAGTGCATGGGGGAGTGGAAGAGGGATCCAAGGGAGGACAGAGGGTGGGGTCAGGGGCATGGAGGAGTGAAGTGGGAAGAGCATAGTGTCCGAGGTGTGGTGTGGCAGGAACGGTCAGTCAAAGTAAGAAAATGAGGGGCCTGAAGATGTCTATCTCGGGGTAGTGGCTGGCAGAGTCCTTACAGGGCTTTGAGTTCACCTACAACACTTCAATTATCCCACTGAGAGTGATCTCGGACAATATTCTTTACAATGCTTAGAAGGCAGGGCTAGCTGAGCCTGCAATTCAGCCATGTCCACAGAGTGCAGAGTACAACACTGGACACTAACATTGTTCATCAACAAAGAGTAAATGAAAAAAAACACAACATTGTTTCTTCCACAATAAAGGAAATTTCCTTAATTCCCCTGTAACCATCAAGGTACGCCAACCGTAAGGTGTGCCAGTACATTTAGATCTCTGACTAAGCTAGTCTAAACAAATAAAGGTAATGCACATATGAATAAAGTGAAACCAATATAATGTGAGATATTTACAAGCAAAATTGAAATTTGAAGAAACAGCTATGCCACCTTTGTCCTTTCAACAAGTCTTCTGTTAACAACAATGGAATTGGTCAGGAAAGTGGTGGCTGTGATTCAGAGCCTCCCTGTTTGACCAGGAGTCTTTTTTATAGTCCACTCATAGTTGCAGCATTGTCAGCTGATGGCAGGTTTCACCACTGAAAAGCTTCTCCTACTGCAGAATTGCACGTGTCTCCCGTGCACATCACCGGCACTTTAAATTTTAATTGCAATTGCATGGAAAACAGGAAACACTTCAGGTTTCGCTGTCGGAATGGCACTCCACTGATAAAATTCTTCCCACTCAGTGTAGTGTCCGAGGCCCAACCACCTTTGACTGCGTTATCAATGACCTTCCTTTCATTATAAGGTAAGAAGTTGGGCTGTTAATTGATGATTGCAGAGTGCATCAAATAATGATACAGCCCATGTGTGGACGTAACAAAATCTGGACAATACTCAGGCTTAGGCTGATAGTGACAAATAAAATTTATGCACACAAACTGGGGAGTCACTATTGACCAAAAATCTAACTGGCCCAGCCACATAAATGCCAAGACTAGTGGAGCAAAGCAATCTGGAATCTTGAGGCAAGTGGTTCAATTCCTGAATATGCAGAGCCTCTCCACATTTATCAAGAGTGTTATGGAATACAGTCCATTTGCATGGATGGGTGCAGTTCCGACAACACTGAAGCAGTATATCATCCTCCAGCTCAAAGCAGCCTGTTTTTTTTTCTTAATTTATGGGAAATGGGCATCGCTTGCCCATCCCTAATTGCCCTTGAGAAGGTGGTGGTGAGCTGCCTTCTTGAACCACTGCAGTCCCTGTGCCGTAGGGACACCCACAGTGTTGTTAGGGAGATAGTTCCAGGATTTTGTATTCCTTAGTATTCCTCAATATGTCTAAAGTGCAGTGCCGAATGAGGTTCCATCTCTCAAGGGAGACAGTGACCTCCATCTGTCAGATGATAGGCCCTGAGATCTGTGCCGACTGTGTGGGTGGACACCCCATACCAGTGGCACTAAATGTCACAGCTGCCCTCAACTTCTATGCCTCTGGCTCTTTCCAGGGGTCGGTGGGTGATCTTTGTGGAGTCCCCCAGTCAGCTGTCCACAGTTGTGTCAAGCAGGTGACAGATGCTCTGTTAAGGCGTGCATTGACTTTCATCCACTATTGCTGGGTCGAGGCCAGCCAGACAGAGTGAGCCAGAGGCTTTGCAGCGATTGCTGGCTTCCCCCGTGTCCAGAGTGCTATAGACTGCACACATGTGGCCATTAAGGCACCAGCAGGTGAGCCTGGTGCCTGCGTCAACAGGAAAGGATTCCACTCCATGAACGTTCAGATAGTGTGTGACCACAGGATGCAGATTCTGCAAGTCTGTGCAAGGTACACAGGCAGCTCCCACGACACCTACATCCTCAGACACTCCCAGGTGCCGATGCTCTTCAGTACTCCAGCCTGGCTGGATGGATGGCTGCTGGGTGACAAGGGCTATCCCCTCAAAAGGTGGCTCATGACGCTTCTCCACCATCCAAGAACAGAGGCTGAGCAGCTGTACAATAGGAGCCGCGCCTCCACAAAGGCTGTGGTTGAGAGAACCATCCGTCTTCTCAAGATGCGCTTCCGATGCCTGGACCATTCAGGGGGCGCACTCCAATATTCCCCAGATCGTGTGTCGTTGATAGTGTTTGCATGCTGTGCTCTCCACAATCTGGCACTGGAAAGGAGCGACACAGTGGACAAAGAAAATTTCGACGCAGTTGGTCTGACTGCACACGATGAGTCCAGTATTGAGTCTACGCACAGGAGAATGCTCAGGGGCTAGATGCTGACTCGGGCATACTCTAGGGAGGCAGGGACACCCAGGAGGCTTTAATCCAATGAACCTTCAGCTCGCACACTACAGATGGACCTCCAACAAAGGCCTGTGCTGCAGGCTCCATGCCCAATACCTGAGTGCTAAGTCTGCTTGGATAGGAACATTAACTAAGGCCCTTGTCAATAAAGCTCAATGTCAAACAACTCATTCATAACATCATGGCTTCCCGTCCACCTGCAGAAGTAAGGAATCACCCTGAGCAATGCTCACATATCAAAATTTAATGAGATTACAAAATTAACTTCAGAAACCAAAAAAAAAGGTGTTGCACGTCACACCAAGCCTTCGATAAACTACTGTGGGCCAACATAAAAGCACCAATGAGAAACCCATGGTGTGCCTAATGTACCTTAAATTTACCCTTACGGATGCTCCGGCTAGGTGCTGTCCCCTTGCTGGCACTGGTATCTGAGACAGCCTGCTCACTGTGCTGTCCTGTTGGCCTCGATGACCTTGGCGGCCGTCTTCTGGCCCGTGGAGCCTTTGATGGCCCGGCCTGGGAGGGAGTGGCCAATTCCACAGCTGGCATCTCCCCAGTCATTGCAGCCTCATCGGATGCCACAGTCACTGGCAGAGGGGCGGAGGAGCTGCTGCCCTCATCCAGAGCGCCCTGAGAGGAGCCTGCAGAGACAACAGGCAGCTGCTGCGCTGATGTGAGGTCGCTTTGGACCTCCCTGCTCACCATAAATGGATGGGCATTGAGCTGGGATACTTGGTGCCCAAACCATCTCCCACACTGGCACTGACCAGCTGAGGTCAATGCCGCTGTGAGGGCTTGCAGGTCCGAGCACAATCCCAGGAAGTCCTGATTGTTCTCTTTGAGGAGCCTCTCCACGAGAGTCGCCACTGTCTACATGGAGGAAGCATGGCGCTTGGCCTTGAGGCTCATTACATCAGTGAAGCTTCGCATGGACTCCTCCAGCACGGGCACCATGCCACGCATAGTCTCATGTATCTCCGCCAGATCCTTCCGCACACCCTGCTGCACTTCCAGCATCTGCTGCCTCATGGATGACTCCAGAGGAACATCATCAACCACCGATCGAGCATGTACCTGGTACCCAGCAGTTCCCTGACTGCCGGCGCCATGGGCACTCTCTGTCTCCGCCCGCACCTCAAGCGAGTATGAAGTGACCTCACCGTTGTGCCCCGGGATATTAGCCAAAGATCTAATTCCCGCTGAGGTGCTAGTGTCTGTGCTGGTGCCTGCCTGGCAGAGATGGTGTGACGCTGGTGAGTCGATATGTTCTGGGCCCTCGGGTGTGAGAGGTGGCCTCTCTGCTTCCTCCTCCCGGCCCTGCTCCAGTGATGCTGAAAGGAAGAACAAGGACATTTGATTAGTTAAAGCAGATACAATGTCATTTTGCATGCCTGTCCCCTGGATCATTATGCGTTCATCCTTCCATTATCAATGGTCAACCCATGTTGCAAACTTCAATCACTGAGCATTCAGCACTGCCATGGCAGCTGGGACACACATGGTGATCTCCGTGCTCAGCAATCTTACCTCCCCGTGGCACCCCAGCCTCACCACCACCGGTAGACCCGGGAGCATGGCGCCTCTCCAGATCCATGGCCTGCTGCTCAAAAGGAGTAAAGATGGCCAACTGGGCTTGGCCTCCGCCAGTCCGCATCTGCTCGGTGGAATTGTGTGCGGTCTTCTCCTCGAAAGGGGAGAGGAGGATTGATTAGTCCAGCCTGTACCTGGATTCCCATCACATCCCTGCTACCCCAGCCAGAGTGGGACATTGCAGGGGTCCAGTGCTTCGTCACCCCACAGCTGCCGCACCTTCACACACAGAATCCAGGGCTGACCCACTCCCTTGCCCAAATGCTGCCTCCATCACATTTGGCACCACAAGGTGTAACCTTGCAAAGCAAGGATGCACAAGCACGTGGAGCGCAAAGGCCAGCAGATGGATTGGTGCCCTGCCACCTGGAAGCTCCCCTCCCAGCATGTTAGCACCCTTTGACATGCCCCCCAGTTCCAGCACTGCGCCTGGTGCAGATCCTTGAGTTTCACCCCCATTCTATACTCTGGGTGTCAGTGTCACACATGCTGCGGATGCAGAGCCCATCCTAGCTCAACCCTCTCAGGGTGAACTAGGCATGGGCAATATCTGCTGGCCTCAATCCTCCTCTCCCCTTTCGAGGAGAAGACCGCACACAATTCCACCCAGTGAGGGATACTTGCCATGAAGGATTCAGTGCTGTTGCTGGTGGGTGGGTTGGTGGGAAAGGGTGACAGCTGCATTAAGTGACCTCGGCCAACATGGTACTCGCCCTTTCCGAGCGCAGGATGTTGTTGAATCTTTATCATTACTGGATCCATGTGCATCGCACCACATCATGGGAGCTCGCACTCTCGGCCACCTCCTCCCACGCACATTTGGTCAGGTGGGGAGGCCTCCGCCTCCCATCTCTCGGAAGCAGGACCTCACGCCGCGCTTCCACCTCCTCCAGGAGGGCAGCTAGGCACTCATCCGAGAACCAAGGGGCACACTGCCCCGCTGACCTACCATCTGGCCTGGCCTGCCCTGCCCCGCTGCCTTACCCTCCAGCCTGGCCTGCTCCGCTGTCCTACCCTCTGGACTTGCCTGCTCACAAGAAGCCCTCTGGTGAGCCCATCTACCAGCCATTGTGAGCAGCCTTGCACAGGCTGCCAGGCCTTCATTTAAACAGGCCACCAAATCGCCATTGGACCCGGCGATCAGTGCACTCCCGCTGCCGCCCACCCACCCTTAATTGGTCTGCCCGCGTAAAATAGCGGTGCGGGCGGCGATCAGGCCTGCTCCCTCTCGGCCCACCCGATATGGGGAAAATTCTCCCCATAGATACATCGCACTATTACTCTATTTTACAATAAATTCCAATAACTTCATGGAAATTATTATATCTTCCTGACAGACACAGATGCTATCTTCTAATCAGCATTACTATCTAGTAACTTATAGGGATCATTCATTCTAGGATTGTTCTGGTGCTGAAACATGTTTATTCATGCTGCACAGTAATTGGTTTGCAAGCAACAAAGCAGAAATCCAAATGATAGAGCATCAGCACCTTAATAATATGAACAGCTTCCTCAAGAAAGCTTGTCAAACACCTTTGAGCCTAACAGGTCTCCAAATGTTCCTGAAACTTGTGATAAAAATTTAATAATGACATGAAAATAATATTGTGCCTGTTAGTTAATTTTAAAATATATTCACTTTATACTTTGGTGCAATAAATGTATAAATGAAGAAATATAAACTGGTACAAAAGGTTGATTTTACCACATTTCTAAAGTTTTAAGACTGTTGTATTATGATCGCAAAAGAGAAAGGTAGTTATCTGATTTCGAATTGCTGAAATTAGCACAGGTCCAAATATAAGAATATTTCATTCCAGTGTCAATATCCTTTAGTGCAACAGAAGATTTAGTTCTCTTTAAGAAAATCCAAGAAAAACACAACAGCATATTTTGTGCTTGACAGGGTTACTCTTTTTCCTGATTAAGGTTTTATTTTGGTTGCAGCAGTGTAAGTAATTGGAGATCTTAAAAAAATTCTGCATTCCTTCTTCTTGTAAATGAACTCTAAAAGTGAATTAACTTTGAATTATGTTCATTTTGCATTCTTATTTTTATTTTTGAAGTGTTGAATTCTTACATGGAAAATATATTGTGAGCAAAGCTTTTCTCTTCTTTGTACTATTTTGCTAATCACAGTGATAAATGCCAACACTAGAGAAATGTAAGTTACCCACTTTTTGCACTCAGCATTTGCATCAAGTCATTCAAATCAGGTTTAAAATTAGGTAGATGAAGTGTCAAGCCACAACAAATTGCTCTCATTGTACCAACTTCATCTCAATGCGATTTTTGGAATCTTTCTACGTGCAAAGTGTTTGCTCTGTCAGTGTAAATTTAGTCATTAGGCTTCATTGTACATGTAATAGTTGACATTTTTGAGTGAGTTGATCAGGTGCTGTACAAATACAAGTATTTGACCTGAGAAGAGCACATTGCTGTACCAGGATGATTTTCAATTTCCCACATCAATTATCTTTTGTGATTATCAACATAGGGACTGAAATCCTGCTCCCCTACACTGACAGTTCAAGTGCCCACTGCGTGCAGCGGGATTGGCAAACCTGGATCCGATTCAGTCCATTTGATTTGTGATCAAAAGACTATGCTTGACATAGGCTTTCCTACTACCTGCTGGACATTAGCAGTCTCCTACCTTATCAGAAAATGCAAAATTTTAACACATCCCATCAACAGGAAATGCTGGCATCATTGATTATGAAGCTGCACCAGAACATTTCTGCCCTGTCTGGGAAACGCTGTCATCTGTGTGCCCAATGCATCTCTCAGATCATCCATGAAATGCGCAAATTGCACTCAAAACAGGGCAGAGTAGACAGCCTGGGGAAGTGCCCTCTGAACATCAGGAACACAATGCACCAAGCAAAATGTGCTAATACCAACAGTGAACCAGGAGCAGAATTTTAGCACCATAGTGCTAAATTGGGGCAAATTACATTATGAACCAATTCCCAGCAGAGACTGGGTGACAAGCAGAGATTATAGTGATCATGAGAGTCTTGACAAATTACGGCTCTTCAAATAGTGGGTAGAGGTTCTGCCCTGCTATACTTTCGTCCCCACATAGATTCATGGAAGATCCTGCCATTGGTAACCTTATTGCAATTTGACCATTTCAATGCATATTATTCTGCAGGCACTATTTGAAGGTATATGGTCGGATGTGTCATTACATCAGATAGATTTGCAGTGTGCTAGCCCAGTGCCCTGCAGGATAAGCTACTACCAAGTCTAGAAGTAAATGGTATAGAATAGCAGATACAATTTTAATTTTGTCCTGTGCTGAGCCACTCAATCTCAGATGAGGGAACAGGGCAATGCTACATTTGGCTCTGCATCCTGCGCCAATGAAGATAAAAATTGGCCAGGGTTCCCACTCCCAATTAGTATCCAGGCTCTTGCTGCAAAGCATCCTTGTATGAGTAAAAGCAAAATATTGCAGATACTGGAAATCTGACATAAAAACAGAAAATGCTGGAAAATCTCAGCAGTTCTGGCAGCATCTGTGGAGAGAGGGTGAGTCCGCATTACTCTTCTTCAGAACTGGCCACAGATGCTGCCAGACCTGCTGAGATTTTCCAGCATTTCCTATCCTTGTTTGGAAAAGGGCAGAATCGAATTTAGCTGTCAACGCCCAAAGAATCATATCAGCAAGAGTCAGTACCTTTAGGAAATGAGAGAAGAAAATTGGCAACAAATAATAATGTTTATACTACATAGCAGAGATGTTGGATGTCTGAGAGATATGTCAGCCATTTGATAGCTTTGTTTGTAACGTCCATATGGAACAGGTCTGAAATGAATTTGTCTTTGTCTCTCATTTGGCACTGGTCAGTCCCTTCAATCTTATTTTAGGGCAACCTAATTCACTGTCAAATTCAGTCTTAAATTTCTGCTTCTTTAAATATCTATGTGATCCTTCCCCCGAGACCATGAGCTGGACTTCCAAAGGGCCATAGGGTCAGGACCAGGTGTAGCTGGGAATTAAAAATCAAGGTCCCAGAGGTGGGCAGAATCTTGTTGAGGGGTCAGGGGTCTTGCCTGCTGGCTGGAGAGCTGGCGAGAGACCCACACTGACTCTTTTTGGGAAGGCCTGCTGAACCACACGCCAATCAGGCAGTGGTGTGGCCAGGCACGACCCTTACCCCGGAATCAAGACCCCGAGAGCTGCTGGCCAATCAGAGGCTGATAGCTGTTGTGCTCAGCAGCGCCACTGAGGAGGCTGTGGCTGCTGCTGGAAGGACAGGCATCAGAGAGCTAGGATCACAGAGCAACCCAGGTCACAAGTAATGTGAAGGGGTCGAGGGGATTTGCGGGGTTGGGGTCATGAGGAGAGGGGTGCAGGAGGGTCAGCAGCAAGGCAGGGTTGTGGTCCTCAGCAGGGGCTCCCCTTCCCGATGTCAAATCCCTCGATCGTGGTTCTAGCTGCCGTGCACGCTGTATGGCAACAGGCCTGCCTGCAGCTAGGTTAACACCAGCAGTGGTGGGGTGAGGCCTTTAAGTGGCCATTAATTGGCCACTTAAGGGCCTCATTTAGCACTGGGGTGGGAAGGTCAACCATGGGCCTTCCTGCCCAGAACTTAATTCAGGCAGAGGCAGTGAGGTAACAGGGTTGCAGGATACCACCATCTCACCTAAGTAAATGCCCTTCCTGCCTCCAAGCTCATCACCGTTGAGGGCACAAGATTCCAGTTGTTGTCTCAGGATTTTGATGTCTCCAGGACAGTTCAGAATTTTAAGAGGGCCGGTGGGGTTGTGGAGGCGTGGGGGGGCGAGCAGCAAATACGATTGCCCCTTTAAGTTCATTAAGGAGCTCGATAAGGGGCCCGTCAGCTCTTGATTAGAATTTTAAAATGTTTTTAATGAGCACAACAGTCTTGTGCCATTTGCATCTGAAAATAGCATTGTGAGACCAATACAACTTGAGCATGGATCAGGACCTAGAACTCATCTGGGTGTCGGGTTCCCAGCCCTGCTTTGAAAATTCGGCCTCATTTTCCTCTCTGGGTTAGTATTACATGTTTATGCATATTTCAGACTCAAAACTGGGTCGTATGAACACCAGATTTGATTCATGTTATTATAGCTTTCTCTGAGGAAATTACTGTACGATATTGATATTGTACTCAACATGTTTGTGGGATTTTTTTGCCACTACTTTAATAAAGTGGTTAATTATTTAAAACAAAAATTGTGGAAAGTGCACCTATTTATTTTAAATAGGTTACCACCCTTGTTTATATAGCAGATAGCACTGCACAAGATTTTAAAATATATTTGCATTTTTTTAATGGAAATACTACCACTACTGTATTTTATTGAAAATGTCCTGATATCTGTATTGGGAAAAAATAGCCACTTTTATTATCAACTGTTCCATTATGTTCACTTTTTAATTTTTTAAAGGCTTTTCTAGAAAGTACATGTATAGGTAAAAGTATATAGTGCATTTTGGGAATTCAATTGGAGCCAGCTCAAGAGCTGTCAAGTTGAATGATCAAGAAATATTTCTACACATAGGATTTGATTGTAAGATATGAACTAGACTAATGTATGATGTGTTTCATATTGTTTGATTTCCTGTTCAGAAAAGCCCTGTGTACTGTTTTGTTCTCCTCTGGGGAAAGATCAACCTATTCTGATCTCAGAGAAAGTGCTTGATGGAACGCCATGTGGTCCACATGAAACAGACATCTGTGCTAATGGCACATGCCAGGTATGTTCAACTATTTCAACAAAATTACATTAAGTGGCACAAATAGTTGATTGTTACCCTCCTTGAAACTTCCATGTAATCATGAAACACGTACATATAAAATGAGGATGCTACTATTTCTTTATTTTAACATGTTACCAATGAAGAAAAATAGAAATGGCAGTCACGTTATTTAATCCTGAGGCAAACAATTACACATCCTTCTGAGTCACAAAATAGAATAAAAGCCCAACCTCAATAAAAGGTTGATTTTTATGGCAGGAGAGTACCCAGTTAAACATGAGCTGGATGTATTTGGTCCTTCCAATTTCTAAGTTGGTGAATTTTCAAATTTAAAAATGAAATCAAAAGAAGAAGCAATGTTTTATTCATGGATCATCCATTGTGACTTTGCTGACTACTCTCTAAAAAAGCCCCAAAACAATGACAGAGCCAACTTTTTATTTTTCTCTTTTTTAGGTTTTGATGCCCTCAATTACAATGCACTTTTACAAGACTATTTAAGAATCTATTTTGTAATGAATGTCATTGAAATAAAGAATTAGGGTTGCGCGTTTTGAAATTCGAATGGATAGTTTTCTGTTGCTCATGTCTATTTCAATCATAATCCTATGTTTCACCATACTGAACAACAATTCAAGAGATCACAGCAATCAGAACCAACTTCAAAATCTAGCAGATTTAGGCCCGGATTTTCTTAGGCTGGCTCCAGAGCCATTTAAAAAAGGTAGATGGGACCCGATTTCAGGATTCCTGACCCCCATTCCTGACACCGACTATTTTCGCCAGTGCAGAATAAGGGTGCAGGGAGCAAGCACACGTAGCGAGCTCAGCAACCGAGTAGAGTGTTTACTTTATGAGGTTATAAGTTATTTTTTTCTGTGATCCCTTTTGTGAATGTCTGGATGTTTATTTGGACAGGATTAGGAGGTGTGAAGTGGTTAGAAATTTCTGGTGCTGATATTTGGGGAGGGGATGGTATAGTGGTATTGTCACTGGACTAGTAATCCAGAGACTCAGGGTAATGCTCTGGGGACCGAGGTTCGAATTTCACCATGACAGATGATGAAATTTGAACTCAATAAAAATCTGGAATTAAAAGCCTAATGATGACCATGAAACCATTATCGATTGAGGAAATCTACTGTCCTTACCTGGTCTACAGCAATGTGGTTGACTCTTAAATGCCCTTTGAAATGGCCTAAATGTACCCAACTGCTAAAAAACCCTTAAAGGAATGAAACTGGACAGACCACCCAGTATCGATCTAGGCACCAGAAACGACAATGGCAAACCCAGCTCTGTTGACCCTGCAACGTCATCCTTAGTCTGGGGGCTCGCGCCAAAATTGGGAGAGCTGGTATGGAATCGTACCTTACAGAAATGCCTGAGACACCACCACCACTATCCCTGGGTATGTCCTGTCCCACCAGCAGGACAAACATGGGCGAGGAAACCTCCTGCTGATTACCACGTACTGTTCCCACTTCAGCTGATGAGTCAGTGCTCCTCCACTGAACACCAGTTGGAGGAAGCATTGAGAGTGGCAATGGGTGGGAGACTTCAATGTCCATCATGAAGCGTGGCTCAGTAGCTCCACTACTGATCACCAGACGGTGAGGGAACCAACAAGAGGGAAAAACATACTTGAACTCATTCCCACCTGCCTGCCGCAGATGCATCTGTCCAGGACAGTATCAGTAGGAGTGACAAAGTCCTATCTTAACACTGAGGATACCCTCCATTGTGTTGTATGGCACTACCACCATGCTAAGTGGGATAGATAAAAAACAAATCAAGCAACTCAAGACTGGGCAATCACGAGACACTGTGGGTCATTAGCAGCAGCAGAATTGTACTCAACCACAATCTGTAACCTTATGGCCTGGCATACCATCTACGATTATCATCAAGCCAGGAGATCAACCCTGGTTCAATGAAGTGTTCAGGAGGGCATGCTAGGAGCAGCACCAGGCCTACATAAAAATGAGTTGTCAACCTGGTGAAGCTGCAGCACAGGACTACTTGCGTGCCAAACAGTACAAGCGGCAAGCAATAGACATAGCTAAGCGATTCCACAACTAATGGATCAGATCTAAGCTCTGCAATCCTGCCACATCCAGTCGTGAATGATGGTGGACAATTAAACAACTCACCGGAGGAGGAGACTCCACAAATATCCCCATCCTCAATTATGGAGGAGTCCAACACATCAATGCAAAAGATAAGGGATTTGCTACAATCTTCAGCCAGAAGTGCCGATTGGATGATCCATCTCGGCCTCCTCCAGAGCCCCCCAGCATTCCAGGTGCGAGTCTTCAGCCAATTCGATTCACTCCACGTGATATCAAGAAATGGCTAAGGGCACTGGTTACTGCAAAGGCTATGGGCCCTGACAATATTCTGGCATTAGGACTGAAGACTTGTGCTCCAGAACTTGCCACGCTCCTAACCAAGCTGTTCCAGTATAGCTACAACACTAGCATCTACCTGGCAATGTGGAAAATTGACCAGGTATGTCCTGTACACAAAAAGGAGGACATATACAACCAGACCATTTGTTGCCCCATCAGTCTATGCTCGATTATCAGTAAAGTGATGGAAGGGGTCATAAATAGTGCTATTAAGCGGCACTTGCTTAGCAATAACCTGCTCGCTGATGATCAGTTTGGGTTCCATCAGAACCACTCAGCTTCTGACCTCATTACAGCCTTGGTTCAAAATTGGACAAAAGAACTGAACTCCAGAGGTGAGGTGAGAGTCACTGCCCTTGATATCAAGGCCGCATTTGACAGAGTGTGGCATCAAGGAGCCCTCGCAAAACTGGAGTTAATGGGAATAGGGGGGTAAAATCTCCACTGGTTGGAGTCATACCTGGCACAAAGGAAAATGGTTGTGGTTGTTGGAGGTCAATCATCTCATTCCAGGACTTTGCGCAGGAGATCCTCAGGGTAGTGTCCATGGCCCGACCATCTTCAGCTGCTTCGTCAATGACCTTCCTTCCATCATAAAGTCAGAAGCGGGGATGTTCGCTGATGATTGCACAATGCTCAGCACTATTCGTGACTCCTCTGAAACTGAAGCAGTCGATGTCCAAATGCAGCAAGACCTGGACAATATCCAGGCTTGGGCTGACAAATGGCAAGTAACGTTCATGCCAGACCATCTCCAACAAGAGATAATCTAACCATCGCCTTTTGATGTTCAATGGCATTACCATCGCTGAATCCCCAACTATCAACATCCTGTGGGGTTACCATTGACCAGAAACTGAACTGGACTAGCCATTATAAATACTGTGGCTACAAGAGCAGGTCAGAGGCTAGGAATCCTGTGGCGAGTAACTCACTCCCTGACTCCCCAAAGCTTGTCCACCTTCTACAAGGCACAAGTCAGAAGTGTGACAGAATATTCCCCACTTGCCTGGATGAGTGCAGCTCCCACAACACCATCCAGGACAAAGCAGCCCGCTTGATTGGCACCGCATCCACAAACATTCGCTCCCTGCAGCACTGATGCACAGCAGCAGTAGTGTGTACCATCTACAAGATGCACTGCAGGAACTCACCAAGCTTCCTTAGACAGCACCTTCCAAACCCACAAACACTACCACCTAGAAGGACAAGGCGTGCAGGCACATGGGAACACCACCACCTGCAAGTTCTCCTCCAAGCCACTCACCATCCTGACTTGGAAATATATTGGCGTTCCTTCACTGTCACTGGAACTCTCTCCCTAACAGCACTGTGGGTGTACCTACTGCACATAGACTGCAGAGGTTCTAGAAGACTGCTCACCACCACCTTCTCCAGGGCAATTAGGGATGGGCAATAAATGCTGGCCTAGCCAGCAGTGCCCACGTCCCTTGAATGAATAAAAAAAATACTATAATTGCCCTGCCTGATTGACACTTTATAGGATTGTTGGAACATGCAGATCTTTTCAAAGAACATTTCTGAAAAGGTGTTTTTTTTTTGCATTTCAACACTTGCCATTGTTATTATATGGCTCATTTGTTCAGTAAATAGTGCATAATGGGCATGGTGGCCATGAAGGGGGCATGGTGCCATGGGGGAGACAGCATGAAGGCTATGGGAGTGCTTGGAAGGCATGAAGAGTGGATTTGGGTGAGGGGTTGTGAAGGGTAAGGGTTATAGACCCTAAAAGCTTTTAAGATAACTGGGGTGAAATCGCAGAGAACTGAAGCGGGATTTCAAACTAGCCTTCCTTGGCACCCGCCCACTCCCCACCGACGATCTGCTTCTGGGGTCGGCAGGCCCAACTCTACCCATCCCTGCCTCCCAGAAGTGAAGATTGGACACAACGGAGCTGTTTAAACTGAGGCAGGTTTGCCGAATCTGGAAATTTCTCAACTTGAGCTACCTGCCTCGGTTACGAAAATTCGCCTCCTAGTCTCATTATTCTGGGTCTCCCCACTGGAGACTCTGGCTCATGATGTGGAGGCTCAGGCTCATGATGTAAAGGCAAGCATGGATATCACTTGCTTTAACAAGTAGGATATAGCATAGTTGGAATAGATGAATTATCAACCTCCAGCTTAAGTTGGATAAAGTTGCTTTCCCAGAGTCAACATATTTTCCTTCCCTGCACCATAGTCCCAGCATTCACCCAGAATAGGGTTAGAAACATAGGAACAGGAGAAAGCCATTCCACCCCTTGAGGTGACTCAGCCAGGCTATTGGCTAACACAAGGAAGAGAGACTACTGTCCGACTGAAACCTCACAAAGGTGCCCAACAATTAAAGCATCAACCCCACACTAGCTGTGAAGATCAACAAAGGCTGTGACCATCAAGAAACAAATTACTCATCTTCCTCATTGTCTAGTGCTAATCAAGTATGCACAAAATATCAACAAGCTCAGTACCATCATACCAATGTATCATCTGCAAGCATCACAAAAATGTATGAAGGCTTAAAGCGATTATGCAAAGCCTCATAACAGTATGTGAAGAAAAACAATAATAACTTCTGAAAGTATTACATCAAAAAGAAAACCTCAATATGGTACAAGGTTAGGATTTATAGGGATCATTTTCCAACTTAATCCTCCTAGCAGTGGACTCGCCCCTCAGAGTGCAAATCAGAAATAGAGGGCCATGCTGCACATGGTTTTCAGATCAGTGGTTTAAATGTTCACAGACCACGTGTAGTATGCATGCGAATTTTTGATATACTAGTATGTTCCTGGTGAGAAAAACATCTTGCCAGGAACACAACATCAGAAAATCACCCATTATATGTGTCAGGCCAGTTCAACTTTAACAGGGAAATATTTGCCAATCTGGGATTTTAAATCAAATATAAATCAAGTGGAATAACTCATCTTTCACCTGATCTTTTAGGGCCTAAATCAAACCAGAAGACACAAAGTCAAATGTAAATTGGCTACAGCACACTTATTGATTGAACAAACAAGCTTTTTTTTAACAAGGATCATAAATTAGAGATAACAATTGGATTTAAATCTCGTTAAAACCTTTTGGTACTATGGATTGTCAAGTGTTTAACAAGAACTTTAAAAAAAAATTCCCATGTATATCTTTTTGAAAAGTAGAAACTGACAGTTTTAAAAGTAAGTCCAATTCAGCCACGTTCAACAAAATGACAACCATAGCATTTACGATAATTTCAGCAATGATGATGTTTCAAAACATTTTCCAAACAAATTTATTAGGAATTTTACAGCAGATTGCTATAACAGCCACATGTTGGATGTCCCCAAAATTGGCCCCATCCAAGGCAAATGCTTTTTCAAGATGATCCAATGTCCTCAGAAAACTACATTTGCAAAAATGTAGAAGTCTACTCTTACTGAGGAGAATTTTCTTTAAATAGCTAACCATATTGAAAAGCTGACATATAAAAGCAAAATATTGCAATAATTGTTGTAAACATATTTTCCCATAAATTACACAGCTGCTGAAATCTGTGTCAAAGCAAGGAGTGTATGAGTTGTATTTATAGCTTTTACACTAACTATCAGTTCTATCTTTTATGAGATCCTTATGTTCACCTTGAGGTGACTGAGCTATTTCATTCACACTAATATTCACAAAATCATTACCCCACTAACTCATCAGGGATGGTTGCTCAACAATTACCCAAGTGAACAAACCCTAGGTAAATCAGTAAAAGCTGCTTTCAAACTGACGAGTTCATATCGTCTGGCTGCCATGTTAGAATATAGTCAGGTTCACCCTTTTACCTATTGCGCTTATTTTTGACCACAGTCAAAAAGATTTATAACACAAGTTTTTGTCTTCAATACTCTCTTCACATGCCAGGAGTGCTTATCAAGAAATCTTATGGCTTTTTATGACTTGTGACTTTTTATACATTCACTTTAGCAGACAGAAAAGTTGATCTTTTTTCTTTTATTCATTCATAGGGTATGGGCTTCACTGGCAAGGCCAGCATTTTTTGCATACCCCTAATTGCCCTTGAGAAGGTGATAGTGAGCCAACCTATTGAACCGCTGCAGTCCGTGTGCTGAAGTTGCTCCAACAGTGCTGCTAGGGAGGAAGTTCCAGGAATTTGACTAGTGACGATGAAGGAACAGTGATATTTTTGCAAGCCATGATGGTGTGTGGCTTTAAATAGAGGGGAACTTGCAAGTAGTGGTGTGTCTGCTGTCCTTGTCTTCTAGGTCGCAGAGATTGAAGTTTGAGAGGTGCTATCAAAGGAGCCTCAGCGAGTTACTGTAGTGCAGCTTGTAAATGATCCACTGCTGCCATAGTACACCAGTGTTGAAGGGGCTGAATATTTAAAATGATGGATTGGGCTGCCAATTAAGCTGGCTGCTTTGTCTTGGATGATGTCGAGCTTCATGAGTGTTGTTGGAGCTGCACTCATCCAGGCAAGTGGAGAGTATTCCATCACACTCCTGACTTGTGCCTTGTAGATAGTGGACAGGCTTTGGGAGTCAGCAGATGAGCTACTCACCACAGAATACCTGGCCTCAGAGCTGCTCTTGTGAATGCAATATTTATATGACTGGCATAGTTAAGTTTGGACAATGGTCCAAAATTTTGCTGGTGGGGTTATTAATTGACAGTAATGCTATTGAATGGCAAATAGAGGTGGTTAGTGTCTCTCTTTTGTTGGGGATGGTCATTGTCTGACATTTGTGTGGCCCAAATGTTACTTGCCACTTATCAGCCAAGCCTAAATGTTATCCAGGTCTTGCTGCTTGTGAGCACGGATCTGCTTCTTTATCTGAGGAATTGCAAATGGAATTGAACACTTATGATGACCTTTGACTCTGATTCGTCTTGTACAGTCACATGATCCTATAACAGTAAGAAATGGTTTAACTTACAATTACTACAGTATCCACAAGGGAAGGGATCCCTTTTAAATTAACCTTGTTGCGACCAACCAAGGAGGTTGAATAAAGAAGGGGAGCCAGTTCATCCCCCCTCACCCGGGAGCATAACAAAATTGGGGCCTCATTTGGGAAGTTAACAATTTGGGGGTATCTCGTCCAGGGTCATAACAAATTGGGGGACCTCACCCAGGAACCGGTCGTAACAAATTGGGGGCTTGGTGCTGGAATAGTTCCTATAAACACAACAGAAGAATCAGAGTTGGGAAAGTAAATTGTTCCTTTGAAGCCAATTTTTAAAGCTGCAAAAAAAGGTTTTCTTGAGTCTGTACTACTAAAGTGTAGAAATGTCCACATTTGATGCCTGTGCTTTTCTAGGAGGAGGAGAATTCACTTTTGATTAATAATTCCAACCCTTGAAGAGTTAAAAGGGATAACTAGACACTTAGGACTAGCAGTTCCCTCAAATAAGATGAGATATGGAATAGTACGATGGGTGGCCGGAGCATTACGTCTTGAACGTTTGACAAGATTAGGCAAAGAAGTAGAATTGCTGAGAATACAGCTAAAACAGGAACAAAGAGAATTCAAACTTCAAGCATTAGAATGAGAGGAGAAGAAAAGAAAGAGAGAGAGGAAAGGGAAGAAGAGGAAGCTTTCCAAAGAGAAAGAGGAAAATAGGAAAGGGAAAGAGAGAGAAGGGAGGTGGAGGAGGAAACCTTCCAAAGAGAATGGAAAGGGAAAGGGTAGAAGCTTTCCAAAAAAAAGATTGCATGAACTGGAAAGGGAGATAGAGGCTTCCATGGCATCCCGTAAAATAATACTCATGAGCAGTCAGAAAAAAATCACTCGAGTCAAAAGATGCTGAAAGGGCTGGAGAAAGCCAGCCGGGATCTGTCGGAATATAGGGAATGGTTCAGAGGCCTCAAAGGGGGCAATAGAGCCTATAAGGTTTGGAGTAGCGAGGCAAGGGTTACTTGCAATCAAAAAGGCAGAGAACATGCAGCCAAAGTCTGCAGAGAGGCAGATAGCTGGGGCCCAAAAGGACGCAATAGAATCAGTGAGGGTTGGAGTAGTTAAGAAACTGCTTCTTGAATTTGAAAAGGCCAAGGTTAGGTCTGTAGAGTTAACAATGGTTCAGAAAAGACAGTGGAATTTAAAACAGGCAAAGAGGATGACCTGGAAATGGAGTTAATCAGTACATTTTTTGCAGACTTAAACAGGGACCAGGGGTTTCCAAGACAAGTAAGGAGGCAGTGAGAGAGGTGCCACGCCCAACTGCAGAGCTACTGGAAGTTAAAAGGGCCAAGGACAGGCCTGCAGAAGTACAAAGAAACAAGGTAGAACCTAAGCAAGTTAAAAGGATCAAAGCTAGACTTGGATAAAAGAGGTCCATGAGGGACTATAAGATTATAAAGGAGGATAGGAATAGGCCGATGATTTGTTTGGCAAACAGCTTCATGGCAGATTTGAACGGCGATGAGGGGAGTTCACAAACAGGCAGATAGTGAGGGAGATGCGTCATGCAGTTGAAGAGCCACAAGGGAGTACAGCAGGTGCTGAACGTCCACATGGAGGCGGTAATGTTCCAGGAGTCGTGGAACAGATTAGGGGAATGCAAATGCAAAAAGACAACAGAGGGTGCTAACGAACCAGTGTCCTGTTTGATCGATAGCTTCATGGCAGATTTAGATGGGGACGAGGGGAGTTCCTAAACAGAGAAATGAATAGTGAGGGAGCTGCCTCACACAGTCAAAGATTCATGTGGCAGAGCAGTAAAAGCTAGCCAGCCATATGTGAGCCAGGTTGTCCCAGAGGAAATGGGACCGAATAGGGACCAGCCACCCCTAAAATAACTACATTGGGGAAGTCATTACCCTGTGAGCAAACTCACACTTACCACCACCCAGAGGGCAGATTAAGTGTTCCAGTTAACTCCCAGGCATCCAAAACGGGTGGACAGTACTCTGTTGAGGAGCCTGGCAGAAGGAAAAAGGCTGGGATGGGAGTGTCCAAGATTGGAGGTGATGCAGCCAACGAGGGGCTAGTAAAATTCTTCTCCCTGGAGATAAATAGCAACATAGTCCCCAGACCCGGCCAGCAAACTTAAAAGAAAGAAGTCTGCACACCTGCTGGATGAGCAGGAGGCCTGGCTAGCCCACACCATTTTTCCAACTTTAGAGGAAGAACAGGGAGGGTCCCAAGAAGACATGCAGATGGTGAGGGGGATGCCTCACCTACTTGATGAGCTGCAGGGCAATGCAGCAAGAGCTGAACCTCCACCTGAGGGCAGCAGTGTTCCCGAGCACATGGGACAGGTTCGGGGAGGTCCCCTCCTGAAACAAGAGAGGAAGAGAGAAGAGTCTACCCTAAAGTAGGCAAATCGTGTGGAAATCACAAGCAGAATAGCAGGGAAACCCAGGCAGTGGTTAGCCCTGGTAAACCAGATGAAACCAAACAAGCTTTAGACCTCAACCAGAACGGTGTTGATGAAAAACTCACGAAAAGTGAAGTAATGGATCAAGAATCCCTACAGGGGGTTGAAGTCACAGCGTGACCCCCTAACCTCCTGACAATTAGACTTATAAAAGTGCCTGGGTTTGAGCCAGCAAATTCATGGGTTAGGGAGGTAGGAAAAGCGTTAAACCTGATAAGAGCAACTCAGCCCAACAGCCAAACAAATTTACATAGTAACAGCCTCTGTGAAAGACAGTATGAGGCCAGTACCAGAGACTCACCCAATGAGTCCACAAGTTTTACTCTGTCTGAATTGATTTAAGGACACCATGTGCGAGGTCCGCTGAAACTAATCAAGAAGAAGCGTTTAGAACAGAAGGAGGAAGTCTCCATGTTAAATTAAGTAAGTGTTCCGGGAGAGACTCATGAGAGCCTGTGAGGTGGCCCAAGGACTCTTAAAAAGCTCCCAGAGCAGTTTGCCTATTGTTAGCAATTTGGAAGCTAACAGTCAGGTAAAACACCCAAACCCCATTGATACTTAACCCAGCATCACAGCAAGGGAATGACACAGGGTTATTGACGAGCGATGACTATAAGGTTAAGCGACTTTGAAACCTTGATACCAAGCTAACCTGTAAACGAATGTAACCTTGTTGGAAAGATTAGAAACACAGGACGTAACATCATTCCGTTGGAGTTTGTTTCTCCAACCGTACCACCTAAAAATCATCCACATTGCCTGGAAATCAAATGTGATTGCAGATGCCCTGTCTAGAACCTAAGAGACCTAGTTAGAACTAATATTGATCAAGGCTAGGAGAATGAATGTGTGTGAGGGTGTTTGTTTTTTTTTACCCCTTTGCAATGAAATGAGAATGAATCTCACTTCCCCAACACAACAAACGAAATGTCACGACAGTGGATTGCAGGCCCAAATTACTTACGGGAGTATTGAACATTTTCAGGAGGACATTCTATTTTTTTTAAAAAGGCATACAAGCAAATACACTGCACAAATGATGACTGAGTAAAGTAACCTCCTTCTGAAAAATTCCTATGTGGATTATACTTGACCAACTAGTCCAGAGGGAACATGGAATGTCGTACCTAAAAAGGTGTCAAGGGCTATTTCAGACAGAGACACTTGAAAGGAAGAGATGAAATGCAAAAGACTGAACTTTAACCTCCTGTGGAAGCAGAGACAATGGGGCCTGATAGCCACGTCTCAGCAAAACATCCAAAACCATCTCCTGCTGAGTTATATCTCAGAATGTGGAAATTATCTGAGTTGAAGGAAAACAGACTCTGGGCGAAAGACATGTTTGTTTTTTTCCCTTCCAGAAAAACATAATGAAATGAGTTAAAAAGCTAGCTGCAGACCTGATCTGCATGTTCTAGTTCTGGTGTGCTAGTGAGAGTCACAGCAGAAGATCGTTTAGGCACCCCTTTGTAGCTTGAAGGCAAAGGGTCTCTTTCTCTCTCTGTTGCTGGAGGCAAGTCAGCAAAGCCACAATCAAAAAAGGAAATAGGACAGCTTCTTCAACTAACCTGCAGAACCAAGTTGTTCCAAAGCAACTGCTAAATTGCCAAAGTCAGATCTACCGGAATCACCTAACTTAACAGCTGCAACGTTTCACTATCTATCCTCATGGACAAGCCAAAAACTGATTCATATATTTTTGTTAAATTTTTATTTGGACTCAACTTCTCATTTCTGATCTATGTGTATGTGTGTTGGATTTTTAGTGACTAATAAACTTATTCTTTCTTTAACTTAAGAAAGCCTGATTGAATTGGCTCCTTCTAAAACATAAATACATTTGGACTGGGAAAAGATATCCACAGGGGAAGGGATCCCTTTTAAATTAACCTTGTTGAAACCAACCAAGGGGGTTGAATAAAGAAGGAGAGCCAGCTCATTCCTCCTCACCTGGGAACATAATAAAATTGGAATCTCATTCGGGAAGTTAACAATTTGGGGGCATCTCGTCTGGGATCATAACAAATTGGGACACCTCACCCGGGTACCAGTCGCAACGAAAAATTTAAGTAAAATTTTAGGGAGAGATGGTGGTGTGGTGGGTATGTTTTTTTTTCATTTATTCATGGGATGTTAGTTTCGCTGGCTGGGCCCGCATTTATTGCCCATCCCTAGTTGCCCTTGAGAAGGTGGTGGTTAGCTGCTGCCTTGAACCACCGCAGTCAGTGGACTAGTAATCCAGAAGCCAGGCTAATGCTCTGGTGACATGGATTCAAATCCCATCACGGCAGCTGGTGGAACTTAAATTCAATTAATAAATCTGGAATTAAAAGCTAGTCTTACTGACTAGCTTTCAATTCCAGATTTATTATGAAATTATCATCAATTGTTGTAAAAACCCATCTGGTTCGCTAATGTCATTTAGGGAAAGAAATCTGCCATCCTTGCCAAGCCTGGCCTAGATGTGACTGCAGACCCACAGCAATATGGTTGACTCTTAACTGTCCTCTGAAATGATCTAGCAAGTTACTCAGTTCAAAGGCAATTACAGAATGGTAGCAAATGCTGCCCTTACCAGTGACGCCCACATCCCAAGAAAGAATAAGGAAAGAAAAAGTTTTTAAAAAGTGAAATCTTGTTGGTAATTTCTTTGTTTAGGTGATTGTTCAGTAAATTTGGTTATTTTGGTTTATGGATCCCAAAGGGAGCCGTAACACACTGTGCAATTATCAGCAAACATCCCCACTTCTGACCTTCTGATAGTGAGAAGGTCATTCACTAAGCAGCTAAAGATGGCTGCCCCTAGGATACTGCCCTGAGGAACACCTGGGGCTGAGATGATTGGTGTCCAACAGCCACAACCATCTTCTATTGTGCTAAGTATGACTCCAGCCAATTGAGGATTTTCCCTGATTCCCATTGACGACAATTTTACTAGGATTCCTTGATGTTACAATTGGCCAAATACTGCCTTTATGTCAAGGGCTGTCGCTCTCACCTCACCCCTGGAATTCAACCCTTTTGTTCATGTTTGTTCCAAGACTGTAGTAAGATTTGGAGCCAAGTTGTCCTGGTGGAACCCAAAGTGAGCATCAGTGAGCGGGTTATTGGTCACTCTTGCAGTCAATAGTCTCTTGACAGCGCTATTGATGACATCTTCCATCACTTTGCTGATGATTGAGAGTAAGCTGATGGGGCGGCTGTTTTACCAGATCGGATTTATTGCCAGTGTTGTAGCTGTACTGGAACAGCTTAGATAGAGGCATAACTAATTCTGGAGCACAAGTCTTCAGCACCACAGCCATGATGTTGACAGGGCCCATAGCCTTTGTTAT
Organism: Cetorhinus maximus; assembly: GCF_964194155.1. Taxonomy (NCBI): domain Eukaryota; kingdom Metazoa; phylum Chordata; class Chondrichthyes; order Lamniformes; family Cetorhinidae; genus Cetorhinus; species Cetorhinus maximus. The sequence continues at coordinate 118,741,709 of NC_135880.1, read as the reverse complement.
GTCCAAATTGCTTAGCAGTTTCTTGATGATATGTGCAGTTCATCAAATTGGCTGACGACTGCCTTCTATGATGGTGGGGACCTCGGGAGGAGGCCAAGATGGATCATCTACTCAACACGCCTGGCTGAAGATCGATGCAAGTACATCAGCCTTGTTTTTTGCACTGATGTACTGCGTTCTTCCATCATTGGGGAGGGCAATGTTCTCAGAGCCTCCTCCTATTAGTTGTTTAGTTGTCCACAACTGGATGCGGCAGACTGCTTTGGTGCACCCAAATGTGTGATACATGATGTCAGTGCACAAGGGCAAAGCTCTGGACGAGTTGTAATGACTTAAATTTTCCCTTATATTTCTGTGTTGCACTTTTCTCCCAAAATGCTAGATCCTGAAATCCCACAGGGTTCTCCCAAACTCCCAACATTGTTTGTTTAAAAATAATCATTAACCTTGAGGAAAAACACTTTAAATAACTGAAATGCTCCATATGCACCATTTTTGTCTGGAGATTTAAATGATATTGCTTTTGGTTTTGCCTTGTTCCCTCCCCCTTCCTCCCACGTGCTCTTGGCTACACATCAGTGTCTTTAGCTTGAAGAGTGGTCTGTTCTGCAGCTTTGCTCCTCTTGTTCAGCTAAGAAAACGTGTAAGTGCTGTGAGTTGACATGCTGCGTTCACTCATTCACCCACTCCTAGAGATTCTCCACTGACACGTGACACCTTGCCTAGCAGTTCATTGATAAACTTCATTAGAAAATCTTTATATGCTCACATTAGCAGAGCAGCTGTATAGAGGCTATAATTTTAATTTTATTGTTTGCATTAGAAACTTTGATTAGCAGGGTGAAATGGATCAAAATCTTTCAGATAAAGAAACAAGAGATTCCATAAAAGTCAGAACTAATAATTGAGTTTCTTCTAAAACTTTTCTCAGTCAACCTACTTTTTCAGTACAGTCCTCCAGGCTGAGTATGCTTCGTGCAATTACAATTTACTTTTACACTAAACTCAAGTAAAAGAATGGGCGGAATCATCCCAAATCCGCACTAAGAGTGGTAGCTGTTGGGTAAAACATTTTACCTGCCGGACGTAATGGCGGCTTCTCACGCCGTATCATCCCAAACCCATCGTATTAATTATGCATTCCCAGGAAACTTGCTGTTTCCATGGTGGGCGGGCTCCAGTTCACCTGCCACAAGGTCACCTTGCCACTTCAGCACGCTGGGCGCCACATTTAAAGTACAGCCACACACACACGCCTCTCAGCACTCCCAACCCAAGACTGCTTCAAATAAGACATAGCCCCAAAAGGCAAGACAACTGCAGCCCCCAAGTTTGGTGATGCATCCCTGGAGCACCTTTTGGACGATGTGGAGGCCCGCCGTGTTGTCCTCTACCCCAGCTCTGGCCACAGGTGGGGCAGCAACATTACCACTCCGGCCTGGTAGGCAATGGCAATGGTGATCAGTGCCAATGCTGCACAGAAGAGGTTGGCCAACCAAAGCAGTTAGAGGGTGAATGATCTCATCTGTGACCCCAGGGTAAGGCAACTATCGCATCGCACTAAACTCACACACTCAAGCCCATCACACATTCACTGGCATCTCACTCACTGCTGGATGGGGGACTTCAATGTCCATCACCAAGAGTGGCTCAGTAGCACCACTACTGACTGAGCTGGCTGAGTCCTAAAGGACATAGATGCTAGATTGGGTCTGCAGCAGATGGTGAGAGAACCAACAGGAAGGAAAAGCTTACTTGGCCTCATCCTCACCAACTTGCCTCCCGCAGATGCATCTGTCCATGACAGTATCCATAGGAGTGACCACCACACAGTAGTTGTGGAGACGAAGTTCCGCCTTCACATTGAGGATACCTTCCATCGTGTAGAGTTTAGCACTACCACCGTGCTAAATGGGATAGATTTCGAACAGATCTAGCAATTTAAGACTGAGCATCCTTGAGGCGCTATGGGTCATCAACAACAGCAGAATTGTACTCCAACACAATCTGAAAACTCATGGCCCAGCATATCCCCCACTCTACCATTACCAGCAAGCTGGAGGATCAACCCTGGTTCAATGAAGAGTACAGGAGGGCATGCCAGGAGCAGCACCAGGCATACGTAAGGATGAGGTGTCAACCTGGTGAAGCTATAACACAGGACTACTTGCATGCCAAACAGCATAAGCAGCAAGTGATAAACAGAGCTAAGTGGTCCCAAAACCAATGGATCAGATCTAAGCTCTGCAGTCCTGCCACATCCAGTCGCGAATGGTGGTGGACAATTAAACAACTCACTGGAAGAGGAGGCTCCACAAATATCCTCATCCTCAATCATGAGGGAGCCCAGCACATCAGTGCAAAAGATAAGGCTGAAGCATTTGCTACAGTCTTCAGCAGAAAGTGCCGATTGGGTGATCCATCCCGGCCTCCTCCAAAGGTCCCCAGCATCGCAGATGCCAGTCTTCAGCCAATTCGATTCACTCCAAATGATAGCAAGAAATGGCTGAAGGCATTGGACACCATAAAGGCTATAGGCCCTGACAATATTCTGGCAATAGGACTGAAAACTTGTGCTCCAGAACTTGCCATGTCCTGAGCCAAGCTGTGCCAGTACAGCTACCACAGAGGCATCTACTTGGCAATGTGGAAAATAGCCCAGGTATGCCCTGCACATAAAAAGTAGGACAAATCTAACCCAGCCAATTACCACCCCACCAGCCTACACTCGATCATCAGTAAAGTGGGGGAAGGGGTTATCAACGGTGCTATCAAGCGGCACTTGCTTAACAATAACCTGCTCACTGACGCCCAGTTTGGGTTCTGCCAGGGCCACTCAGCTCTTTACCTCATTACAACCTTGGTTCAAACATGGACAAAAGAGCTGAACTCCTGAGGTGAGGTGAGAGTGTCTGCCCTTGACATCAAGGCTGCATTTGACCAAGTGAGGCATCAAGGAGCCCGAGCAAAACTGGAGTCAATGGGAATCAGGGGGAAAACTCTCCACTGGTTGGAATCATACCTGGCACAAAGGAAGGTGGTTGTGGTTGTTGGAGGTCAGTCATCTCAGCTCCAGGACATCACTGTAGGAGTTCCTCAGGGTAGTGTCCTCAGCCCAACCATCTTCAGCTGCTTCATCAATGACCTTCCTTCCATCATAAGGTCAGAAGTGGGGATGTTTGTTGATGATTGCACAGTGTTCAACATCATTAGCGACTCCTCAGATACTGAAGCAGTCAATGTCCAAATGCAGCAAGACCTGGACAATATCCAAGCTTGGGCTGACAGGTGGCAAGTAACACTCGCGCCACGCAAGTGCCAGGCAATGACCATCTCCAACAAAAGAGAATCTAACCATCACCTCTTGATGTTCAATGGCATTACCATCACTGAATCCCCCCTATCAACATCCTAGGGGTTACCATTGACCAGAAACTGAACTGGACTAGCCATATAAATACTGTGGCTACAACAGCAGGTTGGAGGGTAGGAATCGTGCGACGAGTAACCCACCTCCTGACTCCCCAAAGCCTGTCCACCATCTACAAGTCAGGAGCATGATGGAATGTTCTCCACTTGCCTGGATGAGTGCAGCTCCCACAGCACTCAAGAAGTTTTGACACCATCCAGGACAAAGCTGCCCACTTAATTGGCACCACATCCACAAACATTCACTCCCTCCACCACCGACGCACAGTAGCAGCGATGTATACCATCTACAAGATGCACTGCAGGAATTCACCTAAGCTCCTTAGACTGCACCTTCCGAGCCCACGACCACTACCATCTAGAAGGACAAGAGCAGCAGATACATGGGAACACCACCACCTGGAAGTTCCCCTACAAGTCACTCACCATCCTGGCTTGGAAATATATCACTGTTCCTTCACTGTCGCTGCATCAAAATCATGGAACTCCCTCCCTAACAGCACTGTGGGCATACCTACACCACATGGACTGCAGCGGTTCAAAAAGGCAGCACACCACCACATTCTCGAGGAAAACTAGGGATGGGCGATAAATGCTGGCCCAGCCAGCGAAGCCCACATCCCGTCAATGAGTTAAAGAAAGGGTTTGGAATGAAGCGTGGCCTGTAGACAAGAAATCAGTCCTGTACCATTGTAACTTTCTAAAATATTTTGTTAAATATAGTTTTTTATTTATAACATTTCTTGCCCTGACTGTAGAACAAACTCTGTCCTGTATGATGGATTATTTTGGTGAGTAGAGACACTGAAATTTTATAGCAAATTGCTATAGGGCAAACTGACAAGCAGATGCTAGGCGTCCGCCGTTGCCTTTCTGTAATCAGTACCCAAGCTAAGATATCTTCCAGGGTGGACTTACGCATAACTTTTCCTACATTCCATCAAGGTTAGCCCCAAGCTTTCAGTTGTTCTTTACTTTTAAGTGCCTTTTACTTTTTAGTTTTTAAAAACACTCAGTAATAGAACAATTATGCTGAACAATTTAAACTTAATAGTAAAGTACCCTTTAGATTTTTAATTGATTCAGACAGCCAGTCTTAGAATGTTTATATTGAATCTGAATTTCTCCCTTGATTTGGTTTAGAAAGGTTTTTTGTGTAAAATGATACATGCTAGAGTACAACTTGAAAAGCCACAAAACAATAAACATTTGACAGTATTTGAAACTGTTAACAGATTGTTGTACAGATACTGGCAGAAGTAAAAAAAAAGTTAAGTGGGTTAGAGACAATTAGGATAAAAGTTGAGTAGATAGTATTACTGTTATTACGATTAGTACAGTAGACAATTTGAGATGAATATATGAGATTGCCAAAAATAAATGAACATGTGTAAATGTAGTACATAGAACAACAGTGTTTCATCAAAGGGCATTTTGTTCATTGCTCCAACTTGTGTCAGATATAGCATGTTTGAACAAGATGATAAGGAAGGATTTTACAGGTAACAACATTATAATTCCTTAAGTATGTAATAAAATCTCCAGCCCTATTCAGGTATGTAACTGAGGTATGTTGTGAAGTACAAACTTTAGCTCAATATTTGCAGTGAAAATTTCAGAATATTTGATGATTGTAAGTTAAAGTCACTGTAATAATTTAAAGGATACTTCCATGGTATGGAGATTCAGCACTTTTTAATAATAGGGCAGAATTTAACAGGGAGCGAGTGGGTCATATGGGTGGGTGCAGGCATAACATCCGCTCCCAACTTGTCCCAACTTTCCACTTCAATCACACGCTGGCTGGCCAATTAATGGCCGGCCAGTGGGAGTCATGACAGCAGAAAGGCCCAGAGCAGACTTGGAGGCATCGACAAGGGTGGGCTCAAACGGGGAAGACACAGCCAGCGAAACGTTTAAGGAAAACCAGCAACAACCCTAAAACCCCTCACTCTCGCAGCATGGCTCCTGTTGTCAGTAGTGAAGCTTATGAACGTTTCCACTCTCCTGACCAATGCATCCATCACAACTTTAATAGAGTGGTGGGCTGAAGATTCTTAAACACCACAATGATATGATCCTGAGGCATAGAAGTTTTAGGGCCACTGGGCCACCATTACCTTCAGCGTCATAGGCATTGGATGGCCACCCGCACAGCTAGAACTGGTGTCCTGAGCAATCATGTCGCAGGTGGATGTCATCACCTCCCTGGACAGACTCAGCCTTCTGCAACACTGGCGATCAGTCATTTGAAAGGGATTGGAGTGCTGCCTGTACACCCTTCTCTCAGACTAGTGTCCTGTCCTTGGGTGTGCTTGCTCATGCTCCCTTCACTCGCTCTTTGGCCTTTCAACGTCACCATGATTCTCATGTTCCTAGCAACTTGGTTGTTGCTGCTCCTGACAAGCCACCCTCCTCTTCCCTCCTCTTCCTTCCTTCTCCTCACCGGAGGAGCCGCTACCAGAGTGCATAACTCCCATGGCAACTTTGGCTTCTGTTGCTGCAGACTGCCCTGTAATCACTCCTACTTGGTTCAAGCCCCTCTTCCCAGTGAGTCTGTCTCAGATGTCCCATTCATTGGCTCAACAGCAAACCCAGCCACAATGTAATCACAGTGCAACTTCACTGCCCTCTCCTGCAGACTCAGTTGCAGACTCCTACTCCTCAATTTTCTCCTCTTGTGCTGCCTTTTATCTCACCCTGGAGCTCTTTGGAGTTCCCTGCCACAATTGCTGCCAGTACAATCACTGTTAAATAGCATGGGCTGCCTAAAATATCAATGAATTGGCAATTTAATTGCCTCAACTACTGCATGATTGGCCTTAAAAGGAAGGCAGGTGGGCTTCCAGCTTTTTGGCTGCTCTTCTTCCTTAATATTAATAATGACATTGGGGACCTGACCCAACATCATCATGCAAATTTTATGTTGGATCAGGAGGTCTGTCTCCCAATCATATAATGGGTTGAGTTTCCACTATTCGCCAGATATCAATCAAACCAGCGCAAAAGATTGAATAATTTCAAACACTATTTATATCCAGTACAAATTGAGTATCCATGATCTTTTAAGCTGATTTAGAAAGCATTATGTTGGAACTGGCCCTGCCCAGAAAACTGGCCACAGGCCCCAGATGGAATGAATCACCATGGCAGTTTTCCACTAATTGCATCCATTTGCGGCCCTTTGAAGAGGCTCTTAAAATGAAGCTTTTTTAGGTGCAAGGCACTAATATGCACCTGTTAAAAGTTTTAAAATATTAAGTATCTAATTTACTAAGAAACTGACTAGTTTACACCAATGTAATTAGCAAATCATTCTGTACAGTCTCTTTAAAGTCATTTTCAATTATTTAAAATCAGGCTATTTACAGTTGATGGGCTAAACACTTTCATTAAAAACTTTAATTTGTTGTGATAAACCGGTTTTCAGTTGTAATAAGACTGCACCAAGTTACCACTCTTAAATAGTTCAAGGAATGTTTTTAATGCAAATTACATTCTAAAACACTGCTCAATTGTGCTGTTCACAGAAGATTTTACGACTGTGATTATGCAAATGAATTTGAACAGAAACTTGAACCATAACTTTACTTTGGGAAAATAGCAAAATTTTAGTTGCAATTTGCACCTGGATTGCCAATGACACCCAAAGGGAAATCGTTACCCCAAGATATATAGCTGCCTCTATTCTTCCTTTATGAAAAATATTTACATTTTATTGCAGATAACTGGTGTTACTGGAAGCTACAAGTACCATGATTGCCTATTTACAGATTTTACTAAATTAATTAATTAGTGGTGGTAGAGTTAAGTCCAATTTCAATATTCACAAATTCCACCCTGCCCTTGCAGACAACGGCTGGCAGATAAGTAGAAAAAAAGAGGCACTGCTGTGCACATTCTAGATGTGCCATCTGGAAGCAGGTTCTAGAGGCAACAGGAGCATATCTCAGACTTGGGTCTTGGCCAACTTTGGTTGCTGCCAGTAGAATAGTCTCGCAGCTTGCAAGCTTGAATATGTCATGAAGCTATTAATGTATATAATATTATTGGAAAATATTTTTCTTTTAAAATAGAGGTTTAGCCTGTGGTGTGTCTTAATTGGATTAAAGCCAGCTAGTCTGGGTGCTTTGATGTGTACTAGTGTTGATTCGTAAGAGAGTGCATTTGCATTTTTTTTTGAATAGAACATTCAAGAAGTGGGGTGAAAACTGACACCTATCTAGCAGATACCGAGCAACATGTTTATATTACTAATAAAATTGGTACTATGAAAGGGGTTTTATTGTTGGAGAGATTTAGTTCAGAGGTTGGTGAAAAATGAGAATTTACATTCAATGGGCTGTGCTAGGTATAACTTCAGCAGTGTTGTGTGTGTAGAGCAGAGGCAATGTGAGATCAAAAGCAGTTGTAAGCCTCCAACTGTCTCCACAGGAACCAAAGTGCAAAGAACCTCATTTTGAATTTGTAAGGTGAAAATACTTTGTCTGGTGTCTGGCTAAGTCCATGGGTTGCTGTCGCCTTAATGGAAATTAGTTTGGGAATTTGTTAAACGTTATGATAGTAGTAATTTGTAGCCATGTGTATATATTTAACTGGTGTAAATTAATAAAATGTTTCATTTAGCTTAATATAAAACCTCTCGAGAACTGGTGGTCTGATTCCTGAATTTAGAGTTGCATCTCAAACATATCACTTAAAATTATAGGTTATGACAGTGGTTTAAAGTGTCCCTCTGGGATTTTTAAAAACTAACTCAGTTTTACCAACTGCTCGGTCATAACAGATAGTTCTGGCTTTTAGCAACAGGAAGGTGTGTAGTGCAATACCCATTCTAACAAATCAGGCCAGATGTCCCATGGAACATTTGCCAGTCTGACAAAATGATATATATGTTACAGCTGGGACTTAGGGATGCACCAAGAAATTAGGCATCCCTTTCTGGCCCACTTTACCCAACCTGTTATCTACACACCTTCATACTTCAGTTCTCATAGCTAAAGGAAATAAGACAAATAAAAAGGTCTCATCACCCCACCACTCAGATATATGCCCACAAAAGCATTCAGTGCCCAAATCTCATCTATACCTGTGTTTAACTGTATTAACAGGTATCCTGATACAACTTTTCTGCTCAAGTGAAGTCTCCTATTGAGGGGAGATCTTAACCCTATCGATACCTAGCGCTACCTAAATGAATAGAATGATGTAAAGTCCCATTTTAATTGAAGGCTGTAACTGGGCAGCCGGTGGGGGGGCGGGGTGGGGTGGGGGCGTACTAAGACAGGTGGCAAACTGTCCTCATCTCAGGAGCATGAGGTCCAGGTTGGAAGCAGCAGGTGGCTGAGGATAGGAGCGAAATGGTCCCTGATACTCAGGTGAGCCATGGCCCAAACTTTCCCCCTAGGGCCGAGAAGAGCACTCTGGCCCTCCTGGTTCCATAAAGGAAGCAAAGTTTAATGAAACTTGCCAGGTTGGACATGTTCCAACCCTATTCTTCTTGCTTGGCTCACACATTTAATGAACAACCGTGTTGTTTCCAGTGTGTGTCATTCCCATCTGCTCAGAAGATCAGGTTAAAATGGGGAACTGTGAGGAATGAGCAGAATCTTTATGGGTAAGTCTCCAAGACGATTTTAACTACCTACTCATTTCCCACCTGGTGAGCAGTTAAGTTCATCTCTGAAGATTTTCAATACATATAACTTCAGGTCTAATATAAACTCTAATGTGTCATGACTTAAGAAAGTATATAAAGTATATATAATTCAACTAAAATATATTGTTTCATTTTCCACAGAAAATTGGTTGTGATGGCATATTAGGTTCCTTAGCCAGGGAAGATCATTGTGGTGTGTGCAATGGGAATGGAAGATCATGTAAAGTCATAAAAGGAGACTTTAATCACACCAGAGGAGCAGGTATGTTTTCTTATTCTGTGAACTATTTACTATTGAGTGATTCACTCTGTGAATAAGCATTATGGGTGTTCCAAATGGTGGATGAAATGACCTCTGCTTTCATGCCTTTATACAACAATGATGACCTCAGGTCACATGACTATCGCACAAAGGCTTCAAACATCCCCCTTTTCATAAAAACTGCGTACACTATCATTTGCAGTTGGAAGTCAGGCATATACATGGTCTACAATGAAAATCATCATGCATGTGCAGAAAGCTGGTCATTCCAGTCTGACCCACTTTCGTCTGTCCCTACACACACATTGCATACATCATCTTTAAAGCATTCAGACCTTCTAGTGGTATGCATGCGGGTTGTTATTAGCTGGTCATCTGGTGCCTACTCATTCCTGGGGTGATGTTGCCTCTCCGAGGTATGTTGTTGCGGTAGCAAGTATTGCTGCTGTGGTAATTGTTGCTGATGATCCATCGTCTTTGTTGGAGAGCAATTGACCTAGAGGATTGATGGTCATTCAGTTCCTTTTGTATTTGATGAGCTCACATCTTCCTCACCAGCTGTCTGCTGTGAAAGAGCAGCTTCTCTCGTTGTATGTCATCCTTGGTGTGTAAAGGCTTGAAAGCAAAGGCCATTTTATCTATTGCTTGGAACTTAGTGTCAGGAGTGAGATCATAGAATGTCTGAAAATCATTGTAGCATTCCTGACATTGTGATGAGCGACAATGGCCCTCAGTTCACGAGTGAAGAATTCAGGCGTTTTGTAACTCCTTGGGGATTCAGCACTACACATCATCTCCATACTATCCCCAATCAAATGGAATGTATATGTCTTCAGTTATGACGATACATCTGGTCATTCATTTTCATCTTACACAATCAAGGTGACAATTTCTCTACACAGGCTCCAAGTTGCCAAGTGGGCTGACTTTTGTTGAGACCAAGTTCTGGCAATGATTTGTCCGCTTTATAGAAGTGAAATTTGGCTTTTTGTTGTTTCACTTTGATTTTGTCACTCCCCCCATTACTACTTATTGCTTCAGTAGTTTTTTAACTATTAGAAGAGTAGTTTGGGTGTGGCTTGACATTAGTTGTCGAACTGGACTACTTTCCATGCCTTCAGTAGGTGTGTTTCTCCACTCTAGGATTGCCTTGCACACATCTGTGCTGGATCTCGGTGATTTTTTGATGATTCCTTTGGCAATTTTCACAGCTACCTCAGCCTTTCCATTTGATTGGGGATAGTGTGGAGATGATGTGTAGTGCTGAATCCCCAAGCAGTTACAAAGCACCTGAATTCTTCACTTGTGAACTGAGGGCCATTGTCGCTCATCACAATGTCAGGAATACGATCCCACTCCTGACACCAAGTTCCAAGTAATAGATGAAATGGCATTTTCTTTAAAGCCTTTACACACCAAGAATGACAGCAGAAGCCACATGGTTATGGCACTTCTCCAAACAATGGGGAAGATCTGTCTGCGTTGAGTGTAGCAAAATTATACAAATGCATATAAAGAACACGTTTCTAATTTTTCATGCCTTGTGCACAATAACAACAGCTTGCATTTATATAGAACCTTTAATGTTGTAAAACATCCAAAAGTGCTTCACAGGAGTGTAATCTGCCAAAAATTGACACTGAACCAAAGAAGGGAACATTAGACAGGTGGTCAGAGGTAGGTTTAAGGAGGGTGGTAAAGGAGGAAAGAGAGAGAGATAGAGAGTGGTAGGGAGAGAATTCAAGAGCTTACAGTCTAGACAACAGAAGGCTCAGCCATCAAAGGTGGGAAGAAGGAAGTGGGGATGGACAAGGGGCAAGTGATGGAAGAATGCACAGTTGTCGGAGGATTGTAGGACTGGGAGAGGTTATTGAAAAAAAGAGGGGCAAAGATGGGGAAAGATTTGATCACTCGGATGAGATTTTTAAAATTGAAGCTATAGTGGACCAGGAGTCAATGTAGATCAGCGATCACAGGGATGATGAGAGAGCAGGGCTAGGTGTGAGTTAGGATATAGCCACAGAATTTTGAATAAGCTGAAGTTTTGCAAAAACAAAAAGAGACATGCTGTCAAAGCTTTTCATCCTGCATTCATCAGGAAAATTCGCAAGAAGTTACCAACAGTAACAGGGGAACAACAATTTATACTGCACAAGAAGAGAGTGCTGATTGATTGACAAGTGGACTCCAGTGGAGGTGTTGCCATGGGCATTGCAGCATGGAATGGTTAACTGCCCAACTTTGTTCAAATTCAAACCGGACAGGTCAACTCTGATTGCTCAAGGCATTGCCCTGGGGAATGAACCAGAGAATGATTGTTCCCTAAGCTTTCGTTTAGTTGAAAAAGATGCAAAGTGTGGACATGTTCCTTCAGTCTGCAAAGGACAGGGCCCTGTGTGTGAATATATGTGGCTTCTAGCACGTGTAACTGGGTAAGTGTAATTCTTAGCACAGTTAGGATTGTTTAACAGGTGTTGTCCAATCTCAGAATCACACCTAATATTGAACATTATGTTTTGAGTTTTGCAAGCACAGCCGGTTGGACATGGTCAGTACTTTGCCTATTGCAAACAGCCAAAGGGTCATTCCCCAGGGCAATGTCATGATCAATCAGAGTCGACCAAAGTCAGCAGGATGAAAAGCTTTGATAGTATGTCTCTTTTTTTTTTCAACAATGTTCAAGTTCTGTACTACTAAACAACTAAGTTGAAGTTTATGGAGGATAGAAGATGGGAGACCAGCCAGGAGCTCATTAGAATAGTCGAGTCTGTAGGTAGCAAGAGCTGTAGGTAGCAGCAGCAGGTGGGCTGAAGCAGGCTGGAGAAGAGGTGGAAAAAGGCAATCTTAGATGGTGAGGATAGGGAGTTGGAAGGTCAGCTTGGGGTCAAATAGGAGGCCAAGGTTGCGAACTGTCTTTCAGCCTGAGACCGTGGCTTGGATGGAATCGATGGCTAGGGTTTGGAGTTTGTGCTGCGAGGTGAAGACAATGGCTTCAGTTTCCTCAGTGTTTAACTGAGAGGCTATCTTTACTCCATGGTAAGTAAAAATATATTCTATTACAAAGAATATTTAATTACATGATGGGTTTCAGTTCTGTAGTGTGATGGAAAGGATTTTTTACTCATATTACTAATTTGTCAGTTTTGAGCTGACTGACTGGTGTGTACCACTTACAGCCAATCCACATTTTTACATTTTATGTTTTGACTAAATCGTGAACATCTTCCATTGGAACCACACAGTCCACATTGCCTAGGCAGCATGGTAGAATCACCAGCCCACTGGCCTCAACTCTGGGAGTGGATCCGCAGGCTGAATGCTTGCAGTCAGGAAAACAACTTAATCATCCAACAGAAAAATTGCAAACTTCAAGTGTGCAACTGCTGGCATAACAATTAGTGAGAAGTCTTGATTGTGGAAAAAGTGGTGTTGGCAACACATTGTTTTACAGCAAACTTTATACTTTCTGCAAACAGTATTATTTTACCAGAGCTTCAGATGTCATAATAACTGGTGCTTATTTGTAGATTTGCGCTTAGATATGTATGAGGGGCAAAACACTATTTAGGCAAAACTGGGGATTAAAAATGTATGCATCGTAATTACCAAACAAAGGGCGCTGTTACTAAACTGGGAGTACATTGCTGCTTCCGTATTGCACCACAGTCAGCTAGTGTTGATATAGTCTACTGCTCCTGATACAATTATCTGGCCTAGCCACCCAATGTAAAATGATAGTTACTGTTTCAGGTTGAAGACATTTTGATCAGAGCTGGGAATTATGTTCTGATGAAAGGGTATCGACCTGAAACATTAACACTTGTTTCTCTCTCCTCAGATGCTGCCTGACCTGCTGAATATTTCCAGCATTGTCTGTTTTTGCTCTTGTAAAATGATAATTGCTGCTCTACATTTACATCAGCCACAAGAAAGAATTAGCTTCTTTGTAGATTGCTGTAAAGTTCAACTTGTTGAATTCTCTTTCACCTAAGAACATTGTTTCAATGCCATACTTTTCCAAACAGCTTTGGCTTTACATTAAACTTGAACTGTATGACACTTTTGATTTATATACCTTCCCCACAACATGAATCAAGTTCTCTGAGGTCACCTTGTTTAATGAGTAACTCAAAATCATTACTTCATGTCATGCATTTCATTACGATGTGCTGTCAAAATGAGAGCCTGTCATGATTTTTATCTGAACTGCTGGGGGCTACTGTAATATTGAGTAAAATACTGTGTCATGTAAACTGTTGGATTAGATTCATAAATTACTTGATATTTGACATTTCAAAGATTGTAGTGCTAATGTCCCTGTATTTGTTAACATAGATTGCTACACCTCACAGAACAAGTTTTTTTTTCTGTAAAAGACTTTATTAAAATATAAAAAGTCACTAGTAAAGATTTTGAGACATATTGTTTTCTCCTGGGCACAGCAATTACAGGAAACATGGGTGCAAAGAATGCATACCTGGAAGGGAGCCCAACCTGATCTTTCATCAATAGGATGCCTAGACCCAGAAACAAGAAAATCTGCTCCAGTGTGTTTTTGGATACACTTTTTAAAAAAATATATACTTGTCTCTAATTCATTCTTACAGCAAAGATATTAAAATCTGAATCAATAAGTAACCCAGGCTGCTTCTAAACTGCCATATTTATATTCATGTGAAGCAGGTTTGGATTTAAATCGATGTGAAAGTAGCAGTATAACTCAGGGTGGGGTTAGCAATTGACTCACAAGTACATTGAAGTGGTGAAGAATAAGACCATTTTTGGTAAGTAATCTCACATCATTTTGTAATACATCTACAGTCCAGTGCAAAGCCAAATTTAAAAAGTACCCAGGTGATTGGCTGGACATCTTGGGAATATCTTAAACTTGTTATGGAATTGTTTTAAAGGACAGAGAAAGGGGACACTGTCGCCTAGGCTCATTAAAGATTAGCAACTTCTGAGGTAGTGTTCTGTGCACACATGCAAACACACATGAACAAATTTGCATTCTGGCTCTGGAAATTTGGATGCACATCGTGAGATCACCCAGCAGTATAATTCAGGGTTGTCTCTGGTGCATCAAACTCTGCAGGTATCCATTGTTTTATCTCTACCTTTTAGCCTTTTTCGATTCCTTCATCCCACCCCATCCCCACTAGGGCTATCTGTACCTTGCTTGTCCTGCTTTCTACCCTTAATAAGCACATTCCTTAGATAATATCACCACCTTCAACACCTCTTTGTCCTTTTGTCTATGACATCTTTTGGCTATCTCCACCTATCACTGGCCCTCTATCCAGCTCTACTCGTCCCACCCCCCTTAAACCAGCTTATATTTCACCTCTTTTCTATTTTTACTTAATTCTGTTGAAAAGTCATACGGACTCAAAGCATTAACTGTGTTCCTCTCCACAGATGCTGCCAGACCTGCTGAGTTTTTCCAGGTATTTTTGTATTTGTATTTTTATTTTTGTTTTGGATTTCCAGCATCCACAGTTTTTTGCTTTTATCTTAGTGTTTAATTGACTGCCACTTCTCTTCAAGGAATGCCTACCTTGAAGAAGTATTGCTCTTCTCTCCGACAGGATTTCCGTATCTCTCTTTTGCCTTGTTCACCTTCGTTGCTTTCCATTTCTCTCCTGGTGTTTGACCAGGTGTTTACTAAAACCTGCTTTCACAGACATATTTCCTTCCTCAGTGACTGTCTCCGTCTCCGACTTACCCCACGTGGATTTCAACTGAAGTTCCATCCCTCATGTTTCGAACCCACCCAGGATTACAGGTATCTCCGGGACATACAATGCTCCTCGGACTGCTGTTCTCGTCACATTCTGAGATCCACACTCAGTGCCACGCACCGCCATATGAACATACTTGACCTCTCCCTCCAGGAGCACCGCCGCACCCTTTTTCTAAGCTCCCCGTGCCCCCAGTTTCATTTTATTCTTCGTCTCATCCGACACCTCAACAAGAAACTTTGTCTCTTTCTTTCAGGTGCAAAGGAACGCAAGCTCCAACAACTCATCAACACCAACACCCATCCAGGACCCTCCACCCCTGCCTGTCCCTCTGTCCCCATCCCGTCTTCCAATCCCAGCCCCGGCCGTGTATTCACCATACCCCCTGACCTTCCCTTCTCCGATGCTGAAGGTTCAGTGCTCAGCAAAGGACTCAGTGTCATACCCTTATGCCCTCATCTCAATGAATTTCAGGCTCGGCACGATGCTGAACTCTTCTTCTGCCACCTTCGTCTCCACGCTCACTTCTTTGGGCAGGAGTCCTCTCCCCGTTCAACGGATCCTTTTACCCACTTCCAATATTCTCCCTCCACCTGGACCCCTCCCTCTGGATACTTACCTTCTCTTGATCTTTTCATTGAGAACTGTCGGCGTGACATTAGTCGTCTCAATTTCTCTGCTCCTCTCACCCACTCTAACCAGTCTCTCTGTGAACTTGCTGCACTCCGTTCTCTCAGGTCCAACCCTGACATTGTCATCAAACCCGCTGACAAGGGTAGTGCTGTTGTTGTCTGGCGCACTGAACTCTACCTCGCAGAGGCTGAGCGTCAACTTGCAGACACTTCCTCCTACCTCCCCCTGGACCATGACCCCACCACTGAACATCAAGCCGTTGTTTCCAGGACTGTTACTGACCTCATCTCCTCTGAAGATCTTCCTTCCACAGCTTCCAACCTCATAGTCTCCCAACCTCGGACGGCCCGCTCTACCTCCTACCCAAAATCCACAAACGGGACTGTCCCGGCAGACCGATCGTGTCAGCCTGTTCCTGCCCCACAGATCTCATTTCTTGCTACCTTGACTCTATTCTCTCTCCCCTTGTCCAGTCCCTTCCCACCTACATCCGTGATTCCTCTGACATCCTACATCATATCAACAATTTCCAGTTCCCTGGCCCCAACCGCCTCCTCTTCACCATGGACATCCAATCCCGCTACACCTCCATCCCCCACCGGGATGGTCAGATGGCTCTCCGCTTCTTCCTCAAACAGAGGCCCGAACAATCCCCATCCACCACTACTCTCCTCCGTCTGGCTGAGCTTGTTCTCACACTGAACAATTTCTCCTTAAACTCCTCTCACTTCCTCCAAATAAAAGGTGTGGCTATGGGTACCCGCATGGGCCCCAGCTATGCCTGTCTCTTTATGGGGTATGTGGAACATTCCTTGTTCCAGTCCTACTCCGGCCCCCTCCCACAAATCTTTCTCCGGTACATCGATGATTACTTCGATGCTGCTTCATGCTCTCGTCTGGACCTGGAAAAATGTATTAATTTTGCTTCCAATTTCCACCCCTCCATCATTTTCACATGGTCTATCTCTGACACTTCCCTTCCTTGACCTCTCTGTCTCAATTTCTGGTGATAGACTGTCCACCAATATCCATTACAAGCCTACCAACTCCCACAGCTACCTCGACTACAGCTTCTCACACCCTGCTTCCTGTAAGGACTCCATCCCTTTCTCTCAGTTCCTTCACCTCCGTCACATCTGTTCTGATGATGCCACTTTCAAAAACAGTTCCTCTGACTTTTCTTCCTTCTTCCTTAACCGAGGTTTTCCACCCACGGTGGTTGTCAGGGCCCTCAACCGTGTCCGGCCCATCTCCCGCGCATCCGCCCTCACACCTTCCTCTCCCTCCCAGAAACATGATAGGGTCCCCCTTGTCCTCAATTATCACCCCACCAGCCTCCGCATTCAAAGGATCATCCTCCGCCATTTCCGCCAACTCCAGCATGATGCCACCACCAAACATATCTTCCCTTCACCCACCCTGGCGGCATTCCGCAGGGATCGTTCCCTCCGGGACACTCTGGTCCACTCCTCCATCAACCCCTACACCTCAACCCTCTCCCACGGCACCTTCCCATGCAACCGCAGAAGGTGCAACACCTGCCCCTTTACTTCCCCTCTCCTCACCATCCAAGGGCCCAAACACTCCTTTCAAGTGAAGCAGCATTTCACTTGCACTTCCCTCAATTTACTCTACTGCATTCGTTGCTCCCAATGCGGTTTCCTCTACATTGGAGAGACCAAACGCAGACTGGGTGATCGCTTCGCAGAACACCTTCAGTCTGTCCGCAAGCATGACCCAGACCTCCCTGTCGCTTGCCATTTCAACACTCCACCCTGCTCTCATTCCCACATGTCCGTCCTTGGCTTGCTGCATTGTTCCAGTGAAGCTCAACGCAAACTGGAGGAACAGCACCTCATCTTCCGTCTAGGCACTTTACAGCCTTCCGGACTGAATATTGAGTTCAACAATTTTAGATCGTGAACTCTCCCCTCCACCCCCACCCCCTTCCCGATTCCCGCCCCCCCTTTTTTTCCAATAATTTATATAGATTTTTCTTTTCCCACCTATTTCCATTATTTTTAAATGTATTTCCATCCATTGTTTTAACACTACCTTTTAGCCTTTTTTGATTCCTTCACCCCACCCCACCCCCACTAGGACTATCTGTACCTTGCTTGTCCTGCTTTCTACCCTTAATTAGCACATTCCTTAGATAATATCACTACCTTCAACACCTCTTTGCCCTTTTGTCTATGACATCTTTTGGCAATCTCCACTTATCACTGGCCCCTCTATCCAGCTCTACTTTTCACACCCCACCCCCCCCTCCAATAAACCAGCTTATATTTCACCTCTCTTCTATTTTTCCTTAGTTCTGTTGAAGAGTCATTCGGACTCGAAACGTTAACTGTGTTCCTCTCCGCAGATGCTGCCAGACCTGCTGAGTTTTTCCATGTATTTTTGTTTTTGTTTTGGATTTCCAGCATCCGCAGTTTTTTGCTTTTATCTGCAGGTATCAGTCTTTGAGCAGCATTAGTAATATATTGCAGCCCTCACTTCTATGACATGTGAACGAAACAATGGGGTAGATTTTAGCCCCCTAAAACGACTGGGTTGGAGTCGGGTAAGATGCTAAAATTTTAGCCCGACTCCAACCGTCTACTTCCAGATTTAAGGGAAATGAGACAGGGGCAAGCAGCCACCCTGCTCCCATCTAATATGCCTAGCAGCCTCAGATTTACCTAACCCAGGCCGATTGTGTTTCATCGGCCTTGGGAAACCCAGCAGCACAAGGGAGGCGAGGAGAGCTTTAGGGACAAGGTCTGTACTTTTGCAGTAAAAACAAAAAAATGCTGGAAAAGCTCAGCAGGCCTGGCAGCATCTGTGGAGATAGAAACAGAGTTAACATTTCAAGCCTGTATGAATCTTCTTCAGAGCTCCACAGATGCTGCCAGACCTGCTGAGTTTTTGCAGCATTTTCTTTGCATTTATTTCAGATTTCCAGCATCTGCAGTTTTGCTTTCATCCCAGTACTTTTGCAGCTCTGCTTGTGGGCCAGGAGGTGCAGTGGTATTCCACTCTGATCTTGAAAAACATCCTCTTTCCTTAGATTGCAACCCCACCCAATCCCATCAGCCCAGCCCTTCCTGCCATACAAAGGCTACTTGGTGTCAGGGGTCGGACCTGCCCCCATACCCTAGGATCAGACAATTCCTGCCCTGGAGTCGGGAATCAGAATTGCCCCTGGGGTGAAACTTTCCCTTCCTGGATCAGAATGCCCGTCTTCCAGAGTTGAGAATCAGACCGCACCTCCCCCTGGCCCCCACATCCTCCTCCATGCTTCCACTAGCAGATGCAAGATGTTCCTGCATCCTGCTCCAGAGCCCTTGCCGCCCGACTGGAAGCTAAGTCTGTCAGTCAGTCTGACTTCTGGGGGACATCCTGGCAAAGCAAAAATACACATTGTGGAGGTAAGCCTCTGAAGCATGTAGGAAAATCCAGAACCGTACCTCACACCAGCCTACAAGTGCCCCCCCATCGCGCAACCTCACCCCCCACCCATGTCAATATCAGGACTTATGATGACCTTGTTCTGAAAATATATGGTCCATTTGTCTTCCTGTTTGGTAATATCATCCCCTTGCAGTGCTGCCCATTTTCACTTCGAAGATTTATTTTTTGGAAAACGGTTCATAAAAGCTAAAATTAGCCTAATGGAATTAAGTTTCCAGGCATTCTATCCGTTCAAAAGCAGGTCCTTTTTGGTTAGAACATGGAGCCTCTTTCTGGGTTGGGGTGGAGGGCTGATATTTCAACAATATTGTTAATAAGCGTTAAAATGTTATTTTAACAATTGTTTTGAAGTAACAATACGTCAAAGTAGCAAAGAGAGGAATGTGAGCAATTTCTGTTGCTGTAGCACTCCTCAGGGAAAGATCAATGGCAGTGATTTTTAACTGCCAGCTGTTCCATTTATCCTGGTGATTGAAATACAGGCAGGCAGCAGTTGAAAATGGTGGGGAAGAGAGGGATGGATCATCAATCACCTCCATTGTTGCCAAGATCGTCCTGATGTAACTCTCAGGCAGGCCTGTAAATGGGCCAGGATGTTCTTGACAGAAGGTTGCTTAGTTATTGTTATGTTTCACTTATGGGTTGCTTTGCTCGCGAACTGGTTGCACTCTTATCTGTCAGCAGGCGAGTCGATTACAATATACGTCAGACGCAGAGACCAATATGAAATGGAGCACATACTATTTATTTACACAAACAACAGAGCATTAACATGATGTGTGCTTCTCCAGCCAGACCCTTCTCAAGACTAACATTAACCTAGTAGCCCGTTCTACACAGCTATTGGGTCTTTCAGTCACGTGGTCAATCTGCTCACAATTTTTTAAAGGTGTATTACACCTCAGATTACCACATCCCTCCCCCTTTACTTGAAAGTACATTTTACAGTATATCAACTATTTACATAAACTATTTACAAATTTAGTCTCTCAGGAGGCTTTTTTCAAACGTGTCAACCCTCATAGTTCTCCGACTTCAGATGGTTTATCTGAGGCCCCCTCTCGGGAGTTACCTGTTCACTAGGCTCCCCAGTAGAACCTGCAAATTTGCCCCTTCAACTCTCAGGCTCCATGGGTTCTGCAGGTACTTCCAAAGCAAGAGGAGTTCCTTCTACCTGCGGTGTAGACTCCAACGGGAATGTTTTCACACTCTTTCAGACCTCATCGCATGCACTCCTGCTGCCCCTCCCCTCCTAGTTCAACAATATGAAATGCAACTGTCAGGTAGGTTCTGAGAATCAGGATGTTGGGCAAGGCTAAATTTAACGCGAAATGATCAGCCTCCCGTTGTGTAAAGTAATTTTGCTTTCTCTCCCTTTCTTTTGATGGGTTTTCTTCTTGGCAGCGCTTACTTTCACCTCGGCTTCCTCTTCAACTTCCCTATTGGCCAGACTAGGCTCAGGTATGAGCTCAACTTGAGTGAACTCAGTGGTTTAGTCTTCTATCATTTTCTCATCTGTCAGCTCCTTTGAAAACTCAGGGGTCTCTATTTTTAAGGCTTCTTGGCTTCCACATAGCTGGTTCTTCAGTTCTTCCATTTCTTTTTTATATTTGTTAGTTGTTTCCTGGAGAATTAAGTATTGTTGTGCTTTCTTGGCTAATTGATTCTTCATCTTGGCCAGAGACATGCAGAGTTCTTTCTGTGCTTCCCCATATCTTTTTAGTGGTACAAATTGGGATCTGAGGTAATCTTGCAATGTGCAAAAGTCCTTCAACAGGTTTTCTTTTTCTTTTCGGAGTTTACTGACTTCAACTTGAACTCCGTCCTGAAACATCAGCTCTATGAGTTTATTTTGTTGAGTCTTTACATGCTCCTTTTTCCAAACAGCAACATTTCCTGCTTCTGATTGAGATCTCAGTAATTTCTCAAGATTGACCTCTCTTAACCAGTTTCTTCCTAGGAGACTTGGTCCTCTGCCTGCTTTCACCATGATGGGCAGATTTGCAGACTGGCTTTCGTATTGTGCTGGACCCTTGCATATTCTTTCACTCTTATATTTTAGCCAGTCTTTGGTCTGGCATCTGAGTTTTCCAGCTTTAGTGAGTGTCCTCCTCCATTCAATTGCTTAAACATGTGTTCTCCTATGACTGTCGTGGATGCGCCTGTATCCACCTCCATTCAAATGGGTTTTCTGTTGACTTCTACTGTCAAGTAGATTGGCTCTGTTTTACCCATTTTTAAATTGTGTAGCGAGTAAATATCTGACTCTGTTTCTTCTGGCTCCTCCATTATATAAATTTCATGACTTCTGCCTCTTTGTTTGAACTTTGGCCTCAATCTTTCTTTACAATATCGCATAATTTGCCCATTGCGATGACAGTAGAAGTACTCAGTTCTTTTAAATTGTCGTTCGTTTGTAGGCTGTCTGGTTCCAATCCTGCTATTATGAATGTAGCTTTTATCTGTTAAGCCATTGCTTTTTGTTGGTCCGTCAATGGCGGCTGCTTCCTGCTTTTCTGCGAAGCCCTGCGCTTCCGCGCCATTTCTAGCTGGCGTCTCCCTCCCGACATGAAGAATGGTGCCATTTTGTGCTCCCTTAATTCCTTCTGAGTTCCTGACCACACTTTCCATTGCGAGCGACAGCTCCAGGGCTTTACTGAAATCCAAATTTGTCTCAGACAGCAACCTTTTTTGAATGGTGTCTTCGTTAATCCCACACACTGATTGGTCTATTAACATGTCATTAAGCGATGTCACGAAGTCACAGTGCTCTGTCAATTGTTTTAAGGCTGTTATATAGCAAGCAACTGTCTCTCCAGGGGCACGACACCACAAATTAAATTTAAAACATTGCGTTGTTACCGACGGTTTCGGTTGGAAATGGCCTTTCACTAGATTCACCAACTCATCGACGCTCTTGGGATCTGGGGCTTTTTACTGCCACATGTCGATAAGAGGATTGCCCGCCTCTTCTCCTCCCCTGATATATCATTGGCCAAAAAGAAAAACACGAAGTGTTCAAAATAATGTGACCAGTCATTGGAGGTCTGGTCAAATTCTGTTCTGTTGAAGGGTCATGAGGACTCGAAACGTCAACTTTGTTCTTCTCCGCCGATGCTGCCAGACCTGCTGAGTTTTTCCAGGTATTTCTGTTTTTGTTTTGGATTTCCAGTATCCGCAGTTTTTTGTTTTTATTTTGGTCAAATGGTTCGATGTGGCCAAATTGTGGCATATTGGAAGGTGATGGCTTTGACGACTACGGTGAGGGTTTACAATTGTAATGTACTTACAATTGGCCTGCAGGCACAGCTACTTCAGTACAGTTGAGTTTTTGCAGCTTTCCTTGGTGTCGCCGACTGAAGGCGTTTTGCCTCGTCGCCAGTTGTTGTGTTTTACTTATGGGTTGTTTTGCTAACGAACCGGTTGCCCGCTTATCTGTCAGCAGGCGAGTCAATTACAATATACGGCAGATGCAGAGACCAACATGAAATGAAGCGCATACTATTTATTTACACAGACAACAGAGCACTAACATAATGTGTGCTTTTCCAGCCAGACCCTACTTTAGACTAGCATTAACTTGGTAGCCCGCTAGAACAGCTATTGGGCCTTACAGTCATGTGGTCAATCTGCTCACAATCTCTTAAAGGTGTATTACAGCTCAGATTACCACAGTTATACAACTGGGGTGCAACACCAGTTGTAGGATCCTATTGGCAATTGCCTGGTACAAGTGGATGGAACATGTGCAGACCATGCTCCACACATTAGTATTAGGCATTGAGCTGCCTACCCCGTGGTTCTTAATGGCCAAAGAAATGCTTCATTTTGTTGTTGTAGGAGCAGGAGGAGCCCAGTGCCAGTCCTTGTGAGGCCCCTCTCAGGATACCTCTGTCATCAACAACACCCCTTTCCAGGCAGAACTACTGGTCGGCTGAGCATTGGATCCAGCCAAATTTGCTTTGAGCCAGCAGTGACTCTGACCAATCCATTGGGTTGATGCCCATTTTGGGCAGAAGTTGAAGGTTTCTCCCAGTAACCGAGTGTGCTTCACTGAAAGATGGACCTCAAGAAGAAATGGAAAGAAAGAAAACAAGGGAAGCAGGGGTTAGAGAGTGGTAAAGAAAAGACAGTCAAAGGCAAGGTTTTTAAAAGTGGGTATGGAGGTAGCAAGCCAATGAGATTTTGGGACAATCTTTAACTGGGCAAGAATGTAGGGCTGAATTTTTGGGCCCCAACAAGTTCGCAAATGGAGAAATGCAGTCCAAATGTATTTATGTTTTAGAAGCAGCCAATTTAACCAGGCTTTCCTGAGTCAAAGAAGGAATAAATTTATTCATTACTAAAAACCCGAGAAAAAATTACAAAAGCGCAACACACATGCACACAGATTAGAAGTCAGAAGTTAGATCCAAAATTAGCACTTAAAAAAGATATACGAGTCAGTCTTTTGGCTTGTCCATGAAGAGTAGATGGTGGCTGTTAAGATGGGTGTTTCTATTAGAGCTGACTTTAGCAGTTGAGCAGTTGGTTTGGAGACACTTGGTTCTGCAGGTTAGCTGAAGGAGGTGTCCTGTTTCCTTTTTGACTGTGGCTCTGTTAACTTGCCTCCAGCAACAGAGAGAGAGGAATAGACACTTTTACCTGCAAGCTGCAGGGATGCCTAGTTGCTGGTCTTCTGCTGTGACCTTCACGGCACACACTAGCGCACCAGAACTAGAACACCAGAACTAGCACACACAGTCCAGGTTTGTAGCTGGCTTTTTAACCCCTTTTCTGGTGTATTCCCGGAAGGATTAAAAACAAACGTGTCTTTCACTCAGAATCTGCTTTCTTTCAACGCAAACCATTTCTACATCCTGAGATATAACCCAACAGGAGATGGTTCCTGCTGAGATGGTAATCAGTCTCCATTGTCTCCACAACCACAGGAGATTAAAAACAAAAACAAAAATACCTGGAAAAACTCAGCAGGTCTGGCAGCATCTGCGGAGAGGAGCACAGTCAACGTTTTGGAGTCCGAATGACCCTTCAGCAGGACTAAGTAAAAATAGAAGAGAGGTGAAATATAAGCTGGTTTAAGGGAGGTGGGGGGGGTGGGACAAGAAGAGCTGGATAGAGGGCCAGTGATAGGTGGAGATAACCAAAAGATGTCACAGACAAAAGGACAAAGAGGTGTTGAAGGTGGTGATATTATCTAAAGGAATGTGCTAATTAAGGGTAGAAAGCAGGACGAGCAAGGTACAGATAGCCCTAGTGGGGGTGGGGTGGGGCGAAGGGATCGAAATAGGCTAAAAGGTAGAGATAAAACAATGGATGGAAATACACTTAAAAATAATGGAAGTAGGTGGGAAAAGAAAAATCTATATAAATTATTGGAAAAAACAAAAAGGAGGGGGAAAATCGGAAAGGGGGTGGGGATGGAGGAGAGAGTTCATGATATAAAATTGTTGAACTCAATATTCAATCCGGATGGCTGTAAAGTGCCGAGTCGGAAGATGAGGTGCTGTTCCTCCAGTTTGCGTTGAGCTTCGCTGGAACAATGCAGCAAGCCAAGGACGGACATGTGGGCATGAGAGCAGGGTGGAGTGTTGAAATGGCAAGTGGCAGGGAGGTCTGGGTAATGCTTGCGGACAGATCGAAGGTGTTCTGCAAAGCGGTCACCCAGTCTGCGTTTGGTCTCTCCAATGTAGAGGAAACCGCATTGGGAGCAACGAATACAGTAGACAAACTGTAGACACAGGAGATTAAGGTTCAGCCTTTTGCATTGCATCTCTCCCTTTCAGGTGTCTGTCTGAAGTAGGCCTTGACACCTTTTAGGTGCGACATTCCGTTCTCTCTGGACTAGTCGGTCAAGTGTAATCCACGTAGGAATTTTCAATCAAGTGGTTACTTTATATTCACAGCCAGCTTTTGCTTGTAGGTATTTTTAAAAGAAACACAGGTCTTCCTTAAAAAAGTTGTATATTTCCGTAAATAATTCGGGCTGTGATCCTCTGTCATGACAAAAGTCCATGAGGTCCTTGATTTCAGGCATTCATCCACCAGTCTGCGACTTCTCCCGTTTGTTGTGTGCCAGCTTATCTTGCATGAATATAGATGGAGAGTGTGTAAGCAGGACGCCTTCCAAGCCAGATGATAAATATGCCTGGCATGTGTGTGTGCTTGAGTGGTCTCAGGGACAGGATGAGGACAATGAAGGTGTGCGTGAGAGAGTGAATGGTGATGTCCCTTGAGCAGTCAGTGAGTGAGGTCCCTGTGGATCTGTGTGGGTTTGTGAATGTGAGAGTTGAGAGTGATGAGAAGAGTGACTTAATGTGGCGGAACAGAGGAGAGCATTCATCCTCTTTCGGCACTGGGTGGCTATCCTCTTTTGCAGGAAGTTAGTGCTGACCACCGCTGCCACCGCCTCCCATGCTGGATTTGCCACTTTGCTTGCTGGCCTTCACCCAGAGCGGGGGTAGAGGACATGGCGGTGGGCCTCCACTGCGTCCAGTAGGCGCTCAAGGGATGCATGAACCTGGGGTCAGCATGTTTCCTCCCTTTGACCATGACTTTGCAGCAGCTTCCTACCCCCTGAAGAGTGCTAGCTCTTTGCAGGAGCAGCCCTTAAATATGGCACCTGGTTCACTGAAGGCCTGATGTGATGTCAGGGCAGGCAAATGAGAGGCTGCTGCGCCGGCGACCCAGCATGTTTCCTGGGAATGCATGATTAATGAGGTGTTCTAATTAATTAGAACAATACTTCGTGAAAAGCCACCATTGTGGCTGCCGGGTAAAACATTATTTTTCCTACCTGCTACTGAACTTAGTGCAAATCTGGGACAATTCCACCCATTGAATCTTACACAAGACCTTGCTCAGGTCAAACTATCAACAAGATGCAACTCTCCAAGTGCCACAGTAAGTAGTGATGAAAGGATGGACTGAAACTATTAAGGACACATCTGTTACTGTAAGAGTTTATTGGGCATACAGAGGTGAAATTAGATCCCAAGATGGCGTCTTGTACAAAGGAACTAAAGTCATCATTCCTAAGAGGTTGAGAAAAGAGATGTTGAAGCGCATCCATGCAAGCCATCAAGGAATTGAGCCTAATCTGAGGAAGGCAAGAGAAGTGCTCTACTGGCCAAACATGAGCAATTAGTTGAAGGGCCGTCAGTGCTGTGCTTAATGAACATCAAGCTAAGTAAGCTAAAGAGCTACTCATGACTCATGAGATCCTGGACAGGCTATAGATGAAGCTTGGAGGAGAACTCTTCAGTCTCTTTGGAATTGAGTACTTCATCGCCGTAGATTTCTATTCAGATGATTGGGAGTTAGACAAGCTAACGTCAAAGACTACCAGTGAGATCATAGAATGCCTGAAAACACACTTCTGCCATCATGGCATTCCTGACATTGTGATGAGCGACAAAGGCCCTCAGTTCATGAGTGAAGAATTCAGACACTTCAAGAATGATTGGGAAATTCAGCACTATCCCCAGTCAAATGGAAAGGCCTACTGCCTCAGCAGCAATGAAAATTGCCAAAGGGATCATCAAAAATATGGGGTAGATCCAGCACAGATGTGTACAAGGTAATCCTAGAGTGGAGAAACATACCTACTGAAGGCATGGAAATTAGTCCAGTCCAGTGACTAATGTCACAGTGCACCCAATCTACTCTCCCAATAGCAAAAAAACTACTGAAACCAGAAGTAGTAACAGGAGTGAGTGACAAAATCAAAGTGAAACAACAGAAAGCCAAATTTCACTTTAATAACATTGCCAGATCATTGCCAGAGCAGAGAATTGGAGAGCCAGCCAGAGTGCAACGTTCCAAGTCCTCAGTAAAAGTCAGCTCATTTGGCAACTTGGAATCTGTGTAAAGCAGTTGCCACCTCAATTGTACAAGGTGAAAGTGAACTATCAGATGTATCATTATAACCGCAGAACTACAAATGTTACACCCTTGTTCAAAAACTAATGCAAGGATAAAGCTGGCAACTATAGGCCAGTCAGTTTGATCTCAGTGGTACGAAAGCTTCTGGAAACTATAATATAGCATAAAATCACTAATCACTTAGACAAGTGTAGGACAATTAGGGAAAGCCAGCATGGATTCATCAAGGGAAAATCACGTTTAACTAACTTGCTGGAGTTTTTTGAGGAGGTAAAGAGAAGGTTGATAAAGGAAACGCTGTTGATGTGGTGTATATGGATTTTAAAAGGTATTTGATACAGTGCCACACAATAAACTTGTGAGCAAAATTCTAGGTCATGGAATAAAAGGAAAACTAGGCACTTGGATAAGAAATTGGTTGAGTGACAGGAAACAGAGAATAGTGATAAATGGTTATTTTTCAGATTGGAGGAAGGTTTGTAGTGGAGATCCTCAGGGGTCAGTGTTGGGACCCTTGCTGTTCCTTATATATATTAACGACCCAGACTGTGGTATGCAGGGCATGATTCCAAAATTTGCAGATGAAATGAAGATTGGAAATGTTGTCAACTGTGATGGAGATAGTCTTGAACTTCAAAAGGACATAGACATGTTGGTAGATTGGACAGACAAGTGGCAGATGAAGTTTAGTGCAGTGAAGTGTGAGGTGATTCATTTTGGCAGGAAAGATGTGGTGAGACAGTATAAAGTAAAGGGAGACACTCTAAAGGAGGTGCAGGAACAGAGGGACCTCAGTGTATACGTACATAAGTCATTGAAGATGGCAGGGCATGTTGAGAGAGCAGTTAATAAAGCACATAATACCTTAAAGGCAAAAACAGAAAATGCTTGAAAAACTCAGCAGGCCTAACAGCATCTGTGGAGAGAAAAACAAAGTTAACGTTTCAAGTCCGTATGTCTCTTCTGGTTTTACCAGCATTTTCTGTTTTTGTTTCAGATTTTCAGCACCCGCAGTATTTTGCTTTTAAAATAGTATCTTAGGTTTTATTAATGGGGCATTGAGTATAAGAATAAGGAGGTCATGTTGAACTTGTATTAGACACCAGTCAGGCCTCATCTGGAGTGCTGCATCCAGTTCTGGGCACCGTACTTGAGGAAGGATGCGAAGGCATTGGAGAGGGTACAAAGGAGATTCACAAGAATGATTCCCAGGATGAAGAATTGTAGCTATGAAGATAGATTAGAGAGGTTGGGATTGTTTTCCTTGGAGAAAAGAAGGCTGAGAGGAGACTTGATAGAGGTATTCAAGATCCTGAGGGGTATGGACAGGGTAAATAGTGAGAAACTATTCCCACTCAAGAGAACATCAAGAACTAGAGGGCTCAGATTCAAAATATTTGGCAAAAGGAGTTAATGTGATGTAAGGAATTTTTTTTCACCCAGAGGGTGGTTGGAGTCTGGAACAAACTTCTTGGAAGGGTGGTGGAGGCAGGTTCAATCGACATATTCAAAAGGGAATTGGATTGCTACCTGAAAAGAAAGAATGTGCAAGGTTATGGAGATAAGGCAGGGGGGTGGGACTAGGTGGAATGCTCTTTCAGAGAGCCAGTGCAGACTTAATGGGCCGAATGGCTTCCTTCTGCACTGTAGAGATACTGTGATATTGTGATACGTATATGTATAACTGGAGAAGCTGCTCCTTCACAGCAGACAGCTGATGAGGAATATGCGAGTTCACCAACCACACAAGGAACAGAATGACCAGAGTTCAACTGCTCCCCAACAAATGCAATAGATCAGCAGCAAAGATCACCACAGCAACAACATTCCCTGGAGAGGCAACTTCACCCCAGGAACAAACAGACTGAGATGAACAACCAATAACAATCCACATGTGTACCCTTAGAAGACCTGAATTTTAAAGATTATGTGTGCTGTGCATGTGTAGAGACACAAGAGCGTGAGATGGACTAGAATGAACAGTTTTCTGTTCACGTGATGATTTTCTTTATAGTCTGTGGGTGTGGATAACTTCAAACAGCTAATGATAGTGCATGCGATGTGTTTTATATCCTTTTTATGAAAAGGGGTTGTTTGGGGAAATGCCTTTGTGTAGTGCTGCCTATTGTATACTGTGGCTTGCCACAGTCATGTGACCTCTGAGGTCATCTTGGGTTAATAAAAGGCTTTGGGCAGAAGCCATTTTTACACACCACATGGAACAAAGCCAGCTCCACAAGCATTCAGGCAAAACTCCTGCTAAATCAACTTTGGTGGACA
The DNA here is from genome assembly GCF_964194155.1 of Cetorhinus maximus. Classification (NCBI taxonomy): domain Eukaryota; kingdom Metazoa; phylum Chordata; class Chondrichthyes; order Lamniformes; family Cetorhinidae; genus Cetorhinus; species Cetorhinus maximus. The sequence goes on along the minus strand of NC_135880.1, from coordinate 118,712,365 downwards.
TGGAGTAAGCATTTGGGTGGCCAAAAGCCATCTTCCTCACCAGATTCTATTTTCTCAACTCTCAAATGCCCAATGTTGCAGGCGAGGAAAAAGAAAATGCTTCAAAGGCAATCTGAGGCTCTCTTTGAAGTGTGGCAGCATTGACATTAATGAGTGGGAGGAGCTTGCTACCAATCGTGCAGAATGATGACAACTTGTCCATCAAGCTGAATCACACTTTGAGTCACAACATCTTAATGATGAGGCATAGTGGTAACAGAAAAGAATAGAAAAGGAAGGAAACCCTGCACTTCAGACCCCACTACCTTATGGAACACCCTTGTGTGTGTCTGCATGCCATCATAATCCAAAGGTCCTCGGCAGAGCAAGGGTTAACGTGGGACCTGAGAATAGCATAGCCCACGGTATGATGTATAGAGTCACATGGTAATGGACTCAGGGAAGGAACACGCATGGGAGTAACTGGGGTCTGTACATAGTAATGGATTACCAATAAATGGTTCATGTTTATACATACAAATCTCAAGATCTCACCCACACCAAATGAACCCATAATGCAACATGGTGATGGGAGGTGGTATGAAAGGTGGCATTTAAATGATGAACCCAGAACAGAATCCCCAGATAATTAAAAACAGCTGAAGCCTGACCATAGGTAAGTGCACCCAAGAAGAAAAATTGAAGGAACAGCTGAAGAAGCTTCACTAGACTTGGAAGTTGAGGAATCTACCAGAATGAGTGGAGGCCCATTGTGGGACCCCGACTGACACAGAGCGAAGGAACATGGTCAGATCACAAGACTGGTGAGCAAAACTACAAAAAAGAAGCTGCATTTATATTGTAGAATAGGCAGCAGTGCCAGGGGCTCAGCAGATTGCTGCAGTGATGGCCGTGCTGTGCTGAAGTTTATTTTTAAAAAATTGAACCCGACAGGCTTCAGATAGCCTGAGTGAAAAAAAATGGCTACTGCCTTAAAGGAGAAACAGTATTTAAAGCTGAAACTAAAAGCAGCCATGGACAGAAAATTAGAAGAGCCAGACCTATTTTGGATAAGGAAATCGCTAAACCAGTCCTAAGAGTGGGAGTCATGGAGAAATGAATTCTTAGTTTACAGGAGAATTACAGGATTAAATAAGGAATCAGAAGAAGTACGAGTTGGCAAGTTTTTATTCATGTTTGGTTCATTTGCAGGTGAAGTACTCTACAGCCACCATATAGATCGATTCTCCACAACATTTGGTGAGATATTCAAAGGCTTTGAAAGATATTTTAAACTCAAAGTTGTGGAGAGCGTAAACCCTATAAGAAAGACTAGCACGTCCATAAGTGCCGTGGACAACAAAAAACCCCAAAGAGAGGGTGATAGAAAACCCCAGAGCAAAGTAGCAATAAGACCCCAGAACATGGGAGTCAGAAGACCCTAGAGCGAGGGAGACAATATTTAAGTAAACCACAAAATGGTTGCCGACCATGTCAGTGCAATGAAATGCATAGGCTGAAGAGTTTAGTGCAGAAGGAGGAAATGGCTGAGAAGCAGCAGAAAGGCTAAAAAATAGAACTTTTTTGAAAAATGCTGACACAGTACCCAAACTGCAACAGCAGAGGGCAGTGTGGAGTGAGCAGATGGCTGTGAACGAAGGAAAGCTATCTGAGGAAACTCAAAAGAAGCAAATTTGCAAAAAGGAAATGAAGCTGTTCTACAGGAAAATGTTTGCATCAGAGCTGAACTGGAAGATTTGAAGTGCAAGATTCAAGCTGAGTATATACCTTTGAAAACACATGATAAACTGAAGTGTCCAATGAACCAAGCAGTTTGTGATCTGAACAAACAAATTTCAGAGATGACACAAAGGTATCAGGAAGGAATAATGACCCTCAATTCCACAGTTGGCAAATCAAAGTGGGAGTTGGAGAAACTCAACCAGATGTACAGCCAGGCAAAAAATGCACTCAGAGAAGTTGTGACCCTGAAAGACTCTTTGAAGAATCAATGTGTAGCCAGTGAAAAACACGAGGAGCTAAAAAGGACATTGAATATTACTTCATAAAAAGTTACATTGAAACTATCAGTGGCAAGGTAACAATGCACTGAAGCCCAGACTGAGTTGACAAGAGGTCAACAAGAAAATAAACATTTGAAAGAACAACGGATTGTCCTTCAAGATTGAATACCAAAAGGAATGCGTAACCATTCATCAACATACAGAAATGAAGATTGTCTTAAATAGTGGAATGGCAGAACAGCAGAAAAAACTTGAGACTCTGTTGAATTACAGGAAAACTCGAGATGAAGCAAGCAAGCTTTACAAAGAAAAGGAAAACTTGTTGAAAGACCTTCACACACTACAAGGATCCCTCAGGTCAAAGTTTGTAAGCGAATTAAATGGAGATAACCATGTACCAGAAACAGAGTATTACTACCATTCCTCCAAATGTGACAGACCAAGACTTGGAGGAACTGTGAAGCCTCAAGGCCGCCTGAATTTATAAAGTCAAAGACTTGGGATGGGGGAGAAGGGATTGCAAGTAAAGATTGTATTGTAAATTGCTATACTCTGTTTGAAGGAAGGAAAGTTTTCATTTGAGAAGAAAGGAGGATGTTGTATGTGCCTGCATGCCCTTGTAACATAAAGGTGTCCAGCAGAGCCAACGGTTAATGTGGGACTGGAGAATAACACCGCCCACGATATGATGTATAGAGTCACATGGTAATGGAGGCAGAGAGCAGTCTTGAAGAAACATGCATAGAAGCATGCTTGGCAGTAACTGGAATCTGTAGATAGTTAAGTATTACCAATAAATGGCTCATGTTTAAACATACAAGTCTCAAGATTTCATCAACGAGACAACAAACGAACCCATAATATAACAAAGGCAAAATACTGCGGATGCTGGAAACCTGAAACAAAAACAGAAAATGCTGGGATAACTCAGCAGGTCTAGCAGCATCTGTGGAGAGAGAAACAGAGTTAAAGTTTTGAGTCCATATGACCCTTCTTCAGAGCCCTTCTTCAGCTCTGAAGAAGGGTCAGACAGACTCCAAAAGTTAACTCTGCTTCTCTCTATACAGATGCTGCTAAACCTGCTGAGTTTTTCCAGCATTTTCTGTTTTTGTTCCATAATAGAACAACCCTGCCCCATGTGCCCAAAGATCTGCGGATCAAGAATCAGCCTATTCAGTCACATGAAGACCCATAGCAGAAACTTGAGACACTGAATAGAGGCCATTCTCAAATCAAGGGACTGCAGATGACAAATATCTCCTGTTTAAAGTTCATTTGAATAATGTATCTTTGTTTTAGCGTGGTTTGTAAATGAGGGACGTTCTCCATTTCTGTTTTAGCGCAGCTACTGAGCATGCCCAGTCTTTTTAAAAATCAAATTGCCACCTTGCTGCTTCCCTGCCTGGCCCTACCACTCGCTCACCCTCCCACTTGCTGCTTCCCTCACTCAACCCTCTCGCTGGCTGTTTCCTGCCACCTGCCGCACTCCCTCCCTCCCACTCGCAGCCTCTCTTGCTCCCTCTCTCTCGCCGCCCTCTCCTGAGCTATTCTTCACATCAAGGCGAGCAGGAGAGGTGGCGAGCGGGAAGGTCAGGAAGCGGGAGAGTCTGGGTGTGATTTGGCAAGCGGGAGAGTCAGGGGTGGGGGGGCGGCGAAGAGGTGAAGGCGGGAAGCCCAGGGGAGAGAAGCAGCAAGTGGGACAGTCAGCGGAGGGTAGTGGTGAGTGGGAGGGAGGCTTGGTGGATGGTCGCAGCAAAGCGTGAGAGTCAGGGAGGGAAACATCAAGGTGGAAGGTCGGGCGGAAAGTAGTAAGCAGGAGGTAAGTAGAAAGAGTTTTTAAGTCAGTATGAGCTTTTAAGTTAGGAAGAGTTTTTAACTCAGTAAGGCCCAGATCTTCTCAGTGTAAGAGAAGGTATGTCCGACACTGACTGTGATTTAATCTACCCACTTACCATTTTACGCTGGAGCCTTCTCACCTTCCGATGTTGGCTCCAGCAGGGATACAGGGGCAAACAGAGTCAGAGGCAAATTATTAGGCATTATTCCAGTGTAGCCACCCGCCTGCCTTTTCTCAGCATGAACTGAAGGTTCTTCAGTTAATTGACTTACATTGTTTTAAATGGAGCTGTCAATCTCAACACTGCTCAATCTCTCCTCAATAACAGTGCTAGCCTTCCCTCACCTCCCCCCCACCAAAATGTTTTCACCACCCTCCCTCACCCCCAACTGTGTTCAACCCCATCCTTCACCCCCCAACAGTGTTCACCACTCCTTCACCCCTGACAATATTCAGTCCCCCTGACATGAGTTATCATTGCTGAGAGGGAGCTGAACATTGCTGGGGGAGCTTGAGTGCTTTGACACAACAGTTGATTTACTTAGCAGGTATAAAACCACTGTAACTCTATGAAAAACTCTAAGTAAATCTGAGTGAAAACCAGGGTAAGTACAGTGCAATCAGCCCAAGTCTCCGTGGTTCTGACAATCTCCCACTGTCACTGGAACCATGGAGCAACCCGGGGTTAAACTGGCATTAGAACTTAAAACTTCCCGCGTAGGTACCATGGATGTGCGCATGTCAGGGCTTCCTCAAGGTCCCAACATGCATCAGCAATGTAAGTTGAGCCTGAGGCCTCTTCCTGTATTGGAAGATTTGGGTCTAAGCATTTGTAAGTTAGTAAGAGGATTTTGGGGCCAGTTAGGTTCTAGGCAGCCAAAAAGTTTTTAATGTAAAAGTTATAGGTCAGGAACATAACAAACCCTTATTACATACTTTCTTATGGGAAGGTGATTTTTGTTTTGCACATTTTCAGTTAGCACGCTGTTTTTTAGAAACACATTTGGAGTGCTAAATGATGGGTAAATGCAAGTTGTTGATTAGAAACTCAGTGGAATGGGGAGTTTGTAGATTTGTGCTGTAACATGCTTTACTAACCCATTTTGAACTTGTGCTGTGAATATGAGATTGCAGATGGACTGACCATTCTCTAAATGTTTTACAGCCAAGTAGTTAGATATTTAAGTGTATGTTAATCAATTAAATCAGTTAATCAGCAACCTAGTCAAAACTTGATGAAGTGGACCATGTGCAAACTAACCCTCAGGCCTCAGTAAGAGGTTAATCTTTAGGGTATATGCCTCATAATGCAACACAGATGGGATGCTTCATTCTGCTGTCTGGCTTGTAAAGGCATCAAATTATAAACAAATGCATATAGTTGCTGATACCTACTGCTAGATTCCTAACAGAATAATTGCTATCTCAATGCAATATACAAACATCAGTAATTTGAAAAGCAACCACTATCGCTAATGAAAGCATTGTTAGACCTAAAATTGTTACCTGGTTTAGTAAAATGCACTTTACAAACTGTGGTTAAGGAGTAGGAAACCGGTTGAAACATAGCATTTATCACGTAAAGTTGAAAATGTGCAGCAGGTGGCTATAACTGAAATTAACATAATGTAAACAATGATACATTTTGAGTATGATAGGTGATAGCCAATATGAAAGTGCATAGAGGTACATCCACTGAACCAATGCTTACCACAGGTGCATCATTGCCTTCTTATGCTCCTAATAGTTACATAAAGCGAAAGAACATAAAGGCAATAGAAATGACTCATAGAAGATTTCACAGGTGATTCTTTGGTCTTTGAACTGAGACAAAGCACTTTATAATTACCAAGTACTTGCATATATTCACCCAATACAATCAAAAACCCACCACACAAAGATTAATTCCTGTTGTCATAACCTGTTCAAACATTTGCCTTTTATTATTTCCCTTGACAAATAATTAAAATTTACCTCTCATTATCATTCCTGAAAACACAAGTATCTGATCCTCTGTCAGAACTTGTCTATTAAAGTTAATAAATGGAGGTTAGAGTACAAAGAAACAAACTTCAAATAGAGCTGCTTGATTAACTCACTGAAAAACAATGCTTGTGTGTTCATGTTTTATTTTTATAGTGTTTCCTTTGGAATTTTCAGCAGCATTATTTACTTATGGCAGACACTTACATTTGGCAAGCAGTTCTCCCAGCGCTCAAGCTGATGGAAGGTTGTAGCTGCCAAAGTAAAAAAAAATTATAAGTGCAGTAAATTTTCAAGCACGCCAGCGCTGTTCACCTGTTTTTTTTTGGTTAAACAAGGTATAATTAGAATTGCAATATATCGTTCATGGAACCAGACTTTTAGCATGAATCTATCAAAACCCCTTGTTCTATTTTAAATATTCCACAAGGATTGAAGAATAAATAGAAAACTAATTTTTCGTATTTCGAGAGAATTCTGCAGCAAAATATTTTCACTGCCTGTCCATTCAGCAAAGCAAATAGATAAAACAAGCTTTTTTTGGTTGGGGGCGGTGGTTTTTTGCTCAACAAAATGATGGATTTTTATATTGGGAAGCAGGGCACATCCCTGAGTGCATTTGCATGTAGCATTTGACATGTATAAAGTCAATTGACACTGCTACCTGGGGTGGATGAGGTGGATAGCGCTTAGACTTGCTGGAGACAAATCCTCCATAATCATGAAGCTTTCCTGTAGCAAACAACAAACTCTTAATACTCAAGTGGAGGAAACCTTTATAAAGGTAAACTGCTAATTTTATCCCTGGTGTCATACCTAACTACATGGTAAACTTAAAGTACCTACCCAGAGTCTTCCTCCCTGGCTTCAATAGCTTTTAATTTACAAGTTTGATAACCTTATTTACAGGACTGTTAGATGGGCTTCTTCAGCAGGATGTCAACGCGGTTCTCCAAAGAAAGAGAAGCTTCCCCTGTCATCATTATCTTTTTTATTTAAGATTCTGAAGTGTTGATAACCTATATCCAGTTCTAAGTTATGTCAAGATGGCATCTACAAGGCAGCTATGTGGACTAATCATCAGCTTCATGTTGACATTACTATCGTATTTAAATTTAAGAGGGACCTGTAGTCTAACTGAACTGTGCTAGCCTTTGCTGTAGGGCACATTCAGAAAGGCCTTCTACCTCTTAAAGTAGTAAATTTTTGAGAGTGTTTCCCATAATTCCAAAGCCTACTTCAGAAAATGGAGACCTCGACTAAACACTGCCGACTGTCATTTCAGCCTTCCATCTGAACAACTCGAAGACTAGGGAAGAACTTCATGTTAAGTTCTGTGGCGGACCACTCAACCCACAACCCAATGCCAGAATACCTTCACATCACTCTTTATCGTACTTTGACCTACTGGCAACACCTCCAGAACAACGGAACCAAGGTCAAGACAAGAGTGAATCTCATACGGAAACTGGCAGGGCAGCAGAGCCAATACACTCTGCACGGTTCCACTTGTCCTGGTCTACCCAACAGCAGAATACTGCTGCTCAACCTGGCTCAGGAGCTGCCACACAAACTTGGTAGATATCCACCTCCTGGAAACCATGAGGATTGTTTCTGGAGCTTTGAGACCAACACAGTTCAATTGGCTTCCTGTGCTACATATTGAACCTCCCAATGTCTGCAGGGAAAACATCCTCTTCAAGTAACACCAGCTGACATCCAATGAAGCACTCCCATTGACAAAGGACCTCAAAAACAAAACCTGGCCACACACTTGTATGAAATCTCAGAGTGCCTACTGGAACACACTCCACACCCAAAAACCGATGACAGCCCCAGGACTGCAAACATCACCAACCGCAACCTGTAACTGAGCCGAGTGGTGAACGCCCAGGTTTCAACCTTCCATGGAAAACCTAAACAACCCTCAACCACTTGAGGACAGGCCAGGGAAGATGTGGTCTTTGCTCCAGAAGTGGAACATGAGGAACAGCTCATATTGTGACTGTGGCCATCCAAGCCAGGCCATCACCCATACACTGAACTGCTGCCCTGAGAGATCCAATCCTGGCGGCTTCACAATCATTCACATTGCGCCAGCTGAAGCTGTTGAATGGATTGTTAACCTTGACATCGAATAATAACTGCCTCCCCTGCTATACGAATAAAAAAAGGGCTGACAAAGAAGAAATTTAAATAATCTCTTTTTAGGCACAGCATCCTTCACCTTTTCAACGCTATGAATGCCTATTTTCAACTCTGGTTTCTAAATTTCTCTCTTTTCTTTTCCAAATTTATTTTTGAATTTCTGAGAGTTTGGATGGCTTGCTTGATAGTAGTCAGGCAATGAAATATTTATTGGAATCCTTTGGGATATTTTATGTTGTAAATGTAGTGGAGATTGTTTGAGCTGTTGGGTCACTGCACTTTATAAACTGCTTTCTGTTTTTTTACTGTCATTGCGATTTCCATGAGTTGACTTTGAAGTTAGCACAAGAGGGGGGTACTGCAAATGTTGGATATTTGAAATGTAACAGAAAATGTTGGAAATACTCAGCAGATCTAGCGCTTTCAGTGGAGAGAGAAGCAGAGTTAACATTTCAGTTTGATGACCCTTGGTCAGAACTGGGAGTGACTTGTGCTGAAATAAGTTAAGGAGAAGGGGAGGAAGAAACAAAAGGGAACGTCCATGGTAGAGTGGAAGCTAGGAGAAATTGAATGACACAAGGGATGACAATGCAAGGCAAAAGGCGATGCTAATAGGACCGGTAAAGAAAAAAAAAGAGATGCGTCTAGAGGAGGTGTAATTGTGAAAAGGAGGATCATCATCAGCAACTACCATCCAAGAAAAAAGAAGGAAATAATAAAAAAACAGAAAAGAGGCTATCATCTGAAGTAGTTGAACTCTGTGTTGAATCCGGGAAACTGTAGAGTGCTTAATTGAAAGATGAAGTTGTATTCTTTGACCTTCTGGTGAGCCTCATTGGAACAGTGCAGGAGGCTGAGGATAGAGAGTTCAGAACAAGAGTTAAACAAGGAATTAAGTTGACAGGCAACTGAAAGTTCGGGGACACATTCACATAATGAAGGGCAAAGAGGTCACCCAATTTGTGTGTCTCCCCAACATAGAGGAAACTGCTTTGTGAGCAGAGAATACAGTATATTAAATTGAAGGAAGTAATGTAAACTTCTGTTTCGCTTATATTGAGACTTTAGGGCATTGAGCAGTGAGAAGTCGGGGGGAAGGTAAAGAGACAAGTGTTCATCTCCTGTACTTCCATGGGAATGTGCTGTGGGAAGTTAAAGGAAGGGAAGGGAAGAGGGTGTTGGGGGTGATTGTCACGAATGGGACAATTCCTTCGGAGGGCTGAAAGGGGAGAGGAAGATGTGTTTGGTGGCATCACGCTGCAGGTGGCGGAAATAGCGGAAGACGATCCATTGAATGTGGAGGCAAATAGTATGGAAGGTGAAGGCAAGGGGAGCCCTATCGTGGTTCTGGGAGGGTGGAGAAAGGGTAATAGTAGAAGTCTGGCTGGGTTAAAAAGGCATTGATAAACCTAAGGCCGTAACTTCTGAGCTCCTGACTCATTGCTGGTCTGTGACTGAAGCTGCTCAGAGCGGGTGAGAGAATGTCAAGTGGAGCAAACTAACAGAGAGGCCTCTGCAGGAGACCTGGAAGCTTCAATTTCAGTTGTTGGTTCCTGTTCTCCTGTTTATTTCCCATAGGGTTTCTGTTCCCCATTGAGCTTCCAATTCCTGTTTATTTCCTGTTGTGAAAGGTCCTATTAATCTTGCTTGGGGTGGAGAGTGGGAGAATCCTTGATTGAGGAAAAAGACACGCTGGGGGCATTGGTATAGAATATTGAGTTGTCAGAACAGATGCAACAGAGATGGAGAAACTGCGAGAATTCTTGTCAGGAAACAACCCTTGTCTAATAGGTGCTCCCACATTCAATCAGGAATGACAACATTTGTGTTAAAAGCTCAGTATGAATGTACTGGATAGGGTGGTATTTGCTTTGGACCATGTGTATCAACCCAAAGCATCACTTTGTGTGTTGCCTTTGTATTATAAACGGAAAATTCTATTCACTGAAAACCCCTTCAAAGATTTTTTTTCATTTTTATAATTTTACAAAGATGTTACCTGAAGTGGCAAATGTTGCAAAGCACTTTGTTAGCACTTGCCCAACAATTAATAGTTTTGGGAGGTCAGCTTTTCACTAGACAAGCGAAGAATTCACATGCAAGCAAGCTGCCTACATGGGTGAAAGATCAATTGAAGGAATGTGGCAGCTTCCAGCTAAGTAATAGAGACAAAAATGTCAATTGCCATTATTGAATGTTTTTCAACGAAAATTTCAGCTTTTAGTTTGGTTCTTTGGGTAACACAAATGCCTCATAAAAAAACCGTTGCTAGCATAATAAAATTAGTGACAACGAACCATTTCCATGGTGACACTTAAACTTCAATCTGATGGCTGGCAAAGTGCAGGTGGTTTAGAATGAGTTGTCATGAGGAAAGTGGTCCTGCTTGTCATTCAAGGGTACCCCTGCCATGAAAAATACCACCCACTAGCACATGATAGGTGCAGATGTCCGTGCAGCAGATGGCACAGCTCTGTATGTCCAATGTATGCCGTACCTAGTTTTTTGCCAAATTTAACATAGGGATCGTTGAGCAGGTGTTAGGTACCTGATTAGCATATCCAATTTAACAACCAGTGCGCTTTCCGAGCAAGGAGGGGGCAAGGAATTGGAGGTGGAGGATCATGTCTGACAATTCACCCCCTAACTTTTCACCCAAAGATCAGGCACAACAGGGTTGCTTTTTGCACATATTTTCTTCCTCAACCATTACCTCTCACAGCTCTCTGTGAAAGGAAGGTTCTCTTGCTCTCCGTCCTAAACCTCATTTAATCTTGTATCTATGACCTCTCATTCTAGGCCTGTCAACTACCAGAAACAAAACTGCTTCTATCTGAGCCATCCCATTGTTTCAGAATTTTAAACTCTTGTCATATCACCCTGTCATTTGCCTGCATATTTATATTTATATTAGATGGATTAATGAGCAATATATTTACATATACACTGAGAAAATATGTTTCCATCTAAATAACGTCATCTGAGATTAAGGCTGGTATGATTAACTGCATTGTTGTAAGATGTCCTGGCACCAAGTACAGAATCTAACTAGAAAATTGTATGATGCTAAATGGACAGAAATTTGCTGGAATGGATCTCTGCCCAAGTTTCCAATAATTATACCTGCTTTACTCCTGTAAATGAGGAAAATCTTCCTGAGGTCAATTGTAAAACCTATCTGTCAAAGGAATGAGGAATGGAATAAAGGAAATTTACTGGCAAGTACTGCTGGAAGATATTTCAGTCAAGGAAAATGGGATATTTTTAAAATTGTAAATTTCAATATATTCAAAATAAATATACGTCCAAGAAAAATAAGTGCAAACTAAGCAACGCAATCCTCAAAGTGAATAAATAGAGTAATTCAAATGAAAATAAATATAAAACAAACACAGAGATTACAAAGGGGAAAGGGGGGAAAGATGCCAAAAGAATTCAAGAGATGTGGATCACTGTCCTTCACCTAATTTGAATGACTTGCTGAAAAAACACACTCAACTGTTAGGTCTGTTAAACCACTCACCCATGAGTACTGATTGTATTCCAATAGTTTATTTATTCATTCTATTTGCTTTGTGCTTGCTGTTTTATTCTCCTTCCAAAGTGTAGATGCTGTCACCAGATAGAAGGCCGTAAAAGCATCTGTCAATCATACTGACTTTCAACTCAAACTCTGCACACTCCTACATTTATATCAGTATAAGAATTGATACTTAAAATGGTAAACTTGAAACAATCTTAATGTGACTATACATGTAGATTTCATAATACATTTATGTAATAGATATTCATAATTATTATTTAGTAGGGGAGTACTTTTAATTATATGTAATTACATGGCTATGAATTATGGGTTTCTTGACAGCATCGTTATTTGCAGTACATCAGCTGCTAATTTTAGTTTTAAGTATTTATGCAATTATATAATTTGATTTATTTAGGTTTATATATAGTTGAATATGTTAAAATATAATTCTAATAATCTTGCCTCTGAGTCAGAAGGTTGTGGGTTTAAGCTATATTCCAGAGGTTTAAGCATATAATCCAGATTGACACTTCAGGACTGAGGGAGTGGTGCAGTGTTAGAGGTGCTGTCCTTCTGCTGAGCCATTGAACCAAGGCACCATCTGCCCTCTCGGGGTTGTGAAAAATCCTCTGACACTATTCAACTAAGAGCAGGGGAGTCCTCCCTGGAGCCCTGACCAATATTTATCCCACAATTAACATCTAAATTGAGGATAACATTCAGTAGCATGCAAAAACGGACATGGGGATTGCGATGCACAATTAACCTGCACCCTTGCCTCCAATTCAGGCAACACACCAACTTTGAGTTGCCTGCTATGTTGCTTGATTGCTGCATGCAACCACTGCTAGCAGGGGCCCAAGCTTGTGTGCGTCTAACACCACACAAAGCTAGCCTGCTTTACTTAAAACCAGCCTGCACCTCATAAAGGAGAGGTGCATTCTGACTGGAGCAGGTGCTGGAACTGTTTGTGGAACAATATGAACAGGAAGAATAGTCAATTATGGCGCAACAGGGGAGAGAGTGTGCTCCAAGGTTCTTTGATGTTGCACTGGATGCCAAGTTGGAGAGGAGGAGAGATGTAATCTGTCAAGTGAGATAAAAGAAACATTAGAGTTGTGTAAAATGCAGCTGGATACCACAATTGGATAGGGTACTGGAGGAATAAGCTTCAGTGGATCATATGACATGTTCTCATTCTTGCCTTCCTTTATGTTGTTATATTGTCAATGTGCAGTGAAATAATACTGCATCTATCCTCCAGAGTCATGCTCTTCATTACTAGTGAGGGAGGGCACAGGTACGTTTCTGTCCTAGAGCTCAGTAACCAATGCCAATACAGGGCTCACATGCCTCAAACCAGTGTGCCCTCATCTGCTCAATATGTAGGTAAACGCAGTGATGCTCACAGATCAAAGAACCCATTCCACTGACTTCCGTTTCACAGGGATACATCATGAGGCCATGTGATTTCCTCCAGCTGAATATAAGAATGAATATATACACTAAACAGATCAAAGCTTAGGTTAGAAAGCAACAGGCACATTTATTGAGCATTAAACTGGTAAATGAACAGTTTTCTCTGTCCTTTCTGAATTCTGCTTAGTTTTCTGCTGTTTATGAACCTGATATTTAGCATAAGCCTCCTCCTTCTGTTTCATTTTGATTTCTGTATCTTTAGTCATCCAGATAGCCCTGTCTTTGGATGACCTTCCTTTATCCCTCATGGGAATGTGCCGAGTCTGTGCCTGAACTACCTTATGTCTGAAGGCCTTCCATTATTTCCTAATCTATCTGCTAATCTTTGAATCCAATCTACCTAGGTCAGATCCCTTTGCAACTCATTAAAATTAGCCCTCTTCCACTTGAATGTTTTCATATTTGATGGTTCCTTGTGCTTTTCCATAACTATTCTAAACCTGATGATATTGCCATCAGTGTTAGCTAAGGGAAGAAGGGATAGACCAAGTAATTACAGGCCAGTTAACCTTGGTAGCAGGAATATTATTGGCAAAAATTCTAAGGAACAAGATATCCTACATTTAGAAAGACATTTTACTCAAAGACAGTCAGCACAAATTTGTCTGGTCTTACTAACATGATGGAATTTTTTGATGAGGTAACAAGGAGGGTGAATGATGAGGGTAATGCATTTGATGTGGTTTATATGGATTTTAGCAAGGCTTTTGATAAGGTCCCACATGGCAGACTGGTTACAAAAGTAAAAGCCCTTTGGATCCAAGGCAAAGTGGCAACTTTGATCCAAAATTGGCTCAGACTGGGAACAAAGAGTAGTGGCCAATGGGTGTTTTTGTGACTGGAAGGCTATTTCCAGTGGGTCTCAGTACCAGGTCCCTTGCTTTTTGTGGTATATATTCATGATTTGGACTTGAATATAGTGGGTATGATTCAGAAGTTTGTAGATGATACAAAAATTGGTCATGTGGTTAATAATAAAGAAGAAAGCTGTAGACTGCTAGAAAATATCAATGGACTAATCAGGTGGGCAGAACAGTGGTAAATGGAGTTCACTCTGGAGAAGTATGAGGTAATGCATTTTGGGAAGGCTGGCAAGGCAGGAAAATACACAATAAATGGTAGGATACTGAGCAGTGTAGAGGAACAGAGGGACCTTGGAGTGCACGTGCACAGAATGCTGAAGATGGCTGGACAGGTAGGTAAGATGGTCGAGAAAGCATATGGGATACTTGCCTTTATTAACCAAGGCAATAACCAAGAATGGAAGAGCTTCAAGGTTATGCTGAATCTGTATAAAACACTAATTAGGCCACAGATGGAGTACTGCATGTAGTTCTGGTCACCGCACTATAGAAAAGATGTGATTGCACTAGAGAGAGTACAAAAGAGATTTAAGAGGATGTTGCTTGGACTGAAGAATTTTAGTTATGAGGACAGGTTAGATAGGCTGGGGCTGTATTTTATGGAACAGAGAAGGCTGAGGGGAGGCATCATTGAAGTATATAACATTATCAGGGGACTAGATAAAGTGGATTCCCCTTGGTTGAGAGGTCCATAACAAGGGGGCTGTAGATTTAGAATAAGAGGTGGAAAGTTTAGAAGAGATGCAGGGGAAATATTTTCACCCAGCGGGTCATGGGGATCTGGAACTCATTGTCTGAAAGGGAGGTAGAGACAGAAGCCGTCCAACATTTAAATATGAGTTGAATATTGCTGAAAAGAGACATGTTGCCAAACCATTTTGTCTTGCTGTCACCAGGACAGATGCAAGAATGTCAAATTTCAAACAATCACAGAATTTTATACTATAGGAGAAAAGGGTGCTGCTTGGTTGGCAAGTTGACTCTGATTGGCCGAGTCATCGACATGGAGAAGGCAACAGGGAACTATAGGTTCCTCAAGCTCCGGGGAACGATGGGCTCCCCAAGCTCCAGGGTAATTTAAAGGAGGCGCAAGGATTATAAAAGCAGGGAAGTCTTGCTGCAGCTGTACAAGGCTATGGTGAGACCGCACCTGCAGTACTGTGCGCATTTTTGGTCTCCTTACTTAAGGGAGGGATATAATTGCATTGGGAGCAGTTCTGAAAAAGTTCACTCAGCTGATTCCTGCAATGAAGGGTTTTCTTATGAGGAAAGGTTGAGTAGGTTAGGCCTATACTCATTATAGTTTAGAAGAATGAGAGGTGATCTTATTGAAACTGAGGGGACTTAACAGTGGATGCTAGACAGATGTTTCTCCTTTGGGTGAGTCTAGAATTTGGGGACAGAGTTTAAAAATAAGGGGTCTCCTATTTAAAAGGGAGATGAGGATTTTTTTTTCCTCTGAAGGTTATTAGACTTTGGAATTTTCTTCCCCAAAGAGCAGTGGAAGCTGGCTCATTGAATATATTCAAGATTGATTTTGACAGATCTTTGACCAACAAGGGAGTCAAGGGTTATGGGAGGTAGGCAGGAATGTGGAGTTCAGGCCGCAATCAGATCAGTCATGATCTTGTTGAATGATGGAGCTTGAAGGACCAGACAGCCTACTCTTATTTCTTATGATCTTCAGGCTTGAACATACTCTTTTTGCTTGTAGAGAATGGGTCCCTGCATTTGAATGTATGTTGCTTCTGGAAGCATAAATGAACCGCGTTACAAGCTTAACTGATTATCTTAAATTGGTTGTTAGTGCACATATTAGCACATGCAGGATTGCTCAGCAAGTGCTGCCCAATCACAGAATCACATTGAACAGTAGAAGCTTTGTTTTTGGTTTTGCAAGCACGGGCTGGTTGAGTACAGCTTATACTCTGCCTATTATTACGAACAACTGAGGGAACATGTTGTTTGATTTGATCAGCCAGTCAGTACAGCCTAGGCACCTGGCATTGCAGCGGCACTGAAATTCATACACAGCATTGCTCAATTGTGTGGTAGGTAGAACATCTATTTGGACTGATGACATGATTCTGTTCGTGGGAAATACCACTCATTTAGCCATTTCTTATTTTTAAAAAAGCAGCGTGAAACAACTTGCATAATCTGTTGTTCAAATTTTTGAGACACTTTGCCTTTCCAGGGTAATTTAAGGTAGACCAGGCACTTCTCAGGTCTGAAAGTGGGCGACCTTTGGCTCATTTGTGAGTTTGCATAAACCATAGTGACCAGTGATCTGATCCAGGATAGCCATTGTCCCACAGGTTAGCTTTGATGCACTGTATTTCTGTGTAAAGCTTCTAAGGTGAACAAATGACTAGGGCCTTATTTACAAGATTACTGATGAGGTAAATCTTATAGCACATGGAGCTATATGAATTCCAATGTCTCTACTGACCAGAGAATGTAGACTTACAGGAGAGGAGAACCCATTTGTGCATTTCTCAACTAGCACGTCAAGGAAAGGCATTAGACTGCTCTGATTGACTGAGGTGTTGCCATGGTGAAAGCAACAGGGAACTATTTATTAGGAATATTTATGAATATACCACTGAAGGAAGGCATTGACAATTGCGCCGTGTCACTATTTCACTGCAATATAGACATGCCACCACTTTCTGAATCTGTATTCATTGAACTTAGCAGCTCGCGTAGTGAAGTTCAGTTTTAATGACACCATGTATCCCAAATAGATGGTGCAGTTATGGGATCTTCTCTAGGTCCAGCTCTCGTTAACATTTTCATCGGTATCTACGAGAAACACGATTTTGATGGAATGAGCCCTACCCTCCTACCCATGCATATTTCTAATACATAGACCTCAAAAGTGAATTTGAGCACAGGATGGAGCGTTTAAGATGTGTAAGGAAACCCTTCACGCAGCTGCAATTTCAAAGGCCTTGAATGTATCATCTATGTATTAGAAATATGCATGGGTAGGAGGGTAGGGCTCATTCTATCAAAATCGTGTTTCTCGTAGATAGCGACGAAAATGTTAACAAGAGCTGGACCTAGAGAAGATCCCATAACTACACCATCTATTTGGGCATAATTGGTGTCATTAAAACTGAGCTTGACTACTTGAGCTGCTAAGTTCACTGAATACAGATTCAGAAAGTGGTGGCATGTCTATATTGCCGTGATATAGTGACACAGCACAAATGTTGGTGCCTTCCTTCAGTGGTATATTTGTAAATATTCCTAATAAATAGTTCCCTGTTGCTTTCACCATGGCAACACCCCAGCCAATCAGCACCCTTTTCACATGTAGTATAACTTGTTCTGATCATTTGAAATTTGGCATTCTTGTGTTTGTCCTGATGAGTGCAAGACAAAAAGCTTCAGTAACACATCTCTCTTTTCAGCAATGCTCGAATTCTTACTACCAAGTGACTATCTGTATTTAAAAAGTACTTGGATATGCACTTCAACTGCCGTAGCCTACAAGATTACAGACTAAGAGATGGAAAGTTGAATTAGGCTGGATGGCTGGTTCCTTGTCAGCCAATGCAGGCACAATGAGCCAAATGGCTTCCTTCCATGCTGTAAATGGCTTTGATTCTATGATTCTAATTTTCCCACCACTGAAGCACACTTGCCCCATTTTGCTCACCAGAACTAGATCCAGCACTGCTTCCTTCCTCATTGGACTGAAAACATAGGCCAGGATTTTGCAGTTGGCATGCAGGGGCGGGCTTGACACGCCAGCATGTAAAATGACGCACGATGACGTCGGGCGTGCGTTCTGACATCATCGCACTGTCTCGCGATGTTTCGTTCGGCGGGCGCACACCAGAGTCAGCTGCACGCCCGCCGATAATTAATAGGCCTATTAAGGCCATTAATGAAGGAATTCATTTCAAGTTTCCGCTACCCGTCCAATCAAACGGTTGGCAGACAGGAGAAAAGGCCAAGTGGTCTTTACGTTTTTTAGGGAACCTCATCCATGAGCGGGATGAGGTTTCCTAAAGCCTTTAAGAATTATATAAAAAGTTTTTCTGAAAAATAAAAACATGTCCCATCTCATGTGACACAGTCATGTTTCATTAAATTTTTATTACATTCATTTATTTTTTTCAAAAGCGCTTCAATCTCCCTGAGGCAGCTCCATGCCTCAGGGAGATAGAAGCATTCTTTCGCGCGCATGCACTAAAGAGCACTGGGCCCGACTCTCCCTCCTCTCCCTGCCCGCACAGCTACCGCTCGTGCATTACGCTGGGTGGGCCTTAATTGGCTCCGCGACCACCCCTGCCCACTCTCGCCGAGCCCGCCCGATGCGGGAAAAATTCAGGCCATAGTTTTCAAGAAAGTTCTCCTGTACACGATTCAGGAATTCTACTCCGCTTTGCCCTTTACACTGTTATTATCCTAGTTTATATTGCAATAATTGACATACCCCATTATCACTACTCTAAAGTTCTAGTGGCCTGTAATGTATGAAGCAGCCTAATAGTTTTTCTATTGTTCCTTAGTTCCTTACTTCTCTGCATTAAATTTAATCTGACATTTGTATGCGCAATTCATGAATCTATCCATGTCCTCCTGAAATCTGTAATCATTTTCCTCACTTTTTACCACATATTCAAACCTTGAAATTATGCCCCCTATACCCAGGTTAGGTCTTGTGGCGCAGTGGTAGTATCCAGACCTCTGGGTTAGAAGCTCTGGTTTCAAGTCCTACTTCAGGACTTGATGGCCACAGACGTGTGCGTGCCATTGCCAAACAGGTTGATTATTAGCTTGTAAATCCTTCAAGTATACCTAATAGCATACGGTAACAACAGGAGAGATTCCTGGTCAGCCAAACTGCAGAAGATAATGGCAAATCACTGCAGTACTTTGTCAAGTATAATCACGGACCAATCCAATGGAAGTCCATGGCCTCTTAAGACATGGTACCTGGAGGAGGATACCCAAGTTAGGTTTATTGATATATATCAAGAAGATTCATTATATGTATATTTTTTTCATTTACAGGCTATGTGGAAGCTCTGGTTATACCTGCAGGAGCAAGGAGGATTAGAGTTGTTGAAGAAAAACCAGCGCACAGTTACCTTGGTAATTGATTTTTGTCTGGAGCTTACCAGCTTACATTTTCACTTTTAAAAGGAAGGAAAGTCCAGGAGAAGTATATTATTACAAAGGATTCCCTCAGTGTCTATTTTTGCCAGTTGTCTCTTCACACCCTCCCTCCCTCCCCTTGAAGTACCAACTCATGACTGGGTGCAGTTCCAAATGGAATACTTTGAGGGAACATGTGAAGAAAAAGGTAACTGCCGTAGATCTCCCTTCACTTCACCTTCAATAACTCTAAGCTAATACTATTAGGTTGTTACTTGCTGTCGTCTCTGGTGTCCCTCAAGAATCTTGAGCACCTCCTATTTCTAATCTCCATGCTGCCCCTCAGCAATAACATCGAAAAACACAATCTCAGTATGCTGACGGCAACCAACTCAATCTCACCACCACATCTCTTGACCCCTCCACTGTCTCTAAAGTGTCAGAATGTTTGTCCATCATCGGTACTGATGAGCAGAAATTCCCTGCAACTAAATATTTGGCAGTCCGGAACAGTTGTCTTTGGTCCCTGCCACAAACCCTGCTCCCTCACCACTGACTTAATCCCTCTTCAATTTTGCTTCCAATTTCCACCCTTCTCTCACCTTCACATGGTCCATCTCTGGCACTTCCCTTCCCTTTCTCGACTTCTCTCCGTTTCTGGGGATAGACTGTCCACTAAAATTCATTATCAGCCCTCCAACTCCCACAGCTACCTCGACTATACTTCCTCACATGCTGCTTCCTGTAAAAAAAAAATTCCACTCTCCCAGTTTTTTCTATCCCCGTCACATCTATTCCGATGATGCTACCTTCAAAAACAGTGCTTCTGACATACCTTCCTTTTCACACAACTGAAGATTCTCCGCCACTGTGGTTGTCCTCAATCGTGTCTGACCCATTTTCTGCACTTCTGATCTTATCTCCCCCCCAACCCTCCCAGAACCATGATGTGGTGCCTCTTGTCCTCACTTTCCACCCTACCAGCCTCCATATTCAAAGGATTACCCTCTGCCATTTCTGTCACATCAGCATGATGTCACCACCAAAGACATTTTCCCCTCCCCTGTTAACATTCCAAAAGGCCTGTTCCCTCTGCGACACACTGGTCCATTCCTTTATAGTCCCCAATACCTTGTCCCTGTGGCACCTTCCCATGTAATCGCAGGAGGTGTAACACCTGCCCTTTTATCTCTTCTCTCCTCACTATCCAAGGCCCCAAACACTCCTTCCAGGTGAAGCAGTGATTTACTTGTACTTCTTCCAATTTAGTGTATTGTACTCGCCGCTCACAATGCGGTCTCCTCTACACTGGGGAGACCAAACAGAGACTGGCTGACTGCTTTGCAGAAGACATGACCCTGACCTTCCAATCGTTTTCCATTTTAATTTAACACCTTGTTTTCACACTCATATTTCTGCCCTCGGCCAGTTGCAATGTTCCAGGTAAACTCAACATAAGGAACAGCACTTCATCTTCCGTTTAGGCACTTTACAGCCTCCCAGACTGAGCATTGAGTTCAACAACTTTAGACCATGAACTCTGCCCTCCGTTTTGATTTGTTCCTTTTTGCCAAGTGCCAGCCTGTATCTTGTTTTCATGTTTTGCTTTCAGACAAAACTGATCATTATTCTGCCATTAAAAGTCACAACCGTTAACACTCCATTTGCCTTTTGTTCCATGATGTTTTTGTTATTTAATTTCTCCTGTTCTCTAATCTATTCCAGACCTTCCCTTTTGTTCTACCTCCCCCCTTTCAACAGCATAAAGCCCATCACAATTCTAACTGCCTTCAGTTCCAAGTTATGTCATAGGGAAAATGTTAGAAGCTATTATTAAAGATGTTATAGCAAGGCACTTGGAAAAATTCAGAATAATCAGGCAGAATCAACAAGGTTTTGGGAAAGGAAAATCAAGCGTAACCAATTTATTGGAGTTCTTTGAAGAAGTAACATATAATCTGGATACAGGGGAACCAGTGGATGTACTGTATCTAGATTTCCAGAAGGCATTTCATAAGGTGCCACATTGAAAGTTATTTGGAAAATAAATCTCATGGTGTAGGGTGTAACATATTGGCATAGATAGAAGATTGGCTAGCTAACAGGAAACAGAGGATAAGGATAAATGGGCCGCAGGGATCAGTGCTGGGGCCTCAACTTTTTCAATTTATATAAACGACTTGGATGAAGGGATTGAAAGTATGGTTGATAAATTCGCTGCTGATACAAAGCTAGGTAGGATAATGAGATAAGAGGACACAAGGAGGCTACAAAGCGATAGAGATAAGTTAAGTGAGTGGGCAAAGGTTTGACAAATGGAGTATCATGTAGGAAAGTGTGAAATTGTCCACTTTTGGCAGGAAAAATAAACAAAGAAGCATATTATCTAAATGGTGAGAGATTACAGAGCTCTGAGATACAGAGGGATCTAGGGGTCCTAGTGCATGAATCACAAAGGCAAATATGCAGGTACAGCAAGTAATTAGGAAAGCTAATAGAACATTATCATTTATTGCAAGGGGAATTGAATACCTAAGTATGGAGGTTATGCTTCAGTTATGCAGAGCATTTGTGTGACCACGTCTGGAGTACTGTGTACAGTATTGGTCTCCTTATTTAAGGGAAGATGTAAATGCGTTGGAAGCAGTTCAGAGGAGGTTTACTAAACTAATAGCTGGAATGGGTGCGTTGTCTTATGAGGAAAGGTTAGACAGGCTAGGCTTGTATCAGCTCAAGTTTAGAAGAGCAAGAGGTGACTTGATTGAAACATTTAAGATCCTGAGGGGTCTTGACAGGGTGGATGTGGAGGGGATGTTTCCCCTTGTGGGAGCATCTATTACTAGGGGCCAATGTTTCAAAATAAGGGGTCACCCATTTAGGACAGAGGTGAAGAGAATTTTTTTTCTCTGAAGGTTGAGTCTTTGGAACTCCCTCAAAAGCTGGTGAAAGCAGAGTCTTTGAATATTTTTGAGGCAGAGGTAGATGGATCCTTGATAAGCAAGAGGATGGAAGGTTATTGGGAGCAGGTGGGAATGTGGAGTTGAGGTTACAATCAGATCAATCATAATCTTATTGAATGACGGAACAGGCTCAAGTGGCCTACTCCTGCTCCTAGTTCCTATGTTCGTATGAAGAGTCATAGTTGACTCAAAACGTTAACTGTCTGTACAGATGCTGCCAGACCTGTTGTGTTTTTCAAGCACTTTCAGATTTTCAGCATCTGCAATGTTTAGCTGTTATATTAACTCCATCCCGATCCCTCTGTACTGTAGAGCTCTGCAGCCTCTCTCCATTCAAACAGTATACTGCTTTTCCACCCTTGCTGCTGATTTGGACAAGTTCACATTTTCCCACATTATACTCCATCTGCCAAAATTTTGCCCACTCACTTAACCTATCTAAATCCCTCTGTAGACCTTTTATGTCCTCTTGACAACTTACTTTCCTACCTCTCTTTGTGCCATCAGCAAACCTAGTGACCATACATTCAGTGCCTTCATCCAAGTCATTGATATAAATTGTAAGTAGTTAATGCTACAACAATGATCATTGTGGCACTGCACTAGTAACAGCTTATCAATCCAAAAAAGACCCATTTATCCTTACTCTCTGCTTCCTGTTAGCTAACCAATACTCTGTCCATGCTAACATGTTACCCCCTCCATCAGGAGCTTTTATTTTATGTAGTGAATCTTTGATGTGGCACCTTATCATAACCCGTGGGAAATCCAAGTATACTGTATCTACAAGCTCCCCTTTGTCCACTTTGCTTGTTACTTCTTCAAAGAGCTTGAATAAAATTGTCAAACATGTTTTCCCTTTCTCAAAATTATGTTGACACTGCTTGATCCCGTTGTGACTTTCTAAGTGCCCTGCTATTTCCTCCCTAATAATGTATTCTAGCATTTTCCCTATTACAGACGTTAGGATAACTGGCCTATAGTTTCCTGCTTTCTGTCTCCTTCCTTTCTTGAATAGAGGTGATACTTCAGCGATTTTCCAATCCATTGAGACCTTTCCATTATCTAGGGAATTTTGGAAAGTTACAACCAATTATAGTCAATACTATCTCGCAACCGCTTCTTTTAAGACCCTAGGATGAAAGCTATCAGGACCAGGGGACTTGTCAATCTTTAGTTCTAATAGTTTCCCTATACCACAGGAGGCAGTGGTGTAGTGGTTTTGTCGCTGGACTAGTAATCCAGAGACCCAACGTAATGCTCTGGGGACCTGGGTTCAAATCCAACCATGGCAGAAATTTGAATTCAATAAAAATCTGGAGTTAAAAGTCTAATAATGACCATGAAACCATTGTTGTTTAAAAAAAAAAATCTAGTTCACTAATGTCCTTAACAAAGTAAATTTGCCTGGTCTGGCCTACATCTGACTCCAGATCCACAGCAATGTGGTTGACTCTTAGCTGCCCTCAAATGGCCGAGCAAGCCACTCAGTCGTATCAGTCCGTTAAAAAGTCATGGAATGGAATGAAACGGACCATCTAGCATTGACCTAGGCACTAGAAACAACAATGGCAAATTCAGTCCTGTCGACCCTGCAAAAGTCCTCCTAACACCTGGGGGCTAGTGCAAAAATTGGGAGAGAGGTCTCACAGACGAGTTAAGCAACACCCTGACATAGTCATACTTATGGAAACATACCTCACAAACCATGTCGCAGACACCAACACTAGAAGTGGCGACACAGTGGTGTATAATTGAGTGGAAGTTGCCCTGGGAGTACTCAACATCGACTCCAGACCCCGTGAAGTCTATAGCAGGGCAAGGAAATCTCCTGCTGATTACCATGTACTGCAACCCCCTCAGCTGATGAATGAGTACTCCTCCATGTTGAGGCACATTTGCACTACTACTGTGCTAAATGGGATAGATTTTGAACAGATCTAACAACTCAAGGCTTGGCAACCATGCCATCAGCAGCAGCTGAATTATATACAACTACAATCTGTAACCTCATGGCCTGGTATGCCTCAACTCTACCATTAGCACCAACCCAGAGGATCAACCCTGGTTCAATGAAAAATGAAGGAGAAAGGGCATGCCAGGAGCATCACCAGGCATATCTAAAAATGAGGTGTCAACCCAAGTGAAGCTACAACCCAGGACTACTTGCATGCCAAACAACATAAGCAGCAAGTGATAGACAAAGCTAGGCGCTTCCAAAACCAAGGACTCAGATCTAAGCTCCGCAGTCATGCCACATCGAGTTATGAATGGTGGTGGGCAATTGAACAACTCAATGGAGGAGGAGGCTCCGCAAAAATTCCCATCCTCAATGATGGAGGAGCCCAACACATCAGTGAAAAAGATAAGGCTGAAGCATTTGCAACAATCTTCAACCAGAAGTGCCAAATGGATGATCCATCTCAGCCTCCTCTGGAGGTCCTCACCATCACAAATGCCAGTCGTCAGCCAATTCTATTCACCCCACAAGAAACAGTTGAAGGCACTGAATACTGCAAAGGCCTTGGACCCTGACAACATTTGGCAATAATACAGAAGACTGGTGTTCCAGAATTTGCCGCATCCCTAGCCAAGTTATTCGAGTACAGCTACAACACTGGCAATGTGGAAAATTGCCCAGGTATGTCCTGTACAAAAAAGCAGGACAAATCAAACCCAGCCAATTACGACCCCATCAGTCTACTCTTGATCGTCAGTAAAGTGATGGAAGGGGTCATCAACAGTGCTATCAAGCAGCACTTGTTTAGCAATAACCTGCTCACTGACACTCAGTTTGGGTTTGGCCAGGGCAACTCAGCTCCTGACCTCATTACAGCCTTGGTTCAAACATGGATAAAAGAGCTGAACTCCAGAGGTGAGGTGAAAGTGACTGCCTTTGTCATCAAGGCCGCATTTGACCAAGTGTGGCATCAAGGCATCCTTGCAAAACTAGAGTCAATGAGAATCAGAGGAAAGCTCTGCACTGGTTGGAGTCATATCTAGCACAAAGGAAGATGGTTGTGGTTGTTGGAGGTCAACCATCTCAGTTCCAGGACATCACTGCAGGATTTCCTCAGGGTAGTGTCCTAGACTCAACTATCTTCAGCTGCTTCATCAACGACCTTCCTCCATCATAAGGTCAGAAGTAGGGATGTTCGCTGATGATTGCACAATGTTCAGTACCATTCATGACTCCTCAGACACTGAAGCAATCCATGTCCAAATGCAGTAAGACCTGAACAATATCCAGGCTTGGGCTGACAAGTGGCAAGTAACATTCGCATCACACAAGTATCAGTCAATGATCATCTCCAACAAGAGTGAATCTAACCATCACCCCTTGACATTCAATGGCATTACCATCACTGAACCCTCCACTTTCAACATCCTAAGGGGTTATCATTGACCAGGAACTGAACTGGACTAGCCATATAAAAACTGTGGCTACAAGAGCAGGTCAGAGGCTAGGGATCCAGCGGTGAATAACTCACCTCCTCCCCAAAGTCTGTCCACCATCTGCAAGGCACAAGTCAGGAGTGTGGTGGAATGCTCTCCAGTTGCCTGGTTGAGTGCAGCTCCAACAACACCCGAGAAGCTTTACACCATCCAGGACAAAGCAGCCCGCTTAATTGGCACCCATCCACGAACATTCACTCTCCACCACTGACGCACAGTGGCAGCAGTGTATACCATCTACAAGATGCACTGCAGGAACTCACCAAGGCTGCTTAGACAGTACCTTCCAAACCCACGACTACTACCATCTAGAAGGACAAGAGCAGCAGACACATGGGAACACCACCACCTGGAAGTTCCCCTCCAAGCCATTCACCGTCCTGACTTGTAAATATATCGCCATTCCTTCACTGTCGCTGAGTCAAAATCCTGGAACTTTCTCCCTAACATCACTGTGGGTGTACCTACACCACATGGACTGCAGTGTTTCAAGAAGGCAGCCCATGAGCACCTTCTCAAGGGCAATTAGGGATGGGCAATAAATGCTGGCCTACCCAGTGCCTCCCACATCCCATGAATGAATAAAAAAGACTTTTTCTCTATTGATTGTTTTAAGTGCCTCCCTCCCATTTACCTCTTGATTTTCAAGTATTCTTGGGATGACCCCTTGATTTTCATGCCTTCAGCTGCCTCGGCACTAAGCTTTGGAATTCCCTGTCTAAATCCCTCTACCTCTCTATCACATTTTCCTCCTTTAAACACTCCTTAAACCGACCTCTTTGACCTCTTTTGGTTACCTTCTTATGTGTCTGTGCCATATTTTATTTATTATGCTCCTGTGAAATGTCTTGGCATGTTTTGATACATGAAATGTGCTATATAAATATGCATTTTTTTTTTTGAGTGTTGTGGCATTGATGTGTCTTTGCTAATGCAGGTATAATTTTAATTAATCCAAAACTGTCTACACAAATGTTAGAATTCTTCTGCAGAATTTGTGCATCAGATTCTTTATAGCTTTGTGAATATTATGGCGATGTCAGTAATCTTTCACAGGAAGTTTAGTTAATTCACTTTTGTTGGTAAGCTATTTGGTTGAAACCAGTTGTTTCTGTTTTGCAATCACATTTATACAGTTTTATGAAGGAATAAGTAACAAACTGGAGAAGGGGCACCAATTCACCATTCGGTTGTCAGTCTGTATAACAGTAACCTGTTCAAATTTCAGTAGAAGTCTGCAATCATAAAGAGGGTTTGCAAACTGGAACATTTCACAATAGTTACTTTGCTCAGATGAGCATTGGCAAAAAGCCACTTTAACAGAAAGGCAGCCTTTAAGCTTATTCATATATTATTATTGTATCACTTCCACATATTGTTTTTGAAGTTAGACCCAGGTATTTCAAAATTCTTAACCTCTCCATTAACCTAAAAGGAAAGCTATGAGGTCCTCTGTTGTACAGACCTGTATCTACTAAAGTCTTCATTTCACATTTTTTTATTGCTTGCTGTTTCTTCCTGGTATTACTAATGCTCAGACGAACATACTCTTGTCAGGAACCTCTTTTTAATTGCATCCAGAAATGTGGATCAAATAAAAAAAGGAGCCAACAGCACTCACTGAGGAGACTCGACATTCTGTCATTATTTTCAGTAACATACAAATCTTTATTAATGCTGCATGGTTTTTGTTTCATTTAAGTCAGTAAAGTGAGGCTTTGATTGGAATGGATGTAATTAAATGTGTACAGTGCATTTGGAGAGTTTTACATGGAACACAGTACTTAAAATCTGGAACTGGCACAGGATAAAATGACTTCTTGCCTGCTTATAATCAGTAATTTAAAGCCTCCAGTCTGGAAATGCAAACTTACATTTAGTAAAGGTAAAAATTTTGCAATCAGATAGTGATGATCTCATGTATGGTTCAGCTGCTCGACTATCAGCATGAGATGGTGTATGGGTATTCCAAATGTACAAAGTCTGGATCATTGGTTTGACAAAGTAAGCTGAATCAAATAGAAAAACTTTACCCAGAGTGTCAATCTATCATTTAGCAAAACCACAAAGACCCTGCATTTAATTTTCTGTTGATATAAACATTGTCAATGCTGCCAGCTTTTTGCAATGTGTGTAAACTTGATGCTCTGTGCACTCAAATTATGGGTACATTAATCAGGCATCCACTCTTTATTTTGGACCTTACAAATCTGATTTTTTTCTAAAAAAAAGAATAATAATGTTGATGTAGAGACACTGGAAAGGGGGAATGCACACACAAAGGTACCTTCCTTGTCTGAGGCAATAGGTTCCTCAGACTTGTATCACTCTGACTGCCGAGTAAATGGACACCTCACATGCATACCCCCTCTTCACAAGCTGCACAGGAAACTACAACAAATGCAGTAAACTGCAGTTGGAATCCAACAAATCCACTGTACATAAATTTAGAAGTATAACCTTTCCTTTCGTGAAACTAAAAAAAAATTAACTGTAAACACAAGAAGTCAACAAGGAAAAGAAATGGCAAAGCTTTTTATTTTTCTTAAAGAAAAGGCCATTTGAATTCAATCTTGTAGAAAGTGTATTTCCTCAAAGATAAATCAGGATCAGTTTATTCTCATTGATTAAAATTTGAAAGGCAACTGTACTCAATATTATTTAACATAAAACTACTCAATGTTATTTGATATAATGCTGAAAGTAATGTGGTTTGCAAAGACATTTAGCTTGACAATGTCTAAATTTATAATTTTAAAAGAGTCTTACTATCATATGTATTTATATAAGTAGCAGTTAATGAACCATCTTATAATTAGAAAAACATTTAGTGTTAGATCTTAAATTTGTGTGACAGTGTAAAATGACTCAATAGTCAGTTTAACTTCTGCCCATTTTGACTCTCCTTGGCTTCAATTTCAAATCATGTAGTGTTTTCAAATCATAAATGTAACGAAGGCAATAAAGAAAAAACATTCCTCATGCCCTCTCCATTAATGCAGCAGCTTGGAAGAGCCCGTCTGTTCCCATCACAAATTATTTGCTTTGCCAGTATTAACAAATCTGCGCTTTTATGGTAATCAAGTTGTAGCACGCTTCAGTTATTCTTAGCACGGCTATCCTTTTGGTCTGTTATGAAATGTTTAACTTCTAAAATGTTAATACTACTTCTAGCTCTCCGAGATGCCAGCAAACATTCCATTAATAGTGACTGGAAGATCGAACATCCAGGAGCATTTAACATTGCTGGAACTACAGTCCATTATGTGAGGAGAGGATTCTGGGAAAAGATTTCTGCTAAAGGTCCAACCACATCTCCTCTACATTTACTGGTATGGTCTTGGGAAGTTTATCTTTTTCTACTCCGTTTCTTACAACGTCTTTGTTGGATATTAGGAAGGGAAAGGATTTATTCTCTTTACAAAAAAAAAGTTTCAAGGACTGATTTTGCTGAATCATTAAAATTGAAATTGAGCATTGTGTTGGATGGTATTATAAGAACTAATCTCAAAGGGCTGGATTTTCAGTGTGGAAGTGGGAAATGGAAGTCAGGGCCATTTCCAGGTCCTGAACCTACCTGCAGAGGAAAACAGAAATGGGCCCCAAGTTTCACAGGGACAACCATTTAATTGCTATGGAAATGGGTTGGGAGCCAATTAACAGCCACAGGTGTGGGAACAGGAGTGGAGGCGAGCCAACTCAAGTGCGGGTCCAATTTAAACTCATCACGCAGCCATTACTGTTGTTTATGTTTCACTTCTGTAACTGCACAGTGAAGAATCACAGAAAACCTCATTTTCACAATGTCTCAGGAGAGCCAGGGGCTTAGAACCCGGGGCATGGCAGCTCCTCGATTTTTAGGTGCAGATCTGGACATGATGCTAAAGACTGTGAGGGAGCAGGGAAAAGTCCATTTCCCAGGGGGTGGCAGGAGGAGGCCATTCAGACAGACCAAGCATTAAGCCAGCGTGGATGAATATCACTGCTACAGTCAGCAACAGAACTGTTTTGATAAGAACTTAGATCCAGTGCAGGAAAAAGGTTCCGTGGCCCGATAGGCTCTGGTAAGGTGAGTACTACCCTCAACCCTCAGGACAGGCATCTGGTAATTCATCCTCCAGCAAACACACGAGTTCTGGAGCCTCGGGACAAATGCTCCTCCTGAACATGGGAAGGTTGTTTGCACAGGATAGTTACTGACCCCTCAGAATAGCTCAGAACTATAGTGCTGCTGAGGACCTGCCAGCGCTGAAAGATGCAGCTTCTATTGAATAGCTGCAGCGGGCATTGGCATTAGAGGACAGCAGTGCCTTATCATGTTTTATTCTGGTCCTTGCAGGAGAAACAGGCACATAATGCACGAGAGAGTGCCTAAAGGGTGGAGGTGTTCTCTACCTTCACATTCTGATACCAAAGGAGGATACAGCAATGGAAATAGCCAGGATCACAGACCAGGAGGAAGTTGGCCCTGGCAAAATGGTCATTCATGATGGAGATGGTGAGTAGGAAGCGAAATGCATTCATCAGGGGGGTACTTTGTGTTCCACCTTGTCCAAATCATACCGAACACTGATTTGATTGGGCAGCCTCAGCACTGTAGAGGCTTCTGCTTTCCAAGTCTAGCTATCATGATCTCTTTTTGTGTCTCCCACAGATACAGATGTCTCCCGCAAGAGACCTTCTCCCTCTCCACCTCCTGCCCAGAATAGCCAGCAAG
The DNA here is from genome assembly GCF_964194155.1 of Cetorhinus maximus. Lineage (NCBI taxonomy): Eukaryota > Metazoa > Chordata > Chondrichthyes > Lamniformes > Cetorhinidae > Cetorhinus > Cetorhinus maximus. Next base: position 118,682,278 of record NC_135880.1, on the reverse strand, counting down.
GATCCCAAGATGCACCATCATACCTTACAAGCACGCTCTCCACCTGCAGATACACTAATCTAAGACGGTCCTTATGTGCATTTACATAGGATGGCACTGGGCAAGGCGCACAGCACTAGTGTGCAGGAGGAGTTGCCAGAGGCACATTGTTGTGGGCAGCTCCCCTTGGAGAAGTGACAACAGACAGAGCTCTGCTCAGCTGGGAATAGATTCAGGGCGGCAGGAATCACTGGAAAGGTAGCTCCATCTAGATCATCTATGTCAGAGTTCCTGAGGCAGTGAGGGGTCATGGCTGAGAATGGAGGAGTCAATTCAGTTTATGTTTGCCACCATGGCTGAGATCTTTGAGCACATGAACACCTCCATGGAGAATGTGGCCAACCTCATGGAGAGCCATATGCAGGATTCATGTGCTCTGTGTAGCCTGGACTGGTCATTGGCACTGAAGGCACAGAGAAATTTGGAGAGGGTGCCAATTACATCCAGCTGGTGGTTCATCCAGCCATCTGGAGGTTCGGCCAAGGGCTGCAGATGTCACCAAGGAAGATGATAGTGACAACCCTCATAGAGCGTCGTCATCATCCTCAGCCTTCTTGGCTGCTCTGACAGTGGAAGCCTCTGCAGCAGGATGAAGTGACGGAGGCTGTCCCTGCACATGCAGCAGCCTCTGGAGATGCCCCCACAGGCACCTGCATGATGAGGAAGACCACCACATGCAGAGACACATGCACCACAAGCAGAGACAAGTGAGCAGGCTGCCTCCACCTCATCTGAGGCCACAAAGGGAGCAACAGAGTGTGGAGGCCACCACATTGCACAGAGCCCCAAGTGGATCACTGGGGTATCTTTTACCTGTAACTATGCACTGTTTTCCTTTCTGAGCACCATCTAAAATAATGACACCCGAAGCCACATGTGTGAGCCTCCTTTTATTGATAGCAGGACTAAAAAAGATATGAAGTTCTGAAGGAGCTCAAGGGTTCCTCAGTGGTGATGGTGAAACCTCTGGTCAGATGTGTATTCTTCATTGGTGTTAAGAGATTACCTATTCCAGGCTGTGTCTTCAAAAGAAATGCTAGAATGGGCAGCTCAGAGTGAATTCCATACTGTGCCCTACATCCTGGGTTAGAGGGGCTCAGTTGAAACATTCCTGAATGAGATGATGCCTGACATTCCATGGCATCCTGGTAAGACCTCCGTGCCCTGCACAGTGCCCGGCCACCTCCCGGTGCAGCCGGAAAATCTCAGTATTCTGCATTGTCCCCTCAATCTCCTCCTCCTCCTCCTCTTCCTCTGATAAGTTGATTTCCAGGACCTCAATGTCCTCGAGGCCCGCACCCCCCTGGAGAGTGCAGCAGACCAACACAATGACTGAGACCCTTGGAGGAGCGTATTGCTGTGCACCACCCAACCAGGCATTGGAACCGCGTCTTCAGAAGCCTGATGGCCTGATCAATGATTGTGTTGGGGAGCTGATAACTTTGGTTGTATCATCTCTGTTCCCATGCCTGGGGCTCTCATAGTGAGCAGCCATCTTTTCAAGGGATATCTCTTATTCCCTAGAGTCCATCCGCAAACTTTGGGGATTGGAGAGAAGAACTGCAGCAGCCTGGAATGCTGGAGATGAAAGGAGGAGTCATGGCAGCTGCCAAGAAAATAAGTGCACACATGGAGGAAGCTCTTGTAGTTGCTGATCAGCTGATGTTGAAGGACTAGAAGCTCTTCCTGTTGATGGATCTCACTGGCCAGCTGCTGGGTGCCTTGATGACCACATGGGTACAATCGATGATGCCTGTGCCTGGGGAATCCAGCAATGGCAGCGAATCCCAAGGCCCTCTGTGTCTGCGGGGCCCCATCTGTCAGGAACAGAATGTACTGTCCAGCTCTAGCAAATTGGGCATCAGCAACCTGCAAGATGCACTGAGGTGCTGCTGCTTGTGAGATGCCACCAAGGTCCGTAGCTATTTGATGGAAGGAGCCAGAAGCAAAGAAGTTCAATGTCACAGTGGCTTTGATGGCCCTGGCAGGGCATGACAATTAGTGCTGTAAGGAAGAGATCATTGGCAACAATGGCACAGATGTCTGTGACCACCTACCTGGGGAGTTACAGTCTCCTACGGCACTGGGTCTTGGTCATCTCCTCGTAGCTCCATCTTCACGGTAGATCCACTCCTGGGTTTGTGGCCTCCACATCCTTCCTGTCTTCATTCCTCACCCCTTCTCTTCTGATTGCCAGGGCTCCACCCTTCCTGTGGAGAATGTTGCTGCTCATCACCACTCATTCCAAAATCTGAGAGTCATGCCCCCATTGCTAGCAGCTGCCCTTCTTGTGCTCTGGTGGCCTCCCAGTTGTCCCTGGCACCCTTACCCACTGTCCTTATGACCCTGCGATGCCAGGAGGATGACAACCCCATGCATTTCCTGCGTGCTTACTACTCATTTTTCCCAGTCCTGTGCGCGGCCAATGGCACCTGTTTCCCAATGGCCGAGTACCCGGCTGCACCATTCCCCCTTTTATAGAACCCAATTAATTTCCTGGGGTGGCGCTGTCTGGCTCACCACTGTGTACCTGCCTCCCTTCAACTGGTCTGCCCCAGGCAGCTGGTGCAGCCCTGCAAAAATCATAACACCTCCCATTAATGAGCTTTTAACAAACTCCTTAACCAACTTAATTGACCTTAATCAGAGATGTGGCAGAATCGTGGAGGCTCCTCCTCCCCGCCCCACCCAGCCCCCACCAATGAACCTGGTTGGTGTTGAGAATGACATCATGAAACCAGTAGGCCAACCAACACTGGTGTTTTGGACCCCCACCCGGACCTGAAAATCCAGCCCAAAGTGTTTTTTGCAGACTCTTTTGAGGGAATTAACTCTCCTTTTAACAGATAATATTGTGCTTTTGAGAAGCTAACTTTCTCCATTCACTGCCTTGAACAATAGGCTAACTAGTTGGATGTGTACATGGGTGCCCACAAATACAGTGTTAGTCTTTGCACAGCTAAAGAGATGATGTCAAAGGAATTGATTGGAAGATACAAGGAATATTTGTCTTAGTTGGTAATTCTTAACCGTACCTCAGGGTTCCGATGGTGGTTGTCCTTCAGGCTGCTCTACAGGAGGGTGAAAGGGGTTTTGTCTTACCTTATTTTTCAATGACAGCAGATTAATTTTATGTCATTTAGAGTGTTTGTCCAAACAGGGCTCCCTTTTGTTCAAAATATCTAGACTTGCAACAGAAGGGCCTCTCTTTGAAACAAATTCAGTCAGAGTAGATTTCTCAGTATCTTGGTTAAGCATGGTAATGTGTTTCGATGCATGTTGGACAACTGACTGAGCAAAAACAGAGGGTTGTCATAGAATGATGCAGTACAGAAGGAGGCCATTCAGACCATCGTGCCTGTGCCAACTCTTTGCAAGAGCTATCCAATTAATCTGATTCTCATGGCCTTTTCCCATGGTCCTATTTATCAATTTATCCAATTCCATTTTGAAAGTTATTAATGAATCTGCTTCTGCCTTCCTTTCAGATAGAGCATTCCAGAAGATGAAAATAATTCTCCCCATATTGCTTCCAATTCTTTGCCAATTAACTTAAATCTGAGTCCTTTGGTTATTGACTCTTCTGCCAGTGAAAAGTTTCTCCATCTCTACTCTATCAAAACTCTTCAGAATTTTGAATACCACTATTAATTCTCCTCTTAACCTTCTCTGCTCTAAGGAAAACTGTCCTAGCTTCTATAGTCTCTCCATGTAACAGAAGCCTCCCATCCCTGGTACCATTCTAGTAACTCGCTTCTGCATTCTCTTTAAGGCTTTGACATCCTTCTTAAAATGTCGTGCCCAGAATTAACACAATACTCCAGCTGAAATTTGACAGGTGATTTGTAAAGGTTTAATGAAACTTCTTTGTTTTTGTACACTCTGCCTGTATTTACAAAACCAAGGATCCCTTGTGCTTTCTTAACAGCCGCCTCAGCTTTTTCTCTCACCTTCATAGACTTGTGTATGTCCACTTGCAGGTTTCACTGTTCCTGTCCCTTTAAAATTGTACCCTTTAGCTTATAGTGCTTCTCCTCATTCCTCCTACCAAAATGCATCATTTCACACTTCTTTGCTTAAATTACATCTGCCCACATAATCAGTCTGTCTATGCCCTCCTGAAATCTGTTATTATCTTTCTCACTGTTAATTGCATTTCTGAGTTTTGTATCATCTGTAAACTTTGAAATTGTGCCCTTATACCCAATTCCAGGGCATGAAATATACCAAAAAAGGCATTGCTCCCTATATCCCGGGAGGCAACAGTGAATACATCCCTCCAGTCTGAAAAAACCTACTTTATTCGAAGTATAAGTACAGATACAGATAGCTGAATGCTGTATGAAACATGATGGTTCCTAAGCTGCGCAATCGTGAAAATGTCATGCACTGAAGAGAACCAGCCAGCAGGGAATATTTGGGTTGGAAAATTACATAGATAATTTGAGGTAAAAACAAAATACTGCAGATACTGGAAACCTGAAACAAAAACAGACAATGCTGGAAAAACTCAGCAGGTCTAACAGCATCTGTGGAGAGAAAAACAGAGTTAACATTTCGAGTCTGTATAACTCTTCTTCAGATAATTTGAGGGTTTACTTAATTTGAATTTGGGAGAAAGATGTGGAGCCCTTCTCTTAGGATGTTAAGTGGGTTGGTACTGTCCATGTTGTAGTGAATTGTACATAGTCCGTGGAAAGACAGGCTCGATGTCTCAAGTGCCTTTTTCTATTTGTCGCTTTCTTTCGTCTTCATGATAAGAATCTTAACAAAACTACAGTCAGTACACTGTGAACATGAGTAGAATTTATTGGAAATAAACCCATTCACCAGTATGGGTTGTCCAAATCATTTTATTATTTTCGAAATGCAATTACATCTTTATTTCATTTGAAAACAAGGTCAGCCAACAAAAAAAAAGCTTTGAGATAAATTAAAGCTGACTACAAAAATTCTTATAGCTATGATTTTGCAAATGGCAAGTTCGTGGTTAGAGAATGTACAGTACTCTTACATCTAGCGAATGGTGAAACAGGAACATTCGTTTTGGAGGAGGTCACATTCCTGCCCAGATAATCAATGGAATATTAAATGGTTTAAATGAAACCAAAATGTATAAATAATTAAAATATAAGAGCTGAAAGACTTGGTTCCATTGTGCCGCTGGAGCTGGCACTACAAAAGCTGGCGACCCTGTGTGTGGAGTGCACAGTCCAGGATGGGATTGGGCACTCGAGTGGGCATGCCATCTGTGTACCAGAAGATTTCCAACTGGCCAGATCAGAATGTCAAACAGCTGTTCCACATCGTTGACACATGTATTCCGAATTTGGACAGCGCAGGTCCACAGTACACATTTGCTTGTCATTCAACAAAGAGCGTACATTCAGTTGCAAGAGGGACTGCCCCCACCCCATCCCACCAGCTTTATTTAAAGGCCTAGCCATCCAACTGGAAGTGATTTAGATTGAAATCTGCTATGGCAAAGTTTCTGGAAGCACTGTGGAGTTTTTCTGGAGGTGTTCTGGTGAGTTGCTGGACCTGGCAGTGAGCGTTGCTGCATCCTCACAGGGAGGACAGAGGATTTGGTGACCTATCCAGACAAAGGCTGCAGTAGGTATGGGTGCTGCAGTGGCAGCGTCTCTCAATCTGCAACATGGCAGGAAATTGGAGCAGAGGTGCTGCCACTGCAAGCCACATACCTACCGCAGCCTGTATGTGACAGGTCACCAAATCCTCTTCTCTCCCTGGGTGGAGAGGACAAGTTCTACAATGATAGGGGAAAAGAAGGCATGGAGGAAGTATTTGGGATGTTTACATTCTGGACAGACTGCTCATGAGCACCTACACAGACTCTGATGCCCTTAGAACTGCATCGCCTCACCACCAATGCTCACCACACCCAACTTTTCCATCCATCTGTGTCATCCCATTAAAGCATCCTCTTGACCAGAATCCTGCAATTAAATACACAAACAAAAACCTTGCCGTAACATCATTAACAAACAACACATCCTTGTCCATTCCTTTAGTGCCAGTTGTCTGGGTGCCCTTGTCTCTCTTAGTGCCCCTATGGAGTAGTAGCCCAGAGGTTGCAGCATGGCTGGTGGAAGACTGCTGACTTTCACTGTGAGAGACTACAGATGGCCTCAAGAAGCTCTGGGTTTTCAAGGCCCAACTTTGGATTCACCATGTCAGCATGGGTGGCAGCAGTCTGGGCAAACTGGGCTGACAGGCAATAGCAAGGGCACTGGCAATGGCAATGGCAGGAAGAAAAATGTCATTCTGGGAGAGAACAGCAGGTTTGTGCTGCATGGAGTCCCTGCCACGTTCTGGGCCATCCTTGTAATCTGTTGGAGAAAAGATTGCCACACTGCTGTGAGCCTGCATGTCCCTTTGAGCACTGAGCTCCCACAATCATGATGTCAGTAATCTGACCCTGCATGGCACATGGCATCGAACATTGGGTGGCTTCCACCTCTGCTGCAGTGGAAGTTGAGACAATGGCCACCAGGATCTGCATCATGCTGAGTCTGCTAGGGTGGCCATGGAATTGGCCGGCACCTCCTTAATGTAAAGAATGGACTCCAAGCTCTGTGCGATGCCCTCAACCTAAGTTGGAGCTGGACCCCTCTATGCTCCTTGACCAAGATAGGAGGCTATCTGGCAGGCTTGCCAGTGCACCTAGTATCTCACTGTGCATCCTTGTCAGCATCCCCCTCTAGCTTCCCCATTGTAGTTGTTATAAACAATGTATAAGTAGGTTGAATTTATATATAATATATTAATTTGTGTGTTCAGCAAGGTAAAAATGGTTTCAGTTTCATTTGGGCTTTTTTCATGAATATTGGTGCCTAGTGTTATGACACAGCAGTTGGTAAAGGCTGAGTTATTTAAAATCCCAGAGGGAAACTTTAAACAACTGTCATATCCTATATTTTCAATTGGTATGTTTGAGATGCAGCTCTGAATTCAGAAATGAAACCACCAAACCGCCAGAGGGGTTTTTTTAATAAATTAAATTCAACATTTATTAATTTAACTACAAATTTAAACACATACACATGTCTACAAATTACTACCATAATAACTTTTAAACAAATCCCCAAATTAATCACTCCTAAGTAATCTTCCCCAAGGCAACAATAAGCCATAGACTTAAACAGACACCAGGCAAAGCACATTTTATCTTACAAATTCAAAATGAGGTTCCTTTCAACCTGGTTCCTTCGCACAGTTGTAGGCTTACAGGCGGCATCCCTCTCACCCACACACAAAACTCTTTTCTGTATATACCTAGCCTTCCCTTTGAATGTCAATTCTCATCGTACCACCAGGCCCTTTGAACTTCACCTCTCTTAACAATAAAACCCCTTCCGTAGTACCAATTTTATTAGTAATATAAACATATTGCTTTGTGTCTTCTAGCTAGGTGAAAGAATTCACCCCCATTCTTAGAATGGTTTATTTAGCAACATGCAAATATACACTTTACCTTGATTTCCTTACTATTTAACATCTCAAAACTACTATACATCAAAGCACCCAGACTAGCTAGCTTTAATCTAATTAAGACACACACACTCACACATGCATGGACACAGACCCGATTACAAGCCCACTATAAAATAATTTCCAATAACATTATATACATTGATATCTTCATGACTCACCCCTCCCTATCGAAAATGAACCATAGTAATTCTAAAAGACGGCTTCATTTTTTTAACAACCCATCTCACACTATCTCCTATGCTTATTACACTATCAGATGCATGCATTAACATAACTATATATATATTATATATATATATATATATATATACACACACAAGTTCTTGGTATCAACAGAAATCACTCCAATTCAGTGTCCAGGTTTTTTAAAAATGTCAAATTTTCCTTTAAGCTTCAAACTCTTGATAATGCATCTGCAAACAGATTCTCTCTACCAGCAACATGTATAATCCGTAGATTAAATGGCTGTAATAATAGACTCCATCTGAAAAGTCTTGCACTTTTGTCTCGAAATTTGTCCAAAAACTTCAACAGATTGTGGTCTGTATCAACAATTGTTTTTGATGAATTGTTGGCAATATAAATTTCAAAATGCTGCAACGCTAACACCAAACCCAAGGTCTCTTTTTCGATCGTTGAATATTTTCTCTGTTGTATATTCAGTTTCAGTGAAAAATAACCTATCGGTTTTTCAATTCCAGTGTCATCTTCTTGTAACAGTACAGCCCCAATGCCTAATATCGTTTGCGTCAACGGCCAACTTGAATTGTTTGGCATAATTGGGTACTGCCAAAACTGGTGTTGTAGTTAATACAGTTTTCAAACTATCAAATGACTTCTGACACTCCAGTATCCATTGAAACTTATTGTTCTTTTTTAATAGTTCAGTCAGTGGAGCAACCACACTGCTAAAATTTGGTACAAATTTCTGGTAAAACCCACTCATGCCTAGAAATCTCAAAACTTCTTGTTTTGTTGAAGGCACTGGAAAATTCACGATAGCCTTGACTTTTGCATCTCTCTGAACCACTTTACCATGTCCAATGGTATGGCCTAGACCCGTAACTTGTTGCAAATTCACTTTTGGCCAAGTTCAAAACCAAATTAGCTTCTCGTAATCGAGATAATAATTCTTCCAGATGCTGTAAATGCTCCTTTCGTGTAGGACTGAAAACTATTAGTTCATCAATATAAACAGCACAATTGCTGAGACCTGAAATTACTTTGTTTGTCAGTCTTTGAAATGTTGCAGGTGCATTCTTCATACAAAATGGCATGCCTTTAAACTGATATAGTCCACTTGGCTTTATAAAAGCCAATATCTCCTTTGCTCTCTTGACAACGGTACCTGCCAATATCCTTTCAGCAAGTCAATCTTCGAAATAAATTTCAATTGTCCCACTTTCGCAATGCAATCTTCCAACCTTGGTATAGGATATGAATCCACTTTTGTCACCACATTCACCTTTTGAACGTCCACTATCCGATCTCTGGGCATGAGTGGGTTTTACCGGAAGTTTGTACCAAATTTTAGGAATGTGGTTGCGCAGTTGTTACAAGTTGACATTGGAATTAAAAAATCGATAGGGTATTTTTCATGGAAACTGAATGTAAAACAGAGAAGATATTCAACGATCGAAAAAGAGACGTTCCATTCAGTTTCAGTACCAGCACAATAGGCAAACTCCAATTACTGCAACTAGACTCAATTATATCATTTTGAAGCATGAAATCAATTTTTTTTTCATAATTGTGATAACTTTGCTGGATTTAATCTATAAGCATGTTGCCTTATTGAGGATGAAACCTGTACAGAGATATCCTGTATAGCTAAATGTGTCTTTCCCAATTTATTCCCACAAATAGGTTTGTGTGACTGCAATAGCTTTTCCAAATCACTTTGACACTTGTTTGGAAGATAACTCAAGATTTCATTTAAATTTTCAAGCACCCCTTCATTATCCAACTTGATTAGAGGAAAATCAGTTTCGGAGTCCTACACTTCTACCTCTTTCTCATCATCCACCATCACTAATACCTCTTTTTGTTCCTCTTCCCTCTCAAAGTACTTTTTAAGCATATTTACATGACACACCCTTTGCTCTTTCTTCTATCTGGAGTATTTATTAAAAAAATTATGTCACTCAATTTCTTTTCAATCCTGTAAGGCCCACTAAAACTTGCATTTAACGAATCACCTAGTTCTGGTAGTAAAACTAATATTTTCTTTCCAGAACCAAAACTGCAAGCTTTAGCTCTCTTATCTGCCTTCACTTTCATCACTTGCTGTGATATCTTTAAATGTTCCCCAGCCAACTCACATGCTCTATTCAATCTTTCCCTGAAATTTGATATGTAATCCAAGAGAATAGTTTCTGAATTTTGACCCACCAATATCTCATGAATTAATTTCAGTGGTCCCCTTACCTCATGAGCATAAACTAGTTCAAGAGGGCTAAAACCAGTCAATGCATTAGGAGCGTCTCTGATAGCAAATAATAAGAATGGAATTCCTCTATCCCAGTCCTGTGGATAATCCTGACAGTACGCTGTCATCATCGTTTTTGAAGTTTGATGCCATCTTTCCAAATCTCCTTGTGACTCCAGATGATAAGCTATTAACTTAAACTGTTTTACCCCCAGACTGTTCATTACTTCCTTAAACAGCTGTGACAAGAAATTTGATCCCTGATCTGATTGTATTTCCTTAGGTAAACCATATCTTGTAAAAAAAAATATAATTAACTCCTCCACAATCTTCTTAGTTGTAATATTTCTTAAAGGTATCGCTTCAGGAAACCTGGTAAACACATCATTATTGTTAGTGAGTACTGATTTCCACTTTTAGTCTTAGGGGGAAGGGTCCTACACAATCAGTCATGACCCTAGTAAAAGGTTCTTCAAATGCTGGTATTGGGATTAAAGCCACCAGCTTAATCACTGCTTGTGGGTTCCCTGATACTTGACATGTGTGACAGGTTCTACAGAACTTGACTATATCCCTATACAATCCTCACCAAAATCAAAAACCTCTGTATCTTTTCCTGTGTTTTCCTAATTCCTAAATGTCTCCCCATTGGAATTTCAAGAGCAATCCTCAGAATCTCATACCTATACCCTAATGGGATAACAATCTGATGTAGCTCACTCCAGCTTTCATTTGCTGCGACATGATCCGGCCTCCATTTTCTCATTAAAATATCCCCCCTTAAGGTAATAACAAACTGGAATACATTTTGCTTCGTTTCTGAATAAGCTTTCTGATACTGCTTTAATTGCAAATCATTTTTCTGTAACTCGACTAACCTACTTGAGTTAAAAAAATTAAGCTGAATTGTCCTGTTGTCTTTCCTCCTGAATGATGTTATCAAACATCGTGCCAGCTAATTGGATTTCGACGCCGCCTTCTTGCCTTTGAACTGCCTGCCTTCCTTGTTTATCTTGCTTCAACCTGTGTGCCTGTGACCTCGTTATCACACTATCTGGAATCAACCTCTGTTGAAAACACTTCTACAGGCTACTCAACTACCATAGGCATCACCCACATTTGCGATCCAGTTATATCATTACTCAGAATAAATTGAACCCCTGCAATGGGCAATTTTTCCACTACTCCAACAATAACTTCACCTGTCCCCCATTTGTTCTTTAAGTTTACCTTCCGCGATGGGATAGATTTAGTATCTCCATAAACCCACTTATTATCACTTGCTCCTGCAATACACCCTCTGAACAACAAATATCACTATCCCACAACAGTAAAGATTGACTAGCCTCTGTGTCTCTTAAAATTTTAACATCTTTACCTACTCAACCTGTACACATGGAAAGACTTTCCCTTCGCACACAAAGTCTTTAAACATCTCTGCAATCTGCTCCTCAGAATTCTCTTCTGTAAATTGTGAACACATTCCCACTTCTTTACCTATCACTGATTCGCCCTGTTACACCTGTACGCAAACCATGCCCAGAAATTTCTTGTCGGCGTGCGGGGGTGGGCCCCGCTCGCCAATGCGTAAAATGACGTGCGGTGGCGTCGGGCGAGCGTCCTGACGTCACCACGCACCATCGCAATATTTCAGAGGGCGCGTGATAATCTCCGATGCGCGCCTGCCATTAATTAACAGGCCACTTAAGGCCCTTGGGGCAGCAATTGACGCCAATTTTTTGGGGCCCGTGTGATCTACACATGGGTGCAACAGGCAGGCAGGTAAGCCACATTTTTATAAACCTCATCAACGGGTGGGATAAGAGGGGTGAATGGGGTCATGACTGTTGTTTGTCAGACATTTAATGCTTAAAGTTACTGATACTTGCCTGTGTGAGTAGGAATACTTCAAAGCTCTTCACAGCTGCGTGGACATGAGTAACAGCCTTCAGGTCAGGACTGTGAGTCAACATCATTTCTGGGGCCTTGCTGGTTTCAGGAAGCCTCCCCATAGCCTGGGAAAGGGAGTTGTACTCTCCACTGGAAGCACCTCCTCTGAGGAGTAATAGAGGGCCAGAAGGGGGAGGAGGCCAGGAGTCCACATTCAGCCTCCAGGGGAGCCACCTTTGGGAGGAGAGGCGCAGGCACAAGGGGCGTAGGGCCAAGAGGTAGTCCAAGGCGGAAGGAGCCGCAGAAGATGCCACTATCCTGCTGCCAGGGTATACAGGCGGCGAAGCAGCTACCTCAATATGTTTGAGGTGCAGTGCCGAAGGAGGCTCCGTCTCTCAATGGAGACAGTGACATCCATTTGTCAGATGATAGACCCTGAGATCTGCGCCAACTGTGTGGGTGGGCACCCCATGCCAAGGGCATTGAAGGTTATGGCTGCCCTCTACTTCGATGCCTCTGGCTCTTTCCAGGGGCCGGTGGGTGTTCTTTGCAGAGTCTCCCAGTCAGCTGTCCACACTTATGTCAATCAGGTAACAGACGCTTTGTTCAGGTGTGCATTGACTTTCATTCACTACCACTGCGACGAGGCCAGCCAGACAGAGTGAGCCAGAGGCTTCGCGGCCATTGCTGGTTTCCCCCACGTCCAGGGTGCAATCGACTGCACACATGTGGCCATCAAGGTGCCAGCGGGTGAGCCCGGTGCCTTCGTCAACAGGAAGGGCTTCCACTCCATGAACGTGCAGATAGTGTGTGATCACAGGATGCTGATTCTGCAAGTCTGTGCAAGGAACACAGGCAGCTCCCAGGACACTTACATCCTCAGACACTCCCAGATGCCGGGGCTCTTCAGTGCTCCAGCCCGGCTGGATGGAGGGCTGCTGGATGACAAGGGCTATCCCCTCAGAAGGTGGCTCATGGTGCCTCTCCGCCATCCAAGAACAGAGGCTGAGCAGCGGTACAATTGGAGCCACGCCTCCGCAAGGGCTGTAGTAGAGAGAACCATCGGTCTTCTCAGATGCACTTCTGATGCCTGGACCGTTCAGGGGGCGCACTCCAGTACCCCCCAGATCGCTGGTAGTGGTTGCATGCTGCGCTCCCCACAATCTGGCACTGGAAAGGGGCGATGCAGTGGAGGAAGAAGACGTAGATGCAGTTGCTCCGGCTGCACACGATGAGTCCAGCAGTGAGTGCAAGGATGAGCACACACACGGGAATGCTCAGGGGATAGACGGCAACCTGGGCAACCTCTAGGGAGGCAGGGACACCCGGGAGGCTTTAATCCAATGAACCTTCAGCTAGCCCACCACAAATGGACCTCCAACACAAGTCTGTGCTGCAGGCTCCATACTCTGTAGCTGACAGCAAAATCTGCCTGGTTAGGAACATTAACTATGTGCCTTGTCAATAAAGCTCAATGAGAAACTGCTCACTCATTACATCATGGGTTCCCATCCACCTGCAGAAGTAAGGAATCCTGCTGAGCCATGCTCACATATCAAAATTTAATGAATTAACAAAATGAAGCAGAAAATAAAATGAATGCAAAGGTGTTCAGCATCACACCAACTTGTCATCAACTCATAGCGGGCAACATAAAACCACCAGTGAGAAACCCGTGGTGTGCCTAAGGTTCCTTAAGTTTACGTTTCCGGGTGCTACGTCTAGGTGCTCCCCCCTCACTGGCACTGGCACCTGAGACAGCCTGCTCACTCTGCTGTTCTGTTAGCCTCGATGACCTTGGCGTGCATCCTCTGGCCCGTGGAGCCTTTGATGGCCCTGCCTGGGAGGGAGCAGCCAGTTCCACGGTTGGCACCTCCCCAGTCACTGCAGCCTCATAGAATCCCACGATCACTGGCAGAGGGGCAGAGGAGCTGCTGCCCTCATCCGGAGCGCCTTGAGAGGAGCCCGCAGGGACGACAGCTGCTCGTGTGCCGACGTGGGATCACTTCGGACCTCCCTGCTCACCATTAATGGATGGGCACTGAGCTGTGATGCTTGGTGCCCAATCCATTACCCACACTGGCACTGACCAGCTGAGGTCAATGCTGCTGTGAGGGCTTGCAGGTTCGAGGGCAACCCCAATAGGCCCTGATTGTTCTCCTGGAGGAGCTTCTCCACAAGAGTCGCCATTCTCTCCATGGAGGATGCATGGTGCCGGCCATGAGGCTCTTTGCATCGGTGATACTCCGCATGGACTCCTCCAGCACAGGCACCATGCCACGCATTGCCTCATGTATCTCCACCAGTTCCTTCTGCATACCCTGCTGCACTTCCAGCATCTGCTGCCTCACGGATGACTCCAGAGGCACATCATTGGCAACCGACCGAGCATGTGCCTGGTCCCCAGCTGGCGGCGCCATGGGCACTCTTTATCTCCGCCCACTCCCTCACTGCTGTGCCCAGGGACACTAGCCGACGATCTAATTCCCACCGGTGCCAGTATTTGCACTGGTGCCTGTCTGGCAGAGATGGTGTGACGCTGGTGAGTCCATTTGTTCAGGACCCTCAGATGTCAGAGGTGGCCCCTCTGCCTCCTCCTCATGGCCCTGCTCCGATGATGCTAAATGGAAGAATAAGGACACTTGATTAATTAAAGTGGAGACATTGTCCTCCGGATCAGTATGCACTCATCCTTCCATAATCAATGGTCAACCCATGTTGCTAACTTCAATCACTGAGTATTCAGCAGTGCCATGGCTGCAGGGGGACACATGGTGACCTCAGTGCTCAGCAATCTTACCTCCCTGTGGCACCCCAGCCTCACTGCCACTGGTGGACCTGGGCGCATGGTGCCTCCCCAGATCCATCGCTTCCTGCCCATACCTATTGATGGCCAACTGGGCCTGGCATCCGCCAGTCCACATCTGCTCGGCGGCATTGTGTGCAACCATCTCCTGAAAAGAAGAGAGGAACATTGATTGGTCCACCCTGTATCTGGATTCCCATCACATCCTTGCCACCCCAGCCAGAATGGGACATTGCAGGGCTCCAGTGCTGTGTCACCCTGCAGCTGCCGCACACTCACACCAAGAAGCCAGGGCTGACCCACCCCCCCTTGCCCACATGCTGCCTCCATCACATTTGGCACCACACAGTCTAACCTTGCAAAGCAAGGACGCACAAGCACATGGAATGCCAAGGCCAGCAGATGGATGGGTGCCCCGCCACCTGGAAGCTCCCCTCCCAGCATGTCAGCAGCCTGACTTTGACATGTTTTACAGCTCCAGCACTGCCCCTAGGTGCAGATCCTTGAGGTAGCCCCCAAAACAGTACGCTGGGTGTCAGTCTACCACATGCTGCTGGTGCAGAACCCATCTCAGCACTACCCTCTCATGGTGAACTAGGCATGGGCAATATTTGCTGGCCCACCCAACGAGAGAAACTTGCCGTGAAGGATTTAATACTGTAACTGCACTCAGAGTTGGGGGGGTGCTGCTGGGGGGGAAGCCTACCCGCTGTGTTAAGTGATGTCTGCCAACATGGCACTCACCCTTCCCAAGCGCAAGAGGCCATTGACTTGCTTGCGGCACTGGACCAACGTGCATCACACCACGTCATGGGAGCTGACTATCTCTGCCACCTCCTCCCAGGCACATTTGGTCAGGTGAGGGGGCCTCTTCATCCTGTCCTTCAGAAAGAGGACCTCCCACCATGCTGCCACCTCCTCCAGGAATGTAACTAGGCGCTCATCAGAAAACCAAGGGGCGCACTGCCCCGCTGCCCTACCCTCCTGCCTGGTCTGCTCTCCAGCAGCGCTCTGGGGAGCCCTTCTGTTGGCCACAATGAACAGCCTTTGCCAGGTTGTCTGCGCTCTATTTGAACAGGTCGCCTTTGAATCCGGCGGTCATTGCAGTCCCGCCGCTGCCCTCTCAGTCCCGCTATCCTCAGGAGTTGTGCTTCACACTGGGCGGGCCTTAACTGGCCCACCCATGTAAAATGGAGGCGCCGGGCCGATCGCGGGCGGCAATCGGCTCTGCGCCCGGCCGCGCCCGCTCCCAAATGGCCCACTCGATGGGGAGAAAATTCTCCCCATTGTTTTATTCCTGTGCCTGAACCTCAGAACCCACAGAACTTTTACTTCCAGAACTTTTCTGTACCACAATAACTCCAACAGATTTTCCCAGTAATTTCTAACACTGACTTCATGTGCCCCACTTTATTACAATGAAAACACTTCAATTTCCGAATGTTACTCCTACCCTCAGCACCTTCCTTTTTATTCTGAGAAAAAACTTCCTGGGAATTCCCAGCCATTCCTCTTCCCTGACTACCTACCTTCCTCTCACTTTCCCACTTTCTATCCTTTTCCGATTTGAAAGGGTGACGATAAAAAGGTTTAGCTCCAAGAACTAACTCAATCATCAGCCATCTCTGCTGTTCGTCTTACAGTTTGAACCCTCTGTTCCTCCACATGCGTTCTCACTACCAAAGTGATTGAGTCTTTAAATTCTTCCAGAAGAATTACTTCCCTAAGAGGAAGAATATGTTGTCTCTATTTTTAAAGCCCATATCCACCAGTCAAAATTATTTTGTTTTACCCTCTCAAACTCAATATAAGTTTGCCCAGGCTGTTTTTCTCATATTCCTAAATTTCTGCCTGTATGCTTCGGGAACCAACTCATACGCACTCAAAATAGCCTTTTCACCACATCATAATTCATCGATACTTCTTCAGACAGCGAAGCATATACCTCATGCGTTCTACCCAACAACTTTGATTGTAATAATAACATCCAGTACTCCTGTGGCCATTTCATCTGTTTAGCTACCTTTTCAAATGAAATAAAGAACACTTCAACATCTTTTTCCTCAAACTTTGGAAGAACTTGTACAAATCTAAATATCTCCCCACTGGGTTTTAGGTTCAAGGTTTTTTCATCATCAGCACTCTCCACAGAATCCAAGATCTCTTTTTTAACTTACAGCCTTTTAAGCAGGTTTTCTCTTTTTCTCTCTTTCCTGAAATTCCAGTTCCAGCTTCCTTTCTTTCTCCTGCCTTTCTGCTTGCTCCCTTTTAAAAGCTATTTCTCTTTCCCTTACTTCTAATTCATGTTTTTTCAGTTCCTTTGCTTGTTCAAATTCAAGCTTCTTCATTTCAAACAGCAGTGACTCACTAGTGTCAAATATCACTTCCAACTGTAGATGCTGTGCTATACTTTTATTTATATCTGAATTTCTAGCCCCCACAGGTAACCCCAATTTTAACTTACCTGCCAACTCTGTTAACTTACTCTTGGTTATTTTGTGCAACCCAATCAGAGTTATATCTTCTACTCCCAGACAAGTCTTATCAATTGCCAAAGCCGTCTTGCAGTCTCACCACCTCTTAAAAAAAAACCTCACCAACGCCTGAATTCAAAGTGCTTCTCGTACTCGTAACCTTAAGATTCACCAATTCCAAATACTCCTTCGCCCACAAATATATCTTTACAGATATACACAGCTTTGTAAGGAGAACACAATTTACAAAAGCTATCTTATATTTTAATGTTCACAGTAAGTACACAGTCCATATAAACCAATTGGTGACCTGTAGTCAGACACTCTGGAACCAAGTGACAGATGCCACCTCAACCAGATGCTATGGATCTCTCCTTAACTCCCCCCAGACGCTTGTCACACAATGAGCTAATCAGTCTCACTGAACTTAGTCTTTCACACGAGGGTTTCCAATCTCCACTTTCCAAGAACACGCCTTGGAATCTTCTCCCAAACTGATGCTTTCTCTCAGATACTTGAGCTCTGCAAGAGTTCACCTCCAGGGTTTCGAACTCTCCTTCCAACGTTCCTCTCCCCTGGGTCACCATATGCATTCAAGCTTTCCTTCATGTACTCTCTCTCACTGACTTGGCCGTCAACAGTACACCAATGCTTCACATGCCCATAGCAAAGAGTTAGACCTTCACCCATTTCTTTGGACCTTTTGGCCTTTCGCTTTAAATTTGCTTCCTTTAAGCTTGGAGCTTGGAGCCTTCCTCTCTGCTCCTTACTTTCACATCCACAGACACGACCTTTTCTAGGTTCCTGTCCTTCCTTTGACTAGAAGGTCTTCTTAGGACTTTCTCCTGTTCCACTGCCTTGGATTTTGGGGACTTTCTTCTTTAGTTTGGGACTTGCTATCTGTCCCTTTTACTCTAGTCTCTCTCTGGCAGCTACTTTCAACTGACTTTAGCTTGGGACTGGCTTTCCGCCACTTCTAGGTTGCTTCTGCCTGGCAACTGTCCTCAAAACCAGCTGAACTCAAACAGCTTCCAAAGCAAGCTGCTGTTTCTAGTTTCTTCTATGTGCATGTCTGTAGGAGGGACCTGCCTCTCTGGACCCCTGATGCTAGGCAACATCCCAGTTTTCTACTCTTGTGTTTGCCTAACTTCTCTTCCAGTCGTAAACTCTCATTAGAAATGCAGGCACCTTTAAAAGGGAAACTTAAACTCAACTTGACCTTTTCTTAACACACAGATGTAGAAATACAAATAAAACTTAAACATTAAAATAAAATTTATTCCTAACACCCACAAACACCAATTTTGCTGATGATACATAGATAGGTAGGAAAGTAAGTTGTGAAGAGGACATGAGGCTACAAAAAGATATAGATAGATTAAGTGAGTGGGCAAAGATCTGGCAGATGGAGTATAATGTGGAAAAATGTGAAATTGACCATTTTGGCAGGAAGAATAAAAGAGAAGCATATTATCTAAATGGTGAGAGATTGCAGAGCTCTGAGATGCAGAGGGATCTGGGTTTCTTAGTGTATGAATCACAAAAGGCCAGCATGCAGGTACAGCAAGTAATAAGGAAAGCTAATAGATTTTAGCATTTATTGTGAGGGGAATTGAATACAAAAGTAGGGAGGTAATGCTTCATTTATACAGAGCACTTGTGAGACCACATCTGGAGTACTGTATACCGTATGGTCATCTTACTTAAGGGAAGATGTAAATGCGTTGGAAGCAGTTCAGAGAAGGTTTACCAGACTAATACCTGGAATGGCCGGTTATCTTATGAGGAAAGGTTGGACAGGCTAGGCTTGTATCCGCTGGAGGTTAGAAGAGTAAGAGGCGATTTGATTGAAACATATAAGATCCTGAGGGGCCTTGACAGGGTGGATGTGGAGAGGATGTTTCCTTTTGTGGGAGAATAAGTTGGTGAAACATGATTTCCCCTTCACAAAACCATGTTGACTTTGCCTGATTACCTTGAATTTATCCAAGTACCCTGCAATAGCTTCTTTAATAATAGCTTCTAACATTTTCCCTGTGACAGATTTTAAGCTAACTGGCCTGTAGTTTCCCACTTTCTGTCTCCCTTTTTGAATAATGGAGCTATATTTGCTATCTTCCAATCGAATGGGAGTTTCAAATCTAGGGAGTTTCAAAAAATTAAAACCAGTGCATCAACTATCTCACTAGCCACTTCTTTTAAGACCCTAGGTTGAAGTCCATCAGGACCTGGGCACTTGTCAGCCCGCAGCTCCAACAATTTACTCAGCACCACTTCTCTGGTGATTGTAATTTTCCTGAATTCCTCCCTTCCTTCCATTTCCTGAACTTGCCAATATCAAAAGAAATGCCAGTTATCCACCAGATGGAATTTCTTTTTGAGACCATAGCATTATCATTTGTAATATTCAATCATAGAAAGTTCAGCTCACCATGCCTGTCCAAGTGCTAGCACCATATTGAAGCTTTTCATTTTCATTTGCCTACTCATTTTATTATTTTTTCCTTTCAGTATTTGCTTAATTCTCTTTTAAAAGCTGTAATTAGCCTCCCTTGAAAAGCTACTTTACCCCTTGCAATAATGCATTCCATATTTTAAATAAACTTTTGTGCGTGAAAATATTCTTCTAAACCCCCCTCTTTATGATTTCAATACCATTTCTAAGTAAATGCCCCCTTGTTACAGATGCAGAAACTATAGATATATTTACACTCATGGATTTGGACACTGGTATCTTTCCCTTCTCCCTCATATATTTATCTAACCTCCCGTTAAATGCACCTATATGATTCACTTCAAATGCTGTGGTAGCGAATTCCACATTTTCACCACTCTTTGGGTAAAAAAGTTTTTTTCTGGATACCCTATTATATTTCTTGGTGACTATCTTATATTGATGGCCTCTAGTTTTGCTCTTCGCCACAAATGGAAATATTCTATCTGTGTCTACTCTATCAAAAATTTACATAATTTTAAAGACCTCTATTAGATCACCATTAAGCCTTTTCCTTTCAAGATAAAAGACAGCCTGCCTGATGTTCCTTTCAATTGACTTCCATGTGTATTACAAGTGATTGATCTCCTACCTCCTGAATTGTCCTCCTGCTGATGTTGAATTTCATTCCTGCCTAGTCAGAACAGCACCTACCATAATATCCTTTCTTTTAATGCTATAATTATGTCCCACTTTAATAATTCCACTTTCCCAATCTTCATCCCTTATTTTGCTTTCACTATTTCTTCTGAAAATGTTGTTTATATCCCTATTCTGCCTCATCTGAAGCCAAGTTCCTTTTGAAGTTACATCACACTATCTCATCACCATAAGTCCTTGTAGTTCTGCAATTTAATCCCTAATGCTAGGTGCATTTGTATATAGACATTTCAACTTTGTCCCATCGTTACTTCTTGGAACCCTTCTCCCTTACATAGATCAATATTCTTTCCTCCATTCTACTTATTCTTAACTTTTCCCCATCTCCTTTTCAGTAAACCTCTCTCTCCATATCCATGAATTCAGTAGCTAAAGCTCACACCTATGCCTCTATTTAATCTTGGTGTCGGGAAATTTCTGTTGATATGGATAATGAGTCAACCAACCTTCATTTGTTCCTCAGTTGTTCCAAAATTTGTCCAAGTGTCCAACAAAATGTGAAACTATCACTCCTACAGCACTCTTCCAATCACATGTTTTAAGTTGTCCAGTCTGGAACTTGAAATCCGGCAAGGGGAAAAGGGCAGTCTGGTACCATCAATTTTAGAAAAGCAAAATATGGTGGATGCTGGAAATCTATAATAAAAACAAAATACTAGACATGTTCAGCAGGTCTTCCAGCTTTTGTGGAGAGAGAAACAGAGTTAGTGTTTCAGGTTGATTACCTTTCATCAGAACTCATCAATTTTATACCCCTTCTCAATTTGGGAATTGCCTCCTGTATGTGTAGCTTAAATGCACAAAAGTATTTGAAGAACTAAGTGCAGTTCCACTTGAACAAATAGGCCTGTTGTCGCACATGTTTAAATGGAAGAAATTGAACAAATAGTTAACCATCTCAATAGGTTCAAGATGTGGACAATCACATTTGGAAAATTGACTTCCTATTAATTTCAAGGCTATTATATCAAGAAATGACATACCTTGATATTATTAGACGCCAACATTTCTGTATGTTGTTTTGGTTTGTAATTTCAGACATGGTTTCTGAGTATAACCCATTTGTAAATGGTGAAATGATAATTACATAATTACAGTGCTGATGGATAGATATACTTTTATTTCCTCTTTCTTCCTGGCTGCTCATGCATAAGATAATCTCCACAGAAGTTTTGACTATGCAACTATTTAGGTATTTCTAAATGTTCTGCAATAGCAGGAAAGGAAAACACAAATTCAAAATATATTTTGTTGCCTTAACTATGTTGTATCCAATTGTAACAATGTAGCATTAACATTGGACTAATACATTCATTGAGGAGGTAATTTTTTATTCTGTTGCCCAACAGCTAGGTGAAAATGATTAGAAAGGAATTCAAAAAATGCTGCTTCTGTACTATGAAACATAAGTTCTGTGTATTTAGTTGGACAGTATTGCAATCACTTTTTTCCAACTTTTTAAAATAGAGTGTTAATTGCACCCTTAATACATCTAGGGCAAATTTTTACAGTTCCATAGATCATGGTCTTGAGTAGTAATGGACCTGAAGGCTTGCTCCTATGCTAGTAGGTATGCTTTCCTCCCCGTCAATAGCAGCGCTGCAAGGAAAATTTGTTTCTGAGGATGGCAGATGGCTTCTACCATTTACCTCGGAAAGTGACTTTAGCATAAATATTATCAATTCAAAGTTGGATTTATTCCAGCAAAGGCCTATGTTTTTTTTAACTTTGTAAATATTGAGACGACCTGTCTCATTGGTTAACAGGTTTATTATTTATTTCAAATATTCTTTTCATCTTAAAACGTACACAGTACTGGAGGAAGTACTTCTAGTAAAATACTCAACATATTTAAGGTCTTGCCTTTCTGTTAGGAAAAATTGGATTGACTCCAAACTGCCTTGTGGTGAGTTAACATTTTGAATCTGACATTTGGCAAAAAGCCATTGTGCTGATGTCAGTGATGATTCCTTCAGGGAGCAGCTCTGTATAGACACGAAGCCCAATTCCAAGCAGAACAAACTTTTTTTATTACATTTAGCACCTTCTGGTTGACACTGCGTACTCTGCTGGTTGGAACTATTCAAATTATTTATGAATCTCAACTTATACTAGGACTATAAGCCACATCAGCCCATTACTCACTTATGTTAGATGACCACCTTTTGATCAACTGCCTGACCTGAGATGTTTGATTTCCATGGAACTGTGGCAAGTCTATCGTAGTCATGAGCAAAAGATATTAAAACATTTTGATATATTAGCCAAATTGTGGGAAATATTTTCCATTGAACAGCCCTCTCTGTTAAAAGTATTTTTTTTTTTTAAAAAGGGCCAAATGTCCATGGTTCTGTCAGCACTCCCGCTCTGATAGAAGAGTAACAGTGGGGCTATGACTTAGGCCAAGGCTCGGGTGTGCTGGGTTATCCTTCCCCCATTGTTTTTACAGAGCCTTATAGTGGCTGGAAACTCCATCCACCTCAAACAAGGTCATCAGTGAAGGGAATGGGAATAGATGAGGAGCCACAGCAGAAGTCCCTGCATCCCTAATCTGTGATCCATGGAGCGGAGCATTGGCAGCCATTATGAGAAGTGGGAGCAAGTGGGCTGGCCAAATTAGTGGCAGTTATGAGGCCCACCTGGAGTCTGGGTTTTGGTGATGGCATGAGAGAGTCAATGCTGGAGGTGCTGGGCGAACACAACATGGGAGTTATTCTAGGATTTCAGCCCCAGTGAACTTTGAATAATTTAACATTTATCTTAAAAGTTTGCATACCAGCTAGATTATTTTAAAGTGTTGATAACTCTCTTGGTTCTCTAACCAAAGGTCTTGTTCATGTAGAACACTTGGGCCAAATCTTCTGGCCTCTGAATTATCGAAGACTGGACATACGACTGAAGATGATCATTGGGACCCTGTGGAAGTCCTGATGCACGCACCTGCATGAGAATTGCCTAGGAAGTTTAAACTTCCGATGGGTAACTACCCTGCTCCCAGGACACTCTGCAAATGTCTCCAACCACCCAATCTCATCCTCCAACCAGATCTGACTACCCCTCCGAATCTAACCCGGCTACCCCTCCTGACCAACTGACTACCCCCCCCCAACCTGACTACCCACACCCACCTCACCCAGCCACCATCTCACCCACCTGCCCATTTACCAGATCACCCACCTATTTGCCATGTCACCTACCGCCTACCCATCCTACCCACTTATCCACCTACTCACTTACCATTCACCCACCCATTCACTCATCCATTCACTAACATTAAGACTGAACTTTTAAACTTGCCATATGGCAGCTATTGCCCTAAAAAAGGGGGCATGTCCTGTCTCCCCCCCAGTCCTACTCCACTCCAACGGAGTTCCCCTGTGCTGCGCAGTTCTGTGAAAATTGGGATCTGAAGACCCTGGAAGAAATGTACAGCAGTGTCAAGTCTGGAGAATTTTCGAGTGCAGCGGTAATCGGTCCATCATTGATGCTGCTTGGAAGATCAGACCTTCTTCATGCGTTAACTGGCCATAAATGTGCTACCCACCATATTGGGACTGTAGGTTGCACTGGCAGAAGGAGTGTATGTTTGCAACATTGAGAGTGAAGAGTGATTTATTTAAATTAGAATCCAGTGCTTCTTACAGGTTCCATAGTAGATGTTGGATCACTCCAGTGCATCACTCCCACAGCCACATGGCGCTAGCTAGCAGGAAAGACTCCTGTGCTCATCTGAATGTGGAGAATGGAGGAACAGGAGTATTCCTCTCAATCACATGTTAAAGAACAGGGCCGCTCCTCCCCCTCGTGCCCTGACCACCCCCCAACTCCCACCCCTCTACAACCTGGTTACTGATCGCCTTCTCCAGCTATAAACCCCACTGGCCTGACACCCACCCAGCCCCCACTACCTCTCCCTCCCCAGCCAATGCAGCCTTCACCCCACAGACAATACCACTGGCCTTCCTATTCGCCGATACCCAAGGTCCACCCCCAGTCACCAAAGTCCAATCGCCCACCCTTCTTCACTGAACTGACATCCACTGTGATGCCAGCATAAGCTCAGTATTCACTGATGATTCACCAGCAACTCTGCACCACTTGCCCAACCCATTGGAATCAGTCCTGAGGCCCAGTATCAGGGGTGCATCAAGTCTCACCATTCAGGCCAGGGCTTGTAGCCTGCACCTCCGCTTGCCCATAGGATTGTACCCCATGGAATCCCAAAAAGAATAATATACATATTTGTTCTAGATTACCATTCAGATAGTGAAATAGAAAAGATCTGCAACAGACTTACAATTCACATTGTGTTCATTAAATTCTTTACTGCTTCATACAAATACACAAATTCAAAGTTCAATACTGTGTCTAAGAGCTGGTTCTAACAGGTTTTGTACTAACAAAGCATGTGGCTGGCTCATTTAGCAGCTAGACAGAACGTAACAATCTGAGAACATAATGAACTTTATTCTGTATAAATTACAAATATTGTTACAGCCTCACAGGACCAGAAACAGCAAGAAAGTACACAGTGGAACAGTGAAGGACTAGTACTGGAAAGTACTTCAAATCTAGCTAAATATTGAATGCAATTTCCAGCCAAAATATTATGGCTAGATATTTGTCCATTCATAGTCAATGGGTGGAAAATCCAGCTAATTTCTTAATGCATTGACTTCTTCCACCTTCCAAGTCAGTGGAAATGGCAGAAGAAATAGTGAAATTGTAAGGCATAAATTAAGCCTTTGATTCCAGTGTAGGGACTTGCCAGGTGGGAGCACAGGTTGCAGAAACAAATCAATCGTGTTATATCCCTGTCCATTACTTCTCATCTAATGTGGTTCGAAACTGGGAGCAGAGCCTCAATAAATTATCTCCACACTATCTACGCTATATCATAGCTTGCCTGGGAATTAAGGTTGAGCCAGAAACGGCAGTGAATGTGTAATTGTGGTCTCTTCATTACAACTAGCAGCAGGAGGGATAATCCATTAATTACTTATAAGGCACATATTGAGCAGAATGCAAATATTAGAATCAAAACTACTGACAAGGCTGAGTCAACATCAAAATTTGAAGAAACTGAATTAACACCAGGGTAGAACTTCCGCAAGCCCTTTTGAGGAGGTGGCTGCAGAACCAGGATAGAACTGTAGTGCTGCTGAAACATTCAGGATGATTAATAGTAATAGTGTGGTGTATTACAGCTGCCTCTCTGCTGCCCTCTTGGTTGGGGAGGTGTAAATAAAGTTAGTTCAGCAATGGCTGCCTACAGTTGAAAATGTCTTACGCAGTGCAACACACAACAGAAAGGTGATGGCGAGACTAGAATGGAATTCTTTTTTACAGTTCATTTGAGAACTTAAGGGCTGAAGAACATTGTGACACAATTGTTTTAGACTTCTAAAATTGATTTTGAGGAAGTTTGAGTGGTTTGAAAGATGTGTGCATATTGTGTAGGTGCGCAGTAAGTCAGCACGGTATGTAATTGAAGAAAAAAGCACTGAAGACATACCTGGGGGCAATGGGGGAATTCAACCCTAACAAAGAGGACTGATGTAATTATGAACAAAGGTTACACATTTGGCTGCAAGCTAATAAAATAAGAGATGTTGAGGAGAAAGTAAATGTTTTCCTCACCATGATGGGGCCAGGTGCTTTTGAGGTGGTATCAAACCAACCTTGTTGTCTGTGAATGTACGATGAATAATTCTGAAACTACTGAGATTCTGAACTCATATCATGGCACGGCTAAGAATGAGAGTTGCACTGAGAGTTGCATTCCATGAAAGGAAGCAGTTGCCAAGTGAACCTGTTGCAAACTACATTCTCAAATTAATTAAACTCTTTCGTCACTGTGGGTATGGCACAAGCTTAGAAATCAATCTTAGAGACCGGTTCATAGGAGGCCTAAAGAACAATAAAATCCAGGCCCAGTTTTTTGAGCAAAGGCAGTCAGCTGATGTGGAAGGAGGCCTGCGATGAGACCACGGCCATGTAATGGCAGAAAGAAATTAATTGAAAATTGCGAGGGAGTTCTTTCCCTGAGCTGGCGGTCCACCAGATTACAGTCAGATCCAGGCCTGGGCAGCCAAGTACACGGTCTCAGA
The DNA here is from genome assembly GCF_964194155.1 of Cetorhinus maximus. Lineage (NCBI taxonomy): Eukaryota > Metazoa > Chordata > Chondrichthyes > Lamniformes > Cetorhinidae > Cetorhinus > Cetorhinus maximus. The sequence continues at coordinate 118,655,862 of NC_135880.1, read as the reverse complement.
GTCAGAAATTTAGATGCTACCGTTGCCATGGTAGCCACCAACCATTTAAATGGCCCCATTTCCAGACAAACTTCTAAGGATTTTACGGCCTCCTGCCAGGCATATTTTCGGAAAACCCACTCATCAGTGGGCCAATGGGATTTAAGTGGTGGTGGGAGAGCCCCACGCCAATCGCCCATCCTGGCAGATTTCCCTATTTGGGCTAGTCACGGTCTGGTGGTCGTCCCTCCTTCACCGGCTCCCCAGGGTCAATCGGAGCCCCACCCAAGGTATAAACCCACCCCACCCCCCCCCCCCCCCCCCCTCCCAGCCAGGCTCCCCTACCACCCTTGTCAGGGCCTGGTAGCTTGGGACCATGAGACCATAGACCCCAAGACTCACCTGCTGGGCAGGATCCAGCACCGCACAACTCCTCTTGATCTTGCTGCAGTACTGTCACTGATACTGCTCCCAATGGTGCTGACTGAACTGAAGAGCTGCCAGCCTCTGATTGGCTGGCAGCTCTCTGAGGCAGGACTACCTGTCCCTGACTAGCGGAAGCCCCACCTGAACTCAATTAATGGCCAATTAATGGCTCACTTTTTAGCCAGGGTGGGGGGCAAGGGACTCCGGCACACTGTTAAATCCAGCACCATGTAGAACATTAGGTTCAACATATAAGGGTCTAAATTTCTTAACCTTCCCCTCTCCCTCAACTACCAATGAATGGAAAAACCTGAGATCACCCTGAGGTTTCGTCATGTTGGTTCAGGCAAGCTATGGATGCCATGCAGGTGCCCCAATACATCTGGTCTGTTGGGACCTTACCAACATTAGATGCCACTCCCAAGGCCCCCACAGAAAAGGGAAAGTATAGGCCTGCTCCTTGGAGCACCAAAAAAAATTCATGTTTTTGGGGTCTTTTTGAACAATCTTCAGCGGTCCCTGTAGGGTTAGGTTAAATGTATAGACCAATACCAATTGAACTTTGCATTACAAACGCCACCTAAACAAATTTACCAAAGCAGGTTGGAAATGAGCACAGAAACCTCATTCAAGTATTGAAATAAGGCCTGTGTTCATTTCATGTGGCCAGTGCCTGAATGCGCATGTAGATCAGGCACAGAGCTCTGTACTGCTAAATTAATTATTGTTTTGTCATGTTCGAGGCCCATTATTTAGTTGCAACTAATTTAAGTTTAGACCCAAAAACGTTCACCCCTAGACCTGAGTTGAAATGCTTAGGTAGAAGGGATGAAAATCTTTCTGTCTAGCTTCTCTCTCTCTCACCCTCTCTCTCCACTACCTTTGAGGTTTCCATGTTGTTAATTATTTTTTAATTTTAAAAAGGTTACATATTCTTAATAATTATTTTAGTTAAATGTAAAAGTTTTTTTTCAGCATAGGTATGAGTATTATGTGAGTAATTTATAGCAATCAAAGTGCTAGTTCAAACTTAAGGATTATATTTGTGATTGCATGAATTTGGTGAGTGAGTGGTTAATCTCAGGCTCCCCCAGAAAATGATGAAAGCAGATAGTAATATCTGTTCAATTCAAATGCAAATTAGGTAGATTTCTTTCTGAATGTAATAATTCGGTCCAGTAATTTGGGACAAGATGTGTGCTAAGTGTAGCATACTTTGGAGCAACATGTGATTTTAAACCTGTAGTACCCAAAGCCTTCCCCCACTGGGGTTTTTCTCCCCTCATGTCTGGGCCGCTTGTAGACTAATTGATAGAGATTGATTGCTATGGTTAGTCAACAACTCCATTCTCATTGTATCTTATGACCATCAAAATGGTAAAAGGCAACCTCGATGGACCGGGGTCCTTTCCCATCTAGCCATATCTCTATTCCTCAGCAATCCTGGCTCAAATTGAGGTCACTGCTTATAAATAATCTGTTAAATAAAGCTAATTATTTTTTACTTTTTGATGTTTATGCATTTTCATAGGAGCTCTTTGTGGTTTTACCAACTGTATTATTTCTCTTACAAAGCCCAATTTGGTAGCTCCAATATTCTTGCCCCCTTTGTCACTCTTGCTTGGGCACTGGATAGGAAATGTATGTTTGTCAACTCATGATGATAGAATTTGGCTTGGCTGTGATGCCTCTTGTGCTCCAGTGACTTACATGTCCTGAAGAATGGCCACATGGGTGAGGTATTGCGTAGTTGCCAGTTCTTCTACAGCAATATTTCAATATTACTCTTTGCTTTCAAAAAGAGAAAAGAGGAGAAAATTGGAAAATAAAAAATGCCATCTTTCAATCCAGACATTGCTGTTTATTTTTAACATGTTTATTTAATTTCTAAGCTATATTGCCAGAAGCCTCATTGTGTGTAGGCAATTTAATTAACTCCAAGTTTATATATTATAGTGTATTTGATCCCTTGGTATTTATTTGACTTTGCCTTTGTTTTTAATCTGCAGGTGCTCCTCTTTAATGACCAGAATTACGGCATTCACTATGAGTACACAATTCCAATCGAGCCAGGTCCAGGAAACCACAGTACAAAGGCCAATGTGCCACTTTTCATGTGGACTCACTCTGGTTGGGAGGATTGCGGTGCCATGTGTGGTGGAGGTTGGGAAATCAACTTTTTTAAAAACATTTTATTATGAAAGTGACACATGCAAGATAATATTAGTCAGAAACTATGATTTAGGGCATGTATGAAGTTAACAAAAAGTGCCTGAACTTGAGACTGCCTTATAATTAACAATATGAAAAGTTTAATAAAAAGTGTGGGTGTCACTGGCTGGGCCAGCATTTATTGTCCATCCCTAGTTGCCCTTGAGAAGGTGGTGGTGAGCTGCCTTCTCGAACCGCTGCAGTCCCTGTGTTGTAGGTACGCCCACAGTGCTGTTAGGGAGGGAGTTCCAGGATTTTGACCCAGCGACAGTGAAGGAACAGCGATATATTTCCAAGTCAGGATGGTGAGTGGCTTTTCTTATAGAAATAAGAAAAAGGCAACCTAACTGGATCAAATTTGGAAAACACAATACATTTCATCTGTTCTACTTACATATTTCTCTTTTAGCTTATCTATTACTTAATGTTAATAGATTATATACTTTAAGTAAATTTATAACGAGGGCACAGACTTAAATTGTTTTCAATTGTTATTAATTTAATTATTATTTAATTATTATTAAGGATAACTGAGTAAAATAATAATTTCTAAGAACTTTTTATTGCAGCTGGTTCTTCCCTCCAGCCAGCTAGAGGGACAAATATGATTGTGAACCTTGATTCTACTTTTTACCTTTTTAAAATATTGACATAGTATCAATAGTGCAATTGCAAAATCAACAACTTCAACAGTAACAAATGAATGCATAGCTCCTTTAATTCCTGGTCAGTTCTGTCATAGTTAGTTTGCTTACTGACTCAACAGCCCAGAGATAACAGTCCTTTAGACCAGCCTGGAGTTACAAATATTTGGATTAAATTGGGTGTTCACTGATTGGGCAGTAATCTGGCAAAGGGAATCACTTGCCTGTTGTAGAAACGAATTGGATGAAGATCAGACGGGGGCTAAAATGACCACACCACCTAGTCTCTCAGGTGACCACCCAGGCAGAGAAGACTGAAATCTATCTGTTTTAAGTATTTAGTTTGGCATAAAAATGCCTCAAGGCTGTTAACCGACATCAGAAACACAGGCCAGATGATCTGAAAGATTCTTTCCTTGTGACATATTGGGACAGAAATAATGACAATTCCTGTTGAAGATGAAAACAAAAGACACGTGCATTATAGGATTAAAAACAAAATTAAATCTCATTGTCAAATTAGGAGTCCATGATTTTATTTTGATTCAACGGCAGAAGCACTTTCTTTCCAAAATGGAGAGGGTTTTATTTTCTTCCCTGAGTATGTTATGAGCCTCTAAATATTGTTATGTCTCCATATATTTCTCTATATTTAACATTAGAAATTTACAGAAAACAATTTCTGAAACTGTGAAATATACCTGAAGGATATTTCTATCTATGGTGAGCTGTGGTTGGCTTCTATCAGACAAGACAAATGATACTTGGAACTCCCCTTCACTTGTAAAACATACACATTTAATTTTGGATACATAGAATTGACTGAGAAAATAATGGGAGTGAATTTTCTGAGTGTCACGCTGCTCCACGGCTGTAACTTCAGCACAAGTTCAGCAGACACCGTTTACGAGCATAAGCAAGGTTTCACCATATTTATGACAGGGAGTGAGAGAAGCCCCAAGGAAATTCACCACCAGTGGCTGGTTGGAAGACCGGCTACAAGGTGTGTATCTATACTTACGTCATGAGATAGACCTAATCCTTGATTTTCATTCTGGGCACAAACATGGCATTGACGTAGCGAGTGTAAGGCTCACCCAAAGCCCAGGCTATTTTAACTCATGGAACGTTTTTAAATTAACTAACCAGACTGCCACCTTATCCCGACGTTAAGAACTTCAGGTTGCTGGGCTGGTTTCTAGACTGCCAGGAATGCCAGGGTCCTGCAGAAATGGTTTCCAGCAATCAGATAAGTTTGTGTGTGGAGGAATGTGGTGAGGATGGTAGTGCTGAGAATAGATGATCACTATCGAGGGCAGCCGGGAAACTTAGGTTACCCTGCAACACTCAGCACAGCTCACATGCCCCCCAAGGCCCACAGGAAACCATTTGAACAAAAATTACTTATGGGCTTGCTGCTCATATGTGTCTAATGCACCTGGCAGGGTCTGTATAGGGCTGCTGAGGGTTAATATATAGTTTGGGTCAGAATGGCATCACCAGTCCCTAAAATGCCATTAACTGCATGGCATGGGGACCTCACTGCTGGCCAGAACCTGCCTGATAAAATGGTGTACAAGCAAGACCAATGAGACCAATTGAGCAGGTACTGCAATCAATTTAAAGCCCCATTCTTGTTGAGCAGAAGGGGTTAAGTCGAAATTATGGATTTGATTGATTATGGGTTGACCATAGAATAAACAAAATAGGAGTAATTTCCTGAGTTTGTGCCCCAAATGGACAAGGGGTCCTGCCGGTGGCACAGACTCATAGGGCAGAATTTTACGATTTGGCAAACGGGGGCGGGGCCTGCTCGCCAACACGTAAAATGATGCACAGTGACGTCGAGGGGAACACCCGACGTCACCACGCCCCATTTAAATTTTCAGGAAGGTGGGAGCGCAGCAAAATCAGCTGCGCACCCGCCAACCTGTCAATGGCCAATTTTGTGCCATTCTTTCGTGCGCATGTGGGAAAGAGCGCGCTCTCGATTTTGGGATTCACACCCCCCCCCCCGCCCGCACAGGGAGCACATAGCGCTTCCATGCAGACATCACGCTAGGCGGGCCAACACATAAAATGGCGGCACACCTCCGATCTGGGGCGCCAGTCGGAAGCACGCCCGCCCATCAACCTCCCCCCCCGACAGGGGGAAAATTCAGCCCATAAAATTACACCGAACTCTGGAATGATCATCATGATATTTGTTCACTTCAATTTAGGGACTGAGAGTTTCAATGAGTTTCCAGGGGAGTGTTTTTTGCTTAAGTCTGTAATCAAGCTTATTGCCGAACGTAAAATCTTCCAGCGATTTAGAGTGTAACTTTTATTTTTTTAAATTTTGCTTTAAAAAATATTCCTTGACATATTCAACAGTGATAACCCCAGTGATAACCTGATGTAGCTTACTTAACACAATTGAAAATGGGTTCATCATTTTAAAATATAAGCATTTTTAATCAGCATGTCTAGTCTACCACCAATGATTAATCCAATTTCAAATAATTGAAAATGGCTTAAAAAATGCAAAAATGTTCTGTTTACATTGACGTACTAATCAGTTTCTTAGCAAATTAAAAGAAAATGTTTAATGTGTTTTAAAAGATGCATATGAGTGTCCTTGCATCTAAAAATGGCTTAATTTCAGATACCTTCATGAAGGCCTTCAAACGCATGCAGTTACTGAAAACTCACAATTGGTGATTAATTCAATCTGAGCGTAATCTAACGGAAAATCCAGGACAGGATGTTTAGGTTGTACTTTGCTCCTCAAGGATCACTGCTCCTTTCCATATTTCTCCCCAGAATATTTATTTGTGAACAATGTCCTTGCCACCCATGATCTTTGATTAGGAGGACAGAACCATTGTCTTCAGCCTAAGCCTCAAACTCCAATCCCTGGCCACTGATTAAGTTCTTCCTCTTCAGTCATTGACTCCAAATCAGCCATGATGTTCATGATGTTAGTTTCCTCTTCTCTTCGTCATGTTTAAATTTCTTCATTGCCTGCTCTCCTATCCCTTTAGCCTGCTCTGTCCAACAACTCTCCTCAAACTCTCTGTTCTTTGAACTCTCGCCTCTTGTGCATCCGCCATCCCTTTGCTCCATTATTGGAAATCCCTTCAACGATTTCAGTTCCACGCTGTCAAATTCGCCCCACCCACCACCTCTCCACCTTCTTAAACACCCTACTGAAAATCGACCTCTTCCACCAATTTTTTGCCAGTCGTCTTGGTAACCTTTGTTTGTTTACACCTCTGTGAAATGCTTTAGCAGTTTGTCTGCTTTAAATGCGCTATATAAATGTAAGTTGTTGTTGATTGTATTGGTATCCAGCTTTGACTGAAATTTAGCTAAGGGGTGCCATTGCCTTGCCTCTTATTGAACTGTTCCCACATACTATGTTTCCATCACCCATCTCACTCAAAATGCCAGAGTAGCGCTGTGACCCTTAACACCAAATCATACTTGGCCTCTCCCTCTATTCTCCTGTTGCCTTCTCTTTTGAGCACCTCATGCTGTTTTATTTCTTTTGCCTCTCTTTTACAATCCACAATGCCTGTCACCATGCAGCCCCATCCAAGTTCCTTAACCTGTTATTTCAATCATTCTCCCAGCTCCTTGGTCCTCTTCCTCTGAATTAACGGTCCTGTTTCCGAAACATCCTCCATATAGACTTTCCCATGGCTTCTCTGCTCCACTGTTCTCACTGATTATTATGTGTGTCTTTATGCATTGTAATGTAAAGGTGCTCGGCAGAGCAAGGGTTAACGTGGGACTGGAGAATTGCACCGCCCACGATATGTTGTATAGAGTCACATTGGTATACTCTCACAGAAGTCTCTAGAGCAGCACTCTGTAAGCAGCCTACCTGCATGGCAGTAACAGCTCCAAGCAAGATAGTAACCTTGGAACCATAAATAGTTAGGGGAGGCAATGGTATTGTCATTGGACTAGTATTCCAGAGACCCAAGGTAATGCTGTGGGAATCTCACCACGGCAGATGGTAAAAGTTGAAATCAATAAAAATCTGGAATTATAAATCTAATGATGACCATGAAACCATTGCCGATTGTCGTAAAAACCCATCTGGTTCACGAATGTCCTTTAGGAAATCTGCTGTCCTTACCTTGTCTGGCCTACATGTCACTCCTGACCCACAGCGATGTGGTTGACTCGTAAACACAATTAGGGATGAGCAATAAATGCTGGCCTAGCTAGTGATACCCACATCCCATGAACGAATTAAAAAAAAGTTAAAGACTACCAATGAAGAGTTAATGTTTAAACATACAACTCTGTAGGATCTCATCAATGACCTACCATCCCACCACAGTAGGAAGAACACATACAATGACATGGTTGGCTGAGGTGGGAGCTTGTAAAAAATATTACAACACTGACAAGACTTGTACCTTGTACACCTCATCACCCACACTCCTCTACTGCATTCCAAACACCTCTTACTGCATCCTCCCCAAAGACAACTCTTCTACAAAGAACTTACAAGCTCCCAACTGCCAATCCTTTGGCAACATATGCCTGCAGCCGTTGACATGCTTGACTACTCTCTGACTTCCAATTTTGATGCCCTACTCGCCAGACAAACCTTTACTAACATCTTTTGTTCACTATTAATTAAACCCCATTTCCCTGCTTTTTCACCGTCACCTATAACAAGAAGTACAAACAGCTAATGGGCTTCCTTGTAAAATAGAAGGAAACGAGTCACTCAGCTTTCTTCATTGCTTCATTACTTTCCATTGCTCACCAGGCCTCCCAACCAGGACCCCTACTCAAGTTCTGAACCTCCACTCATCTAGCTGATTTTGACCATGAAGCACATCTTTTGTTTCCTTAACCGTATTCTCACTAAATTGCTGATGACTGACTTCCCTTCATGAAATCTGGTTCCCTCTCCTGAGACACTAACCTCCTTTAATTCAAAACAGCTATATCACCCCCCCCCTCAAGAAACTCACCATCTACCACCCCCACCCCGTTATTACAAACGACTGCCCCACCTCCAACAACCCCTGTCCTCACTGAAGTCCTTTCTGTGCTGTCATCATCAGAGTTGCACCCTTTCCCTTGTAATTCCATGTTTGTCTCTCTAATGAGGTTTTTGCACACACCCATCTGCCACCATTCCACCCCACCTCCACACCCCACCGAATCTTCCAAACAGCCTTTATATCAAAGGCATGAATTACATTCTGTGCGATTGTGACCATAGTACCTTAACTTCTGCCACCAGCCCCATTGTCTTCCATCCTCCCTGCAAACTTTCACACAATCAACTGTTTTAAGCTCCTCCAAGAGCTCTCCTCCAGTGTCCATCTCAGTAAAACTGACTTTCTTAGCTCCACTCTGCAGTTGTAATCATAACCAGAGAATTTGTACCAATGGCGTCTCTTTGCTCCCTCATGAAGGATTCATTCTTAGCCCCCTCCTCTTCCCCACCTATATTCTGCCCCTTGCCAATATTATTGATAGATGTGCAGTCAGCTTCCACGTGTGCAATAATACACTCGGCTCTACCTCCCCAACAATTTTGCTGTCCCTGTAACTGTCAGGTGACTGCTCCAAAACCAGTCTTGGTTAAGCTGTGAAATACTCCAGTTGATCACTGAATATTGAAGGCCATTGCTCTCAGTCTGCACCACTAATTTCATACCCTTGACACCTACTCCAATCCTCTCATTAACCACTGACCCAGGTTGATGCAGACTGTTCACACTCACTATGTCCTATTCAACTCCAAACTGGGTTCCTGACCCCGTAGTAAGACATGCTTTTGTCACCTCCAAGAGTGCTACTACACAGATTCATGCCTGCCTTTTCCTATCTGGTAAATTCCTAATTTCAAATTATTCTAGCAGGGAGAGATGCCAAGGAGACCAAGGTAAATAATACCAAGTCACCTCAAACTGCCCATCTACTAATGGCCATTATTACTATCAGTTCAGCAGACAGAATACATTTTGTTTAGTATACCAACAGATAGCACTTTTTGTTTAAATAATGAACAAATTAAATGTTCTTGGTAAGCATTTCCTCTGAGTAGAGATCAAACCTGGAATAATTGTACTGTGGTGGAAGTGGTTGCCCACAAGACAAAACCGCAGCTGAAACATTCTAATAAAGAAGGATACAAAGTAAAAGCTGCAGTGATAGAATGTACTGTGTAAACAGAGCCAGTGTATACTTGTGCCAAATTAATGAAGAAATGACCTATGTAAAGCAGGGTCGAATTGTCAGTCAGCCAATGCATTACAAATCTGAGGTTCTTGGAATATTGATCCAACAATACTGGTGAATCAGATTTGCCTTCAGACCATATGACCACTAGTTTACAGTTCATACAACCATCAGTGAAAAATCTTAATTTGTTTCTATTTAAACTATAAAAATGTCAGTCAAGTATGAAAGGACAGTTTTCTTGCACAGTGCACCACCCATCCCCTCATTTTTATTTCTGTTTTTGTAATAATTATTTCAGCCACCTGATGACCGCTACAGTCTGCAGGAGAAAGCTTACAAACATGGAAATAGTGGAAAAATTGAATCTGAATGTGTGCTTTGATTTTGCTTATTCTGGTCGCTGAGTTGGTGGTCTGCAGAACAAAAGTGGAAGCTGTTTTCCATCTCACCCACAATGGACTTAACAGCTGAGATCCCCATAAAATTATTATGGATATATATTTTAAAAGTTATGTTGAGAAATTTTTAGAAACCAACCAGTTCTTGAAATATTTAAGCTAAGTACCCTGAATAAAACTCATGAAAGAGAATGTTTAGATTTAGCTAATGTAGCAGATTTCACAGTTCACTAAATCAGAATGATATACAGTTTCAACTCTTTGAACTCAGATCCATCAATAGATACTTTTTTTTAACTTTCCCTGACCATAAGACACATAGTGGAGGCAAAATTGGAACTCCACACCCCGCCATTTATTAAGCACTACCTGACCATCTAATGATCAAAAATGGGATTTGAGATATGCCATACTTCCAAGGGAATGTTTGCAGGACACCATCTTGGTAAAGGAGTTTGCCCATGTGCACCTAACAAAACACCAGGCAATATGCAAAGCAGACAGATCATGATGCAAATCAATGTGCAACATTGTTTTGGCACACACAGACTGCCATTTTCCAAATGCACACTCTGGCCAACACCCTATGTTAATTTTGAATAGCTGAACATGGGTTCAATGGAATGAAGGACCCATTCCACCCTCCCCCCGCCAATAAGCATCATTTAAATGGATCAAGAGTTACTTGCGTGTTAATTGCTGGAACATTCCTTCTGGCTGCTTGTGAAATTGAACATGTTTTTGGAACTTTCTTATATTTGAGGGAAGTTTGAATAATCTGTAGTGAGTGCTCTGGCTGGTGCTGAAATACTTACCTGTTCTGTTAAAAGCTTATACTAAAACAAGTTGCTTCCAGACAAGGGTGGGTGATAGGGCTTCCTCTGGGAAGTGAGGAGAGTGAAGCAACACCACCTAGGGAAAGACAAACTGCTAGAAGAGCGAGGAAGGGAAGAAGGGCTCTCAGCCTTGGGTGGAGACAGTGGTGTAATGGTAATGTCACTGGACTAGTGACCCAGGGCCAGGCTAATGCTCTGGAGGTCATGGGTTCAAATTCAATGAATAAATGTGGAATAGAAAGCTAGTCTTAGTAATAGTGACCATGACAACTATCATCAATTGTTGGAAAAACCCATCTAGTTCACTAATGTCCTTTAGGGAAATCTGCCATTCTTACCTGATCTGACCTACATGTGACTCCAGACCCATAGCAATGTGGTTGACTTTTAACTGGCCTCTGAAAGGCCTAGCAAGCCACTCAGCTCAAGGGCAGTGACATCCACATCCCATGAAAGATTAAAGAAAAAAAAGCAGGACAGCCAAGGGTTTTAGAGAGCAATTCTCTTACCTCAGGGAATTGAGGTCTTAGATCTTAGGTCAGAGGATTGGACAGATTTTAAGAACCAACAATGAATGACTAAAAAGATAATTAAGAGGCAGACAGCAGAGTATGAGAGAAAGCCAGTTAGCGATATAAAAACAGACAGTAAAAGTTTCTACAAGTATCTGAATAGAAAAGTGTAACTAAAGCTACTGTTGGTCCTCCGGATAGCCTGCATCCTAGAGTCTTAAAAGAAGTGGCGACACAGATAACAGATGCATTGGTTGTAATCTTTCAAAATTCCTTAGATTCTGGAAAAGTTCCAGCGGATCGGAAAACAACTAATTTAACACCTTTATTCAAGAAAGGAGGGAGGCAGAAAGCAGGAAATTATAGGCCAGTTAGCCAAACATCTGTCATAGGGAAAGTGCGAGAATCCATTATTAAGGAAGTTATAGCAGGATACTTAGATAATCACACTTTGATCAGGTAGAGCTAATATGGCATTGTGAAAGGGAAATGGTGTTTAACAAATCTGTTAGAGATTTTTGACAAAGTAACATTCAAGGTTGATAAAGGGGAACCAATAGATGTGGTGTACTTGGATTTCCAAAAGGCATTTGATAAGGTACCACATCAAAGATTACTATACAAGATAAAATCACATGGTGTAGGGGTTAACATATTAGCATGGATAAAGTATTGGTTGGCTAACAGGAAGTAGAGAGAAATGGGTCTTTTTTGGATTGGCAAGCTGTAACTAGTGGAGTGCCACAGGGATCAATGCTGGGTCCTCAACTATTTACAATCTATATCAATGACTTGAATAAAGGGAGGGAATGTATTAGAGCTAAATTTGCCGATGACACCAAGATAAGTAGGAAAGTAATTTGTGAAGAGGAGGTAGAGATTCTGCAAAGGGATATAGACAATTTAAGTGAGTGGGCAAAAATTTGGCAGATGGAGTATAACATGTGTAATTGTGAACTTGTTCACTTTGGCAGGAAGAATAGAAAAGCAGTATACTATTTAAATTGAGAAAGATTGCAGAACTCAGTAGTATAGAGGGACCTGGGTGTCCTGGTACATGAATCACATTAAGTTAGTATGCAGGTACCACAAGTGATTAGGAAAGCAAATGGAATGTTGATGTTTATTGCAAGAGGAATGGAATATAAAAGTAGGGAAGTATTACTACAGCTGTACAGGGCCTTGATGAGACCACATCTGGAGTAGTGTGTTCAGTTTTGGTCTCCTTATTTAAATAAAGGTATAATTGCTTTAAAAGCAGTTCAGAGAAGGTTCACTAGACTCATTCCTGGGGCGAAGGGGTTATCTTATGAGGAAAGGTTGAACAGGTTGGGCCTGTACCCATTGGAGTTTAGAAGAATGAGGGGTGATCGCATTGAAACATATAAAATCCTGAGGGGACTTGATAGGGTGGATACCCAGAGGATGTTTCCTCATGTCGGGGAGACTAAAACTAGCTGGACATGTGGCTCATTGCTTCGGCGATCGTCCGCGTAGACTCCTCCACCACGGACACCAAGCCAAGAATAGCTTTGTGTATCTCCACCAGATTCTCCCGCACACCCGGCCGCGTTTCCTGCACTTACTGCATCGCGGACGACTCCAGAGGCACGTCATCAGGCACCGACTGAGCATTTGCCTGGTCCCCTGCAGTTCTCTGACTGCTGGCACCATGGGCACTCTCTGTCTCTGCCAGCTCCTCCAGCCACTGTGAAGTGCCCTCACCACTGTGTTCCGGGACATTAGCCGATGTTCAAATTCTGGCGCCTGCCTCGCAGAAATGGTGTGATGCTGGTGAGACTTCAGGGCCCTCAGGTGTGGGAGGGGGCTTCTGCTGCTCCTCCTCCCGACCGTGCTCTGATGATGCTGAAAGGAAGAACAAGGACAATGGATCAGTTAGCATGCACACACTGACAAACTTCATCCCTGTCCCCCTGGCTCATTAAGCGCTCAACCTTCCAGAACCAGCAATGTTGCAACAATAACCAATTAAACAATCATCAGTGCTATGGATGTTGGGGGGACATTGCGGATCTCACTGTTGGCCTCAAATACCTGACCGTGCCACCCCAGCCTCACCGACACCAGCAGACCTGGGTGCATAGCGCCTCTCCAGCTCAAGGGCCTCCTGCTCAAACTGGGTTAATATGGAGAGCTGTACCTGGCCACCTCCAGTCCTCGCACGCTTGGACGCGTTATGAGCATTCTTCTCCTGAAAAAGAGAGAAGACCATTCATTAGGGAAAATTGCACATGGACTCTGCACTCGCACGCCACACCCCAACCAGAGTGGGGCATATCAGGCCTCCAGTGCCTCCTCTCCCCACTGTTGCCGATCACTCAGACAAAGATGTTACGCCTGCTCCCCACCCCCCCAATGCCCCCTTGGACACATGCTGCGTACATCACATTAGGAACCACACGGTATTTCTTCCCATAGCAAGGAGGCGCAATCATGTTCAGCGTAGTGGGCAGCAGATGGTTCTTTGCCATGACACCTTGAGGCTCCCCTGCCACCATCTCACCGCCCTGAATAGGACATGTGCTGGAGTTCTGAGTATGCGCCTCCTCCGGTTTGCTCCCAGACTAGCCATGCGCGACTAAGAGCAACACATGGTGCAGGGGAGAACTCATCTCCTCATGAACCACTCAGGCTGACTTCAGTATGGGCACTATCTGCTTGGCCACCCAGCAAAGGAAAAATGCCATAAATGATTCAATGCAGTCATGACAGTAAGACTTGGAGGTGGGGGGGGGGTCCTCAGAGAGAAAGGCTACCTGCTGGGTTATATGCCCAATGCCAACATTGGTACTCACCCTGCAATAGCGCAACAAATCATTGAAGCGTTTGCGGCACTGGATCCAGGTGCGCTGCACCACATCACGGGAGCTCACCACCTCCGCCACCTCCTCCCAGGCACCTTTGGTCATGTGGAGGGCCTCCTCCTCCCATCCTGGGGGACCAACACCTCTCGCCATGCTGCCACCTCCTTGAGGAGGGCAGCAAGGCATTCATCAGAAAAACAAGGGACGCATTAGCCCCCCACTGGCCTACCCTGCAGCCTGCCCTGCTCCTCTACCATTCCTTCCAGCCTGGCCTGCCCACCCGAACCACTCTGGTGCGCCCTGGAACTGGCCATTGTGAGCAGCCTACAAAAGGCTGCCAGGCCTTCTTTCAACAGACTGCTGGGTCGCCATTGGACCCAGCGGTCTGTGCACACCCGCCGCAGCCCCCCCCCGCTCCCGCTATCCACGGGAGTCAGCAAATATGCTGGGCGGGCTTTAATTGGCCTGCTCGCGTAAAATGGCAGAGCGGACCCGATCATGGGTGGTAATCGGGTCCACACCCGGCTGCGCCCACTCCTGCTCCGCCTCCCCCACCCCCAAACAGAAAATCCTGGCCTGTGTTTCTGATCTTTAATTGAGGAGTGTCATGCACAGTAAAAGGCATGTCATATTCATAACTTTAAACTCGGACTCTGCTCATGTGGAAGCTTCAGGAACTACCTCTATTTATTTAAAAATAGACACTAATGAACTGTTAAGATGGCTGCCAAGGGAGTCAGGTGACCTGAGTAACTTCAACTCAGACTATCAAGCTTCCAGAATGTCCCGAATTGAATCATACTGGGTAGGGGTCTCTGCCTTGAATGGACATGCCTAGACAACACTCCTTTGTGGAAGTCATGCTTGCTATTGTTTGAAGCTTACTCCAAAACACAGTCAGTGGACTCCTAGATTCTACGGCTTGGATTTTCACCATAACAGGGAGCCTCTCCTGGAAATGGCGATAAATTCTAGGTCACACTCCCGAGCCTGGTATTTCCCATCTTCACTGGAGCAGGACTGGGCCAAGGTAGGCGCATGTGCAATTCGTGAAGGCAGCTGGCCAATTAAATCACCAGCTGCCTCCACTGAAGTGGGATTTTGGAAGAACAGGAGTGTGGAATCTGGAGTGTTAAGATTAGAACAGGTAAGAGGAGGTCTGAACTTGATGGATGCATTTAGATAGCTAGCACAAAGGAAAATGGTTGTGGTTGTTGGAAGTCAATCATCTCAGTACCAGGACATCACTGCAGGAGTTCCTCAGGGTAGTCTCCTAGGCCCAACCATTTCCAGCTGCTTCATCAAAGACCTTCCTTCCATCATAAGGTCAGATGTTCGCTGATGATTGCACAATATTCAGCACCATTTGTGATTCCTCAGATACTGAAGCAGTGCATGTCCAAATGCAGCAAGTCCTGGACAATATCCAGGCTTGGGCTTATAAGTGGCAAGTAACATTCGTGCCACACAAGAGAGAATCTAACCATTGCCTCTTGACATTCAGTGACATTACCATCACTTATCCCACACTATCAACATCATTGGGGGGTTACCACTAACCAGAAACTGAACTGGACTAGCCATATAAATACTATGGTTACAAGAGCAGACCAGAGGCTAGGAATCCTGCATCAAGGAACTCACCTCCTGATTCCCCAAAGCCTGTCCTCCACCTACAAGGCACAAGTCAGGAGTGTGATGGAATACTACCCACTTGCCTGGATGAGTGTAGCTCTAGCAACAATCAAGAAGCTTAACACCATTTGGGACAAAGCAGCCCGTTTGATTGGCACCCCATCCAGAAACATTCACTCCCTTTACCACTAACGGACAGTGGCAGCAGTATGTACCATCTACAAGATGCACTGCAGAAATTCACCAAGGCTCCTTTGACAGCACCTTCCAAATCCACGACCACTACCATCTAGAAGGAGAGATCAGCAGACACATGGGAACGCCACCACCTAGAAATTCTCCTCCTGACTTGGAAATATATTGCCATTCCTTCACTGTCGCTGGATCAAAATCTTGGATCTCCTTCTCCAACAGCATTGTGGGTGTACCAAACCACATGGACTGCAGCAGTTCAAGAGGGCGGCTCACCACCACCTTCTCAAGAGCAATTAGGGATGGGTAATAAATGCTGGCCTAGTTAGCGACACCCGCATCCCATGAGTGAATAAAAAAAAGATACTCCTTTGAAAAGGATCCAGAGACACCTTTGGGAGAGGTAAAGCATCCTTTGGGATTATTAAAACTGAACATGTTTATGTACTTTTTACGCACAAACTTATTGGAACTATCAAGCTGTAAGGAACTGTCCAACTCTCAAGGGACTGCCCAGCTGTTAAGGAATTGTTAAAGAGCTGTCAAGCTGTCCACTAAGTGTTAAATCTGTAAAAGCTGTCCAGGAAGTGTCAGACCCTGTCAAAGCTATCCAGGAATTGTCCAAACCCTATCAAAGCGGCCAAGGCAGTGTCAAACCCTGCCCAAGCTGTCAAACCCGTCCAGGATGTCCAGGATCCAGTGTCAAGCTTGTCAAAGGTGCTCATAAAGTTTCAAAGCTGTCAAGAAACTGTCCAAGGTACTAGGTGAGTTGGCAAGGAAAGGTTAAGAGCAAAGGGTAGTGGGTGGGGGGGCAAGGGTTGGCATAGGTTGACACTAAGTTTGCAAAGGGGTGTGAGGTGCAATGGGGGGCATGAGTTGTCATAGCTTGGCATGGATGGGGCATACTGAGTGTGTGGGGGGTGAGGGGAGAGAGGGTTGAGGGCTGGATAGATGTTTTTTGTTTTATTATTATTATTTTATTTATATAAATACAGTGCCGGAGCACAGAGGCATGCCTTATGTCCAGTCCGCCTCCACACCTGGCAGACTGCGCAGTCGTTCAGGGTAGCCCGCTCCCACTAGTTTTTTTAGCCTGCTCCCACCAAACTAATATCTGATCCATGGGTGGACATTTTTAAACGTCAGGTCCGCCAATCCCTGGGCCTGTGACTCCAGCTTTATGATGTTGAAAAGGAAAGCTGATGAGACCAATTATCCACAAGTTAAGTGTGAAAGACCATTATCTCCCTTCTTCTGTATATCAATGGCCATTGACCATTTGACTGAAACTGGTTCTCTGATACTGAAATCCTTTTATCCCAAAACTCAGAAGAGACCTGGGCAGTCTTCAGGATAACACCAACAAAATCAACGGCTGCAGAGAAAGGCTGTACCACCTTTGCTTTTTAAGAAGCGAGAGGCTTAAGAGTTTTTTAAAAAAAGCTTCCCAGCCTGATTCCAAAGCTCCGAGTTCACACACAAAAAAATTGGATCTCCTGATAAAACAGCCACAAGTATCTGACCTGTTGAACATTCTTCTCATTGAAGAAATCCTGCAGTGATCCTGACATCTGACCTCAGCTCCCTGACCTTATCAGAACTATAATTCAAGAGTGGGAAAAAGCTTCTTTCTTCATTGGACTCACAAAGGCATGTGAACTGTTAGCTATTCTTTTGGTTTATACTTGTAGGAGTGCACTATCTTCTTTAATTTTATCCTTTCTTGATTGTGTGGTGTGTGACTGACCTAGCGTTTAGATCTTTCAGGGTGAGTGTGTGAATAAATAATCCTTTTTGTTTAAATCATGAAGGTCTGCTGCTGGTACTTTTAGAAATGACCACATTCTAATGGGGCTTTAGAACCACACATTTACCTTTTAAAAAATAAACCACACTGATTATGGACAGAAGGGAAGGGAATTAGGAGTTTCAGTTTATCTCTCCTCCCTGTCAGGAGACTGCACACGGTTGTGTAGGGTGACCTTGAGTAGCTCTGGGCATAGAAGGCTTTGCTTCAGACTGCACTATCTCAGCCGGGACTGCAACAGCCTGGTCTAGCTGGCTGACAGGTAACTGCAAGGGCACTGGCAGAGTAGCAGGGTTGGGAGGTGGAATGTTACCCTCCTGAGAGAGGACAGCAGATTTGTATTCCATGTAGCCACTGCCACTATCCTGAGGCAGCATCACAGCAATCCTACTAACCTGTTAGAGAACAGATGGCTGGTCTGCTGTGATGCCGTGGAAGCCCTTTATGAACAGTAGATCGAATATGGGAGCTGTGTGAGCTTCTACTATGGCACTAAGACCTTTGGAAGCTGTTTATACAGCGGAAGGTGTTACACTGCAAGGCAAGCTAACGTTAGACATCAGACCCTGCATGATAGTTGGTTCCCCTATTGTGCTGATGGAGAAGACCACCTGTTCCATGTTGGAACAAGCTCTGTGCCAAGTTGGAATTTGGCTCCTGCTCCTTGAGATTAAGTGCAAGCTTTCTGACAGACTTTCCAATGCAGCAAGCATTTGTTTATGTATTCACATCAGCATTCTCCTGTAGCTTCACTCATCAAAGTCCTCATCTGCAACAGTAATAGTGTGCAAACTCATCCTCCGCTCTGCTCTTCCCTACTCTCTGAAATATGTGCAGTTCTTTGAGCTGGTGGCTCCGAGTGTAAGATTGAGTGACAATCTCTTCATACTCACAGTCTTCTTTCCTTTCCTCATCTGACTGGAAATGGAAAGAGGACAAGGGTTGGTTATAGCACAGGGAGAAGAGAAAGTAAGGAATGCATGCTTGCTTCGCCTGTAGCTTTTCACACAGAAGAAATTGTGGGATGAAGGAGAAGTATGAAGGAAGAAAGATGATTAGGTATGCAGACGTCCTCATCGTTGATCCCTGAAATGAGTTTTGTTTCCTTTATTCTTTCATGCCCTTGAACTGAGTGGCTTGCTAGGCCATTTTAGAGGGCAGTTAAGAGTCAACCACATTGCTGTGGGTCTGAGGTCACATGTAGACCAGGCCAGGTAAGGGCAGTAGATTTCCTTTCCTAAAGGACATTAGTGAACCAAATGGGTTTTTGCCACAATCGGTGATAGTCACAGTTACTGAAACTAGCTTTATATTTCAGATTCATTCATTGAATGTAAATTCCACCAGCTGCCATTTGAACCCAAGTCCCCAAAGCATTAGCCTGGGCCTCTGGATTACTAACCCAGTGAGATTATCACTGTGCTACAGCATCAGTGATAATGGCCAACACTTTTTTCTTCCAGAGGGTTTAAAACATGCAGCTGTGTTTGACCTGCACCAGTTCTTTCCTGCTGTTCTGTTTATGCCCCAACCTCTCCTCTAAGAAAGGTAGAAGTATCAATGAATGTTGTGCAATGTTGTGTTGGGTGATGTGGCTGTCATGCTGGAGTAGCTGCCAGTACATCCTTCCTGTGAGTTGAGCGTGAGGCTTGCAACATTGCTAACAGTGCAAGAGTGAGATAAGCAAATGAATTTCAGTGTTCAGTGCTGATTGATTGAGATTGTTCGAAGGTGGATAATGGGAGTGTAGAGAATTGAGCAGTGCGTGAGGTTAGGTATATATATCAAGAACCACAATAGTTTGTATTTAAGGAGTACCATTAACACAACAAAATACCCCAAGGCACTTCACAGGAGCGGCATAAAGCAAAAATTGACACTGAGCCACATAAGGCAGTATTGGGGCTGCTGGTCAAAAGCTTGGCCAAAGGTGTAGGATTTAAGGATTGTCTTAAAGGAGGAATGTGAGGTGAAGAGGCAGAGGGGTTTAGGGAGGGAATTCCAGAGCTTAGGGCTGAGGCAGCTGAAGGAGAGACCAGCAATGGTGGAATGATTAGCATCGGGGTTGCTCAAGAAGCCAGAATTAGATGAGTGCAGATATCTTGGAGAGTTGTGGGGCTGGAGAAGATTACAGAGATAGGGAGGGGGAGGCCTTGGAGGGATTTGAAAGCAACGGTGAAAAATCTAAAATCAAAATATTGCTTAACCAGGAGCCAGTGTAAGTCAGCGAACAAAGGAGTTATGAATGAACAGGACTTGATGTGAATAAAGACATAGGCTACAGGGTTTTGAATGACCTCAAATGGAGGGTAGAATGTATTGGAATAGGCATTTCAAGAAATGGCAAAGGCACAAATGAAAGTTTCAGCAGCAGATGAGCTGAGCACAGGCAAAGTCAGGTGTTGTTACAGAGATGGAATAGGTGGTCTTAGTGGTGGCACAAATATGTGGTCATTAGCTCATCACTGGGTCAGATATGACATGATTCATTTGAAGATAAAGTCACTCACCTTGAGAACTTGTTTCAGATCGTTGAACCTTTTCCTTGCACTATATCTATATTCTTCGACCTATACTTACGACATTGACCTCTACTACTTCTCCCCACTGCTTCCTGACCATTTGTATTGAGGCCCCCTGCAGCATCCCACCCCTACCCCAACCTCATACTGGTACAGGATGTCTCTCTTTCTCTCCATGCCTTGCACCAGGACTTTTAGTGCCTTGACAGAAAACCTTTCTGTTCACACCCTCACGTGTTCAACCATTCCATAAAGTATAAGAGTTTAGACTGACTGTTCAAAAGACTCCCTTTACATCTTGCAATACACCTCCCTTTAAAAGGTGCAAGCAGCCTATAATGTAGCACAGGAACACAGTTTCAGAATAAGGGATCTCCCATTTAAGAAGGAAATGAGGAAGAATTTCTTCTCTGAGAGTTGTTAATCTTTGGAATCCTCTACCCCAGTGAAAGCTGGGTCTTTGAATATAATCAAGGCTGAGTTAAACAGATTTTTGATTGACAAGTGTGATGAAAGTATAATAATTTTCATAGTATTTTTCTGGTTTATTTTGAAGTAGGTTTATGGGGGTAAGTATAGTTGGGTCTGTGTGTTATTTAATTACATTTAGAGTCAAGTAGACGGCAAGTTTGAAATCATCAAAAGAAGCTAGGTGCTTGACATGCTAATGAGTAAACATGGATGCTGGCTTAGCATTTAAGGTGTGAAAGGAATTTGCATTTTTAGATAAATGAAGAGTTTTGGATTTCAAAGGAATTTTAGTCTGTTTACAACTAGCCAGATCAGCAAGACTAAGGAATGTGTTTATTTTTCCCAAAGGTTACTGATAATATTGGCAACATGCAAGTTTTTATATTACGAGAAAGATACAGTTCCAAAGACATATGGAACAATAGAATTTACATATTAAAGAGAGAAATACATATATAAAGGAGAATGAAATGCTGTGTGTCAGAAGGCCATGTAAGATCTAACAGGAATGTGTGAAATAGCCTGAATGAAGCCTCCAGTCTGCTATATAATGAAACTGAAGTTGGGGAAAGCCATTTGGAATTCCACTGTCAAGTGGGTATTGTGTTAACTTACTGGTTCTGTTTTAAATCTAAAATCTATTTTAGACCGTTGCCTTAAAGGGACTGTGACTGGGGGTCAAATTAATTAGGAATTTTAGGAGTTATTATAGTAGTAAATAATTGTAGTCTTATGTATGTGCTTGAAATCTTTTATATTTTATTAATAAATATTTTAATTTAATTTTTAAAAGTCCTAAAGGTCTTAGTGGACTTAATACTTCTGAATTCAGTGAACGCATCTCATAATAAATACAAATTGTAAAACCGTTTGATAGTTTGACCAAGTTTCCCTTGTAGATTTGGTCCTCCTAGCACACATCAGCTGCCACGTCATAACACAAGGGAGTCAAGGGTTATCGGGTGGTAGCTAAAGCCAAAGTGGAGCTAAAGCCAAAATCAGATTGCAGTGATCTTATTGACCTGAATGATGCAGAAAGCTGGAGGGGGAAAATGGACTACTCCTGCTCCTACTTCTTATGTTCTTAGCATTAGCCACCTACAATATTGAGCCTCCTTCTGATGCGTGCAGCCAATCAATAGCGCAGATGGTACTGACTGCACACAACAATCATTTAAAAAAAGTAGGCAGCACAATTTTAACATGCTGCTTGCCGGGGATGTAATGAATGGGCACAGGTTAATCACACTGGGATCCCCAAGCCTGTTTTTTAGGGGCTAGCCCATTTAACCCCATAGCATTTGAGTACTACAGAAAGGTGGGAGAAAAAATTGTTGAAAGCAGTCAACTTAAAAACAGTTGAATTTCAATTGCAAAACATTTGGATTTATACAATGGAAATCAAAAAGTAAATATTAAAAGAACTAATTATACCCTATTTATCTATGGGCATGACCATTTAAAAATGCAATTTGAAGCTTTTGGACATAGTTGCATTTTCTTATGCTGCTAAAATATTTTTTCAAAACTAAACCCACTAGGGGAGACACATTGAACAATTGTGTTAATGTATTCATGGAAAAACAGCAGTTCAATTCACACAGATAGACCAGTCATGGTGGAGGCAGCAAAGGCTTGAGTTGAAGGCTGGTAGTGGGGACTAACAATTAAAGTTGCAAAGCAGTGCCAATTGTCCATAGTTTTTTGGATAATGATCTCCAAATATTGTGCCAAATGACTTTGCTGCTGAATCACTTTTTATGTACAGCCAAAACGGATGCCAGTCTAGTGCTACGACTGTTCTCACATTATAAATACCATTGCCGAGGCCAGAGACATCCATCAACTTAGTATCCAAAATAGAGTCAGTCTTATAATGAGTGGTTGAGAAAGGTTTAAAGGTGCAACCATGAGTGATGTAACTCTTTGTTGTTCTACGATCATTGCAATAGCAGATAAATGTGAGGACAGGCAAGGTACTTGACTACTGCTGTTGATACAGCTGGATATTAATTCCCCCTATACTTTCAAAAGGGAAAGGGAACAGCCAAGTAGTCTCATCTTAATTCAGCAGAGAAATGGCCATTTTTCCATGTGCAGTTTCTTCTTTGGGAGAATAGTGCTTAGTTATTCCCAGATAACAAAATCATTAGTTACTTTTATTCCTTCCACGCCTTCTTCATTAGTATCTGTAAATGCTGACAAACCTGAAACCTGGTGGAATGCTGCTCACATGTTAACTGCTATTCCTCATTCCCTGCTCCCATGATCATTGCCTAAGGATTAAGTGGTTTTGCATTTGCTACATCCCCATGAATAGGTCTTTCTTCGAGTAATCCAGTGTAGCTGAAAGACTTTGTTTCGAGAAACTAGCAGTGTTGATGACAAAATTCCAACTTGTCCTATTCTATACAACACACTGTTTAAAGTGCCAGATCTCTTTGCTGTCTTGGAGGGGATGGGTAAATGTCTTGACTTTTCTCAACATCATGCCAATCTTCCCTTTTCAATGTCTACCATAGAGTTTCTGAGAACTGCATATTATAATCGAGTCACGTTAAACACTGTAATTGTACAAAGTCAGCAGGCGTTGTCAAGTATCAATCTAGATGCAGCCACCGCAAAGAAATTTTCATGCAGTTACCATCATGCATGTGTATGTTGAAGGAAGAATAATATAATGCCATTGCTTGCAGTCATTAGAGTTCAAGAAATGAGGCTGATGGAACAAGGGGATCATGAATACAAATTTGTGATTTCCATCTTTATGCCAAGATGACAGTTCACGATGAAAACAGCAAAGCATTCTGACTGTAACATTTAAATTTTAATGAATCACCTGAACTAAAGGACAGAAAATTTTTTTAAAAATCAAATTTTGGAGGTGATAGCTGAGGGATAATCGTTGGCAGAACACTGGGAAAATTCCTCTCCTTCAATAGTATCATGGAATCTTTTAAATCCACCTGAAAAAACAGTCAGGTCCCCAGTCAACATCTCTCACAAAATATCACAATTGAAATAATACAGCACTTTTTCAGCAGATGTGTCATGTAGATTTTGCCGCCAAGCTGAGCTGAGACTTGAACCTACAACCATCTGCCTTAGAGGCAAGAGCACTACAACTGAGCCAAACTGATACTATCTAACCTCTAATTTGCAACAATCTTGGGAAAAGTTAGATTACCCAGGTTGCTTGTGTTTTTGTAATTCTATTAATGATTGTAGTAATTCATTCAATTGTATCTTTTATAAAACAAAAACAGAATTACCTGGAAAAACTCAGCAGGTCTGGCAGCATCGGTGGAGAAGAAAAGAGTTGACGTTTCGAGTCCAACATGACCCTTCAACAGAACTGTTCTGTTGAAGGGTCATGTTGGACTCGAAACGTCAACTCTTTTCTTCTCCACCGATGCTGCCAGACCTGCTGAGTTTTTCCAGGTAATTCTGTTTTTGTTTTGGATTTCCAGCATCCGCAGTAGCTTTTTGTTTGTATCTTTTATAGACTGCTTCAGCAACTCTATTGACAGCACCACATTACTGTACCCACTTTAATGGTGGAATAACTTTTAACTGACTAAGCCACTCTTCAACTGAACCATCTTGTCTACGAGAGCACGACACAGGATGAATTGGGCATTCCCTCAGCTTATTCAGTGATATAGATGGGAGCAGAACTGTGGGCAATTATGAAATTAAACTCTGCATCAAGACTCTTTCCATTCAACCAGCTCACTAAAGCATGCAAGAGCATACATTCGACATTTTAACCCAAGACCTTAATATCTGTTGTATAAGCCTTCAGGAGGGATACTCCCAATTTGCCTAGGACCCTTGCCATTGGTTTTTCCTGCAGATTCCTGTTTAGTTACCACCTGTCACACAATAGATTATGATGCCATTAAACCTCCTGCACAAATGTACAAATTCATCTGGTGAGAGACTCCACAGTCATGACCAGAACTTGCAGGCTACCTTGGACAGCCTCGAAGGATCCTCGTGATTATGTTTGGCTTCTTTGAAGGGATTCAAGGTCCCAAAACTGGGATCCTCCGATGCATTTCTGCTCCCTTCTATTCTGTGCCACATTGTCCTATAAGTAGAAAAGTAGTGCATGATAAGACGGAAGACAAAGACTATAGAAAATGAGTTTTAAAAATCAATTAAGAAGGCAAGGAGGAACAATGGGTGGAATTTTCCATTCTGGAGGCTAAGTCCAGTGGCCGTTGTAATTCCTGCTGGGCGGTGAGACAGCTGAACACGTGTGATCTTCCACTTTTCATCAGATTAATTATGCATCAGCGAGAAGCTCAGCGAATCTCATGGTGGGGTGGGCAGGAAGTCGCCCGCCCTGCTGTAACCTCATGGGGTCGAAGGTCCTGCCGCCATATTTAAACAGCACCCAGACAGACATTCACTCACTGCAGACCAGATGTTGCAGTGAAGAGGAAAACTATGGCACCCAAGCGAAGCACCATGGTTCAGCGAAGCCTCCCTCTGGATTCTCTTCCAGGCCACCCAAGAAAGGCAGGAGGGATGGGAGCAGGGTGTCCTCCCACCTGACCATGCCAGCCTGGGAGGAGGTCACTGGGGAAGTTAGCACCTGTGGAACCCAAAGAAGGACCACCTTGCACTGCTGAAAACAGATGAATGATCTGCTCAGCTCCACCAGGATAAGTGAAACTTCTACTCACTCCAAACTCTCCCTCTCATAAAGCATCAAGCAGTCTAAGGGTTAGAGCCAACAGGGATGTCACACATAACCAGCAGATGGGACATCAGCACCGAATGTCTGTCAGCCACTTTAAGTTCACAATCTCATGTAAGTTCTTGCACAAACAGTGTCAGAATCCCTTACAAGGAGGGCTGCTCAGAGGTAACAGGCATGCATGCTTCTGAACTGCTCTTTCATCCATTGTGCTCACAGTTAACCTATCTGTCTTTATGCAGGACAAGATTACACATAACGAAAGAAAGTAAGCCACGATGGGTGGGGGAGCCCTGGAGTTCTGAACCCTGCCAGTGTTTGAGGATCAGGCTTCAGAGCTTGCTGGTGAGGAGAGGGATCGTTCCTGCGTGGAAGGCAATGTCAGACGCCCCAACAAGCTAGTGAGGATGCATCCAGTATACTTTGACAACATGCAGACAATGAGTAATCATTAATGTATGAGTCTACTTATTCAATCACTAATTCTCTCTTCTCTCTACTCCAGGTACCAGTAAGAAAAGGGGGAGGACTTCCTCCAAAAGAAGACTCAGCCCCAGCCTCAGCCTGCAGACACTTCTGAGGAAGAAGCAGAATTATCCTCGGAGGGAGGCTGTTGTTCACCTGCACCCTCTACCAGCACAGTTAGACGCACCTCGATGGGACCTAGTTCTAAAGTAGGTTCAGGTTCAATATCTGGTGATCACCTCACAGACACGGGTCTACAGCTGGTGGAGGCAGTGACAGCTGAGGTCTCTGACGCTTGGAGGACTCCTGGAGACCATGCTCCTGCTGAAACTGAGTCTGATGATGAGCCTCTGGAACCAGCCCTATGAGACATGTTGGAGATGTAGAGACAGGCAATGGAACAGTAGGCAGAGTTATCAGAGGCCATCAGCAGACTGGACCGAAGGATGGGGGTGTCCGTCCACGTTCTGTCTGATGTCATGGCTCCGGCATGCAAATGCATCGAAGTCTCCGTGGGAAGGGTGGCAGCTGCCTTGGAGACCCAGATCCAGCAGCTTCTGCCAGATTTGCGCTCGGACCTGCACACCATAGCTCTAGCCATGAGTGCATTCCAGCAGTGGCTAGGCGAGAGGACGATTGGGCACCCCAACCTCCCTCCAGATGCCCTTCTCAAGGATTCAGGAAGGGGCCATCAGGCACCCAAAGGGAGAAGGATTGCCAGCCAGGCACCCCAGGGGTATCCACCCAGGACACTCCAAAGATGCCCTGCTGCTCCAACTCCCCTCTGCCAGTGACTGCATCAACTCCAAGGTCAGGCCGAGGAGGGCACCTGAGCAGGAGTCCCTTAGCAGGCTAGGGCCCTCAAGGCTTCGGGCCAGCAGAGGACACCTGCCTAAATCATCTCAGACAACAACAAGGCATAGCAGTCAGCGGCTGCCTCCTCCTCTGCTGTGGATGTTGGGGCTGCACCTAGGCGGAGCAGTAGGGTAAGAAAAATTTTGAAGTTTTGAATGCGCAATGGTGCCATGGGTGCTCACTCATTGATTTGACTTTTTACTTCTGTAATGCATTAACCCTCCTCCAAGTCTCATGGATTAATTTGATATTTAATTTTCTTCAATGTCCCATGGTCATTCAAGGGTCCAAAATGTAGGTCCCCAAAGAACTCCCATCTGGATCTTCAGTTGCAGAAATTCTCACGCAATCTCACCACTGTGAGTTGCCTTTATTTCCACATCTGCGACATCAAGAAGTGCACATCATATGTGACACTGATGCCTGGCCAATATACCTGTCATCCTTCAATCTCAGGCAGACATGTTTTGAGCTCTGGAGAGGCGCTCATCAAGGTAAGTGATGGTCCTGCTGCTGTCTATTGTTTAGGGAAGACAAGTAGTAGTCGAGACTAACATGATTTTTGTTTCTCCAATGTGTGGTTTGCAATGGTGTTAACTTTATGAGAGCCAGTTCATGAAAAAAGTGTCAAACTTTGGAGTCTATAGGCTTCCATGCCCCTCTGCAGGAAGATGTAGCGTCCATGTTCAAGGTTGAGTTCCCACTCTCCCCATGCATGGCGCTGAACTAGGGAAGTAATGTTCAGTCAGGAAACTTACTAATGTCTGCAAGAGGAGTTTGAGTGTGTAATGTCAGCGGTGCATACTCATCTTGATGAAGCCATCTCCTTACCTGTGACTACCTTTCATTGGATCTGGACGCCTACTTACCAGGACTTTACGTGCTTCTTGTGTAAAGGAACAGCACACAACTCAATCTGAAATTCATTGCATGACAGTGCTCTCATTGACTTGGGGTATATAGAAAGGAATGGCCTTTGTGAGCTGGACCTTGTCGAGGACTGTCATGCTCTGAAAGCGATGAATTTGCAAATCTCCTAAAGCCTCAGCAGAGACTCTGCAAAGAAGATGTTGTCATTGGCTGTTGTGTCAGTAATGACTGGGCAAAGTTTCACCCTAATGCAATGGTCATCCAGGACAGAGACTTGTCAGGCTTCCAATTGCAGAGTCTTGAGTGTTTGGTACTCATCAAACCATTGTCCTGGTGAAGCACTCTGTGAGGACGATGGAAACAAACCCCGCAGCTTTGCTGCATGATGTAGAGTTAAATGTCAGCGCATCCTGATGTGTGAAGGGCGATTGGGGGTCAGTAGCAAGATGATGCCTCAGCATTATGCATTGGTGAGAGCTGGTGATGGGACAAGTGCAGCTCTCTGGATGCTGCTCCCTCTTGAGACGTCCAAGCGCTAAGCATTAAAGATTGATTGTGAAAATTTGTCATCACCTCATTCCTGCTGGAATTTTGTAACAATGAGGTTGTCTCAGGCATGAATGCCATTCATGCCCATGCAATGGCATCCTCATGTGACTCATCTGAATCCTCACCCTCTTCAGAGCCATCCCCTTCAACATCCTCCTTTTCCGGGGAGACGTCTAGATCCTCAATGTCTCCCACAGGCAACACATCTCACCTTTGCAATGCATGGGTGTGCAGGGCACAGCAAACAACGATGATGTGGGACACTCTGTCTGGTGAGTATTGGGGAGTCCCACATGATTAGTCTAAACATCGGAAACACATCTTCAGGAGCTCAATCGTTTACTCTATTAAGGACCTTGTGGCAAAATGTGCTTCACTGTATCTGTCCTCAGCTGCACTATATGGATGGCGAACAGGTGTCAACAGGTGTCTTCTGGAGGTACCCTTTGTCCCTGAGGAGCCAATCCTGCAAGCATTCAGGTCCCTCAATGACCTGTGGCACCTGAGTGCGAATCAAGATGTAAGAGTCGTGACTGCTCCCTGGATACCTAGCACACACATGCAGGATCTGCTTTCTGTGATCACTAATTATGTGGACGATCAGAGAATGAAATATTTTTCTATTTATAAATCTCAATGGCTGCTGCTAGGCAGCTCTCAAGGCCACATGTGTGCAGTCAATGGCACCCTGCACTTGCGGGAAACCTGAGATCACAGCTCTGGCAGCCTGACTTGCATCATCCATGCGGAACTGTACGTAATGGTGAGCTTTATTGAAAAGGCCGTCTGTAATCTCCCTTATGTATTTATGCGTCACTGATTGTGATACTCCACAAAGGTCCCCAGTGCAGCCCTGGAAGGACCTGCTAGCAAAAATGTTCAGTGTAGCGGTCACCTTCAAAGCAACCAGCATGGGATTCCCCCCAAGTCCTTCCCCCCAAATTCCTCTCGGAGAAGGTGATTAATGTGAGCTACCACACCCCTAGACAAGTGAAGGCTCCTGCTGCATTGTCTTTCGCTTATTTCTATATATGAGCTGTGTTTTATACATACTTATAGTCACACCACACGTCTTTGTGGATTTTTCCCCTCCTCGACAGCATCTGGAATGTCCTGGGGCCCCACTGCCTCTTGCTCCTCAGGCCGATGGTCTTCCCAGAGTTGTGACAATCGGTGACCGGCCTTTCTTCTCCTCATTTGATTCACAGCTGTCACCAAGGCAGCATTGCCTGCAGCCTGGGTTCTCCACTCCTTGTATCTGTGAATGAATAGAATTGAGCCATCATTAATAATTCCCCTTGAATGGTCTCCCTCCATCTCCAAGCCAGGAATCCAGTGTCAATCCCTTGACCTGCCCTCAATCTAGATATGGCATCCCCAGGCCACCCCTTGCAGGTGAATAACATCCTGGAGGTCCACAGGTGGCAGAGCATTCCCCTCAGACAAAACTGCGCATTCTCTATGAGGGTTTGATTAGTGTCAATACAACCACGTGCTATAATCCTCAGTCAGGCTATTGTCAGCTTGCCTCCAGTAGCCTAGAAACGATCTATCAGTACTCTAGCCTTGTACTTATGTCATGACTGTAAGCATGGTGCCTTGTAAGCCATGACTAGTACAATCCCAGAAGGAAAAAACAGTAAAAACTGGGAAATAAGAATACTGGTCCGAACTGTTTTTTCCTTCTGGGATAGGAATATTGAGGCTTGTAGTGTGCATGCAGCTTCTGCCCAGCAGCTGGGGCCCTTGATTTGTTGATCCTCCTTCCCTTTTTAAATGCCTCTTCCAGGAACATAGGGCCATTAATATCATTAATTTACTGCAGCACCAAGACTTAATGGATTCTTGCCTGAATGTGCACCATTAGTGAAGGTGCAAAACGTGTTCATTATACATTAGACCCTTGAATCCAGCACTCAGCTGAGCCCTGTTCTCCATGGCTTGAGCAGGTAATTAATAGGATGCTCCTTCAATCAGTCCAAAATAGTTGTGCTGAACTCCTCCCACATGCCTTAAGACTCCTTCCATATCGTTTCTTCAAGCTTGTTTTTCCAACTGCATCATTGGTCACTGAAGGTGAAGGTGGTGCTCATTAGATTCATGAGTACAACCAGCTTCCAACCTCCCCCATCACCCATCATGTTTCTCCCATCCTCCTCTATAGTCGCCACCTCCTAATTCCCATCCCTCCTGTAATTATCCAGCCTCTCCCATTACCCTTGACCCCATCATTATCCATGTTGATATTCCTGTTCTCCCCCTGATCCCTTCAATGTTTATGTCCCCATGCCCTTTATCGACCTGACCCTTCCCCTTCTCAAGGCCACATGCACCCTTACTTTTTGAAACCACCCCCCCATGATTTTTCAGTTACTGATCTGCAGAATCCAGATCCCTCCCCTGAATGCTACTGTGCCCCCTGTCTCCCAATACTATGACCCCCCCCCATTTAAATGCCTTAGTTCATTGACCACATCCTACACACCATTCTTTCCACGAACTTCATTGTCCAGAGAGCCCCTCCCCGCCCACTTCCTGCCGCCCCCACCCCCTCCCACTCCTCCCATTCCACAAGACATGTGTGCCATTCGGAGCCCTCTAACATGGCTCATAAGCCCCAAGACAGTCTCCTCAATATGTCCCAGACAGCATGGCCTGACCCCAGGACAGCTTCTCAACCTTCCCCAAACAGAGTGGCCTCAGCCCTAGGACAGTCGCTCAACCTTCCCTGGACAGTCTTTCAACTTTTACTTATGGACAGTCTTTCACTCTGGTCCTTGCACCGCCCCGACCCCAGTCCTGCATCTGTCTCACCCATCCCTTCTAATCATGCCTCCCATGCCCAGCCTTGGAACAGCTTGTGCTACAGGCATCCAATATATTTCAGTGACGGTGTAAAAGGAAGGCAAAAGCAGCATCTACTGACCTCCAAGTCGTGGGTGAAGCTTGCCAGGTGCGCGCCACTTACATACAGTCGTAAAACAAAACATTCTAATTATCTGCTGGTGGGGCACTTCATTTGGAAGGGGAATGTGATTCCAGTGAGTTGGCCTTTTAATGAGCATTCATGATATGCTAATGAATGAAAATGGGGCTCCTGACATTGCTTAGCAGGAAACTCGACCTGCCTTTTACCCACTTGGAAAATCGGGAGAAAAAAATTCCAGACTATTTTTCCCCAGGTGGGAAACTGATTTTTTTCATTCATGCCAAATTAAGTACCCCCACCTGCCATGATTCTCACTGCTGGCAGGAGTAGAAGATTCCATCCTATGAAACTAAATTATC
Organism: Cetorhinus maximus; assembly: GCF_964194155.1. Taxonomy (NCBI): domain Eukaryota; kingdom Metazoa; phylum Chordata; class Chondrichthyes; order Lamniformes; family Cetorhinidae; genus Cetorhinus; species Cetorhinus maximus. Next base: position 118,624,465 of record NC_135880.1, on the reverse strand, counting down.
AAAAAATGAAAAACAAAATAGTAAAATGTTTTACAGCCACCCTAATAAAAAAAGAAAGATTATGTTGGGAATTTGGCTATTAAGGGATAGACAGGTAATGATAGAGAGATGGCAGAAATATTCAAATAATTATTTTGCTTCGGTATTCACGAGGGAGATAGATAGATAGACATGACATTGAACGCTGAGATGAATAATGAGATAAGTGTATTTAAAATAAAAAAGGGGATGTATTGAACAAACTAAACAAAGTCAAAAGGGATAATTGAATTTTTTGAGAAGGTAACAGAGAGAGTAGACAATGGTAATGCAGTAGATGTAATTTATCTGGATTTTCAAAAGGCCTTCGATGAGGTGCCCAATAATAGACTAATGAATAAGATCAGAAAATTTGGGTTGGATTTTATGTGCCCCCACCAGGCGTATTTTTGTTGGGAGGTGGGCACCTAAAATAGTGCAGGTGCACACCCATCCCCTTCCCACCCTCTCCTGAGCTTACCCCCATAACACGGTAGGTGGGTGGGTGCCAAATCAGCAGCTGCCCACCATATGTAAATAAATAACCATGGGTTAGATGAGCTTGTTAAAAATGAGCTTGCCATAATATGGTTGGCGTGGGCAGATGTGTGGGAGCAGGTGGGCCATTTTTTAAAATAAGTTTTTAAAAGGGTGGGAGGAAGTGTGGGGTACTATCTTTTGGAGGTACCCTTTGTGCATCAGTGGCAGCCCCGCAAGATAGTTAACCCCCCTTTCCTACCTGCCTGATCTCTAAAACCCACCACTCCTGCCCCCTTCCCTAAGCTGGCCAAACCCTCCCTGCTCAATACCCCAGATTTACCTCACTCCAGGATCCAGTGGGCCTTCCTCTTGGGACTGGTTGTAGGCCCAGTGACACCCACTCCTGAGCACTTGGTGCTGCTGGGACAGCTGGAGCTGCCAGCCAATCAGATTGGTTGGCAGCTCCCGAGGGCGGGACTTCCTCCACAGTGAGGAGTGGAATTCCCACTGTGAGCTAATTTAGGACTCCCGCAGTTGCTTGCACAGAGCGAGTTGGCTTCCAGCCAACTTACCTTCTCTGGGTGAGCCATTCACCAACAGCAACCCCCTCTCCCCATAAAATGCTGCCCCTGGAGTCAGAGGCCAAGTGGTTGCGTGGATTGCTAGATAGCTTCAAGACAGAAAGCTGAAGGTTAGTTATTCAGAGTGGCAGAAGGTGGGAAATGCTGCTCCACAAGGATCAGTGCTGGGGCCACTGCTGTTCACAATTTACATGAACAATTTGGACTTTGGACTACCTCAGCTTCTCTAGTCTCTCCACGTAAGTGATGTTCCGCATCCCTAGTACCATTCTAGTAAAACTCCATTGCCCTGACATTATCGCTAAAGTGTGGTGCCCAGACTTGAACACAATACTCCAGCTGAAACCTAACTAGCAACTTATATAGGTTTAACCTGCTGCCTTGCTTTTGTGCTCTATGGGCAGAGTTTTTTGTCCCGCGGGCGGGCACGCGCCCAACCTGAACGGGAGTGAAATAGTGCACGATGATGTCGGGCGAGCGTCCCAATGTCATCGCACACTCTCATGATCTTTCGGTTGGCAGGCGTACCAAGAGGCGGCAGCGCATCCACCGACAATTCAGAGGCCTATTAAGGCCCTCAAACAAGTAATTAATTTATATTTTCCACTGCCCGCTCAACCGTTCAGTTGCTGGGCGGGCGAATAGGCCATGCGGCCTTTGCATTTTTTATGAAACCTCGTCCACAGGCGGGATGAGGCTTCCAACGGTAACTAAAAAAAAATAATTTTTACGTGTCCCTCTTTGTGTGACTGAGTCACATGTGGGGACATGCTTATATCATTTGTAAAATGTTGACTTTTCATTTTAAAATTATTCAGCTTGATGAGGCAGCTCTGTGCCATCAGGGAGCTTTCGGTGCATGCTCCCCCGTGCATGTGCAGACCTCAGCGATCGCCCTCCTCCCCCCCCCGACCCCGGCAGCGTTGAAGCGCTCAGTGCGCGTTATCGCGGTCAGAGCTGTTCCCAGGCCCGCCCGCCTGACGAGGGGCAAATCCTGCCCTTTGCCTCTGTTTACAATCCAAGGATCCCATACACTTTTTAACAGCTCTCCCAGCTTACCTGCTACCTTTAAAATTGTAACCTTCAGTTTATATTGCCTCTCCCCTTTCTGATTACTAAAATGCACTAAATTGCATCGCTGCATTAAATTACATCTGCCATGTGACTGCCCATTTCACCAGTCTATTATTACGTTTCCCACTGTTTACTGCATGTCATCCGCAGACTTTGAAACTCTGCCCAAGTCCAGGTCATTAGTACGTATATCAAAAAAGAGCAGTGGTCCTAATACAGACCCCTGGGGAGCATCACAATATACCTCCCTCCAGTATGATTGCCAATTTTTCCTGATAAGTTATGTCTGTAAATTGGCATAACCTAGTTGGTCAGAGGAGGAATATTGGTGAGCTTCCTGCAATTCAACAGCATTTCTCCATAGAAGTGACTTAGAGCATTTGAGCCACCCATGAAAATGTGGGCAGAATGACATCATACGATGTATTTCTTGTAATCGCATCTTAGGGATGTTAGACACAATAAGTTTGACTGCATTGCTGGCACACACCATTACTGTTAGCGATACAGAATAATATAGGAAATAGGAGCAGGAGTAGACCTTACACCCTCTCGATGCTCCACCATTCAATACGATTATGGCCAATTTTTGGCCTCAACTCCATTTTCTGCCTGCTCCCCACATTCCTTGGTTCACTGAGGGACCAAGTATCAGTCAATCTCAGCCTTTAATATATTCATAAATTGAGCATCCACAACTCTGAGCTGGAGAATTGCAAAGACTCACAATCCTTTGGGCGAAGGAAATGTGGGAAAGGGGATTCAAATTTAAAGATGTGGCATAGAGCACACAGTAATTGATTACACTGATACATTTGCCTCAATTAAAGGAGAAAACTTAAACATTTTGAATTTTAGAGGAAAGTATTCCTCTTCACACACCAGCACCATACATGATGATCTGTGCCAATACAGTCTTACAGTTTCCTTCTTCCCATTCTCCCCGCCACCCCAACTGCCCCTCACATGAGGGGCAGGGTGCATTGCTGTACTGCCATCAAAAGGCACAGTGCTCACTGTACATATGCAAAATACCCTGTCACAGTGAAACAGACCAAGTTCAGCAGCTTAGACAAGGATTGGGTGGAGATCCCACCCCATCAATTTTCCGAAATAAAAACAGAAAACGCTCAAAAACTCGCAGGTCTGGCAGCATCTGTGGAGAGAGAAACAGAGTTAATGTTTCGAGTCAGTATGACTCTTCTCTGAAGAAGTCATACGGACTCAAAATGCTAACTCTTTTTCTCTCTCCACAGATGCTGTCAGACCTGCTGAGTTTTTCCAGCATTTTCTGTTTCTATTTCAGATTTCCAGCATCCACAGTATTTTGCTTTTACCACCAATTTTCTGACCTGTTTCATTGAGGTAAGGGATTTTATGTTGACACCGAGAGACATTGCAAAATTTGACGGCCACAACCATTGTGCGGATGGAAAATTCAGCCTCGTTCTAACATTTTTTATTCTTTCATGGGATGTGAGCGCCATATGTAAAGCCAGCATTTGTTGCCTATCCATAATTGTCCTTGAGGAGGTTGTGGTGAGCCACCTTCTTGAACTGCTGCAGCCTATATGGTGCTGATAGGAAGGGAGTTCCAGGATTTTGACCCAACGACAGTGCAGGCATGGCAATATAGTTCCAAGTCAAGATGGTCTGTGGCTTTTTGGGGGCTGTGGGTGTTGATGTTCCCATGCATATACTGCCCTTGTCCGTCTAGGTGATAGTAGTCGTGAGTTTGGAAGATGCTGTTAAAGGAGCCTTGTTGAGTTGCAGCAGTGATCTTGAATGTGGTGCACACTGCTGCCACTGTATGCCAGTGGTGGAGGGAGTGAATGTTTAAGGTGGTGGATGGGGTGCCAATCAAGTGGGCTGCTTTGTCCTGGAAGGTATCAAGCTTCTTGAATGTTGTTGGAGCTGCACTCATCCAAGCAAGTGAAGAGCATTCCATCACACTGCTGAATTGTGCCTTGTAGATGGTGGACAACCTTTGGGGAGTCAGGAGGTGAGTTACTCACTGCAGGATTCCTAACCTCTGACCTGCTCTTGTAGCCACAGTATTTATATGGCTAGTCCAATTCAGTTTCTGGTCAATGGTAACCCCCAGAATGTTGATAGTGGAGGATTCAGTGATTGTAATGCCATTGAATGTCAAGGGGAGATGGTTAGATTCTCTCTTGTTGGAGATGCTCTATGCCTGGCACTTGTGTGACTTAAATGTCACTTGCCATTTATCGGTCCAAGCCTGAATGTTGCCCAGGTCTTGCTGCATATAGACAAGGACTGATTAGGCATCTGAGGAGTTTCAAATGGTACTGAACATTGTGCTTTTATCAGTGAACAACCCCAAATATGACCTTATGATGAAGGGAAGGTCATTGGTAAAGCAGCTGAAGATGGTTAGCACCAGGACACTACCCTGAGGAACTCTGAGAGCGATGTCCTAAGACTGGGATGATTGACCTCCAACAACCACAACCATCTTCCTTTATGCTAGGTATGACTCCATCCAATGGAGAATTTTCCCCTAATTCCCATTGACTTCAATTTTGCAAGGTCTCCTTGATGTCACATTTGGTCAAATGCTGCCTTGCTGTCAAAGGGCAGTCACCGTCACCTCACCTCTTGAGCTCAGCTCTTTTGTCTATGTTTGAATCAAGGCTGTAAGAAGCACAGGAGCCGAGTAGCCCCGGCAGTGTCATTTGATATCACTGTCAATGGCATTCTGTATCACTTTGCTGATGATCGAGAGTAGGTTGATGGGGTGATAATTGGCCGGATTGGATTTGTCCTGCTTTTTGTGGACAGGGCAATTTTTCGTAGCATCCAGTTAATCTCTGTGTTGTAGCTGTACTGGAGCAGCTTGGCTAGGGGCGCAGCTAGTTCTGGAGCACAGGTCTTCAGTACTATTGCTGGAATGTTGTCGGGGCCCATAGCCTTCGCCGTCTCTTTTCCCCATCTCCCCTGAGCTGCTAGATACTACACCTGGAATTTCACTGGGTTCTTCCAGCCATAAGTTTGATGGAAGAGATGGTGAAAACAGTTGTTCGCATTGATTCTTCTGCGTTTCCGCCAAGGTTATGAGATTGGGAAACTCAGAAATTTGGCCATAAAATATGAGGAGTACCAACTCATTGTAACTTCTTGTATATAGGATGTTTAGAAGTACCCTCCTATTTTTGTATTGTTGGTCAGATGATTTAATAACAATGCAGGATCAGAGGTAACTTTATAGTGGACAGGATTTTTACAGTCCTTTGCACACTGCAGCAACTGTAATTCAGCAGACGATGGTTAAGGCTACAAAGCCCTGTTCAATTTGATGCTTCAGTAGCATTGTGTGTTTTACTGGTGTATGGAAGCAATTTGAAATGCCATGCACATTGATCAAAAATACTGCAAAGACTGGCACTCATTGGGTGAGGGTATTAATAATGTTTAGTCTGTACAAAACAAACATGATTGTAATTATCATCTAACAATGCCGTAATTGTTTTCATGGCATTGTCAGTTACAATCATTTCCGCATCTAACTGAGAATTACTGACCCAATCAATAAAGTATTCCTGAAGAAACTACAGAATATTAGGACCTATATGGCAGCTCCTCTGCTGTGAAATATTTTTCAGGCTGATGAGCAGTAACTGTCTGCCAGAGAAGTACAGACATCTGTGGAGTGGAGAGGGGGCAGCACATTCCACAAATAGTGCATTGTGAATTAGTAAATACAATTTAAAACTGTATACAGCTCCTAATTATGATATACAACAAATTAAAGGACAGATGCAGCATACCCTCTTGTCCTCCACAATGTGTTGTTCACTCAAAGGGTTGTGAACCTTTGGAGTTCCCTATCCCAGACAGCCATGGATGCTCAGTTGCTGATTCAAGATTGAGGTCGATAGATTTTTGGGTACTAAAGAATTAAGGGTTGTAAGGATAGTGCAGGATGGTGGAGTTGAAGTAGAAGATCAGCCATGATCTTGCTGGATGTTGGATCAAGATTCTATAATGGATGGGTGATCTGCACTGCCAAGTTAACACCTCATTGAAGGTGAATAATATTCCCACTGTATTTATAAAAAGCCTTACGATATCTCAGAAACGCTCATACAGTGTATAACTTTGAAATAGCTGTTGTTACTTGAGCACCATACTTCATTGTCAAGTAAGCCTTTTGGCAAAGGTACAAAGCTAGATGATTCTTAATTGTGAAATTAATAATCCCTCCAGGCGCTTTAATTTTCTTCAATTCGTCATTTTTAGTGACTATTTGTAAATGCCTTTTCTACAGCTCAGCAAATGTGTCTAGTAACTGAGCCGTACAAGCCATGCTTGTCCCAGGTTTGATTCCCAGTCTGTGCTAAATTAGTAATCCCAACCAAGGCAACAGCAGGATTACCAAAATTCCTCATCCATCCATAATATTTTCCATCTAGCATTTATTGCTGAAAGTACAGAAGTGCAAACATTGGGCTGAATTTAATGCCAGCAGCAGTGGCCCTAATGCTGGGCCGGAAAGACAAGGGCAATCCTGTCACGTCTGTTTCCGGGACCCTCAACACGACTCTATGCCCATCAGGCAGTTAACTGCCTGCGATCAGGGCTCCCATTCCTTTGAGGGCAAAGATCCCACCTTCAGGAACTGCTGGTCAATCGGAGGAACAGCAGCTCTTCAGTCCCAGGAGCGCCCCCAGCAGTGGTGACTACTGCTGGTACTGTACCAACAAGATGGAGTAGGCCCAAATTCCAGGTGAATGGGATTGGGCTTACCTGTGCCAGTTAAGTAGGCTCCGGTGGGTGGGGATAGGGGTTGTTGTTTCAGCAGGAGCAGCCCTTGCAATCGGGCAGAGCCATCTGTGGGCCACAAGGTGCCCGATCAAGAGGGCCCACCCCAAGCCCACAGGGCAGCCACCAGCTTTTACTGGGTGGCCTCCCAACAGCAATGGGGAGAGGCCCTTAAGTGTCCCTTTATTAGCCAAATAAGGGCCTCAGTTGATGTTTGGATGGGAAGACCGTCCTCGATCTTCCCCACCGCTGATTGAATTGCACGAGTCGGGAAGGTGACAGGCACTCCATCCCCCGCCTTTTCTCCCGCTTCTGTGACTCCCACCCCCACTTCCAGGTCCACTCCCAAGGGCCAGATTAAATTCTACCCATTAGATGAGGTCAGGATCACCTTCAGCTATGATTTCCCCCATCCTCAAATATCCATGTTAAGGCTCACATCTGACAAATGGCCACTTGGGCATGGTAACAGAGAACTTATGAACCTGTATTCCAGTAATTAGTCAATGACATCAGTTGCAATCAAGTAACAAGTATTTTCCGACTGGCCATGTACTTGGCTTTGTGTGCTATTTGTATAGGATTATCAGTGGCTTAGTCCCTGGTGGATCCGTAGTTATGTTTGGGAAGTAATGTTACTAGGTATATAGAAAAGAGATCAGGAATTAGGATTTTTTTAAAAAGAACTGAGATAGCTGAAACTGATGCAGCAGGCTTGATATGTTATACTTCTATATCCTTCAAGAAACAACAACAACCTATATTTGTAAAGCATCTGTAACGTAATAAAATATCCCAGGGTGCTTCAGAGGGGCATTATAAAACAAAATATGACACTCAGCCACAAAAAGGACACTTTGAGTCAGATTGCCAAAAGTTTTTCAGAGAGGTAGGTTTTAAGGAATGTGTTAAGGGAGGGAATTCCAGAGTTTAGGGCCCAGGCAACAGTCTTCAATGGTGGATCAAGTAAAATGCACAGGTCCAGAATTACATGATAAGTGAATGAGACTTGGTGCGAATTAAGACATGGGCAGCAGAGGTTCAGATGACCTCAGGTTTATGGAGGGCAGAATATGGGAGACCAGCCAGCAGTACATTGGAGTAGTCATGTCTAGAGGTAATGAAGACATGAATGAGGATTTCAGCAGCAGATGAGCTGAGACAGAGGAAAAGCTGGGCAGTGTTCCAGAAACAGGCAATTTTAGTGATGATGCGAATATGTGATCAGAAGCTCTTCTTGGGGTCAAATATGACATTAAGTTTGCAAACAGACTGTTAAGTCTCAGGCTATTGCAAGGGAGAGGGATGGAGTCAGTAGCTAGGGAATGGAGTTTGGAATGGGGACCGAAAACAATGGCTTCAATCTTCCCAATATTTAATTAGAGGAAATTTCTGTGCATCCAGTACTGCATGCCAGATAAGCCAGATAATTTAGCAACGGTGGAGGAATTGAGAAAAGTGGTAATGAGGTAGAGCTGGGTGTCATCGGCATATATGTGAAAACTAACGCCGTGCTTTTGGATATTGTCATTTTGGTGCAGCATATAGATGAGAAATAGATGGGGGCCAAGGATAGTTCCCTGTGGGACACCAGGAGTAGCAAAGCAGGAATGGGAAGAGAAGCCATTGTAAGTGATACTTACTGCAGCTTAAGGAAGTGCAATAAGAGAGGGAATGGGTGACCGCCAGACGGAAGAAGGGGACCGGGCAGGTACTGAGGGAATCCCCCTGAGTGCATCTCACTCACAAACCATTTTTTGGCTTTGGAAAACGGTGAGAGTGACGGTTTCTCTGTGGAGGCCAGCCAGAGCCATGGCCATGGCACTGTGGGTGGTCCAGCTGCTCAGTGGGGGAGGAAGAAGCGTGGAAGGGTAATAGTGGTAGGGGATTTGTTAGTGAGGGGAGTAGACAGGCGCTTCTGCGGCTGTAGATGTGACTCCAGGATGGTATGTTGCCTCCCGGGTACCAGGGCTAAGGATGTCATGGTACGGCTGCAAGGCATTCTGAAAGGAGAGGGTGAACAGCCAGAGGCCATGGTCCATGTTGGGACCAATGACAGGAAGAAAGAGAATTGAAGTCCTGCAAAGCAGGCTTTAGGGAATTAGGTAGGAAACTGAAAAACAGGCCTTCAAAGGTAGTAATATCCAGATTATTCCCGGTGCCATGGAGTATTGAGTATAGGAGCAGAAGGATAGAGCAGATGAATGTGTGGCTGGAGAGATGGTGCAGGAGGGAGGGCTTTAGATTCCTGGGGCACTGGGATCGTTTCTAGGGGAGGTGGGACCTGTACAAGTTGGACGGGTTACATCTGAACAGGAATGGGACCAACATCCTCACGAGGAGGTTTGCTAATACTGTTGGGGCAAATTTAAACTAAATTGGCAGGGGGATGGGATCCTGAAAAGTAGTTCAGAGGGGAGAGAAGCTGAGATGGAATTAAAAGTTAAAATACAAGTAAGTGAGTCTGGAAGGCAGAGGAAACATAGGTTGGATAAGAAAGAAGTGAGTTTAGCAAGGCTAAATGGAATATATTTTAATGCAAGGAGCTTGAGGAATAAGACAGACGAGCTGAGGGTACAGATAGGCACATGGGAGTATGATATCATAGCTATGACTGAGACTTGGCTAAAAGAAGGGCAGGATTGGCAGCTCAACATTCCTGGTTATAGGGTATTCAGATGAGATAGAGAGGAGGATAAAAGAGGAGGGGGGGGCTGCAATATTGATCAAGGAATCAATGCAAGCAGTGAGGAGGGATGATATTTGGAGGGATCATCAAATGAGGCCATATGGGTAGAAGTTAAAAACACACAAGGGGCAAACACACTGTTGGGTGTGTACTATAGGCTCCCAAACAGTCAGGGAGAGATCGAGGATCAAATGTGCAATCACATTTCAGAGAAGTGTTATGAATAATCAGGCAGTAATAGGGGATTTTAACTACCCAAATATTAACTGGGATAGTTTTAGTGTGCAAGGTAGGGAGGGAGCAAAATTCTTAAGTTGCATCCAGGAGAATTTTTTTAGCCATTACGTAGAAAGCCCAACAAGGGAGGGGGCAATTCTGGACCTAATATTCGGAAATGAGCCCGAGCAGGTGGAAAGCGTATCAGTAGGGGAGCATTTTGGGGATATAACTCATAAGTTAGTGACCATAACTCAGTTAGATTTAGGATAGTTATGGAAAAGCATAAGGCTGGGCTGGGAATTAAAGTCCTAAACAGGGGAAAGGCTAATTTTACTAAGATGTGATATGTTTTGACCCAAGTGGACTGGGAGCAGCTACTTGCAGATAAAACTGTGTCAGAGCATTGGGAGGCATTCAAGGAGGAAATAGCGAGAGTGCAGGGCAAATATGTTCCCGTAAAGACAAAGCGGGGGCCAAGTCTGGAGAACCCTGGATGTCAAGGGACATTAAGGTTAAGATTAAGAGAAAAAGAGAAGCCAATAGCAGATACTGAGAGCTCAATACAGCAGAGTCCCTAGAGGAGTATGAAAAGTGCAGGGGGGGGACTTAAAAAGGAAATTAGGAAAGCTAAGAGAGTGCATGAGAAAGCATTGATGGGTAGAATAAAGGAAAACCAAAGGGGTTTTTAAAATATGTAAAGAGCAAGAGAATAACTAGGGAAAGTGTAGGGCCAATTAGGGACCGTAGAGATGATATGTGTGTAGACCTGGAAGATATGGGTACAGTCCTCAATGAATACTTTGCATCGGTCTTCACAATGGAAAAGGACGACGCATGTATTGATATCAGGGTGGAGGACTGTGAAATAGTAGAGGAAATTAACATAGAGAGAGGAGGTACTAGCGGGTTTAGCGGCCTTAAAAGTGGATAAATCCACAGGCCCAGATTAGATGTATCCCAGGCTGCTGAGGGAGGCAAGGGAAGAGATATCAGGGGCCCTGGCAGTAATTTTCAAATCCTCTCTGGCCACACATGAAGTGTCAGAAGACTGGAGGACTGCTAACGTTGTCCCATTATTAAAGAAGGGATAGACCAGGAAATTACAGGCCAGTCAGCCTAACCTCAGTGGTGGGGAAGTTACTAGAAAGAATTCTCTGAGGGACAGAATTTATCTGTACTTGAAGAGACACGGATTAATCAGGGATAATCAGCATGGATTTGTTAAGGGAAGGTCGCGTTTGACAAATTTGATTGAATTTTTTGAGGAGGTAACCAGTAGTGTCGATGAGGGTAATGCATTTGATGTGGTCCACATGGACTTTAGCAAGGCTTTTGATGAGGTCCTTCATGGCAGACTTGTCAAGAAAGTAAGAGCCCGTGGGATCCAAGGCAAAGTGGCACGTTGAATCCAAAATTGGCTGAGAGGCAGGAAGCAGAGGGTGATGTTAGAGGGATGTTTCTGTGACTGGAAGTCTGCTTCCAGTGGGATTCCGCAAGACTCTGTGGTGGGGCCCTTGCTGTTTGTGGTCTTTATAAATGATTTGGACTTAAATGTAGGGGGTATGAGCAAGAAGTTCACGGATGACTTGAAAATTGGTAGGGTGGTAAATAGTGAGGAGGATAGCTGTAAACTGCAGGAGGATATCAATGGGCTGGTCAGGTGGGCAGAGCAGTGGCAAATGGAATTCAACCCGGAAAAGTGTGCGGTAATGCACTTGGGGAGGGCTAACAAGGTAAGGGTTTACACTATGAATGGTAGAACCCTGGAAAGCACTGAAAATCAGAGAGACCTTGGCGTGCATATCCACAGATCCCTGAAGGTAGCAGGGCAGGTATATAAGGTGGTTAAGAAGAAGGGGTACTTGCCTTTATTGGCCGAGGCTTGGAATACAAGAGCAGGGAGATTATGCTGGAACTGTATAAAATGCTGGTTAGGCCACAACTGGAGTACAGCATGCAGTTCTGGTCACCACATTATAGAAAGGATGTGATTGCACTGGAGAGGTTGCAGAGGAGATTTACCAGGATGCTGCCTGGGCTGGAGTCTCTGAGCTATGAGGAAAGATTGGATAGGCTGGGGTTGTTTTCCTTGGAGCAGTGAAGGTTGAGAGGGTACCTGATTGAGGTATATAATATTGAGTGGCATAGAAAGGGTGTCTAGGAAGGCACTTTTTCCATTAGTGGAGGGGTCAATAACCAGGGGGCATAGATCTAAGCTAAGAGGTAGAAGGCTAAGAGGGGAGTTGAGGTGAAATTTTTTTACTCAGAGGGTGATGAGAGTCTGGAACTCTCTGCCTGAAAGTGGTTGAGTCAGAAAGTCCCGTAACTTTTAAGAAGTATTTAGATATTCACTTGCGTTGCCATAGCCTCCAGGGCTATGGGCTAAGCGCTGGCAAATGGGATTAGTTTAGCCAGAGCTTTGTTGACCAGCGTGGACACGATGCGCAGAATGGCCTCCTTCTATGCTGTAGACGTCTATGAGTCTATGAGTCAAGCTGCGATTAGATAGCTGAGAGGAGTTCCACCCTGTTGGACAATGGTGGAGAGGTGTTGGAGGGGGCTGGTGTGGTTAATCTTGTCAAAGGCTGCAGATAGATCGAAAAGGATGAGGAAGGATTAGTTTATCTTTGTCACAGTCACCTAAGAGTCAATAGGAATCGGGGAAAACTCTCCACTGGTTGGAGTCATACCAAGCACAAAGGAAGATGGTGGTTGTGTTTGCAGTTGTTGGAGGTCAGTCATCTCAGCTCCAGGACATCACCGCAGGAGTTTCTCAGGGTAGTGTCCTCTCCCTAACCATCTTCAGCTGCTTCATCAATGACCATCCTTCCATCATAAGGTCAGAAGTGGGGATGTTTGCTGATGATTGCACAATGTTTCAACACCATTCGCGACTCCTCAGAGTCTATGTCCAAATGCAGCAAGACCTAGACAATATCCAGGCTTGGGCTAACAAGTGGCAAGTAACATTCGTGCCACACAAGTGTCAGGCAATGACCATCTCCAAGAAGAGAGAATCCAACTATCGCCCCTTGATGTTCAATGGCTTTACCATCACAGAATCCCGCACTATTAACATCCTGGGAGTTACCATTGACCAGAAACTGAACTGGACTAGCCATATAAATACTGTGGCTACAAGAGCAGGCCAGAGGCTAGGAATCCTGAGATGAGTAACTCACCTCCTGACTCCTCAAAGCCTGTCCACCATCTACAAGGCACAAGTCAGGAATGTGATGGAATATTCCCCATTTGCCTGGATGAGTGCAGCTCCCACAACACTCAAGAGGCTTGACACTGTCCAGGACAAAGCAACCTGCTTGATTGGCACCATATCCACAAACATTCATTCCCTCCACCACCAATGTACAGTAGTAGCATTGTGCACCATCTATAAGATGCGTGCAGGAATTCATCAAGGCTCCTAAGACAGCACCTTCCAAACCCATGACCACTACCATCTAGAAGGACAAGGATGTGCAAATAGATGGGAATGCCGCCACCTAGACGCTCCCTTCCAAGTCACTCAGCATCCTGACTTGGAAATATATCGCTGTTCCTTCACCGTCGCTGGGCCAAAATCCTGGAACTCCCTTCCTAACAGCAGTATGGGTGTACCTGCACCACATGGACTGCAGCAGTTCAAGAAGTCAGCTCACCAGCACTTTCTCAAGGGCAACTAGGGATGGTCAATAAATGCTGGCCCAGCCAGCGAAGTCCACATCCCGTGAATGAATAAAAATAAGGATGTAATTTGTAACTTTGATAAGAGCTGTTTCAGTACTATGGCAGGGGTGAAAACCTGATTGGAGGGATTCAACATGGTGTCCAGGAAAGATGGGCAAGGATTTGGGAGGCAACAATTTCAAGGAATTTGCAGAGGAAAGAAGTATGGAGATATGGAGGTTGGTAACATTGATGGTGGGGTCAAGGTTTGTTATTTGAGGAGTAGGGCGATGATGGCAGTTTTTAAAAAAAAAGGGACAGACTGAGAGGAAGGTTGAAATCACTGAGGATGAGAAGTCTGAAGCTGAGGGAGGAAAACAGTGAAGATAAATCAGTGAAAACATTTTTATCATAATCAGGGGGGTGGTCGGGGGGGTTGTTGCTGTTAGGGAATGATGATGATCTTAAATGAGAGGTGAGATGCTCAAAGGAGGAGAAAGTGCCAAAGGACTAGTGGGTCGGGTTAAGGTGAGATTTGGTGACAATCACCACACTACCATTCTGATAATCTTAATTGGGCAACTGGTGGAAGATATATCCAGGAGGCGAGGCATCATTAAGGGGAATCACTCCTCAGCCAGGTTTCCATTAAGGTCGTGATGTCAATGCAAACACCCACAGTGATAGGTTCATGGATGGCAAGGACCTTGTTCATTAGTGAACAGATATTCTGGAGGGAGATGTATAGAAGGCTGGTAAGAGCAGAGTCCACATGGTCAGCCGTGGGAGAGGCAATTTGGACAGAAATGAGATTGATAAAATTAGGCCTCAGAGGGCCCACTGGATGGGAAAGTGGACAAGAGTGTGGGATGGGGAAATTGGGGTTGCTACTTATATTGAGCCAGAGTCAGGTGTCTCGGGAGCTCTTCTGAGGATGCAGAGAGAAGCATGAAGGGAAGCTGTAGGCTTATCTAAGAGGGAGTCAATCCTGGAATGGCATCAAGAGATAGGAAGGTCAAGCAGTACTGAAGGGTTGCGTTAGGAAATTGGGAGAGAAGAGTGCCTGAGAATGAGTACCAGAGAAGTGAAAGGTGTTTTTTTTTATTATTCATTTATGGGATGTGGAAGTTGCTGCCTAAGCCAGTATTTATTGCCCATCCCTAATTGCCCTTGAGAAGTTGGTGGTGAGCTGCCTTCTTGAACCACTGCAGTTCCTGTGGTGTAGGTGGACCTACAGTGGTGTTAGGAAAGAAGTTCCAGGATTTTGACCTAGCAACAGTGAAGGAACAGCGATATATTTCCAAGTCAGGATGATGACTTGGAGAGGTCTTCCAAGTGGTGGTGTTCCTATGTATCTGCTGTCCTGTCCTTCTAGATGGTAGCAGTCTTGGGTTTGGAAGATGCTGCCTAAGGAGCATTGGTGAGCTTCTGTAGTGCCTCTTGTAGATGATACACACTGCTGCCACTGTTCGTCAGTGGCGGAGGTAATGCCAATCAAGCGAGCTGCTTTTTCCTGGATGGTGTCAAGCTTCTTGAGTGTTGTTGGAGCTACACTCATCCAGGTAAGTGGAGAGTATTCCATCATACCCCTGACTTGTGCCCTGTAGGTCGTGGATAGGCTTTGGTGAGTCAGGAGATGAGTTACTCGCCACAGGATTCCTAGCCTCTGACCTGCTCTTGTAGCCGCACTATTTATGTGGCTAGTCCAGTTCAGTTTCTGGTCAATGCTAATTCCCAGGATGTTGATAGTAGGGGATTCGATGATGGTAATGCCATTGAATGTTAAGGGGCGATGTTTGGATTCTCTCTTGTTGGAGATGGCCATTGCCTGGCACTTGTGTGGCACGAATGTTGCTTGCCACTTGTCAGCCCAAGCCTGCATATTGTCCAGTTCTTGCTGCATTTGGACATGGACTGCTTCAGTATCTGAGTAGTCACGATTAGCGCTGAACATTGTACAATCAGCAGCAAACATCCCCACTTCTGACCTTATGGTGGAAGGAAGGTCATTGATGAAGCAGCTGAAGATGGTTGGGCCGAGGACACTACCCTGCTGGGCTCCTGCAGTGATATCCTGGAACTGAGGTGATTGACCTCCAACAACCACAACAATCTTCCTCTGTGCTAGGTATGACTCCAACCAGCAGAGAGTTTTCCCCCTGATTCCCATTGACTCCAGTTTTGCTGTGGCTCTTTGATGTCACACTCGGTCAAATGTTGCCTTGATGTCAAGGGCAGACACTTTCACCTCACCTCTGGAGTTCAACTCTATTGTCCATGTTTGAACCAAGGCTGTAATGAGGTCAGGTGCTGAGTGACCCTGGCAGAACCTAAACTGAGTGCCAGTGAGCAGGTATGACAGTAGAAGAGAGGGATCATAGAGGTTTAAAGAGAAAAGAAATAAAGAGAAAAGAAGTAAAGAAAAGAGAAAGAAGTAGAAATAGAATGATCGGCTCGGGTCTGGAATGGCAGCTAAAATGTGCATGGAGAAATTTCGGAAAACAATGTTCTTTATTGAGGTTAGGGATTTCCTTTATTTCACTTATCAAGTGCCTTAGCAGAAAAGGTGGTTTAAAAATCTGGCCGTAGCTCATTTCTAAGGTGAATAAAAATACTGTGGCCAAATTCTAGCACAGTAAATAAAAAATAAGCACCCCCCTGCATGTGGCTTTTACTAGACCCAGCAGCGCCTTTTTGTAAAGTGTTTGTAGTATTCTTTCTATATCCTGTAAAGCTTTGTATTTCTGTCAAAGAATTGTCAAAGGATTTGATTTCCATGAGGAAATCATTAGAATCCTCACCCATAATACAGCGTAGTTGCAGCAAGTGTCAAATTAGTCTGTCAATACCCAAAGGCACTTTGCGTCAGATTTTTATATGTTTGGCCCTATTCAGCCAGAATTTCAAAAATTTGTATGCTGCTCAATTTTAAACCAGTGGCTGGGATTAAGATAAAAAAATAATAGTTCATTTGACTCCACTGCTTATTTAAAAAAATACTATGGGAAAAGGTTTTCTCTGTATAGCTTGTGCAAGAAAATTGTAACCCTATTTCTTATAAATGAACTCCACAGGGGAGATTTTGTGAACAGTGTGCAGTTCCCGATGGTGTAACTGGAAGTGTGAACCACTTCCGCTCTCTCTTTTTCCCATTTCCCACATGATTACTAATAAAATTTTAAGTGCCAGCAGCGTGAATGGGAAACACGTACAATTCAGTGGTAAGGGAAGCTTTTCAGTGTGAAACCCGCTGTCAGCGGTTAATGCTGCAGGTACAGGCAGGCTATAAAAGAGTCTCCTGGTTAAAAAGGGAGGCTCTGCATCAAGATCAGAACTTTCCTGCCTAACCCCATTGTCATTAACATAAAACTTGAGGGCACAGAGGTGGCAAGGGTGTTTTTCAAATTTAAATTTCACTTGTAAATATTTCATGTTACATTAGTGTCCCTTTATTCACATGTGCATCATCGTTATTTGTTGAGCTTAGTTGAGTCAGAGAGCTAAATGTACTGGCACACCTCATGGCTGGCACACATTCATAGTTACAGGGGAGTTAGGGACATTTTATTTATTGTGAAAGAAACAATGTTGTGTTTTTTTTTCACTCTTTATTGAAAGCTCATGTTAGTGTCCAGTGTTGTACTCCTCACTCTGTAGGATATAGCTGAACTTGCAGGCTCAGCTGGCTCTCCCTTTTATATGTTGCAAAAGACATTGCCCAAGATCACTCTCAGTGGGATAATTGAAATGTTGTAGTGAACTCAAAGCCCTGTGAGGACTCTGCCAGCCAACACCCTGAGATGGGCGCACATTTGGACAGTACTGACACCACCCTTTAGATCCCTCATTTTCCTACCTTGACTATCCCCCCAACACACCCAGAGCACCTGGCCCATCCCACTTAACTCCTTCATGCCCCTGACCTCATCCTCTGTCCTCCCCTGAATCCATCTTCCACTCCTCCATATCCCAGAGACCACTCCACACGCCACCTCCGCCCTCCTTCACCACTGACTCACCCTTGCCGGTGCTGAGCCTCCGTGCAAGCTGCCATTCTTCTGCTACCCTCCCTGCCGTAGAGTTAAACAAGGGAATCCGCTGACTTTACACACAACTGCACAAAGCTTTGCGGTGCACGCCACCTTTAAACAAACGTGAACCTGGTGCCACAAGATTCCTGTGGCGGACTGTATCTTGAAAGTAGAACATAAATTTAAAAATCTTCACGCTAATGAGTATTCATGGCACGCAAATGTCTTGGAGGTAGGAACCTGACAGAGGATGGCGTGAGGCTCGCAAACATGCCACGGACTTAATCTTTGCATCTGAACCCGCCATCAGGAAATCAAAATTTTGCATCCGCCTAATTAATTGACCCCGCACACCACGTTTCCTGCTCTTGCAGGCCCCACCCCCCGGCCAGACACACAATATTGTTACATAGAGAAAATAAGTTTCCACTATCAGGAGTGTGTAAATGGCCTTTGTTTTTCTAGTTTAATGAATAGTAATTACTTTTCTGCAGCCCAAGAAAATGAATAATGCATTGGGGGAGGGAATAAAAATAAGACAACTACAAGCAGCATAAAAAAAACTGTGAAGTTATTTCTGTCGTATTCTTCTATAAAACAGTGAATGAATTATTTAGAATACATTAATAGCATTGAAACATTTGCACGTTAGCTCAACTACATTTGGCAAAACCATGGCCCAGATCTTCCAGTCCCTGGATAGTCAGAGTCCGGAAGCACGGCCCCGCAAATTGCGCTACAGCATGTCTCAGAAGATCCAACACAGTGACTCAGTGGGAATTGCTTATGAGTTTGAACTTCCAAAGGGCAATCCCCCTGCTCCTCAGGACCTTCCCAAAAGTCTCCAACTCTGAGTTAGAGTCAGAGACTTTGGACAGTTCTGATTTACCTGGTTAGTTACCCAGGAAATGTTAGGCAGGTTAAAACTTAGTCTAACTCCTCCGTAACTATACAACTGTGCTCCCCCCCTCCAAAATCACCCACACAGAGCCCCCCAACTCCCCACCCCCCCACCACCCCCCCACCCCCCACCGACACTCCCAACCTGACTTCACAACCTAACTTCCACCCTGACTCCCCCTTGACCCAACCCAAATAGCCCTACCACCTAACTACCCCACCGACCAACCTGAACCGACTTCACCACCCAACCTCCCCGCCCGACTCCCCCCCACCTTGACCTGACCACATCACCTTACCCAGCTGCCAGTCCTACCCCCTTATCTAGCCTACCCACTTACCTTACCCATCCTACCTCTTTACCCACTTACCTACTCTCCATAGGTTTTCAAAAAACCTTTGGAACATTTAAACTCTTTACTTACCAGAATATGGCAGCTAGTGCCGTAAAAAGGGGGCATGGCTTCTGCGCGGATTCCCTTCACTGATGTCTCCAAGGTTTTCTGTGCTGAGTCAGTTTAGAAGGATCTTGCATCAGAAGATTGTCCAGAAAATTGGGAGGAAGGTAAGGGGGTATTTTGTCTGTACAGGGTTGGAACCAGGTGTTCTGACCCTGACAAGAAGGTTTGGGCCAATGAATGGTTAAACTGACTTTGTGGTGTATTTGAAGAATATTTTTTTTCTGTTAAGTAACATTGTGTTGTAGATGGTTAAAAGCACTTGTTTCTATGGAAACTAAACCTCGGTACAAGGTCTGTTACTCTAGAAAAAATGGGTAATGTATATTGATTGATGGTAGATTGGCTGTGTAATTACTATCTCAGTCCAAAACTTTTGTGTTTCTTTAACAGTAATCAAATTCTGTCTAGACTTAAATAACAGCAGATTATTTTCAAATCATCTCCTCCTGGG
Organism: Cetorhinus maximus; assembly: GCF_964194155.1. NCBI lineage: Eukaryota > Metazoa > Chordata > Chondrichthyes > Lamniformes > Cetorhinidae > Cetorhinus > Cetorhinus maximus. Next base: position 118,605,110 of record NC_135880.1, on the reverse strand, counting down.
AACAATAGCTTTTGAAGGACTGTGTAGGCATATTTCATTCTCTTTTTGGTATTGTACGTGACATTTCACTGAAATATTCATACGAGTAGGTTTTTTTGCCAGTACTGATGTATTCTTATAACTGGCATTTCTCCACAGGCATGATGGTTGTGCAAGGTATTTTAAGTCCTTATATTCTATATGACTGTAGATTTGCTAAATGAGTAAGTAGCTGGATTTTGGTAGCAATCCTACCTAGTTGTTCTCACCTATGGGAGTTACTTAAGTTGAAAGACAGAACCAGATATTCTAAAAAGCTAAATTAAACTTTAATTCTAATTCATAATGACATCTACCTAAGCATGGAGGGACAGTCAGCAGTGAAGTTATCCCTGAGACACTCATGCACCACCTAGTAACAGCCACATTGCACAGCTTTGACGGACCAGATTACCTCCTCTTATCCTGTCAGATTCAATGGGCTGAATTTTCCAGGTGGGTCACAGTCCTGCATCAGGATGAATTCCAGTTTGAGAACCTGCAAGAGTCCATATAATGGAAAGATGGACACGCTTCTCCTGGAGGCAGCCAAATAAGAAGCCACCTCCAGAAGCCCTGTCCAATTATGGACGGTGGTCAGGTACCAGCATCAAGAGGTCCAAACAAAGTGGCCCCTGAGTAGAGCTGACGGCAGGCTTTGCATTGTGGCCGTCACCTGGCCATCAGCACGAGTGGTAATGGCGCCATGGAGGCACCTTCACTGGGAGGGAAGCAGTTGCCATTGAAGCATAGCAAGCATTAGCAGAGACATCAGTCTCCATAAAGTGATTTCAAGGGCATGCCTGCTGCCTAGGGATAGATCCCCTTTATGAATTACTGCTGGCAAATAAATTCAATCCCTCAAATGAGTCACAGTTCGAACCTCTGGCTGTGATGCGGGCCCCTAACACAACGGAAAAATCCTTTGTGGCCAAGAAAACTGAAGATAAATGGCTCATTACCATTCTTAATTGGATTCCCATTGCTCACGGCCATTACCACGCTAGTCTACCTCCGGGACTAGTGTTCAGAGGCAGCAATGTGTCGGGGAGCTGATCCAGGCATCTTTCCAAATTTTCTCAGGCCCCCACCTCCAAAGCTGCCCCATGGGCCTTGATATATTCTATTTGATGATTCTATTATACCTGCCTTTGACCCCAGACTACTCCCCTTTTATAAATGTGATTGTAGAGATGATAAACCAATTTAAGTTCAGATATTCAGCTCGGTTACCCAAACTCTGGCAAACCTTTTGAACTCTGAGCTAAATGAGGACTTGTGAAAACGCAATCTGAGTCATCGGCACAAGTCAAAACTTGGCTTGGCTCACAAGCACTTCGCCGAGGTTTGCAGTTGAATTGGAATTCCCTGTCCAGAGTACAGTTTCTCTTTTGTGAGACTGAAATGAACAAAGCTGGGTTTTACCCACCAAAGTAACCAAACTCTGATGCACTCACATTTCTGGCTTAGGTACATGCTTATCCTGAGGCAGTTGTACATTATTATCAGGTCCTCTTTGTGTGGAAATAGGAACAATGTAACTCTTCATCTTCATTTATTTTTCTAGAGAAACGTCCATCTTCTATACTGTCAATTCAGATTTCTATCTTTTCCGACAAGGATCTGGTCAACTGCCAACAGCAGTGTCCAATTTGGGTTACTTTATTAAGTTGTTAATAGTTTGCAAGTTTACAGCAGTACAGCCACATAGTCAATTTCTCTCTATCTCTCCTAAAGACATTAGGGAGAAATTTGTTCACATGGCATTATGCAAACATATGTTGATTCCCCAAGGATAGGCTGTGGACTGTCACCTAGGCTCTCTACTGAACATCCTTCACTGATATGTTAAAATCAGCACTATGCGAATGAATTTCTACTCCATTCACTTTGTTACCCAAGTGTCTGGATGGCAGCAGGATAGATACCCACAGTGCATTTCAATTAAATTCTATCCTGTTATCACCCTACTGCAGAGAAATAGGGCTGAGTTATCCCCAGTGAGGCGGGAAACAGGAGGTCGGGACTGTTTTCAGGTTCCAAACCCACCTCTGATTTGAAACTGATTTTCACCTGGGTAAATCCTGAATTGGCATGAAGACAGGTTCCCTGTCCAATTAAGGGTGGCAGGCTGTACAGGGTAAGTAACTACGAGGACGCTTCAACAAGTAGGTGCCCTCTCAGCTACTTTTTAAGAAACGTTAATTAAAAAGGCAAAAAGCAGCCAGGCCATCACTGTTGGGGTGGGGTGGGGAAAGGTGGGAGCCCCTTTAAAGAGTGGGTTTAGCCTTTACTCCCACCCAAGCAGATAGGGGGGACCTGTTGGCCTACCTGGAGCACTGGCGCCCCAGTCTGCCCTGGCTTCCCACCTCAAAGTGGTTGATCTGTCAAAAAACTGGAGGCCAACTAGAAAGTCCAAATCAGCCTCCTTAATCCCTGCCCAACAAGGCTCCTAGCAAACTTAATTGCTTGCCCACCTCATGGCTGCAACAGCCAAAATGGGAATGGGGTCAGGAATCCAGGATGCTAGCCAGCCTTGTAATTTTCAGATAAAAGCAAAATACTGCGGATGCTGGAAATCTGAAACTAAAACAGAAAATGCTGGAAAAACTCAGCAGGCCTAACAGCATCTGTGGAGAGAAAAAAAGAGTTAACATCTCGAGTCCTTATGATTCTTCTTCACTCTGAAGAAGAGTCATAAGGACTCAAAACGTTAACTCTGTTTTTTTTCTCTCCACAGATGCTGTTAGACCTGCTGAGTTTTTCCAGCATTTTCTGTTTTTGTTTGTAATTTTCAGGCCCCGTCCAACTCTGTTCCCAACGATGGTGGGGCCCAGAAATTTGGCCCCTGAGGTCTTGCATCGTATTGTAAATTTCCAGGATAGTAATCAGGACCAGGAGCCTTGGCTGACCTTTTCCTCTGCCTATCCCAGGGTTGTGCCATGATTCAAGATATTTTGACCATTTTTCACAAGACAGATTTGATAAAGGGTTATTTTAAATGTGATCTTTTAAAACCATAGTATATTCCTGCAAGTAAAAAAAGATGCTAATTAGTTTAAGATGCTAATGCGCTAGCTAGGACGCTGTTTCCTCACACAAAGGTTTATGATCTGTTTAAAATTAAGGTACAGAGACAAAAAAAAAATCCATATGCAGCAAGACCTGGACAACATTCAGGCTTGGCCTGATAAGTGGCAATTAACACTCATGCCAGGTAATGACCATCAAAGGAAAATCTAACCATTCTAACCAAGAATCTAACATTCAATGGCATTACCATCACTGAATCTCACTCTATCAGTATCCTGGAGGTTACCATTGACCGAAAACTGAACTGGACCAGCCATGTAAATACTGCGGCTACAAGAGCAGGTCAGAGGCTGGAAACTCTGCAGCGAGGAGCTCACACCTCCTGGCTCCCCAAAGCCTGTCCACCATCTACAAGGGACAAGTCAGAAGTATGATGCAATACTCTTCATTTGCCTGAAAGAGTACAGTTCCAACAGCACTCAAGAAGCTTGACACCATCCAGGACAACACAGTCTGCTTGATTAGCATCTCATTCACTAACTTGAACATTCACTCCCTCCACCACCGACGCACAGTGGCAGCAGCGTGTACCGTCTACAGGATGCTTTGCCGCAACTCAAGGCTCCATCGACAGCACCTTCCAAACCCATGACCTCTCCCACCTCGAAGGAAAAGGGCAGCAGATGCATGGGAACACCATCACCTGCAAGTTTGCCACCAAGCCACACACCATTCTGACATGGAAATATATCGCTGTTCCTTCAATGTTTCTGGGTCAAAATCCTGGAACTCCCTAACAGCACTGTGGGGGTACCTACACTACATGGACTGAAACTGTGGGGATACCAACACTACAAGAAGGCACCACCACCTTCTCAAGGGCAATAAATGCTGGCCTAGCCATCAACACACCCTGTGACAGAGTAAATTTTAAAAAACTTCTCTTCAAATTTGCCTTTGGTCCCATACTTTAGCAATATTAATTTTTCCTTCATGCTTGGCATCTGCTGTTTGCCCCTTAATGTAAACATTTTGAAATGTGCTCTTCCATGCGAGGATTGCTATCAAACTGGAGATCTGCTCCTGTTATCTATGGGGAGGCAGTGGCATAGTGGTATTGTCACTAGACTGGTAATCCAAAGACCCAGGGAACTCTGGGGACCCACGTTTGAATCTCACCATGGCAGATGGTGGAATTTGATTTCAATAAAATATCTGGAATTAAAAGCCTAATGATGACCAAGGAACCATTGTCAAGTGTTGTAAAAACCTATCTGGTTCACTAATGTCCTTTAGGGAAGGAAATCTCCTGTCCATACCTGGTCTGGCCTACATATGACTCCAGACCCACAGCAATGTGGTTGACTCTTAAAAAGGCAGTTGGAGATGGGCAATAAATGCTGGCCTAGCCAGCGACGCCACATCCCATGAATGAATAAAAAAAAAACTAAGATGCAAAAATCCCCATGCACCCACTTCATGAGCTAAAACCAGAGTTAGTTGACTCAAAATTGTGGGCATTTCAGAATTTTTATCCCAGATCATTTGTTTGCTCTTGGAACCTATTAAGAAACATCTTTCTGATTTAAAATATGGATTACTATAAGCTAAATGCAGTTTTTGCATTAGGTTTCATGTTGCGTCTGTAAATACATAATTAACTGTACTGATATTGTACCTAAACCATTCATAATATAAATGAACTTATTGTGTAACCTGTGTAACAGGTTTGACATTTCGTTTTGCAATGGTTATACTTAATGTTGTCAACATGGTTGGCATAATACACAAGTATTCACTTGCTGTTATTGAAATCTTACTTGGCTTCTTCCACTAATAATTTATTTCCTCTAGAATGAAAGGAAAGGGTTTCCCCATCTTTTCAATCAAAACAAATATAGTAGGAGGCAGGTTAAATTGTTCTCCATGCCTCTGTTCTCTGTTTAATAAGGAAGTGGAGAGCCATAGCTTTGTGAACATTCAACATTTTAAATAAAAGAAACTGTTTTAACTTTTGATTTTATTTCTGCAGGAGAAAGAAAAACACTTGTGACTTGTACAAAAATCATGAGCAAAACTACAACTATTGTAGATAATAGAAAATGCAAACAACTGAAAAAACCTGAATCACTAGTCCGCAAATGCAATCAACAGCCATGTCAGACCAGGTAATAAATGATGTGCATATCAATCTATTTCAACTGACAACATGTGGAGTACTGCATGTTCTAGTAAAGCAAAATTTGTAGATTTTGTTAAAATCATGAAAGAATTGTTTTTCAACTTGTTGGGAAGCACATAATGAAGTCAAGTGTTTAAAAACCTTTAAGTGCTTTGTCACTTCACTTCTACATGACATCATTTATCTTATACAGTTCTGCTGGCTCTTTGTCTCTCCTGACAAAAAATATTGGTAAATTCTTTTGGGGAAGACAGTGCCCCATTAATTAGATGGAGCATACAGAATATCTTAGTGTGATTACAAACCATTGACCTAATCAGTGATCAAATAGCTACTATCAAAAGCTGCAGCAATAAAACTTGAGTAGCTAGTAGCTGCCTGAGCTTAGAATGCAGCTTTGAAGTCATTCTCTGTTTCATTCTCTGTTCTGTTTTTGGTTAGTTCTTGTGCCTGAGCAGTTGTCAGCACTCTGTGCTTCATGTCTTTGATGTGTAGCAGTTTTCACCTAACAACTGACGTGTCAAGACTGCTGGTTTCCAAAGTAATCTACAATTAATTACCAATTGTTTTTATGCTTATGTATTAAGACATCCTACATGTTTCCTGCTCTGTTCATTTCTCTGGAAGTGGTGTTTTGAATTAGCCTGAAAGTGTCCAATTGAGAAAGGTAGCATTAACTTCATACTACTGCATACTCAACCAGTACTAGCTTTTTGAATAAAAGCGAAAAACCGCGGATGCTGGAAATCCAAAACAAACATAAAAATACCTGGAAAAACTCAGCAGGCCTGGCAGCACCTGCGGAGAGGAACACAGTTAACGTTTCGAGTCCGTATGACTCTTCAATAGAACTAAGTAAAAAAAGTTCTGTTGAAGAGTCATATGGACTCGAAACGTTAACTGTGTTCCTCTCCGCAGATGCTGCCAGACCTGCTGAGTTTTTCCAGGTATTTTTATTTTTGTTCTAGTTTTTTGAAGTTTCTTCAGGATGTTTGCAGCTTAACCTCAAAATATACATCACTGGTTAGAATGCAAGCAAAAGAGTTGAAGCAGCAGGTTCATGGCAAAGTACGCTGATTAAATTAAAGTATCGCTAAACCATTTATACTTGTTTTTGTTTTGAAATAATAAAGATTGGAAGCGCTTTAGCCAGTAGTTTCCCGGGCCCTGCCTCTCCTTTAACCACAGACTCCACTGTGTATCAGAATGGCTAATTTCATTGCTCATTTCTTCTAACATACCAACATGCTTCAGTTTGGATTGTGGGTAAAAGCCACAAATTCTTTCATTGTTCCCAATGTTAATGAGCAAGAGACATCAGAGGATGTGTTTCTACAAGTTGTATGAGAATGTTGTTAACTTTAACTTCTGGCTGTCCATTTTATGCCTGAAAAATGCTGGCTCCACAAAAATACTGCAGGCCACTGCTGGATGGGGCTCACCTCCCTTGGCTTTGTCTCAGCCTACGCCCAAGACTTACCTAAGGGCTAGGTCAGCCTTGGAAACAATGTAAATTGTCAGTTCCCAGCACCAGCTGCATTGTGACACCTGTTTGGTGCCTGAAGCTCATCATTGCTGTTCAAATGAGACTAATAGCCAAATCTATATTCAAGAATCTGAACCCAAGCACCTAGAATTGACATGGACCACTTTTTGAGTATTTTTCTCACTTACTATAATATTGCTATTTTCAACAAGGTGCTAACTGCAGAAAAAAATCTCTATTTTACTTAAGATCTCAAATCCTTAGGAAGCGAATGCAGCTTTGAGTTTCAAGGTTTTGTCCTTAGAACACAGTATATCCAAGTGCTTATCAAATACCCAGTACAAGCACATATCTCCTGCCTGCAATTCCAATTATTTTTATGTAAAAGTGATGCCCTCCGGAGAGGGATCAAATTTGGGGCATAAAGCTAAACCAGAGTTACACTAGTTGCAAAGTACATGGCTTATTCTGGTAGAATTAGTTGCTGCCAGAAGATGTGCCCAACTGAAAATGGTGCACATAAGAAAATACCAGGACAATGAGGATTAAAGGTGCTATCCCAGAAATTCTGGTGTTTATACTAGAATTGCCCCTGAATTAAGTTAAATTTGTACATTAACAGAGCAGGTTATGCGAATAACTTGTCAAAGCAATTGGTTGAGTTCATGGGCTTTGAATCCCCACAGGCTTTGGCTGGAAAATTCCTCGGCACAGACTCTGCGAATGTTATTTCACAAGAATAGGAAATGGGAATACTGCTATAATCAAAGATGAAGAAGGCCAACCAGAATGTACCAGTATCTACACATGACAGCACTGCATCAAAGACCCAGTATTCCTTAGTCCCACTATGGAATTTATGCCAGTTTCTATATCAACTGTCCAATGTAAACTTACACTCAGCTTTCTTATTTGCCAATGCCAGAGCATTAAACTGAGTCTAGAACACCATCAATCTACCATCTACAAGAGGCACTCCAGAAACTCACCAAGGCTCCTTAGACAGTACCTTCCAAATCCACAATCACTACCACCTAGAAGGATAAGGGCAGCAGGAACATGGGAACACCGCCACCTGGAAGTTCCCCTCCAAGCCACACACCATCCTGACTTGGAAATATATCGCCGTTCCTTCACTGTCGCTGGGTCAAAATCCTGGAACTCCCTCCCTAACAGCACTGTGGGTGTACCTACACCACATAGACTGCAGCGGTTCAAGAATGCTGCTTACCACCACCTTCTCAAGGGCAATTAGGGATGGGCAGTAAATGCTGGCCTAGCCAACAACGCCCACATCCTGTAAATGATTTTTTTTTAAATGGGTGATAGCGACTGTGCCCCCATCTTCTGCCATTAGTTTCAGAGCCGCTTGCCTCTACTGCTCCCTTCCATCATTACGGGGTATGCCTATTGGGAAGGCTATTCCAGCTCCTTAGTCTTTCTGAATGCATGGCAGACAAACCAAAGAACTTAGGGCACACTGATAGTAACAGCTCTTTAGTTAAGTATAGTGTAAGTTTCAGCAAGAAAAAATCAAAAATTTTTGCAAAGAAAATTGCCATCAAACTCCAGAAATCTCAGTTATGCCAGTACTGGATGGCTTCAGCCTGTGCTGCATCTATATTCTTGGGCATAAATCAGTGCTAAAGTGTAAGTTATAAGTGCAGGACCATGTAAATAAGTGGCAGGGAGTTTTGAAAAAGGTATCTCGAAAGTGGCAACAACTAATGCTCCCTCCAACTTCTGCTTGCTGGGCAAGGTCAACTTGTCCACAACGCAGTCCCTTTAAGATGGAAACGCAGCTGCGCATTTCTACATCTTAAAGGGAATGTTGTTTAGGGTCTGTGGCCTGTTAGTTCCCCGAATAGCACATTCCTGATTCCTGCATGGCTGTGCTCCCTCGCAGCTTAGAGGGAGCATTAGTGACAATGATTGAGGAAATTTCTCCCTACTGATATTTCAGCATGAACCCACCATAAACCAGTTTCATTAAATTTCTTTGCAAGAAATCGGCTCCACGCCACTCTCACACCATAATTATTCCAAAATGTTGCAGGAATTTACAGGCCAATGTAAAGTATCAGAAAAGTGTGTTTACCAAGGCAAGAATTCAGTATGAAGCCCTGGACAGAACTATGTCACCTGTTGAAAACTGACCTCCAAATATCTTTTTGAATACACAAAACAAGAAAACTAAATTTAGAGTACTGGACTTCATTATCACAAGGTGCTTTACTATTTTGCTTCACTTAGCCAACATGCCCACTCCTGGTACCTCTCTGTAATGTTCTTTAATCAGTTATTTACTACTAAGATCTAGGGACATGTGTTATTATGAGCTTCTTGGGACCAAGACAGGCCTTGTCTCAAGAATTCTGAGGTGCAGGACAGTTCAGCAGGGGTATGTGCATCCTGGTCCTCTATCCTCGCACCTGTATGAAGGGGGCTGGCTAGAAATATTACATGAGCTTTCACCAGGATGGAGGACAGCATCACAAAGACAGATTCTAGTGATGCCACATGCTAATTAAGTCCTGGATTATAGGTAGAAATGAGGATATCAATTGGATCCTGCTGATCCTGAGTTTTCATTGGAAATTGAAAGTTCTCGTCTTAATTTATTGCTCCTTCTCGGTTTCTATATTGTTGACAATAGGTAGTTGTGATTTATAGTACAAAATGCTTTCTTCAATAGGTGGATGATGACAGAATGGACACCATGCTCACGGACATGTGGTAAAGGAAGTCAAGGCAGACAAGTGGCCTGTACCCAGCAGCTCCAAAATGGAACATTCATTCGAGCTCGGGAAAGAGACTGCCCTGGGCCAAAACCTGCCTCACTACAGCGCTGTGAAGGTCAAGACTGCCTGACAGTATGGGAGGCTGGAATATGGTCAGAGGTATAAAACTTTCTTAGCTTCCTTCAAATATTACACCCTTTCTTTAGCTGCTAGTTAATCTTCTGTACCATTGCTCATGCATAAAATATTTTAAAAATTATATCTCTCCCTGTAACAGTGGGGACAATTTTAATCCACCCCACCTGGCAGGAATGGAGCAGCACCATCCCTACCTCGTTGCTCGGTTAAAACATGAAGGGGAAGAAATGGATGCTCCATTGGGTAAATATAAACCTTTGTGGAATCCAGAGGGAGTCAGTATGACCCACAAGGAAAGTCTGGGCCTTCTCCTGGCAAGCATGCCCTCTTCCCAACCATAAGACTCTGCAGAAGCCGCCTCCCCAAACCTCAGCAACTTACCTCGATGCTGGTAGCTGCTTCTGGGTAGTCTTCACCAGCCAGTGTTTTGGAAAGGCACCAGACTGGCAGGATGTAAATGAGGCCAGGGAGTTAGGGTAGTCCAAGCATCAAATTAATGCCATTGGACAAAGTGGAGTGGATTGACACTGGACTCATTCCTCCTGCCTGTCTGAAATCCAATGACAGCAGTAAATGGTCAACAGCGTGTGTGCAAAGTTCTTTTACCAAGAGTATACAATGCACTGCCAGTTCCAGTTGAAATGCTACACGAAAGGGTGTCAAATCAAACTACCTAAACAATACATGCTGACTTCATTAATGTATTGTAACTGTATGGAAGCCAAAGGCAAAAGCTAATACCAGATACTCCAATGACCATTTTGATAGTTTGCACTAACTTTATTTATTATTAGTAGTCTATATTTGGTGACAATGCCCAGGCATTTGTAACAATTTTCAAAAGGTCATATATAACTGTATATGTTATATATATATCAAATGGTTCTTCTGTGTTATCTCTGGTAGAGTCTGTGTACCATGTTGATACTGCTTTGTAGTAATGGTGTCCAGAGCACAATGAGCAGAATATATGGGATACAGAAATTCTGCACTTACCAGCAAGACCTCCATTGAATTTTGTGGCTGTGTCTTTTGTGAAGAATGAGGCAAGCTCACATATTTTTTGAATGAAGAAACATTAAATGGCCTAGACAAGACAAGCCCCTGCTTACCATTCCCCAAAGTTCCAAAATTAATAGAAGCTATGGGCCGGATTTTATAACCCCCACAAGCAGTGGGTTTGCAGGCAGGGGACATAAAATGCCATGGGCACTGTGCCTGCTGCCTACCCGCCTATCCCTGCCCCTGTCGCAACTTTAAGTGTGGCAGAGGCCAGTGACAGATCAGAAATCCGACAGGTAACACTGCCCGGGTTCAGGTGGGAATGGGGCGTGGGCCGTTGGCCTCCTTTACAGGCTCCCTGTTTCGATCAGAAGCCTCCCCACAAGCTCCAAATACACCTGTGATTCTTCTCCCCCTCCCCTGTCCACCCCAGCCCCTGATTTCCCCCACCACCCCCCTTGCTGGTGCCTGCTAGCCTGAACCCCCAATGATTACCACCCCACCCCACTTCCTCTGCATCTAAATGGCCAGCAGCTCTTGGAGGTGGGACTTCCTATCCAGATTGGGGAGGGATGTCTTGCCTCAAGGTAATCAACATCCCAACAGACATTAAATTGCTATGGGGCCACTGGACCTGGCGGGATTGGAACAGACGACCACTTCTGCATCCGCCCATGGCAACCACTCTTGCTGGACATAAAATCCAGCCCTATGAACCTCCTTGAAGAAGTTGTAGGCTTAGAACTAGAGATGATATTTCTTTAGTTTTTGATTCATCCTTTGGGCTCACCCAAATCTTCAACATAAATTAGTAGCTAATAGCCAAAGCAACAGTTCTGTGAATTAGAAAAAAGAGTTTAAAATGTAGATGCTTGAATGAAAAGTTTGACAGGTTCACACTTCTGTCAAGGGCAACTCACTTGTTTTCAAGTATCTTCCTGTTCAGGCGCATCTGGGTAATCCGTCTACCGATTGAGCTAAGGTTTTACATCATCCAAGAGAAGCCCCAGCTCGAGCCAGTGCAAGATATGTCTAGATGCTCAGTCCCAAACAATCCAGGGCATAGTTCCCTTACTATAAAATTACTATGACCCTGGAATTCTCATCATTTTGATTTCCAGCTGTGCTAGCTCAGCCAAAAACCACATATAACAAATTTAAACTCCTAGACATTTGGTTGACCCTGTTGTTTTACAAGGACAGTCTGGTTTAATAATGGCACAGCAGTTACAAGGAACTTGCATTTAAATAGCACCTTTGACAACCTCAGAACATCAAAAAACACTTTCACAGATAATGATATACTTTTGAAGTGTCAATGTTCTAATTTGAAACATAGTAGTAAGAGCTATTTACACTTTCCTCTTATGCAAGGACATTAACTGGCATCTGTAGCCATAACCTCATGTTCCTTATGACAGAGTTCAATAAATCCCTGGCTGGGTCACTTAAGCCAAGGGTTCTAAGTATATTGTTGCACATTTCTGTACACTGCATGCCCAAATCCATACTTTATATCTCAAACTGGTGGAGTTCATGCCTTTCAACATTTTTTTGTAAAACAGCAGTTGTCAACGCAGATCATTTAGTATTGGTAAGTGCTCAAATAAAAACAGTGCATCCAAGTTAATTGTTGGCCCGCTGTTCCTAAATGGTATTTCCAAAGGTTACAGGTATGTTAGGTACAATATGAAGTGCAGGAAGGCTGTTCCTAGGTACTATATGTTCTGACCCTTTTAAACCTTGAATTGCACATTTACAGAAAATTATTCTGCAAATTCAATGGAAAAATCATTCAGTGAGGCTGATGGGGGAAGCTTGTTACATATTTAACCTATCTTCAACAAGTTGAAATATAGAGCAATTCTGCTAGTATTTTCTTTTATAAGGCCTTTTCATATTTGTAATATTTATTCTACAGAAATGTGTGTGACTCATGTCATATTTAACTATTTAGCCACAGGAAAATATTGGAAGAGTTACACTAAACTGTTGGGTTTTTAAACCAAAGTGTATATTTAAAAGCAATAAGGAAAAAGGTGGCATTGAAGACTTTTCCCCAAAGCCTGCAAGCAATAACCATTTATTCACATCAAACCTATTTGTGTTGAGAAATTCTTCAGTCCTAGGCATATAGCAGGTGTTGTCTGGCATGGGCCTTCCCCATAGATTGTGGACCTGGGGACTAAAAGTTATCATGTTGTTTTAATGAAGAAATCATCAAAGGTGCTGTCTGCCCCCGGGGTATTGTGGTAGTCTGAGTAGCACTGCTCTAAAGGGGCACTACACAAACAATGTTTTAGCCTATGATGATAAAAACTGAGACAGAACCACTCATTGACAAGTTTTTAAACAGAAAGATTTGAGGGCTAGCTTTGGTAATGCTGAGAAGTTTGAAGTGCAGCAGGGTAGTTAGGAGTTAATTAGGTAGAAATTGGTATGCATGCCACCTGTTTTTTAGATATAATGGACACAGATTTGCAATTTCTGGGCAAGAGGTCCTATACCCAGTCTCTGATAGCAAGGTCATCGTCATATCCCTTGTGATTGTCTGAAATCAACATTGGGCCAATTTAAAGACCACTAAAGAAATGGCAGGGCAAATTGTTTGAACATTTGACTGCTCCTCCTGATCCCACTGTATTGCTGTTGCCCTATCCTTGTCCCCTTGTGTTTTCTGCCACCTCTACCTCAGGACTTAACTGAGGGACTCTGCTGGCAACGAAGCAGGCCCATATCCAATCGCCAACTTCAGCTGTGCTGAATGTGGAAACCCCAGGACCAATTCCAGGCCAGCCTTGGGCATCTGGATTGCAGCATGTCACCAATTTTGGATCCAAAATTGGATTAAATCCAATTTCTGCCTGACTTTATTTCAATTATTCAAGACAACATGTTGGATAAATATATTGCATGAATCCTATTGTTATGATAAAGACAAGTTCTGCTCATTGAACTAAGTAAATTTACTATGGCTGAGCACGTCCTGTTGTTGTGAAATAAAACAACTTAAGGATTTACGTTCGGTTGAATAAAGTTTACTTGAGGGTAAGTATATTTTCCTCAGAATTTGGTTTTAAATTTGCCTTTAAAAATCCAAACTTGATAAATTTGTAAAATACAACCCAAATATTTGATGCCAGAAGCCTTATTTAACTATATTTCACTGACAGCAATACGCGCTGCTAACATGAGCCCAACAGATATTTATCCTCCTAACTAGCTTTGTCATTGGACCAACAGGAATACTATAGAAGCAGCAGTACCATAACACCGCAAGTCCCCTTCCTCTTCTTCCTTCTACCCAATTCTTCAGCCTGCTGAATTGCTCTGAATTGGATGAGAGTCTGCCTCATCCAGAGTACTCCCCATTATGATACCAGTTGACAACATCAAAAATCCACAGACAGCAATCACTGTTTAGCAACACCAATGGAGGAGAAAATAATGGAATGGTACACAAGCCAATGATATTCAAGTGCTGTTGAGCTGATAGTAAATACTTACAACCATTTTGTTAAAAGTACAGGGCCACAAAGGCAATGTAATAAGCAGGAGGACTTTAATCTTAATATGCACTGGCCAGATCAAATTGGCAAAGGTGGTTTGGAGAATGCTTTTGCACCAATTTCCTGGAACAATACTTTGTGGCTCAACTAGGGAAAAAGCTATTTTAGATCTAATATCGTCCAATTGGACAGGTTTAATTAGGAATCTCATAGTAAAGCCTCTGAGAAAAAGTGAGCATAATGCAATTGAATTCCATATTAAGTTTGAGAACGACATATACCAATCCCGAAACAAGAATCTTAAGCTTAAACAAAGCCAGTTAGATAGATTTGAGGGGAAAGCTGGCTAAGCTTCATTGGGTACATACACTAACAGCGGAATCGTCCCAGTTTTGTGCTAAGTGCGGTAGCGGGTGTGAGAAAAGTCGTTTTAGCCACCGGCCACAATGGCGGGTTTCGCGCCATATCGTCCCATTTCTAGCACACCCCATATCATGAATACTGCATTCAAAGGAAACACTCCGGATCGCTGGCGGGCTGTCTAGGATTTTCCCGCCATGCCATGACCTCAGGCTTCCTCACTCCAGACGCCATATTTAAAGCGTACCAGAGCACTTGCCTACTTCATGTCTTCACACCAGGACTGCTCCAGGCGACTGATGGACCCAAAAGCAAAGAAGACAGCAGCCCCCAAATTTAGTGACACCTCTCTGGGGCCCTGCTGGATACATTGGAAGGCCGCCACAATGTCCTCTGCCCTTACTCTGGCCGCAGGAGGTCCACCAGAGTCACCAATCCGGCCTGGGAGAAGGCGGCAGTGGTGGTCAGTGCCCCCAGAGCACAGAGGAGGTCAGCCATCCAATGCAGGAAGAGGATGAATGCTCTCGTCCATTCCGCCAGGCTAAGTCAACCACCTCATCACTCTCAACTCTCACTCACAAATCCATCACACATCCACAGGGATCTCACACCTCAAGGGACCACTAACTCTCTCACACACCCTCACATCTCCATCAGACTAACATCCTCTGGAGCTCACATCTTCATCCCGTCCATGGCTCCGCTCACCACACAGACATTCCACACAGTGCCAGGCAACCTGCTCACACTCTCTACATCTGTTTTCATGCAGGAGAAGCTGGCTCACAACAGCAGGGAGAGGTCCCAGACCAGGGATGGAGTGGCCCACATTAGGCCTCTCACTCACTTTGAGGAGAGTGCCATCGCGCTGACTGGTGAGGGTGTAGACCGTGCCTGTGGTGATGGTGAGAGTGGTGGCAAACACTCACGTGAGGATCCTGCACCCCATCATCCCTCTCTCAACACAACTGTGAGTGCTCTCTCCCCTGCTTTTGACTCTGCTGCCATGCACTAATTATCTCTACTTTGGTTCACAGGGAGCTCTGCCAAGCGACCGACACCCTCAGCCAGCCCCTCAGCTCCATCCAGGTTTTCAGCTCCAGCCAAGAGAACACCTCCTCCATTGAAGGGCTGGAAATAAGCAGTCTGGAAGACCCATCACAGTGCTTACCCACACCCTCGACCAGTGCAGAGACACATACCTCGGTGGGACCTAGATCAAGAGCAGGCTAAGATTCACAATCTGGTGGTTACTGCGTGGATACGTGCCTGCAGCAAGAGGAGGCAAGTTCAGCCGCTCTCCCCAGCACTCGTTGGGCTGCTGGGGAAGAGGCATCTTTGAGGCCTGAGTCAGATGATGAGCCTCTGGAATCGGCCTTCCAACTCATCATGGAAAGTCAGCAGAAGGTGGGAGGTGTTGGAAATCCTCAATAGAGTGGGAGGAGTGCATCCACTGCTTTCTGGTCAAGTGGTGCCCACATGTGCGTACATGGAGATCTACATGGGGAGGATGGTGGATGCCATGGAGACCTTGGTCCAACAGAACACAGATGCACACAGACCTGTACTCCATCGCGGTAGCTATGGTGAGTTCCTGCAATGGCAATATGAGAGGGAAACGGGGCATATCGACATCCCTTCAGGTGCTTCTTCCTCTCGAGGTG
This sequence comes from Cetorhinus maximus, assembly GCF_964194155.1. NCBI lineage: Eukaryota > Metazoa > Chordata > Chondrichthyes > Lamniformes > Cetorhinidae > Cetorhinus > Cetorhinus maximus. Next base: position 118,588,977 of record NC_135880.1, on the reverse strand, counting down.
TGAGGCCGGGGCCTTCAGGCACCCGAAGGGAGGAGGAACGGCAGCTGGACACCACGGATTATCCACTCAGGCCGGGGATTGTGAGAGTTTTTGAAACCAGAAGAGGGCAACCACAAAGTTGATAAAAAGGGAAAATGTAGAATATGAGAGTAAACTAGCCAGGAATATAAAAGCAAATAGCAAGATCTTTTACAAGTACATGAAAAAGAGAGTAGCTAAAGTAAACATTGGTCCGTTTGAGGCAGAGACAAGAGAAATTATCACAAGGAATGAGAAAATGGCTGAGACATTGAAGAAATACTTTTGGCTGGATTTTCATCAACGAGGCGGGCAGCAGGAGTCAGGGGCAGAATTTTCCCATTGGCGTGTGGGGGCGGGCCCCGCACACGTGTAAAATGGTGCGCAGTGACGTTGGGCAAGTGTCCTGACGTCACCGCACGCAATTGCGATATTTCATTAGGCGGGCACGCAATGCTCTCTGATGCACGCCCGCCATTAATTATCGGGCCACTTAAGGCCTTTGAGGCGCCAATCGACCACGATTTTTCAGCGCCCATGCAATCTTTGCGTCGTCGCACGGAAGCAACGGGCAGGCAGGTAGGACACATTTGTATTAACCTCATCCACGGGTGGGATAAGAGGGCTCAATGAGGTCGCTAGTGTGCCCTGTCAAATATTTAATTTTCAAAATTACTGATACTTGCCTGTGTGACCTGCAGTACTTCAAAACGCATACCAGCTGTTTGGACTGGACTCACAGCCTTCAGGTCAGCACTCTGCAGTGAGGAAACTTTTTTGGGCCTGCATGGTTCAGGAAGCCTTCCCTTAGCCTGGAAATGGGAGCTGAACTCTCCACTGGAGGCAGCTCCTCTGAGGAGGAAGGGAGGGCTAGGAGGGGGAGGAGGCCAGGAGTGCACATTCAGCCTCCAGGGGAGCCACCTTTTGGAGGTCAGGCGCAGGCACAAGGGGCGCAGGGCCAAGAGGTAGTCCAAGGCAGAAGGGACCGCAGAAGATGCCACTACCCTGCTGCCAGGGTTTACAGGCGGCGAAGCAGCTACCTCAATATGTCTGAGGTGCAGTGCCGAAGGAGGCTCTGTCTCTCAACGGAGATAGTCAACTACATCCGTCAGTTGATTGGGCCTGAGATCTCAGCTAACTATGTGGGTGGATACCCCATGCCAGTGGCTCTAATGGTCACAGCTGCCCTCAACTTGTATGCCCCTGGCTCCTTCCAAAGCTCAGTGGGTGATCTTTGCGGTATCTCCCAATCAACTGTCCACATTTGTGTCAAGCAGGCTACAGATGCTTTGTTCAGGCGTGCATTGACCTTCATCCTCTACCGTTGGGACCAGGCAAGCTAGACACAGCGAGCCAAGGGCTTCGCAGCCATTGCTGGCTTCCCCCGCGTCCAGGGTGTTATAGACTGTACACATGTGGCCATCAAGGCGCCAGCAGCTGAGCCCGGCGCCTTCATCAATAGGAAGGGTTTCCACTCCATGAACGTGCAGATAGTGTGTGACCACAGGATGCTGATTCTACAAGTCTGTGCAAGGTACCCAGGCAGCTCCAATGCCGCCTACACCCTCAGACACTCCCAGGTGCCGGGACTCTTCAGTGCTCCAGCCCGGCTTGATGGATGGCTGCTGGGTGACAAGGGCTATCCCCTCAGAAGGTGGCTCATGACACCTCTCTGCCATCCAAGAATAGAAGCTGAGTAGAGCTACAGTAGGAGCCATGCCTCCACAAGGGCTGTGGTGGAGAGAGCCATTGGTCTTCTAAAGATGCGCTTCCGATGTCTGGACTGTTCAGGGGGCGCACTCCAATACCCCCCAGATCATGTGTCGCTGATAGTGGTTGTATGTTACGCTCTCCACAATCTTGCACTGGAAAGGGGGAATGCAGTGGACGATGAAGACGTAGACGCATTGGCTGCGAATGCACATGATGAGTCCAGCAGTGAGTCCGAGGATGCGCATGCATAGGGAAGTGCTGAGGGGGTAGATGCTGACCCAGGCATACTCCAAGGAGGCAGGGACGCCTGGGAGGCTTTAATCCAATGAGCCTTCAGCTAGCACGCCACATATGGACCTCCAGGACAAGCCTGGGCTTTATGCTCCTTATTCGAGACCCAAGTGCGAAATCTGCCTGGCTAGGAACATTAACTAAGGTCCTTGTTAATAAAGCTGAATGTCCCACAGAGCACTAATTACATTATTGGAAACCATCCAGCTGCAGAACATAAGAGGCAACCTCAGCCATGGTGACATGTCTGAATTTAATATTACAACCAAAGAAACTTAAAGAAACAAAATGACAAAGGTGTTAAAAATAAAACCAACTCATAAAGACCTCATTTCAGGCCAACACAAAAGCACCAGTGGTGTGCCTAATGTGCTTTATGTTTATGTTTTTGGGCGCTACATCTTGGTGCTCACCCCTCGCTGGGAGTGGCATCTGAGACAGCCTGCTCACTCTGCTGTCCTATTGGCCTCGATGACCTTGGCGGTCATCCTCTGGCCCGTGGAGCCTATGCTGGCCCCGCCTAGGAGGGAGCTGCCAGTTCCACAGCTGGCATCTCCCCAGTCGTCGCAGCCTCACCGGATGCAACGGTCATTAGCAGAGGAGTGGAGGAGCTGCCACCCTCATCTAGAGTGCCCTGAGAGGAGCCCGCAGAGACGACAGGCAGCTGCTGCCCCGACGTGAGGTCGCTTCGGACCTCCCTGCTCACCATGGATGAATGGGCACCGAGCTGGGAAACTTGGTGCCCAGACCATCTCCCACACTGGCACTGACCAGCTGAGGTCAATGCCAATGTGAGGGCTTGCTGGTCCGAGCGCATCCCAAGGAAGCCCTGATGGGTCTCCTGGAGGAGCCTCTCCACGGGAGTCGCCACTCTCTCCATGGAGGCCGCATGGCGCTCAGACATGATGCTCATTGCTTCGGCAATTGTCCGCGTAGACTCCTCCACTACGGAGACCATGCCAAGCATAGCCTCATGTATCTCCCCCAGATTGTCCCGCACATCTGGCAGCATTTCCTGCCCCTGCTGCATCGTGGACGACTCCAGAGTCACATCATCAGGCACCAACTGAGCATGTGCCTGATCCCCTACAGTCGTCCGACCGCTGGCGCCATGGGCACTCTCTTCGCCAGCTCCTGCAGCGACTGTGAAGTGCCCTCACCGCTGTGCCCCGGGACTCTAGCTGATGTTTTAATTGCCACCGAGGTTCTAGTATCTGCGCTGGTGCCTGCCTGACAGAGATGGTGTGTCGCTGGTGAGACTTCAGGGCGCACAGGCGTGAGAGGGGGCCCCTGCTGCTCCTCCTCCTGGCCCTGCTCCGCTGATGTTGAAAGGAAGAACAAGGACATTGGATCAGTTAACATGAAGACAATGTCAATGTGCATCCCTGTCCCCAGATCATTATGCACTCATCCTTCTATAACGAATGGTCAAGCCATGTTGCAAACTTCAATCACTGAACATTCAGCACTGCCATGGCTGTTGGGAGAACAATGGTGACCTCACTGCTAGGCAAACATACCGGCCTGTGGCACTCCAGCCTCACCGACACCGGTGGCCCTGGGCGCATGGTGCCTCTCCAAATCTAGGGCCTCCTGCTCGAAGCGGCTGAGAATTGCTAACTGGGCCAGCCCGCCACCAGTCCTCACCCGCTCAGCTGCATTATGTGCATTCTTCTCCTGAAAAGGAGAGAAGAGCATTGATTAGTGCTACTTGTACCTGGATTCTCTTCGCGGATGGCCCACTCCAACCAGAGTGGGACATTGCAGGGCTCCAGTGTCTCCTCACCCTGCTGCTGCCGAACACTCACACAAAGATGCTAGGCTTGTCCCACCCCACCACCCCCTTGGCCAAATGCAGCCTACTTCACATTTGGCACCACACCGTCTAACCTTCCATAGCAAGGAGGCGCAAGCACGTGGAGTGCAGGGGACAGCAGATCGATCAGTGCCACGCCACCTTGAAGCTCCCTTCCAGCATGTCATCACCCTGACTTTGACATGAACTGGAGTCCCAGCATTGCACCTAGGTGCAGCTCCTCCAGGTTGCCGCCAAAACAGTAATGTGGGTCTCAGTGTACCACATGCTGTGGGGGCAGAACCCACCTCTTCACCACCCTCTCAGGGTGACCTCGGCATGGGTAACATCAGCTGGCCCACACAGTGAAGGACACATGCCGTCAATGATTCAATGCGGTCACTACACTCAGACTTGGCGGGGAGGGGCACCGGAGGGAAAGCCTACCTGCTGGGTTAAGTGACCAATGCCAACATGGTACTCACCCTTCCTGAGCGCAACAGGAAAAGGTGCCCGCAGAGGCAGAATCCTAATTGCTGTGAGTTGGGTGTGGGCTGGAGTTGAGCTTGCGACACTGGATCCAGGTGCGCCGCACCACGCTGTGGGAGCTCACCACCTCCGCCACCTCCTCCCCGGCACATTTGATCATATGGGGGAGGCTCCTCCTCCTGCCCTGGGGTACCAAGACCTCCCCCTGTGCTGCCACCTCCTTGAAGAGGGCTGCAAGACAATCATCAGAAAAATGAGGGGCACAGTGCCCCCCTGCCCTACCCTCCTGCCCGGCCTGCTCAGCAGCAGTGCTCAGGGGAGCCATTCCACTGGCCATGATTCACAGCCTTTGAAAGGCTGCAGCAGCTTTTTAAAAACAGGCCGCTAGGTCGCCATTGGACCTGGCAGTCAGTGCAGTCCCACCGCCACCCGCCCACTCCCGCTGTCCTCGGGATCCGCGATTCACGCTGGGTGGGCCTTAATTGGCCTGTCCACGTAAAATGGCGGCGCAGACCCGATTATGGGCGGCGATCGGGTCCACACCCGCCCGCTCCCATTCCGCCCTCCTGCCAGCCAGAAAATTCAGCCCCAGGAAAATTCCAGGCTTGGTCTGCCAGCCTCAGGAGAAAATGCCCTCAGAGGCAGAATCCTAATTGCTGTGGGCTGGGTGCGGGCTGGAGTTGAGTCTGCTGACCTGGGAAAGAGGGTGGAGGCAGCCACAGGGATTACCAGGTGCCAACGCAGACTGTTTAAAAGGCCTGACTCAGTGCTGTGGGACTTCGCCCCAATTAAAATAAAAACATAAATGACCCCCAGCCCTCACCCTTCATACCACCTTACCCCCACACACTCCCCATGCCCCATCCATGCCACCTTATACCCTCCATTCACCCCCCCATGGTTCTTCCTCATGCCCCTATGCCAAGCTATGGCACGTCCATGCCCGTTGACCCACTATACACTGTATAGTGAACTCCATAATGACAGTAGGGTGTGTTTTTCAAAAAGCTTTAAAAAAGTAATTCATTCATTACTTTCCACTATGTAGTAAGCCCTTGAAACCATTTAAGCTTGTGTAAATAAACATTGTGAAATTGACAGCAGTGATCAGAGGGCCAGATCTGTCAATCAAGCACTGTTTTCTGTGGCGCTCAGGTGTTTCAACAAGACTAATGGATTTCTGGGCTCTCAGGCAAGCATACATAATGAGGTGAAACTGCTAAATGTTGATGTTCAGAGAGACATGAGTGTATTCATACAAGAAACACAAAGTTAGTCTTCAAGTACATCAAACAATTTGGAATGCAAATGTGACCTTTATCGTAAGGGGATTGGAGTGCAAGAATGAGGAAGTCTTGCTACAATTGTATGGGGCATTGCTGAGGTCACACCTGGAATACTGTGAACAGTTTTGGTCTCCATATTTAAGGAAGAATAGACTTGCATTGGAGTTGATGCAGCAAAGCTTCATTAGACTGGTTCCTGGGATGTAAGCATTGTCCTATGATGAAAGGCTGAGTAAATTTGGCCTAAACTCTTTGGAATTTAGAAAAATGAGAGGTGATAACATGTTATATAACATGTTATACAATGGACGGTTAGCACAACCTCAGGATAAGGGACTGATTATTTAGGACTGAGTTGAGGAGAAATTTCTTCATTCGGAGCGTTGTCAAACTTTGGAATCTTCTACCCCAGTGAGTTGTAGGTGCTCCATTGTTGAGTCTGCTTAAGGCTGAGATAGACAAATTTTTGGGGCAGGATTTTTGCCCCAATATGGGCACAAGTAGCAGTTTGCTGGCACCATGTTGCTCCCGAGGCCATTTTCCCAGAGGTGAGATTGGGGTCAGAGGACTACCTGCCTGAAAGCCGTGGGTAACCAACTGAGGTACTTTAATGACCCATAAGGCCAATTGTCAGAGCTTTGAGGCCCTCCCCACCACCTTGGCAGCAGCTGCAGCTACAGGCCATCCTGTGAGGAGGAGCATGGTGGAGGACCCCCCAGAAGTCCCCATACATGGACTGCATGGGAATTGTCCGGGAAGTTTAAACTTCCGATGGCCAAATACTCTACACTTAGAACCACCCGAAACTTCAATTTAAGTCGGAGATTTTGGATGGTTCCAAATCTCTTAGCAGAATAGTTACGCAGGAAGGGTTCGAAGGATTAAAACCACTTCTAACTCTTAGGTAACTATGGTACTGACACACCGCCCCCACCCCTTATGCGAACCCCAATGGAACCCCTGACTACCTCCATTCCCCAACAAAACCCCCAACCACCTGACATCCGCCGACTACCCTCCCTCCCCCCCCGCCACCCCCCAACTCGCCCTCAACCTCTGACTACTCACCACCCTCCGACTACTCCTCACCCTCCGACTACCCACCCGAGCCCCCCAACTACCCGCCTGACCGCCAACCTACACCCCCACCACCCGACTACCATCCCAACCCCTTGACTATGCCTCCACTTCCTGACTACCCTCCTGAGCCACGAACAACCCCTCCACCGCCCTGACTACAATGTCGACCCCTCGACTACGCCCCCACACCCCCAACTATCCTCCTGACCTCCCAACTACTGCCTCAGACCATTACCCCATCCCCCAGCCACCCAACAGCATACCGCCAACATCCTCCACCCCACCGACTACCTGCCTGATCACCAGACCCCCCCATCCCCACTAACACACTCCCTAACAGTTATCCCCCAACCACCTTAACTGCTCACACATTACACGCTTACCTCCTCCCTGGCTTCTCAAAGTGGCCTGGGACCTTTAAACTTATCCTAGTGCCTGTAAAAAGGGTGTGCGGCTTCACTTCCCCAGGACTCTGGAGCTGCTGTGCTGCACATTTCTCACCAGGCCCAGGGACAGAAGACCGGGTGAAAAACGTGCAGCTCCCAAGCTGGGTATGTAAAAAGAAGCAGAGTGGCAATCTGACTGCGATTGCCTCTCCACAGTTCTGGGCCATCTTAATGTAAAAATGGAGTTGACTTCCAAAAGGCCAATAGTATTCATCATCTACCCAGGTATTAAGAAAAGCAGAACCACATTGTAAAAAACAAATCAATAGCAATTTCATTGAATGGTTGCACATCTTTCAAGTCCAGTTATGAGGGTGACATTACTGCTGTGCGATTCTCTACAATTATCTGTTTGCAGATCTGCAAAGATTTGAGAGTTAACCTATATGGTATTGTGATAATCCACAGCTCTGTTTGAATGACTAATACATATTCAGTAAACTTTGTATTCCCACTGGCATTCAGTACATATTTCTGATTGCCTACTTAATTTAACATGTACTGTTATTTTCCAAGCTCTTCCAAATATACAGTTTCTGCAAAATTGCAGCTTATGTACATGTTAAAAGTGCAAGACCCAGCTTTTACATATTTGCGAAGATTTGCTTGAAAACTAATGCTCTAAATCTTCTTCATGAGTAGATGCCTTTATATGTGGATTTCTATCCATTACTTACATTCTCCTTTTGTAGTTCGGTAATTCTATTCGAAAAAGAGTTAATGTAGAAACATCCTAACAAACAGACCTATTTCCCAAAAGACATAACAGTATTGGAAATAAAATGGTGACATTATATTGTCATCAGGCCACAATCCCAACATTAGTTTGCAACTTCAGGAGAGGAACAAGAAAAAGTGTTTGGCACCAAATAATTTTCTGCTGACCAAAGCACAGAAATCTGCAGTTTCTGAGGATGCAATAAATTGGCATGTCAAATTTTATAGGGAAAGATAAATTAAGACAAGATACCTATTGCTAGAACCAACTGAGGTTTCATCTAGAGTAGTTAAGCTGTATGATTTAGTGTCAACTCAGTTCAGGAATGTAGACAACGTAATTCACCTATGGATATAAATGAACACAGATTTCAACAGAAACAGCTGTCACAAAATCCTGACATTTGCTTGATGATTTATCACTTTCTTCTGATCGCTGTGTCGTGTGTTTTCAGAGTTTTAGTTTCCTTTAGGGATTTTTAGGAACAGATGAGTTGAGCGCTGTGGTCAACATCTGTAGCAGTGTTGGATAGGGCGTGATGTTATTGTAAATTATATCCTTATGTTGATGTGCATTACAGTGTTCAGTGAAATGTGGCAAGGGGGCTCGGCATCGAACTATAAAGTGCACCAATCCACGCAAGAAATGCGATTTATCAACGCGCCCAAAGGAGGCAGAAGACTGTGAAGATTATTCAAAATGCTACGTCTGGAGAACAGGAGATTGGTCTAAGGTGGTACATATTCAGTAAATCTGCCTTTTTTGTTTAGTATTCCTGTCATATTGTTAACTTGATTCTGTGCTTTCTTATCTACAGGTGCATGAGATGGCACAAAGTATGTGAGTGGTTTAACACAATAATTTGTCTGGTAGTGATCAGTAAGTCAGGGACTGCTGTTGGCTATGCTTCAACATGGAGATAAACCAGAATTAATGTTGATTTCACAGAGAATGTATGGTCTTTTGACAGGTAAAGTAACTGAACCCTAAACTAACACTCGTTAATTTGCTTCCATCTGAGGATTAACGGGCATAAAACACTAATGTTAAATATTTTACATAGAAACCACAAATGAGGGACTCCCAGTGGTTCATCGTGTTAATTGTATTATAGCTCCTTGGCCTAGGAAAGTCCAAGAATTGATCCACAATCTGTACTGAGTAAACTAATCCCAACTGGGGAGGCAGTAGGGGAACTATAATTGGTCTTGTCTTAGGTTAAGGAAAATAAATGATTATCCAGGACCTCATGCTAGTAGTGCATCATTTTAACATTGGGTGAGAACCAGATTAGGCTCAGGTATGATGCCTCCACAGTTGACTAACAGAACCTACCAACATTTACTGCCATGTCTCAAACATGATGATCAGTCAACTGAGGGAAGTTGAATTCCATGGAGCCCTATCCTGCAACAAGTCAGCGTCTTCAGGAAGGAAGGGGATAACATTGATGGGAAAACAGACATGAATACTTGAAATCAAAATTGCTCGTTTGAAATAGAAGAGATTAGCTTTGAAGTGGACATTTCATCATAAGTGTTCTGATGGAGACTCGCACTTTAGACGTTCACCTGCTTTTTCCCTTCAAAGGCTGATTGTCCTACTGTGTATTTTGTTTTTATTTTAATTATCGTAATATTTTCTTGTGTCTGCTCTCCACTACAAAGCTATGTAGCGTGGTTAGCTTCTACTCAAACCCTTTGTCAATTGCCAGCCCAAGGGTACTCCCTATGCCACTCTTAAATAAGGCAAGTATAGTGGGGGGTTCTTTTTGTATAAAGTACAAACATCCCAGCGAGGCAGTGTCAAAAATGGAAACCATTCCTACTTGGTAGGCAGGTTTTTTTTACTTATTTTTGTTCCAGACTGACTCACCCGTCAGGCCTCCCAACACAGCTGGGAGCCACTCAGCTGGCATCAGTAATGAGGCCTATTGGCAAGTGGCTCCATTAGAAATCCCACAGATTAGCATCTGGGCCTGTTCTGGATGCCAATTGGGAGAAGTCCAAGCTGGTAAAATTCAATACATCCAAGTAGAAAATGCTTTGCTACTTTTTTTAACATTGCCTAGCTTGGGGAGGATTTTATATTGAATCTGCCCTATGCAAGAGTGGCTTGAATCACTCCCGTCAACATTCTGCTCCATGGAAGGAATTTTAACCACCTTCTGCCCCAAGGTAGGTGGGAGAGGGTCAAATGCAGGGAGTGGTTAAATTTGAACCCAACACACTGGAAATGTGCCTACTTCTTGGTTAACTGTGGGTACACGTGAGCAGCCCCTCTACAGAGGGGAATTAGTAATTACAAGATTTAAATTAAAACGCTTAAGTGAGATTTTCACCATGGCCAGAGTTTACCCCCACCCCCACCCTTGGCTGGGTTCTGAGGCAGCAGGGGGAGCATGAAGTTGCATGGACGTGGACGGGATTCCCTCTGGTTTCCCGCCCGCCCTAATCTGGTAGCAATTTATGCTGGTTAGGGAGAGCTCAGACGAGAAGCTCGCCCTTTTCCCAATTAAGGCCCTTAAATGGACACTTAGAGGCCTTTTCCTGCCCAGCTTCAATTTTTAGGCTGGCGGGTAGATGATAGTTCTTGGGGGGAAACGTGAAAATAAGGTAAGTTTGATCTTGGGCAGGAATGGTGGGGGTGGGGCGCTGCCGCCATCAGAATCCCCCTTCCGACCAGTATGCCCTCCCCTTAAGGCACAGTGACCTCTGAATCTCCCTCTCCTATCCTCCGAGACCCCGATTGCTCCCCCCCCCTCACGATCCCCAGGCCTTCCCTACCCTCTCCATCCTCACACCCCTGCCTCCGATTCCTGTGACTTCGTGCCAGGCAGCTCCCTGCAATGCTTCTTCTGGCCACTGGAGCGCTGTGCCTGGAGAGCTGCCAGCCAATCAGCTGCCAGTAGCTCTCCAAGGCATGACTTCCTCCGAGTGAGGGGCGGAAGTCCTGCCTTCTGCCAATCATCGCTCGTTATACGAACATACAAAATAGGAGCAGAAGTAAGCCATTCGGCCCCTCAAGCCTGCTCCGCCATTCAATAAGATCATGGCTGATCTGTTTGTGTTTTGAATTCCATGTTCTCATCTACCCCCGATAACCTTTGATTCCGTTGCCTAACAAGGATCTATTTACCTCCGCCTTAAAAATATTAAATGACCCTGTCTCCACCGCCTTCTGAGGCAGAAAGTGTAAAATGGCATCAGTGCTGCTGGAGTCCGAGGCTGGGCCGGGCCCCCGCCATCCTGAAAATGCAGCCCTTTAATTTAAAATTGGCAACTTCTGCGTTCGTATCCTGGAGCGAGAAACGTGGCATTAAAACAGACGTGAGATTGAATGGCACTACATGGGGAAGGTTAAAGGTCCTGAGATTAATAAAGGCTCAGTGCTCATAACTACTTTCTCAGATACTGCTAGGAAACAGTTTGCTGACAGTATTGATTGCAAGAGACTTATCTGTACAATTTGTAAGTCTTCACACACACACATGAGGATGTGTGGCGCCATGAGTGCTTCAGATTGGACTTCTACATGAGGGGGAGCATCAGAGCAGCAAGGGCATGCCATGGGGAGAGTTGTAGATGGACAACAGAGGAGAGCAACAAGATGCCAAGTTCATAGGAGGCAATGTTCACCAAACAAAGTATAAAGACAGAGCTCAGCATACTTAATCACTTTGAAGAACAGTGTTTCAGGAGGGTTGAGAATGTTTTGCCAGATGGTCACAGACGTCTGCAGCCTCCTAGAAGATCAGTTCCCTACTGAAACTAATAGCCACACATTACCAGTGTCTGTGAAAGTCACCACTGTCCTTAACTTTTTAGCCTCTAGTTCCTTGCAGGAAGCAACCCTAACATATATTAAGGGTCTCCCAATCGGCTGTACATAAATGCATTAGGCGGTTGAATTATTTGCCATGACTGGCAGTTGTGTAAATTTCCCCTATAATGACAATATCCAGAATAGTAGGTACTTGTATTCGCATCTCTGGATAACTTCCCACAGATACAGGGTGCCATTGATTGCATGCACATGGCAATCTGAGGAGCTCCAAATAAACCAGCAATATTCGGCAACCACAAGGGATTTCATTCCAACTATGTTCAACTGGTGCACAGTCACAAGAAGAAATTCATTCAGCACTGTGTTAGCTTCTCTGAGAGCCACCATGATCCTTTCATACAGTGACAGTCCAACAACCCCAAACTGGATGACAAATGAAACCCCTTTCAAATTCAGCTGATCGCATCTTTGAGCAACGTCACCAGTGATCCCAAGGAGTACGGCACTGACCACCATATGATAACCAAGTATGTCATCAAGCAGGCTGAAGATACACTTCAGGTGCCTGGATATATCTGGAAGCACCCTGCATACTCGACAGTGATAGTCTCTATTATAATCACGGTGTGCCATGTTCTGTACAACATACACAGCAGTTAGGACTGGAGGTAGAGGAGGAAAAAGCTGCTCATCATCATCTGATGAAGATCCCAATGGAGAGAAATAGGAAATTTGGTAGAGGAAGGTGAAGAGAGGCATATAATGCTGGACCATCCATTCATATTACAGCTCGGATGCCACACATTCCCTCATAGCCCAAAAGGATCCGTTAGTCACTCTCACTGCACCACAGTTATCAAATTCACCAGTCCTTCCCCAGCTGACATAGGGCAGTCCTGTAATCAACTGTCCACTCGTTCCACATCAATGATGGTCCAAATCAATTCATGCCTTCACTTTCATCATCAAGCAACTGAAAAGCCAAATTCCCAATTGACAGGCAACAGTAATCAACATTGGAAATCAATGCAAAATAATAAATGATATGTAAGTTGATTTAAAAAAATGAAACTTCATAAAACATTTTCAAAAACACCCATGTGCATACCCCTTATGAACTACAAGTCTTTACTCTTCCTCTTAGCAGTTCTACATGTTGAAACCCTTGTGGCTTCAGCAAAGATAAAGGCAGGTTGCCGTTATCCCTATTATGACTTTTGAGATACTCGATCACCAACCGCTAAGTGTTGGAGCCCATGAGAACCTACCAAAGACTGCTCCTTCCATGCAGGGCAGATTTGGCCATCGGGACACGAGGCAGCATGTTGGATACTGTTTTTATTGACGGGGAGGGACGGGCCATTTATGGAAGCAGACATGTTATCATTCAGAGTTTGCATGTCCATCGTCACAGCCTGCATGGACTGATTAGATTGTTGAGATTGAAATTCCATTTCATGGGCCAGTCCATCTATGTAAGACATCCTTGCAGTGACCTGCAACATTAGTTGCTTCAGCTAAACTACTCCATCCGCTCTGCCATTGTGGATAGGCAGGACTGCCATTACCTTGATAATTTGCTTCTGACCTTCTGTGATTACCCTTTATATTGATGGCCCATGGAGTTCAGCTTCTATGTCCAACTGAGCAGAGCTTGTAGAGGAGAGTGCCCACTAATGTGGACTCAGAAGTTGGCCTCACCACCACTCTTTTCTCGTGCTCATTTGTGATCTATGATTAACTAGGTGAAAACCCAACTAACTGTCTAACTGGACCCACAAAATGCTTTATTCTGCACTGGTGCCTGGTAAGTATGTATCCAGTGACAGTGCACCCTCAGAAGGAATTAGCTCCTCTGGGAATATTTGTCCAGATGGATTACAGCTATCGTTTCTCGCATGATGGCCCTGGAGGAGAGAAGTGATGGATATGGATAAGTAACAGCAATGTAAAACTGCTGTTTCTTAGCATAGTTAAGTTAACCATATTTGACTTGGTGCAGAAATCAAATTTACGTGACTGAGTCCTGCTTGAGGTGTGAGTTGGAGATACTTAATGCTCTCACCAGACAGCTGCAAAGTCCCAGTCTCTCCATCTCCGATGGTCAGGGTGCAGACATGCTACTGATCCCCAGGGCTTCTTCCTCTGCAAATGCCAGTTACGTTATCTGTCACAGACCACCTCTGGTCCTCTTCCTCACTCTTGTATTTTATGCTGTTTGCTCCTGCAAGTGGGAACGACTGACCTATCAGTTCCTGTAAGACATGTGTTTATCCACTGGATGGAAAATATGTAGCGAGGTGACTATCAGGTAGATGCATCACAAGTGCCCCTGGCATGCATATAAAGATATGTGTCTACGCTTGGTACGCTGACTGAGGTACTATCACATTGCATAAAGATTGGGATGATGGCAGGTAAATGTTCATAGAAGTCAGTGAATGGGGACGTGAGAAAGTGCATAGATGCTGAACGATGGATGTCCTTGAAACTTAAGTGGATATGAGAAGCAATATGATGGAGTAGGCTTGACAAGACAGAGTGACAGAGTGGGGGTGCACTACAGGATCTGGGTGAATTTTTAATTGTGCTCACCTTTCCTGACCAGGTTAGTTCTTTAAATAACTTCCTGCTCTGAATCTAGGTACAGGACACTCCTGCTGTTGACTAATTCCATGTTTAAATTTTTCCATGTTTTCAGAAATATTCCCAAATCCTCCACATTTTCCTTGGATCCAATAAGTAACCCAGTTGAGATCAAATTATGCGGGTTCACATCACGCCTGCTCATACATATGGAAGTTAAATGATAACAAGGTATCTAAGTTGAAACCAGACATCTTGCAGTCTTCACACAGCCATTATTGCTCCCACCCCCACACAGAAACCACCTCTGCATTATTATAGGACTCCATTTATCTGGGGAATTGTCAGCCATTTGCCCTGTGCCCCTTCCTAATGAAGCAATGTATGCCGAATTATAGGCATGAAGTTATCTTCCCTCCATATCCCACCAAAGTGAATCAGAACTGTCTTTCACCCTTAAATGTAACTTCTGTTCTTCTGTTAGCTTCACAAATAGATTTTAATCAAGCAACACTAATTGTTTTACTTTGTTATTATTGATTCTCCTTTACCCAACTTGAATCAACTGGACTGCAAGCAAATCCTGGAAACAGCAAAATAATTTTGAAAGGGGTAAAGCAAAAAGAATTCAGCCATTATAAAAGAAGTAAAAAAAAATCAAAAAGCTGATGCAGGCAGAATGGGGCAAATGGCCTCCTTCTGTGCTTGACGGGCCTTCAGCTGCCTAGACCCTAAACTCTGGAATTACCTCCCTAAGCCAATATGCCTCTGTACCCCTCTTTCCTCCTTTTAAAACCTAGCTCACCCCCCTACTACCTCTTTATGTGGCTCGTGTCAAATTGTGTTTGATAACATTCCTATGAAGAACCTTGGGGCATTTTACTATGTGAAAGGTGCTATATTGGCAAGTTATTGTAATGCCAAATTCCTTTAAATTGGACAAGGGCTTGCTTTTAGAAATTTTCATTTATCAAAGTGCAAGATGTCTGCTAGTGAAATTATTGTTTTAGCATTCTGACCTTGGAAGCGACTTGCAGTAAGTCAGGTGCAGGAAGTTGCTCACCATGAGAAAGCTCTTGCAGCATACGTCTTCTACTTTCAAATCTCCAGCAGCCACAGAAGAAGTGTGCTTTGGCAGGTAAATCAAATGGCTGAGCTGTCTTCAGGAACAGCCTAACCACATGTTTAAACAATTACAGCCCTCATACTTGAAAGCTGTTTAACTGTAAATGTTAGCTGCTATTGATGTTTTCAGCATTTTAGATGCATCTCTAGGGTGCAACAAATATAGATTTGCTCACACATTATGTAAGAACCACTTTTGTGCCGTTTGCAGTTTTTAAAGTAGCAAAAGATTGTTTAGTTAGTTTTGGGTTGAACTGCATAACCTCAGAAGTTTTTTAAAGTTTGAATGCAGTCATACAAAGTTTACATGTTAAGTGAAAATGAACATTGAGCTAGGTTGCTATTTAGCAATTGCTGAAAATATACTTAAATGTATAATAAAGCAAATATTTTTCAATAAAAACATAAATATAACCCGTTGGTATTCAATATCTAGACATACCCAGAAAGAATAGTTCCTTGCGCAAGATATCATAAAGGACCCTTTACCCATGGGACCATATCCAACATAAGTCAATGGGGCAGATTTTCCTCTCTTGTGCACCCAGAAATCCTGGATGCTAAGAGTGAAAAGGTGGGTTGGACGCCTGGGAGGCCAGTCTTGCAACATTTTTGCATTGCCTAGGTATGTCCAAACTATCTCCCAAAATGGAGGGGTCACAGAGGAAGGAGATGGTGGGGGTGGTGGTCGATGATGGATTACTTGCACCTGGATCAGGCACAAGATAATGAGGAGGGAGGGACGTAATGGTGCAGACCATCAGCAGGTCTTATACACACAGCCAGCTCATAGCAGAAAACTGCAAACTACCCTTGATTCTGCATTCATTGCTTTTCACGAATGCTGGCTATTTGCAGTAGGAGCCTCATAAATTTACCCTTAGAAACTATTCAGTGAGCCATGTCTTTTCTATTTTCATGAGAATCCCCCTCTTAAGATATTTTTCTCCCCTCCCTAACATGTAGTTTTGCCCTTCCTATATGCCACTCTGAAATTAGCCACCAGGAAGTTAACAGGACTCACCAAATGCAGTTCTTCTGCTGGATTTTCCTCTCTTCCTAAAGAGAGATGCCTGGTCTCAGTGCAACACCTATACTGGAACAGCTGAGACCAGGACACAGCATGCTATCACAAATTGATACAGATAAAGTAAACTATTCAGTCCTTTTTAAATTCAGAATAAAATGGTGACCTAAACATTTATTTCTAATCTCTTACAAAGACAAAGTATTATCTTTCTTGAACTTTCTTGCCTATTAAGAATACATTTTACTTTTGAGTTTTAGGTATTGGACAAGGAGCTGAGATCTTTTTTGATAGCATTGCACAATTAACACAAACTGGTTAGCAGGAAATATCAGTTTTTTTTAACAAATTAGTTATTACTAAAGTGCTCAAGCTTACAGTTTACTATGTTTCATAATTACTGTTTAATAATAAGCATTTTGCTAAACTCTGAAACAAAAACAGAAAATGGTGGAAAAACTCAGCAGGTCTAACAGCATCTGTGGAGAGAAAAAAAATAAGAGTTAACGTTTCGAGTCCTTATGACTCTTCTCCTTCGCTCTGAAGAAGAGTCATAAGGACTTGAAACATTAACGCTTTTTTTTCTCCGCACAGATGCTGTTAGACCTGCTGATTTTTTCCAGCATTTTCTGTTTCATTTCAGATTTCCAGCATCCGCAGTATTTTGTTTCTTGCTAAACTCTGAAGCTGTTTTATATGTCCAAATGCTGCCAGCTCCTGACAAACAGTTTGTGCATAGGTTTATCTTTGGTGCCACTGCCTAATACATATGTAATTCCGGTAATTTGGCAATGAGGTTTTATGTCTTCCAGACTGGCACCAGTCTCCGAAATCCGTTCCATGCATTGTTTGTGTTCCAACATGATGCAGTGTCGTGGTAACAGTGGACTCATCTTGAACAGCACACCTTCATCATCGTGCCTTAAATTATCCCTGTATTCTCTATTATCCAACAGATGGTAGACACAGAGCCTAGAAAGAACCAGGGCTTCGTATCTAGAAATTGGAGCTGCCAATGTCCAGAGAAATAACCAAGTTTAAAACAAAAAAACATGGGCCTGAATTTACATCTCGGCAAGTCCGGGAGCAGTTGGGAAACGGACCACTGACCGCGATCGGCCCCCGTCCGTGATTTCACGCTCGTTGGCCAATTAACGGCCAGCCAATGTGAAGCTGATATGATCAGCACTGCCTGGGTTGGGGGGTGGGAGGATGGCGAGCGCTGAAGTCAGCGTGGGCACGGGGAACACAGAATGAAAGCTCCCTGAAGGCAGAGAGCTGCCTCAGGGAGCTGAAGAATTTAAATACAAAACATAAAGATTTTGAAATCCGGAAAAAAATGCTCACGCATCAGAAACAGTCGCCTGAACATATACAACATGAAACTCCTGTCCAAACATTTTTTTTTTTTTATTTAATCATGGAAACTTCATCCTGCCCTTGGATGAGGTTTCCTGAAAAATGCAAAGGCCGCCTGGCCAATTTGCCCACCCGCCAACCATAAGGTTGGACAGGCAGCAAAAAATCCCAGTTAATTGCGCCTTTAATGGGCTTAATAGCCCTTGTTGGCTGATGTGCTTCCGAGTTTAGCACACGCCCGCTGACCAAAATATCGCGCCAGTGTGCGATGACATCGGGATGCTCATCTGATGTCATCGAGCACTATTTTACGCTCGAGTGTGTTGGGCGCGTGCCCACATGCCAAGCGAAAAGTTCTGCCCATGGAATTGTTCTTTTTTCACACGTTTTCATGATTTTTCAGGAGCAGGAATGCTTCTATCGTGACAGATAATTGAAGTTTCACTTTCAAGCCAGTATTAAGCTCTCATTTTAAATGATAGTCCCTAATGTATGAATGCTGCATGTTAAGGTAAAAATTTTGACTTTCAACAATCTGTTCAGCGTAGAAACTTTCAAGGTTCACACATTAGGAAGGATGTAAAGAAATTAGAGAGAGTTCAGAAAAGATCCATGACAATTTGGTTCCATGGATGAGGAACTCCAGCTGCTTGGAGCAATTGGAGAAGCTGTGGCTGTTCTTTTTGGAGAAGAGAAGATTAAGAGGAGATTTGGTAGAGTTTTCCAAATCATGAGGTGTCTGAACAGAGTAGATAAACTGTTCCCATTGGCAGAAGGGTCAAGAACCTGAAGACACCAATTAAAGGTGAGTTGCAAAAAAAGCAACGGGAAAATATCTGTAGGCAGCATATGCTTAGGATATGAAATGCACTACCCGAGAGTGTGGTGGACACTAATTTAATTGAGGCCTTCAAAAGAGAAGTTGATAATTATCTGAAGCAGAAAAATTTGCAGTGCCATGGGGAAAAGGTGGGCGAGCAGGGCTAGGTGATTTGCTCTTCCAGAGAGCCGGCAAGGACACCCTCTGAGTAATCTGTCTATCCAATTATTTGGATAAATGAGTTACAATTTCACATAATACCCCTGAAGAATTAACCCGTCACCAGGAACTCATGAGCAAGAAAATTACCCAGTGCTGTGCAGCATTATTTAGAAATTTTTTTAAAATTCACTTTGGGCAGAAGGTAATTCATTGCACTTTGTTACACAGTTGTTTTTTTAGAACATAAGAGAAAAAGAAGTTAAGAATTAGGAGCAGGGCGAGGCCTGCTCCACCATTCAATAAGATCTGACTGTGACCTCAACTCCACTTTGCTACCTGCCCCCAAATCATGTACGAGGACACCCTGATCCCGCTGTACCAAAAGCATTCTGCAGTCTCTCTCTATTTAAATAATATTCTGCTTTTCTATTCTTCCCACCAAAATGGACATCCTCATATTTTCCCACATTATATCCACCTGCCAACATTTTTGTCCATTTACTATCTATTTCTCTTTGCAGATACTTTGTGATCTCCCCACAACTTGCTTTCCTACCTACCTTTTTGTCGTCAGCCAAATTGTTACAATACAGTCTGTCCCTTCATCCAAGTTATTAAGATAGATTGTAAATAGTTGGGGCTCAGCACTGATACCTGTGGCACTCCAGTAGTTAGAGTTTGCCAACCTAGAAATGACTCATTTATACCGATTCTTTGCTTCCTGTTAGTTAGTCAATCTTCTATCCATGCTAATATATTACCCCCCAACACCATGAGCTCTTATCTTGGGTCATCACCTTTTAAGTGCCACTTTATTGAATGCCTCTTACACAACACCTACTGGTGTCAGCCTTTAGTCCCATTAGTTTTTCTCTTTTGAAGTGATTGTTTTAAATTCCTCCCTCCCTGTTGCCCTTTTACTCTCTACTACCCTTGGAATGCTTTTTGTGCCTTTTACCATGAAGACAGATACATAATACTTGTTCAAAGTCTCTTCCATTTCTTTGTTTCCCACTATTAATTCCCCAGTCTCATCCTGTAAGGGATCAATATTTACTTTAGCTACTCTCTTCCTTTTTATATACTTTTGGAAGTTCTTGCTGTCCATTTTTATATTTCTTGCTGGTTTACTCTCATATTTTAATTTCTCCCTCTTTATTAGTTTTTTAGTAAGCTTTTGCTGGCTTCTAGCATTTTCTTAATCTTCTGGCCTACTGCTAATCTTTGCAGCATTGTATGCATTTTCTTTCCATTTGATACCATCTTTATCTTCCTTAGTTAGCCACAGAAGTTGCATCCTTCTAATAGTCTTTCTTTCTCAATGGAATATATTTTTGCTGAGAGTTCTGAAACATCTCCTTAAATGTAAGCTATCGCTTATCTACCATCTTAATTTTTAATATATTTTTCAAGTCCATTGTAGTTAACTCTGTTTTCGTACCTTTGTAATTGCCTTTATTTAAGTTTAAAACTCTAGTTTCAGACCCAAGTTTCTCACCCTCAAACTGAATGTGAAATTCCATCATGTTACGATCACTCTTGCAATGGCATCCTTTATTATGAGAACATTTATTCTTTCTGTCTCATTATACATTACCAAATCTAAAATAGCCTGTTTCCTGGTTGGTTCCAGAAGATGTTGTTCTAAGGATCTGTCCAGAATATGCTTTATGAACTCATCCTCAAGGCAACCTTTGTCAATTTGATTTTTCCAATATATATGAATGATTGTAGTACCTTTCTTATAAGTCCCCATTATTTCTTGATTTATACTCTGTCCTACAGTGTAGCTACTGTTAGGTGGCCAACAAATTATTCTCACCACTGACTTATTTTCCCTGCTATTTGTTATCTCCACCCAAACTTATTCTCAATCTTGATATTCTAAGTCAAGGTCATTTTTCACCACTATACTGATCTCATCCTTTATTAATCAAGCTACCCCACTTCAATTACTTTTCTTCTCACCCTTCTGAAATGTCAAGTACCCTTCAATATTCAGTTCCCAGTGACGGTGACCTTGCAACCCCCTCTCTGCAATCATATCATACTCATTTATTCCTATTTGTGCTATCAATTCTTCCATCTTGTTATGAATGCTGTGTGCATTCAGATAAAAAGCCTTTAATCCTGTCTTTTTACCATTTTCGCTCCTCAACCTATTTGTGGGTGCATCCTTCTGTTTGTCTGCTTTGGCACTTCCAGTCACACTCTGGTTATCATTACCTGCTTTGGTACCCTGCACTATTGCCTTGTCCTTTCTCATTAACTTTGTAAATCTTGCCCATATCTACTCCTCCCACCTTCCCCCCTCCCATTGTCCACCACCCCCACTATTTATCTTAATGTCTGTTTGGTAAATGAAATGAGGTTAATGCCAGAAATACTAAACAGGCAAATGTGAAGAGATTCAAAGCTGCTCCAGCTGACATAAATATGAATCTAGTAAATGCATGAAACAATAATCATAAGAATCATGAACTACATTTATAAATCATTATCAATCATATTCAAGTAAGTACATGTTTATCATTTTACCACAATTCCACATTTTAATTCTAATGGATATAATTATCTGTACAGTAATTTATAGTTGCCTCTAAATTATCATCTTTAATGCTATTAATCTTGAAATAGGATAAAATAAGGTTATTTTCAGTCATTGAAAATAAGGACATTCTGCAACGCACAGAATATAATAAGAATGACTTTTTTTAGGACTATCGGTCAAATATTGCATGGGCATGTGTTTCTCTATCGCATTTTGTTAAAGTGCACCTATATAATTGTTGCTAGGTAGCACAGGACATGAATATTGCAAAGCTTTTCATCTTGCACTCATCAGGACAAATGCTGGTAGGCCAAAGTTCAAACAATAACAATTTATACCCCACAATTAAATACCATTTAAATACAATAACTACAATTTATGATCGCTACTATGCAGTGGCAAATCATTTTCCATGAGTTGTGTTTTCCACTAATAGATGCTGCCATCAGTCCAAAAAGACATTCTGCCTACCACATAATTGAGCAAGGTTGGGTATGAATTTCAGTGCCGATGTGAAGCCAGATAGATGGGCCGCACATCCCAACGATGGGCTGATCAATCAAACAACACATTCCTCTGGCTGCTCATAATCGGCAGATTACAGATCGTATTCAACCAGCTGCGCTTGCAAAACCCAAAGCAAAATGTCTGTTAAATGTGATTCCACGATTGTGTAGCACTTGCTGAACAATCCTGAGTGAGTTAATAGCTACACTAACAACCAATTTAAGATAATCAGTCAGGCTCTTAATGTGGCTCATTTATGCTTGCTATAAGTGATATACCTTCATACACAGGGACCCATTCTCTGCAAGCAAAAGGAATATGTTTAAGCCTTGCACCTTTTTTGAATTACCTGGAAGCATGGGGAGCCTATAGATCCCTGTTGCTTTCTCCATGGCAATGCCTCAGCTAATCAGATTCAGCTTGCCAACCAATCAGCACCCCTTTAACCTGTGGTATAAATTGTTGTGATCATTTGAAATTTGGCATTCTTGTGTTTGTCTTGATGAATGCAAGACAAAAAGCTTTGTCTCCCTTTTCAGCAGTACCTCCATAATTAACCAATTAGGACCAAGGAAATGTTACTCCTCCAAATAACTGGATGTTTGCTTGGCTCAGATGGCACCATTTGCCTCTGGTTCAGAAGATTGTTGGCTGAAGTTCACATTACAAGTTAAGAATATGAACTAGGTAAAGAACGTGGGACTGAAGGCATGCTGCACAGTCAGAGATTATATCCTTCAGTAATGATGATAAACCAATTGTGGAATCATCCCAGATATGCACTAAGTGCGGTAGCGGGCAGGTAAAACGATGTTTTACCTGCCGGCCGCAGTAGTGGCTTTTCACGCCATATTGTCCCAAACCCACCGCATTAATTATGCATTACCGGGAAACACGCCGTTTTCATGGTGGGTGGGCTCTCATTCGCCCGCCGTGCTCCATCACGCCAGAAGCAATATTTAAAGTGCAGCCGTGCACACACCTCTCAGCGCTTCCAGACCACAACTGCTGCAAAGAAGACATGGCCCCAAAAGGCAAAATGACTGCAACCCCCAGGCTTAATGATGCGTCCCTTGAGTGCCTTTTGGATGCTGTAGAGGCCCGCTGTGATGTCCTCTACCACTGTTCTGGCTGCAGTATGGGCAGCAACATCACCAATCTGGCTTGGGAGGTGGTGTTCAGCACCAACGCCCCCTTGAAAAAGAGGCACCCAGTGACGCAAAAGGGTGAATGATCTCCTCCGTTCTGCCAGGGTAAGTCACTCTTCTCATCACTCTCAACTCACACACTCTCAAACCCATCACACGTCCACAGGGCCCTCACTCACTGCCAGTTCAAGGGACATCTCTCACATAGACCTTCATTGTCCTCATCCCATCCATGGGACCACTCACCACCCACACAGGCCAGGCATAGTTACTATCTGGCCCAGCAGGCATCCTGCTTACACCCTCGCAGAACAAGCTGGCACACAACAAGAAGGAGAGGTCGCAGAGTGGTGGAGGAATGCCTGAGATCAAGGTCCTCACGGACTTTGAAAACAGAGCTATCCAGCAGGCCAGTGAGGATCCGGACCTGTTCTGTGCTGATGGTGAGGTCGGCGGTGCTCTACCAAGTGAGGATCCAGCAGTGCAACATTCACCAGACAACCATGCTGTGAGTGATGTGCCCTGTTTCACAAGCCACTGCCGTGCACTAATTATCTCCCCTTGCTTTCACAGGCACATCTGCTGAACAGCCGACAGAGTCCACGATCCAGGGCCTCCAATCAAGCTCATAAGAAACCTCTGAAGAGGAATCTGAAGGCACCCTCCCTAAAGTCCCATCACAGCGCTCACCCACACCCTCCACCAGTGCAGAGACACACACCTCGGTGGGACCTAGCTTTAGAGTAACCTCGGGATCACAATCTGGTGAGCGCATCACACTTTCTGATCCACAGCAGGCAGAGACAGAGACTTCCCAGGTCCCCGACACTCGGAGGACTTCTGGAGACCAGACATTTGCTGGGTCTGAGTCAGATGATGAGCCTCTGGATTCGGACATGTCACAGTTGCTAGAGCTACAAAGGCAAGCTCGGGAACATCAGGAAGGGATGCCTGCTACTCTCAGATTGCAAAGCACAATGGAGGAGTCCGTCTGCCTTCAGTCTAAGGTGATAGAGCCGGCATGCCAATGCACTGAGGTCAACACTGGTAGGCCGTGGAGACCTTGATCCAGGATGTCGTTCCTGCATTGCTGCGCAGGCTGAACTCCATCGCCGACACCACAGTTACCCTCCAACAGTGTGTACACGAGAGGAGTGTGGGGCAGCCCGATCTCACTCCAGCTACCCATTCCACTCACTGAGTCAGCCAGGGGCCCACGGGCACCCATGTGGGGAAGATCAGCAGGTGTATCTCCCAGGGCCATCCATCCAGGTGACCCCGAGAGTGTCCGGCCCATCCGAATCCCCGCTTCCTGTGAGCTCAGCAGCTCCAGCTCCACAGATCAAGGAGGGTGCCACTACCACACAGCAGGACCTGGAAAGCAGGCCCTCCAGATCTAGGCCCTCCAGAGGACACCCGCCAAGGTCATCACAGCAGGCTGCCTCCACCTCCTCTGTGGATGTCCGGGGAGCACTAAAATGTAGTGGCAGGGTTAGAAAGGTTAAGAAGATGTAACTCTTTCGAGTTATCAACAGATCGCATGTAACTCTTTCGAGTACATTCACAGTTCTTGGTTTTCCGGGAGTGGGACATGAACCCACAACCTTCTGATTCAAAGGCGAGGGTGCTATGAACTGAGCCACAGCTGACACCTCTTGCACAGCCAGGGTACAGATGTTAATCACTTGTACATAATGTTCACTATTGTAAATAACCTCCCAAGAATGTCTCCCTGCCTATGGCTCCTTGTTCTGATGAGCAGTGTTCTTGTCACTCAGATGCGAAACCTTTCTGCACAAGATAAAGGCAGGTGTCTCAGTCCAGGGCCTCTTCCCGGTGCTTTGTGCTGCCTTCAGACCAAAGTGATGATCCAGCCTCACACTCCCTGGACGCATTACTGATGCCTGCACCTTGATGCTGCTTGTCATTGCTGCCAGAATGTCGTGAGCAGGCTTCACAGAGTTCTCTCATTCTCTCTGTGTGCTCTCAGCACCTTTAAAGTGGGGCTGTCCCCTATCTCTTCAGCATCTGTGACCAGTGACACTGTGCTCCTGAAGGGCTCAGATGCTGAAGGCGGACAAAGGATCAGGTGCATTCAAAGTTTCATGGCTGTGCCTCCATGATATGACCCTGATCACAGAGCACAAGCGAGCTGCCATCGGCCAGACACGAGTCAGACATTCACAGAGGCTATTTGATGATCTATGGAGTGTCCTCACTGCATATCATCATCATTCTCCTGCAATTGAGCGACTTCTCATGCCTCCACTGCGTCTCAATGACAGGAGCATTATCACAGAGAATGTGTGCGCTGCCATAAGCCAGACTGGAGTCAAACGTTCACAGATGCAATGTGAGGATCCATGGCGCCTCTTCACTGCATGTCGTCATTACCCTCCACAAATCTAGCAACTATGAGGGCCTCCTGAGTGTACCTACCTTGTCTGGCCAGTGCAAGTGCCTCACCGTCATCATTGAGGACCTCCTCACCCTCTTCACTGTCAACATCCTTCACATCGGAAGAGGCCACCAGCTCCTGCATCTCCTCCTCAACCAGCTCCTCTCCCTGTTTCAACACCAAGTTGTAAAGGGCTCAGCAGATGACGACGATTCGTGACAGCCTTTGTGGACTGTATTGCAGGGCTCCACCAGACCAGTCCAGGCATCAGAACCTCATTTTCAGCATCCCAATGGTTTGCTCCACTATGTTGCAAGCTGCAACATGAGCCTCGTTACACCTTCGCTCTGCTGCAGTCTGAGGCCACCGCACGTGTGTCATCAGTCACATCCTCTGCAGGTAGCCCTTGTCCCCTAGGAGCCAACCCTGCAGCC
The DNA here is from genome assembly GCF_964194155.1 of Cetorhinus maximus. NCBI lineage: Eukaryota > Metazoa > Chordata > Chondrichthyes > Lamniformes > Cetorhinidae > Cetorhinus > Cetorhinus maximus. The sequence continues at coordinate 118,563,238 of NC_135880.1, read as the reverse complement.
TCTGTGCACCCTGGAAGACATCAGGGATCTGTGACCGATTGAGAATGTAGGAGTCGTGGACATTCCCTGGGAATGGTGTGTAGACCTGCAGGATGCATTTCAGTTAGGCGCACACCAGCTGCACATTCAGTGAATGGAAGCCCTTGCGGTTGACATAGTTGACCGCGTGTTGCAACGGAGATCTGAGCGCCATGTGAGTGCAGTCAACCAAACCCTGCACCTGTGGGAAACCCAAGATCTGGGCAAATCCAATCACTCTTGCGTCCTGCCTCTCTTGGCCCCAGGTGAAATGCACAAAGTTGTGTGTCCTCGCGAGGATGGTATCCGTGACCTCATGGATGCATGTGTGGGTGGAGGCTTGTGATATCCCACAGAGGTCACCTGTGGAGCCCTGAAAGGAGCCACTGGCGTAAAAATTAAACGCCGTGGTCACTTATACGGCCACTGGCAGTGGATGCCCTCCATGTCCCACTTGCACCAAATCCTGGCAGGTGTGACCGACCAGTTCCCTAGACATGCACAGTCTTCAGCGACACTGGTTCTCGGTCATCTGCAGGAATGAAAGGCGGTGTCTATAGACCCTGGATCTAGCTAGGCGCCGACCGATGATGGCTCACTGTGCTGTTCAGCAGCATGTGTGGGAGCCCCAGCCACCCTCTCTTCCTGGGGATGCTGCTCCTCTCTCTGCACAGCCAGGCCCCACCGTCTCCACTCTCTGTATGCCATGAGGTATAGAGCTAATTTACCTGGCTTCATGGTCCTGATATGTTCCTCCTGTAGGATGAAAAAGCGAGACTCATGGGGTAACTTGGGTATACTAAGAACCTCTCTTGGTTAAGTCTGAAGGCCCCTTAATGCATCCCAGAGAGTGCTGGCCACCACTTGGATGTCCAGAGTTTAGTGCGTTGCATGGCTGCCCAAAACCCCAACCGCCTCCGCCCCACTCCAACTGACCGATTAGCGACAGCTTTGTCCACTGGACTGCATGCTGTGCTCTCAGCTTAGGTGCAGGCATTCTCCTAACCCGCACTGCAAGGCTGCACTGTTAGCTTGCACCATGGGGGAGACTGGTCCAAACTGGGATGATGACATTGCAAGGGGCTGTGAGCGCCTCCACCAGTGACTGCTCCATGGCCAACTTTGGCAAGGAGATTGTATAACATGCCCAGCCATCCAATTGTTCTGCAGTCCACTAAAATGCTCATTAGTTTGCAATTTATGCCCGAGGGGTGAAAAGCACCAGAGCACTTGATGTTACTGTGCACTCACCTCCAAGTCCTCCTCAAAGTGCAGCCCACCAAGTACACGCCTTATATATGCTGCACGCCAATATGTGTGGATGATCCAGCGTGGAGTGATGATTTGGCAGGCTGGCCTTATAATGATATGCAGATGAGGTTCCTGACATCCGATGGTGGGAAACACGGCCCATCATCGACAGGCTGAGCAGACGATTGCAAACATGTTTCACGATGCGATATCTGGCCTTCTCGCCATATTATCCACTCATGCTGTCGAGCATGTCCAACGCTAGCGGGCACAGGAAACTCCGCCCTTCTGCCTACCTGATTAGGTGGCTGTTAAACATCCCACATCTCTAAGAGAAGAAAGCCAGGAGCTCCCCCTGGTGTTGAAGCTAATCTCCCTCTTGCAACTAACACTGCAAATTGATGAACTCGTCTTTATTTCATTGCTTGCTGTGTGACATACTACTGCAGAATGACTGCCATGTTTGTTTAGAGGAGCCTCCTAATTTACAAAATAATTTGTTCTGTATGAAACACTTTAAAATGTCTGCTAGTATGTATAGATACTAATATATAATATATTTAAAATCTTCCCTCTGCGTATACTTCCTGCCAGTTCTCTCCGTTTTATATCTTGGGGTACAATCCCTGCCGTGACTTTGGTCGAGGATCAGCGAAAACCTCCAAGAAGTGGCATAAACAGCTGCTTACATTCCTTTGAGTTTTAGTTACAGTGGTCAATTAGGGAGCTCTCCCAAAAATTACTGCCTTTTGTTTCCACATTTATAATGGAAATTGCCTACGTAAATCTATTATCCTGCATTTATATCTTCCCCCAGTAGAGGCCCTGCAGCATCACTGCAGACTGGAGCATATAGATTACAGCTTAACACGTTCACTTTGGCTCTTTCTATTATAAATGTGGACATTGAAATTTATAATGGAAATACTGAAACAGGAACACAATGTACGACTTTAAAATGGAGACTAAATTATGCCTGTGTCTTGTTCCACATATCCCCCACCCCCTAACGCTGCATCACCTGAAGACTATACTTGATCATGACTTCCATGTGCAACATCCGGAGAATCAACTAGCATATTATAAATATTGTTACTTCAGTCTCATCAGCATACCGTAGTTCTCTATCAAAAAGTTTTGAACTGCTGCCTTCATCTCCCCAACTATCTTTTTTTGAAACACTGCTTAGGACTGGTGAATCATGTAATGCTCACATGAGAATATCTTTCAGCTTTTGGATGTTGCAGAGATGTATTACAAGCTTTTTGCAACTAAACCAGTTGTTCTGGTCAGTACATTATCTCATTCTTTGGGGAAGATACTGGCGTCTCATTACACTTTGGCCAAGCAGCCCTTTGGATTGCACATTTTCCATTCTTGCATGCTTTCTGACCCAAAGGATGTTATGATGACAATTCTTAGCTGTCAGGAAGCCCTTCACAGTCACTGGGGCCAGCTGGAGCAATGCTCTCAGCTCAGTACCCTCTTTTCCACAGCTGTTGCCTTATGGATAATGTGCTATGTCCAGAAATGTACTTTTGCCAAAAGAATTACATGTAGTACTTGTGTCTGAAAGAAGTTTCTGCCGTCAGAATCATATCATTTATTTTTAAAGACGTGCCATTGGACTGCACTACTTCACTCCAAATCCTTGGGGGTCATTTTGACTTTGTGCACAAATGCAAAACAGGTCAAACTTTTACACCTCTTGATTTTTATCTCCATTGACTTTGCATTTTGAGATCAAATTGCTTTAAGAAACCCAGCTGAATAAGTGTGAATGTGTAGACTATAAATGAGGACAGGATCAGACTGAGCTGCGATCCTATCTCCCTAACATCCCCCACAATTAAATAGTCTGTCAAAGGGGTGCCGGCACCCACTGGAATTGTATCCGAGCAAAATCAGTGGCTCCAGGAGAGATGGGGAGTAGAGGGAAGAAAATTTATTCAAAAGCAGATCTAGACCGAACCATCTTATATGTGGCAGTAAAGGCATTTTTGAAATTCTTACTGAGACATAGGGCACTACTTTCTGCATTTTGCAATGTTGATTTACAACAATTGTAACTTGAGTTGCCAAGTTAAGTTAAGCTTTAAGCATGAGCAATCAGGACACAAATTGCACTCAAAATTGTGCTCGTTTTAAGAAGTTTTTTTCTCCTTACTTTTCTGTGCAGACTCATTCCCGTATCTCTGAATGTAAAATCTGCCGTGAATCAGCGGCAATGGGCAGCATTTTAGAATGTAATTTAAAAAAGACATCACTAGATATTTCCTGATGTACGTACAAATGGTAACTTAGTGTAGTTTTACTAAAACACCTAAAAATTGGGTTTATCAGTAAAAATAGCATTTTAATCTACCTGAGTCGACCGATTTTATACAAGAGAAGATTGCTTCACTAGTTACATTGGTGTACAGTAATCAGTTCCTTAGTATTTTTTTAAAAAAGCTTTTAGAAGGTTCTTATTAGTTCCCTTGCACCTAAAAAAAAACCCTTGGGCTACCCAAATAAAACACTTTTTCAGTAATTGGTTTAAAATGAGGCCATGATCTTTGTAAGTAGCTTTGCATTAATACTGCCAATTTACCATGTCGAAACTGACAAGTTTCAAAAGGAATGTGATTATGGCAATTTTTAAATGGAAGGGGTCTGTCCCTCAAGCATGGAGGCCAGGTGGGTAAGTTGGGGGGTGGTCAACAGTTTAATGGGATTGGGTTCAAGGGAGCAGGAAGTTGGTCTGTGAATGAGATGAGCTTGGAGAGGACATTGATGAGACGTGCAAGAAACTTGAGAGAGAGAGAGAGAGAGAGAGACAAGGATTCAGAGGAAGATGTATTGCAGGTGGAGAGGTTTGCCTTACTCAGCAAAGGGAGTACTAGCAACAGAAGCTGAATAAATAGTCTTTATCTTTGTGATAAGAAATCCATCAGTACCTTGCACTTGATATTCGCAGTTGAGGGTGGAACTGGTACAGGAGAGGAATTTGTGGATATAGTTGGGAATGAAGCAATGAAGATGAGGATTATCTTTGCTTGCCAGAATGATCGTAGAATGGTAGGCAATTGTGTCAGAAGAGAGTGAGGCTCGATAGCACTTGAAATAGTCCAGTCAGATCTGGGATGGATGGCTAAGCCACTTACCAGCAAGAAGGACCAAGATAGGAGAGAGTAAAGATTTTGTTGGGTACAAGGGCATGAAAGGTGAAGGTGCGGGAGTGTTACAGAAGTATCATACTGAGTAGAAGACCAGGCTGTTGGGAGTTTGGAAGTGCAGTTGTAAATCGTTGCCATAACAAGAAAAATAACCACAATGGCAGATAATGAATGTTTTGCTGGGTATAAGAGCATCAAAGGTGGAGGTCAGGGTGTGGTTGTACAAATCAATGCCTGTTAAGGTATCATAACAAATGGGGGGCCAAATGTTGGTGAGTTCAAAGTTTTAAACTGCAGTTGTAAGCCTAATAATCAAGCAATTATGTGTGTTAACTTTGCTAATTTAGCATCAAAAACAAGACGAAGAAGTGCTGTACAGAAAATGTTAACAGACTACTCGGTTTAACAACTCCAACCATTCCTGCCTCTCCAAGAATAGATTAACAAATGTTAGAAAAAAGTGGATATTAGATTAGATATTGCAATTTTAAGGTGATTTGACTTTTAAGAAAAATCACTATATATAGAGTTTCATTATATCTCAACTGTCTTGCTAATGGCATGTTGAACATAAACCAAACAATGTAAACCAACCTTAATTTTCAAGGAAAATTATCTTGCACACAAGATACTTGTGCAGCTCATCCAAGGTGTCAGCCTTGGCCCAATTGGTAGCACTTTCACCTCTGATTCTGAAGGTCATGGGAACAATTCCCCACTCCAGAGACTAGAGCACCTAATCTAGGCCGGCACTTCACTGTCGTGCTGAGAGAGTGCGACTCTTTCGCAAGTGTTATCTTTTAATGGACACGTTAAAACGAGCCCCCAGTTAACAACTCAAGTAAAGATCCCATGCCATTATTTGAAAAAGAGCAGGGTCGTTCTGCTGGTATCCTAGCCAGCAATTATCCCTCAACCAGTATCTAAAACAGATGATCTGTTCATTTATTTCAATGCTGCTGGTGGAACATTACTGTGCACAAAATAGCTACTGTGTTTTCTATATTGCAGCAGTGACTTCACTTCAAAAGTACCTCATTGGCTGACACTCTAGTGCAGTAATGAGTTATTGCACCATAGAAGGTGTCACCTTTTGGATGAGACGTTAAACCGAGGCTCCATCTGCCTGCTCGGATGGATGTAAAAGATCCCATGGCACTATTTCGAAGAAGAGCAGGGGAGTTATCCTTGGTGTGCTGGCCAATATTTATCCCTCAATCAACATCACAAAAACAGATTACCTAATCATTATCACATTGCTGGTTATGGGAATATACTGTGCAATAATTGACTGCTAGGTTTCCGACATTATAACAGTAACTACACTTCAAAAGTACTTCATTGGCTGTTTAATGCATTACAACATCCTGAGCTCATGAGAGATATTATGTAAATGCAAGCCTTTATTAATACATATACCGCACAGTCTCCTTTTGCCTGGATCTAGATCCTGGTTCTGTTCCTTACCGATTTGTTACACTCTATGTCTCTTTGCCATTTATTTCACTTCTAATATGTATTGTTTTTGCAACAGAGCTTAAGTGCATTGTTTTTTCTGTGCCTAAGGCCCTAGGCTCTGGAATTCCCTTCCTAAACCTCTTTGCCTCTCCACCGCCCTCTCCTCCTTTAAGATGCTGTTTAAAATCTATCTGTTTGACCAACATTTTGGTCACCAGTCTCCAAAGGTGGGATTTTGCTGTAAAAATAATGGGAAAATTAACAAGTTATGTATGGGCAAATTGGAGAGTAACCTCCAGTGACCGCACATATGCAATCAACATGGAAATTCAGAAGTTGCTGATCAAGATGTGCCATTCTTTCAAAAGCTGCACAATGATATCTTGCCATCTGGCTCACCATTAAAGTTCCTGAAGTTGCTGCACTTATATCATTGATACAACTAAACGTTCCAAAATTTAGGGTTTGCCCATTGCATTCTAAGCACTCTTATAACCAATATCCTTCAGGGAAGGATATTTGCCATCCTTACCTGGTCTAGACTACATGTGACCCAGACTCACAGCAATGTAGTTGACTCTTAACTGCTTTCTGAAATGGCCTAGCAAGCCACTCATTTGTACCAAACCACTATAGAAAAGTAAAAAAAAAATTAATCCAGTTGGACCACCTGCATTGCCCTTGGCACCAGAAATGACATTGGCACACCCTGCCCAGTTGAGCTTATTAAGTCATCCTTACTAACATTGAAGGACTTGTGCCAGAATTGGGAGAGCTGTCCCTCAGATTAGTCAAGAAACAGCCTGACAAAGTCTTACCAACTGGATCATACCTTAAAGACAATGTCCCAGACTTCTCCATCACCATTCCTGGTTCTGTCAGCAGGACGGACCCACCAGAGGTGATGGGTGACACAGTGTTAAACAGTTCTCAACATTGACTCCAAACTCCATGAAGCCACTTGGCTCCTGACCTCATTATAACCTTGGTCCAAACATGGACAAAAAAGCTGAATCCAAAACTGCCTTTGACAACAAGACAGCATTTTACTGAGGTAGAATCTAGGAGACCTAGCAAAATTGAAGTCAATGGGAATGGGAGAAAACTCTCCACTGCTGGGAGTCTCATCTAGCACGAAGAAAGGTGGTTGTGGTTGTTTGAGGCTTATTATCTCAACCTCAGGACATCACTGAAGGGCGGTGTCCTAGGCCCAACCATCTTTAGCTGCTTCATCAATGACCTTCCCTCCATCATAAGATCAGAAGCGGGGATGTTCACTGATGATTATTGTTACGACCAGTCCCAGGGTGAGGTACCCCAAATTGTTCCTGGGTGAGGAGGGATGAATCGGCTCCTCTTCTTTATTCAACCCCCTCGGTTGATCACAACAAGGTTAATTTAAAAGGGATCCCTTCCCTCGTGGATACCTTTTCCCAGCCCAAATGTATTTATGTCTTGAAAGGAGCCAATTTAACCAGACTTTTTCAAGTAAAAAAAAGTGTTTATTAGTTACTAAAACTCGAGAAAAAAATAATGAAAGCACAACATACATACATACACAGATTAGAAATGAGAAGTGAGACCAGAAATAAAGGTTGAAAAAAGGTATACGAATCAGTCTTTTAGCTTGTCTGTGATGAGTAGATGGTGAAACGTTGCGGCCATTAAACTGGATGACTCCTGTAGAGCTGACTTTGGCAGTTGAGCAGTGGATTTGGAGATTCCTGGTTCTGCAGGTTAGCTGAAAGGAGTTGTCCTGTTTCCTTTTTGACTGTGGCTTTGCTGACTTGTGACTTGCTTCCAGCAATCAAAGAGAAAGGACTTTTTACTTGCCAGTGCAGGGATGCCTAGCTGATGTTCTTCAGCTGTGACCTTCACAGCACACAGTAGCACACCAAAACAGAACAGAACACCAAAACAAGCACACAGAACTAAGGTTGCAATTGGCTTTTTAACCCCTTTTCTTGTGTAATTCTGGAAGGGAAAAAAAAACAAATGTGTCTTTTGCCCAGACTTGCTTTCTTTTCAACTCACATCATATCCAAAGTCTGGGATATAGCACATAGGAAGTGGTTTCTGCTGAGATGATAATCAGCCTTCATTATCTCCGCAACCACAGGAGATTACAGTTCAGTTTGCATTGCGTTATTTCCTTTGACGTGCTTCTGTCTGAAGCACCTTTTTAGGTGCGACATTCCATTCTCTCTGGAGCAGTTGGTCAAGTAATCCACATAGGAATTTTCCAGCAAGTGGTTAGCTTACAGTCTCAGCCAGTTTTTGGTTGTAGGTCCTTTTTAAAAAAACATAGGTCTTACTTAAAAGTTCAATATGTCCATAAGTGATTCAGGTCTATGACCCGTGGTCATGACACTGCACAGTGTTCAGTGCCATTTGTGATTCATCAGATATGCAGCAAGACCTGGACTGATAAGTGGCAAGTAATATTCACACCACACAATTGCCAGACAATAACCATCTCCAACAAGAGAGAACCTAACCCTCTCCCCTTGACATTCAAAGGCATTACCATTGCTGAGTTCCCCACTATCAACCTACCTGGGGGTTGCCTTTGACCAGAAACTGAATTGGAACAGCCATATAAATACTGTGGCTACAACAGCAGGCCACAGACTAGGAATTTTGCAGTGAGTAACTCACCTCCTGATTCTCCAAAGTCTTTCCACATCAACAAAGCACAAGTCAGGAGTATGATGGAATACTCTCCACTTGCCTGAATGAGTGCAGCTCCCAAAAACATTCAAGAAGCTCTACCCCATCCTGGACAAAGCTGCTGCTTGATCAGCACCCCTTAAACTGTCACTCCCTCCACCACTGGCACATAGTGACAGCAGTGTGTACCATATGCCTCCTTCAATAGATTCGCGAAAATCTGCAACCTCGACTACCTAGCAGGACAAGGACAGCAGGTGCATGGGAACGCAAGTTCCCCTCCAAGCCACATGCCATTCTGACTTGGAACTATATCGCCGATCCTTCACTATCGCTGAATTAAAATCCTGAATCACCATAATAGCATGTGGGTGTGCTTACACCAGATGGACTGCAACAATTCAAGAAAGTGTCTCACCATCATCTTCTCAAGGGCAATTAGGTATGGGCAATAAATGCTGGCCTTGACAGTGACATCTTCATCCCATGTCAAAAAAAAATGCAATTAGCGATTCTATGTTCATAGTGTCAGAAGAGTAAATTAATGTCAGAACAGTACAGTGTAACGCAAAGATTATAGAATTATTCACATTTAAGATGACTCACAGAAGGATCTATATGAAAAGTTTAAAGAGTTGGCTGGAGTTTAAATGGCTCAGAAATACCAATTCTGATGTAAGAGCTTTAGAACAGAGGACAGGAGAAATTATAGGGTTATGAAGATGCAAAATTCACTTCTGGGTTTAACGGTCAAGACAGAAATGATGTCAACATTCAAGATTAGATGAATGGAAAGGATTAAAGGCCAATGGAAACAGGATGAGAAAATGTATTCTCAACTATCTGCTCATGTGGAGGGCACAGGACTGGTCCATCTAAATGACCAGACTGTGGGCGGAATTGTCCAGTCCCTTTGGTGGCAGGTGTCAAGGCGGGCATGGGCAGACAATATGGCGAGAAGGCCAAAATCGGTTTTACGCTGCCGTGAAACCAGTTTGCGATTTTCCGCTCCACCCATCAATGGCGGGCCACGTTTTCCACCACCGCACATTGAGAATCTAATTTCAATACTTTAGCATCTCATTATAAGTCCTGCTTGCCAGAATCATCCGCCCACGCTGGATCATCATGCCGATGTGTTTCACAACTGAACATAAGCGACCTGCACCGGCGAGTTACACTTAACTCGGTACTTCGAGGTTTGTTTGCCTACCTTGCTTCGGGCAGCACTCATGGCCATCAGCACCAGGCTTCACAGGCAGCATCACATCACCTGTAGGGGGAGCTCAAGGCCAGGTCTGTACCTACCAGACCAGCCATAAGGTGGGGGTGGTTTTTCAACGGCTGCAGGGCTAGGGTTTGCTTGGGAATGGGGTGAAGTGGCCTCAGGCAAGGGAAGAGGCTGTACTGGGGAAGGGAGGTATCCCGAGGTGTATGTTGATCTTTGCTAGTGGCCTCAAGATGGTGAGGGCTGAGGATGCAGACTCCAGAGAAGACGAGCCAGATGGAGATGTGAGGGTGTGTGCGAGAGAGTGAATGGTGATGTCCATTGAGCAGGAAGTGAGTGAGATGCCAATGAATGTGTGATGGGCTTGTGAGTGTGTGAATTTAGAGTGATGAGATGGTTGCCTTACCCTGGCTCTTTTTGCACTGGATGGCCAACCTTTTCTGTGCAGCATTGGCACTGACCACCAGTGCCACCACCTCCCAAGCTGGAGTGGTGACATTGCTGGACCTCCTGCGGCCAGAGCGGAGGTGGAAGACATCATGGCGGGCCTCTAAAATGCATTTCAGTTATGGGTCACTGAACTCTTCTTGGTTTTCACTGGAAAGGTCCTGGGCTGCAAGCATTGAGAACTGTGTTCTCGTCTGCAGTTTAGATATGAAACCTGGAGTGAAGAAATGGTGAGGTAATGGCGTGGCGGGCAATTCAGAAGCTGCCCACCAGCAAGATGTGTTTCCTGTGACTGTGTAATTAATGTGGAAGTGGACAATACGGTGCGTAAACCCGCCATTGCAGCCAGCGAGTAAAACACCGTTTTAGTGCACATCTGGGACGATTCTGCCATATGATCTAAACAGCTTTATTACAAATAAAAGCAATTAATCCCATCCCACTACAAAATTGTTAGAGCTACACCATCAGAAATCTAGTTCTACAATTCAGCTTTCTCTGGTACTTCTGACAAAAATCAGATGGAAAATACAACAAAATGTGAAGCTGGTCTTACATTCCCCATTTTGCAAAAATATTAAAACTTTCCTCAATATTAATTGTTCCAAATTCAAATGACATTTTCCAGTATTTATTTGTGAATAATCAGTTGACTGAAGTGCACACTACACAACCCAATTTAGGTTTGATGAAAGTACAACTTTGTTTCATTGTTAATCCCCAAAAGAGTTTTGTAATTTGAGAGTGTTTTCCAGAAGATGTTTTCCGTAAACTGTTTTTGAATTTCTTCCAGGACCAAATCAAAATATATAATTGTATGAAATGCAAATAAATTTTGTACCTGAGATTGTGAATACAGTGGAATTGAAATAAGCATTTACCTGATCGCTATCAATATCTGCAATGAGACAGTTTCTATTTTAATGGTGTACTTGGATTACAACTTTAAAATATTAACAAGTAACTGTCAGCTATTTTTGTCTAGCAGGATTCTCCTGATCAAAGCAGAGCGAGTTTTATCCTTCGATTTTTGCTCCATTTTTTGTCCTTTCTCTTCTAAAGCTGCTGGTTTATGCTGGAATATAATGCCTTCCATACCTGGGGGGTAGAATTTCCACTTCAGTGTATTTGCAATCTGGCTGCAAATTGTGCCCAAAATTGCACTTGTTTTGAAAAATGCTTTTTTTCTAAAGTTTCTGCACAAACTGGCATTTTGCCAAATGTAAAATCTACCATGTACCAGTGTAATCAGACAATTTTTAGATCATTTTTTAAAACTTTGCTTTAAAAATATTCCTTGATATATTCAAGAGTGGTAACCTGATGCACTTGGAATAGTACATCAGAAATTGGGTTTATTGCAAAAAAAGCTTTTTAATCCGTGTCTGGTCCACCACCTCTGAGTAAATCCTGGAAATGTCTTTAAAATACTATACAGAACCATTTACTATATTAGGGTACGGTAGTCAGTTTCTTAGTAATTTTGAAAAAAGCTTATATTCAAAAGCTGAAACATGCTGATTAGTATTCTTCCGGCAAAAAAAGGCCTAATTTTTAGATCATTCTTGAAGGACCACAAATGAGCACAATTGGCGTAACTCTGTAATGATGGTTAATTCAATCTGGGGCATGGTCAGTTTTGCGGGCAGAGCCAGCTTCTAGCATGGTGTTTATTTTAAAATAGCACAAAAAATCACAGAAACCTAATTTGTCCTTTATTGCCGAATTTGCACCGAGAAAACAGTGCAATCGAGCGAAACCCAGGTGTGAATCTGGCCTCATCCATATTCACAAACACTTGCTTTGCAGTAGGGTGCCACAGGCAGCAATGTTAATCCCTTCCTGAGTACTGAAGCCAATGATAGTGATAAAGTAGGTTGAAGTTAACTCACTCAACAAGATTAGGTACAGAATATCTGAAGCTCATTGCTATACTGTAGTGTATTTAAATTCATCAGAAAATGTTCAGCTTTGATTAACATTGTACTTGCATCAAGATTTCTGTATCATGTGACTAAATGCAATCAACTTTGGAATATGCTTTAATTAGTTAAACATTTATCACAATTCCATTGTATTCATTTATTCCTCCCTCCACATCCACTGTTTAACTCCTTGCTGATATAAAATTCTTCTCGAGTGCCATCTCATTGTTCTTGTGAGGTTTGATGGTGAATGTTAGTGAGTTATTTTCCCATGTCGTGGGGGAGATAGAGAGCCAAAGCTCAATCTTGTCCTCATCTGAGATCTCTACTTCTGCACTTCAAACCTCAAACTTGGGTTTGCCAGAGAGTAACCATGAGCAGGAACCTGAGCAATTTGTCCTCTTCGGTTTTTGGAATATCCTTCCAGTTACCATGGCTGAGTTCAACCAACCCAACACAAATTGGAGATTAAACCTAATCTGTATGGTTTTGTCAACTCAATGGATAAACTCTCTTACAACCAGGTGAGGAGGGATTGAATGGCTCTTTTCCTATCCCTCTCCAAGTTACGGATAATCTTGCCAATTTAGTGAGTAATTAACTGTTTATGCGCTGTAATCATAAAAGAACCAATCGGACAGGTTTTCTTGAGTTTAACAAAGACGTTAGCTTTATTACACTTAAACCGATCTAAGTAAGACGATAAAATATGCTCCAACTTTCGTGCGCGCGCGCACACACAAATAAAGATTACAGAGTGGGGAAGGATAGCTTGGCCAAATTAGAGTCCATAAAAAAGAATATAAAGTCTGTAGTTTGGCTTCAGACTTTCCTTCAGTGTTCCTGATGCTTCCGATTTTAAGGTGTAGCTGGCTGATTTGGTTGTTCTTCTGGAGACGGTAGTGGTAGGCTGAATTTCTTTTAACGAGTCTCCACAGCAGGACTGTCCCTGGATCGTCACAGTCAGCAAACAGGGCTTGAAGCTTCCCAGGTGGTTTGGAGAGAGAGTGGGAGGCAAGAGGGCCCCCTACTTGGGTCTTCTCTCTCAGCTTCTCAGCTGCATGTCCTCAGTTCTGTGCTTAAAACGCACAAAGGATTAGCTTGTCATGTGACCTTCCTTCTCCAACTGCCAGATGGTGGGGGGGGAGTGGTGGGCATTCCAATTAAGGTCATTGTCTGTGTATTCCAAGGGTAACTTGATTAGCTCATGTCTAGACAACTGTCTTAGCTAGGATTCCCATTGTCCAAATGATTAGTCTTAATAGCCCATCTCCAACAGGTGAATATCTCAGATGATTACATTGTTGCATTGCTGATGAGACAAGAGAAGCCATTGGTCAGGAATTTCTGGCCACGACACTGGCGGGCTACGTCATTTTTAATGGCTTTCCAAATTTTCCCGTTCTGCCTGCGACTATGCCCACCAATGTCGGGATCAGAAAATCATGCCCATTGTCTTTGATGGGTTTTACAAACAAACTGTCTCCATTCCAATGAATTGGAATGTGGAATGTATAGTGATGCAAATTGTGGTAGCTATCTTTGGCTGTGATCTCAAGTCATTTTTAGTCTCTGTATCTGAGAAAGGCCTGTTTTAAAAAGTTCAATTCAGGTTTCCAGCTAATGGATTAAACATCATTATTTAGCATAAAGGACATCTTCATGAAAACTCATTGGGCCAATGATCAAATTGAAAATTAAAATGTTACTGAAATTTAATTGAATTATTTTAAGTAAACAAAGTAATGCCAACTATTGTCTGTGTGTTTCTGTCTCTGTGTGTCTGTGTTCACAGCACTCCCAAGTGAAGTATAGCAAGGTTAGATGCAGATTAAATATTCCTGTCATTGCTCCATTATTATCTCTGAGCCGCAATGTTAGAAAAGCATCCCTAACTGCATTAATTTGACATTTTCAACAGTAGCCATTTTGTGTCTTCTAAGTGTAATCACCAATTAGCACAAAATTAGAAGCATTTTGCATTTGGGACCTTGGCCATTAGGACTGAATTGAGATTGTGCAAATCTATTTAATGTAAACATTTGGAACTCTCAGACTTTCAACCCAACTGCCAGGTGCATTCATTGGTTAAACCACTGAACCAAACAGTCAATCTGTGTCATAAGCATGACATATTGGAGACATTTCATTTTTCACCATTTTAAAATATATAAACAATCATTATGTTCTTTGTTCATCATTCAGATCAACCATATTCTCAAAACACAGTTATTACAGCAGTCTCAATCTATATTCACTGCCATCAGAAAGTAAAGTGAAAACGTTGGTCTCCAACAGTGGCACCCCTGACAATAAATCAACTCTGAAAAGAAGCATTCAAGCCTTGAAAGAATTATGCTCTAACTACATCTGTGTCTTTATCTACAGTGTTCTGTTACCTGCGGGAAAGGGATGCAGTCACGAGTAATCCAGTGTATGCACAAAGTGACGGGAAGGCATGGAAATGATTGTTTCCTATCAGAAAAGCCTGCAGCCTATAGGCCTTGTCACTTAAAACCCTGCAATGAAAAAGTCAATGTGAACACTATCACTTCACCCAGACTAGGTACGTGGCAAAATCCCAACTATTCAGTTATTGCAGTAGTAAATTTAATGGATTTAATTTTGTGAACCAGAGTGAAAGACATGGTACAAGCTCTTCAGATAAGTTTTCATTTCTGAATTTGCTGTATGCAAAGTGGGGTGCTACATTTGGTAATCTCTGCACTTCAGAGTAATTTGTTTTGTCTAAACCGCTTTTGGCTATCTTTGAGAGCTGATAAATAAATACCCATCTTCCTTTCTCACATACAATACCATTCATCTTAAAAGAAAAATAAGACTTTCATATTTAACAGGGTCTTTCATAGCCTCAGGATGTCCCAAAGAGTGATATATATGAGTGGTAAAGGTGGACTTACTCTGAGTTATTTCAGTGACAAGTTGAAAACTTTACGCTGATGATGCTTCTTTTCTTTACAGCCAATTAAGTACTTTGAAATGTAGTCACTGTTGTAGTGTAGGCAAGCAAACTTTGCTTGTTAATAGATTAAAAAGGAAGGGAGAAAAGCATCATTCGCACAAAAGTTTCAAATTGACATTGGAATTAATTCAGAGTAAGTTCACCTTTATGAATCATGTATTATGTCCAATGTTTACTTTTATGCCCCATGCTGTATTGTGTACTTCCACCCTTCAAACACACACTCAAAATTTGGCACTTCCTAAATTGTGGTGTGTCACCTGGGAAACTTTGGAACCAGCATTAATATGCCATCACCAAAATTCTGCTAAATTACATCTGCTGTGAAGCCAAAAGGTCAACCTCACAAAACAGACAGCTCTAATTTTTTTCTAGCTTCCTGAACATACACGGTCCTTTTTTTATTTAAAAGGACTATTTTTTCTCCTGTGTCCTAGTGTGGATATTGCCGCCATGCTTTTCTTGCACCATGTGAGGCCATATATGTTCTGATATAATCTCAGTGGTTTTAGGCAATTCTATACTAGAAGCAAATAATGAGCTCAGATATAGCTATTTGGACTGCAAAATAGTATAGAGTTTTAAGATATAACGTCGTCAAATGCATACTTTATTGACATGAGTGCTGACACAATGGACAAAGATCGAAGCGTGCTCATGAAGGATAATTTAGATTTACATTCCAGTTATTTATGCTCATAGGTCCTAATGTCTGTGTGCAATTGAGTAAATTAGAAACCAAGCTTCACTCAATAACTTAATTTGCTCAATGTGGAATAAACCTTCTGTTTCAAAATTTAGATAAAGCACTATTGACCTAAATTTAGGCAATAATTAACTCATTTTAAACAAGCTTTTTTATTTTCTGTCCAATTAAACATGTTTAATGCACAGTTGTCATTCCTCCTCTGGAAAGCAGTCCCATTTTCATGCAATGCCAACACACATGCAATTACCAACAGCTGCCATAGGTTGGTGCTCAGGACCAGGAAGGAACGATGGCGTAGTGGTATTGTCTCTGGACTAGTAATCCAGAGACCCGGGGTAATGCACAGGGGTTCAAATCCCGCCATGTATGGTGGAATTTGAAATCAATAAAAAATATGGATGATCATGGAACCATTGCCACCATGTTGCAAAGTGTTGTAAAAACCCATTTAGTGGGGGGGAATGCAAACAAACCAGGCATCGACCTTGGCACCGGAAACAACAATGGCAAACTCAGCCCTGTCAACCCTGCAAAGTCCAAAGTACCAAAATTGGGAGAGCTGTCTCACAGACTAGTTAAGCAACAGCAACATAGTCATCCTCATGGAATCATACCTTGCAGATAATATCCCAGACACCCACAGGCAGGACAGGCACAGCAGAGGTGGCGGCACAGTGGTATACGGTAGGGTGGGAGTTGCCCAGGGAGTCCTCAACATCGACTCCGGACCCCATGAAGCCTCATGGCATCAGACCAAACATGGGCAAGGAAACCTTCTGCTGATTACCACATACTGCCCTCCCTCAACACCACTTGGAGGAAGCACTAAGGGTGGCAAGGGTGCAGAATGTACTCTGGGTGAAAGACTTCAATATCCATTACCATCGGCACCACTGACTGAGCTGGCTGAGTCCTAAAGGACATATCTGCTAGACTGGGTCTGTGGCAGGCGGTGAGGGAACCAACAAGAGGAAAAACATATTTGACCTCATCCTCACCAACCTGCCTGCCGCAGATGCATCTGTCCGTGACAGTATCGGTAGGAGTGACCACCACATGGTTATTGTGGAGATGAAGTCCCACCTTCACATTGAGGACACCATCCATCTCGTGGCACTACCACCATGCAAATGGAATAGATTTCGAACAGATCTAGCAACTCAAGACTGGGCCTCCATGAGGCGCTGTGGGCCATCAGCAGCAGCAGAATTGCACTCGAACACAATCTGTAACCTCATGGCCTGGCATATCCCCCATTCTACCATTACCAAGCCAGGAGATCAACCCTGGTTCAATGAAGACTGCAGGAGGGCATGCCAGGAGCAACACCAGGCATACCTTAAAAAAAAATGAGGTGTCAACCTGATGAAGCTATAACACAGGACTACTCGTGTGCCAAACAGCATAAATAGCAAATGATAGACAGGGCTAAGCAATTCCACAACCAACGAATCAAATCTAAGCTCTGAAGTCTTGCCACATCCAGTCGTGAATAGTGGCAATTAAACAACTCACTGGAGGAGGAGGCTCCACAAATATCCCCATCCTCAATGATGGAGGAGCCCAGCACATCAGTGCAAAAGATAAGGCTGAAGCATTTGCAACAGTCTTCAGCTAGAAGTGCCGAGTGGATGATCCATCTCAGCCTCCTCCGGAGGTCTCCAGCATCCCCAAGTGGCAAGTAACATTCACGTCAACTGACAAGTGGCAAGTAACATTCGCACCACACAAGTGCCAGGCAATGATCAACTCCAACAAGAGAGAATCCAACCATCGCCCCATGATGTTCAGTGGCATTACAATCACTGAATCCCCCACTATCAACATCCTGGAGGCTACCATTGACCAGAAACTGAGCTGGACCAGCCATATAAATACTGTGGCTACAAGAGCGGGTCAGAGGTTAGGAATCTTGCGATGAGTAACTCATCTCCTGACTCCCCAAAGCCTGTCCACCATCTATAAGGTACAAGTTAGGAGTGTGATGGAATACTCCCCACTTGCCTGGATGAGTGCAGCTCCAACAACACTCAAGAAGCTGGACACCATCCAGGACAAAGCAGTCCGCTTGATTGGCACCACATCCACAAGCATTCACTCCCTCCACCACTGACACACACACAGTAGCAACAGTGTGTTCCAGCTACAAGATGCACTGCAGGAATTCACCAAAGCTCCTTCAACAGCACTTTCAAAACCCACAACCTCTGCCATCTAGAAGGACAAGGGCTGCAGATAAATGGGAACACCATCACCTGGAAGTTCCCCTCCAAGTCACTCACCACCCTAACTTGGAAATATATCGCTGTTCCTTCTATGTTGCTGGGTCAAAATCTTGGAACTCCCTCCCTAACAGCACTGTGGTTGTACCTACATCACATGGACTGCAGCGGTTCAAGAAGGCAGCTCACCACCACCTTCTCAAGAGCAACTGGGGATGGGCAATAAATGCTGGCCTACCCAGCAAAGCTCACATCCCATGAATGAGTTTTTTTTTATTCGTTCCTGGGATGAGGGAGTCCCTGGCTAGACCAGCAATTATTGCCCTTCCCTAAGTGCCCTTCTTCAGAGGGTACTTAAGAGTCAACCACATTGCTGTGGATCTGGAGCCACCTGTAGGCCAGACCAGATAAGGACAGCAGATTTCCTTCCCTAAAGGACACTAATGAACCAGATGGGTTTTTTCAACAATCGACAATGGTTCCATGGTCATCATCAGACTTTTAATTACAGATTTTTGTTGGATTTAAATTCCACCACCTGCCATGGTGGGATTCAGACCAGGGTCCCCAGAGCTTTACCCTAGGTCTCTGGATTACTAGTGCAGTGACAATACCACTACACCATTGCCTCCCCCTCCCCTATTTAAAAAAAGAAGCCTGTCTGATATTTCACCTCTTAGTCTCTGGACTCTGTGGCCAATTCTGCTGTCACTTGAGCAGGTGCCAACTAATTCAGGTTGGGATTTGGTGAGGTGGGGTGATTATTTGGGCCTGGATAAAATGCCAGAAACTAGGTCAGACCATTTTCCAGTTATTCCTGGCAGTCGCCTAAAATAAGCATTGAATTCCTTCCATATGTAAATAAGGAGCCTGTCAACTGCTTTCGGTCCCCTCCCAGAAATTGGGCAGCGATGAGCAGGGCTGACATTGGACCTGGATCATTCAGGTTTCTTTTCAGCTTCTGCAGCCTGAACAGTGACCACCAACGAAAGGTAAGTTTTTTAAAAAATCATTTTTAGTTTAATAAACCCTCCCACAGAGCCAGAATGAGCTCTCCCTTGACTTTAGTCCTTGCAATCATCCTCCTTGCCTGCTCTAACCTCAATCCCAGGGCTTACATTCAGGTCACTGCCACTGAGGTAAGTGCCTGACATTCGCCCTCTTCAAATGTGGGAGCTGCCTATGGAGACATGATAGGCACCACCAACACAGAAAAAATGTTAGCGAGCCCCAAATACCAATTTGAAGCCTAGCCTCAGGGAGTTGGGGAGACAGCATCACTCATTCTGGGCCCATAAATGGGTGCAGATGAAGTTTTATCCCTCGCGATGACTACTGGGGGTCTTCCAGTCACATGACTGTATCTCATACAACACAATGCAATGCACTATTCACTTACAAAAAAAAAATTTTATACACTCTGCAAATGCTCCAATTACCAGTCACAGACCTCAAAACAAATTTTCAGCCCCATATAAATCACTGATTAAAAATGCATCTTGTTTAAATGTTTCTTATGTAAGGGAAAGTATTGTTCCTTTTAGAATGTATTACAGGTGTAGAAATGTGTCAGTAAGGTTACACAGATATTGATGTGATGCGACTATAAAGATCAAAATACTGTGGATGGTGGAAATCTAAAATAAAAAAAATAGAAAATGCTGGGTATACTCAACAGGTCAGACAGCGTCTGTGGAGAGAAAAATGGAACCGATGGAAACTGAAACGTTGGGAAGAAGTTTAATACTTAAACCCGTGTGCAGTGCGGAAGGCACAGCACTGCCTAGGCCAGCACATCTTGCTGCCCCACCAATTCTTCTCTCTTAAGGCACCTTTTCACATCCCCATCTGAACAGCCACCACTGACTCTCACCTTCATCCTATTGCCACCTCATAGACGTTCCTCACAGTCACCCTCCACAAATGTTGTCCCTCCATTCTCTCAAAACATTCAATTTCTCACACTCATAATTCTTTGCTTTCTCTCTTTGCAGGAAAGGACAGCTCAGAACTTCAGCAAAAGGCAGGGGATCAGGGGTGGCCCTCCTGTAAGCGCCACCCTGACCACTTCGGAGGAGGTGGTGGTGGAGATCAGCAGAGTGGCAAAGCGCATGGTCATCAGAGATGGAGGAATGGGGGTCTCCCAAATACCATGGACAGAATTAAATATCACACAGACAAATGGCACACAACAATCATTCATGCTGGATTGATGTCACCAATATGAGATATGATCATGAGCACAAAGATGACTTTGAACCCATTCATCTTGTCAAGTTTAATTCATGTCTTTTTCCTCCCATAGATCTTCTAAGTGTGATTCAAGAGGTGGTGCGGGAGGAGGCCGAAGTGTTCTGAGAGAAGGCCACACAATCTGAGGGAGCACTGTTACCCAACTCATGCGCACCTCCACCATTTCAGATACACATACCTGGATGGGGCATCCAAGGCAGGCAATTTTGTTGTCCGCTGGTGATCCACACATCGTAAGTGATCAGGAGCAAATGTTGAAGTCAGGGACAACAGCGGAGAGCCTCTGTTGGAGGACATAGAACACCCTCAGCTCTGTCCAGCTGGCTAAAGATGCTCGACTGGCCCCTGGGCGGGCGGGGCGGGGAAGGTCATCAGTAAAGTGGACTATTCTGGAGCAGTGGCAAAAAAGGTGTGAGATTCTGTCAGCATTTCCAGAGGCACTGCACAACTTGGAAGGAAAGTGGAGGAGTACATCTTTAGCATGAGTGCCATGATGTCTCAGGCATTAGTGCTGATATTGACCTCTGTAGAAAGAATGGCCACCAGCGTGGAGAATCAGATGCAGCAGGCAACCAAGTGAATGTTGGCTCTGATCAATGGCCTGCACTCTCAGTCTTCCAGTTTAAATAGGATGGAGGAAAACTTTGCTTTGGTCATTCACTATCTCACTGATGTGCAGCAAAATACCCTCCTTTTCTTGGCTACAGCAGGGAGTGCTGGTGTACCATGAGAGGGAAGATGGGGAAAGGGCACATGGAATAGGGACTCTGCTTAATGCACAGCCGGGGCAATCTTTGGCATGACATTCAAGGGCCCCAAAACCCAGAGGATGTTGGCCATCAGCATCTCAGCTGTCAGAGCTGGAGAATGAGCAGCCTGCCTCCAGCTTTGCTGAAGCCACAAGGGTAGCACTACATAGAAGTAATAGGAAAAGAAAGGCAAAAACTTTATAGTTTCATAAGTGGAAGCACTTGGGTGTTTTGTGTCAATTTTACTGTCATGTTAATGAACATAATCTTTCCTTCAAGTCTTTGCTGCCCAGTCATCTCCATTTGTTGCCTCTCACATGCCAAATGGCCATCAGCGTTGAGGAAAATTGAATGACCAGAGCAGAGAGTGAGCAATGGGTGTCAATGAGATGGAAGGATTAATGAGTGTGGGAAGGCTTTGTGTTGGGTGGGGTGGCCCAGTGGGTTCAGCATTGATGTTCCATATGGCTTCACAGCCTCAGGTTAGTTGAATCCTACCTGTATGAGTCTATCATAGGCATCTGTGGCAGCTATGTGAGTGACTGCAGGATTCCTAGCTATACCAGGCACCATCTCCTCCTGTTGTTCCTCTTCTTGTTCTTCCTCCAAAGATACAGAGCAGTAATCATTTAATTCTTTTGAGGAGTGCATGGGTGATTTGCTTAAGTGTGTGGCCTCTTTAAATTTTTAATGTGGCCACGCATACCTTAAAACTTGCGTGCAGCCTGCAAAGGAACTTTCGGGTGACACAGCTGCCCAGTTTAGAGGGAACTTTGGGGATCGTCACCTTCCTCATCTTGCAACTCCAGCCCTACCTGCTGCACTATGTTTTGTAAGACATCGCAGACCGCTACCATTCTCAACACCTTTGTTGGTGCAATATGAAGGGTGCCCCCAGATCTGTCCAGGTAATTGCATCTTCAGTAAACCAGTGGCTTTCCCTATATCCTCTCTTGTGCTCCTATGGCTCTGCTTGTGCCTTTCATCAGTTGTAGAGTTTCTCACGGGTGTCATCAGCCACATCATAGAGGGTAGACTTCTCTCCAAGAAATCATCCGCTAACTCTGTTTGGAGGAGTTCTGGGGGAGATATAGCTGGTGCAAAATGAAGGCATCATGGCAGCTTCCAGGATATCTTGCACAGACAACTATGAACACCTTCCAGTGGACATATACCAGCTGAACAATGATGGAGGGGAACCCATTTTGATTGACGAAGACTGCAAGTTGCTCTAAGGACACCTTGATTGTCACATGTGTGCAGCCTATGACTCCCTGGACTGGTGGGAAACCAGTCACTGCGGCAAATCCAAGGGCTTTCTCATTCTGATTGGACTCATCAGGATCAAAGTGCACATAAGTGGTGGCCCTGGCAAACATGGCATCGGCCACATGAGAGGTACACCTATTCGCAACAGACTGTGAAATCTTGCAGATGTCATCAGCAGACCACTGGCAGGAGCTGAAGGCAAAGAAATTCTGGGGCCGTGGTGACTTTGGCAGCCACTGTTAATCGGTGCCTAAGGCTCACTTGGAAGGAGTTCCTATTCCAGGAGGTTGTGATGTCAGCAATGACCTGCCATGAAAGCTTGCGTCTCCTGAGGCACTGGTGCTCAGATATGGTCAGAAAGCCAGTTCAAGCTGGAGCTCTGTGTCCTTTCTCCTATCCTGTGAATGTGCTCACTGTGCAGGGCCAACCTTATGGTGAGTGACGTGGGCAACTTTTCAGCGCATCGTGGTCAGGGCTTGGAACTCATCTTGGCACCATTTAGCCAGTCAGGACTGTCTGCCACTGCTAAAGACAATGTGCTTTTTACTTAAAAGCCCCTTGGGGAATGATATGGCAAATGTTCACAGAGTCTGCAGCTTCTTGCTTTGGTACACTGTCAAACTAGTCCAAGACCATCTTTTAGCCCATCTCCCAGTGCTCTGCAGGACCATTACTTCACCAGACTGGTGCTGGTAAATGGGATTAGGTAGGTAGGTCAGGTGTTTCTCACATGTTGGTGCAGACTTGATGGGCCGAAGGGCCTCTTCTGCACTGTGATTCTGATTCTGAGAGACTGGATAAATAAAATTCTGTTTTTAATTACGTGAGACTTTAATGGGTGTTTTTGGTGGCCACATTCTGCAATTCCATGCACTTTTCTCTGATAAACAAGAAGTGTTGCCTTTTATACAGAATGATTTATAACATCACACCAAGCATAGTCTCTGCAGTGAGAATCAGACACACCCATTTCACTGATATACCTAAATGAACACCCGTTTTCTTCAAAGTATTATTAAAACTCTAAATGCAGCACTTGCATATAAAGAGTATTATATCGTATTCTAATTATATGCAGGGGTCTGCAATTACTAACCATTTGAATAGGGGCTCTTCCACCAAAATATTTTGAGAATCACTGCTATAAAGATGAACCTTTAAAGAATTCTGTGTAACAGCAACAATCCTGCTCAAGTGTATGGGTTGATTTATCTGCATTTGAACAGCAACCAATATCGGCAATTTCCTCAAAGTGCTCCCGCTCTGCCTACTTACATTTGGCAGTTGGCGGTGGATCCAGAGCAACTAAAGGAAATTCCTGGCCTCAATCAAGCAATTGGTTGCTTATTAAAATCCAGTACGGGACCCACATTAGCTGGCCTACGTCCCAGTAACTTATTGCTTGCATACTGAGCCTAATTCCTGGGGTAGCATAGAGATGTCCTTGTGACAAGCTCTTAAAACATTGCTTTAACAGCTTATTTTTCTGGGTTTTGGTCACCATTTTTCTTCAGCTGCACCACTGGATATAACTGGGCAGAGCATGTGCTGTGCACACTCCACGCACTTGTCTCCTAAAATGACATCATTTTGTGTACATCGGAGGACTTTGATTTTCAGACAGACGCTACAGCTACCCAGCGGTAGGCCCCTTTCAGGGCAACATTGGCCAGATTAGGAGCAGGAATAAGGTGGTGAGTTTTTCAATGACTTTCAGGGTGCTACTGTGACTGTGCAGCTAAACTGCAGGAGCTGTCAGTTGTTATGCAACCAATTATGAGTTACATCAGACCAGGTAATTTCATAACCTAGGCTAACAGAAAACAGTCAGCACATTCAGCATTGGGAGCTCAGTTTGCCAAAAGGCATATTTTGCTGTGCTGTACGATGGAATTTTTCAACAACCTAATAATTGCTTTCATAAGTTGGACTATTTAAGCAGTATCACATTTTTTACTATGTATGGTTTCTGTTAAAAGCTCCAGTTATAAATTATTTGGGTACTAAGTCGATGCAATAAATACAATAAAACACTATATATAAGAAATTTGTATCAGGCTGTACAGTAAACAAATATTCAGTATTGTCAAAAACTAGTCTATCTGGCTGCACCAGTATATTAGAGGCCACAATCAGATCAGCCATAATCTTACCAAATGGTGGAGCAGGCTCAAAAGGCTGAATGGCCTACTCCTCTTAATTGTTATGTTTGTATCTTCATATTTGAGCTAAGGAGAATTTATGCAACTATTTCTTTCTCCTCTGTAGCCTTTCTAGAACTTAGAAATAGGAGTAAGCCGTTCAGCCTCTTGAGCCTGTTAAGCCATTCAGCCAGATCATGGTTGACCTGTACCTTAACTCCATCTATCTGCCTTGGTTCTGTAACCCTTCCTTTGCCTAACAAAAATCTGTCAATTTGAGCTTTGAAACTTTCAATTGACCTAGCCTCAACAACATTTTGGAGAGGCAAGCTCCACATTTCCCTTACAATTTGTATAAATAAGTGCTCCCTGACATTAACCCTAAATGGCCGACCCCTTAAATTTTACAGTTATGCCCCTTTTTTCTGGATTTCCCCACCGGAAGAAATAGTTTATCTCTATGTACCATATCAATTCCTTTGATCATTTTGAACAATTCAATTACGTCACTCTTTAATCTTCTATATTCGAGGATATACAAGCTCAGTCTATGCAACGAATCTCGTAATCTAACGCTTTCAGCCCCGGTATCATTCTGGCGAATATGTGCCGCACCCTCTCCAAGATCATTACGTGGTTTCTGAAGTGTGGTCCTAGAACTGGATGCAATACTCGAAATGGGGTCTCACCAGAGTTGTGTTCATCTGTAACATAACTTCCACATAACTTTGTATTCTAGTCCTATTGAGATAAAGACCAACATTTGATTATTCATTAATTTAATTATTTTTGTACCTGACCATTAGCTTATAGTAATTTCTGGACATGTACTCCCAAGCCTCTCTGCTCATCCACAGTTCCTAGATTCTCACCATTTAGCTCACCATTTAACACTGATCTAACCTTCTTAAGTCTGAAAGGATAACTTCATGTTCCGCACATTGAACGCCATTTGCTACAGTTTTGCCCACTCATTTAATCTGTCAATGTCCCCTTGCAATTTTCTGTTCCCGTCTACACAATTTGCAATGCCACCATAGTTAGTGCCATCAGAATGCTTAGATATATGGCTTTCTATTGCTTCATCCAAGTCATTTATAAATATAGTGAAAAACAGAGGCCTGAGTACAGATCCCATTTTCCCCGAGTCTCAAATCCTAACCAATTCCTCTCCAAACCAATATGTTGTCTCTAATTTCATGCAATCTTATTTACGTTAACAGTCTTATGTGAAACCTTGTTGAATGCCTTCTGCAAGTCCACAACATACCTAAATATTCCCTTATCTATCACATTAGTTACATCCTCAACAAAGTTCATAAGGCATGACTTGCTCTTTAAAAATCTAAGCTGGATCTCTCTATTCAGATCATAATTGTCCAAATACATAGTCACTCAAGCTCTAATAACAGATTCTTGTAAATTACCCACAACCAAAGTTAGATTAACAGGCCAAAAAGCTCCTAGTTTTACACTCCCACCCTTCTTGAATGACAGTTTGGAAATATTCTAATCTAAGGGGACAATGACTGAATCAAGACAGTTTTGGAAGATGATGACTAGAGCATCTATAATTTATTCACCTGCTTTTAATACCCTGGGGCGAAAACAGCAGGTCCTGCAGATTTGTCTATCTCTAATCTCAGTTTCTCCACCAACGCTTTTTTTAGTTACATTGAATCGCGTTAGTTGCTTCCAGTAATTTATTTTGAGCTTTTTTTGTGTCTGTGGTATTTTATCCTTGTGCTCTACTGTGAAGACCGTTACAAAGTAAATATTTAGTAAGTCTGTCAGTTCCTGCTTTCAAATTACAATGTAATCTGCATTTATCATTAAGGGGCCCACATTACTCTTAGCTATCCTATTTTGCTAACATATTTGTGAAAAATCTTTAGTGTTGCCCATGATATCCCTCACAAGCTTATTCTCATAGTCCTTTTTAGCAGTTCTTACCACTTGCTTTGTATCCCTTTGCTGCTCTTTTCATTTCTCTCCTAGTCTGTGGAACCTCTACTATTCTTTGCCTTTGTATAAATTTCATGCTTTCACTTCCTTTACTGACCAAGGTTGTTTAATGATACGTATGGAATTCCTGCCTCACAAGTTCCTAGCAATACTATTAAATGACAGAAATGCCACAAATTTTGCTAGCTGCAGTTTATTCAAAACAAAGCCAAAGCATTTGCAATATATTGCTGGACCCAGGCCTTGTACACAAACAAAGGGAACATCTATTGAGTATTTCCATTTCAAACACTGCGTGTAATTAAACAATAGTGTATGTTTACCAAATAGCTGGGTAAGATATCAGCCAAGCTTACATATAAGTTTGAGCACACAGCCTAATAAACTTATGAGGCAGAATTTTACGGCCCTGTTTCGGCGGGGACGGGGCCGTAAAATGCGGGGAGCCGTTATAAATCCCATTAACTTCAGCAGGAACGTAAAATCCCGCTGTCGTAAAATTCTGCCCATAAACTTATTTAAACTGTTTTCAGTTCAATAACATTAAAGCAAAATGGAGACGGTGTTTATAGGAACTATATAAAGCAGCCTATTCCTGCATCTAGTAATAGGGATCAAGAAGGTCCTGCATTTAATCTTCTGTTGAATTAGCAGAAGAACACTTGGGACATGGCTCATATTCCTGCTTCTGATCATTATCTAGTGGCTCTTGCTGAAATGTGCAGGTGTGCACATGTCAAGTGAGAACAGTTAAACCGTAGCCCATAGTTGAATCACCTGCTCATTCTTGCTGTCAAAGCTCATGGGTACTGGCTACTGATGAGAATATTGGAGGACAGCTGATGCATATCAAACAATGCATCAGTGCTTCCAGGAGGGAAGCTGAAGAAGTCCAGGGGCAGAAGCCCAGGAACGGGTTAAAGATTCAAGGGAAAGTTTGAAATATAAAATGGATGTTTTTAATATAACTAATTTTCCTTTTTGTAAATTTTTGTTTAAACAGCTGCTCTGACGTTCAAATGTTTGAAGGACCAGTGGCAAGTGTATTGCAAAATAATACGAGAGACTAACCTCTGTCAGGACATGAGGTGGTATCAACGCTGCTGTGAGACCTGTAGAGACTTCTATGCACAAAAGCTACAGCATAAGAGTTGACATCTTCTTTCACATCAGCACCAAACTTATTTTTATAAGTACAATCTAATTTATGAAAGTACAGAACTACAACTTGTTTATACCAAGGTACTGATGTATTAGATATAATTTATTCATTTAATTTATTATTTTTTGTTTACCAAGTTTTTGTGCTGTTCAGTGGTTTTCAAAATCCAGATATTTTAGCGTTTTATATCTAAGATGGGTCCATTCATCACAAACTGATAACTTGACAACTGTCAGAATGTAGTTCATGTGTAGATGACTCATGTCTTCATGGATAGCATGACATGAGCTGAAGTTAACATTCACTGTAATCGTTTCAAAGACTGTAGGGAAAGCCTGTAGCAAAATATTGAAGTTCTTTTTATGCATTCAATAGTGCCAATGACATTTGCTTGAAAAACAGTGACTTGAGAGTAAAACACTGTGGAGTGCAACACTGAATTACTTTTGCATCATTCAGGTACTGTTTAAGGTTCTACAGTCTAAGGATAAATACTAAATGTCAATCACATTATTGTACAACTGTCACTATTAGCAGTTTACCTTTAGAATTTTATAAAGTAGTGCACAATGGAACATTGTGATTGTTCACACAGCAGCTAAACTTTTCACTCACTAAAAGCTGAGAATAAAATTCTATGAATTTTAGCTCTGAATATTAATTTCTATCTGCAGTGCATGGGAACTTACACCATGTTTGATGTTTTCTATTTTGTCAAACTCTGGTCCCTTGTTTGTACATTACTAAATATCAGGGTTAATTGAGATAAAAAGAAAAGGAAATACTGATAACCAGAAGTAGTGCTGGAAATACACAGCAGACCATAACAGCATCTGAACTGAGATCTGCATCAGAAACTGTAGTCAAGAGTCTCCACCCAAATCGCAAGCCCTGCTTTTTGATTTTTCATGTGCTGTTAGATTTGCTGTGTATTTCCAGCATTTTCTGGGTTTTTTTAAGCCAGTTTTAAATAAAATGTTTTATTTAATCATTTGAGAGAAGAAAATAAACCACCAAAAAAAAATGTGTAATGCCATTACACAGAACATGCTTTTGCCAGGAAAGAAATCGGAGTAAAAAATTCAGACGACACTCTTGTGTCACCAGAAATGTGATGGGGTGAACTTCCGTCTGCCACTTGAACCTCAGTTGACCATTGCTTAATTGCTCCCAACTGTGGCAGTGCAACAGAGGCCATGCCCCTCTGAGTCAACGGATTGGCACCTTGCCATCCCCTTAGAAGAGTCCAAGGACCAGGTCAGAATGAAGTAAAGGGGTTGAAATATTTTAGTATTTTCCCTGTTGTGCAATGTGATCCCTGTTCCAAAAGTAATCGAGCTTTCTCCGATTGATTACTCTTCTTTGTAACTTGAGGCCCAAAGCAGGTGAATGCCTGTTCTCAGTAGACATGAGCCCTTCTGGATCTTTCAGGGGCATTTCTCATAGTGTTTCTGGATTAGCCTGGGAGCGCACCTCTCTGACTAAAACTACTGGTTCAACACAACTGAGGAAGGCAGAAGAATCTCTTGTTCATTCCCTCCCACTACTACCTTGCTGTGTGATTTGCTAGTGACTGCAAAAGGGGCAGAAACTTGCTGACCCAGGCTCTGTTCCAATTTCTGACTCCTTCACTAAAATTACACACCTTTTGTGATATTTTATCGCTTAAATTTTTTTATCTGTTAGGTCACAAGTGACTACTCCTTTTTTGCAATGAAAAGGTTGAAAAACTTAGGTCTTGAAATTAAATTGTGCAATATTAGCATACAAACACATGCATTTATATTTGAAGTCTTGTGTCTGCTATTGTAACGGAGGTTTTAATTCATTTCAAAACAAAATACCTCCATTAAAATAATAATCAAAAGAATTTTGTCACATAATTTCAATGATTTGTGACAGACTACTGGTTTTAGCAGTATTCATCATGTAGATATGTTCTCTACCCCCATTACATGTTACTGAGAGGCTTATAACAGTTGTTTGACAAGATTATCCAGTAAGCCACATTTTTTTGAAGATTCCTTTTTTTTTAAACATGTTACTTTCTCCACCACATATACTTAAGTTCCTAACTTTTGCATTGGGAGTTCTATAGTCCTATAGTTGACTTCCCCCTCCTTTCTTGTTCATTTTTCTTCCATCACTGTGACAGAACTCCTCAGCCAGCTGTCACTGTGAATTAACGTTAAAATGACCAGGCAATGCACTGTTACTACATTTTCTTTTTTTTTAATTTCCCCTTTATGAATCATTATTTTGAACACAGCTATCGCTTTCTGAAAGGTTAAAGGTGAGTCAATTTAGTTTTAGCTTGAAAAATTATGGGCTTGCTTTTTTTTTGAGAAATTCATTAATTAAATATGAATCACTATGATTACTTGCACATGCTTAGTGCTGTACAATCAGCTCCTGTTGATGGCATATTTGCCTTCTGTGATTTTAATTTACAGGTTGGAGGCAAAGTTGAGCTTTTCATTAGAATGTGTTACATTTGAAAAAAAAAAGTTGACATTGTCTCTATGAGGATCTTGGCTAATATAAATAGTGTCTTTCAGAAGATCTAGAGTGTAAAATTAACCGGGTGACCTATTTCAAAGTTACTGTTAATCACAAGGATGCAAGTTTGTTTGTGTCCATGTAAACGCCAGTAACTAGACAGGAAGGTTGTGAAAAATCCTGACCATACAAATTTAGTTTGAGAACTCCTATTCCCATGTGTGTATATGTTAGCAAAGCTGAAATACTGTAATTCAAAGAAGCAAGTTGTACTAAATCTTTCTTTTTCTGTCACCTTATATAAAATATATGAGCAAATATGCCAAAATTACCTGTATTTTTAACAGCCTATTTCATTAATATAATTAACAAACATTAGTCAGGCATCCTTTGAGTCAATTAAAAAATGTCTCAGAACAAAACAGTCTTTGGCATATTAAGAGGTCAGTAACTGTGGATAAGCTGGTGTATCCTCATTCCTTCAGTAGCCTCTTTTGGTTTTATATTTTGCTTTATTTGAAGAGTAAGTTGCAGATCATTTTATTCAAGAAAGTAATTTCATATCAACTTGCCTGGAATCATTTAAACAGTAAAAGTAATTATTTGGCAGCTTTCTAAATTGATTTTTATTTTACTTCAGGTGCTATTACTTGAAATTATCTGTGTAGGACTGAGTGTAGATCTTTAGAACTGTAACATTTGGAATAATTCCCTTTATTGTTGTGTTGCATTCCTTGCTTTTAAATAAAATCTTGAAGAAATGCCTAGTGTAATGAAATTTGCAAACTATTGCATAATTGTGAAATTATATGTATTTGATCAACTATTCTGTATATTTTATGCCTCGCAGCACCAGGCATCTTCCCAAATTGTTATCACTTACAATCGTAAAATAAACAATATATTTAAAAAGTCCATTTTCTTAGTATGAGTTTGTTAATATCACATTTTAGTTACTAATGCAGTTGATTGCCTGTGTTAAGAATTCCTAAAATATTGTCAAATTAAGAACAATCTTTTTCTATCATTCTGCACCTTTCTGATCAACTACCCCTTCACCTCCACACCTAAAAGGATAACGGCCTCCCTTTCCCTTGTAAAGGTGGTAGCACGTGTTATATCGTATTACATTGCATCAAACCAGAATGTTATATTCTAGATTGCAGCTTTCTGTTATTTCTGCCTCTAAGTGGGTGTTTTTTTTAAATACAAGCCTAGATGAGGGTTGGTGAACCACACAGCAAAAGGAAGAATGTCAGCCATACCCAATATTGCCTCTCCTAATGTCCACAAATGAAGTTTTCCACACTTTACTTCGCTGGGCAAAAATTTAGCTCGGTGGGCAGGCGCGCGCCCGATCTGTTCGAGCGTAAAATGACGCTGGTTGATGTCGGCAGAGGGTCCCGACATCAACGCGCAGTCGCGTGATATTTCGTTTGGCGGGCGCGCGCTGGAGTTGGCAGCGTGCCTGCTGACAATTAAAAGGCCTGCTAAAGCCATCACATTATTAATTAAGTTCAATTTTTCACTGCACGTCCAACCTCATGTTTGGCAAGCAGGCGAAAAGGCCAAGTGGACTTTGCACTTTTTAGGAAACCTCATCCACAGGTGGGATGAGGTTTCCAAAAGCAAATAAAAATAAAATAAAAGATTTAAAATGTAATTAATAACATGTCCCTGATCATGTGACAGAGTCACATAAGGTGACATGTTTCATTACATTATTTATTCCCGTTTTTGTTTTGCCTCAGGGAGATGATGAAGCATGCACTCATGCCCATGCGCGAAGGTCGTGCTCACCCTGCTTGTATTCCCCCCCCTACCCAGCCCGCACAGGCAGCGCTGAGCGCGGCCGCTCGCGTTTCACGCTGGGTGGGCCTTAATTGGCCCGCCAGCATGAAATCGCCTTCCGGCCTCGATTGCTGGCGGTGGTCGACTTCCTGACCACCCACGCCCGCCCCGCCAAGCCCACCCGACAAGGGCAAGATTCTGCCCTTTAGCTGTAGTGTGCTTTGGGACACCCTGAGGTTGTGAAAGGAGTGACATAAATGCAAGTTTTTCTTTTCATCCTGGGCTGGAAATTAACAGCCCATTGGAGACGGGCTGGAGGTGGGAGGAATGCTAAAATAGTTAAGGAAGGTGCTGGGAGGGGAGCCCAACGTCTTCCGCTGCCATGGCATATTACCAGCGTCAGAGACCTCAGTGGCACGGCCATCTACCATGTGGCCAATTGTGCCAATTAAGGGCCACCTGCCACCCCAGCTGGAATTGTACCTGCATTTGAAGGGGCCGCTGCCACATGTGGAGACTGCCAGGTAAACGCTGGTGGCCTTCCAGCAGGATGCTGGTGGGGGGGGGGGATTCTTTATGACCGCACCATGGCCCATGGAGAGGCCCTCTGGTGGCAATGGCTGACCCCACAGCTATTGGGCCACCACTGGTGGTAACGTTGCCGAGGCTGCTGAGTTGCCAACCTCTGATTGGGCTGGCACTTCTGGGAGATGAGCCACTGCCCCCAGTTGGACAGCAGTCCCAGCAGTGACCTCTTAATTGGCAGCTGCTGGTGACATGACACCCAAGGACCATCACACAGGCTCTAGTCCAGGTTTTGGGACTTACCTGCTGGGAAAATCCAACATTATGTACCTTTTCCCATAGAGTCTACCGGACAGTAATCATGAGTTATCAGTCTGACTTCTTATTCTGCTCCAATCCAGCAACATTAAGGCCAATTATAATACCCCAGAACTGCTGAGTTGGGATTCTCTATCTCAGTGAAGATCAAGGATTGAGCCTGAGACCCTTATGGTCAGCAGAATTTAACATGACACAGCAGTGTACTTTACTCAATGAACCACTGAGGGAACACTTCAAAAAGAGTTTTGTTTAAAAACAACTTGCTATATCTGGGTCATGCTTTATTACAGACTGGGCCAAAGTTTCTCCCTTGTGTTTCCCTTAACGTCTTTATCGTGAATATCTTTTTCATCAAGATACATTTGTTTGATTTCATGGCATTTTAATAAGCAAAATGAGATGATTTGTTGGCGTACAAACTGTCGATTCCATTAATAGATTAACAAAATAAACAGAAGACAACATATTATTATTAATATTTTCCTTCAATATTTTTTAGTTGCAAACGAGACCTGAGGATCAATTCTAATCAGCATTCAGCTGCTTTAAATTGACATATCCCATTGAAGCTGAACAAGATGGCTGAAACCTGATTACATACTAGTAGCTCCAAGACTTTTTCCATTTAAATCTTTCCTAACCAGAAGTGCCCATATCTCAGAAGTAATTTTTCTACTAATAATTCTGTTCTAAACGTAGAGCTGTTTTTGGTTTACTCCATCTACATATGTCTTATCTCATCATCTCAATAGAGTTCAGTAAATTGTGACCATTTATAAAGACACAGTTTTCCATAGCCTCAAGCAGATGACCCTGCATTTATTCATGAAATGGCTGCAGTATCATTATATTTAAATAGGATATTGTTCTATTTACAATTCCACTCTTGGCAGCTGATAACAATATGAAGATTTACAAAGAAATTACTTGGAAAAGATTTGACTGATTGCTCTGCTGAGGATTATTATAACATGTGCAAAGTATGGAAATAAAATGAAATAGCCTGAACTTAAGTGTTGTGTAGACTTCAACCATATGCCATTATCAGAAAGGTAGTTTTCTAAGAATAAAGATGTATTTCAATGAATTTCAAATTCATTTGAATTTTTGGTCAGTTCAACCAGCGGAGCAGACCAAGAGCCCATCCTTATCAGCAGTGAAGGGACAGAGCCATTTTGAGGCCCTCCTGAACGCCCCCATCCCACCCCCTAAAAAAAATTTTAAACTTACTTTTCCAGGGCCTCTGTGGCTTTATCATCTGTGAAACCAGTCACAGAGTACACAGTGCTCTGACCACTTCAATCCTAAAAGAGCAGTCAGAGATCTGTATACATCATAGCCAACAATCCCTCTTGTTTTGTTGTGTACAGCCTATTAATTTAAGTGCGTGGACCCTTTAAATGGTCATAGCACACCAATTTCCATATTTAAAAGAACCTGCCACCTGCCAGGCCTGCAAAGCACCTTTTAAAATGGCAGGTGGAAAATTTTCTTGTACGCAACCCCATGTTGAGGCCATACCATCTTGTTAACAGATTTTTGTAAGTTAAAAAGGATCCCAATGTCTTTAAGTATTAATAAAATGAATTATACTATACTTTGGTCAAACTACACCTGAGGTGTAGCCTGTAGCCCTCCAGGATCTCTGCGCTCCTCTAATGTCCTCTTGCGCATCCCCATCGGCAGCCATGTCTTCAGCTTGCCTGGGTCCTAATCTCTGGAATTCCCTCCCTAAAACTTTACACCTCTCTACCGCTCCTTTAAGATGTTTCTTAAAAACTACATGGGCTCAATTTGGCACTGTAGCATTTTTTTTGCAAATACTGCATGGCAACCTAACGATCGAAGATGATCATCTGAGATGCATGGGCACACTTTGGAGGGGAAGTGTGTAGGGCACCAGCTTGGTAAAGAGGTTTGCTCAAGGACACCGAACAACACTCAGTAGCGGAGCAGGCATATTATGACATCAGTCAGTGTGCAATGCTGATTTACCATTACTGCTGCCATTTTTAACTCCACACTCTGTTGTGTTATTATAATGATATAATACCTTGGGCTTATTTACTGTACAAGACACAAGGCATCGATCACTTAAGGGATTGGGTAAACACATTGTGGGTTCATTTAATAAGACTAGGCACATGAGAACAGTTATACATAGATATAAAGCTTGAAGACAGCAGAGTTGTGTGTGTGTTCTGCTCAGAGCAAAAGTGAAACTAAGACTGGATCACATGACACATTTCCCTTCTAGTGGTATCATGCTGATATCCCTTGAAGGCATATTACAACATCCCCCTTTCTTTTTAAAGATACTATCGCCCCCTTCCAAAGAAGTATAACTGTTTAAAATATATGTTCATGTTTAGTTACCATTACGTAAGTGATAGAACTAATGAGTCTATGAGTTTCTAAAGCAGAAAGATAATCTGCTGTTACACCCAGATCTTGGGATGGTAACCTTGTCTATAGGTTTCCCTAAGTGCTCACAATGAGCTGTGGGA
Organism: Cetorhinus maximus; assembly: GCF_964194155.1. Classification (NCBI taxonomy): domain Eukaryota; kingdom Metazoa; phylum Chordata; class Chondrichthyes; order Lamniformes; family Cetorhinidae; genus Cetorhinus; species Cetorhinus maximus. The sequence goes on along the minus strand of NC_135880.1, from coordinate 118,527,987 downwards.
TTGTCATTCTTGGATGTTGTTCCTGGTTGCTTTTGGAATAACGTCCTAGATGCAATAGGACTATACAGTGGCCGAGGAGCTGGATGGATCTGATTTGTCCATGGTTATGCCTCACTGTAGTGTCTTTGGGAAAAAATTTCCCCCTGTTAGGGGGGAAGTGCAGGAGCGGGTGCGCCTTTGATTGGTGCCCCCAATTGGGGGCGTGCCCCCAATTAAGGCCCGCCCAGCGTGACATCCGCTCGGAAGCGCTATGCGCTCCCTGTGCGGCGGGGGTGGGGGGTGGTGGGGGGGGCCGATTCCTTTAGCCGGGAGTGCGCTCTTTCGCACACAGATCTCCCTGAGGCTAAGTGCTGCCTCAGGGAGATCATCTCCGATATAACACTTTAAATAAAGAGGTTGAAAAAAATCCCCTGCCATTTCCCTTCATGTGACACTATCACATGAGTTGGGACATGTCCATAACTTTTATTGAAAGATGTGATTAAAATTTAAGACCCTCATGAAACCTCATCCCGCCCGTGGATGAGGTTTCATGCTTTTTCCAAAGTCCTGCAGGACTCCCGGCCTGCCCGCCAACATTAAGGTTGGACGGGCAGGTCCATTAATGACCTTAATTTCTTTTTCAATGGCCTCAATAGGCCGTTGACAGGTCGGCGGGTGCGCAGCTGACTCGGCTGCGCTCCCCCACTGACCTGAAAATGGAAATGACGCGAGGTGACGTTGGGAGTTCCACCCTGCCCCCGCTCACCGACCGGAAGATCCTGCCCTTTGTATGTAATGACTTCATAGGACCTGGGTTCTGAACAAATACATGTCACATCACCTGGTTGCCACATATCTTCTGTGAGATCCTGGATGCAAACTGATTGTTCCAACTATAAACTTGGCAATTCTGTACCTACATTTTTATTGTCCATGTTGGTCGTCATCTCTTGTAGATTTAAAAGTTAATCTCTCGTTTCTGAGAGAGTAGAATGGGTAAGAGTAGGTAAATTGGTATGCATTGGTCTGTCAAACATGAGCACTGCCAGTAATGGACTAGTTGCACTTAAAGGTGTCGCTTTCAGATGTAACATTGCAATTTGGAAATCTTGCTTGGTCTATCTACACTTGAGAGTTAGGGATTTCACCGTGTGAATCATTTGCTCAGCAAGCCATTAAATCTAGGGTAATGAGGAGAAGAAGTAGTGTGATCAATATTCCACTTCTCACACACATCCTGAAATGGCTTACCAATCAATTGTGGGCCATTATCCATAATGATCTCTAGGCACACCAAATAAACTGAGAATAGCGACAATTGTGTTTGACTTATTGTGCGATTCTCGAATAATGGGGTACTTGGTAGATGATGATGATGAAGTCAGTGCCATGGACATGAAGGAGGTCAAATGTGATTTTGGACCTAGGATGGGTAGGAACTTCATATGGAATCAATGGTTCTTTGTGCTGATTTGGCATATGTTCTTGGCATTCCTCGCACTTCTTGACAAAGACTTCAATGTCATTGTTCATACCCGGCCAATAGGTATCTCACTTGCAAGTCTTCTCATCTGATCTATGCCCATGTGTGAGCGATGAAGTTGTTGCAGAATATCTGGTCACAAAGATTCCGGAATGATGACCTGCCGACTCACCGAGAGATGCCTAGCTCATCCCAGTAAAGCCAGAATGGTCTCATGTATTCGTGAATATGCTAAATTGAATCAGGCCATCCATCGATGATGGTTTTCCACAGTTCCTGTAGTGTAAAATATGTCACTGTTTCTTCTTGCAGCTATTGGCATTTGTGCTGCACAAAATGTACCAGATCAATTTGGAGAACATCTTCAAGTTTGATGTCAATTAAGTCAACTTGTAGATCCAAGGATATATCTTCTGTTTTCGCCGGGTTAGGCAACCTGCTACGTGTATCCGATGTGACCATCAAGTTACCTGGCTTGTACCTAATCTCACAGTCATAACCCTGAATCTATCAAGAGACGTTGCAATCTTGGCGGTGCACCGGTCAATGGTTTATGCCAAATCATCTCCAGTGGCTTGTGCTTGATATCTACCACAAACCTTTTGCGCACTTTTCCAAAGCTCCGCCCATGAAGAATGCTCCACGGAGTAATGGCACCTTTGTTTTTTATTCAAGTGATTGTTCAGCAACTCCTGAAGCCACCCATCATAATCGCCGCCTTCTCTGGCCTGATTTTTGAGGTTTTTTCTGACTCTCCCTCGCTCGCTACCGATCCAACCCACACCCTGGCCACTTGCCTTTCCTGGCTGAGCTAACTCACTGCTGGTCCTCTCGATGCACTGTCCCACTCATGGAACTGACAGACTATGTGCTGCAATCTCACCAAGGGCTTGCCAGCTCTTTATTTGAGCACTAGCTTGGTGCTGTGTCTTCAAAACTTTCCTTCACAGCCACCACGCTGTGTTTTTAACACACTCTGATGCTGTGACTTCATTGAAATCGGACCAAAACGTTGAGGGTCTTCTTATGCCACGTGGCATGACCCAAGGCTGTTCACCATGTTGTACCTGTACGTAATCTTGCTGCCACCTATCTTTATCACCACTGAGCAACATGTCATGTTATTATCATGAAATAATACTTCGGGCTTATTTACTGTATACGGCACAAGGCAGCAATCGCTCATAAGGGATTGGGTAAACACATTGTGGGTTCATTTATTAAGACTAGGCACATGAGAACAGTTATACATAGGTATAAAGCTTGAAAGCATCAGAGCTGTGTGTGTGCTCTACTTAAAACAAAAGTGAAACTGAGAATGGACACATTTTCCTTCTTGTGATGTCATGCCACTATCTCTTAAAGGCATATTACAACATATTCCAGCCAACAACCAGCCGTAAACTCATAATGCTGAACTCAACGTTAAATGAAATGAAGGATCCCCATACCAGCGCAATTTACGGGATCAAGTATAATCACACGAGATGATGGATGATTTATTTTGATTGCTGGTACAATAGTACTAATTTTTGGAGCTTTCTTATAGTTGGCTTCAAGTTTGATCAGCCTATAATGAGTGGACAGGCTGTTGCTGAAGTACTTTTCTCTTCATTTAAAAGCTTCTGCTGAAATGTGTTGCTTCCAGACATGAGTGGCTGGTAAGCCTATCTCTTGGAATTTAGCAACTGGAAGTATGAAGGGAGTCCACACAGAGCAGGACAAACTGCTAGAAGAGGCAAGAGAAAAGGAAGAAGGGATCTCAGCAGGAGGCCATATCTGTAGAAGGTTTTTAGGGAGCAATTCTCTTTATCTTCAGCAACAACCGGTGATTTAGACGCCTTCACTTCACTAAAGAGGTTGTGAGTGAATTTTGCCAACAACTGGAGCTACAAATGTAAAGCCGGAGCAGGGCAAGGACAGCATTTCCGGTGGCTATCAATATAACTGTGCTTCTTAACTTTTACAAATTTTGCTCCTTCAATGCTGCAGCTGGAAATAGACAAAACATCTCGCAGCTTGCAGTGCACTGCTGCATAAGAGTCTCTTCACAAAGAGAAACAGCTTCATCTCATCCCTCTTGCCAGAGACAAGCAGGCTGATTGAGCATGAGGATTTGCACGGATTCCAGGCTTTCCCCTGGTGGAGGAAGCCACTTACTGCACACACTTTGGGCTGGATTTTTGCTATGGAGATGGGATAGGAACAAGGTTTGTTTTCAAGGCAGAAACCTATCTCCGGTGGGAAACTGATTTAAGTTCCGTTTTTCATTGGGATGAGCACTTCATTGATATGGAATTAGGTTTCCTGTCCACTCTGAGCCAGTGGGGATAGGATGGGAGATGGATCAGATGAAGTGTGGAACAGATTTAGACACCCCCATGACAGTCATCACCGAAGCTGCTGGTTGGTCTGAGGGAGAGACCTGCTGAATGTGCCAAAGTCTCCAAAACACCAGGGTGAAGCAAGATGAGAAAGGCGAGCGAGAGGCCTGGCACCTGGGGCAGGGCTATCTCTGTCTTTATCGATGACCTGGATCTAATGCTGGAGGCCTTAATGGAAAGGAGGGAAATCCCCTTCCCAGAGAGTGGCAGGAGAAGACCATGCTGCAGGAGTATCACTCTGCCTCCTCTTCCATCTCCTCTCCTACCTCCTGCTCCTCCCCCAGATGAGCTGTCTCCTCCCGGGGCCTCACTATCCTCAAAGTCCACACCTCTCTGGAGGGCAATTTGACAGAGAGCGCAGTCGACCACTACAATGACCAAGACCCTTGCAGGGGTGTATTGCAGGGCACCACCCAACTGGTCCAAGCACTGGTGTTAGGAAATAGAGACAGTTTAAGTTATTTGTATTTGTGGGTGTTAGGAATGAGTTTTAGCTTTAAAGTTTAAGCTTGATTTGTATTTCTGTATTTGTGTGTTAAGAAAGGACAAATTGACTTTTAGTTTCACTTTAAAAAGTGCTTGCATTTCCAATGAGAGTTTTATGACTGTTGCAGCTAAGTTAAACAAACAAGAGTAGAAAAAAAGTGTTGCCTAGCAACAAGAGTCCAGAGAGGCAGGTCCCTCCCACAGACAGACAGAAAGAACTATAAAAGCAGCTTTGAGTTCAGTTTTGAAGACAGCTGCCAGGCAGAAGCAGCCTGGAAGGAGTGGATAGCCAGTTTCAAGCTAAAGTTGGTTGAAAGTAGCTGCCAGAAAGAGACTGGAGCAAAAGGGACAGATAACCAGTCCCAAGCTAAAGAAGAAAGTCCCCAAGAGTCCAGGGGAGTGGAACAGGAGAAAGTCCTAAGCAGATCTTCTAGTCAAAGGAAGTACAGGAACCTGGAAAAAGTCCTGTTAAGTGAAGGTAAGAGTGAGGGGCAAAGAACAAGGCTCCAAGCTTCAGATTTAACAAGAAAAAAGCTGCAGAAAGCAAGAGCAGCTTGCACGAGGCAAGAAGATCCAAAGAGAAGGTTGAAGGTCTGTAGCTCTTTGCTATGGGCATGTGAAGCAGTGGTGTACTGTTGACAGCTGAGTTGGTGAGAGAGAGTGCATGGAAGAAAGCTTGAATGCACGTGGTGACTCGGGAGAGTAACATCGGAAGAAGAGTTCGCAACCCTGGAGGTGAACCCTTGCCAAAGGCACCTGAGAGAAAGCGTTGGTCTGGGAGAAGATGCCAAGGCGAGTTCTTGGAGAGTGGAGATTGGAAACCCTCATGTGAAAGATGGAGTGCAGTGAGACTGGTTGGCTCACGGTGTGACAAGTGTCTGGGGGGAGTTGAGGAGAGAGCCATAGCATCTGGTTGAGGTGGCACCTGTCACTAGGTTTCAGAGCGTGCTGTGTCTGACCACAGGGTGCCATAGGTTTACATGGACTGTATACTTACTGCGAACATTAGAGTATAAGATAGCTTTTGTAACTTGTGTTATCCTTACACATCTGTATATATCTGTAAAGGTAGAGTTGTGGATGAAGGAGTAATGTCGTATAGTTCATCTTTTCTTGTCTAATAAATATTTTATTCTTCTGTTAAAAGTTCATTAGCTGATTCTGGTGACTGTTCAGTAGCTACTCTCCATGTATCTAAACAAATAAATAAAAGTTGGGATCTACTAAGCTGGATTCCACACTGGGATCAGGCTTTTCCAGAGTTAAGCTCAGCTCGGGATCATAACACTGGAATCACATCTTTAGAAACCTGATGGCCTGAACAATGGTTGTCCTACTGAGCAAGTAGCATTGATTGTATCACCTCTGTGCCTCAGCCTGGGGCTCCCATAGTGGGGTAAGTAGTCATCTCTTCAAGGGATTCCCCTTGTTGCCAAGGACCCATCCACATACTTTTGGGTTGAAGTGAAGATCTGAGGCAGCCTGGATTGGTGGAAGATAAAAGAGTTATAGAAGCTGCCAGGAAAGTGAGTGCACACATGGAGGAAGCTCTTGTCGTGGTCTCCGATCAGGTGGATGTTGAGAGAGTGGAAGCCCTTCCTGTTGATGGGTCTCACTAGCCAGTCACTTAGTATTTTGATGGCTGCATGAGTGCAATGTGTTGCCTGGTGGACTCCAGAGATGGTGACAGAGCCCAATGCCCTCTGTTGTTAAATGAATGTGCTATCTAGCTCTAGCAAAGACAGCATCAGTGACCAGCAAGATCCAGTGATGAGCAGCTGTCTATGAGATGCCACTAAAGTTTGCAGCTGATCCTTGGAAGGAGCCAGAAGTGATGACGTTCAAGGCCAAAGTGGCTTTGATGGCCACTGGCAGGGCATGACAACTAGTGCTGCAAGATATTAGGTCTCCGGCAACAAGAGCCGGGATTTTCCGTGCCTGCCGGCGTCAGGCGAGTTTGGTGGTGTGAGTGGACAATGTGGCCTGATCAGTTTCACGACGGCGTAAAACCAGTTCGCGATTGTCTGCTCAGCCTGCCAATTGTGAGACATGCTCTCCGCCATCAGACGTTGGGAACCTCATTGTAATACATCAGCATATCATTATTAGGCCTTCCCACCGGAATCGTACCCCCCCCATCCCCGGCTGGATCATCGGCAGGAAAGCACACTGGTGTAGAACACGTCTTAACAACTGTGACGTGCAGAATTCGAGACTTTCCTGCCAGAGCTTTGCCCACCTTTCAGGCACCTGAGGAGCAGGATTGCTGGAGCTTGACACCAACGGCACACTGGACCATGGCATGCTGGGTGGATTCCCATGGATTTGGCTCTGCTGCGAAGCAGTTCACGGAAGGTGGAAAGTCACCGTTGATGCTCTCAATGGGTGATGGTCAAGGGGTTGGGAGAGGAAGGGCTAGGATTGGCTAGGAGAGGAAGAGGTGTCGGGGGTGAGGTTGGGAAATGGGGGGAATGCATATGTCAGAATGGAGTGAGGTTGGGAGGGGGGAATGAAGGTGTCAAGATGTGGTGAGGTTGGGAGGAGGGAATGAATGTGTCGGCGGGGAGGTTGGGAGAAGGGGGTAGGGAAAACAGGGGGAGAAGAGGGTAACGGGGGAGAAGATTGCATCTGGGGAGGTAGGTGTAAGGGTGGTGGGAGGTGCTATGGGAGGAGTGCGGAGAGGGGAGTGTATCCAGGGGGAGGTGGGAGTGTGGAGAGGGGAGGACTCCTCCTCCAGTGAAGAGGTGAAAATAAGCACCCTGGAAGACCTGTCACTGCAGTGGGAGCAGCCGGCACGAGTGTTTCTGGAGGGCAAAGTGTGTGTGTGGCAGGGCCTTTCGGAGCCTCGTGCAACATTCTCCCACACATGCAGTTCCTTCATGTTTCGCACACATCTCCTGAGCATTTTGAATGCTGCCTGCTGGGGTTCGCTTTCATCTGAGCTGACCTGCATCTCCACCCACCCAATGATCACACTCCCATGCAGCACCTGATCTTTCCCACCACGACTCTTATTTCACTTTCGATTTAGCCAGCATGGTCTGGTTTCATTGCATTGTGCGCTCCCCCGTCTTTGCCTCTCCCCCAGTCACCCATTTCCTTTCCCCCATCACAGTTGACCTCCCCCCCAACCCCTCCCCCAGCATCACCTTCCACCTCCCCTCTATTACCTACCAGCCACAAACCTTTCCCTTCGGGGATGTCCAGGTGAACGTGCACATTCCCGTCCTTCCTGAAAATCCCATCCACATTAACATCCCTGACCTCCTCCTTCCCACCCCCAGGTTCCATGTCTGACTCTGGGTCCCCACCACCACCCTCACCATCCCTTCTATCACAATAGTCGAACCCTCACCTTCCCACCCTACTGCCTCGTTCTTCCCTTGGTCATTCTCACCCTTCCTCCAAACCACCCCTGCCCTCAGTTCGCTCCCTAGGAGGCAGACATAGACCTATCCGACACCTCCTGTGCATGTTCACCTACACATCCACCCTTCTCCCCTCAGCACCCCTTCCCTCCGGAACCCTTCCCCCCAGTACCCCTTCCCCGTCCCTGGAACACCTTCCACCCCCCACCCCCGCAGTCCTTCCCCTCCCCCGCCAGACTCCCCCCAATTTAGTCCCTCCCCCTTCCTGACTCCTTACTCCACCCTTACCTCTTTCGCCACCCTTAATTCCCCCCACCCAGACCCCTTCCTCCAGCCTTACCTCTTTCTCCAGCCTCACTTCTTCCTCCAGCTTCGCTTCTTCCTCCAGCCTTACTCCTAGCCCCCTCCTGACTCTTTCCTCCACTCTTACTTCTTCCTCAGCCCTTACTCCCTCCCCTCTCTGCACCCCTTCCTCCCCCTGGACACCCACCCTCTCTTGCGGGCTGCTTATTTCCATCTCTTTACTGGAGGAGGCGCCCTCTTCGCTGCAGATGAGGACGTGGCTGGATCTGAGGGACTGGCTGGCTAAGGGTGTTGGTCCCTTGGCAGAGCTCCCTGTGAACCAAAGTAGAGCTAAGTAGTGCATGGCAACAGAGTCAAAAGCAGGAGAGAGAGCACTCACAGTTGCGTTGAGGGAGGGATGATGTGATGCAGAATCCTTTGGTGGGTGTTTGCCGCTGACCTCACCGTCACTGCAGGCACGGTTCATGTCCTCACTGGTCAGCACGATGGCCATGGTCCTCAAAGTGAGTGAGGGGCCTAATGTGGGCCACTCCTCCCCTGATCTGGGACCTCTCCCTGCTGTTGTGAGCCAGCTTCTCCTGCATGAAAACAGATGGAGAGAGTGTGAACAGGACACATGACACTGCATGGAATGTTTATGTGGTGTGTGGATCCATGGACAGGATGAAGACGTGAGCTCTAGAGGATATGAGCCTGATAGAGATGTGAGGGTGTGTGTGAGAGTTAGTGGTGTTGTCCCTTGAGGTGTGAGATCCCTGTGGATGTGTGATGGATTTGTGAGTGTGTGAGCTGAGAGTGATGAGAAGAGTGACTTACCCTGGATGAACGGATGAGACCATTCATCCTGTAGCGGCACTGGGTGGCTGTCCTCTTTTGCAGGGCATTGGCACTGACCACCGCTGCCACCACCTCCAGAGCCTGGTTGACAGTTGCTGCCCATCCTACAGCCAGAGCTGGGTAGAGGGCATTGCAGCAGGCCAAAAGGCATTCCAGTGATGCATCACTAAACCTGGGGGCTGCAGTCTTTTTGCCAATCATTGTGGCCTGGAAGCTCTGAGATGTGAGTGCATGGCTTGTCTTTAAATATGGCGCCCGGCGTGATGAAGTGGCGAAGTGATGGCGGGTGGCCAAATGAAAGCCCACCTGCTCTCATGGAAACAGCCTGTTCCCCGGGAATGCATAAATAATGTGGCGAGTTTGGGATAATATGGCGTGAAAACCCGCCATCATGGCTGGCAGTTAAAACATCATTTTACTCACCCGCAACCACTCTTAGTGCAAATCAGGGACGATTCCGCCCAAGAGCACAGAAATCGCAGGTTAGTCACGCATCACGATAGCCGTGTCTGTTTTTGGGGGCCAATCAAAATTTACCCTCAGTATTTTCCTAACTCACTAGTAAATAGTTAAATCTTTATTCATTAATAAGTGTTCATTCCCCTCAAATAAACAGCTCTTTGACCCTTAAAATCTGCACTCTAGTATTGTCCTTACAGTTACACCTAAATTTCACAAGGTCAGAGGAGTGGATCTTTGGCAGTTTGATGACTACCTCCTCCCTCCTCCTCCTTTAATGAACATACCAGAAACACATAACCTCAACCTTTGTTTCATTGAAAAGGTTCCAATTTTTGCTTTCTCCCAATTGGCAAGCTCCAATCTAGATCAGGAGTCATTGTACATACTAAATAAATGCCATAATGTGATGTTATTAGCCCCATCATCTCCTGACAGGACCAGTTTCACTTATCTAAATTTGTGAATTTATCATTTAATATATGTCCTAGATTTACCACCTATAGACACGGTACTTTTCGAATCTCAGTAAACACATGCAAACCACCAACTCACATTTCTGTTCATTTTTATTCTAAATTACATATATTATCAATTAGTGGGCTGGTTAGCTCGGTTGGCTAGACAGCTAACCTGTGGCCCAGGTTAGTCCCTGTTTTGGCTGAGGTAAATTCAGAGCCTGTCTCCTCGTCCTATCTGTAGTAAAAATTGGAGCACTTTGCTGTAGTTCGGCAATAATCACCAAGGACCTCCCTTTGAGAAGGAAACTGAAGAAGATACTTTCAATTATCTCCAATTCTAAATTGTAAATGTAAACTTAAGATATATGCTGTGTACAGAAAGTAAAACTATTTGGAATTCAATGCAGAAACTAGTATGTTGAACCTGTTCCCAACTTGCACTCACTAATGTGGATCCCTGCCTCCTCATTAAACACGCTAAGGCAACCAGGCCACCCATTGCTCAATGATTGTAATACACTTATCACTCATGAAGGTGACAGCATAACTGAAGGCATATGTTCCTATGTAATCTCACAAAACTTACACAGTGCAAGATGTATATTTGTTTCAGTTAAAACTGTTTCAGTTAAAATGTAGACTGAAGGATAACAGTTGACAGTGAGTTGAGGCAGTAAGTCAACAGATGGCTTTTGATGACTTTGTAAATCATGCCAGTGAATCTGAAATTATTTCAGCTCATCTCAAGTCTACATTTTCTATTTTGGTAAACTGCATGTTTGACAGTCATGAAAACTCATCACCATTTTTAACAATCTCCAAATGAAGCTGCTGGGAAGTCCAGAAAGGTAGGGATTCTGTTTGCATGATACAGAGCTCACCTCCTTTTATTTAGAGATTCCCCACCTCCTTACCTAACCTACAAAGTTTTAGCAAAGATTAACAAGAGCCATGACTTAATGGCCCCACTTTATGACCAAAATGCTGCTGATTTTAGGATAGGCCAAAGCCTTACATTTTACCATCAAAATTTGTATCTGTATTTTATGTAATATGTATTTCTGTAGCAGGTAGAATATTACCATTTTATGGGAATCCTAGGATTTCTTGACACCTTCATACTTCTGTTATTTCACACGCAGAGAGCTTAATGATTTTACAGATGGAAAGGAAAGGAAGATGCTGTGCTCCTCTCTACTTTAATTCCAGAAATGCAATTCGTTGACACAAAGTCCTGAGCCAAGAGCTTGCATTCGCAAAATTAACACAGTTCACCCATTGGGTAATACTTTCCAATGGATTATATTGAGAATAAAAATAGAGAGTGGTGTTTTCTAGCTTGTAGCATATCCCTGGGCATCTTGCATGGTGTTACAGGTAACTCAGGGAATCTGAGTTGCTGTGGCAACATGCACTTTTGCATGCATGTTTTAGTCTGGAGCAATGGATAGTGATGGTAGAGGCTTCAACTTCCTTTCCATCGCATTGACTAGGGATCTCCCCCACATTTACCGCCTGCTATTGGCGTGCGTTGGAAGGATCTGTTTGGCTGCAATATAAACACACCTTCTTTGGCTATCAAGTCCTGAGGGCGGGACTCAAACCTGGAGCTTCAGGGTCAGAGGCAGAAACGCTACCCATTGTGCCACAAGGCTTCCTCTATATTCCATAACATGTTGTCATAGTTATACTCCTCAGCAGCCATGTTTTCCTCTGCTTACTAATTTTAGTGAAAGATTGTAGTACACTTACCACTCCTGGCTCTAGAAAGAATTCAGACTGTGCTTCCCTTGTTTAGTGACATTCTGAGCATGGTCCAAAAACAAAGATCCATGACAATTCATGAAAAGGGAGAGAACTTGATTTTGATTTAAAGTTGCTTGTGCAGGGAAAGGCTGGGAAGAGGTTTCATCAGGTATCATAAATGGGAGATTCATGCGTACTGATGAAAAATGAATACACTATAGGTGAAGACACAGCATTAATGCAGTGGGCACATTTCCAAGTTAATTATAACTCTGCCTTGCCTCCTCTGTTATGAGAGATTCACAAAGTTCTTTCACAGCCTTTAGGATGCTCTAGCTTCTCAAGCTGCTCCCCTTGTTTCTCCTTTTTAAAGAAAAGTTGCCCAGCATGCTGCACACTACCATGGTGCTTGAAACTCTAGCTGAGCTATATTGCAGAAGGCCACCAGATCAATACAGACACCTGAGGCTCTTTTAACATGCTAATGGTGTGCACAGTGATTATTCTGATAATGATTCCCCCTCATTAAACTTGTGCTGAGTTACAGCTTGGATTACTGCCAAGCTATCATGACACATGGCTGTAAAGAACTGCCTTTGATCTCCCAGAAGCCATCCTGTGGCTTGCCATTTTGGGCCAAGTATTGGTGGTACGGTGGATGGCTGGCTGGGCGATCACTGACTTGCTTACCACAGTCTCGAGGGCAAACAAGCTGCACATTAAATCAAAAAAGTCCTTTCCTATTTAGGAAGGTCATGGCATTAACACAGAGCCATGAAAAAGCAAGTTATAACCTATGAACCATTGGCAAGCCTACCACTCTGTAAAATTGTACAGCCAACCCATTGGGCAGAATTTTCCCATTGGTGTGTGGGGGCAAGACCCGCACATCCGCGCGTAAAAAGACGTGCGGTGATGTCGGGCGAGCGTCCTGACGTCACTGCGCGCCATCATGATATTTCGTTGGGCAGGCGCGCAATGATGTCCGATGCGCGCCCGCCATTAATTAATGGGCCGCTTAAGGCCCTTGACTCACCAATCGAGGCCGATTTTTCGGTGCCTGTGCAATCTTCAGGTCGGTGCATGGGCGCAACGGGCAGGCGGGTAGGACACATTTTCATAAACCTCATCCACGGGCGGGATAAGAGGGGTCACTGGGATCGCAAGTGTGCACTGTCAAGTATTTATTTTTAAAAATTATTGGAACTTGCCTGTGTGATCTACAGTACTTCAAAACGCATTCCAGCTGCTTTGTCTGGACTCTTGACCTTCAGCTCAGCACTCTGCAGTGAATAATCTTTTCTGGGCCTGCAGATTTCAGGAAGCCTTCCCTTAGCCTGGAAATGGGAGCTGAAATCTTCACTGGAGGCACCTCCTCAGAGGAGGAAGGGAGGGCTAGGAGGGGGAGGAGGCCAGGAGTACACATTCAGCCTCCAGGGGAGCCACCTTTGGGAGGCCAGGTGCGGGCACAAGGGGCACAGGGTCAACAAGTGGACCAAGGCGGAAGGGGCCGCAGAAGACGCCACTATCCTGCTGCCAGTGTATACAGGCGGCGAACCAGCTACCTCAATATGTCTGAGATGCAGTGCCGAAGGAGGCTCCATCTCTCAAGGGAGATAGTCAACTATATCTGTCAGATGATTGGGCCTGAGATCTCTGCTAACTGTGTGGGTGGACACCCCACGCCAGTGGCTCTAAAAGCCACAGCTGTCCTCAACTTCTATGCCTTTGGCTCCTTCCAGGGGTCGGTAGGTGATCGTTGCGGTGTTCCCAATCAGCTGTCCACACTTGTGTCAAGCAGGTCACGGACGTTCTGATCAGGCGTGCATTGACCTTTGTCCACTACCGCTGGGACCAGGCAAGTCAGACACAGTGAGCCAGGGGCTTCGCGGCCATTGCTGGCTTCCCCCGCGTCCAGGGTGCTATGGACTGTACACATGTGGCCATCAAGGCGCCAGCAGGTGAGCCCGGCGCCTTCATCAACAGGAAGGGCTTCCACCCCATGAACGTGCAGATAGTGTGTGATCACAGGATGCAGATTCTTCAAGTCTGTGCAAGGTACCCAGGCAGCTCCCACAACGCCTACATCCTCAGACACTCCCAGGTGCTGGGGCTCTTCAGTGCTCCAGCCCGAATGGATGGATGGCTGCTGGGTGACAAGGGCTATCCCCTCAGAAGGTGGCTCATGACGCCTCTCCGCCATCCAAGAACAGAGTCTGAGCAGAGCTACAATATGAGCCACACCTCCACAAGGGCTGCAGTGGAGAGAACCATCGGTCTTCTTAAGATGTGCTTCCAATGCCTGGACCCTTCAGGGGGCGCACTCCAATACCCCCCAAATCGTGTCACGGTGATAGTGGTAGCATGCTGCACTCTCCACAATCTGGCGCTGGAAAGGGGGGGACACAATGGATGATGAAGACATCGATGTGGTGGCTGCGGCACACGATGACTCCAGCAGTGAGTCTGAGGATGAGCATGCACAGGGAAATGCTGAGGGGGTAGACACTGGCTTGGGCATACTCCAGAGAGGCAGGGATACCCGGGAGGCTTTAATCCAATGAATCTTTAGCTAGTACACCACAGATGAACTGGTACCCCTTTGGAAAGGTAAGGTAGCCATTTGGATACAGTTCCAAGACACTCTTGGGAGAGGAAAGGCACCCTTTGGGGTTGTTGAAAGTGAACAGAATTATGCACTTTTTATGCATAAAGTCACTGGAGCTGTCAAGCTGTAAAAGAGGTGTCCAGCTGTCCACAAATTGTCCAGCTGTCCAGGAGATGTCCAGCTGTTCAGGAACTGTCCAACTGTCCAGGAACTGTCTGCTATTCAGGAACTGTCTAGCTGCCCAGGAGATGTCCCGCTGTCCAGGGACTGTCCAGCTGTCAAGAAAATGTTAAGGAGCTGTCAAATCTGTCAAAACTATCCAGGCAAAGTGTCAAAGCTATCAAGGAACTGTCCAAGGATACTAAGTCGGCAAGGTGGGGTAAAGGCAAAGGGTGATGTGGGCATGGGGTGGCACTAAGTTGGCATAGGGAGTATGGGTACAATTGGCTGTGTAGTGGGGCACTAAATTTACATAGGAGTGTGGGGGCCATGGAGGGTGGGTGGAGGTATAGATTTGCATGGATTGGCAATGGGAGTGTATGAGGGGGTGAGGGCTGGACAGATTTTATTGTTTTATTTTTTATTTATTTAAACACAGTGCTGGGGCACAGAGTCAGGCCTTGTGCTCAATCTGCTTCTGTACTCAGCAACCTGCAGATTTGTCTGCTCCAAAACCTGTTTCAGCCCACACACCCCCAACCGAAAATCCCACCTGTGGGTGGCCACTTTTAAAGTTCGGGTTTGTCAAGCCAGGAAACCACTCGTCCCTCTGCTCCCAACCCGGGGATTGAAATCTGGTCCAGACATTGGGCTGGATTTTCACTGAATCAGGATGACTCAGAAACCCTTTAAAAATGGCAGCTGGGACCCAGTTCCAAGGTTCCTGATCTCATTGCCAGGGTTTCTGATTTTCAAGAGTGCCTTTTTAAGGGTGTATGCTGGTTCAAGTCAAAAACCCACACTCTGCACTCCCAACCCGGCTGCATTGGCTGCATAGGCATGTCCTGGTCCTCCACAATTTTCATGGAGTCAGGCTAGGTTTCAATTAAGTCCTGGTTCACAACCCCTCAAAAGTGTCGGGAAACATATTCTGCATGAGGGGACCTTTTAAAAGGTAAGTTCAAAAGGTCCTCTTCATGCCACACTCTCAATGCCAAGGTATGAATTGGGGACATATGGGGCACTGCTTGAATTGAGGGCATGAGGCGCCATAGGGGTTGTTTGGGGGGCATATATTGGCATGGGAGCATAAGGGGCCATAGGGAGGGGGGTGGTGGCATGAGGGTAGTAAGGGGAGTGTGTGAGAGCTGAGGGGGGTGTGAGGGGTGAGGGCTGGAGGACCAGTTTTTATTTTAGCTGGGACAAAGTCCCACAGCACTGCGTTGGACCTCATAAACAGCCTGCCTTGGCGCCTGGCAGCTCCTGTGGCTGCCTCCGAACTTTTTCCCAGGTTGGCCGGCCCAACAGTAGCCTACAGCCAACCTCCCCCACAATGAAAATCCCATCCTGTTGGGCACTTTCTCCTGAGGTGGGCATGCTAAGCCGGGGATTCTCCCAGCTCCTGCTACTCGCCTCAAGGAGGGAAATCCAGGCCATTAGCACAGTTGCTAGGTTTTCCTCAGGCTAACCTTAACAAGATGAGAGAGATTGATAACAGCAAATTGGCCAAAACTCTTATTTTGAATATTAGAAGCTGATTGGTGGACAACAGAGGTTACTACAAGAAACGTTCTGAACAATGAAAGTGATGAGTGAATGGCTAAAAACAGAAAGTGCTGTAAATGCTCAAAACTGATGAAAGGTCAATGACCTGAAACGTTATAATTTTCTGGTTTCTTTCTCTCACCTTTCTTAAATAGTGGAACTATATTTAAAATTTTACAATATAAACAGACAATCCCTGAATCGAGAAAGCTTTGGAAGATTATGGCTAAAGCACCTACAATTTCTTCATTTCTTCACCTACTGTACTTAAAAACCTTAGAATGGAAACTATCAGGTCCTGGGGGATTGGTTAAGCTTTAATGCCATTACTTTTTCCAGTTCTCTTTTCTTGCTTACATCAATTTTATGAGTTTCAGCCTTTGATTCATGATTAGTTTCCATGGAAAGACAGGTATATTTTCTTCTTCCTCTAATGTGAAGACTGATTCAAAGTTATTATTCAACATGTCTATACCATTCCCTTATTTTCATTTGCCATATTACCCACTTCTGTTTTTAAAGGCCCACTACCCTTCACTATCCTTTTTCTTCTGAATAATTATAATTTTTTTGTGTGCTCATCTTGATAACCCTCACATATTTCTTTCTGTATTCCTTTTTGTGCTTTTATTTTTTTGCTGTCATTCTTTGCTTTTTTATATCTCTCTCAGCCCCCTGGGCATACAACAATTTTTGCATTACTCTATGTTCTTTCTTTTAGTGTTCTGACATTACTCACCTCATTGTTTTATTTGATAAGCAGCGTTCTTACCCCTTAGGGTTATACACTAGTCCTATATTAAGCTAAATTCATTTTTGTATGCCTCCGACTGTTCATCATATTTTTACCCAATAGCAGTTTTGACCACAAAAACACAAATGCAAAATACTGCGGGTACAGGAAATTTGAAATGAAAACAGAAAATGCTAGAGATATTCAACAGGCCTGGCAGCACTATGGATTTGTAAAGGATAGGTCATGTCTAATGAACCTAATTGAATTTTTTGTGGAAATAGCTGAAGTTGTAGACAGGGGAATATCCACATCTGTTGTTTACATGGACTTGCAGAAGATATTTGATAAGGTTGCACAAGAGAGGATGTTTACTAAAATTAAAACTCATGGAATGAAAGTTATTGACCTGGTCAGGAGATTGGCTAGGCAGTAGAAGACAGATAATAGAGGTAACGGGTGTGTTCTCGAATTGGAAGTAAATGAGTACTTGTGTTCCACAAGGATCTGTGCTGGGGCCTCAACCAGAGCTTGGGAGAGAAATCATGGGCTCTGGTGCTTCTCCTGCTTCCAGGTCCCTTATTCCACCTCCCCTCCATAACCCGCCCCTCAATCATGCATTTTCTCCTTGTCAAGATTCACCAATCATTTTTTTTCTTGTTGAGGCTCTAAATGTTTAGTCCTCCAGGGTCAGAGATTAACTAAGTAAACTGACCAAGTGAGCATGCTCACTGGCATGTTCAGACACATCATCACAACTACAGCATTGACTTCAATTTAAGATTTTTAATAATGATAACATCCTTGTAAAAACATTAAGACAATTATGTTCCATATATATAACTGATCAATTCATACTCAATATGTAGTGTCACATTTGCGTTTCAGTTGTCACAGATATTGCAGAAAAAAAAGGGTAAAAACCTTAAGCTATCTACTATCAAAATCTATACCATCAACAACGGCAGAACACGCTTCATGTACCAGTCTTGTACCATTATATTTACAGTAAAATCCTTATATTGCATATATATATAATATATATATAAATGTATTTAAGTATATGTATATCCATATAGTCCACAAAATATCATTCACTCATCACTTTCATTGTTCAGAACGTTTCTTGTAGTAACCTCTGTTGTCCACCAATCAGCTTCTAATATTCAAAATAAGAGTTTCTCAATGATGTCATTAGTAGCCCAACACAGCCTTGGATGCCTCACGAGTTGGTATATTCCTCCCTCGTCTTCTCCCTGTCTAGCCAAAGACAGGGAAATGGCAAATTCGGAAAACTTGAATGTATGAGGCAATTAGGCTTTACGCAAACCGCCTAAATTGTCCCAGGGTTAATACTGCTAATCCAGCAGATTAATACTATGTTTTTTGATATAGAAAAGGAGGAATTGTCGGTACCATGCATGTGTAAAATATTTGCTTGAGGCAGGGCCCCCCTTTGGCATGGATCCTGATGTTTTGCACATTGTGCACATCCTCTCCCGGGCCCTGATCTCAACTATTTATTATATTTATTCATGACTTGAGTAATGCAATAGAGAGCCACATATTCAGGTTTTCCAAAAGATTGATGGCATAGTAAGTAGCATAGAAGAAAGCATAAGATTACAGAGATATTGATAAGTTAAGTGAGTGTGCAAAAATGGGACCACTCATTTTATTTTTCATTTTTAATTGCAACTGTTCTTTCTAATATATCCAGCTCTTTACTTGCTGCTTCTAACTGTGCATGGTACACTGGCCCAGCCTTGCAAAATGTTGGATGAACATTGTCCTTTTTCTTGATTTCAGCCTTTTGATGCCCAATTTTATCATATGGTCCTCCTTGCTCAAAGACCACTTTGTGCTCTCTTAACAATTTCTCAATGTCAGACATACTCTTACTGACTCCTATCGTTACAACCCACCCCCAGGTGAGGTTCCCCAAAGTTGTTGATTCAGGTGAGACCCCTCAAATTGTCACCGTCTGGCTGGGACATCCCCAAATTGTTATGCTCCAGGTGAGGGGGGATGAACTGGCCTCCTGTCTTTATTCAGCCCTCTCCCCCTTCTGTTGGTCACAACAAGATTTAATCTAAAAAGGATGCCTTTCGCAGATACCTTTTTCCCAGACTCAGTTGTCCTGTTTTTGAAGGAGCCAATTTGATCAGACTTTCTTGAGTTAAAAGTAAAAGTAAGTTTATTAACTACTAAAGCAAGAGATGATAAAACACATGCATATACAGTCCAACAGGTTAAAAGTAAGAATTTAGCTTGAAGTAAGTGAATATATATATATATATATATGTATATAAGAAAAGGTATACGGAATAGTCCTTGACTCGTGGGGAGTAGGTGATTGAGCGTTGCGGCTGTTGCAATTCGAGATTCCAATTGAATTGATTCCAGTAGACGAATAGCCAGATTTGAGGTTCCAGTAGAGTTGACTCCAGTACAGAGGGAGAGAGATTGGGATACCTGCAAAGTGGCGATTTGTAGGGCTACTGTGTGGGGCTGTTACTTCTGAGTCAAACTTCCAGCACTTGCTCTCTCTCAGAACACCCACCAACAAACAGATACCGGGGCTGCTTTTCTGCTCACTTTTAACCACTTCTTTGTATATTTCAAGCGGGAAGTGAATTCACAAACCTGCCTGGGCATTGCTCACAGGATTTCTTCATGAGGTGATTCTCATCTCCATTATGTCCCATTGTCTCCACTGGAGGGAGCAATTAGTTTTTGGATGTCTTAAGCAGTACCTTCTCTGGCAACATTACCTCTTAGGGAGTCACTCTGCAGCACTCCAGCCAGTGGCTTGTATGCATTTTTAATAACTCAGGTCTTATTTTTTAAAGTCCAATATTTCCATAGGCAAATCGGTGTTTTTCCTTCATTATCATGACACTATTGTAAATAACTTAGCCCAGTTTAACTGTATTTTCTTAAGCCAATTTCTTCCCATCAGGGAGACTTTATTCCTTCCCACTACAACCAATGGCAAGTAACAGGATGCATCATTGTAGCCAATGTTAACACTAACTTCACCGTTTTTTTTATTCATTCACTGGATGTGGGTGTCGCTGGCTAAGGCCAGAATTCATTACCCATCCCTAATTTCCCTTGAGAAGGTGGTGGTGGTGAGCTGCCTTCTTGAACCACTGCAGTCTATGTGGTGTAGGTACACCCACAGTGCTGTTAGGGAGGGCGTTCCAGGATTTTGACCCAGCGACAATGAAGGAACGGTGATATATTTCCAAGTCAGGATGGTGAATGGTCTGGAGGGGAACTTCCAGGTGGTGGTTTTCCAATGTATCTGCTGTCCTTGTCCTTCTAGAGGGTCGATGTTGTGGGTTTGGTGGGTGCTGCCTAAGGAGCCTTGGTGAGCTTCTGCAGTGCATCTTGTAGATGGTACCTACTGCTACCACTGTGTGTCAGTGGTAGGGGGAGTGAATGTTTGTAGATGGGGGCTCTTTGTCCTGGATGGTGTCAAGATTCTTGAGTGTTGTGGGAGCTGTACTCATCCAGGCAAGTGGAGAGTATTCCATCACACTCCTGATTAGATGGTAAACAGGCTTTGGGGAGTAAGGAGGTGAGTTACTCGCCAAAGGATTCCTAGCCTCTGACTTACTCTTGTAGCCACAATTTTTATATGGCTAGTCTAGTTCAGTTTCTGGTTAATGGTAACCCCCACGATGTTGATAGTGGGGGGTTCAGCAATGGTAATGCTATTGAATGTCAAAGGGTGATGATTAGATTCTCTCTTGTTGGGGATGGTCATTGCCTGACACATGTGTGGCATGAATGTTACTTGCCACTTGTCAGCTCAAGCCTGGATATTGTCCAAGTCTTGATGCATTCAGACGTGAACTGCTTCAGCATCTGAGAAGACGTGGATGATGCTGAACATTGTGCAATCATCAGCGAACATCCCCACTTCTGACCTTATGATGGAAGGAAGGTCATTGATGAAGCAGCTGAACATGGTTGGGCCGAGGACACTACCCTGAGGAACTCCTGCCGTGATGTCCTGGAACTGAGGTCATTGATCTCCAACAACCACAACCATCTTCCTTTGTGCAAGGTATGACTCCAGTTTTGCTAGGGTTGCTTGATGCCACACTCGTTCAAATGCAGGCTTGTTGTCAAGGGCAGTCACTCTCACCTCACTTGTGGAGTCCAGCTCTTTTGTCCATGTTTAAACCAAGGCTGTAATGAGGTCAGAAGCTGAGTGGCCCTGGCAGAACCCAAACTGAGGCTGGGATTTTCCGTGCCCGCTGGTATTGTTGGCGTGAGCAGACAATATGGCGCAATCAGTTTCACGATAGCATGAAACCAATTTGCAATCGTCCGCACAGCCCGCCATCAGCGGGCTGCTTTTCCTGCCATCAGACATCAGGAACCTCATTGTAGTACATCAGCATAACATTATAAAGCCAGCCCGCCAACCTCATCCCTCCCACCCGCTGGATCATCCCTCCATATGGGCAGGTAAACACACTGACATGTTTCACAGCAGCACATAAGTGACGTGCACCTGGTGAAGTGCACTTCGCTTGGGACTTCAAAGTTTGTTTGCCTACCTTGCTTCGGTCAGCACTCGCAGTCATCAGCGCCAGGCTTCACAGACAACACCACATCACTTTTAGGGGAGCTCACGGTAGAACCCTACCTACCAGATCAGCCATATGTGGGTGGCTTTTCAATGGCTACAGGACTAGAGCTTGCGTGGGGAAGGGGAAAAAGTGGCCTCAAGCAAAGGAAGAGGCTACAGAACGAGAGCTGTGCTGGGGAAGGAGGGTATCCTAGGGTGTGTGTGGGGACACATGCTGATCTGTGCAAGTGGCTTCAAGATGGTGAGGGCTGAGGAGGCAGTCTCCAGAGGAGATTAGGCCAGATGGACATGTTAGGGTATGTGTTTGAGAATGAGTGGTGATGTCCCTTGAGCTGGCAGTGAGTGAGATTCCAGTGAATGTGTGATAGGTTTGAGTGGGTGAGTTTAGAGTGATAAGATGGTTGCCAGATCCTGGCTGCACAGATTTTTAAAAATTCATTCATGGGATCTGGGCTTCGCTGACTGGGCTAGCATTTATTGCCCATCCCTATTTGCCCTTGAGGAGGTGGTGGTGAACTGCCTTCTTGAACCGCTGAAGTCCATGTGGTGTAGGTACACCCACAGTGCTGTTAGGGAGGGAGTTCCAGGATTTTGACAGTGAAGGAAAGATGATATATTTCCAAGTCAGGATGGTGAGTGACTTGGAGGGGAACTTCCAGGTGGTGGTGTTTCCATCTATCTGCTGCCCTTGTCCTTCTAGATGGTAGTGGTCATGGGTTTGCAAGGTGCTGTTTAGGGAGCCTTGGTGCAGTGCATCTTGTCGATGGTATGCACTGCTACTATTGTGTGTCAATTGTGGAGGAACTGAATGTTTCTGGATGGGGTGCCCATCCAGTGGGCTGCTTTGTCCTGGACAGTGTCAAACTTCTTGAGTATTTTGGGAGCTGCACTCATCCAGGCAAGTTGGGAGTCCCATCACACTCCTGGCTTGTGCCGTCTAGATGGTGGACAGGCTTTGGGGAGTTGGAGGTGAGTTACTCGACGCATGATTCACAGTATTTATATGGCTAGTCTAGTTCAGTTTCTGGTCAATGGTAATGCCCAGGATGTCGATAGTGGGGGATTCAGTGGTCGTAATGCCATTGAATGTCAGGGGCAATGGTTACCTGGCATTACCTGGCATTTGTGTGGGCAAATGTTACTTGCCACTTGTCAGCCCAAGGCTGGATATTGTCCAGGTCTTGCTGCATCATCCACTCGGCATTTCTGGCTGAAGGTTGTTGCAAATGCTCCAGCCTTACCTTTTGAACTGACGAGCTAGGTCCCCATCATTGAGGATGGGGATATTTGTGGAGCCTCCTCCTCCAGTGAGTCGTTTAATTGTCCACCACCATTCATGACTGGATGTGGCAGGACTGCGGTCTCCTCTACATTGGAGAGACCAAACGCAAACTGGGCGACCGCTTTGCAGAACACCTGCGGTCTGTCCGCAAGAAAGACCCAAACCTCCCTGTCGCTTGCCATTTTAACACTCCACCCTGCTCTCTTGCCCATATGTCTGTCCTTGGCTTGCTGCATTGTTCCAGTGAAGCCCAACGCAAACTGGAGGAACAGCACCTCACCTTCCGACTAGGCACTTTACAGCCTTCCGGGCTGAATATTGAATTCAACAACTTTAGATCTTAAACTCCCTCCCCCATCCCCACCCCCTTTCCGTTTCTTCCCCCTCCCTTTTGTTTTTTCCAATAATTTATATAGATTTTTCTTTTCCCACCTATTTCCATTATTTTTAAATCTATAACTGTAATGCCCTGTCAGTCTTTCCACCCCACCCCCACTAGAGCTGTACCTTGAGTGTCCTGCCATTCATTCTTAGTTAGCACATTTTCTTAGATAATATCACCACCTTCAACACCCCTTTGTTCCTTTTATCTGTGACATCTTTTGATTATCTGCTCCTATCACTGCTTGCTTGTCCCAACAACGACCCCCCTCCAAAACTTCTCTCCGCCGCCCCCCCCACCCCCCTCCCCCCACCTTAAACCAGCTTATATTTCACCCCTCTCCTAACTTTACTCAGTTCTGCTGAAGGATCATGAGGACTCAAAACGTCAACTCTTTTCTTCTCCGCCGATGCTGCCAGACCTGCTGAGTTTTTCCAGGTAATTCTGTTTTTGTTTTGGATTTCCAGCATCCGCAGTAGTTTTTTGTTTTATATCTTAGATCTGATCTGTTGGTTGTGGGATCACTTAGCTCTGTCTATCACTTGCACTTACGCTGTTTGGCATGCAAGTAGTCCTGTGTTACAGCTTCACCAGGTTGACACCTCATTTTTCGATATGCCTGTTGTTGTTCCTGGCATGCCCTCCTGCACTCTTCATTGAACCAAGGTTGATCCCCTGGCTTGATGGTAATGTTAGACTGAGGGAGTGCCAGGCCATGAGGTTACAGATTGTATTCGAGTACTATTCTGCTGCTGCTGCTGATGGCCCACAGCACTTCATGGATACCCAGTCTTGAGTTGTTAGGTCTGTTCGAAATCTATCCCATTTAGCACAGTGTTAGTGCCACACAACATGATGGAGGGTATCCTCAATGTGAAGGTGGGACTTTGTCTCCACAATGACTGTGTGGTGGTCACTCCTACCAATACTGTCATGCACAGATGATCTGTGGCAGGCAGGTTGGTGAAGATGAGGTCAAGTATATTTTTCCCTCTTGTTGGTTCCCTCACTACCTGCTGCAGTCCCAGTCTAGTAGCTATGCCCTTTAGTACTCGGCCAGCTCGGTCAGTAGTGGTGCTACTGAGCCACTCTTGGTGATGGACATTGAAGACCCCACCCAGAGTACATTCTGCGCCCTTGCCACCCTCAGTGCTTCCTCCAAGTGGTGTTCAACATGGAGGAGCACTGATCCATCAGCTGAGTGAGGGCAGTACGTGGTAATCAGCAAGAGGTTTCCTTGCCTATGTTTGACCTGATGCCACGAGACCTCATGGGATCGGAGTCGATGCTGAGAAGTCCCAGGGCAATTCCCTCCTGACTGTATACCACTGTGCCACCACCTCTGCTAGGTCTGTCCTACCAGTGGGACAGGAAATACCCAGGGATGTTGATGGTGGTGTCTGGGATGAGATTATTCATGCTCTATCTGCATTGGATGGCCATCTTCTTCTGTGCAGCATTGGCACTGACCACTGCAGCCATCGCCTACCAAGCTGGGGTGGTAATGTAGCTACCCCTCCTGCGGCCAGAGCAGGGGTAGAGGACATCACAGCGGGCCTCCGCTGAGTCCAAAAGGCGCTCAAAGGCTGCAGTCTTCTTGCTTTTCGGGGCCATGTCTTCTTTGCTGCAGTCCTGGGCTGGAAGCACTAAGCGCGGCTGTACTTTAAATGTGGTGCCTGACGTGATGAAGTGGCGAGGTGATGGCATGGTGAGCAAATGAGAGCCCGCCCGCCATGGAAATGGCATTTCCTGGGAATGCATAAGTAACAAGTTTGGCACAAAACGGCGTGAAAACCCGCCATTGTGGACGGCAGGTAAAATGTCGTTTTACCCGCCCACTACCGCACTTTGTGCAAATCTGGGATGATGCTGTTCGGAGTGTTAGTGAGCAGGTCATTGCTGAACAAGTGTTGCTTGATAGCATTGTTGATGACCCCTTCCATCACTTTACTGATGAATACTAGAATACTGTTATTGGAAGAACTAGTCAATTTCACACCAGCTTTGCTTAAGAGAATGTGACTTAGGGATTTCTTGCACTCTCCTTCTGAGGCAACAGACATGGCTGCAGTTGTGTCAACAATGAAAGTAAGTTGTAAATGTCTGACTTTCATTTCTACTGTGGGCGCTGGAATTATATCTTCAGCCCGATTACTCTCATTTTCCATGTGCAGTTTCTTTTTTTAATCTCTGACTGAGTACATCTCTTGACCTTCCTGTTTGATATCAGCTTCTGTTTCCTCATCTATCACACGGAAGTTTGAGGAGTTCCAGGCTCCTGAACCAGCTTTAGATCTACCACAGCCTTGACCTGGTGCATGGCTGCGACCTGGTGCTTTATCACGACCTGGAGCATTACAGTTTCCCTTACTCATGCATGTCATCTGGGTATGACCAACTTCCCCACAGGCATAGCACTTTGACTGGAACTGGGGGGATTTAGATGGTTGGTGGCTAACATGGCAATGGAAATTTCTGACTCTGAGACTGTGAATTTGGCTGCAGTGGCCTGGATCTCGCAGAAATTTGGTGGACTTCCTCTGCCAGCTCAGGAAAAGAACTCCCTCGCAAATTGCAACAATTTCTTTCTGTCATTTCCATGGCTGTGGTCTCATCTCAGGCCTCCTTCCACATTAGCTGACTGCCTTTGCTCAAAAAACTGGGCCTGGATTTTGTTGTTCTTTAGGCCTTCAATGAACATTTCTCTCAGGTCAGTTTCTAAGTTCGTGCCATACCCACAGTGGTGAGAGAATTTCTTTAATTCGAGAATGTAGTCTGCAACAATTTCACTTAACAACTGCTTCCTTTCACAGAATGCAACTCTCAGTGCAATCTCATTCTTAGTTGTGCCATAACATAAGTCTAGAATTTCATTAATTTCAGCGTATTTCAAAGTACTGGGGTCATGCGGGCAACACTGGTTATAAAGTACATCAAAAACATCTGGCCCTATCAGGGTAAGGAAAATATTAACTTTATCCTCATCTCCTGGTTTATTCACCTTCAGCCAAATGTGAAACCTTCATTCATTATTACACCGGTCCTCTTTGTTAGGGTTGAATTCCCCCATTGTCCCCAAATATGCCTTCAGTGCCGCTTTTTAAAATTATGTACCATGCTAACTTACTGAACTATACCTGAACAAAACATGCACAAGGAACAATTTTTCAAATCACTCAAACTTCCTCAAAATCAACTTTAAGAATATTTCAAAAATATGGCACAATGTTCTTCAGTCCTTAATTTCTCAAATGAAATGTAAAGTAAAACTCCATCCCAGCTTTGTTGTCATCTTTCTGCTGTGTATTGCACTGAGTAAGACCTAACACATGGGCCAGAACTTCTCGCTTGTCGGGGTGGGGGGCATGCGCCCGACCTGAACAAACGTAAAATGACGCGCGATGATATGGGGTGAGCGCCCTGACGTCATCGTGCTCTCGCGCGGTATTTTGGTCGGCGGGCGGGTGCAGGACTCGGCAGTGCACCTGCCGACAATTAAAAGGCCTCTTAAGGCCATTAAAGTTATCATTAAGTTCAATTTTTCCCTGCCCATCCATCCTTACAGTTCAGGGGCAGACGGAAAGGCCACGCGGCCTTTGGATTTTTTAGGAAACCTCATTCACAGGCAGGATGAGGCTTCCAACAGCAAATAAAAATTAAATGAAAATGTTTAAATTTCATTCACAACATGTCCCTGCTCATATTATAAAGTCACATAAGGGGACATGTTTTTTTAACATTTTAATATTCTTTATTTTTAATTTTCAAAAATCTTCATCTCCCTGAGGCAGCTCTGTGCTTCAGAGAGCTTTTCCTGCGCACACGTGCAAAATTCCCCACTCACCCTCCTCACCCCACCCCACCCAGGCAGCGCTGAGCACTGCAGCACACGTTTCATGTTGGGCAGGCCTTAATTGGCCCGCCAGCGTGAAATCGTGATTACGGCCAGATTGTGGGCAGTGGTCGGCTCCCCGACCGCTCCCGCTCACCCCTGCCAAGCCCGCCTGACCTGGCAAAATCCTGGCCATGGTCAACTGAAGCCAACCATTATTGAACTAACTTTATTTGCACCTCCCCAACAGAGAGAGCAATATGGCCAAATGCTCAGCTCATACAAATATACTGCATAAGACTACTGCAACGTATGGAGATTTAAATATATCTAATGAGGAAAGATTTGATAGTTATATGGTAGTTAGTGACCATTTTAAAGTTACAGGTTATTAATATACATGATGTGTCTATCTCAATAACACTTACAAAGGTGAGTGAATTTATTAAAGACATTTGTTGTTTGCTTACCATGGTTTCGTAAATAAATACAACTAATAAGAATTCTGTCAAATATGTTAACACAACCTTTTGCTTCTAACCTAGATTTGTAAGTAAAACTTATGAATTTTATTAATTTGAACCATAGAGGTGAGAAATGTGGTAACCTTCCCGCCATTTACAAGTGGAGCGGATGATTGCAAATTGGTTTCATGACGGTGTAAAACCAAATTTTGGCCTTCTCGCCATATTGTCTCCCCCTTGCCCACCATGATGTCTGACGTCAACAGGGCTGTAAAATTCCAGCCACTGTCCAGAATGTTCTGAGGATATCTAAGTCAGGACAGAGTAGAAGCTGCCCTGTCACCCAGCAGCCAGAGCAGACCTGTCGAAGTGAGTTTAAGACAGTTATGTTTATGTATTCCTTTGTGGTATTTTTTATTGTTTCAGAAAAAAACAGAAAGGAACTTAATCATTTTTAAATGATGTCAAAACAAAAAGATTTTCAATATAATATGTATGTTTTGTAAATTTCCATCCTGTAAAGCATGAACACTTGCTGGGATTTGGTTCATTAGGGCCTAGCACCTTTCCACTTGCTTGTCCAAGAGGCTTTTCTTCCTGTGTGAGCCTAGACTGTGAATGTTGACAGGACGTCTAACTATGGAGGGCATTCAAACCAATCTCAATGCTGGATGTAGTTTCCTGATGTCGATATATATACATCTTTAGCTAGCACATCACAATCTGTATGGTTTAGCACCACATCAGATGATGCAGATATCCACTGAGGCATTAGGAAAGATTGATAAAGTTCTTAATGATTCAGTCACTGTTTCTCTTTTCGATTGGAATCTAACCATTCTCCATAGCAGGGATTCTCAACACTTTGTGCTCTGAAGGGCCCCCCTCCCATGTTATTAAAAAATCCATGACTCCCTGTAACTCAAGTATTTCTCTGCATTAAAATTGCTTATACAATTAAACAGTGAGCCAGCACAGATGTGGTGGGCCGATTATCATCCTTCTGTGTGCTCTGATTTTACAAAAGATGATCCATCACTTTTATACAGTCTGAGCACAAATGGTATCATCCTTCAAACTGTTGCCTAGGTGAAAGCCTCCCTCAATACTTCATGTAACATTGTAATGAGCTAATTGATAAAGAGCAAGTTTACCAAAGTCACAGACCATCCCAGCTCTCCAGGTATCCCATTAAACTGAGATGGGTGACCCAGAAACATCACTGGAATATTGGCATTATTTAGTGGTGGTTCTGGAACATTCCCTATGCTGGGCACCAAAATCACCAGAAACATTAGGCAGGATTTTTCCAGTCCTGGGTTGGTGGACTGGGAGGCAGGGAACCAGGAAAATACCAAGGTGCCAAATCAGGATGACTCCCTGATGCAGTTCCTCTACTGGGAAGTTTCCCAGTGCTGCAACTGTAGGCAGATTGGCTGGCCCCTGAAGAGAGGCAGGCAGCCACTATAAATATTTAAAGCCAAAATCTAAATACTACAGATGCTGGAAATTTGAAATAAAACAGAAAATTCAGAAATACTCAGCAGTTCAGACAACATCTGTGTGGAGAAGAACATAGAATAACTAAGAGTCTGACTGAAAGCAATTTTCCCGGGGCACTGGCATTTTGCTGGCAGCAGAGTGGCCCCTGCCACGTGTGGAGGCTGCCAGCTTCATGGAGGTAGCATCCGTTCAGCTGTCCAAGGGGCCATTGGAGCTGGAGGCTCTATGCCCCACAGAGGAGGTATGGGGGCAGGAAAGGCAGCCCCATGCCCTCAATAGGTCATCCAGAGGAGTCTGCCTTCTTGGCCCCTCCTATTTTAAATTTTTGTTTACCTATCTGAGGGCGCCTCAAAACGGAGATGTGCTCTCAATAACTTAACCTCTCCTGGTGGGGCTGCAAAGGTTTCAGAGCCGCCTGCCCTCTGATTGGACCGGCAGCATCTACATACTACCCGGGGTCCTTAATTGGACAGTGAGCCTGGAGACAGGCAATTAGGAGGCCACTCCCAGGCAGATTGCTGATCTAGTGCTGCTGCTGGAAAGTGCAGCCTCAGGACCCATATTTCGTCCCAACATTGAAGCCCACAATATAATTCAACCAATTAGATCTAAACAATAGACTTAATTTTTAGATAGAATTTATTACCAAATAATACTTAGCTTATGCATTGCCCATAGGACATCATGGATGAGGTGCTGTGCATTCGCGGGGGGCACAGGCAAGTCACTTTTTCCCAGCTGGCATTCAGTGCAATGCCGGAGCAAGAGTTCCAATGCAGGTCAGATGGGGGTGGAGGCGGGGGTGAGGGGGTGTGGGCGGGGGGGGGCTGGGGGCAAGGAAGCACAGACAGACCGAAGGAAATACTCAAGCACATTGCCAGGTGGTGGTGGGGGGAGGGGGGTGTGAGGGCCCTGCACTTGGAAAAGTTTGTCAAAAGTGAGCAATCTTCTGCAGCTGAGACCGTTCAGCTGTAGCTCCATTGACATGCTGGGAGTCGGGACTCTGAAGCTTTCCTGCCCACTCAAGCAACACTAAAGCATGAAAGTGCCACCAAATGCTCCAGAACCTTTCATCCTCAGGCACAGAGTGCAAATTAATGTGTGGTTTAGGGGCAACAGAGCAATTGGCCGACTGGGCAAGTTTTAGAATCCGCTTGTGAAAAGTGGCCATGGAGCAGTCACTGGTGGAGGCGCTCACTGCCCCTTGCAATGTCTTTATTAACGTTTGGATCAGTTAGGCCTCCATCAGTCTGCGACCTCTCCTGTTTGTTAAGTGCCAGTTTTCCCTGCATGAGTACAGATGGAGAGAGTGTATGCAGGATGCCTGTGAGGCAAGATGGTAAGGATGTCTAGCATGTGTGGGTGGTGAGTGGTGCCAAGGACGGGATGAGGCCATGATCCGCAGGGCAGGTGAAGGTGTGTGTAAGAGATTGAATGGTGATGTCCCTTGAACTTGCAGTGAGTGTGGGTCCTGTGGATGTGTGATGGGTTTGTGAGTGTGTGAGTTGAGAGTGATGAGAAGGTAACTTACCCTGGCGGAATGGAAGGGATCATTCATCCTCTTTTGGCACTGGGTGGCTGTCATCTTTTGCAGGCCATTGGCGCTGACCACCACTGCCACCACCACCCAGGCGGGATTGGTGACCTTGCTTGCTGGTCTTCACCCAGAGAGAGGTAGAGGACTTCACATTGGGCCTCCACTGTGTTCAGTAAGTGCCCAAGGGAGGCATTGCTAAATTTGGGGGCAGTATGTTTCCTCCCTATGGCAGCCATGACTTTGCTGCAGCTTCCAATGCCTTCGAGAGAGCTAGCTCTGTGCAGGGACACCTTTTAAATATGGTGCCTGGATTACTGAAGGCCTGAGGTGATGGCAGGGCAGGTGAATCAGAGGCTGCCCTGCCAATGACCTGGTGTGTTTCCTGGGAATGCATTATTAATGATATGGGACATGCCAGAAATGTGATGATATGGTGCGAAAAGCCACCATTATGGCCAGCTGGTAAAATGTCCTTTTACCCACTCGCTACCATAATTCGTGTAAATCTGGGACTATTCCGCCCAGTGACTTTTTTATAAACACAAAGACCCTTAAGAAACTTATTAGTTATTACACAATTATGGTTCCTATTTAAAACACACACTTTCCTTTTTGTTTCCACCCCAATCACCCCACCACAAGGACAAATTCTCCAGCCTTCCCTGTTTTCAGCAACCCCAAAATGGCTTATTTTGTAGGGCATCAGTCTTCATTACAGTTAATTCAGGCTGCAGAATTATGCTACCTGATATACAAAAAAAAAACCTCACAGTAATCCTGTAATTTATAGTTTGATTAGGCAACCATGAATGTGTAATGATATCATGTATATAGACTGAGGGGGAATTCACATCTGGTTTTAGCCACTTTGGCCAAGAATGAGCTAAAATAAAAACATTCAATTTATTTATTTTGGGTGCTTTGTTTCTCCAGAAAATGTCATCAGGAGCCTGTGCAATTAATGATCCTGAACAAACATAATTAATCATCCAGATTAAACAAACTGGGAGACTTTCTTGCAAATGGTTTGTTTTATGTTGAATGAGTTTGACTTTTCCTTACGCCAAAAGGCTATAAAACATTCTGGGAATACCTATTTGGTTTTCCTAATGTGGAAAAGGACAGCTGACTCTAACTGAGCCGGGAGTATCTTCCTCTCTATCTCTTAGGCCGCTCTCTCACTGAGTCTGTTTTCTCTACTTTTATCTGCAGATCAAACTGGAGATAAAAGTCGAGGAATCCACTACAAAATTAACTTTAATAAATTAATATCTTGCTGGAGCCGGGACAAAAGTATGTTTGTCTATCAGGCAAGTAGCTTAAAAGCTCAAGGTGCCAGCACACGGTACCTAAGATTAATGTGGAGCCTTGTTTATAAATTAAAAACAATGCCCTAAGAATTCATTTGCACCACACATATTTTTCAGCCATAAGGGTTCCATTAAGGACATGTGTTCTTGATGTCCATGTGGATTGTACACTGGACTCATGAGCCAGTTAAGCAGTGGATAGCCCTTGTTGCCCAAGAAGCACTTGTTTCTCATTATGGTTCAAATGCAGCTAGCACAAATTGCCACTGAATAAAGGCATCGTGACTGTTGTCAGGATACTGGGCTTGGGCCCACATGGTGCACTGAGTATGGCCACACACATGCTGTACATTGAGGGAGTCAAGTAAGAACATAGGGCAGGATTTCCAGGTCGGCGTGCGGGGGGCAGGGCCCGCTCGCCGACGCGTAAATGACATGGGATGAAGTCGGGCGGAACTCCCGATGTCACCCCGTGTCACTTCCACTTTCAGGTCGGCGGAGACACAGCCGAATCAGCTGTGCGCCCGCCGACCTGTCAACAGCCTATTGAAGCCATTTAAAAAGTCATTGCAGCAGTTAACGGACCTGCCTGCCCAACCTTAAGGTTGGCGGGCAGGCCGGGAGCCCTGGCAGGCTTCAGAAAAAGCACGAAACCTCATCCACGGGCTGGATGAGGTTTCATGTAGGTTTTTAAAAATTTAATAAAAGTTTAACTAAAAGTGATGGACATGTCCCAACTCATGTTGGGACATGAGGGTACATGTCCGGGCAATTTTATTTTTATTTTTAACATTTTTGAATTTGGCGCCGTTCTCCCTGAGGCAGCACTTAGCCTCAGGGAGATGAGTGCGCTCTTTCGTGCATGTGCGCGTGAGCAAAAGAGCGCATTCTTGGCTGGGGGAATCCCCCCCGCCCGCACAGGGAGTGCATAGCGCTTCCTGGCGGACGTCACGCTGGGTGGGCCTTAATTGGCCCGCCCACGTAAAATGGCAGTGCACACCCGACTGGGGGCCCCGATCGGAGGCGCGCCTGCATGCACCCGCTCCCGAACATCCCCTCCCCGATGGGGGGGAATATACTGCCCATAAAATACAGGAGCAAGAGATATTCGGCCCTTTCGGCCTGTCCCGCCATGCAATAGGATCATGGCTGCTCTTCTACCTGCAAAGATTCGCAACCTTTTGAGTGAAGAAATTTCATCTCATCTCAGTCCTAAATTGCCGACCTCTTATTCTGAGACTGTGACCCTAGTCCTAGACTCCCTAGCCAAGCAAAACAACCTTCCAGCATTTACCTTATGAAACCCTTTAAAATTTTTGTACGTTTCAATGTGACCACCTCTCATTCTTCTAAATTCCAGGAAATATAATCCCAGTCTATCCATCTCTCTTCATAGGCCAATCCCCTCATCCCAGGAATCAGTCTAGTGAACCTTCATTGTACTCCTGTCAAGGCTGGTATATCCTAAATAGACCAAAACTGTACACTGTACTCCAGATGTGGTTTCACCAAGGACCTATACAATTGCAATAAAATGTCATCACTCTTGCGGTCTTATTATTTTGTAACAAAGCTAACATATCATTTGCCTTCCTAATTGAATTTTAACTTTCTGTGATTTATGTACAAGGACACCCAGGTATCTGAATACCAGCATTTCCCAGTCTCTCACCATTTAAAAATATTTTGCTTTTCTCTTGTTTCTTCTAAAGTGGACATCTTCAAATTTCTCCACATAATGTTCTATCTGCCATGTTTTTGCCCACTCACTCAACCTGTCTGTACCCCAGTATATGGCAGCTGGTGTGCATGCCTGTCCCAGGGATAAGCTGCCTGCCCTATTGGATGGGCTGCTCAGTAAGTGCCAGAATTGTTCAAGAAGTTCATTAACATATTTAAATAAGGATCCACTTCTTTTGTGGAATTGGTCTGCCACATGCATTCGCCTCATGATAAATTCACCCAGCAACTCAGGAGTTAATAGTCAGGAAGAAACTGGCTAGTTATTGTGCTAGTTAAAGGGCTTCAAAGAGATTAGTACCTGCTTGTTCTCTGAGGCTGCTAGCTGCTAGCTAACGCTTGGGTCATTTTTGACAATTTTCTATAGTACTCCCACACCAGTGAGTGCTGATTTCTGCTAATAACTTTGTGCTGGTGTGGGAGTGCTTTTGTTTTCTTTGAAAAGAGTTCATTCCAGTCCTGGGTGGTCCAGTGCCTTTTTTTTATTCATCATGGGATGTGGGCATCGCTGGCTAGGCCAGCATTTATTGTCTATCCCTAATTGCCCTTGAGAAGGTGGTGGTGAGCTGCCTTCTTGAACCGCTACATTCCCTGTGGTGTGTGTACACCCACAGTGCAGTTGGGGAGGGAGTTCCAGGATTTTGACCCAGCGACAGTGAAGGGACAGCGATATATTTCCAAGTCAGGATGGTGAGTGACTTGGAGGGGAGCTTCGAGGTGGGGATGTTCCCATGTGTCTGCTGCCCTTGTCCTTCCAGGTGGTAGCAGTCAAGGGTTTGGAAGATGCTGTCTAAGGAGCCTTGGTGAGTTCCTGCATCTTGTAGATGGTGCACAATGCTACCCTGTGCATCAGTGGCGGAGGGAATGAATGTTTGTGGATGTGGTGCCAATCAAGTGGGCTGTTTTGTCCTGGATGGTGTCAAACTTCTTGAGTGTTGTTGGGGCTGCACTTTACCTTTGGTGCAGGAGAATTGGAGGAGCAACAAAGAAAAGGAAATAGGAGCAGCTGGGAGAAAAGGAAGAGGGAGGGCACATGAGACCATTTCCGCAGCAGAACACTTCTTCTTCTTCAGCATTCACCGAGAAGCAATGCAGGTGGCACCTGTACTTCACCAAGGAGGCTGGGTTACATCACCTCCTGCAGTCACAACTGGAGCCCTGTCCTGGAGCATGGGCACACTGCCTGTGGTTGTCAAGGTCACTGAAGTCATTAACTCCACAGGGTCATTCCAACTGGTGACATCAGTGACATATCACAATTTGCTGTTCACCACTGTAGTAGGGAGGTGACTGAGTTTCCTACATCAGGAGATATAGATTCACCACATGCCCCATGGTGAAATAGTATGAGACAGTTCTAGGCTTCATCTGCATTGCAGGATTCCTGTGAATGCAATGTCCCAAAGACTGCACTCACTTTTCCCTGCATGCACCCCATTACCAACCTAGCACTTTTCTCAAGATAAAGGGCTGTCAATCCCCGGATGTGCAACTTGTTTGCAACCACAGGCAGCAAGCGCATCATGCAGGTCTGTGTAGTTTCCTGGCAGCTGTCATGACCCGTGCATCCCGCACCAGTCCTCCATGCTGTCATTATTCCAACTAGGCCTCAAGTCACAAGCCGACTACTTGGGTGATAAAGGATATCTAACCCAGACATGTCTTAGGGCTCTTGTCAGGAGCCTGTGCCCAGTTGGAGAGCTTCACTACAATGGGAGTTGTACCACCACCAGATATGTCATTCAGCAGTCCATTTCTCTTTTCTCTTGCATGGACTGTTTAGAAGGAGCTCTGCAGTACAGCCCTTCACTAAACTGAAATACAAGCTGGCTTGGGCAACAAGAAATGGAAGATAAGGAGGTGGAAGAACACATGAAGACAAGGAAAAACAAGAACAGCACCAACCATTAGAGCCCTAGCTGCCAATGATCTCTGAGGGAAAGTGATCCAGGACCACTTGGACAGAACCATCTCTCCAATCCCAAATAAACCATCAGTATCAACAATCCTTATGACCGCCATCATCCAATTGCTTTCCTTCAGTCAAGCCTCATAGGTCTTCCCCTCGGTTACCTATGAAATGAACATCAACACCAAACCCAGAAAACAGAACCATTGGACCTGATTTTAAGGGCAAGGGTGAGGCTGCATTATGAAACCACTTAGGACTAAGATGAGGGTAAATCTTTTTACTCAGAGTTTGTGAATCTTTGGAATCCTCTACCCCAGAGGGCTGTGGAAGCTCAATCATTGAGTATGTTTAAAGCAGAGATTGACATATTTCTAAATACCAATAAAGGGATATGGGGATAGTGTGGGAAAAAGGCATTGAAATGGATGATCAGCCATGATCGTATTGAATGGCAGAGCAGGCTCAATGGGCTGAATGGCCTACTCCTGCTCCTATGTTCCTATGTAAGTGCGACCCCGAAGTGAGAAATGCACTGGGAAACATTTGAGATGTCAAAATGCAACCAAATTTAATTGGTATACTTTAATAAATTCCCTTGGATTCCCACCGAAATGTGGCTGGGTCCACTAGTTGGTCGGTGGGTGGCAGCAGGAATTCAGGAAGTAGGAGGTTGCAGAGGGGAATCTTTGGGAATGGTAAGTGGTGACAGGGTAGGTGGCTTATGGTGAAGCTAATTGTGATCAGTGACGGGGAGGGAATCCAGGGCAAAGGAGGCCCATATGGGGCCTAGTGCTGCCTGAAGCAGCATTCCTGCCTCTCCTGGCCCAGAAGGAAATATTAAAAACAACATGTAAAAATCATCTGACTGGACCTCTTGTGGCTCACAGTCCAGCTCCTGGCAGGTTGGGCCTGCTGAGGAAGCTACCATTGCTCAGTCCTCAGACTGTAGTCAGGTCCCAATAACCCTGCCCTGCAGTATCCTGCTTGACTGCTTACAAAAGCAAGTTAAGATTGGGACACAGCAGCATGGCAGTGGATTACAGCAGCTGAGACTCTGTCCTTATTTTAAATTTTGCCTCCCCCGCCCCCTTCCCAGTATCCACCAGGTGGGGTGGGGAAAGTTAAAATTGGGGCCTTTATTGCAATAACTCACTTAAGTTTTCAGTAACAATTGGCTGGAATAATTAAGGGCTGGATTTTAGCACTCCCGACTCCCCATTCACCCCACCACTGGGTGTGTATTTGGTGGCAGGGGCATGGAAACTATGACGGGTGGGTAGCCCATCGCCTTCCTGCCCACCCCATAAAACGGTAGTTGGATAGGCACCAAAATAGGCAGCCCGCCTGCCGTTTAAAAAAAAATGAATGGGAAATTGAGCTTGTTACCAAGACAATTGACGTGATTATCACTCTGCTCATGCCATAATACAGTTGGCGTGGGCAGGCCCTGGGTTGAGAAGGTTGTTTCTTTTTAACCTTGTGGAAAAAGTGGGAAGGGGGGGCACTTCATATGGGGCTCCCCTGTGCACATTGGGAGCAGCCCCCACTCCCCCCACCCCCAAGATGTTACCACCCCTTTGTTCCTCCATGCATGGCCTCCAAAACCCACCCCACCACCTTCCCCATCTCCCTCCCTAGGCTCCCTAATCCCTCCCCGTTCAAAACCTTTGATTACCTGGGTCCGGATGCCATGGCTGCCTTCATCCCGGGGCCTACCTGCAGTCCTAGCAGCATTATCTACTCAGTTCTGGTGCTGCTACGACTGCTAGAGCTACCGGCCAATCTTATTAGCCGGCAGCACTTGAGGGCAGGACTTTCTCCCCCTGGGGGGCGGAAACCCCACTCTCTGCTGGTTTAGCCCCTCCAGCACACTGTCGCTGTAGGGCGGGCTATTTTTAAGTCAGTTGCCTGGTGTCTGACTTTTGCAATGGTGAGAGAAGCAATATGCCCCCTTCACCATGAAATTCAGTCCTAAGAAACACGCTTGTAAAATGCCTGTTTCAATTACCTATCCTAGTGGCCCTATGAGGTCTATCCCCAAGGCCTGTGGTCTGCATGTGGAAAGATGCACAGTTTCCATTCTGGATACTTCGGAAGATATAGGGTGACAGGAAGAATCCCTGGGCGGAATTTAATGAAGACCGTGGGAGAGGAAACGTGATGGGTAGGGTGGGTTTATCAGGTGGGAGCCGAAATATCGAAATCATGATGGCAGGTTCAGAATGAAAAATCAAGTTGGCAGCGTGGCAGTGGCGGGTCGGGCCTCTCACCATCCTTTGACAGGTTCCTAC
This sequence comes from Cetorhinus maximus, assembly GCF_964194155.1. Taxonomy (NCBI): domain Eukaryota; kingdom Metazoa; phylum Chordata; class Chondrichthyes; order Lamniformes; family Cetorhinidae; genus Cetorhinus; species Cetorhinus maximus. The sequence continues at coordinate 118,490,571 of NC_135880.1, read as the reverse complement.
TTATAATACATTTTCATGCCATGAGTATTCATTACATTAAAACTTTTTGAAATTAAGTGCTACCTTCAAGATTAAGTCAACGGCACATGGGAACCCAGTTCACATTCGTTTAGAGGTGGTGTACACCAGTCAGCTTTGTACAGTTGTGTCTGCAGTGAGCAGTTGTAATCATTGAACTCTGTGGCATGAGCGTGGGGAGCAGGAGAATAGAATCTGCATGGAGGGCTGAGACTGGCAAAGGCAAGTCAGGGTCAGGAGGTGGAGGGGGTATTAGGCGATGGCATGGGAGAATGTGAGGGCTCCCAAGGGAAGGCAGAGGGTGAGGTCAAGGCATGAAAGTGTGCAGTGGGAAGCGCCTGATGTCTTGGGTGCAGTGCGAGGGTGAGGGGTTGGGGGCAGAGAGTGCGGTTAAATAAAATGAGGGGCCTGAAGGGAAGGGTCAGTGCTGTCCGCATGTGGATCCTGTGGGTCAACTCAGGGTGCTGGCTGACAGTGGGAACGTGCACGGGAGAAATTTTACAGCTTCTCACCAGGTTATTTGCAGGTTGGTGGGGGGGGTGCTTGAAATAGAATGGATGACTAACCCACCGCCTTCCCGTCCACCCCAAGCTGTTCCCCGTAATACAATGGATGGGGTAAGGCAACAGCGAGCCCACTCACATTTAGGCTTATTGAGGCCTTTAACTGGCCAATTAAGGGCCTGTTTCTGCCTCCGCCACAATAACATGTGTGGCTGGGAAAGGTGGAACAAAGTAGGCCAGTCTGTTTTTTCACCACCTCAAGTTAAAATGTGGGAAGGAAGTGGGTGTACCTCCTTTGTGGGGTGCTTTCTGCCCATTGGTGGCAGCACCCTTCAAGGTGGTCCGGCCCCTTTGTACCTGCTCCCAGCATCCAGAACTCAACATCCCCACCCTCCTCACTAGGGACACTCCCTGACCAAAAACTCTGGTTTTCAGCCTGGCACCCATATTCCTTCTCCTCAGGAAAGCTTGGGTCCTTCTGTCTTGGACTCTAGGCCTGGAACTTGGTTCTTAGGCAGACAGTAGACGTAATCTGGTATCTGCTTAACACTTGTTTATTGGTACTACATGTAAACAAGTTATAGAGTCTAGGCACATTGCACCTAGGCATGATTCCGACCTCTCTCTCAAGAGTCTAACACATGACTGACTAGTCTCAGTGGTACATCATCACCTATGTCATTCATTAGCATATCCCATCTGTTAACCCTCTTTACTACACCAGCAGTGGCCACTACTGAGGTCAATCAGTTTGGCCGGTAGCTCTTAAGGGCAGGACTTCCCGTCCTTGAGGGGTGGTGTCCCACTCTCAGCTCATTAACCCCGCTCCCAAAGTATTGTAAATGTGGGACAGCCTTTTTTAAGTTGGTCAACTTAAGACTGAATTTTCTCCCAGGGTTAGGTGAGCAATATGCCCACACAAGCCCATCCCCCTCCAACCCCCCGTAAAATCTGGTCAACAGTCATAGAGGGAGTTAGATTTGGTAGGGGGACAGGTCCAGTCTGAAGTAGGGGTATTCAAAGGGCAGGTCACGGAATCTAACACGTGATGTGGAGAGGGTCTAGGAATAGAGGTGGAATCTCAACGGGAATGGGAGTAGGCTCAGTGAGGAGAGATGACATGTCCACTTCCATAATGACAGGATCCAAGGTGATGGGGGGAGGTTCAAGGCTTACAAAGAGAAGGCGAACAGTGATGTTGGGAGGGTGAAGGGTCATGGGTTGGAAAGCAAGGGTCACTTGCACAGTTCCAGGACATCACTGCAGGAGTTCCTCAGGCTCATGTCCTAGGCCCAACCAGCTTCATTCAGCTTCATTCATCAATGACCTTCCTTCCATCATAAGCTCAGAAATGGGGATGTTCGCTGATGATTGCAAAATGTTCAGCACCATTCGCGACTCCTCAGATACTGAAGCAGTCCATGTCCAAAGGCAGCAAGACCTGGACAATATCCAGGCTTGGGCTGACAAGTGGCAAGTAATATTCATGCCACACAAATGCCAGGCAATGACCATCTCCACCAAGAGAGAATCTAATAATCGCTCCTTGACATTCAATGGCATTATCATCACTGAATCCCCCACTATCAACATCCTGGGGGTTACCATTGTCCAGAAGGTAAACTGCACTAGCCATATAAATACTGTAGCTACAAGAGCAGGCCAGAGGCTGGGAATCCTGTGACGAGTAACTCACCTTCTGCCTCCCCAAAGTCTGTCCACCATCTACAAGGCACAGGTCGGGAGCATGATGGAATTTTCCCCACTTGCCTGGATGAGTGCAGCTCCAACAACACTCAAGAAGCTTGACACCATCCAGGACAAAGCAGCCTGCTTGATTGGCACCACATCCCCAAACATTCACTCTCTCCACCACCGACACACAGTGGGAGCAGTGTGTACCATCTACAAGATGCGCTGCAGAAACTCACCAAGGCTCCTTAGTCAGCACCTTCAAAACCCACGACCACTACCATCAAGAAGGTCAAGGGCAGTAGATACATGGGAACACCACCACCTGGAAGTTCCCCTCCAAGCCACTCACCATCCTGACTTGGAAATATATTGCTACTCCTTCACTGTCATTGGGTCAAAATCCTGGAACTCCCTTCCTAACAGCACTGTGAGTGTACCTACACCACATGGACTGTAGCGGTTCAAGAAGGCAGCTCACCATCGCCTTCTCAAGGGCAACTGGGAATGGGCAATAAATGCTGGCCCAGCCAGCGAAGCCCACATCCCACGAATGAATTAAAAAAAAGGACATGTCCAAAAACTTACTTGTAGCTGCCAGGAGTGCAGATCCAAGTGGGAGGAGGCCAGTGTGGGTGGGTGTTGGAGTTTTGGGTATGAATAATGGGAGTAGTGGAAAACTGCTCAGTAGCTGTGTGGCTGAAACCCCTGGACAGACAGATCCACATATCACTGTTTGCCTTTTTCATACAGTTCACTTGGTTGATTGCCTATGAGTCCCAGACACACAGTCTACCTGTAACCCTGAGAGCAGGAAGAGAGGATATGACAAAGGGGGTCTCTCACTGGTCAACAACTGAGGCCGTAAGGCCTGCAGCAGGCAGCACCTAAGGGGAGGGTGCTCAGAAGGCAGCATTCCAGGGAAGGTATAGGGCTAGTAAGTCACTGGCACATCTTCAGGGCATGGACAAACCTCCAGATCTCAGGGAGGCAATGCCAGCGATGCCTGAGGATGTTCTGGGAAGCAGCCACCAAAATCTGTCGGATCCTGCAGCAAGACCTGCCACCACATGGATTTGGCAACAACCACATGCCAGTGGTCCTCAAAGTGACTGCAGCACTCAACTTTCTTACCATCAGCTGCTTTGAAGGCTCCACGGGTGACATGTGTGGCATTTCAGAGGCTGCCACACACAGGTGCAACAAAGAGCTGACCAATACCCTCGTCCATCATGCCAATGAGTTCATCAGGTTCACCACAGATCATGGCACCCAGGCAGTCAGGGCAATGGGCTTCGCAGCCATCATTCTTTTTCCTAGAGTGCAAGGGGCAATTGACTGCACTCATGTTGCCATAGAGTTCCCTGGAAACAGCCATTGGCATATGTAAACCGCAAGGGATCCCACTCTATAAATGTTCAACTGGTTTGTGACATGGCTGAGACATACTAGAACTCATGACATGAATGGATTCCTCCGTACTTTGCGCAAATATGCATATAACCCCTGACATCTCCGCCATATGGTCCCCTACCCTCACTGCATTTTCAGCAGATTTCTTGTGGCTGTGACCAGATGCCTGTCATTAGCATGGGGGCCTGATCCTCAACAGTCCTCCGAGTGTCTGGGACCTCGGCAATCACGGCCCCCCCTCAGTGTCTGGGACATGTCCACGCTGTGCATGCCTAAATTCGACCCCTCCATACCCAGATGGGTATAGCTGAGCTGGTGGAGTTTGCGGAAGAGGCAGGTGACAGTGCATCCTCTGGGTTACTGGTGTCATCGTGCCAAGAGGTGGAGTCCTCAGTTTCCTGGAGTGGCTGAGGCCTGAGGTCTAGAATGCAGGCATCTGTAAAGGATTACAGAATTGTTACAGCACAGAAGGAGGCCATTCATCCCATTGTGTCTGCACTGGCTCTCTGAATGAGCAATTCACTTAGTGCCATTCTCCCACCTTCTCCCAATAATCTTGCACATTCTTCCTCTTCAAAAGGAGAACAACAAGAAACACATGAAGGTCCCACAGAGTTTATCTATTCCTCACATGGTCCTGAGCGCCCATTATGGCAGCAGCAGTTGGATGCATTGCCATTCTGCTGCCTTGCCACTTCAGCCTCGCCGTCAGCAATGGATTGGCTGCCCTGTTCTCCTGCAGTCTGGAAGGTGTCTTCCTCAACAGGACCTTGAAATCAGACACCCCTCTGCCTATCTTTGCCCTTTACTTTTGATTATGGGTCTACTTGTCCTGCAGGAGAAAGTGGAGATTTAGTGACTTGACAAATACCAACTGACCCCCTTGTCTGTACATATCTCCATCACACATTCTGGCCCATCAATGTGTTAGGTTGTATCCAATTGCTTACTCAAGACAAACAGTCACTCACTTTGGCCTCAAGTGACATGCGGTCCTGAAGCTGATCATGCATTCACCCACCTGGTCAAGCTTCACACTCACACAAATACATCACCTGATTCCCACATGAGAGACAATCCATGCCACCGAGCCACTTACCCAGGTGTATCCAAGGAGGTTATTGACCCCTTTCTGACACTGTGCCCATGATCATGAGTGGTCCCCATGGTTGGTCACCTTCTGTGCGATCTCCGTCCAGGCTGCCTTGGTCAGGATGGAGAGCCACTTATTGCCATTGCTTGGAAGAGCACCTCCTGTTCGCTGATGGACTTGAGGAGAATCCACAGGGAGACTTCACTGAATCATGGTCTGTGCCTTTGCTCTGACATTTCGAATTATATTTGTAAATGGTTTGGCTCACAGGATGATAGATTTTAATGAGCAGGGAAGAGATGCGGGGATAAATTTGAGGGGGGCTGAGGGTTACGAAGGCTCACAAAAACAAATTGACCAGACTGCAGAATGAACGTAGTTGGATGTGGAACCCATGGCCTAGATGCAGAACTTCCCTGCTTGTCCACAGCTCACTTGGACCTGCTGACCGTCACCTGATGGCAGGATACTCCAATGGAAACCGCCCCCGCGCGTGTTTCACATGGCCGCTGCTGGCCCTTTAAATTTTCACATGAATCATGTGAGTGCCGGCTCCTGACACGAAAACCAAAGTGGTGCCCATTTCTGGACCTGCTATCAGGAATGGCAAGCCACTATTTAAAATGCACCTTCTGTGTCTTGAGCGACCTGTCTGTAACACCTCAGCATGGGCCAAGACAGTCTGGGCAGAAAAACAAAATGAATCGAGTGGTCAGAAGACTACTGTACACACCCAATTTAAAGAATTAATAATGAAATTGGTTAAAAACATATAAGTCTGATTTCCTTAGCCTTTTTTGGTGCAATAATTGCATATTTGTTTAAGTGAGCTGGTAATTTGGGTAAGACTTGTTTATACTAAGTCATAATCTCTTTTCTTCTCAGTGTATTAGGGATAGACACATAGGGCCAAATTTTCAGTCCTGGATTGTCAGAGACCAGACACACGACTGAAGATGTGCATTGGGAACCTATCGAAATCTAGACACATGGACCCACGTGGGAATTGCTCTGCTCCACAGGACTCTCTGCAGATGTCTTTGAATGTGAGGTACAGTCAGAGACTTCAGACAGTTCTGTGGGCCTTACCTGAATAGTTACCCAGGAAATGTTAGACAGATTGAAACCTAGTCTAACACCTGGATAACCACACAACCAACTTCCCAATCACACCCCCCAGCGCCCCCCTGACTACCCCCATGTTCACCCAAATAGCCCTCTGACCATCCGACTTCCTCGTGATCTGACCATCCTTGCCAACCCGACTACCCTCCTGACCCAAACCGACTAACCCCCCCCCCCACCACCGCCCCCCGCCCCCCCCCCCGACACGACTGACCCCAACCACTCAACTAACCCCCAATCAGACCTGGCTACCTCTCCTAACCCAACAACCCTGTGACCTGACTACCCACTTACCCACATGCCCACCTCACCCACCTACCACCTCACACACCTACCCACCCTACTTACTCACATACCTACCTACCCGCCTACTCTCTCTACCCACTCACTTACCCACCTACCCACCCCACTCACTTACCCTCCCTACCCACTCACTTACCTACCTATCCTACCTACTGACCCACCTGGCCACTCACCCACCTACCCACTCACTCATTGACTTACCCATTCACTAACCACATAGTTAACATACGGCAGCTAGTGCCATAAAAAGGGGGCATGTCCTCTCTTCTACCTACTCTACTCTGCTCCAACAGAGTTCCCCGAGGGACACCGTGTTGCACATTCTGTGAAAGCTGATAACATTTAATCTTGTAGCTATACTTCCTCATTCTGGACCTCTCAACTACTGGGAACAGTCTGCTTTTATCTAGCCTGTCCCAACCTTTCATAATTTTAAACATCTCTTCCACATTACCTCATAATCTGCAATGTGCTAATGAAAAAGCCCCAACAACAAAGGTGTGCATTATTCATAAGTGACTGCAGTCCAAGATTAGTTCATTTACTATCGAAAAGGAGCTCCGCAGACAGGTAATGTTTCAGCTATCTACCTAAATATTCAGCAATTTATTAATAATTGAGAAGAGAGTATATTGCTTGTCAGTCCCAGTGTGAGACTGTGAGACAGAACAGTGAAACATGGATCTATCTGTCTTGCCAAATAACAACCATCCTGACAAATTTCTGCAGTTAGATGTAAAAACATTAGCTACAAGTCCTGGTTTGAGCCAAATTGGTTTTACAGGTCTCTCTGGGGCAGCTCTGAGTGGTCAACAGTGGCACAACCAAGTCTATTCACAGGTAAGTGGGTCAAACAGCTTCAGAGGTGTGCTTTTGACCTGAGAATTGAAAATACATCCTTGTAGAAAAAAGCTTTAATATTTTTAAAGAAATATCTTAAAATCACTGACCTAGATAAAAAGATATGAAGCATTCATATGAATGCCTCTGTAAATGTAACCATAATAAGTTTGGATTTTAATTAGTTGAGTGCACTTTTGTAATTGTTCCTTGCATCTATTAGGATGTAGCTTGTGTTAAATCACTATTTTTGCAAAATGAAATGGGTGTTTGCAGCTACTGCTAAAATCAAAAAACATTCATTCAATCAGACTGACGGTAGAGTCAATAGGTATAATATAATTACAAGTTAATTCCGATGATAGTGCTGTGAATTACATCACTGTTACGGCACTGTTGTGTATTAAATGTCTTCTAGACTAAGGACCAAGAAGTATCAGAGATGTTCAGCTTGCAATTGTATGGTGATGGCCCTGTTCTCATCGATAAAGTCCTCAGCAAACATATCACTCCTCTAACCTTGAAGTCCACCATCAAGACAAATCCCTTGTATGCAGATATAAGGACAGACAACAGCTGGCAACAGAACAAAGCTCATCCATCCTGGACGATTCAGGATTATGACAGACAGTCAGTACAAACAAATCTAGCTGATCATTTAAGCAAGGTAATGTGTTGCAAAAAGTATTGTTGTTAATAGACATCCATGTTTTAACTTCAATTTATATACCGTAATTTGCAATTAACATCTTGCCAAATGTCACAATGTAGTTCACGGAGGCGAAAGAACAACATTGGGCAATAGTAGAGCATTGGAGGTATTTAGTAAAGGCACAATCAAAGATAAACCATCTGAATGAATGGAGAGGGCTGGTAATGTAGCAGAGTTTTAGGGAGGATATATCAGAGTGTGGAACCAAAGTGTCTGAAGCCTCTGTGTTCAATGGCAGTGCAATAGAAGCAGAGTGCAAAGGCCAGAGACAGAGGAGTGGAGTATGCATGGAGGAACATAGCACTGAACAAACATGATGAGGTCAGGAGAGGAAGGGTCATGGATGGAGTTGTACATGAGGACATGAGTTTTGAAGTTGAGCAACTGGTGTAAACAAAGCCTCTGAAAGGACAAATGGCCTCCTTGCCATAATGACTCTATGGGCCAAATTTTCAAACAGTTGCGCAGGCAGACAGGCTCCCAATTTCCCACAACAAGCCGGCATGCCGGTCTCCTGCCATGGTCCTACCTCCAGGCTCCACAGGGATCATTAAGGGGGGAGTGGTCAGTGATGGTTACCCACTCGCAAGCTGGAATTTTCCATTCGGCGTGCAAACAAGAAGCTAAAGGTGATAGTAGAGAGGTGACTCTATCTCTAGTCTTTTATGACAAGATGGAGTTTAATTCTTTCTGGGCAATATTTTTTAACAAATATTTCATTACATTCACATGAACCTCCTTGATTTGTTATTTTATCATGTGTTTACTCAATTAAAATTAATATGTCTGTTAATAATATTGCATGCATGATTTTAACAGCACAATTTAGCTTTCTTCCATGTTAACTCATAATCTTTCCCATGTTTGTTAATTTTTTAAAAATATATTCCATGCATTGAACATTACATTTTCTGCCATAGCTTTATCTCTTCTTTCTTTCCTGATTTGGCATTTGCAAACCTTGACTAATATTTACATAGGACAAGGAGTGCTAAATATGCTTCCATGTGCAGGATTTTTAGGTTGCTGTGCGGGTGCGATCAGCGGGCCTGGGAGCGGCTGGGGAACGGACCACCGCCCATGATTGGCCCCCGACCACAATTTCACACTGGCTGGCCAATTAAATGAAAAGCTGAAATGCTCAGCACTGCTGATGTGGGGGCGGGAGGAGGGCGGATGCTGACGTAAGCGCGGGCATGGGCAGGGGCCGAATGAGAGCTCCCTGAAGGCAGAGAGCTGCCTCAGGGAGCTGAAGATTTTAAAACCAATAAATAAAGCTTTTAAAATCCGGAAAAAAAAGTCCACGAGTCACAACATATACATGATGAAAATTCTGTCCATACATCTTTATTTTTTAAAATTTAATAACCGCCCTTGGATGAGGTTTCATGAAAAATGCAAAGTCCGCCTGGCCGATTCGCCCATCTGCCAACCGTAAGATTGGACAGACCACGAAAAATCAGAGACAATTACAACTTTAATTGCACTAATTGGCCTCTTAATTGTCAGCAGGTGCGCTTCCGACTTTTGCGTGCCCCCACCGACCGAAATATCGCACGAGCGTGGGGTGACATTGGGACTCTCACCCGACGTCATCCCGTATGATTTTGCGTCTGATTGGGTCAGGCACGCACCTGCACGCCGACTTAAACATTTTCCCCCATATCAAGCAACAAAGGCATATAAATTACACCTTGCTTTCTAGCAGAAACAAAAAGTATACCTATTTGTAAGACAAGTATACGACATAGCAGTAAACCCACCCCTCTTGGTCTTACCTTCAAACTTCAGCAATTACTAAATTTTCAAAGGGTTGATCAATTTTATAATAACATTTTATGGAGTCATAGAAAATTGTCTCTCAGTGGGGCAAGTGACTATTTTGTGATCCAAAGTTTCTTACATTCTTAACAGTTTTGAATGCTACTATGATTGTCTCTCTAGCTTGTAGTCTGCTGTTTCCCCCAACACTCACTCATTCTCAAGGTCCCAGCTGGTCTGTCTCCACTTCTTTAAATGAAAGCATGTTTAAAATTACATATAAATTTGCAACATCATCCTTAATTACAAAGCATTTGTTAATTACAATTCATTCCTATGGAGCAAAAGTTCCAATTTTTTATCAATGGTATAAGATTTAAGTTTGGACTTAAGGATTTCCTCATCCTTATGATTCAGGCAGTTTAATTTTATTGTGATTTATATTTTTTCGTCAATCTCCAGGATATCACACAATCTTATTCAGTTGTCATGTTCCAGTATATTATGAACTTTCAGTCAATACCTCAAAATTTTGAATACAACCAAACTATTAAAATGGCCACTACAAATCATGTGACCTTTTGGCATTTTGAGCTCCTGACAATCCTGAATCTCAAGCAAATACCTAATTAAATATGGACATTCACAGCCATCTGGAGAATTCACACATCCTTTTGTTTAAGGACAGACCACAAACAAAAGAACTATAGCATTTATTCAGGCCTGTCTTTGCGTTTTACCATGGACAAAAGAAACATAGAGCTCATGTATGTTCAATGAATGTGGATAGATTCCATCAACCTTCCATAGTATTACATTGGTGCTTTATCCAAACTAGACTGGGTGAATTTCAAGTTGTCAATCAACAACATGGGATGTATAATCAACATACCACTCATTTTTTAGAAAAAATGACTTTGAACTTGTACAAGTCACATGGTGAGGAAGCAATTTTGTTGTCCGCCTTTAAAATAACAGCAAAAAGCTGTTCGACAGAGTTCAATCAAAAGGCCATTGAACCAGCTGCAAGTCATCCAAGCAGCCAAGGGTAATAAACAGAAATACCCTAAAAATGGGAGAAGGACTCCCCTCGCCTGTTCAAACTTTGGGTTCACCTGAAATCCTGCCTCATCGAAGTTTGACTATGAGAAGCCTTACAGCTTACTGAGAATCCTCTGCTTTACAAGAGCTTCATTTCAACTAAAGCATCAATTCAACTAAGAAACTATAGCCCTGTCATGCTAGAGACTGAGATAATCATAAGTTGTAATTGTATTGTTTTAAATTCATTTGTATCTAATCTTTGTGTCTGTGAAATGGTGTGTGAGATGAGTGAGTGCGATGTCGCGTTTTAAACATCCGGAGTAAGTGTGTGATAATAAATAACCTTCTTTACTTTAAAACTTACAGAAAGCTTGCTGCTGGAAATTATTTAACTGGGACACTTACTCTATGGGTAAGAAAGCACACACAAACATATTGATCATGGGCAGTAAAAAGGAACACATAAGTTTTGTCTGTGACACAGTTTTAAACTTATTTTTATAATAACATTTCTTGTATTTGTGGTCTGTAAGCAGCTGTTGTCTACATTATGACTGTCAGATTTGAATAATCCTGCCCTGGAGTGCAATGGCTGGGAAATTTTAACACCTAGGACTTGTTTAGATGGCCAACACTGACGTCCACCCGAAGCGAGAGTGAATGTCATCAGGGATCAAAATGTATTGGGGGCATAGTTATGCCTCCGCCAGGGACCTATGGGAACACTCCATAGCTGGGTATGTAGGGAGGTTGGAAAGTCTATGTTTGTGGATAGTGGAGTGCAGCAGTGGGTATCCTGGGGCAGAGGAGACTCAAAGCAGCCTTGTGAGGCCAGAATGCATGTATAATAAAACCCATGAATCTACCAGGGTAATTGGCCTGAATCTTGCAGTCATAATAGCAGTGAATGCTGAGAGGTTTGCTGCTATTGCAGGCCACACTGGCACCAAAATTTCTAGGGTGTTCACTTACACTTGAATCTGGAAGTTCCCGGGTGTCTGAAAAAGCTCCAGAGGGTGGGGGGAGCCCATGGTGATGGCCCTATCAGGACCTCTCAGTGTGTAAACTTGGGCTGATTGCCCTGCACTTACCCATGTATTTACAATGATTTATTTAGGGCTGCTCCTAATGGGCTTAGAACATGTTCAGGAGCGCAGCCACTGAAATCAGCAAAAATATCAACATACACCCAGTGCAGTACCAAAGGCCCTTTCTTTTGGATGAAAGCTAAACTGAGGCCTATCTGTTGAGGAGGTTGTAAAATATCCCTTGGTATTGTTCAAAGGAAATGAAGGAGATAATTCAGCCAACATTACTCCCTTAATTAACATCACCAGAACCCCCAGCTCCACTTCCCCCTGGCTCCCTCTCATTGGCACCCCCGGTAACCCTGACTCTCTCAGAACCAGTGACTCCCTCCGGCCCTGTTTCCAGGCCTCTCCCGGCTCTCCTTGCTCCATTTCCCCTCAGCTCCCCTGACTCTGTTTCCTCCCCCTCACCCCCATATCCCGGGCTACTTCCTCCAGCTTGGTTCCCCCGGCTCCCCCCACCTGTCCTGTCATCCCAGTTCCCCCGGCTCCACCTCCTCCCCCATGCAATGTCCCTCCAATGGGCATTTCTTCAGCTTTTTCTGGGTAGCAATGATGGCAGCAAAAAGCTTCCTGATGGCTCCGTCCATCCAATTCCTCAGCATGTTGAAACCAGAGAGCAGAATCGCTGGCACTTGGAATCCACAGACTGCATCCCATTTATGATCTAGAATTATAGCTCTTCCTTCTTGCCATTCCATTGGGCTCTCAGACTAATTTGTCTTCTTGGTATGAGTATCCTGCCATCATATAGCCTCAACTTTACTTTTGAGGGCTTCATTTTTGGATCGCCAAGTTGAGCTACTTCGTAGAGGCCTGTGAAGGGCATGATGTTGCATAATGCACCAGTGTCAATCTGACACTTCATGTTCACTTGCTGCTGTCCTGTGATCAGCATTCTAACAGTCACAAACCATTTATCACCTATAGACCTGATGGAGCCAACCTGCTGTATTGTGTATTATTCTTCATCAGACTCTTCTGCTGATATTTCTCCAGTGGCCAATGTATAGACTTGTTTTGCTTCTTCCTAGCCCAACACTTGTGTGCGAAATGATTCCGCTTCTTGCAGTCAAAATACTGCTCTCCCCACACTGGGCAATTGTTATTTTCCTCTATATGGTATCCTCTGCAGTATTTGCATCCTGCCTTATGTCTGCGATGACTCTGCTCTTTCGGCCTGGAATGTCTCTCAGCATAGTGTATCTCCTGGTCTGCTCTGCCGTACAAGTGCTTTAGGTGACATTTCACAACTTCCGCATTTCTACACATGCCTATTGCTTTTTTGAGCATCAGTTTCTCTTCCTTCAGTAGACTTTCTCTCAGTGAGGGGTCTCAAATGCCTAAGACTAATCTATCTTTAACCAGGTCATATTTTTAGCTGTCTGAATTTGCATTATTCTGCAAGCTGTGTTACTGCAGTCACATACTGTTCAATGATCTCGTTTCATCTTGAGCTCTAGAGTTGAATACATAGCGTTCATTACTAACATTCAACTGGGGTTCAAAGCATTTGTTAAAGGCTTTCAAAATCTCTGCCATCTGTTTTCTTTGTTCATCGGTTAGATTCAGGGTGGTATACAATTTGTAGCAGTTCCTCCCCAGCAGTATTAGAAATTGGCCATCCTTATCAGTTCTGGCTTGTTAATTATCTCTGTTGCAAGCTCATAGTTTTCCATTACAGGTGGGAAAACTGCCAGTTCTTCCATGTATCACCTTTCGGTTCAACAGGAGCTGAGATTTGACAGTTTAGTGCCATATTCACAAACCCAGTATCTTACTTGCAGCCTTCGGTATGTGTTTGCTTTTCCTTGTCCTTTTTCAGCAACTTTTAGCACATTTTAACATTTCTGTGTGCCTTTCTGAGCTATATCTTCTCCGCAGCCAGTACTTTACTTTTGACTTTCGATTTGTTTGCTTTTCTTATCATTTTCAGCAGCTTTTAGCAATGTTTAGCATTTCTGTGTGCCTTTCAGAGCCATGTCTTCTCTGCAGCTTTTCCAGTATTCTAAAACACTGTTTTATCTGCACTTCCTGACACCATTTTTTGAGTTTAAGGTGCTTATCAGTGCCTTCTAATTGTAGGTCTTTATTGAACTAATCTCAAGATGGCAGCCTCCAGGGAGCTACTTCATGGCAGGAGTCACCTGACTAGATGAGACATGTAGAACTGATTGCATTTCAAAACCAAACAGACACAAACTGGCCATCAAAGCAGCAGGTTCCTCCTCCTTCACAATCACATCTGTTGCTCACTCATGCTGTGTGATTCACCCAGTGTACCCTAAATCCACTGGATTAGTTGTACCTGTGACGATGCTTGTGATAGATGGAGTGAGTGACTGTGCGGCCTAACATATTGCTGCTTTCTTCAATGCCACTGGAAACTCTGTCAGGTTCTTGTGGCACTCCAAGAAAAAGTACATCACAATGCTATCTGCAAAAGAACCCTTCAAATACTACATACATACTTTATTACATGATGTTATGTTTGAATGCATGCCTTGATAAATGAGGGAGTGAATTTGTGAATGAATGGAAACATTAGCATTCATACCTTATCATGACCTCAGGACATCCTAAAGCACTTTCATTCAATGAATTCAATCATTGTTATTATGTAAAAATAGACAGTAGCCGATAAATCCAGAGTAAAATCCCACAAAGTGCAAGTAAAATGAACAATCAGTTGATGTATGCTTCAGTAATGTTAATTGAAGGAGAGATGTAGATCAAGTTAAATCCTTGCTTTTTCTTGAAGAACACCATGGATATTTTATGACCTCCTGAAAATAGGCCTCAGTTTATTTCTCATCCAAAGGACAGAACCTCTGACTCCTTTGGTACTGCACTGAACTACCAAACATGTTCTTATGGCCTAGGAATGGGACTTAAATACACAACCTTCTACTCAAAAGCAAGAATGCAGCCATTGGGTAGAGCTAACAAAGTGGAGGTTAAATCATATAAGACAGATAAAATGGGCCTTCTAGTCATTAAATGCCTCTGGGTTCACCCTTCACTATTCATCCTGTGCTCTCCATTCTTTGTGCCAGAATGCACAAGCACAGAGGTGATTAGTGGGCAGGACTTGGTACAAGTTGACTAGCCAACCAATCAGCACCTTTTTCTCCTGTAGTAGAAATTGTTGTGACCATTTGAAATTTGACATTCTTGCATTTGTCCTGATGTGCACGACAAGAAACTTCAGCAACATGTCTCTCTTTTCAGCAATATTCAAATTTCATTTATATTCATTTAGGAGGATCCAAACGACCTGAAATTTTGGTTGAACGACATTTATACACCAGGATATGATTCTTTACTGAGGAAGAAAGAGTCTGAACTGAAAAGAGCGAAATGCTGTAAACTAGTAACGCTGCTAATATTCGTAGCCTGTACTTTAATTACAGTAATTACTATATTAATAGTTGTTGTTGGATACTAAATTATATAAATATTTGTTGGCTCAATAAAGAACTTTAATAGTCATGTTCATGTTATTTGACACAGAAAGAGGCTGTTCAGCCCATTTAACCTGTGCCAACTCTTTGAATAAACTATCCAATTAATCCTATTCCCCTGCTCCTTTCTCATAACCCTGCAAACATTTTTTGTTTCTTCAAGTATATATCCAAATCCCTCTTGAAAGTTACTGTTGAACCTGCTTCCACCAGTGTTTCAGGTAATGCATTCCAGATCACAATAACTCACAGTGTAAAAGGATTTCTCCTAATCTCCCCTTTTGTTCTTTTGCCAATTACCTTGGGTCTGTGACCTCTGGTTACTGACTCTTCTGCTACTGGAAACATTTCCTTCATATTCACTCCATCAAAATTCTTCTTAATTTTTAAATGTTCTTGTCATTCTTGTCTAATCTTAAACTGACTGAGATTACATTATTTTATAGACCTTCAGAGGCTGATTTTAGAGTTAATTTTAGAACTGAATTAATTTTAAATGTTCAATCTCTGCTCTTGAAAGGTGATTTTCTTTAGTAGATTTACATGATGTAAATTTAAGACATGCAAATGTAAACTATTCAATAAAATAAAGGTGAAATACAGCACTGGTCATGTGATCATTATCCTTCTGTATTTAGTCCAATTTGGTCAATACTTTTATCTTCCTACTGATATTGCTAAAATCTGGAAATAAAAAGATACAAAGTTAGAAACAGCACACTTACTTAATTGTTTGACAGCCCTATAAATAAAGGATAGCATTTTTATCAGCATCAGGTACTTCTAAAATATGTGTTTACAAATCTGTTTTTGGATCCATTTTGTGTATAATCAAGAAGGGGGTTTGGTTCTTCATCAGATACTCGAGACCTAACTATACTAACACAATCCCAGCTGACTTCCCATGTTCTACCATTCATAAACTTGACATCATACAAAATTCTGCTGCCTGTGTCCTAATTCATACCAAGTCCTGCCCACCTATCCCCCTCGTGCTCGCTGACCTCCATTGACTCCCGGTAAAACAACAACGCAATTTTAAAATTCTCATTCTTATTTTCAAATCCCTCCATCGAGATGCCCTCCCAATCTCTGTAATTGTCTCCGACCCTACAACCCTCCGAGATATCGGCACTCCTCTAATTCATAGTGTCTCGAGCATCCTTGATTTCAATTACACCACTAATGGTAGCAATACCTTCAGGTGCCTGGGTACTAAGCTCTAACTTCCCTCCCTAAACCTCTCTGTCTCTCTTACCTCATTTAAATCTATCTATTTGACCTAGCTTTTGATCATCTGCCTTAATGTTTGCTCATGTGACTCGGCGTGACCTTTTGCTGTATAAAGCTCCTATGGAATATTGTGGAAGGTTTTATTACATTAAAGGTGCTATACAAATGCAGGATATTGTTGGCATTGCCTATCAGAAGTCGGAATGAATCAAAATTTCCTCAAGAGTGCATTTGTGGGCTGCATTTTAGTTCCAGGTTCTGATTCTGATGCTGGGCTAAATCCCAGTTCAGAAACCCGGAGGTGAACATGGCAGCACCCTGGAGGAGATTTTCAAGTAGGCAGCCAATTAGGAAGCTGTCTCCAGGAGCCCTGTCCAATTAAGGATGCTGGCTAGGCTCCAGAGTCAGGTAGACCAATGGAGCACCCGAGTTTCTGGGAAGCCAGCAACCCCACCGGGAGAAGTAGGTGCTGCCGATGTAGAAGGGAGAAACAAGAGGGCACTTCAAGATGGAGGCGCCTCTGAAGGCTTTAAAAAGTTTAAAAATAAAATGTGTTTGCAGCTGCCAGACCAGCATCATGGAGGGAAAACCCCTTCACAGGGTGGTCTGTGGCCACAGCTAAGGCCCTCTGGCAACCACAGTGTTGGGGAAGGAGTGAGAATTAAAAGAGGCCTTAGCTAGCAACACCCCCCAAACCACTCCCCACCCCGCACCCTCCACCATTACCACGCCCCGCCCCCCACCAACCTGCTGACGAGAGGCTGCTTCCAACTATCTGCTGAGCATCAGACTCAGCAGGGGCCCCATCTACTGTCTGGAAAATTCCAGACAGCATCTGTTAAGTGCCCTCACTACGGTACTTTAATTGCCCTTAATGGTTACCCACCGCTGACGAATGGATAGCTGTCACCCCCTCGCAGAAGCAGCCTGACTGAAAGTGGGTGGGAACATGCGGCTAGACCACCATGTCAGCCAGTAGCAGAAAATTGCCAGCACATCCACCTCCACACCGTCACTGCATGAAAAATCGCCTCTATAAGTTTGGAAATCTGCTGTTTCAGAAACTTAAAATGCTCTATCTAGTGGTAGATGCTCGTAGCTGCAGGGCTCATTGTGTGACAAGTCATTTTATAATAGGGATATCGTATTGAGCTGACAAACATGACAGATGGTGATGGCCAGAATAAGGAATACAGGGCATGGACAATAAATCTAATACAGCAGTTGATTTCCCTTAGTGCTGTACACAGGGAATAAAAACTAAGCATAACCTTCAAGTGAAAAAGAATTAAAGGCAATGCGATAATCAGACATATTTCCACATTTTAATGGAGACTGCCTATGTGAGCTTTCAGATAGGTGTAATTATGCTGTCACAACAGCGGATCACAGCTCCAAATTACTTATGGACCTATTGAGCTTACAGACCTATTGTGTTTTTTTTTTAAAGACCTACGAGCAAAAGCTGACTGTTAATGTAAAGTAACCACTTTCTGGAAAATTTCAATGGGGATTATACTTGACCGACTAGTCCAATGAGAACATGGAATGTTGCGCATAAAAAAGATGTCAAGGCCTACTTCAGACACAAATACTTGAAAGGGAGAGATGCAATGCAAAAGACTGGACTTTAATCTCCTGTGGTTGCATAGACAATGGGGGCTGATTACCACATCTCAGCAGAAACCATCTCCTGTTGAGTTATACCTCAGAATGTGGAAATGGTCTGGGTTGAAAGAAAGCAAATTCTGGGCGAAAGTTTTTTCCCCTTCCAGGAATGCATAAGGAAATGGGTTTGAAAAACCAGCTGCAAACCTGATTTGTGTGTTCTAGTTCTGGTGTGCTTGTGTGTACTGTGAAAGTCACAGCAAATGAACATCAACTAGGCATCCCTGCAGCTTGCAGGTAAAAATCGACCTCTCTCTTTCTCTGGTTGGAGGCAATCAGCAAAACCACAGTCAAAAAGGAAACAGGGCAATTCCTTCAGCTAACCAGCAGAACCAAGTTTCTCCAAACCAACTTCTCAACTGCCAATATCAGCTCCACCGGAATTACCCAACTTAATGGCCGCAATATTTTGTCATCTATTCTTCACGGATGGCCCAAGACTGATAAAACTTACTCTTTCTTTGACTCAAGAAAGCCTGGTTAAATTGGCTCTTTCTAAAACATAAATACATTTGGACTGGGAAATGGTACTGATGAGGGATTCTTTTTAAATTAATCTATTGCGACCAACTGATGGGGTTGAATATAGAACGGGAGCCAGCTCATCATTCGTCACTCGGAAGCAGCACAACAAAACTGGGGTCCTGTTGAGGAGAGTTAACAATTTGGAGTATCTTGTCTGGGATCATAACAAATTGGGGGACCACGCCTGGGGACCGGACGTAGCAAATTGGGGGCTTCGTGCCGGAATAGTTCCCACAGACACAACAATTAGAGTTGGGAAAGTAAATTGTTCCTTTGAAATCAATTTTAAAAACTGCAAAAAGGTTTCCCTGAGTCTGAAATACTAAAGTGTAGAAATGTCCACATTTGATGCTAGTGCTTGCCTAGGAGAAGGGGATGTTACTTTTGAGGATTTAAAAGTTCTGTCCCTCGAACAGTTAAAAGAGCTAGCAAGGCACTTAGGTTTAGAATTTTGCCCGAAAGCCAGAAAACCCAAAATTTGAAAAGGTGTGGCCAACGATCTGCCCATTGCCACTGACCTAGAGGATGAGGGTAGCAGTGGAGATGAATTGGAGGGAGGCATGAGTGAGGCCCACATTCAACCCCCTACTCCCGGCTAACCAGCACAGAGATACTAGTTAACTTAGATTCCTTATTCACACACCTAAGTGCAGAACAATGAGCAGACTTGACAAGGCTGCTCACTGCATTTAAAGGCTTATGCAAAGACAGGCCAGGTTGAACCACACTAGCACTGCATGATGTGGATGTGGGAGAGGCCCCTCCCATAAGACAACATCCCTGTTGCCTAGGCCCAGAGAAGTTGACCCAGGTTTGAGAGGAGATTAACTGCATGCTGAAGTACCAACTCATAGAGCCTAGCAGCAGTAGCTGGAGCTCCCCAGTTGTGCTCATACCCAAACTAGACAGCTCCACAAGGTTCTACATAGACTACCAAAGGGTTAAAGCAGTGACCAGAGCTGACTCCTACCCAATACTCCAGCTGGAAGACCGCATAGATAGGGTAGGTAAAGCAGCCTACATTACAACGGTAGATTTATTCTGGATACTGGCAGGTTCCCTTGATCACCCATGCAAAGGAAATCTCCACCTTTGTAACACTGGATGGGTTATACCAGTGTTGAGTCATGCCATTTAGATTCTGAAATACCCCAGACACCTTTCAAAGGATGATGAACCAGGAGGTAGTGGGCTTGTCCAATTGCATGGTATACCTAAGACGTCCTCCTAGTGTACAGTGACACCAGGGAAACTCACTTAGAGCAACTGGAAGCCCTCTTCCAGAAAGTAGTCAGCAGACCTAGTGGTCAATCTCACAAAGAGCGAATTCGGTGACCTATCTAGGACACGTCGTGGGTCAAGGACAAGTACTGCCCAGGACAGCAAGGGTACAAGCAGTAGCAGAGTTCCCCATTCCCACAACAAGATGAAAATCATGAGTTTCTTGGGGATGGGTGGGTTCTACCGCAAGTTTGCCTCAAACTTCAGCACAATCGCAGCTCTGCTGATAGACCTACTACAGAAAAAGGTAAAGATGGTGTTGACTGAGAAATGCCAGACAGATTTCAAAAAGCTGAGAGCTATTTTAATAGGTGAGCCTGTGCTTGCAGCTCCAAACTTTAATCAAGCATATAAAATTGCTGTCAATGCAAGTGACATCGAGATAGGGCTTATCTTCCTCCAGGAAGACAAATCAAGTGTAGAGAGACCAATCGGGTACTTCGCCAAAAAACAAGCCATCAGAAAAGGTACTCCACAGTGGAGAATGAAACTCTCAGTTTATTACTGGCTCTCAAACACTTTGAGATATATGTCTGAACTGGATACAGAGAGACCACAATCGATACTGACCACAACCTGTTAACCTTTGTGGAAAAGTTGAAGGCACAGAATGCCAGGTTATTCTGGTGGTGTTTGTTTCTCCAACCATACCACCTAAAAATCACCCACATTGCTGGGAAATCAAATGTGATTTCAGCTGCCCTGTCCAGAACTTAAAGAGACCTGATTAGAACTGAAGAGATAATATTGACAAAGGCTATGAGAATGAATCTGCGTGTGAGTGTGTTTGTTGTTTTATAATTTTTTTCCTCCCTTTGTAATGAAATGAGAATGATTCTCATTTCATTTGTCGTGTGGGGAAAGTGTCATGACAGCGGATCACAGCCATGAATTACTTATGGACATATTGAACTTTTTAAGTATTACATACGTTTTTTAAATAGGGTATACACGCAAAAGTTGGTTGAGACTATAAAGTGACCACTTTCTGGAAAATTCCTATGTGGATTATACTTGACCAACTAGTCCAAAGAGAACATGGAATGTGGCACCTAAAAAAGGTGTCAAGGCCTATTTTAGACACAGGCACTTGAAAGGGAGAGATGCAATGCAAAAGACATCGGGATAGGGAAGTTAATCTCCTGTGTTTGCAGAGACAATGGAGACTGATTACCACATCTCAGCAGAAACCATCCCCTGTTGGGTGATATCTCATAATGTGGAAATGGTCTGAGTTGAAAGAAAGCAGATTCTGTGTGAAAGACATGTTTTCTTTTTCCCTTCCAGGAATATACAAGGAAATGGGTTTAAAAAAAAAGCTACCTGATCTGTATGTTCTTGCTGTGGTGTGCTAATGTGTGCTGTGAAGGTCACAGTAGAAGAACATCAACTAGGCATCCCTGTAGCATGCAGGTAAAAATCGATCTCTATCTTTCTCTGGCTGGAGGCAAGTCAGTAAAGTCACAGTCAAAAAGGAAACAGGACAGCTCCTTCAGCTAATCTGCAGAACCAAGTATCTCCAAACCAGCTGTTCAGCTGCCAAAGTCAGCTTACCGGAATCACCCAATTAAACGGCTGCAACATTTCACCATCTACTCCTCACAGACAAGCCAAAGACTGATTCGTATATCTTTTTAAAAACTCTTTTTTTGGACTCAACTTCTCATTTCTGATCTGTGAGTATGTGCATTGTGTTTGTATTTTTTTTTTCTTGGATTTTTAGTAACTAATAAACTTACTCTTTCTTTGACTCAAGAAAGCCTGGTTAAATTGGCTCCTTTTAATACATATTGGACTAGGAAAATGTATCCACGATGGAAGGGATCTTTTTAAAATTAACCTTGTTGCGACCAACCGAGCGGGTTGAATAAAGAAGTGGAGCCAGCTCACTCCTCCTCACCTGGGAGCATAACAAAATTGGGATCCCATTCGGGAAGTTAACAATTTGGGGTATCTCGTCTGGGATCTTAACAAATTGGTGATCTCACTCGGGGACATGTTGTAACAATACCCTCAAGCCAGTGGTGGTTCTGCAGTGCCTCCCTTGGTGGGACATGGAGCGATAACAACATGACTAATGTTAAATGGATTCACGCCAAGAGGTGAAGCATTAAACAAGACACAGATCTTTTCCTTGTGGGTAGGATTATTCACAAGATGCAGCAGTACAGGTCTCTATTGTAAAGGTTTGTTTGGTGCCTCACTAAGAGGTCTGGAGGCTTGTATATTTAAACATAAATGGTTTCTTGTTAATCCATAACTATGTACATAGCCAAAGTACTGCCATGTATGGGTGCTGTCTCCATGCTGGCTCCTTCTAGACTCTACTCTCAGACTGCTATCATTTGACTCTCTCCATCATATCATGAACAGCACTGTTCTCCAGCCCCACATTAACCTTTGCCCTGCCAAACAGCTTTATACTATAATGGCATGCTGCTATCCCTTAAAGTCATATAAAACATCCCCCTTTCTTTTTAAAAAATAACTTTTCCCCTCTTCCAATGAGGTATAACTGCTTAAAATACAATCTTTACTTTACTTGCTACCCCTTCTCTCCCCATCAAGTCTCTGTCTTTATAAATTCAGATAGACTTGACAATTCCTCTAGATCTCAGTCTGTCCCATTGGAGGAATGGTAGTCTCAGAAGCTTTGGGTTGACTTTGTCGGTTTGGCATTGAAATTGTAGTACTTTGTGTTTCCAGTACTTGGTTGCAACCACTTGATTCGCATTTTGCACTCCTTCGAGTTGCATTTCTCTTTATTGACAACCCATCTGCTTTGTTCAGACATCATGGGTTTCTCCTGTTCCTTGGGGAGGGAATGTGCACTCCATTCATTCCTAGAGTGGACTCAGGTTTTCTTTTTCAGTGGGGTCCACCAGGTGCTTCCAGGATAGTTATGTTTAAAGATATTTTAAGGGGGAGGCGATGACGTAATGGTATTGTCACTGGATTAGTAATCTCGAGACCCAGGGTAATGGTCTGGGGACGCGGGTTCGAATCCTGCCACAGGAGTTCCTCTGGGTCGTGTCCTCAACTGCTTCATCAATGACCTTCCTTCCATCATAAGGTCAGAAGTGGGGATGTTCGCTGATGATTGCCCAATGTTCAGCACCATTCCTCAGATACTGAAGCAATCCATGTCCAAATACAGCAAGACCTGCATAATATCCAGGCTTAGGCTGACAAGTGACGAGTCACATTCGCGCCACACAGGTGCCAGGCAATGACCATCTCCAACAAGAGAGAATGTAACCAATCGCCCTTGACGTTCAATGGCAATACCATTACTGAATCCCCCACTATCAACATCCTGGGGGTTACCATTGACCAGAAACTGTCCTGGACTAGCCATATAAATACTGTGGCTACAAGAGCAGGTTAGAAGCTAGGAATGCTGTGAGGACTAATTCACTTCCTGACTCCCCAAAGCCTGTCCACCATCTACAAGGTACAAGTCAGGAGTGTGATGGAATCCTCCCCACTTGCCTGGATGAGTGCAGCTCCCACAACACTCAAGAAGCTTGACACTGTCCAGGACAAAGCAGCCCACTTGATTGGCACCACATCCTCAAACATTCACTCCCTCCACCACTGACGCACAGTGGCAGCAGTGTGTACATCTACAAAATGCACTGCAGGAATTCATCAAGGCTCCTTAGACAGCGCCTTCCAAACCCACAACCACTACCATCTAGATGGACAAGGGCAGCAGATAGATTGGAACACTACCCCTTCCAAGTTACTCACCATCCTGACTTGGAAATATATCATCGTTCACTGTTGCTGGGTCAAAATCCTGGAACTCCCTTCCTAACAGCACCCTGGGTGTACCTAAACCACATGGACTGTAGCAGGTCAAGAAGACAGCTCACCACCACCTTCTCGAGGGCTTCTAGGGATGGGCCCAGCCAGTGAAGTTCACATCCCGTGAATGAATTTTTACAAATTGGAACATTCATTTCCACCTGTTGCACAATTTCATCCAAATATTTGTTTACTCTCTTATTTTCCGATACTTTTTCAAGCTTATGAATCTTTTCATTTAGCTCAGCAACTACTCTGGTGTGCTCAGTTGTCCTTGTTCCAAAGTTATCCGTGAAATTCTAACACAAACTTAACAACCTCACCTGGGAATTCAGCTCCTTTCAGAGTCTTTCTTCCATGGTCTCTGACTGCTCCTTAGATTCTTCCAATTCACTCGTTACATCATTAATCTGTTTCTTAGAAATTTCCTTTTCTGCTTTTAACGTCTGGATTTGCTGTTCCATGCTGCGCATCTCATCTTTCATGTTCTTCAGATCAGGTTGAAGTTCAAGAACTTCAGTCTTGTCTGTTAATTCCACATTCAACCAACCTTTCTGATTCATCAACAATTCCTTCTCCTGTTTCAGGCAATGTTCATAATACTTAATAAAGACTTCTACTGTTTGAAGTTCATCAAGTTTTAATTGAAGACTTATCTTTGTTGAATTTGCTTCCACATGTTTGTCATTTAGGTGTTTCAAGTCCTGTTCAATGTGTTCAACTTCCTGTGAGCAACAGTCCAGTGTTTTCAGTTCTCATTTGTCACTAGAAAACTCCATTTCCACACCATTATGATCCCAGCAGAGGTTACTCCTGGACAAGCCTGATCCCAGGGTGGAACCCAGCTTGATAGATCCTAACTCTTATTTGTTTGTTTAGATACATGGAGAGTGGCTACTGAACAGAGTCACAGAAGTCAGCTGATGAACTTTTAACAAAAGAATAAAGCATTTATTAAACAAGAAAAGATTAATTATATTACAATACTCCTTCACCCACAACTAGACCTTAACAGATTTGTAAGGGTAACACAACTTACAAAAGCTATCTTATACTTTAATGTTCACAGTAAGTACACAGTCCATGTACAAATAGGTGATCTGTGGTCAGACACAGCACACTCTGAAACCAAGTGACAGATGCCATCTCAACCAGATGGTATGGATATCTCCTCAACTGCCCCCCAGACACCTGTCACACAGTGAGCCAACCGGTCTCACTGTACTCTGTCTTTCACATGAGGGTTTCCAATCTCCACTCTCCAAGACCTCCCCTTGGAATCTTCTCCCAAACCAACGCTTTCTCTCTGACACCTTCGCCAAGGGTTCATCTCCAGGGTTTTGAACTCTCCTGGGTCACCACATGCATTCAAGCTGTCTTCCATGCACTCTCTCTCACTGGCTTAGCCACCAACAGTACCACTGCTTCACATGAGTTACAGATCTTCAGTTATCTTTTTGGACCCTCTTGCCTCTTGCAAACTGTTCTCGCTATAAATCTGCTTTCTGCAGCTTTTGTCTCTTGAAATATGAAGCTTGGAGCCTTTCTATGTGCCCCTCACTCTTAACTTCATTTAACAGGAACTTTTCCATGTTCCTTCCTTCCTTTGACTAGAAGGTCTGCTTGGGACTTTCTCCTGTTCAACCCCCCTGGATTCTGGGGTCCTTTCTTTAGCTTGGGACTGGATATCTGTTCCCTTTGCTCCAGTCTCTCTCTGGCACTTACTTTCAACTAATTTTAGCTTGGGACTGGCTATCTATCCCTTATAGGCTGTTTTTGCCTGACAGCTGTCTTCAACAATTGCTGAACTCCACCAGCTTCCAAATCAAAGCTGCTGTTTCTCTTGTTCTGTGTATGTCTGTGGGAGGTACCTGCCTCTCTGGACCCCTGTTGCTAGGCAACAGCACTGTTTTTTTCTATTCTTGTGTTTGCTTAACTTAAGTCGTAAAACTCTTATTAGAAATGCAAGCACCTTTAAAGTGAAACTAAAACTCAATTTGACATTTCTTAACACACAGATACAGAAATACAAATCAAACTTAAACTTTAAAGCTAAAACTCATTCCTAATGCCCACAAATACCAATATAACTTACTTAAACTAACTCTATTTCCTAACAATACGTGAAAGTTTGTTCTCTATACTGATTAGTTTTTCCTAATTCCACTGTGCTATCTTTCAAGCTCACATTCTATAATTTTACTTCTAATTGTTTCTGAGACTCTTCATGCTTTTTTATGAGAACATGTACTTTCTCTTGCTATTCTAGGTTAGTGATTTTCATTTCTTCATATGCATCTTTGGTGATGTGATTTTTTTCCCCAAATATCCAACTGTTTTCCTCAGCTGTGTGGTCTCTTTCTTGTACCTCTTGGCTGCCACCTAGAATGTAAAACATTGCTGAGTCTTCTCTGCCAACTGGTTCTTCAGTTCGTTCAGGGTGACATTAAATTCATTTTGTTTCTCTTCGTAATTCTCCAGAGGAACTAACTTTGACTGAAGGGATCTTGTAGTGTGTGAAGGTACTTCCTTTTCTTTGCAAAGCTCAATTGCTTTGTCTTGAGTGTTCTTGTAATTCAACAATCTCAAGTTTCTTCTGTTATTCTTCCATTCTGCTGTTTAAGACAGTCTTCATTTTTTCATGCTGCTAAAGGGTTATGTAGACCTTTTGCATTTGATCTTGAAGGACAATCAGCTGTTCTTTCAACTGTTTATTTTCCTGTTGACCTCTTGCCAACTTGTGCTATGCTTTGGTGCATTGCTTTGTTGCTACTGATAGCTCCACACTGCTTTTGCTGAATTGTATTCAACAGCTTTTTTAGCTCCTTCTGTTTTTCCATAGTTATGTATTGATTTTTCAGAGTCTTTCAGGGCCACAACTTCTTTGTGTGCCTTTTTTGGCTGCTGTTGTGCCTGGCTGTACAGCTGGTTGAGTTTTCCCAACTCCCGCTTCAATCTGCCAATTGTGGAATTGAGGGTCATTATTTCTTCCTGTACCTTTGTGTCATCTCTGAAATGTGTTTGTCAAATCATGAACAGTGTGGTTCATTGAAGACTGCAGTCTATCATGCCTTTCCAAAGGTATATACCCAGATCGAATCTTGCGCATCAAATCATCCAGTACAGCTTTAATACAAACATTTTCTAATTTTATTTCTGCTCCTTGATCCACCTGCTGCAGAGCTTTTCCTTTATTGTTCACTGATGGTTGCTGGTACAGTTCTGGAAACATGTCTGCGTCTTCAAAAAGAAAATAATTTGGGACTCCTGTCTTCGGCTGCCCAAGGAGATAGATTCCTGGGACTTCTGGAAAGTTCTGTACCTCTCTGGCACCCTTGTGTGGTTTGTTCAGGTATCGACTTTTTCCTTTTCTTCACTTTGCTGGGGGATTTCTATACCCCTTGTTATCTTTACAAGGTCCTCAAGATAAAAAAATTCATCAAAGGCATTTAAAATATCATCGAAACTGGTTGAGGACGTATCAATGCACTGCATTAGGATTACTTTATCAGCAAGTTCATCAAATGAGTGTAAAAACATATTAATCTGAACTTCATCATATTTTGTGCTTAAACTAGATGCACTTCAATAATTTTAAAATTTTCTTCTCCAAGACTCCCAAAATTGTGTCTGATTTAGTCCTTGCCTTAGCCAAAAAGGGTCTGGTAGTTTTAATTTTCTGTGCATGACCATTTTTTCTAACAGGTAATTACCTCTTTAATTTTTATTCTCTTCAAGATGGCTCTGCAGCTGCTGGCTTTTTTGCTTCTCTGGGATCTTCCCGTGTTTGTCAGTTTTGACGGGGTCCCATTGCTCTGATGGGACCATTTCATTTTAATGCCAAAAAAAACTTCGATAACTAACTGTGCTTGCCAGCAATCTCTCCTCTGAGCTTTGAAGATCGATTTCAAAGTGATTCTTTCTTTCTTATTACTCTGCCTGCCGTTTTTTAAAACTTTTTTTCTCCAGACCAGCTTAGCCACCACATGTTATGTTGTCGGCTGGGGACCCGTCGCTGCAGCTTTCTTGCAGCTACACTCTGGATGTTCTGATCCTGGTAGCTGTCTATTTTAAAGGGTAATTTAAGAATTTTTTTTCACTGTATTTTGCTCATCCTTCTTGTGATTTGGCTAGGTCTCTTGACTCTGCTTTCACTCAGGTTCTTTTTTCTAATTTGCACAGTGGATTCTTCTTTTTTCAGCCTTTTGTCCTTTCTTTTAAATTTTGCTCAGCCTTTTTGTGATCTGGCCAGATTCCTTGATCCAAGTCTTGGATCAGTTGTGGCAACGGACCTCCCTGTGCCTTGGTGGAGTCTTTCAGCCTCCATGTCTGCAATGAAGCTTTTTATTTAGGCAACCTCCAACAGTGTCATCAATTTAGGTGCACTTCTCCCAGGTCAGGTTTCTGTTTCTTTAGTTTTTCATGCTTTGAGAATTGGGGTCCTTCTCTAGCTTCTCTGGGAATTCAGGATCCATCCTGCACTGCCACCATGTTGTAAAGGTTTGTTTGGTGTCTCACTAAGAGTTCTGGAGGATTGCATGGTTAAACATAAACCATTTATTGTTAACCCCTAACTATGTGCATATCCAAGGTAGTGTCATGCATGGTTGCTGTCACCATGCTGGCTCCTTCCAGACTCTGTTCACAGCCTACAATCATGTGACTCTCTATATCATACTGTGGATGCTACTGTTCTCTAGTCCCACATTAACCCTTGCTCTGATGAACACACTTACACTACAATGGTATGCTGCTTTCCTTTAAAGGCATGCACAGCACTAACTACTACCCATGCTGACTCTATTTATACTCTTTTGACACCCACTAAACAAATAAACAAATTAACTATTGAACAAATCCTTTAAATATATACTACAATTTTATTTCAACTTAAAACAAAAACTTTTAACAGGAACTTATCAAATTAAAATATTATTCCCGGCAGTGACGATGCACCCCAGTTACAGAAAGATCCCCCAAACAGCAATGTGATATTGAGTGCATAATCTCTTTATTAATGATGTTTATTGAGGATAATTTTTTGCCAGAACACCAGGGAGAACTCCACTGCTTTTCCTCAAAGAGGTCTATAGTAATTGTAAGTTATACTGTTAAGGAGGCCATTCATACTGTTATGGAGATCATGTGACTGTACAGATGAATCAGCCCTTAGCACGAATAACCTTAGGGGTGGAGTTTTCTAGCCTTGGTCTTGGAACAAACATGTAGCTTCATCAGGAGCTCTGTAAATAAAGTTTACTGTTTCTTACAAGAAACCTGCCCTACATTCCAACTTTATTACAATTGGTGAAGAGGATAATTAGCTCAAGCACTGCACCGTGCCTCTTGAATGTGACTATTTTGATTTTTAAGGGAAGAAAAAAAAGTCTACTCACCAACAATGCCACTCTTCAGCAGAATTGCCCTGTGTGGCTCATCCATCAATGACTGGAGTCAGTACGTAGAGTACCTAGATTTCTACAAAATAACGACAGAGGAGAAGCAGAAGGCAATTCTCCTCGGTGTCTGCAGGAGCAAAACATGTAATCTAATCCGTAGTCTGATGACTCCAAACATGCCAAATTCCAGATCCTTCACCGAGCTAGTAGACCTCTTGAAGGCACATTTTCAGCCTAAACCAGCAGTGATCATGCAAAGATTCAAGTTCAGCTCTAGAGTAAGGGACGCAATGTACATCACAAAGTTAAAACAGTTAACAGAGCACTGTGACTTCAGTGATACTTGAAACGACGTGTTGCAAGGTCGTTTAGTTTGCGGTATACACGACGACACCATTCAGCGCCATTTACTTGCAGAAGCTGATATAGAACTGCAGCACTCCACGGAGATAGTGCTGGAAAAAGAGATTGCATAGAGGGACTCACAAGCTTTGCAGAGTATGCAACATGGCACCGTTCTGCAGTTAGGGAGGGAACCTTACGCTGGGTGTGGCACCAAGACCAGGGAGGCAACTGCGAAGCAGGACATGGACCCTACCGCTCAAAAAACAGGAAGAAATACTGGAAGCAGCTCATCAGTAATTCAGAAATTAAAGTTTTACCAATGTGGGGGTAATCATGTATCAGAAACCTGCAGACTTAAAAAAACAGAATGCCAATACTGTCACAAAAAAAGACATATTGTAAAATAGTGCAAAGCAAGATCCGACAACCATTCAGACAGCAGGCAAAGTTGAATGAAGTGCACAATATAAATGAACCAGAAGCTGCTGATATTGACACCTATTGCCCACATAATCTGAAGGCCAGGAAAACTAAACCAATCACCGTTACCCCAAGTGAATGGAAAGCCACTAGTCATCGAGGTTGACACAGGAGCACCGACCACGGTGGTGGGAGAACACATCTTTAAATACCTCAGAGAAGGCACCCAGTTATTGAGTTTGGAGCAAATCACAGCTCAGCTAAAAATGTACACTGGAGAGGCAATACAGGTGAAAGGCATCGCCTCTGTACCTGTACCCTACAGGCAACAGACAACCCAACTGCCAGTAATTGTTGTAACAAGTGAAGGACCTAGCCTTCTGGGCCAGGATTGGTTGAAAGAAATTAAATTTAACTGGTCAGAAATTTTTCAAGTCAGAACAGGAGGAATTCATGAGTTGTTAAAAAAGTATGACAGAGTATTCCAAGGTGAGTTGGGGAAAATAAAAGGTCTACAAGCTAAAATACACATGTCAGTCTAATTTTCAGAATGGGCAGCACCCATAGTTCCTGTGATGAAACCAGGTCAAACCATTCGCATCTGCAGAAATTACAAATTAACTGTGAACAAGGCTGCTAAGTTAGACAAATATCCAATCCAAAGGACTGAAGATCTGAATGCTAAACTTGCAGGAGGAATAGCCTACACTAAACTGGACAAGAGCCATGCGTGCCAGCAGCTAGAGCTGGACAACACACCAAAAGGTTATGTCACCATAATCACACACAAGGGCCTATATCAATATACATGCCTACCCTTTGGTGTGTCATTGGCTTGCGCGATTTTCCAAAGAACTATGGAAAGCCTAATACAAGGACTTCCTCGAGTTATCGTGTGCCTGGATGATGTCCTAATCACAGGATCAACAGAAGCAGAACATTTGGCCAACCTAGGAGAGGTTCTGAAGAGATTTTTGGAGGCTGGTGTACATTTGGAAAAAGAGAAGTGTACTTTCCAAGCAAATGAAGTCACATATTTGGGTCATTGCGTGGATGTCCAAGGGTTGCATCCATTAGAGAAGATAATCAGGGCAATCAAGGAAGCCCCCCTCCTTTCAACATCACTGAGCTCAAGTCTTTTTTGGGCATGGTCACTTCTTGCCTAATTTATCTACAGTGTTAGCCCCTTTACACTTATTATTGAAGAAGATGGTCCTGGAAGGCACAGCAAGAGGAAGCCTTCATAAAAGTCAAGATGATTTTCCACTTGTCATGTCTGCTAGTACTCTGTGACCCATCTAAGGAATTAATACTCACTTATGATTCATCTCCCTACTGAGTGAGAGTGGTATTGTCACACAAGATGGGGGGTGGATCTGAAAGGCCAATAGGATCTGTCTCTAGAACCCTCTCTGCAGCCGAAAGGTTACTTTCAAATTAAAAAAGAAGGCTTATCTGTCACATTTGGATTAAAGAAGTTCCATCAATATTTGCATGATCAATATTTCACAATAGTGTCAGATCACAAGCTACTGTTGGGTTTACTTAGTGAAGATAAGGTAATCCCACTGATATCCTCTGCTAGAATTCAAAGTTGGGCTTTAATTGTCAGCAAATGAATACACTTTTATGCACCGTCCAAGTGCGCATATAGCAAATGCAAACACCTTCAATTGTCTTCTTTTGCCAGATAGCATTACACATGTTCCAGAACTTCAAGAAGTTGTACTTGTGATGAATTTCCTGGACTCCTCACCAGACTGCGCAAAACAAGTGAAGAATTGGACAAACTGTGATCCAATTTTATCATGAGTCCAAAAACAGGTATTGCAGGGATGGTCAAATGCACAAGTCTCTGAAGAATTAAAATCATTCTTTGCTCGTAAATCTGAACTGAGTTGTCAAGATGTTATCTTGTTATTGGGAGCAAGAGCCATCATCTCTTTACAGGGAAGAAAACCACTATTGACAGAGCTTCATAGTGTGCATCCTGATTTTTGAAAATGTGATGCTGGCACAAAGTTATATCTGGTGGCCAGGTACAGACAGTTATATAAAAACATGGTTAAACACTGTCTCCAGTGTCAACAGCAGCAGAAGTTGCCCCTTTCAGCTCCACTGCTTCTGTGGGAGTGACCTGGTCGACCCTGGGTTAGACTACATATAGACTATGTAGGTCCATTTTTAGGTCCCATGTTTCTAGTGAACATTGTCACACATTCAAAGTGGATGGATGTGTATGAAGTGAGATCACCTACATCGTGTGCAACTATTGGAAAGATGCGCCAATGTTTTAGTGGCCTACCAGAATTTATTGAGTCGGATAATGGTACTGCCTTCACTACTACTGAATTCCAAAGATTGGTGAACCTGAATGGGATTAAACACGTCAGAACGGCACCATATCATCCCTTATCCAATGGGTTAATGGAAAGAGCAGTACAAACCTTTACAACAGGCTTCAAGAAACTATCTGAGGGAACGGTAGGTACACAAATTTCAAGATTCATTTTCAACTCTCACACGACTCCTCATGCAACCACAGGTTCAACATCATCGGAATTACGAATGAAGTGTTGACTTTGTACAAGATTGAGTCTAGTATTCCCTAATTTAGAGGGGAAGGCGGAGAAAAACTAGAGTAGTCAGAAAGTGAATCATGATGTTCACAGTAAAGATTGGAAATTTACTGTGGTACAATCGTCTCTGAAAAAGGACCTTTGCCGTATCAAGTGGAAGTGGAAAACAGAATTGTTCAGAAACAGGTGGATCATCTCAGAAGCCGAGACACGCACCAACAACCAGTTACTCCACCTGAAATCGAAGCCAAACCTTTGATCCCTGAGGTGCCAGATTGACAAAAAAATAGACATACAATAGACATATGTACACTTAAACATACAAATTAGGAGCAGGAGTAGGCCAATTGGCCCCTTGAGCCTACTCCGCCATTCAATAAGATCATGGATGATCCCAATGTAACTTCAACCCCACATTCCTGCTGTTATAGAGTTGATCTTCCAGGCAAATTTTCTTGGTGGAAACATTGAACTTTATTTACAAGACAGCAGCAGCAACTACATGTGTGCATCTAACTAAAGATGAACTCTCCTCTAGAGGTTCCCCGTGCTGCCAACCCATTGGTTTACACAGATCATTTGATCTTACAACACAGGATTATTCTTAAAGCTACAGTCCTATGTTTATCAAAACCATAATTACTACATTCCTCCTGCTTTAACTTTTCTGAACATTTTGTATTTACAAGGATATTTATCTCATGATATTACAATGTTTACATAGGCTATGAAATTCAAAGTTCAGTCTTTTAGGTGGTTTCCTGATCTGTGTAGAATGTCGTAGCTCCACAACTTCCGGTTCTTTTGCAGGAACCATATTCTCTAGAACCATATACTCTAGAACCACATCAGGTACCTCATTAGGCACAGGCAGTTCAGTGTCATCCGCTCCAACAGAGACATCAGGCATGTCTATCCTTGATTGAGCAACGTCAACAGGAACCACAAGTTCACCAATGCTTACAGGTGGAACATCATTTTGATGGGGTATTCCCATTCTTCTTAAATAATCCACATGCTTACAGGTGACCCAGTCCTCCACTTCCATGTGGCACGACAATGGTTCGGTCATAGAGTTTACTTTACCAGGTAACCACTTCAGTTCTCCACCGAAATTCCTTACGCATACTGCTTCTCCAACAGTAAATTTTTGCTCACGATTATACAAATCGTGAGTCGCTTTTTGGTTCCCTTGACTTTTCTCCACCTTCCCCTCCAAATTGGGAAGTATTAGGCTTAGTCTTGTTTGAAGACAGCACCTCATCAACAATTCTGCACCCTCTTCCTACCTGTCTTCTTCTTTCTACAACAGAATTTAGTCTTGGCCTTGTTTTTGACTTCGCTGTCAGCCAGACTTCTCTCAGGTGAAATCTCAACATGTCTTAGTTCAGTAGTTGAGCTACCCGTGTTTTCATTATCTTCTCGCATCTTGGAAAGTTCTTCTATTTTTGCTTCCAAAGGCTCTTTAGCTTTATTCAGCTGATTCTTCAGCTCTTCTGTATCTGTTGGCTTCCCCCTGGGTGGGGATGGAGGAGAGAGTTCATGATCTGAAGTTGTTGAACTCAATATTCAGTCCGGAAGGCTGTAAAGTGCCTAGTCGGAAGATGAGGTGCTGTTCCTCCAGTTTGCATTGAGCTTCACTGGAACATTGCAGCAGGCCAAGGATGGATGTGGGAATGAGAGCAGGGTGGAGTGTTGAAATGGCAAGCAACAGGGAGCTCTGGGTCATGCTTACGGACAGACTGAAGGTGTTCCGCAAAGCGGTTACCCAGTTTGCGTTTGGTCTCTCCAATGTAGAGGAGACCGCATTGGGAGCAACGTATGCAGTAAGTATTAGGCAATTTACAGCCTTTGGGACATAACATTGAGTTCAACAACTTCAGATCATGATCTCTCTCCTCCATCCCCACCCCCTTTCCGATCCCCCTTTTTCCAATAATTTATAATTTTTTTAATATAAATTTTTTAATATATTTTTCTTTTCCCACATATTTCTATTATTTTAAAATTTATTTCCATCCATTGTTTTATCTCCACCTTTTAGCCTATTTCGATCCCTTCCCCCCAGCCCACCCCCAACTAGGGCTATCTGTCATTTGCTCATCCTGCTTTCTACCCTTAATGTCACCATTAGCACATTCCTTAGCTAATATCACCACCATCAACACCCCTTTGTCTTTTTGTCTATGACATCTTTGGCAATCTCTCCTTTGCCTCCACCTATCACTGGCTCTCTAACCAGCTCCACCTGTCCCACCTCCGCCCCCCCTTAAAAAGCTTATATTTCACCTCATTTCTATTTTTCCTTAGTTCTGATGAAGAGTCATACGGACCCGAAACATTAACTGTATTCCTCTCCACAGATGCTGTCAGACCTGCTGAGTTTTTCCAGGTATTTTTGTTTTTGTTTCAGATTTCCAGCATCCGCAGTATTTTGCTTTTATCTTCATTTCTTCAGGTTGCTGAATGGCCACATACTCCTTTTTCATCCTGTTGCGGTCCTCAGACTCTCCAGGCTCTTTCTGAAGTACCTTGCCTTGTTCCTTTTTCAACTCAGGAACTCTTCCCTTCTAATACCATCACTGGTAGTTGTGCTGTTTGGTGTCTATAATGAACAGTTACTCTGGTGATAACTTTCACCTGGATTTCTTCACCTGTGTAAGTTTTCAACTTGGCAGAAGTTTGTTCCAAATTTAATTGTTGAGCATCTTTATTTAAATATCTGAAAGTGTGTTGTCCTATTACAGTGGTAGAAGCACCCGTGTTTACTTCCATTTTTAAGAGTTTACCATTCACTTGCAATGTGACAGTAATTGGCTCTGTCTTCCCAACTTTTATGTTGAATATGAATACATGTCAGAATTGGTTGTTTCTGGCTCTTCCACATTATGTATTTCACTGGACTTTGTTTGTTGCCTGGAAACTTGTTTTAATCTCGCTTTGTACCGTTTCAATATGTGTCCTCTTTGTGACAAAAACAACAGACCATTTCTTTAAATTGCCAATCGTTATGAGTATGATTGTTTCCACGTCAATAAAAATTAATTTTTGACTTCGCTACTGAGCTGTTTCCTTTAAGTTTTCAGTTAGCGAGGGCTTTTTCCCGCTTCACAGCAGAGTCCCGGCTTTTTAGGCCACTTTCAACTGACCATTTCCACCCAACTAGGAAAACGGCACAATTTTGCGTACCTTGAATCGCTTGTGAATCCCTTACAGCACTTTCTATCATAAGCGCTACTTCTAACGCTTCCTTAAAATCAAGATCCACTTCAGCCAGCAATCTCCGCTGAATAGCATCCTCTTGCATGCCACAGACCAAACAATCCCTGAGCATCAATTCAGGGTTTCACCAAAATCATAATGTTCCATTAGTTGTTTTAATTTCGCCAAGTAGGTAGCAATGGTCTCCTCCGGGTCTCTATTCCGTGAATTGAACCAGAACCTCTGCATTGTGACTGAGGGCTTGGGTTGAAAATGTTCCTCAACGAGGTCTACTAATTCACTGAAGGACTTTGAATCGGGGCACTGGGGGCTGTCAAGCTTTGAATTAAACTGTCGGTCTCGCTCCCACAAATACTCAGGAGAATCGCTCTCCTCTTTTCCTCCCCCGTGATTTTGTTGGCTTGAAAGTAGAGTGCAAAATGTTCTATATATTCAGACCAGTCATCTGTGGCTGGCTCAAAGGGATCGATTCTGACAAACTGTGGCATCTAGATGAGTATATCTCCATTTCTTTTTAATTAACTTAGATACTCACAATCACTGGGTAGGGGACAGTACCGGATCTAATTTATCCTTAACGCCAGTTTGTTATAGAGATGATTTTCCAGGCAATTTTTCTTGGTGGAAACATTGAACTTTATTTACAAGACAGCAGCAGCAACTACATGTGCGTATCTAACTCTATAACTAAAGAAGAATTCTCCCCTAGGGGTTCCCCACGCTGCTGACCCATTGGTTTACACAGACCATGTGATCTTACAACACAGGATTATTCTTAAAGCTACAGCCCTACATTTATCAAAACAATAATTACCAAAACTGCCTACCCCCATAACCTTTCACCCCTTGTTAATCAAGAATCTATCAAGCTCTGCCTTAAAAATATTCAAAGACTCTGCTTCCACTGCCTTCTAAGGAAGAAAGTTCCAAAGACTCACAACCCTCTGAGAGAAAAACATTCTCCTCATCTCTGTCTTAAATGAGAGACCCCTGATTTTTAAACAGTGACCACTAGTTCTAGATTCTCCCACAAGAGGAAACATCCTCTCCACAACCGCCCTGTGAAGAACCTACAGGATCTTAAAAGTTTCAATTAAGTCGCCTCTTACGCTTCTAAATTCCAGTGGATGCAAGCCTAATCTGTCCAGCCTTTCCTCATAAAACAGCCCGCCCATTTCTGATATTAGTCTTGTAATTGGTCTCTGAACTGCTTCTAATGCATTTACATCTTTCTTTAAATAAGGAGACCAGTACTGTACACAATATTCCAGATGTGGTCTCACTAATGCCCTGTACAACTGGAGCATAACCTCCCTACTTTTGTAATCAATTCCCCTCACAATAAATGATAACATTCTATTAGCTTTCCAAATTACCTGCATATTAACCTTTTGTAATTTATGCACTCGAACACCCTGATCCGTCTGAATCTCAGAACTCTGCAATCTCTCACCATTTAGATAATAGCTTCTTTTTTATTCTTCCTGTCAAAATGAACAATCTTACATTTGCCCACATTATACTCCATTTGCCAGATCTTTGCCCACTCACAACTTATCTATGTCACTTTGTAGCCTCCTTATGTCCTCTTCACAATTTACTTTCCTACCTATCTTTGTATCATCAGAAACTTTATCAACCATTCTTTCAGTCCCTTCATCCAAGTCATTTATATAAATTGTCAAAAGTTGAGATCCCTGTAGCACACCATTCGTCATATCCTGCCAAACAGAAAAAGACCCATTTATGCCAACTCTCTGCTTCCTGTTAGCTAACCAATCTTTTATTCATGCCAATATGTTACCCCCTACACCCTTAGCTTTTATTTTCTGCAATGACCTTTGATGTGGCACTTTATCAAATGCCTTCTGGAAATCTAAATACAGAACATCTACTGGTTCCCCTTTATCCACAGCACATGTGACTCCTTCAAAGAACTCCAATAAATTGGTTAAACATGATTTCCCTTTTACAAAACCACGTTGACTCTGCCTGATTGCCTTGAATCTTTCTAAGTGCCCTGCTATAACATCTTTAACAATAGCGTCTAACATTTTCCCTATGACAGATGTTAGAGGAACTGGCCTATAGTTTCCTGCTTTCTGTCCCCCTCCCTTTTTGAATAAACGAGTTATGTTGGTTATTTTACAATCTAATTGAACCTTCCCTGATTCTAGGGAATTTTGGAAAATTAAAACGAGTGCATCAACTATCTCGCTAGCCACTACTTTCAAGACTTTATGATGAAGTCCAACTTGACCTGGGGATTTGTCAGCCCACAGCCCCAACGATTTGCTCAATACCACTTCCCTGGTGATTGTAATTTTCCCGAGTTCCTCCCTCCCTTCCATTTCCTGATTTACAGCTATTTCCGGGACATTACTTGTGTCCTCTATAGTGAAGACTGAAGCAAAATACCTGTTTAATTCATCCGCCATCTACATACTATCCATTATAAATTCCCCAGATGCACTCTCTATAGGGCCAACACTCACTTTGTAACTCTTTTCTTCTTTAAATATCTATAGAAACTCTTACTATCAGTCTTTACATTACTAGCTAGCTTTCTCTCATACTCTAATTTTTCCCTCCTTATTAATTTTTTTGTCATTCTTTGCTGTCCTTTATATTCTTTCCAATCTTCTGACCTACCACCTGTCTTTGTATAATGATATGCTTTTTCTTTAAGTTTGAAACTGTCTTTAACTTTTTTAGTTAACCACAGATGCTGGGCCTCCCACCTTGGGATTTTTCTTTCTCACTGGAACGTATATATTCTTGAAATATCCCTTTAAATGTCTGCCACTGAACTGCTATTGACATATCAATGTGTGGTGGGCATTACAGAGACATGGCTGCAAGGGGATCAGGACTGGGAGCTAAATATCCAAGGATATACATCCTATCGAAAAGATAGGCAGGATGGCAGAGGCGGTGGAGTTGCTTTGTTAGTAAGAAATGAAATTAAATCGATAGCAACAAATGATGTAGGGTCAGATGATGTAGAATCGGTGTGGGTAGAGTTGAGGAACCGCAAAGGTGAAAAAACCATAATGGGAGTTATGTACAGGTCTCCGAACAGTAGTCAGGATGTGGGGCACAAAATACACCAGGAGATAGAAAAGGTGTGTAAGAAAGGCAAGGTTACAGTGATCATGGGGGATTTCAATATGCAGGTAGACTGGGAAAATCAGGTTGGTAGTGGATCCCAAGAAAAGGAATTTGTGGAATGTCTACGAGATGGCTTTTTGGAGCAGCTTGTGGTGGAGCCCACTAGGGAACGGGCAATTCTAGATTTAGTGATGTGTAATGAGGCAGATTTGATAAGGGAGCTTAAGGTGAAGGAACCCTTAGGAGGAAGTGACCATAATATGATAGAATTTATCCTGCAATTTGAGAGGAAAAAGCTGGAATCAGATGTAACGGTATTACAGTTGAATAACGGCAAATACAGAGGCATGAGAGAGGAGCTGGCCAGAATTGACTGGAAGATGAGCCTAGCAGGAAAGACAGTGGAACAGCAATGGCAGGAGTTTCTGGGAGTAATTTGGGAGACACAGCAAAAATTCATCCCT
The DNA here is from genome assembly GCF_964194155.1 of Cetorhinus maximus. Lineage (NCBI taxonomy): Eukaryota > Metazoa > Chordata > Chondrichthyes > Lamniformes > Cetorhinidae > Cetorhinus > Cetorhinus maximus. The sequence goes on along the minus strand of NC_135880.1, from coordinate 118,451,458 downwards.
AGGAAGAAGAAGCATACTAAAGGGAGGACGAGGCAACCATGGCTGACAAGGGAAGTCAGGGACAGCATAAAAGCTAAAGAGAAAGCATACAATGCGGCGAAGAGCAGTGGGAAACCAGGGGATTGGGAAGCCTACAAAGACCAACAGAGGACAACTAAAAGAGAAATGAGGAGGGAGAAGATTAAATATGAGGGTAAACTAGCCAGTAATATAAAAGAAGAATGCAAGAGTTCTTTTAGATATATAAAGTGTAAGAGAGAGGCAAAAGTGGACATTGGGCCACTGGAAAATGACGCTGGAGAAGTAGTAGTGGGGAACAAAGAAATGGCGGAGGAACTCAATAGGTACTTTGCATCAGTCTTCACAGTGGAAGATACGAGTGACATCCCCAAAGTTCAAGAGAGTCGGGGGGCAGAGGTGAGTATGGTGGCGATTACCAAGGAGAAGGTGCTAGGAAAACTGAAAGGTCTGAAGGTAGATAAATCGCCTGGACCAGATGGATTACACCCCAGAGTTCTGAAGGAGATAGCTGAAGAGATAGTGGAGGCGTTAGTGGTGATTTTTCAGGAATCACTGGAGTCAGGGAGGGTCCCAGAGGACTGGAAAATCGCTAATGTAACCCCCCTGTTTAAGAAGGGAATGAGGCAAAAGATGGGAAATTACAGGCCGATTAGCCTGACCTCTGTCGTTGGTAAGATTTTAGAGTCCACTATTAAGGATGAGATTTCAGAATACGTGGAAGTGCATGGTAAAATAGGGCAAAGTCAGCATGGTTTCATCAAGGGGAGGTCATACCTGACAAATCTGTTAGAATTATTTGAGGAGGTAACGAGCAGGTTAGACCAAGGAGAGCCAATGGATGTTATCTACTTGGACTTCCAGAAGGCATTTGACAAGGTGCCGCACAGGAGGCTGCTCAGGAAGATAAGAGCCCATAGCGTTAGAGACAAGGTACTAGCATGGATAGAAGATTGGCTGTCTGGCAGGAGGCAGAGAGTGGGGACAAGGGGGTCCTTCTCAGGATGGCGGCCGGTGACTAGTGGAGTTCCGCAGGGGTCAGTTTTGGGACCACAACTTTTCACTTTATACATTAATAATCTAGATGAAGGAACTGAGGGCATCCTGGTTAAGTTTGCAGATGATACAAAGATTGGTGGAGGGACAGGTAGTATTGAGGAGGTGGGGAGGCTGCAGAAGGATTTGGACAGGTTAGGAGAATGGGCAAAGAAGTGGCAGATGGAATACAACGTGGGGAAGTGTGAGGTCATGCACTTTGGTAGGAAGAATAGAGGCATAGACTATTTTCTAAATGGGGAGAGAATTCAGAAATCTGGAGTGCAAAGGGACTTGGGAGTCCTAGTCCAGGATTCTCTTAAGGTTAACTTGCAGGTTGACGCGATAGTTAGGAAGGCAAATTCAATGTTGGCATTTATTTCGAGAGGACTAGAATATAAAAGCAGGAATGTGCTGCTGAGGCTTTATAAGGCTCTGGTCAGACCACATTTAGAATATTGTGAGTAATTTTGGGCCCCGTGTTTCAGGAAGGATGTGCTGGCCCTCGAGAGGGTCCAGAGGAGGTTCACGAGAATGATCCCTGGAATGAAAGGCTTAACATATGAGGAACGTTTGAGGACTCTGGGTCTATACTCGATGGAGTTTAGAAGGATGAGGGGGGATCTGATTGAAGCTTACAGAATACTGAAAGGCCTGGATAGAGTGGACGTGGGGAAGATGTTTCCATTAGTAGGAGAGACTAGGACCCGAGGGCACAGCCTCAGAGTAAAGGGAAGACCTTTTAGAACAGAGATGAGGAGAAACTTCTTTAGCCAGAGAGTGCTGAATCTATGGAATTCATTGCCACAGAAGGCTGTGGAGGCCAGGTCATTGAGTGTATTTAAGACCGAGATAGATAGGTTCTTGATTGGTAAGGGGATCAAAGATTACGGGGAGAAGGTGGGAGAATGGGGTTGAGAAACTTATCAGCCATGATTGAATGGCGGAGCAGACTCAATGGGCCAAATGGCCTAATTTCTGCTCCTATGTCTTATGGTCTTATATACCTTAACCTGATTTGCCAGTTCACTTTAGCCGCCTCTGCTTTCATGCCCTTATAATTGACCTTATTTAAGTTTAAAATACTAGTCTTGGACACACTCATTTCTCCCTCAAAATGAATATAAAATTCAATCATATTATGATCACTGCTACCTAGGGGTTCCTTCACTAGGAGGTTATCAAATAATCCCAGCTCGTTGCTCAATGTCATGTCTAGTATAGCCTGCTCTCTGGTTGGTTCCAGAATGTGCTGTTCTAAGAAATTATCCCGAAAACATTCTGTGAACTCCTCATCTACGCCATCTTTGCCCATCTGATATTTCCAGTCCATATGTAGATTAAAATCCCCCATGATTATTGCTGTACCTTCCTGGCAAGTTCCCATTATCTCTTCTTTTATACTCTGTCCTACTGTGTAGTTACAATTAGTGGGTCTGTACACTGCTCCCACAAGTGACTTCTTGCCTTTATCATTCCTCATCTCAACACAAACCGCTTCTACATCCTGGTTTATTGAACTCAAGTCATCCCTCGCTAATGTGTTAATACCATCATTAATTAACAGAGCCACCCCTCCACCTTTTCCTAACTGCCTGTCCTTCCTAAATGTCACGTACCCTTCAATATTCAGGTCCCAATCTATGTCATCCTGTAGCCATTTCTCTGCAATAGCTATCAGATTGTACTTATTTATTTTTATTTGTGCTATCAGTTCACCTGTTTTAGTTCGAATGTTACCTGCATCTAGCATCTAGCCTTGTCAGCTCATTTACTCTTAGATTTGTACTCTCTGTCCCTTCCTGTCACAGTCTGTTTATCATTTCCCATATTATTACCTGTCTCTCTTGCCTTGTTTCTACTCCTTGGTTTACCATACCTTCCCAAATTTGATCCCTTGCCCCCACTATTTAGTTTAAAACCAATTCCCTAGTTAGCGGCTCATGAGGACACCAGCCCCAGCACGGTTCAGGTGTAGACCATCCCAACGGTACAGATCCCGCTTTCCCCAGCACTGGTGCCAGTGCCCAAGAAACTGGAACCCACTTCTCCCACACCAGTCTTTGAGCCATGCATTCATTTCTCTAATCTTATTGGCCTTATGCCAATTTGCATGTGGCTCAGGTAATAATCCAGAAATTATTACCTTTGAGGTTCTGCTTGTTAATTTGTGCCTAGATCATCATACAGACCATGCAGAGCTTCCTTCCTCATCCTGTCTATGTTGTTGGTAACTACATGGACCATGGTCACTGGATCCTCTCTCTCCCACTGCAAATTCCTCTCCAGCCCTGAGCAGATGTCACCTGGCAACAAAGCTGTCTGGACTCTTGCTCTTTGCTACAGAGAACAGTGTCAATCCCTTTTACTATGCTGTTCCCTACCTCCACTACATTCCTTTTTGCTCGCCCCCATTTGGATGGCTTCCTGTACCACGGTCAGTTTGCTCAACCAGCCTGCAGCCCCCACTCTCATCCAAACAAGCTGAGAGAACTTCAAACCTGTTGGACAATTGCAGAGGCTCACACTCCTGCACTCCAGTCCTCTGGGTCCCCTTACCTGCCTCACTTGCAGTCACACCCTCCTGTCCATGGCTACTGACCAAATCATAAGATCCTATCCTAAGTGGTGTGACTACCTCCTGGTATAAAGCATCCAGGTAACTTCCTCCTCTCTGATGTGTCGCAAAGTCTGCAGTTCAGCCTCCAGCTCAAGTACTCTGAGCTGAAGTTCCTCAAGCCACAAACATTTACTGCAGACGTGTTTGCCCTGGGTCACAGTGTTATCCAGGAGCTTCCACATACCTGATGTCTCCGTTGAAGTAAGTAATTCTGAACTACCATTGTCTAAGGATGTCCCTGATGCTGCAGTTCCTGGTCAAGTCGATCCAGTGAAAGAATCTCAACTTGTGGAGTTGTGTTGCTCTCCCTGAATCAGGAAACCACCTCAAAGACTAAATCTATAATTGCATAATTGTGTATAATTGTACAGATTTGGGTTAAGATATTTTTGTAAATAAGAGTGATGAAACAAAATTAAAGGGGGAGGAATGTAGTAATTGCAAGTTAAACTTTTCATACTGTTAAGGGGAGCATTCATACTGTTATGGAGATCATGTGATTGTACAGACGTATCAGCCCTAAGTGTGGGTAATCTTAGGGGCGGAGTTTTCTAGCTTTGGTCTTGGAACAAGCATGTAGCTTCATCAGGAGCTCTGTAAATAGTTTACTGTTTCTTACAAGAAACCTGCCCTGTATTCCAAGTTTATTACAAGGAAATTAGGATTTTCTACACCAATCTGAGAGGGCAGATAGGTCCTCGGTGAAATGGCTTATTCAAAAGATAACCCCTCCTTCAATATTGCTCTGGGGGTATTAGCCTAGATTATGTCCTCCGGTATTTGGAGTGGGACTGGAACCCATGACCTTCTGACTCAGAGGCAAGATTGCAACCCACTGAGTCACAGCCGACACCTTAAGCCTACTGCACCTGGTATTCTCAGATGGTCTCCCATCCGGGTTTGAGTCTGCTTAGCTTCTGAGATCAGGCAAGATCAGGCATTTTCAGATGAGTATGGCCATGGACTACCTCCGTTTATATTATTTTGAGTGAACTAAACCAAATAAACAAATTAACTAATTAACAATGCCTTAAAAGGGACTAAACAAAACTACCAAGGAAACTTATTAAATTAAAATAATGTTCCAGGGGCCGATGTTACACTCCAGCCCCTGCGGCACCCACCAGCCGTGGAAGACCTCAACCATACTGGTGGACACCACGTGCTCCCTTTCCAAGAACTCCCCTATCTGGCACTTCATAGTAGACAGCAAATTCTTTCCAACTATCCAACTCTTTTTGTTTTGCCTCTCTTCACAATTTATCTTCTAATTTGTTTGTAGCTATCAAAACTTCCCAATCATATGGGCTTCTACTTCTAATGGTATTCCTAATTTGTTCTATAGTTCTTGTTCTAGTCAAACTATAGTCCTCCACTTATCCTCCTATCTCATTCTAAACTACTGCTACATGACCTCTCACTCCCATGATCAGAGGTCCTGTTGTCAATACCTGGTTGTTTCCTAGGGCCAGAGTCACTGTCAGGTCTGCGATATGAACAAGGAGCAGGAGTAGGCCATTCAGCCCCTCGAGCCTGATCCGCCATTTAATAAGATCATGGCTGATCTGATATTAACCTGAAACCTGCATCCCACCGACTGACGATAACCAGCACCCCCTTGCTTACCAAGTATCTATCCACTTCTGTCTTAAAAAATTCAAAGACTCTGCTTCCACCACCTTTTCAGAAAGAGAGTTCCAAAGACTCAGAACCCTCTGAGTGAAAAAACTTTGCCTCACCTCTGTTTTACATGGTTGACCCCCTTATTTTTAAACAGTGACCCTCGTTCTAGATTCTTCCACAAGAGGAAGCATCCTCATCCACCCTGTCAAGACCCCTCAGGGTCTTATATGTTTCAATCAAGTCATCTCTTGCTCTTTTAAACTCCAGCAGATATAAGCTTAGTCGTCTAACCTTTCCTCACAAGACAACCCGCCCATTCCAGGTATTAATCTGGTAAACCTTCTCTGAACCGCTTCCAACACACTTACATCCTTCCTTAAATAAGGTGACCAATACTGTACACAGTACTCCAAATGTGGTCTCACTAGTGCCCTGAAGCATAACCTCCCTACTTATGTATTCAATTCCTCTTGCAATAAATTATAACATTTTATTAGCTTTCCTAATTACTTGCTGTACTTGAATACTAGCCTTTTGTGATTCATGCACGAGGACACCCAGATCCCTCTGCATCTCAGAGCTCTGCAATCTCTCACCACTTAGATAATATAATTCTCTTTTATTCTTCCTTCCAAAATGGACGATTTCACATTTTCCCAAATTATATTCCATCTGCCAGATCTTTGCCCCCTCACTTAACCTGTCAATATCTATTTGTAGCCTCTTGATGCCCTCTTCACAACTTACTTTGCTATTTATCTTTTAATATCTTCAATAAACTTTGCGCACTTATCATCATTTACCCCTGTGTCGTTTAGTAGAATTGTTATATGTGACGAGAGGGGTGAGCAAATAGTCAACAGCCTTAAGACAATTTGCTTTATTTCTTTCAAATTCCTATCAGCTTATGCCATTAACATTTCATTAACATTCTAATTAGAGATGCTAGGTTTTGTTAAAGGAATGCAATAATGTCCTGATTGGATAAATTGCAAATCTACTGACTTCCTAAAATCAGCTGCTTTATCATGTTCAATGCCCAATTTCATCTGTGCCTTTTTCATGGATGTCTTGCTCAGCAGCAAGGGTGTCTCACTAGATACCACATCTGTACTAACAAAGTGGCTCGCCCCAGCTATTCTGCATGGAATCATCACTCTTTTCAGTGACCTTAAAGGGTTGTCATCCCCAAACTTGAAGCAAAAGTTTTTATATTCCTTTACCTTATTTGATCCTTACCATTGAGTGAATCTAAATAACATTTCAATCAATCTGTTCCACATACTGTGGATGAGCAATCACTGTTCAACACAGCGCAATTAAATGAATCCATGACGAGTGTACACATTACCAGACGAAGCTTCTTGTGACCAATACAATTTCCTCAGACTGATTAGCATCAGTCTCTTCGCCTTCTGAATCTTCCATGTCATGCATCGTCTTGAAAACCTTTTGTTTCGTTTTGGACAATTTACCGCATAATAATATTTCGAATCACATTTAAAACACTTGTTAATAATTTCCTGGGCATTCCTGGGGTTCACTCCTCTGTTATTCTTACTCCATTCCATTTGCCAGATATGGTCAAAAAGGTTTCCATCCTCATGTCTTTTGTCCGTGATTCTTCTGTTGACACCTTCACCCCATATCTGAACAGTCTGAGAATGCTTAAAGTGTTGAATCTTCCATTTTCAGTGCCACCTGCTGCTGAATGTCCCATTTGTGCCACGAAAGTGGCAGGAAATTATTGTTTCTCCAGGAATTTTTTTTAAAGCCTTAGACATCTGATCCAAAAGCACGATCTTTTCTGAGGATCTAACTCCAGTTAAGACTAGGAGTCTATCCAGGTGTGACATTACAGCACAATCTAACAATTTGAAAGCAAGCACTGAACCAGGAATTTCCAAATAGAATTTCTGCAATCTTTTATATAGTTGTTAAATTCCATGATATATTCCTCCATGGAATAATGGTCCATGCTTCTAGATTTATTGAAGCCTGACCATGCCTACTATGCATTTAATAGTTAATCTTTCGTATAAATTTTAATCCATAAATTTTAATAGAATACCTTTAAACAACCATTCTCTGTGACCATGTTAAATGGACCCAAACCAGATGGTGCAGTACAAAACAAGACACAGATCTTTTCCTTGTTGGTAGCTTTATTCACAGGATGCAGCTTTACAGATCTCTGCTTTCTAACTACTCAAAGAATCACAGAATGTTACAGCACAGGAGGAGGCCATTTAACCCATCGTGTTTGCATCAGCTCTCCGAATGAATATTCTGATTTAGTGCTATTCTTAATCCTTTTCCCATATCTTGTGCATTGTTTCTATTCAAATAATCACTTAATGCCCTCTTGAATGCCTTGATTGAACCTGCCTCCACCACACTTCCAGGCATTGCATTCCAGACTCGAACCACTTGCTGTGTGAAACATCACATTTGCTTCTTTTGCAAATCACTTTAAATCTGTGACCTCTCATCCTCGATCCTTTTACCAGGGGGAACAGGTTCTCCCTATCTACTCTATCCAGCCCCCTCATGGCCTGAAACTTCTGGTCAGCATGCAGGGGTGGGCCTCGCTCGCTGACGCATAAAATGATGCACGGTGACATCAGGCGTGTTCCCAACATCACTGCGTGTCATTCCAATCTTCAGTTCGGTGGGTGCGCACCGGAGTTGGCTGCACGCCCACCGAACTGTCAAAGGCCTATTAAGGCCATTTAAAAGTTATTTAAAAGAAGTAACAGAGCTGCCTGTCCAACCTTAAGGTTGGTGGGAAAGCAAAGAGTCCAGGCGGCCTTCGCATTTATGATGAAATTTCATCCACGGGCTGGATGAGGTTTCATGAAGGATTTATAAATCTAATAAATCATTTTATTAAAATTCATTGACATGTCCCAGCTCATGTGACACTGTCACATGAGGGCACATGTCTAAAAAAATTTTTTTTCTGTTTATTTAAATTTTTCATAATGAAATTAAACTCCCTGGGGCAGCTCAGTGCCTCAGGGAGATTTCTGCGCTCTTTCACGCACATGCGCATGAAAGAGCGAAGGTGCCTACTCAGCCTCCTCCCCCCGCCCACAAAGAGAGCGCTCAGCGCTTCTGGGTGTGTATGACGCTGGGCGGGCCTTAATTGGCCCTCCCCAAGTAAAATGGCGGTGCACAGCCGATCGTAGGTGGCGATCGGCTGCGCGTCTGCCCATGCTTGCTCCCACTCACCCCGCCCCCCCATCCCCGAGTGGGGAGAAAATTCTCCTCCATGACTTTGATCACCTCTATCAAATCTGCTCTTAGCCTTCTCCTCTCCAAGGAGAACAGTCCCAACTTCTCCCATCTATCTTTATAACTGGAGTTTCTCATTCCTGGAGCCATTCTTGTAAACTTCCTCTGCACTCTCTCCAATGTGTTCACATCCTTCCTATAGTGTGGCACCAAGAGCTCTACACAATACTCCAGCTGAGGTCTAACTATTGTCTTATATAAGCTCAGAGCACAAACCCCTTGCTCTTGTACTCTATGCCCCTATTAATAAAGCACAGGATACTCTGCTTTCTCCACCTGGTCTTGCCACCTTCAATGATCTATGCACATATACACCAATGTACCTTTGCTCCTGCACCCTCTTAAGGATTGTACCCCTTATTTTATATTGCCTCTCCATGTCTTTTCTACCAAAAAGTATCACCTCACACTTCTCTGCATTGAACTTCATCTGCCACCTATCTGCCCACTCCACCAATTTGTCTGTTTCCTTTTGAAGATCTATACTGTCCTCATCACAGTTTACAATGCTTCCAAGTTTTGAATCATCCACAAACTTTGAAATTGTCCACTTCAACTTCCCAGCTGGCTCTCTTTATATACTCTTTTCAACACAAATAAACAAATATAAACTAATTGACATGTTAATTAGTAACAAAAAAACTCCAAAACTTTCAAAGGAAATTTATTAAGTTAAATTAAAATGTCATTACTGGGGCTGATAATGCACTCCAGCTCCTTTGGTGTCCACCAGTCATGGAAGACCTCAGGTGTACTGGTGGATACCACATGCTCCCTGTTCAGGGACACCCAGACAAAACTCAGCAACTGCCACAGTGGCATTTGAACTCTTGCTTCCAGCCCTTCAATCCAAACTTCTGGTTTACTAAGCCTATAACATAACCAGTATACCACCATTCTCAGTATCCCGTGACTCCCTTTATCTGTGATCCCAGTCCTGAACCAAACAACGCACATCACCTGTGTATCTTTAACAACACAGTCAATAAACCATTTACAACAAATCCACTTATGGCAGGGGGCCATTTAATTGGATGAGAGCGTGGCTGGTGGGGCCCCACCACTTTCCTGCATCTGCCCCAAAAAGGCTTCTGGATGGTGTTCCCACCCAACCATCAATTGAGACCCTTAAGTGGGCAATTAATGTCCACTTAAGGGCCACATCCCACCGCTGCTGGTATTCACCCAGTGGCAGGTGGGGAACTCACCATGCAGGAAACCCAAAAAGCAAACCCTGTCAGGGTTGCTTGTGGGCTTCCAGAGGGGTCCATCATCCAAAGGCACTTAATGCCTAATTGGGAGACCTGGCAATGGGAAGGGAGAGGGGGCAGTGAGAGCCACCCGCCACCCCTGCTGCTTCCCCACCCCCCCACTCCAACCGCTCTCTCCTATGACCCCACCCCATGAACCCCACCTCCTGCCATCACTCATCTTTGACCTGGGTCCCTTGCTGTTCCTGGGCTCAGGTGGGTATATTATTGGCAACTGCCAATGCATCCCCAGTGGTGCTGCCAAACAACTGGAGTGCTGTGTATAGTTTTGGTTTCCTTATTTAAGAAAGGACATAATTGCATTTGAAGCAGTTCAGAGAAGGTTCACTCAACTGGTTCATGAAATATGGAGGTTATCCCATGAGGAAAGGTTAGACAGGTTGGGCCTGTGTCTACTGGAGTTTAGAAGAATGAGAGACAATCTTCGTTAAACATATAAGTTCCTGAGGAGACGAATCTGTGGACGCTGAAAGGATGTTTCCCCTTGTGGGAAAGACTAGAACTAGGGGACACAGTTTAAAATATGGGATCTCCTGTTTAAGATGGCTATAAGGAGAATTTTTTTCTCTCAGAGGGTTGTGAATTTGTGGAACTCCCTTCCCCAAAGAGTGATGGAGGTAGGGTCATTGAATATTTTTAAGGCTGAGTTAGATAGATTCTTGATTGACAAGGGAGTCAAAGGGTACAGGAGTAGAAAGGAAAGTGGGGTTGAGGCCACAATCAGATCAGCCATGAACCAAATGATGGAGCAGGCTCAAGGGGCTGAATGGCCTTGTTTTGCTCCCAATTTGTATGTTTGTTCATTCGTAGTGAAGAGCTGCTGGCAGCTCTTGGCATTTGGGATCTCCATACTCAGAGTCCTTGGGGAAGTCTGGCACTGCCCAGTTAAGTGCATGATTGGCACTTAATGTAGCGGGCGTTCCTGAAAAGAGGTGACATTACATTAAATTCTGCCCTGTAAGTTTCCATTGTAAATTTAGTGATAGAAATTTATAATGGAAATATTCTCAGCAAGTGTGAACGGAGGAAAGTTAGTTAATATTAAAATATGCAGATAGTTTTACATTTACGTGGGCAGATGTTTCTGCACATCTTCATTAGTCTGAACTGCAGGCTAACTACGCTTGGTGATCAAGACCTCAACTGCACAAGAAGATGTTGGCTAAAGTAAGAACAGTAGCTTGCATGGGCTATGATAAGTTGATCAGAGCTGTGGTGTGCAAATTTACAGATTTTTGCTGCTAGTGTGGTACTTCTCCCACTGGCAGTGCAATAGGGGCACTATCCATGTTATTCCATTGAATTAAAGGGCAGAATATAATGCCACACACCTGCAAGTTTCTAATATGCACTGCGATCAGGTAAAATTCCCCACACACAGTTCAAGAACAAAATTAGCATGTGCAATACAAATTGCCACATTTTGGCATTTTTTAATGATTTTTCCACAGGAGGAATTTTGAATTAATCTGGGCTCACACAAGATTAAAATTTCCCTACATCCAGTGTTGCAACTGCTGAGTCAAGAGGAGTTTCTATGTTAATGTGCAAGGCAATGGAGATCTGTTTACATAGTCACCCATGAACTCTAATTAATTAATTGCCTCATCTCAGACTCCATATGAACATACACATTTTATGGGGACCCAAATTTTATATCATGGGCTTCTTAATGAGCACATTGTTTGCTAACCAAGGATTTAAAGGAGAAGATAGTGCAGTTGGACTGGAGGGTTCCTACAGTCAAGATGTGTGTGTGAAAAGTTCATAGATGATACATGGTTGGTATTAGATTAGTAGGAGGGATGATTGAGAACAAAGGCAGGCCTTGAGTTGTCCCCCATCATCATATACAAAGGCAATAAGTACAATATAAACCAGTGAAAAGAGCACTCAATAAAGCACATACCTCTGCTGTACCTGTGTTAACTCAATGTTATTACAATTATGCAGCTGTTCCTTGAGGTTTTTCACTCCTGGTTGATGTTCTGTAACTACAAAACTGAAAAAAGAAAACATATAATAAACATCCAACAACCTGCTCTCAAAACTCTGCTTACATTTTGACAGCTGTGACAAATTCAAACACAGCAGCTGAATCAATCCACAACATCCTGAAACAAAAAATACCTTCCCTAATGTTAACAGATCCTTTAAAAAAATCCAAGATCCAGATTCACATCTTTGTCAAAATCTAATCAGCACTTCCTTGGGCCATGCCCTATCTGTGCATCAAGTTTTGTCGAAATTTGTCCATTAGTTTTTGTGATATATTGTTTAAGTAGATAGGGACAAGCAGACTAACGGGGGCAAAAACATTACCTCCACCCACCTTCAGTGGCAGAGGTAATAAAACTCAATATTTTTATCTCTACTTCCATGCTTGACAGCTTTATTCAAAATACTATTAGCTGCCTTGATATATAATGCTTAATGAAATTGTGGGACAACCTTTATTGATATGCCATTTTCTTATCTCTGAATTATTACATGTTTTGCTTCACCAAGGTTTTGGGGCCACAGGACATGCATTTGTGAATCAATGCATTCAAGAGAGAATACATATTATTAAAGAAAAATGAGCCCAGATGTTCCAGAGGGGTAAAATTCTTGTAAAGAATATGGTAGATCAAGTTTTCTGAAAGCACTATGGTCCAAATGCTGATTGTGTTGTAGTTTTTGCCAGTCAGGCTCCCAATGAACCCATCTGGCATTGGGAATGCACATATTTAGGGTGAGAAATAGTGTGCTGCTGCTGGACTAAAACTGTGTACGCAGCTAAAAATATCTCCATTTAAAAGCATTGGAGAGATTGCTTCAAGACACCAAGCACCATTACCGCAGCCCCCTGCCCTCATTTGCATTGGTTTATTTTAAGTGCTCCTTTACGCTCTCAGGCACGGGAAACAAAGCTTCCTTTGTGTCTGATAGTGGAAGGAGGGAGGTGCCAAGGGCAATCATTGCCTAATCTATCTTCCGACAACCAGAGGTAGGACAGCCTCGCTCTGGTAATTCAGGTGTAGAGGTACTGGCAAGAGGGTGATAAACACTTCTGGCCCTGCAAAACCAAAGGTACAGGGGAACTTTCAGTAAGAACTTGTTGCTTTGTCTGTGCAGCTGTGAGGGGACAGGAGTAAATGGGAGCCCCACACCAAAAGACAGAATAATGGGCAATTAAGCAGTTGTCAGCAGCAAAAGAAAAGAAAAATCACTAAAGATGTCTGAAAAGCAAACTTTCTATGAATCCTGGTCCTTTGAATCCACTCATGCTTTACTCACTCTCACTGGAATGGGCAATGATTGCCTTTGGCACTTCCCTCCTGTAGTTTTGAACAACTTTGGATGCCCATCTTATATAAATATAATAATGATTGGGTGCATTTGAGACAGTATTGATGGAAAGTGGGATGTATGATGTGGCATCACCACCTCATTTAAATATGCTTAATAATTTTAGCCTGATTGATTGCTCTTACCATCCTCTGGAAATTATGATAAAACATGTTAATAGATCCATATGCCATTTCCTGTCCACCTACCTGAATGGTATAACATAGGAAAACGAGGCTATGATTTGTGGTTCATACACACACAAGCTGTCATCACCCACATGTGGCAACTCAACATAGCTCTTTTTTTCTGTTACAACAAGAGAAAATCTATCCATTTCCCCTTGATGTTCAACAGCATTACCATCATTGGATACCCAACCATCAACATCCTGGAAGTTATCATTGACTAGAAACTGAGCTGGACCAGCCATATAAATACTATGGCTTCAAGGCCAGCCAGAGGCTGGGAATTCTGCGGCAAGTAACTCACCTTCTGACTCCCCAAAGCTTGTCCACTATCTACAAGGCACAAGTTAGTATTGTGATGGAATACTCTCCAATTGCCTGCATGAGTGCAACTCCAAAAGTGCTCAAGAAGCTCAAAATCATCCAGGACAACGTAGCCCGTTTGATCAGCACCCCATCTGCCACCTTCAATATTTACTCCCTCCACCACTAGCACATAGTGATATCAGTGTGTTACATCTATAAGATGCACTGCAACAACTCACCAAGTTTCCTTTGACAGCAGTGTTGTGTTGTTATAATGATATAAAGGCACCAATCACATATTAGGGATTGTGTAAACATGTTGTGGGTTCATTTATTTAAACTAGGCACATAAGAACAGCTATACAAAGGTAGAAAGCTGGAAGGCATCAGCAGAAGAGCTGTGTGTGCTGTTTTCTGGTCAGAGGTCAAAGTGAAACTGAGGCTAGATCACATGACACACTTCCCTTCTAGTATCCCTTAAAGGCATACCACAACAAGCACCTTCCAAATCCATGGCCTCTACCACCCAGAAGGACAAGGATATGGGATGCATTGGAGCATCTGCACCTGCAAGTTCCCCACCAAGTCTCACACTATCCTAAATTTGAACACCATCACCATTGACACTCTTGCTGAATCAAAAACCTGGAATTCCCTCCCTAATAGCCTTTGGTGTATACCTACACCAAATCAACTTGAGCAGTTCACCACCACCATCTCAGGGGCAATTAGGGATGGGCAATAAATGCTGGCATTGCCAGCAATGTTCACATCTCATGAATGAATAGAAAAACAAAGTACACATTTTTATTTCACCTCTTTAGAAACTGAATAATTGGTGGGTGATTGACCACAATAGCTATGCGCCAAAATTTGAAATACTTACTCCCATTATCATTTTTTCCTGTTAAATAACGTTAGGCACTGGTTGATCATAAACATCAAAAAAACAGTGATGGAGTATACAAGGAGTGCAGGGGTGTTCAATATCCTGCTTGAAGGGTCTGCTTAGTTCTTTGTAGTGTGTGGTGTGCCGTTCTTCTAAAATTTTAGACAAAGTTGTCTCATTGATCATTCTAAGGAGGCACTTAATGCATACAGATGGCAGCTGTGACCTTGGATGTTCCTGACCCTGTATGTGCTCTGTGTGCCTGTACCAAGAATAGAGAAAAAGAGCTGATTTATGGATGTTTCTACAGGACTTTCGTCTTTTGTCTGCATGTTTTACTCAGTGATTATAAGTGGCTTGCCAAACCTATAGGTTGTTGTGGTGAGTGAAGACGCCAAACCATCCCACACAGAATAAGCATCTTGTCCTACGCAGCTTTGTGTGTCGTGTATATAACTCTTTCAGCCCATCATCTTCATCCTCCTGACAAGGGAATATATGGAACATCTGTTCAGAGAGCCTTGTGAACTGAAGAACTTGTTTCCTTCAGTTAAGTATGCAACAGGAAAAAAAGCTCAGCACATTGGTGAAATAATTTATTTCCCAATGTGACAAACTGCATAAAATAACGAGGCCTAAATATTCTCAAAGGAAATATACCTATATTTAAGACAGGATTTTGCAAAAATGGCAAATATGTTGTTGAGTGGTCCTTGGTGTTGGTTCTATTCCAGGATACATCCCTCCCTCCCTCCACTATAAATGTGCTGCTAGCAAATGAAAAACCTGCCCAAGGAGGTTAGACTGCAACACAGTTGGCTGAAATGTAAAATCTGGTGAGGTGGGGGGCCATTAGGGTACAATAGCTCACCACTGAAGAAGAAGTGGGTGTAGAAGATTGAACTCATTATTGTTCTCAATGGCACAATGGATGTTAGGAACCTTATCCTCTTTGATGCTGAGAAGTTTGAAATTCCGTTGCAGCAAGTGATTCAAAGGAAAGAAGCCCTGTTTTGGGCTGAAGGACACAATCATGTTAAAGCATGTGATATAACAAATAGGAGCTGGAGTAGGCAATTTAGCTGTTTAAGCCTACCTTGCCATTTAATGATAATTTGGCTGATCTTCTATCTCTACTCCAATTTCCAACATTATCCTCATATCCCTTAATAAATAAAAAATCTGTTGACCTCTGTATTTAATATAAACAATGACTGAATGTCCACAGTTCTCTGGAGTCGAGAATTCCAAAGATTTATAACTACTTGAGTGAAGAAATTGCCCCTCATCTTAGTCCTACATGGCAGACCCCTTATTCTGAGACTATGACCTCGTTTCTGGACTCCCCACCCAGAGGAAACACTTTCTCAACATCTACAATGTCAAGCCCCTTAAGAATTTTATATGTTTCAATTGGATCACCTCCCATTCTTATAACTGCAGGGAATATAGGCCTAATCTATGCAATTTATTCTCATAGGGAAACTCTCCTCATCCCAGGAAACAGTCTAGTGAACCTTCATCGCACTCTCTCTAGGGCATATGTCCTTTCTTAGAGGATGTGGTCAATGACTTCTTTGGGACTAAATCAAAAAATCCCACTTTTAGAGACTGAGAGTGGAGTTTGGTTAATGGGAAAATTATGTAGCATCATTTTTGTGTAATGGTACATACACCCTTGTGGATGAATACAGCTCTTTGATCCCACTTCGTTTATTAAGTGATCCCCTTACCCTTGTATTCTATTACAACATAAACTATCTTTTCAATAGTACTTGATTGGTCCAGAGGAACATCAAAATCCGGTTTTCTTGCCTTCTGCTTTCAATAATCAACTCCCTATCCATTTACAGTTATATTAATATTGCCCTGCTGAAGAGATCAGCTATATAGCTTCAGTATTTCTAGTTTCAGCAGTAAATCATTGATCATGTCATCTGCCGTTGATTCTTCTTGTAAATAATCGCACAGATTTTTAAAATTGTTTTTGGGTTGTGGAATTTATAGTGAAGTTATATTTATTACTCATCCTAAGTTGCCCTGAGAACGGCAATGTGTGATGGGCTTACTCCTTTAAATTTCTCTCCACAAAAGTTAAGTATAGTAATTAATAGTGTAAGTACCCATTTATCGATGTGATAATTGTTAATCGCTGCCAATCAATCTCTCCAGACCAGATAGTGAGCACTTTAAATTGTGAAGTTTCATTAGTTCAGGTAATGAGTTGCTGTTGCAGATTTTAAAAATGTCATTCAAAATTTTAATTTTTCGTAATTTTCCTTTCTGTCTCCTTTTTCTCTGTCTTAATCTAATCTTTCTTTCCCCCTTTATATTTCTTTTTCAATACCTGATTCTACATTGCATTCACCCACTCTAATTCACCCTCCTTCTCAGTCCTTGGCTAAAGACTGGCATCTTGATGCTGGGGACCTCCGGAGGAGGCTGAGATGGATCATCCACTCAGCACTTCTGGCTGAAGATTGTTGTAAATGCTTCAACCTTATCCTCGCACTGATGTGCTGTGCTCCCCCATCATTAAGGATGAGGATATTTGTGGATCCTCCTCCTCCAGTGGGTTATTTAATTGTCCACCACCATTCACGACTGGACGTGGCAGGACTGCAGAGCTTAGATCTGATCCATTGGTTGTGGGATCGCTTAGCTCTGTCTATCACATGATGCTTTTGTTGTTTGGTATTCAAATAGATCTGTGTTGACACCTCATTTTTAGGTATGCCTGGTGCTGCTCCTGGCATGCCCTCCTGCACTCTTCATTGAACTAGGGGTTGAATGCCAACTCATTAGTAATGGTAGACTGAGGGCCATGAGGTTACAGATTATGATTGTATACAAGTCTGCTGTTGCTCATGGCCCACAGCATCTCATGGGTGCCCAGTTTTGAGGTGTTAGATCTGTTCAAAAACTGTCCCATTTAGCACGGAGGTAGTGCAAAACATGATGGATGGTATCCTCAATGTGAAAACGGGACTTCATCTCCACAAGCAATGTACGATGGTCACTCCTACCGATACTGTCATAGACAGGTGCATCAGTGGCAGGCTGGTTGATGGGGATGAGGCCAAGTGTGTTTTTCCCTCTTGTTGGCTCCCGCACCACCTACTGCTGACCCCGTTTAGCAGCTATGTCATTTAGGACTCAATCAGCTCAGTCAGTAGTGGTGCTACTGAGTCATTCTTAGTGATGGACAGTGAAGTCCCCCACCCAGACCACATTCTGTGCCCTTGCCACCCTCAGTGCTTCCTCCAAGTGGTGTTCAACATGGAGCGACACTGATTCATCAGCTGAGGGCGGTACATAGTAATCAGCTGGAGGTTTCCTTGCCCATGGTTGCCTCCACCTTTGGTGAGTCTGTCCTGTTGGTGTGACAGGACATACCTAGGGATGATGGAATGGGGCGGAGGTGGGTGGGGTTTTGGACAGCCAATGAGCATACTACACATTGGCCATCCAAGTGGTTGCTAGCACACCCCAGCATGGCCTTCAGGCTTAACCAAGAGAGGATCGTAGCACACAAATGCTAACCCACTCATCTCTCTGTTTGATCCTGCAGGAGGAGAACATCAGGGACATGGAGCCTGATGATTTAGTGGTATTTTTCATGGCTTACAGACAGCAGAGAAGAAGAAGAAGTGAGCGGCGGAGGTGCCTAGCTCAACAAAGGGTGGAGCACCTCCCTCAAGATGAAGAGGCAGCAGGGTCTGCAGCACATGTAGCTGAAGATCCACAGCGAGGCATCGCTCGTAGGCACTTCCCTAGACCCAGGATCTCTAAATGGTACTTGTCATTCCTGCAGATGACTGAGAACCAGTGTCACCGAAGGCTGTGCATGTCAAGGGAGCTAGTCGGTCACATATGCCACCTGCTGCAGGATTTGGCACCACGGGGACATGGAGGACATCCATTACCAGTGGCCATGAAAGTGACCGCAGTGCTCAATTTTTACGCCAGTGGCTCCTTCCAGGGCTCTGCAGATGACCTCAGTAGGATCTCGTAAGCCTCTACACGCAAGTGTATCCAGGAGATCATGGACGCCTTCTTCATGAAGGCACTGAGCCAGAAAGCAAGAGTGCTGGGATTTGTGGAGATCTCTGGTTTTCCACAGGTGCAGGGGCCATTGACTGCACTCACATGGCACTTAGATCTCCATGGCAACAAACAGTCAGCTACGTCAACTGCAAGGGCTTCCACTCGCCGAATGTTCAGCTGGTGCGCGACCACCACAAAGGCATCATACAGGTCTGCGCACAATTCCCAGGGAGCGCCCACAACTCCTACATCCTCAGCAGGTCTCAGATCCCTAACACCTTCCAGGATCCACAGAGGCTGCAGGGTTGGCTCCTTGGAGACAAGAGCTACCCGCAGAGGCCGTGGGTGAGGACACCCATGCGGTGGCCTCAGACTGCAGCAGAGCAATGTTATAACGAGGTTCATGCCACGACACAGACTTCGGCGGAGCAAAGGATAGGCATTTTGAAAATGAAGCTCCGGTGCCTTGACTGGTCTGGTTGAGCACTGCAATCCAGTCCAATGAGCATGTCGCACATCAGCGTCGCTTGCTGCGTGCTCCAAAACCTGGCGCTGCAAAAGGGGAAGTACCTGGCTGAGGAAGAGATGGAAGAGCTGCACGTGTCCTTCAGGATCGGGGATGTGCTGGTTGGCAAAGGAGTGGGCTGGATGATCCCACAGGAGTTGACACATTGCACATTGGTGGGCGTCAGGCTCACAGCAAATGCCATTCAAGACCTTAGAACGGTTATGCTCAGCCCCGATGTCATTTTGGGTCTCGAGGTGGTGCAAGTGAATGGTAGTCTTTAGCCCGAGCGTACCCTTGTTCAGACGGAATTCCACATTGGCCCCAAGCTCCGAACCCTCCCTTGGGAGCCGGAGCCCCACAACCTGAGTTGCCTCACTGAAATGCCCTCCGTGCCCTTTAACACGGTGCAGGGGGTTTTCCTGTATGGGCTGCTGCTACACACCCTTCACTTCCTTTCCATCGCCCGCCGCCCGGACACGCCCTGGCATGCCTTGTTGCCATCCAGTGGTGGAGGTCCCCAGTGGGGGGCCCTCTATAGGGGTGTCCTCCCACTTTCCATCAGGAACCTGGGGTGGAAGGTGTTGCACGGAACAGTCCCATACAACCACAGGGTGTGTCGGTTCACAGACTCCCCAGATGCCTGTGTTTTTTGCAGCCTTGTGGAGTCTGTGGACCACGCATATGTAAGTTGTTGTAGGCTGCACCCCCTTTTTAGTTACTTGAAGAACCTTTTGCTTCTGTTTTGTTTGCACTTCAGTCCCACGCTTCTAATTTATGGGCGCCCAGAGCAGAGACGGGCTTGGAGGAATGAGGACCTCCTCATGAACCTGCTCCTGGGCCTGGCCAAGTTAGCCATTAACAGGTCTAGGGAGTGGGCAATTGAGGAGGTCATCTGACTCGTCTGTCTGCCCCTTTTCCGCGCCAAGTTTGTGGTTGGGTGTCCCCCAGCACTATCGAGGCCTTCCATGCTCGGTAGACACCATGGGGACTGCTCTGTTTTATTGACCCCATTAATCACATTTAAGTTTAATGTTTGTCAGTTTCCTTTAAATTTTGTCTTTGTTTTTGCAGTTTCCCTTTAAGGGGCTGCTTTTTAACTTGTCCCCACTTCTGTTAATTTAGTTTATTTGGTTGGCTCAAAAGAGCTACATCTTCTTAGCCGCTGCTCAGGAATCCGCAACTCTGCCACTTTCGGTGGCTGGCAGAGAAGAGGGCTGTGGCTGCCGGGGTGACCAGGAATGGGGATGTGCTGGGTGGAGGAGGATGGATGATCTGACAGGAGTTGGTGCATTGTGCGTCGGTGGGCGTCCAGCTCATGGCCAATGCCATACATGACATTAGCACGGTCATTCTCAGCCCCGACGTCATTCTCGATCTCGAGGTGGCACAGGTGCGCGGTGGTCTTCCATCTGTGCGTACCCCTGTTCGGACGGAATTCCACATGGGCCCCAAATCCTGAATACCCCCTCAGGAGCCGGAACCCCGCAACCTGAGTTGCCTCACGGAAATGCTCTCCGTGTCCTTTAGCGTGACACGGAGGGGTTTCCTGTACGGGCTGCTGCTGCACACCCTTCACTTCCTTGCCCTCACCCGCCGCCGGGACATGCCCTGGCGTGCCTTGTTGCCATCCAGCGGCGGAGGTCCCCAGCGGGGGGGCTCTCTACATGGGGGCC
Organism: Cetorhinus maximus; assembly: GCF_964194155.1. Classification (NCBI taxonomy): domain Eukaryota; kingdom Metazoa; phylum Chordata; class Chondrichthyes; order Lamniformes; family Cetorhinidae; genus Cetorhinus; species Cetorhinus maximus. The sequence goes on along the minus strand of NC_135880.1, from coordinate 118,430,653 downwards.
CTCCCCCTTTCTATTGGGGACCTGGGGTGGAGGGTGTTACATGCAGCAGCCCCATACAATCGTAAGACGTGTTGGTTCACGGATTTCGGAGTCCGTGGACTACACTTAAATTGGTCGTAGTACACTGCACCACTTTTTTAGCTATTTGAAGAACATTTTATTGTTATTTTGTTTACAGTTCAGTCCCACGCTTCTGATCTACAGGAACCTGGTGCAGCGGGGGGGGCGGGGAGGGAGGAGGACCTCCTCATGAACCTGCTCCTGGGTCTGGACAAGTTGGCCATTAACAGGTCCAAGCAGCGGGTGATTGAGGGGTTTGTCCAGCTTGACTGTCTGCCCCTCTTCTGTGGCTAAGTTCCCGGCCGGGTGTCCCTGGAGAGGGAGCACGCGGTGCCTCCCGGACCTGACGAGGCCTTCCATGCTCTGTGGGCACCGTGGGGACTGGGGTGTTTTATTAGCCCCTTTAATCACATTTTGATTCAATGTTTGTAAGTTTCCTTTAAATTTTGTCATTTTTTTTGCAGTTTCCATTTAAGGGGCTGCCTTTTAATTTGTTCCCTGATTTATTAATTTAGTTTATTTGGTTTTGACTCAAAAGAATTACGTCTTCTTATCCTTCCTAACCTAGCCGCTGCGTCTTGGTGCTCCCCTGACTTCCACAGTGGAGGTTGAGGCAGCCTGCTGACTGCTACATCCTGTCTGATGACCTTAGCGGGGGTCCTCTGGAGGGCCGAGACTTGGAGGCCCCGGCCTGATTTGGGTGTCCTGCTGTGGGTCAGCTGCACCCTTCTGAGCCTGTAGAGCTGGAGCTGCTAAGGTCACAGGAAAAGTGGATTTAGATCAGCCGAACACTCCTGAAGTCACCTTTGTGGATGGTCCTGGGGTGTTGAGTTGCTGGTCTCCTCCCTGTAGGTGTCTGACAGCCCCTGGCTGACTCCTTGAGGAGAAGGGGAAGCTGGAGTGACATTGAGCTGCCTCGCACCCCTCTCGCGTACACACTGTTGGAGGCCAACTATAGCATCAGCGATGGAGTTCAGCCCACGCAGCAGTGCAGGAACGAAGTCCTGGACCATGGTCTCCATGGCCGCTGTCATCCTATCAGTATTAACCTCAGTCAGTCAGTCAGTTCCCCAGCTAGCGCTATCACCTCAGTCTGAAGGTGGACAGACTCCTGCATCTTGCCTTGCAATCCGAGGAGTGCAGTAGGTATCCCTTCCTGATGTTCCCGAGTTTGCCTTTCCAGCTCCAGCAAGTGAGGAATGTCCGAATCCAAAGATTCCTCATCCGACTCGGACTCAGCAGATTTCTGGCCTCCCGCAGTCCTCTGAGTGCTGGAATCCTGGGAAGTCCCTGCTACTGCCTGCTATGGATCAGAAAGTGCGATGTGCTCACCAGATTGTGACCTTGAGGCTACTCTAGAACTAGGTCCCACCAAGGCATGTGTTTCTGCATTGGTGGAGGGTGTGGGTGAGCGCTGTGATGGGTCTTCAATGAGGGTGTCATCAGATTCTTTTTCTGAGGTGTCTTTCGGACTTGAGTCCAGGACCTGGATCATGGAGCCCCTCAGCTGCTCCCCAGATGTGTCTGTGAAAGCAAGGAGAAATAATTAATGCATGTCAGGGGCTGCGGGACAGGGGAACTGACTCACAGCATGGTTGTCTGGTGGATGTTGCACTGCTATATCCTCACTTGGTTGAGCACCGCTGACCTCACCGTCAACACAGGAATGATCCAGATCATCGCCAACCAGCTGGATAACTATATTTTCCATGTCTGTGAGGAACATGATGTTGGGCATGCCTCCACCAGTCCGAAAACTCTTCCTTCTGTTGTGTGCCAGCTTGTCCCTCATGAAGACAGATGGAAAGAGTGTAAACAGGATGCCTGCCAGGCCAGTAGAGAAGAACGCCTGGCAAGTGTAGGTGGTGAGTAGTGCCATGGACAGGATGAGGACATCATCCACCAGGGCAGGCGAAGACATGTGTGAGAGACTGAATGGTGACGTCCCTTGAACAGGCAGTGAGTGAGATCCCTGTGGGTGTGTAATGGTTTGTGAGTATGTGAAGTGAGAGTGATGAGAAGAGTGACTTATCCTAGCGGAAAATAGGAGATCATTCATCCTCTTTCAGCACTGGGTGGCTGTCCCCTTTTGCAGGGCATTAGTGCTGACCACCGCTGCCACTGCCTCCAATGCTGGATTGGTGACCTTGCTTGCTGGTCTTTGCCCAGAGCATGGGTAGGGGATTTCATGGCAGGCCTCCACTGCATCCAATAGGTGCCCAAGACAGGCATCACTCAGTCTGAGTGCAGCATGTTTCCTCCCTTTGTCAGCCATGACTTTCCAGCAGCTTTCAATCCCTTAGAGAGTGCTAGTTCTGCGCAGTGGCACCCTTTAAATATGGCACCCAGGTTACTGAAGGCCTGAGGTAATGGCAGGGTGGGCGAATCAGAGGCTGCCCCAGCAGCCATCCGGCTTGCTTCCCGTGAATGAATTATTAATGAGGCGGGACGTGGTTGGAATAGGATGACAAGGCTCAAAAACCCACCATTGAGGCTGGTGGGTAAATTGACTTTTTACACGCCCGCTACCACACTTAGTGCAAATCTGGGATGATTCCACACAATGTCTGGCTGTGACCCTTAACAAAAGAGCTATCATTGCAGTATCGCAGAAATTTGTGCTTCATTATCTCTGAAGAGACACTAACTACCCCTGGAGACTGCAGAGACCAAATTCAAAGGGAATTATACAAAGGCCATCTCCATTTCATATGCCAAGCCTGGCCAACTGTCGAAGCCAAAATGGAGAAGTGGGAGTCATGTGACATTCCCCGCCAGCCGGTGGAACCAGTAATATTGCCTTGTCGACCTGCAAAGCTCAGTCTGCCATCCTTGCATCTACCAAGCAGCAGCACAGAAAAGGGGCTCTGTCCAGGCTTGAATGTCTGCCCCTGAACCCCCACCCCTCCCCACCCCCCACCATTTACACTGCTTCTACTGAACTTCTGAACTTCTGTACTCTCACCTACAAGACTGATTTATCTCTGTTGCTCTTTTCATTATCAAAGTTAACTCTACTGAAAAAGTGAATTATCCAGCATCAGTTCAGCCTTCCGACTTCTGTGAAGGAATTCACCATTGGACTTTGATTCTGGACTCTGGACTCATGTGAAACAATAATTCTTTATTCTGTGGTCTTTGCCCTGCAAACCTTTCTTTCTCTATCCCCCTGTTTTATAGTATGAGATAAAATGAGGCAATGTTGCCACCCTCCTCCCACGTTTGAGTGTGTGCAAATAAACTAACCCTCTAAGTTTACCCTATCTCAAGTTTGCTGTGGGGTTATTAACAGAAATTGGATCACACCAAAACTGAAGTGTTGGGAAATATGGCACCACTTATATAGGGGGAAAAATCAAAATCAAAACATGTTTCTGTTTAGGGACGGATGGTGAGAGGAGAAATCAGGGCTGTTTAAATTAAACACCCCTCTTGTCCATAACCTTGGTGCTTAATAGTGTGTGTCTAAAGCGTGTTGCAACATAACCTTGATCTTGGAGGCACTGATTTGTGGACCAAGTTTTTGTCATGTTCGTATCCTTGGTGAGGATCAAGATAATTTTTAGGCCCTTTTGTGGGGGTGGGGTGGGGGGTGCAGGCTATAATATATATGCATATATTCATGTATATATATATATATATTTTTTTAAATTACAGTTCTTTGTGGATTCAGACAAGGCCCAGGCCTGTAATCCCTGGAGTGGGACCCATTTCTGCCCTTTTGCTGGCCTCATCTCAAGGGGTGTATGTGAATTTACACCAGAAGCCATCGAGGTTGGGGAAATAGGTACTCACAGTGTAGGTAGACACTGCTTCCAGCCTCCCCACTTCTGTTGTGGGAGACCATGGCTGGAATTTTCCAGCCCTGTTGGTATCAGATGTCAAGGCGGGCAGGGGGGGACACTATGGCAAGAAGGCCAAAAATCCATTTCACGGCATCGTGAAACCAGTTTGCGATTGTCCACTCCTCCCATCTGCTCCACTCGCGTTTCCCGCCACCAACCTAATTTCAATACTTTAACATCTCATTATAAGCCCTGCTCACCGGAATCATCCCCCCGCGCTGGGTTATATGGGCACGGCCGTATGTTTCACAACCGTACATAAGCGACGTGCACCTGGTGAGCTGCACTTCTCTCAGGACTCCGAGGTTTGTTTGCCTACCTTGCTTCAGTCAGCGCTCGCAGTCATCAGCTCCAGGCTTCACAGACAGTGCCACATCACTTTTAGGGAGTTTCACGGGCAGGTCTCTACCTGCCAGACCAGCCGTAAGGCGGGGTTGGCTTTTCAATGACTGCAGGGCTAGGGCTTGCTTGGGGAAGGGGGAGAAGTGGCCTCAGGCAAGGGAAGAGGCTGCAGGGTGAAGGATGTACTAGGGAAGGCGGGTATCCCAAGGTGTGTGAGGGGGCACATGTTGATCTGTGCAAGTGGCCTCAAGATGGTGAGGGCTGAGGAGGTAGCCTCCAGATCAGATGAGGCCAAATGGTGATGTGAGGGTGTGTCCGAGAGAGTGAGTGGTGATGTCCCTTGAGCTGGCAGTGAGTGAGATGCCAGTGAATGTGCAATGCCTTGTGAGTGTGTGAGTTTAGAGTGATGAGATGGTTGCCCTAGTCTGGGGGCAGAGATGTGATCATTCATCCATTTCCTGCACTGGATGGCCAACCTCTTCTGTGCAGCATTGGCACTGACCACCTCTGTCACTGGCTCCCAAGCTGGAGTGTTGAGACTGATGATCCTCCTGCGGCTAGTAGAGGGGTAGAGGACATCATGGCGGGCCTCCACCATGTCCAGAAGGCATCCCAGGGATGTGTCACTGAATCTGGAGGGCTGCACTCTTCTTGGCTTTTGGGGCCATGTCTTCACAGGAGAAGTCCTGGGCTGCAAGCATTGAGAAGAGTGCACGCGGCTGCAGTTTAAATATGGCGCCCTGAGTGAGGAAGCTTGATAACGGCGTGGTGGTCAAATCGGAGGCCGCCCGCCAGCGAGATGGCGTGTTTCCTGCGGCTGCATAATTAATGAGGTGGGAATGGGGCGATGCTGTGTGAAAAGCCGCCATTGCAGCTGGTGGGTAAAACGTCCTTTTTTCCACCTGCTACCGCACTTGGTGCAAATCTGGGACGATTCTGCCCCATGTTTACATTCCAGACAAGTTCGTCCAGAAACTCCCAGCAAAGCCACCCCTATTGTATTTGGCTCCCAATCAATTTCTAGAACCTTTGGCTGCACTCTCACTGGAATGGTGACAGGAAAGCAAAGCCACAGCCTGTAAATCCCCACTGGGGTCAAAATCCTTATCAACACTCTTCTCACTTCTAGAGTTGAATTCTCCTTGCCTTTTCAGAAATCCCTCCAATCCGCAAAGGTCCAAATTGTCTTAAGTTCACCATAAAAGTCCTGTTCTTCAATAGCTTCTTTTCATTCATCACCTCTATCCTTACCAATCTTCACTGGCTCTCTGCACCCAAGTTATCAGGTGGAATTTAATGCTGCTCCCGAGGCGGGCTGGAAAGCAGCGGGGCAGTATAATGGGGTGGGAATGTGTAGGGTGGAGATACCATCACCTTTCCAACTCCTCCCCCCACCCTGATTAAGTTCAGGGCAGGAAGGGTCGAGGACAGCCTTCTTACCCGGAGGCCAATTGAGGCCCTTAAGTGGCCACTTAAGGTCTTCAGCCTGCTGCTGCTGCTGCTGATATTCTTCCAGCTTGAGCAGGGCCATGCCACATGGGCATACTGCTGACTGAACCTTGGGAAGCCCACCTTGGCTTGGTGGAGGCAAATCCCTCCTAATTGGGCAGCCCATGCTCCACTGAAGAGACCTGCTGGCAGCAAGGGCCACCTACACATGAAGCCCCCCGCCTGACTGTTAAACTGATCCTCCTCCTCCTCTCCCGCCCAGCGCTGGGGCCTCCCTGACTGACCCTGCCATTCTGTCTCCAGGCTCCAACGATGATCCTGCTCCTAGGCCCTACTGCAGTACCGGCAGTGGCCACTGCTCCCACTACTGGGAAGCTGTCAGCCAGGTAAGCGTTTGATTGGCATTAAATCGGGTTGGAGGGACTCAGAATGGCCAGGGCGGGATTGCTCCTGACTCTCCAGCCATTGGATGGGCTACCTCGGCGACTATTAAATTCCACCAGTCAATGTTAATTCCCTCCACAGCCTCATACGATGTTAGCTCTGCAACACCCTCCAGCCTAAAATTCTGACTCCCTCTCCTTAGGTCCTCAAACTCTGGTCTTCTATTTATTCAGCCTTCCTTCACCTTACCTTTTTTTATTCTTTCACGGGATGTGGACGTCACTGGCTCACCCCATCCCTAACTGCCCTTGAGAAGGTGGTGGTGAGCTGCCTTCTTAAACTCCTGCAGTCCATGTGATGTAGGTATACCCACAGGGCTGTTAGGAACAGAGTCCCAGGATTTTGACCCAGTGAAGTAATGGCAATATATTTCCAAGTCAGGATGGTGTGTGGCTTGGAGTGGAACTTGCATGTGGTGGTATTCCCATGCTTCTACTACTCTTGTCCTATCTGGTGGTAGAGGTTGTGGGTTTTGGTTGGAGTCTTGGTGATCTGCCAATAGTAACAGAGCTTTAGCTTTACTGAAAATCTCTCTCAATCCCTCTGCCTTTAGAACACTTTAAAAGGCCCAATCTTTTGTGCTATAAATTTCTTGCTCCAACAGGCTGTTCCCACAAGGTGTTTAGCAGAAACCTATAACTGAAAGGTAACTGCCTGACCCAGCATGGCCACGTATCAAACCTGATTAAATACATCAGCATATTGATGTTTGTTGATGTCCTATTTACACTTTCAGTTTCATAGAATCTTAGAAAATTTACAACAGGCCATTCAGCCCATTGTGACTAAGGCTACCCTGCCTAATCCCACCTTGCTGCACTAGGCCTGTAACCCTGCAGGTCACAGCTCAAGTAAATGCCCAAGTAGTTTTTCAATGTGGTGAGATTTTCTGCCTCTACTACTCTTTCAGGCAGTGAGCTCCAGGTCCCTACCACCCTCTGGGAGAGAAAGTGTTTCCTCGTCACCCCTCTAATTCTTCTAATAATTACTATAAATCTATGCCCTTGGTTTTTGACCCCTCTGCTAAGGTCAATAGGCTATCCCTATCTATTCTATCCTTATAATTTTATACACCTAAATTAAGCGACCTCTCAGGTCCTCGGTCCCAAGGAAAACAATTCTGGCCTATCCAATATCTTTCCTCATAGCTAAAAATTTTCCAGTCCTGGTTACATCCTTATATATCCCCTCTGTACCCTCTGCAATGCAATCACATCTTACCTGACATGTGATGACCAGAATTGTATGCAGTACTCTAGCTAAATAGGGTTGTATACAATTCTAGCAGAGCCTCACTACTCTAATATCCTGTGCCTCAGTAATAAAGGAAAGCATGTCATATGCCTTCTTGATCATTTCATCGACTTAGCCTGCTACCTTTAAGGATCTGTGGAAATATACTCCAAGGTCTCTCTGTTTCTCCACACTACTCCGCATCCTCCCATTTATTGTGTACCTCCTTCCCTTCCAGCACCTCCAAAAATTCATTACCTCACATTCTCTGGATTGAATTCCATTTTCAACTTTTCTGTGCACCTGACCAGACCTTCTCTATCTTTCTGCAGTCTAAAGCTTTCCTCCTCACTGTCAACCACATGGCCAATTTTTGTATCATCTGAAGATTTCTTTATCATGCTCCTTACATTTTAGGCTAAATTATTAATATAAACTGTAAAACTCAAGGCATCGAGTATTGTGCCCTGCAGAACCCACTGGTAAAAGCTTTTCAGTTGCAAAAACACCTAACAGTTACCCTTTGTTTCCTGCTACTAAGTCAATTTTGGATCCGATTTAGATCCCAAGAGCTTTTACTTTTTTGACAAGCTTGCCATGTGAGATCGTGTCAAAAGCCTTGCTGAAAATCCAGTTAGACAACATTCACTGCACCACCCTCATCAACCTTTGACACCTCCTCAAAAATTCATTCAAGTTAGTTAGACATAACATTCCCTTAACAAATCAATGATGACTTTCCTTGATTAACACTATGCCTTTCTAAATGAAGGTTTATACTGTCCATCAGAATTAATTCCAATAATTTTTCCACAACTTAAGTTAAGATAACTGGCCTATAATTACTCAGATTATCCCTTCCTCCTTTCCTAAACAATGGTACAATGATGGCAGTTCTCTATCCTCTGACACCACTCCTGCAGCCAGTGAGGCCTCAAGTATTATAATAAAAGACTCCACAGTTTCTTCCCTTGCTTCTTTTAATCTAGGCCTGGCTATTTTCAAAGATATCAAACCCTTTAATACTTTCTCTCTTACAATATTTATTTAACCCAATATTTCACACTCTTCCTCCTTAGCTGTGATGTCCTCATCCTCTTTTGTGAAGACAGACGCAAAATATTCATTAACTATCTTACCCACATCATCTGCCTCCACATAAACGTTAACCTTAATGGTCCTTAATGGTCCCTACTCTTTCATTAGTTATCCTCTTGCTCTTTATGTTCTTATAAAACTTATTTAGATTTTTCTTGATTTTACCTGCCAGTATTTTTTCCATTCCCTCTCTTTGTTTTATTTTTAATTCCTCTTTTAATTTCACCCCATCACTTTTTGTTCTAAACTTTCTGCAGCATTAAGTTCTTGGTGTCTGTCATAAGCTTCCCCTTTTTGCCTTATCTTACCTTCTATTCACCCTGTCATCCAATGGGCCCTAGATTTGGCTGTCCCATTCTTTTTCTTTGTGGGAACATGTTTACACCTTTTTGAATGCCTCCCACTGCTCTGACACCGATTTACCTTCAAGTAGCTGTTTCCAGTCCAGTTTTGCTAAATTGCTTCCCAGCCTAATAAAATTGACCACTCCCCATTTTAAAATCTTTACTCCTATTTCACCTTTGCCCTCTTCCATAACTGTGCTAACTCTAACTGAATTATGATCACTGCCACAAAAGTGCTCTCCTACTGGTATTCCTTCTAACTGCCCAGCCTCATTCCTTAAAACTAAATCCATAAATGCCCCTGCCCTTCTTGGTGGGTTTGCCACATGCTGGCTAAAAAGCCCTTCTGAATGTGATTTAGGAGTTCTGCGCTCTCTGTAACTGTTACACTGAATGTATCCCAGTTAATATTGGGATAATTGAAATCCTCCTCCAATGCTTCATTTTGTTTTTGCATTTGTCAGAAACTTGCCTACAAATTTGTTCCTCTATTCCCTCAGATGGTGTGGAGGTCTTTAATACATTCCTAGGAGTGTGATTGTCCTTTTTTGTTCCTTAGTTTAGCCTATGTAAACACATTTGATGATCCCTCTAACATAGCCTGGCTGTAATGGCTGTAATTGTTTCTTTAATCAATACTGTATTGCCACCCCACTTCCTTCTTTTAGCCCCTCTCTATCTTGTCTGAAAACCCTGTAAACAGGAATGTTAATTTGCCACTCTTATCGCTCTCTAAGCCATGTTTCAGTAATTGCTGAAAAATCGTAAAAAATCTTACTTCCTTGTGTCAGTCTGTGCCCTCAGCTCATTTGCCTTATTCAACATACTCCTTACGTTTAGGTATATACCATTAAGCATAACTAGACACCTTTTTTGCCTATTTTCCAACATTTGTTCATTCTGATTCTAAACGTGCTTGCTAATTTTCTGTATTCCATTTCCAGCTCTGCTTTTCTATCTTAACTTTGCTCACCTTCCCATCCCCCTGCCTAGCTAATTTAAACCCTCCCCAACAACACTAGCAAACCTGCCTGGGAGGATATTAATGAGGTGCAACCCATCCGGCATGTACAAATTCCGCCTTCCCCAGAACCAATCCCAATGCCCCAAGAACCTAAAGCTTCCCCTCCTTTACCATCTTTTCAGCCACATATTCACCTGCTCTATCCTCCTATTCTGTGCTCACTAACACGTGACACTGGGAGTAATCCTGAGATGACTACCTTTAGGCCCTGCTTCTTAATGCCTTTCCTGACTCCTCAAAATTGGCTTGCAGGACCTCAGCCATTTTCAACTCTAGTCATTAGTATTGATATGAACCATGACTTCCTGATCCCCTTCCAGAATGTCCTGCAGCCGCTCAGTGAAACCTTTGACTAGCATCAGGACGGCAATATACCATCCTGGAATCATGCCCGTTACCGTCGAAATGCCTGTCTGGCCCCTTAACTCTAGTGTATTGAAAATTACATTGTGCATTTTGTCCACTTAAGGCTATCGTATAAATGTATACCAGCAGGTGGAGTTTGGAAAGGGAAATAAAAGAATCAGTTGGTTTAACAGCATATGCAGTTCTGGTTCTGAATGCTTCTTACTGAATATATTACTGTTTCTTTCCAAGAACATGACACTAACCATGGAAACTTCAATAACTATCACTCTCTTGCCCGCTCTCCTCCCTCCCTGTACAGTTTATCCACCACTGGTGCTATGGTCTTGGCTCTAGTGAAGTGGATTATAATCCTAGCTCCTTTTTTGGACTATTCTGGATCAGGCATGCTCCTTGGATGATCACTCACTTACGGTTGAGAAGGACTACTTAAATAGGTCTGAGAAACGGATCCAACCCTTCCAGAAAGAAAGGAGCCACCAGAGAATATGACCCTCCTCCAGTCAGCTTTTTTGACAGGTTTTAGCTAGATTATAACAATCCAGATATTATAAGGATCTGGGGATCTCTCCTCAGCAATGTACCTCCCCACTAAAGAGTGTACGGAAATGGGTTTTCAGGTGGATACAGAAGACTATATGAGACTACATATTTTCTAAATTGTATAAGAATTTATTAAAGAACCAGGAAAGCTAATAGAATGTTATTATGTATTATGAGGGGAATTGAATAGAAAAGTAGGGAGGTCACGCTTCAGTTTTACAGGGCACTAATGAGACCACATCTGGAGTACTGTGTACAGCATTGATCACCTTCTTTAAGGAAAGATGTAAATGCATTAGAAGCAGTTCAGAGAAGGTTAACTAGGCTAATATCAGGAATGGGCAGGTTGTCTTATGAGGAAAGATTGGCAGGTTAGGCATGTATCCACTGGAGTTTAGAAGAGTAAGAGGTGATTTGATCGAAACCTTTAAGATCCTGAGAGGTCTTGATAGAGCGGATGTGGAGAGGATGTTTCCTCTTGAGGGAGGATATTGAATTCAGGGTCACGGTTCAAAAATAAGGGGTCACTCATCTAAGACAGAGATGAGGAGAAATTTTTTCTCTCAGAGGATTGTTAGTCTTTGTCTTCCTCAAGAGGCAGCAGGGTCTTTGAATATTTTTAAGGCAAAGCTAGATAGATTCTTGATTAACAAGGAGGTGAAAGGTTATCAGGGGTAGGCGGGAAGTTACAATCAGTTCAGAGTGAATGAATGAATGGCAGAGCAGGCCTGAAGGGCCGTGTAGCCTACTCCTGCTCCTAGTTCATATGTTTGTAACCGAACATGCAATTCACTTTTGATGGTAATTCAATTGCAACATTAATAGTGCTAGGAAAGCTAAGTATAACCTGGTTTCTAACAAAGAATTCAGATTTTAAGTCTTAATAATGTTTCAGACAGACATTTAAAACATTCATCAATATTTAAAGTAGTATTTACCTTAAATCCTTGAGACAAAAGCTAACGAGTCGAGCAAAGATACCTCTATCCCAATTTAGGGGAGAACCATCATCACCACACCACAGCAGCATACTTTTACCTGAGAGACGCTGGAGTGAATCCAACAAATCTATAAATCCTACTGTATACTTCTAATATTTAAACCCTAAAAGGGGTAAACCACCAGGAAGCCTGCAGGGCACTCATATTGATCAACATCCTTTGTTCTCGTCAATATCCTTCAAACAAACAGGATACTAAGAAGTGCAGATAGCGATCACTTCCTTGCAACACCCAGTTTCCAAAATTCAGTTAACAAATTATTTAGGGTCATCCTGAAGGCTATCCATTGTTAGATTGTAGTATCTACAATTTATCAATTCCTTGCTGAGGTGATGTAAAGGTCAGGTTCCTGTTTTTTAAAACTGCTTTATGTTAAAGGATGTATCACAGGATATTGTTATGATCCCAGCTGATGTTACTACTGGACAAGTCAGATCCCAGAGTGCAACCTGGCTTGATAGATCCTAACTTTTATTCTTTGTTTAGAAACATGGAGGGTGGCTACTGAACAGAGTCACAGAGTCAAAAACAAAAAGCTAAAAGCTACTGCGGATGCTGGAAATCCAAAACAAAAACAGAATTACCTGGAAAAACTCAGCAGGTCTGGCAGCATCGGCGGAGAAGAAATCAGTTAACGTTTCGAGCCTTCATGGCCCTTCGGCAGAACTGAAGCATAGTTAGAAGAAGGGAGAAATATAAATTGGTTTAAGGTGGGTGGGGGGGAGAGAGAGACATTGAGGGTGTGGTGATTGTGGAGATGAGCAGTTAATCAAAAGATGTCACAGACAAAAGGGTCAAAGAGGTGTCGAAGGTGGTGACATTTGTCTGAGAAAAGTGCTAATTAAGAATGGAAGACAGGATATTCAAAGTACAGCTCTAGTGGGGGTGGGGTAGAAAGACTAACAAGGTTGGTCGTTGACAGGGCCCTCAACCGTGTCCGGCCCATATCCCGCGCATCCTCCCACACGCCTTCTCCTCCTTCCCAGAAACATGATAGGGTCCCCCTTGTCCTCACTTATCACCCCACCAGCCTCCGCATTCAAAGGATCATCCTCCGCCATTTCCGCCAACTCCAGCATGATGCCACCACCAAACACATCTTCCCTTCACCCCCCCTGATGGCATTCCGTAGGGATCGTTCCCTCCGGGACACCCTGGTCCACTCCTCCATCACCCCCTACTCCTCAACCCCCACTTATGGCACCTCCCCATGCCCACGCAGAAGATGCAACACCTGCCCCTTCACTTCCTCTCTCCTCACCATCCAAGGGCCCAAACACTCCTTTCAAGTGAAGCAGCATTTCACTTGCATTTCCCCTAACTTAGTCTACTGCATTCGTTGCTCCCAATGCGGTCTCCTCTACATTGGAGAGACCAAACGCAAACTGGGCGACCGTTTTGCAGAACACCTGCGGTCTGTCCGCAAGAAAGACCCAAACCTCCCTGTTGCTTGCCATTTTAACACTCCACCCTGTTCTCTTGCCCACATGTCTGTCCTTGGCTTGCTGCATTGTTCCAGTGAAGCCCAATGCAAACTGGAGGAACAGCACCTCATCTTCCGACTAGGCACTTTACAGCCTTCCGGGCTGAATATTGAATTCAACAACTTTAGATCTTAAACTCCCCCTCCCCCCATCCCCACCCCGTTTCCTCCCCCCCCCCACCCTTTTTTTTCAATAATTTATATAGATTCTTCTTTCCCCACCTATTTCCATTATTTTTAAATCTAAACCAAAACCTTGTTAGTCTTTCCACCCCACCCCCACTAGAGCTGTACTTTGAATATCCTGTCTTCCATTCTTAACTAGCACTTTTCTCAGACAAATGTCACCACCTTCGACACCTCTTTGACCCTTTTGTCTGTGACATCTTTTGATTATCTGCTTATCTCCACAATCACCACACCCTCAATGTGTCTCTCCCCACCCCCCCCACCCCCCCCCCCCCCCCACCCCACCCACCCACCTTAAACCAATTTATATTTCTCCCTTCTTCTAACTATGCTTCAGTTCTGCCGAAGGGCCATGAAGGCTCGAAACGTTAACTGATTTCTTCTCCGCCGATGCTGCCAGACCTGCTGAGTTTTTCCAGGTAATTCTGTTTTTGTTTTAGAGTCACAGAGTCTGCTGACGAACTTTTAATAAAAGAATAAAACATTTAGTAAACAAGAGAAATTGAACTGTATTACACTACTCCTTCATCCGCAACTATACCTTTACAAATACATATAGGTTCATAACAATAACACAAGTTACAAAATCTATCTTATATTCAAATGTTCACAGTAAATACACTATCCATGTAAACCAATAGGTTGTTTTTCCCTGTCGCTGTGGGCCCTCTGTTGCTAGGCAACAGCACAATTTACCTACATTGTTTTAACTTCCCTAAGCCACGAAGCCCCCCCTTGAAACACAGCTCTCCACTTCAAGGGTCATAAAACCTCATTAAAATGCAGGTATACAAATAAACTCACAGACTTTCAGGCAACAGTCTAAACTGACCAAAACCCAGCTTTTCCCTTTCTTAACACACACATACAACATATAAATTAAACTTAAACTTAAAGATTACACTTAAACTTAAACATAAAGCTATAGTTTATTCCCAACACACAGAACCATACATATAACTTACTTAAAACTATCTCTGGTTTCTACTAATATTGTTGTACAATTAAACGCAGGCATGCTTACAAACTTTTTAAACCTTTTCCTTTGGTCCAGGAGAATAACTCTGCTTTTAATTTGAACTCTGCTTTTAATTTTTAATCCTTATTTCATAGGAGAATCACTCTTCTTAATCTTATAACTCCTTATTTATAGCTGGATTCTCTTATAACTTCATATTTTTAGCTGCTTTACTTCACACCAGCTGGACCCTCCATCAGTATTCAGAACCAAATACTGGTTAGAGAGCAAGATGGAGGAATCTCCTAAGCTTCCCACCTGCTCTTGCCCCACTTCACAGCTGGCCAAGAATGGAAAGGTGTTCATCAAGGACAGAGAGGCAATCAGCACCCACTGGAAGGAGCATCAAACATCTTCTTAACAGAGACTCTGTCTTCAAGGCGAGTGTCCTCGGCTCCATCCCGGAGCATGCTACCCACCACCATCTCAGCACAACCCCAATCCGGCATGGGGTAGGAAAGGCCATTCAACAACTAAATAGCAACAGGTATCAAGAGTGGATGGAATCCCCGCTGAAGCACTAAAGCATGGCGGAGAAGCACTACTGGCGTGAATACAGGCCTCATCTCCCCTACCTGGAAGCAGGAGAGCATGCCAGGAGATCTCAGAGATACCGTAATTGTGACCATCTTCAAGAAAGGTGACAAGTCTGACTGCAGTAACTATAGAGGAATCTCCCTGCTGTCAGCCACAGGGAAGATCATCACAAGAATCCTCCTAAATCACCTTCTCCCTGTGGTTAAAGGGCTCCCCTCAGAGTCGCAATGCGGATTCTGCCCACTAAGGGGCACCACAGACATGATCTTCACCGTGTGGCAACTGCAAGAGAAATGCAGGGAACAGCACCGGCCCTTGTACATGGCCTTCTTTGACCTCACAAAAGCCTTCGACACTGTCAACTGCATAGGGTTATGGGACATCCTCCTTCGTTCCGGCTGCCCCCTAAAGTTTGTCACCATCCTCCGCCTGCTCCACAATGACATGAGAGCTGTGATCTTGACCAATGGATCCACCATAGACCCAATCCATGTCCGGGGTCGGGGTCAAGCAAGGCTGTGTCATCGTAGCGCTTCTCGATCTGTCTTGCCACAATGCTCCATCTCACCCTCAGCAAGCTCCCCACAGGAGTGGAGCTAAACTATAAAACAAGCGGGAACCTGTCCAACCTCCGCTGTTTGCAGGCCAGACCCAAGGTCATCCTATCCTCTGTCATTGAACTACTGTAAGCAGACGATGCTTGCATCTGCGCACACTCGGAGGCCGAGTTCCAAGCCATTGTCAACACCTTCACCAAGGCATACGGGAGCATGGGGCTTTCCACCAAACATCCGTAAGACAAAGGCCCTCTGCTAACTTGCCCCCTCCACACTGCACTGGCCCCCCACTTATCAAAATCCATGATGGGGCGTTGGATAACGTGGTACACTTTCCATACCTTGGGGGCCTACTGTCAACAAGAGTAGCCATCGACAACGAGGTTCAACACCGCCTTCAGTGTGCCAGCACAGCCTTCGGCCACCTGAGGAAGAGAGTGTTTGAAGACCAGGACCTCAAACCCAGCACCAAGCTGATGGTCTACAGAGCAGTAGTGATATCCGCCCTCCTATATGGCTCAGAGTCCTGGACTATGTAGACCAGGCACCTCAAAACTCTGAAGAAGTACCACCAGCGCTGCCTCTGCAAGATCCTGAAAATCTATTGGCAAGATAGGCGCACCAACATCAGTGCTCTCGCTCAGGCCAACATCCCCAACATCGAAGCATTGGCCACGCTCGATCAGCTCCATTGGGCAGGCCACATCATCCATATGCCTGACACGAGACTGCCGAAATAAGTGCTCTACTCAGAGCTTCGATACGGGAAGCGAGCCCCAAGAGGGCAGAGGAAACACTTCAAGGACACCCTCAAAGCCTCCTTGAAAAAGAGCAACATCCCCATCAGCATCTGGGAATCCTGGCCCAAGACTGCCCAAAGTGGAGGGAAAGCATCCCCAAAGGAGCCAGACACCTTAACTCTCACCACCAAGGGCTAGCTGAAGCCAAGCGCGACAGCAAAAGGAGCACCCCACCCACCCGTTTCCCCCTACCACTGTCTGACCCACCTGTGACAGAGACTGTAGGTCATGTATTGGACTCTTCAGTCACCTGAGAACTCATTTTTAGCATGGAAGCATGTCATCCTTGACCCCGAGGTGACAGTCACCTAGTCCATGTCTATCTGCATTCTGTTAAGCTGCAGGGTGGCCACCTCCTGAAAAGTGCTATCCATGAAGCACTCAAGCTTCCGAATGGACCACAATGATGTGAATTGTTGCCCAAGCTCCAAAACACAGAACTCCTCCAATTGATGACACCACCAGCACCTGTGTTTGTCCAGGACACAGATAGCATCCTGGAGTTCATGCGAGGAACAGGATGAGCATTCCAGGCATCTTGGTTTCATGCTATGTCTCTATGTATTAAATTACTCATTCAGTAAAGTCATAGCAAGTTACAGTCTCCTAGCTTGGAGTCAAACGAAGAACATTCACCAGCTACTTCTGCTAAAACAAAAAGAATAAAAAGCAGCATCTTCTTCCACCTCCACAATAAATTCTCACTTGGAACAATTTCCTGATGTTAGCACTGAGTTGAATGAAGCATGCTGTTCTGCGATCACTAAATGCTATGTCTACCCACAAAAATTAAATTTAAAAATTTTTTACAATCATCCTATTCAGCACCTTTTAATTCATCAGTGCAAGATAAATTTGGTTTGTATTGTATTAATTCTAAGAACACAAGAAATAGGAGCAAATGTCTCCACTGATGATTCCTGAGGTGTGAACACATTCAAACTAAATTTGTTTTGCACAGATGGATTAAAAAGGTGCTGGATAGGCACGATTGTAAAATGGCTTTTTTTATTTAAAATGTGTAGGTTGACAAAAATAAAATTAGTTTCTTTTCATTGCTATAGCAACCATGCAGGAAGGTGAAAGCAGAGAAATAGGAAGCACGGATCTGGATTGACTATTTAGAGCTAACATTTTAGGTCAATTTTCAGCAGCACTAAATGTGGTCAAAAGTACAATCAGAGGTTTAATATTTCATTCAAAGCTTCTTGACATAAAAACGAACAAACAAAAAATAAACTACAAAAAAACACATTGAAAGCACGCCATTCTGAAGATACGTTTCATAGTTTACCTTTCATGCATTCATACAGGAGGGAAGTGATCAATATAAAGTGGGATAACATTCAAGTAAAAACAGAAAATGTTGGAAACACTCCGCAAGACAGACAGTATCTGTGGAGAAAGAAAAAATGGATAAAGTTTCAGGCCTTCTGGCTTCCCATCAGGAATAGGTTTAAAGCTGCTCAGGGGTAACTCTTCAATTTATATATTATTGAATGATCTCCTCTACAGAGCAAGCTTGTTGTGCTTGAAATGTTGAAGTTTCATCTTTCCTATTGACTATTCAAATAAGGCAAGTGCATTGTTGAACAATCATAGCAAGCCTAACTACTAACTAAGCATTCACATTTAAATATAACTTTGAAATATTGATAATACAGTTCATTTAAATATAAATGGTATGTTTATGCTACAGCTACATGTCAAAGTAAAAATAATAAATAAGAAATGTGTCATAAAGCTCTACTTCCAAAATTGATGGACTCTCCTGTCACTTCATAGTGATGGGAGTTTAGCAAGTAAAAAAAGACTAGTTTACAGTGTAGGTTGATATCATCTCATGTGTCACATTAGGCCAAGTCCCAATTTACATAACCAATTGCAAATACTGCATATGAAGTCAGTGTTGGAAGGATGGATGGCGGAATTGGCTTTGCACCACACTCGCTTGTCCTGAAGACACTGGACTCTGTTCTCTTCAAATGTCAAAATCACATGATGACAAAGACTTCTCCTTTTGGCTCTGTTCAAGCTTGTTTTTCCCCAAGTATCAGGATCCAGCTTACAAGCCCTGAGGTTGACCCTCAGATTGTCTTTAGATCTAAGTTTGGGACGTCCTGTGGTGTGGGTTCCTCTGCTCAGCTGGCTGTAGAGTACTGCAATAAAAACCGAAAATGCTGGAAAAACTCAGCAGGTCTGGCAGCACCTGTGGAGAGAGAAGCAGAGTTAATATTTCGAGTCCGTATGACCCTTCTTCAGAGCTGAGAGTAGAGTACTGTCTTTGGTATGTGGGAACCCTCCATGTGAACCACCTGACCAACGCAGTGAAGCTGAGCTCTGGTGAGCACGCTCTCAATGCCAGGTATGCAGCACTTTGCTAGAGCCTCAGTGTTGGGGATTTTGTCCTGCCACCTGATGTTGCAAATAGATCTCAGGCAGTGAAAATGGAATGCTTTAGTTGCTTTATGTGACACCAGGTTGTCCAAGTCTCGCACCCGTAAAGAATTGATACAACAACCATTGCCTGTTAGACATGGATTGTTAATTTGAAATAAACATCGTACACTTTCCAATGTCTGTGCGTTAGCTTACCAAATGTTGAACTTGCTTTTGCCAGGCGATGGTTAATTTTGTCATCCAGTGTAGTGATATTGGAGAGGATATTCCCAAGATAGCAAAATGGAGGGGATAGTACTGAGTTGTTGATAGTGACTGTGGGTAAGCGGTCAGGGGTGGGCTGATATAAGATCTTTGTCCTCTTCAGACTTATTATCAGGCCAAAGTGTTCTGAGGCTAGGGTAAAGTGATCAACAAGCTGCTGAACATTCTCCGGAGTATGTGCTATGAGAGCGCAGTCAGCCACAGACAAGAATTCGCTCTGTAACTGTTTAGTAATCTTTGTGCAAGCCTTCAGCCTTTGCAAGTTGAAGAGGTTGCCAACTGTCCTGAATTGAATGTGTACTCCTGTGTCAAGATCTTTGAGCGTGCACTGGAGCGTGGCTGAGAGGTATATGGCAACCAGAGCTACAGCCAATACACAGCCTTGCTTGGTGCTGTTGGTGACAGGAAAGACATCTGATGACGACCCACTTTGGATCATGCTGGCCATCATGCCATTGTGAAACTAGCGAATGATACTAATCATCTTTTCAGGGCAGCTATATTTATACAGAACCTTCCACAGGCCTTCCCAGTTTATTGTGTCAAAAGCCTTGGTCAGGTAAACGAATACCATATAGAGGTCCTTGTACTGTTCCTGGGACTTCTCTTGAATTTGACATGCTGCAAATGTCATGTCTATTATTGCCCATCCTGCATAGAAGCCACACTGTGATACACAGAGTCAATGAGGTGAGCGACAATCCAATTAAGAATAACCCTTGCAAGAATTTTTCCTGCTGTTGAAAGAAGTGCTATTCCATGATGATTATCACAGATGGACTTGCTCCCTTTCCATTTGTAGAGGTGAGTTATGGAGACCTTCTTGTAGTCTTGGGACACTGGGTCCTGGTTCCAGGTTAGGCAGAAGAGACTAGTGAGTTTCCTAACCTTGTGAGACCCTCTGCATTTGAATACTTCAGGTGGGATGTCATCAATTCCCTGCGACCTGCCCATAGAAAGCTACTTTGTGGCCTTCATGACTTCCACTTGAGAAGGATCGAGGGCAAGCTCTTCCAGAATATGGTGCTGTGGAAGTGCTCAGTGATATAATTGCACACCATGGATTGTTGGTTTAGGAGACTACGGAAGTGCCTTGCCCAACAAGACAGAATCTCCTGCCTATTTCTTAGGAGCTGATTGCCATTTGCTGAGAGGACACCATAGATTATAGGGCCATAGACTGATCGTGGGCAGACCTTCATGTAAAGCCTTCAGGTCATTTTTATTGGCAGCTGCTGGTGATTTCTTGTCAGATATGTAAGATCTATGAGCATTGAACACTTTGTCTAGAAGCTTGCCTATGTCTTGATCACTATTGTCGAACCAGTCTTGGTGCTTTCGTTTACCAAATCCTAGGAGCTCAGATGCCGTGCTTTAAGTAATAGCCTTTAAGTTTTGTCAAGAGTCATCAATGGTAACATTGTCCCCCAGGATATCAGCAATTCCTGTGGCTAGCTTGTGTTCCAGTTATCCAATAACTCCAAAATTATTGACCAGAATGATCATTTTTCCATTTTAATCTAAGAGTTTGCAGAAAATTAGAAATTGCTCTGTTGCAGTTACATTTTCCACATTAAATTTAAGCCAATGAATCTTACAGATTGTTCTTATTATAGACACATCTCCTCAGATTTTCCATTGATTGCACTGGTTTAATCAGTGACGCATTTGCCTTAGTTGATTATAATAATTTCTGCCATTGAGTCACTGTCTGTTTAGTTTGCAATACAAAATGTGAATCCTGTTGTATAATTAACACGTTTTTGTGAGTTGAGAGCAACTCATGGCAGAGGAATTAAGTTTTATTTCGGAGATACCCTGTACCATTTTATCGCTGCACCGTTGATCACCCCTAGGTGGTGCTGTTGAGTCACATTTACTGTAGCTGAACTGCTCTGTTTGACCTTGACCTACAAACTGAGCTTCTTTACGTTTTGAGCTTGTATATATTTTCCTAGCCAGTCTTCAAGAGACACCCAGGATAGCACTAAAACTTACATTCAAAAGTTTTCCCAAAAAGATGTAAATGAAAGAGTCAGGTTTAAGCATACACAAGCTCAGACTTACATACTTATAAATGTCTTATTTATATCCAGAGTTGTCTGGTTTGCTGAAGTCTAGTCTCCTTCAGCTGTCTTAAATATTCTTAACATATTATGGTCAGCAAAATTATAGCATTCTTCCTTAAACCTTCATCAGTTGGAGCAAAGTTCAAATTGACAGACAGTGGACAGTCCTTTCATGTTTTCCAATGTGTCACTGTGCTTTTCCGTGAGGTGTTAATTAATCTTATGATTGACAGGTGGAGGGATTAATCAGTTCACGAATCTCCTTTGTCACACTGCTCATTTCAGCTTCCCACCCTGGATGATGATTTCTTCCACTGTCACAGTCTTTTCTCTGGGTAGGAAACTGGTTTTCTCTGTAAGATTCCCTTGTGTCAGTGTTTCTGACCTTGTCATTGCGCAACTTCTGAGTTTGTTTTCAATATGTGATGGTTTAGTTCTCTTTGTTCTAACTTTTGTTATGACTGCAATGCAAATATTTGTCTCGAGCCATGACAATATTGATTCCTATGGCCCTGAAACAATTCCATGTGGGCTAACAGTCATATTTATGTTTAGTTATGTTAGCCTCTCACCATGTCAGCCTGGTCATCTTCTTAATCAAAGATACTAGAAACAAATGGAAATCTAAAAATTGTGTTTCTTAGCCTGGAAAGGCTCATTGTTGTTTATCAGTAAGACATTAGTTATTATTTTACAATTTATAATACAAAGAGAAGAGCAAAATTAATTATCTAGAAAACACCAATGTTCTTTCAGAACTGTTGCCAGTTATATAATAACATTCATGGAACAATGTACCATTTAGAAATGTACTGAGTGCAGTCTGGTGATGCAGCACACTAACTTGTTGTGCCATAGGAGCTATAGCAAGTGGGTTTCCTCCTTGCTATTACCAGAATGTCAATTAACAATCTCGACCAGCCTGCAAGATGGAGCCAATGGGCAGAAGTAAGAGAATTTTTAACAGCAAAAAATGGAAAATCAAAAGTAAGTCCATTTACACTGAACTGGTGGATCTTCCTGACTATCTCCGTTATACTGCAGCATCAGAAGATTCCCTGATACAAGCCCCTCTTCACTATTCTACTGGTAGGTGGATGGTAATGTGATATTGAAGTCCAACAGTTGGGAGTAAGTAACTAACAAAAATGCAGGGATTATGAGGGAGAATTAGTGACTCAGCTGCAATGTTAAATGAGCCTATTTACTAATGTACCACTCAAGGAAGCCATAGACATTTGCACCACATCATTTTATCACGGCAATCTAGATGTGCTGCATTTTTTCTGAATCTGTATTTGTTGAACTTGTGAACTTAGCAACTCATGGAGTTAAGTTCAGTTTTACTGACGCCATGTATGCCCAGATACATGGCGTTGCCATGCGATCCCCTCTAAGCCCAGCTCTCGCTAACATTTTCGTTGTTTTCCACAAGATTTGCGTTTTGGATGGAATAACCCTAACCTCCAAGCCCTTGCATTTTCCCGGTATGTAGATGATACGTTGACTTTATTGGAATCGGCAGCTCCATGTAAGAATTTCTTTAGACACCTTAATGGGCTCCATCCTGCACTCAAATTCACCTTTGAAATGGGGCAGCCTAATGAGCTCCCTTTCCTCAACATGCTAGCTGAGAAATCTACCGCAAGCCTGCCTTCACCAGTTAATACACCAATTGGGTCCGACAGGTCCACACGCTGTAAGATTGGCTCTATGAGCAATCTCATAAATAGGGCCTGAGCCATTTGCTCACCGTGCAACTTGATGACAAAGTAGGGTGCACCAAAGCTATCCAGCAGGATAATGGCTACCCAGTCAAATCATCGCTCACTGTACATTGTGCCTATTCACGAATGGGCCTAAGGCTGCCGCTTTCAGACCTGAAAAGTGCCCAGTCTACCTCAAATTAGCTGAAAGAATAAGGTTGCGATCCCACAAACAACAGATTAGATCTAAGTTCTGCAGTCCTGCTACATCCAGTCATGATCGGTGGAGGACAATTAAAACAACTAACCAGAGGAAGAAGCTCCACAAATATCTCCATCCTCATTGATGGGGAGCTCAGCACATCAATGCAAAAAATAAGGCTGAAGCATTTGGAACAATCTTCAGCCAGAAGTGCCCAATGGATGATCCATCTGAGCCTCCTCCGGAGGTCGCCTGCGTACAGATGCCAGTCTTCAGCTAATTCGATTCACTCCACGTGATATCAAGAAATGGCTGAAGGCACTGAATACTGCAAAGGCTATGGGTCATGACCATATTCCAGCAATAGTACTGAAGAGTTCTGCTCCAGAACTTGCTGTGCCCCTGGCCAAGCTGTTCCAGTACAACTACAACACTGGCATCTACCTGGCTATGTGGAAAATTGCCCAGGTATGTCCTGTCCACAAAAAGCAAGACAAATCCCAACCTGGCCAATTCCTGCCCCATCAGTCTACTCTCCATCATCAGTAAAGAATGGAACGGGTCATCAACAGTGCTATCAAGCGGCACTTAGCAATAACCTGCTCACTGATGCTCAGTTTGAGTTCCGCCAAGGCCACTCAGCTCCTGACCTCATTACAGCCTTGGTTCAAACATGGACAAAAAAGCTGAACTCTAGAGGTGAAGTGAGAGTGACTGCCCTTGACATCAAGGCAGCATTTGACTGAGAGTGGCATCAAGGAGCCCTAGCAAAACTGGAGTCAATTGGAACTGGGGGAAAACTCTCCACTGGTTGGAGTCACACCTAGCACAAAGGAAGATAGTTGTGGTTGTTGGAGGTCAGTCATCTCAGTCCCAGGACATCGCTGCTAGAGTTCCTCAGGGTACGGTCCGAGGCCCAACTATCTTCAGCTGCTTCGTCAATGACCTTCCTTCCATCATCAGGTTGGAAGTGGAAATGATCGCTGATGATTGCACAATGTTCAGCACCATTCGCGACTCCTCAGATACTGAAGTCTGTGTCCATATGTATCAAAACCTGGACAACATTCAGGCTTGGGCTGATAAATGGAAAGTAATGTTCATGCCACACAGATACCAGGCAATTACCATCTACGGGGAGGCGGTGGCATGTGGTACTGTCACTGACTAGTATTTCAGAGACCAGGGATGCTCTGGGGACCTGAGTTTAAATCCAACAAAGGCAGATGGTGACATTTGAATTCAATAAGAATCTGGAATTAAAAGTCTGATGATGACCACGAAGCCATTGCAGATTGTTGTAAAAACTCATCTGGTTCACTAATGCCCTTTAGGGAAGGACATTTTTAAAAAATTCATAGACAGAATGTGGGTTTTGCTGGCTGGGCCAACATTTATTGCCCATCCCTAGTTGCCCTTGAGAAGGTGGTGCTGAGCTGCCTTGTTGAACCGCTGCAGTCCATGATCTGCCATCCTTACCTGGTCTGGCCTACATGTGACTCCCGACCCACTGGAGGTCCTCTGAACAAGGGTGAGCAATAAATGCTGGTCTAGCCAGCGATGCCCACATCCCATGAATAAATTTTAAAAAACTATCTCAAACAGAGTTGGTGTTGTCGTAAGTGCAATTATTGTCTCCCCTTGAAATTCAATGGCATTACTATCACTGAAATCCCCACTATCAGCATCCTAGGGGTTGCCATTGACCAGAAACTGAACTGGACTAGCCATACAAATGCTCTGGCTACAATAGCAGGTCAGAGGCTGTGGATTCTGCAGTGAGTAACTCACCTCCTGACTCTGCCAAGATTGTCCTCCATCTACAAGGCATAAATCGGAAGTGTTATGGAATAATCTCCCCTCACCTGGGTGAGTGAGCTCCAACAAAGCAGCCTGCTTGATTATCACCACATCTATCACCTTAAACATTCACTCCCCCAACGACTGACGCACAGTGGCAGCAGTGCATGCCATCTACAAGATGCACTGCAGCAACTCACCAAGGCTCCTTCATAAGCACCTTCCAAACCCGTGACCTTCACCACCTAGAAGGACAAGAGCAGCAGATGCTACCACCTGGAAGCCACACACCATCCTGACTGGGAAATATATCGCCGTTCCTTCACTGTCGTAGGGTCAACATCCTGGAACTCCCTTCCTAACAGCGCTGTGGGTGTACCTACACCACATGGACTGCAGCGGTTCAAGAAGGCAGCTCACCACCACCTTCTCAAGGGCAATTGGCGATGGGCAATAAATGCTGGCCCAGCCAGCAAAGCCCACATCCGTGAAAGAATACATTTTTAAAAAATTGAGTAACAGGTGAAGTTGCTACTATGCAGTAACAAGAGTGGTATTCGCCACTAACAGGATGCTGCTGTCAAGCTAAAAAGATGTTCTGCTGACCACACAAATGAGTAATGTGGTATATGAATTTCAGTGCTGGTGCGATGCCAGCTGCATAGGCTGTATGTCCCAATGATTGGCGAATTGCAATAAACACCACATCTCTTCGGCTGTTTTTAACAAACAGAATATTAACTGTACTCAACTAGCCTGTGATTGGTTGGCAGCTCTCTAGTCCCTGCAGTGACAGCGCTGCATGGACAGAAGAGGAAGTTCAGGAACACATTGGAGCCTAAGTGCGGGGAATGGAGGCCAAGGTCAGTTTAAGGAACCCTGGAGTGGGAAGGGTAAAGAATGCTTGGGGGGGTGGGGGTGCGAAGGGGGTGATCAGAATGTTGCGATAGAGGTGGGAGGGGAGGTACAGAGGCCACCAGACCTTAAGGGGGGCACCCCCAGCAGGAAGGGGCTTCTGATGGATATGCCCCCCACCCACCTCCCTTCCCACCCAAGATCTAGGCCCATTGATTTTTGGGGCTCCCCCAAGCTAGGTCAATCTTTCTGTCAGCCTAAACATTGAGGCTGGGTAGGAAATGGTCCTCAAGTGCCAATAATTGGCCACTTAAGGGCCTCAATTTGAGCAAGGGCAGGCTTCCCATCTGAGGCCTTGCATGCCTCAGCGTAAAATCGCTGCATGGTTGGGGTGGGCAGGAAACTGGTGGGGATTCCGATCCTTCAGTTTCACACTCCTCGCCTGCCTAAAAATCCTCCAGTGGGGGGAGTGTAAAATTCTGGACCATATATTCATACACAGGGACCTGTTCTCTGTAGGCTAAGGGAACATGATGAGGCATTGGGGGACAATAGCTCCATGGTGCTTTCTCTATGGCAATACCTTGACCAATCACAGTCGACTTGCCATCCAATCAGCATTCTTTTCTCATACAGTATGAATTGTTGCTCCCTTTGAAATTTTGCATTCTTGTATCTGTCCTGATGGGTGCAAGATGAAAAGCTTTGACAGCATGTCTCTTTTTGCAGCAATGCTCAAGTTCTGTACTACCAAACAACAATTTTTAAGTAAATATTTATTCCTATGTAAACTATGAGCTGAATCTTCTAAGTAGCGGCAATCACAATTGGATTGCCACTCCACTCCTATTTATTTACCTTGCACTGGGGCTCCACATTTCTCACCTGGACCTCCAAACCAGCCTTCCTGAGGAATGTAGAGCGTATTGGTTCTGGAGTCCTTCCTTTGTGCAGGAGCATCGAGGGAAACCATGCCATATTCCCTTTTTATGGCAGTAGCTGCCATATTCCGGTAAGTTTAAATGTTCCAAAGCCACTTTGACAAGCTAGGAGAGAAGGTAAGTGTGTAAGGTAAGAGGGTGAGGGCATAAGGTGGCAGGTAAATGGGTGAGGGGGTAGGGTGGCAGGTAAGTGGGTGAGGAGGTCGGGGGTGAAGGGGTTTAGTCAGGGTAGCCAGGGGGTGTGGAGTTTAGCCAGGGGTTCAGGGGGGCATTCAGGAGGCGATGAAGCTAGTCAGGGGTGGGCAGTAGTTGATATTCAAGGGTTGGGGGAGTTTAGTTGGGTGTTGTGGGGGGGGGGGTTAGTTGGGGGGTTGGGAGGGTATTCGGGAGGTGGGGGAGTCATTCAGGGAATGGGGGAGTAATCAGGGGGTCAGAGGGGTGCCTGGAGGGTTTGGGGGTACTTGGGGGAGCCAGTAGGATATGGGGGGAATCGGTGTAGATGGTTGGGTGGGTTGTCATGTGGCTGTGGGGTGGGGTGGGGAGCAAGGTGGGCCACCTGGAGGGTAGTGTGGGTGTTGGGGAGGAAGTCGGGGGTTGGGGAAGCTAGTCGGCTGGTGAGGGGGCAGCTAGTCAGGGGATCCAGTGGGATTTCGGGGGGTCAGTAGTATGGTTACCCAGAGGTTAGAACTGGCTTTAATCCTTCAACCTTTTCCTGGGTAACTATTCTGCTTAATGAGTTGGAACCATTAGAAGCCTTCAACTTTAACTCAGAGTTTCGGAGGGTTCCAGATGCGGGGCAATTGCCCGTTGGAAGCTGAAACTTCCTAGACAATGCCCGTGTAGTCAGTGCATGGGGACTTCCAAGAGATCCCCAGATATTTCTTCCGGGATACTTCCAGAGACTGGAAGATCTGGGCCAATATGTTCTCGTCAATCTCTCATGACATTGAACTCTGGAGTCATATAAATAGGAGTATTCAATTTGGGCCCTCGAGCCTGTTCCACCATTCAATTAGATCATTGCTGACCTGTGTTTTAACTCCATTTACTTGACTTGGTTCTGTAATTCTTAGTTCTATTGCCTAACAAAAAACTATCAATTTTAGTTTTGACATTTTCAGTTGAACCAATCTCAGCAACCTTTTAGGGAAGAGAGTTTCAGATTTCCATTACCCTCTATATGAAGAAGTGCTTCCTCGCATCACCCTTGAACTGCCGAGCTCTAATTATTAAAGGATCTGCCCCCTTATTCTGAATTCTCCCCACAGAAGGAATAGCTTCTCTCCATCTGCCTATCCAATAAATCTTTTAATCATCTTAAACATGTCCATTCGTTCACCACTTGATCTTCTACACTAAAGGGAATACAAGCCTAGTATCTGCAACCGGTCCTCACACTCGAGGCTCAGCCAAGATGCATTAGGAAGCAGGATAATAGTTAGACCAAGGTAAAAGATGGGGGAAAGGTGAAGCTGGGAAGCAATTAGAGTAGAGAGAAGCCCAGTAAAGTATCCTGGGGAGGGGGAACAGTAAAACATCCTCAGTGAGGTGAGGGTGCTCTGGTTGCAATTTAAAAAAAAACCTTTGTAAGCCCTAATTTTCCTAAATTTGATGAGGACCCTTTTTTTTCTCAATTTGTAGAAGCTCATGTTTTTCTGAGTTTTACAGGTTAACAGCTCTGTTTAAATGAACTGGCCCTCATGTTTCCAAATTTGAACAGACTCGTTTTGCATCTTCTTTGTGGATCACAAATTTCTCCAGGTTGTAGAGGCCTAGATTTTTCTTCCTTCCGTAGATGGCCTGAGTTCTTCCTAGTTTGTGCTTGAGATAAGACATTTCAATGTTAGTCAACATTAGCTCACTTAATTTTGGAAATCCCAGCACAAGTCCATCTGCAGCTGCCACAGGTATTGCAGATAAATGGGGACATGTTTAAAATAAAAATAAATTCAATAAGCAGCAACTGACTTTGGGTTTTAAAATGCAATGCAATATATATAAAGAGAACTGTGGGGGGAAAAGCGGTTTACTCTTGGAGTGATAAAGATTTTATAGCCGGACGTAACAAAGATATTAATAATGTACCTGCATACTTTCTCATCACATTAGCAAAATAAACATGAAAATACATAGTTATGCACCTCTGAACAGAAACATAACTATGGTTTCAAATGCTAAATTGTAGAGTAACTGTTTAAGCACTAGATGGTGCAATTGTTTCTCTAGAACAATTTCGCCACAAAAAACTTAAAACTACAAAAAGGCTGTTGACATGTCAAATGCCACTTGAAACATTTTTGCATTTACAAGTTCAATATTTCACACCAATAGTGTAATAAGAATGCACAATTAAACTCATTGGGGTGTCTTGCAAATCTTAGAGTTTGAAATAATCAATTGTTTTATGGTCTGAGGCACAATCAAGACACTTGCTCAACACACACATATTGTGTAATTGGCCGATAAAGATGAATGAGTTCTTCTGTTGCTTTAACATATTCTTTTGTGTCCAGCATGATTCTACAGGTGTACCTATGAAAATGTAGAATTACTTTTTCTACATCAGGTAAATGATGGATCAATGAATTAAGTAACAGACACAGAAAAGATTTCATCTGAAAGTTTAAAAAATTCAACGGCATTTTCTCTTTGCAGAATAATGGTAGAAAATAGATTTAATAACATCCTTTATCACATGTGTGCCAAAGTGCCGGAATTACATCTCAGACAATGCAGGAAGATTAATGAGATAATTTCTTCGCTTCTGGAAGGAAGGGCCACACACTTAAGGTGTAGATTAAAACAACATTCATGCCAATGAGGATATAGTTGTGTCTGGACAAATATCCATCTGGTGATAAACTGGCTGCATGCATTGCTTCACAACAGTAGAAAAAATGTATACAGCCAATCCTAATAAATTCATCCCTGAAACCCCAATCCCGCAACCCCCCACAACATGACACAATCTGCATCCTTTACTGATCATGGAAGTGGAGACTAGCTTGAACTATCTATTAACTGTGGGATTAGGTCTGCATGAGTCATGGCATGAATGCAATTGGATGACATCATGTGAAACAGAATTCTACCCACCAGCTTTAATAAGGCATAAGCCTAATTGTTGGAAATGTTATTCTCTCCGCACTTCCACTATTATCACAGGCACAATGTTTATGCCAGATCACAGGAGTGGTTGGGGTACAGTGGCTGGCTGGATAGTGGTAATATTATTGGACTAATAATTCAAAGGCCTGGAGTAACTCTTCAGAGACATGAGTTCAAGTCTTACCAGGGCAGGGAAATTTAAATTCAATTAATTAATAAATCAAGAATAAAATGCTGGCCTCATTAATAATGATTACGAAACTACTGGATTGTTGTAAAATTCATCTGGTTCACTAATGCCCTTCAAGATGGAAATCTGCTAACTTTACCCTGTTTGGCCTGCACATAACTCAATATCCACAACCATGTGGTTGACTCTTAACAGCCCTCTGAAATGGCCGTGCAGATGTATGAAACTGCTACAGAAAAAAAGCACTGTGGATGTGCTACACAACACGGACTGCAGCTCACCACCACCTTCTCAAGAGCAATTAGGGATGGACAACAAATGTTGGCCTTACCAACAATGCTCACATCCCCAGAACAATTGAAAAAAACAGTGAGGGATGGTGAAGGAAGCGTATGACACAAATATAACTGAATCGTGCCCATATGCAGCAAGTCCTGGGCAACATTCAAGCTTGTGATGATAACTGGCAAGTAACATTCGCACCACACGAGTGCCAGGCAATGACCACCTCCAAAAAGAGAGAATCTAACTATATTCGCTTGACATTCAATGGTGTCACTATCGCTGAAACCCCCACTATCAACATCCTGGAGGGTACTATTGACCAGAAACTGAACTAGACCAGCCATATAAATACTGTGGCTACAAGAGCAGGACAAAGTTGGGAATTCTGTGTTGAGTAACTCACCTCCTGACTCTCCAATGTCTGGCTACCATCCCCAAGGCACTAGTCAGGAGTGTGAAGGAATACTCTCCACTTGCCTGGGCGAGTGAAGCTCCAACAACACCCAAAAAGCCTGATACCATCCAGGACAAAGCAGTCCACTTGATTGACACCCCATCCACCAATTTTAATATTCACTCCCTCCACCACCGATGCACAGTGGCAGCAGTGTGTACCATCAGATGTACTGCAGCAACTCACCAAGGCTCCTTCGAAAGCCCCTTCTAAACCCATGGTCTGTACCACCTAAAATGACGTTCTCAGCAGATGCAAGTTCCACCTACAATTTCCCCTCCAAGGCACACACCATCCTGATTTAGAACTATATTATCTTTCCTTCACTGTCATTGGGTCAAAATCCTGGAACTCCCTTCCGAATGCAATGTGGATGTACCTACACTACATCGACTGCAGCTCATCACCACCTTCTCAAGGGCAATTGGGGATGGGCAACAAATACTGCCCTAGCCAGCGATGTCCACATCCTCAAAAAGAATAAAAAAACTTAACTGATGTACCAGCACAGTATATTTCACCAGCTTCTACTGACAGCTTTCCTTAAATTATCATTTAATTTCAGTAAATTTCCACTTGTAGCCCTCCGAGCTGAACCTATGGCTCCAATATTCCTGGGGAGGCAGGGAGGAGCCGTGGGGATGATGTGGGGGATAGGGGTGGG
This sequence comes from Cetorhinus maximus, assembly GCF_964194155.1. Taxonomy (NCBI): domain Eukaryota; kingdom Metazoa; phylum Chordata; class Chondrichthyes; order Lamniformes; family Cetorhinidae; genus Cetorhinus; species Cetorhinus maximus. The sequence continues at coordinate 118,399,382 of NC_135880.1, read as the reverse complement.
GCAGGTGTTGGCTGTTGGGGAGGTTGTCACTTTGCGGTCAGGGCAGGTCCTGCTGAATACAATAGCAGGATCTGATCACCAAATTTTTGAAATGTGTTTTCTAGGCTGCAGCCAGTCAGACTGAGAGGCTGGACGGCTGTCAAGCAGGTACGCCATCGTGTACGGAGTGATCCCGAAGTGGGGGAGCATCAGAGGTTGGGGGGACACACAGAGGAGGGGAGGAGATCGGAGGGCCCAGAGAGACCAGGGGAGAGAATCATAGGACATTGTGGAGGGCATTAGATCACAAGGGTGTGGGGTTGTCTGATCACTGAAGATGTTAACAGGTTTCTAGAAGCGGGGGAGAACAAGGTGGATAGAGTCCTGCCCTCCTCCTGGCCCGAAAGCCACGCAGCTGTCCTTGACTCCCTTTAGCTGCTGGGTTTCCCAAGGCCCAATAAACCCATTCGGGAACTGACGGAAAAATCCAAGCCTCATTAAAAAATTTAAAGAGTGACTCATTTTCTGGGAGCGGTTTGATCACCCACCATCGTACTACCTCGGTCAAAATCGGAATTGGCTGGTTTTGATTTGGGATTGATATTTTTTACCTTTTTAATTCCCACCCAAGTCAACCACACCAATTTTGGGGGCGAGGGTGGGGGTTTTAAATTCTCCCCTGTATGTAAGAGGTTACTAACTGCTTAAATGTTATTTTTCTTTATGCTATCAATGACCCCAATATTTCTTTCATTTTCATGTAAATTTAAAATGTTATCATTTTAAAGGTGATTACCATAACTAACATCAACAGATACCTCACTGTAAAAGTGATGATTTGGTAAAAATAAACAGAATGCACAGCATGTGCTGAATACATCAGGGTAAAAAGACAAAAAGCTGATCACATAAATGCCATTAACAAGCAGTTTAATCATGCTCAGTTTAGGGAACACTGATGGTTCTGTAAATACAGTTGCATCCCTGAAGTAGCTCTTCTGAAACTGAGTTTCAGTTTCCAGCTTATTATTTCTCAAAATGCAGGTCAAAAATCATCAGGTGTTGGCCTACGCATAGCAATGACAGCAAGCCCAAATTGTTGTTTACCCTTTAAAATATGTAGCTCATTAGTCATGACTATGAGGTTTTTGTGTTTTTTGTAGCGCATTGCAGGGTTTGAAAAGGTGACTCCATGGGAATATCACTTCTTAATATTGTGAGAAATGTGTTACCTCTTAAGTGGATGCTCTTTAAAGAGCTCATACAGATTTATATTGTAATGTGTGATAACATAACTGAGAAATATGAATTTCATTGAAACCTGTTTTATTCCTTCAACTGAATCAGACAGTATTCTAATATAAAAATGCATTGGAAGCAGCACTGCATAGCAAGGGTGCAGACTAGTGTGACACAAAGACCATAGATTTCGAATCAATTTTCTGAGAGATATTGGCATAACCAACTAGGGGATGGCATTATATATGTGAAAAAGATCACAGTTTAGTTTTTGATAACATATAATTATCGCTGGTTACCATCCATTGTTTGTCATTGTCTTTTTTATTCTTAGTTCATTTGATGGGTCGGATCTAAAATCATACACACGTAGTGTGGATCTTAATATATATTTAACTGCTTGGTTTGGAAAGGGGTAGGTTAACAAGATGATCCAAGAGTGCAGAGGGTTTGCAACAATCAGTCAGATTTATAAAATATCCACTCCTAATATTTTCAAAAGTAATAAGCAAGTGGTCCTTTAAGAGATCTCAGTAATTAGATATTTTGTATAATAAACCATTTTGCAACAGGGTTTACTGAAATAAAACCTTTCATCTATCAAAAACACTGCACTGTCTGCTTACCTTTGGGACTCAGGTTATTTGGAATTTGGATTCAATTGGTGGAACATTTAGCCCTTAGTGTTATAAATTTGATCTTGTTGTTAAATTGCCACTCTATATTCTTTATTCTGCATCTCATTGGCTCAAATACTTATCAAACCTGTTTATGTTAGTATTGCATTAAACATTTGTGTTGTTGGATGGCTCGTTGATAAGATGTGGATGTATAAAGTATGCTTGCATTTATCTGTTCATTCCAGGAAGATACTGGTTGCATTGTAATGATTACTTTATGTTACATCCCGTAAAATCCACATAAGCTCTGTAACCTACAATAAAACGATTGTAACTTTTTGCCATGTTTTATATATTGCAGAATCTATTAAGGATAAGTGTGAAACCAAATTCCAAGACTGAAGTAATTTCAATTTGATCAATAAGAGTTACTTCACTTTGCTGCCAGGATTGTCCTGAGTTGCACGCTTTGGGTTCAGATGTGTGCTGTCATGTTACAGAACTAGCCACAATTTTCTGTCATCAATGGTTAGCTGATGAGCTGTTACCCTCTATGATTGGAACCATAGACACAGATGAATGGTGGTTTCTATGTATACACATATATAATATATATACCCACTTCATTGGCACTCCATCACCTTAAACATTCACTCCCTCTGCCACCAGTGGTAGCAGTGTGTACCATCTACAAGGTGCACTGCAACAACTCACCAACACTCCTTCAATAGCACCTACCAAATCTGTGACCTCTACCACCTAGAAGGACAAGGGCAGCAGATGCATGGGAACACCACCACCTGCAAGTTCCCCTCCAAGTCAATCACCATCCTGACTTGGAAATATATTGCCATTCCTTCACTGTTGCTGGGTCAAAATCCTGGAACTCCCTCCTAAACAGTACTGTGTGTTTCTACAATACATGGATTTCAGCAGTTCAAGAAGGCAGCTCACCACCACCTTCTCAAGGGCAGTTAGGGATGAACAATAAATGCTGGCCTAGCCAGCGATGCCCAAATCCCATGAACAAATTAAAAACAATATATATTTATATATATTCCAATTGAGTATGAAATTTCTGGTCTGATTGGAGCACTGCTACCACTGGTGGCAGAGGGAGTGAATGTTTAAGGTGATGGAATGCCAATGAAGTGGGTATATATATTATATATGTGGAGCTCTTTGTCATTTTTAAAATAAAAATGTTACCTCCGGTAGGTTAGCGATGATTGAAGAAGCAACACCATTTTTTTCACTTCAGGGTCTGTATGAAGTCTGGTAGATTAGTAGAGATGAAATATATGGTTCTATCCTGTATCATATTCAGTTTATGTGAGACCACTTTGCAGGATTAAAGAGCAAGGAAATGGATTACCACAATTTTAATTTATAAGATTTACTTTGTGCTTGAGTTGCAAGCCTGAGATCCTGGTGAGCTACGGTAGGCCGTACCTCTATTCAGTTGTGTCACTAGATCATGTTGATGAGAATGTCGTTGCAATAATCTACTAACATGCAGAAAGCTTATCGAACAGCTATTTCCTTCAGAATTTACACTTTCCTGAACCACAGCATATTCATACCTAGTATGTACTTTCATTGAAATGTTGTTGGTCACAAACACTTGCACTAAAAAAGTAATATCACAGATCAACCTTACGTTGAGTACAAAGTAAAATAGGAGTTTATTAGAAAATTTGGAATCTCTCATCTTTCAAACCCAGTGCAGCCTTTTCTGAAAGCTCGGTATCGCTTTCCTCCCATTCACTTTGACCGTACTTTGTTTTTAAAGTTGCCTATTTCTCTCTGCCGGCATTAATCGCATTCTATACTCTTCATTGCTCTGATTTTTTTTCAGAAAATGGACTTTAACTTCAAAATACTTCAACAATATCGCGCTAAAAATAACCTCCCATCTTTGCGTTAAGAGGTGGGGGGGGGGGATACACGTCGATATTTAGTGAAAATAAATCAGATCTGAAGATCAGAGCGCTCAGTTAGATTGTTGCAAAAGCGTCTTGATCACTTCGACCGGCTTTCTGCCTTGTCTCTTCAGCAGACGCAAGTCATCAGTGTCAAACAAAGTCTTGCTGGGGCTCCACCCCCCTCTAGCAGTTAAGACACAGCACTTGAAGCTGAGAGCCAGCTCCGGGGGCGGATGTCCCGGCCCCTCCACCTCCTTTGATTGGGCCGGTTGAATGGTGAGGCAGGCGAAAGACTTCGCACTTTCTTGCCCAGCGCTGGCGTGTATGGGCGGGAGGACTGTCAGTCTGAAGCGAAAGCCTCCCAGCTCCTTCCTCTCAGCTGCTGCGCTCACCGTCCGAGTGCTGCATTAATATTCATGAAGGGGAGCCGAGGCTGACACAGAAAGGACCGGAAAAATAGAGAGGACGGAGAGAGGGGAGAAAACGAAGAAAAAAAGTTATTTACCCTGACGTCAAATGTAAACAAGATGGCGAAGCGGCGAGAGTGGAGAAGAGGAGGGGAGAAAGAGCAGAGAGTGGGAGTGCCAGCCGGGCTGCAAATGTGCCGCTGCTCCACTCCGGCACTTAGAGGCAGGCTGTGTACTCAGCCCTGACAACGCTTCCTTTCTTTTTTTTCTTATGACCGTCAACTTTTTTTTCTTTTTTCTTGTTTTGTTTTTAAATATAAAAGAGCACTGCACAAAAAGAAAAGCCAAACAAAATGCGTGAATCTTTCCAAAAAACGGAAAAGGAATCGCCTGCAATGAAATACAATAACTTCCTTCAGGTTGTGACAACTTGGAAGAAAAGGAGCCAGACTTGAGTTTCAGTTGGTGACACTAACTGGTTTGAAGAGGAGCAGGAAAAAGACATTGTTCTTGGAGGGGGCGGGGAAGAGAGAGAGGAACCAAAAAACCAATATGATTTTTTGCTCTTTTTATTTAAAGTTATTCGTTTTTTAAATGACTATTTGAACAAAGAGACAGCAGTTTGCTATGGTGGGGTAGGTTGCTGGAGCCGAGGGCTGTGCTTGGAGTGTAGGTAGGCAGGTGGGATCCCCTCCTGTCTGGGTGCAGGCGGGGGGGGGAGGTTTGTGTTGCTGCTGACCATGGCTGGGAGGGCTCGGAGACCATGGCTGAGCGTTGTACTGGGGCTGGTGCTGGGCTTCACCGCCGCTTCGTGGCTCATCGTCCCCAGGGTGGTGGAAATCAACGGCAAGAACAAAAAGATCTTCAACATCTGCTCCTCGTTGCTGAACAGGGCAGGAATTGGTCGGGCGATCGGTGGAGGCAGCAGCAGCAGCTCCAGGAGCCTGGGCTGGCACAAAGACAACCTCCTGTTCAGCAAACTGCCAAAGGAAGAGCAGACCCAGGAGGAGGAGGAGGATGAGGAGGAGGAAGGTGAGGAAGCTGCGAGGGGGGGCAATGGCCACCGAGCCAGCAGCAGCAAACATTTCCTCTATGTTGGGGTTATGACGGCCAAGAAGTACCTGGACTCCCGGGCGGTGGCTGCCTACAGGACCTGGGCTTCCTCCATCCCGGGCAAAGTGGAGTTCTTCTCCAGCCAGGGCTCCCAGGACATCCTCACCCCTGTCCCCATCCCCCTGGTCTCCCTGCCCGGGGTGGATGACTCTTACCCTCCCCAGAAGAAGTCCTTCATGATGCTCAAGTACATGCACGACCTCTACCTGGATCGTTACGAGTGGTTCATGCGGGCGGACGACGATGTCTACATCAAAGGGGAACGGCTGGAGGAGCTGCTGAGGTCCCTCAACAGCAGCCAGCCCCTCTACCTGGGGCAGACCGGCCTGGGCACCACCGAGGAGCTGGGCAAGCTGGCCCTGGAGCCGGGGGAGAACTTCTGCATGGGGGGACCCGGGATGATATTCAGCCGGGAGGTGCTGCGCCGGATGGTGCCGCACATTGGCGAGTGCCTGCGGGAGATGTACACCACACATGAGGACGTGGAGATCGGCCGTTGCGTGCGGAGGTTCGCCAACACCCAGTGTGTCTGGTCATATGAGGTGAGCACTTCAGGGAGGGAATGTCAGTTCCACATTCACACCCCTCCTCCCCAAACTCATACCCCCTTACCCCACCCCCCTTCCTATCCACACTCTCACCCTCTACCCCCCATCCATCCACACTCACACCCTCTACCCCCCATCCATCCACTCAAACCCTCTACCCCCCATCCATCCACTCTCACACCCTCTACCCCCCATCCATCCACACACTCACCCTCTACCCCCCATCCATCCACACACTCACCCTCTACCCCCCATCCATCCACTCAAACCCTCTACCCCCCATCCATCCACACTCACACCCTCTACCCCCCATCCATCCACTCTCACCCTCTACCCCCCATCCATCCACTCAAACCCTCTACCCCCCCATCCATGCACACACTCACCCTCTACCCCCCATCCATTCACACACTCACCCTCTACCCCCCATCCATCCACACACTCACCCTCTACCCCCCATCCATCCACATTCACACCCTCTACCCCCCATCCATCCACTCTCACCCTCTACCCCCCATCCATTCACACTCACACCCTCTACCCCCCATCCATCCACTCTCACACCCTCTAACCCCCATCCATCCACACTCACACCCTCCACCCCCCCATCCATCCACACTCACACCCTCTACCCCCCCATCCATCCACACTCACACCCTCTACCGCCCCATCCACACTCACACCCTCTACCGCCCCATCCACACACTCACCCTCTACCGCCCCATCCACACACTCACCCTCTACCGCCCCATCCACACTCACACCCTCTACCGCCCCATCCACACTCACACCCTCTACCGCCCCATCCACACTCACACCCTCTACCGCCCCATCCACACTCACACCCTCTACCGCCCCATCCACACTCACACCCTCTACCGCCCCATCCACACTCACACCCTCTACCGCCCCATCCACACTCACACCCTCTACCGCCCCATCCACACTCACACCCTCTACCGCCCCATCCACACTCACACCCTCTACCGCCCCATCCACACTCAGCCCCTCTACCGCCCCATCCACACTCAGCCCCTCTACCGCCCCATCCACACTCACCCCCTCTACCGCCCCATCCACACTCACCCCCTCTACCGCCCCATCCACACTCACCCCCTCTACCGCCCCATCCACACTCACCCCCTCTACCGCCCCATCCACACTCACACCCTCTACCGCCCCATCCACACTCACACCCTCTACCGCCCCATCCACACTCACACCCTCTACCGCCCCATCCACACTCACACCCTCTACTGCCCCATCCACACTCACACCCTCTACCGCCCCATCCATCCACACTTTCACCTCTCCTCCCCACACTCATACCCTCTTACCCCCCATCCACACTCACGCCCTCTGCCCCCTCATCCATCCACACTCACGCCCTCTACCCCCTCATCCATCCACACTCACGCCCTCTGCCCCCTCATCCATCCACACTCACGCCCTCTGCCCCCTCATCCATCCACACTCACGCCCTCTACCCCCTCATCCATCCACACTCACGCCCTCTACCCCCTCATCCATCCACACTCACGCCCTCTACCCCCTCATCCATCCACACTCACGCCCTCTACCCCCTCATCCATCCACACTCACGCCCTCTACCCCCTCATCCATTCACACTCACGCCCTCTACCCCCTCATCCATCCACACTCACGCCCTCTACCCCCTCATCCATCCACACTCACGCCCTCTACCCCCTCATCCATCCACACTCACGCCCTCTACCCCCTCATCCATCCACCCTCACGCCCTCTACCCCCTCATCCATCCACCCTCACGCCCTCTACCCCCTCATCCATCCACCCTCACGCCCTCTACCCCCTCATCCATCCACCCTCACGCCCTCTACCCCCTCATCCATCCACCCTCACGCCCTCTACCCCCTCATCCATCCACCCTCACGCCCTCTACCCCCTCATCCATCCACCCTCACGCCCTCTACCCCCTCATCCATCCACCCTCACGCCCTCTACCCCCTCATCCATCCACCCTCACGCCCTCTACCCCCTCATCCATCCACACTCACGCCCTCTACCCCCTCATCCATCCACACTCACGCCCTCTACCCCCTCATCCATCCACACTCACGCCCTCTACCCCCTCATTCCCCTCTCCCTCCACATCCCTCCCTACCTCCTAGACAACTTCGGGTGGGGAGGTGGTTGGGGGAGAGGTTATCTCCAGTCTGCTAACTGGAAATCACTACTCCCAGCACTTTTGAGAAGTACTCTATAATTTCTGAAACTCGTTCCAAACTAATCAACCCTCTTGTCCTCAGTACCAGGATAAACATTTGACAAATTGTGACATGCAAAATTAAAGGTAGAATTTTTTTTGCCTGGGTTTGAAGGAATTGGTGGGGGTGACTAAGGAATGATAAACTGCAAAATAACATTCTGTTCAATTTCAATCGTGGCATATCCTTGGCATTAGCATCTCAATATGTTGCTTTGCCCATCTCTTTTAATTAAACTTAGATCTGACGGGGGTAAAAGTAGCTTATAATAAAATGTATGTAAGAAAATAAGGACAGAAAGGCCAGGAATTTCCATGTTGTGCAGTGCTTACATGTAACTATTTCGAAGCTAAACTAGACGTGAATGCAAAGTAATGCTAGTGATCTCAATAGGTCAAAATGGTTAGCTTGCTGTCACCTTGTCATTCTATTGAAATGTGCTAACTCCCCTTGCTGTATATTTTTTATGTTTTGTCTCTTTCAATTTTAACAACACCCTTATAACAAGTGGTTTTGTGATCACTTTGAGACTATTGAATTGTAAGATGCTGTAATAAATGAGCTGAAACTAGCAACTTGAGCCATTCCATTAAAACCCTGTCATTCTGGAGTGTTTGCCTTATATAATTACCTTAGAATAAGTAAAGGTTGGTGAGAAATCACCAAAACTTTTCAGTCTATACCTTTTCAGGAAAAATATTGAGGGCTGCTAAAGCAGGAGTTGCATTCTAAAACCTGCAATTTTAATAAATTCAAATTTTTAAGGTTTTCCTTCTGGATGTTTTGGTTGAAAAAAATACATGATCAGGGGAGCTATACAGGTTAAAGTGAACTCCCTAATCTCTGTTTTTGATACCAGTTAAAAGTGAATTTAAATATAGATTTAAAGCTGCGTACAGGGACTTTTAACCAAGAAAATCAGAGAGAGGACTGAACTCAAAAGAGATCTCCCAGGACTGTGATTCATTATTCAGTGGGCAGTTGTATGTTAAAGGTTAATGTCAGGTTCACAACAGCACTGATAGAATGGAGAAGTTTGGATCTGCGATAGTTACATAGTAACAGTTTCAGACAGGAAGACTTTTAAGGTTCATCCAGCTCAGCCATTCACAGGATTCCCCCGATGCATCTCTAATAAGTCAGAATCCCATTTGTTGATGAAAGCCTGTCTAGTTCCTTGCAACTCTTGAGTTTCTTATTCCACCATTGTGCTGTTATGCCTTTTACATAATTGTAAATATGATTTCTTCTGCTAAAGTCTGTACACAGCAGAAAATCTTGCTTTGATCTAATTTTATCAAAGTTTTAAACACTTCTGTCCCCTCTGTCTTGTCAAGAAAGGCAAAAATGTGATTTATTTTTGTTTGCAACTTGTATCTTTGAATTTAAAAACAAATATTTGTTCATGTAAGATGAAAGCAAAATACTGTGGATGCTGGAAAACATGTAAGCTTTCTTTTGGTCCTTGACCCTTGTTCAGTTTGGGGCTGTGAATCTGACCAAGTATCCACAGTGCTACGTGTACATGAGCAGTTTATGTATTAAATATGGATATTTTAAGAATGCTAAGTCATAGTTTGGATGAGTTACAACCCAGTTTCTGTAGGTTCATGATTAGTAGTGTTGTTGTAACGATATTACAGTTGCTATATCGTGCTATGCCATTAAGTTGAGTACTTTTCCATCTATGTGCATAGTACCCTTTAATTAAAAATTTTAAGGGCTACTCTGTTAACCTCTGCATCCCCCAAGCTCTTTGGCCAAGCTTTAATAGATGGGAAATGTTAAATTTAAGGCTGTATTAGTATATTAGCACGTTAAAGGACTGACAGACCGTACCATGAGTGCAGGGCTGATCCCCCACCGTATAAACTTGCTGGCCTTCTTTCAGCTGCTGTGGAATAGTGTCTCCCAAAGAAAGAGGGAAAATCTGTTGTATGAGGCATTGATATTGATCACAGCAAAAAGCCACAAAGAGCAATCACTTGTCTTGATAATGAGTATCCTGTGTCGCTTTCAAATCTCTGTCTTGTAAAATATTGACTCTTGAGTTCAAAGGTTTTGTTTTAAGGCACACACTTTGTAATATTTCACGTTAATAGTGTAATACTGAGGTACTCTTTTTTTCACAACCAAACAGCAATACATGTTGAGGCCCAGATTAGCCTGGCACCGTCTGCTACAGTTGACATGAGTTTGATAATTCATTGGTACTCCAGCTATTGAAACTTTTAAACTTAGTGATATCTGTGTGCTTCCGTTCAAAGTACGAGGAACACTGACCTGTCTCTTGCTGTTGCTGCTCCATTTGATAGTAAGTAACATGGTAATTTTTTGTGAGGGGCAGCAAGTATAGATTATTATGTGAGAGAAGAAATTATCTAATCAAAGACATTGCTCCAGAATGATTTTTTGATGGCTTGATTGTATCATGGCTTAGTAATGTGTACTTACTTTATAGGTATCTGTCAATTGTCTGTCATATTCCACAATCTTTATTTCCAGTGTTACAGTTACCTTACTGTTATTTAGATACAACTCCAATGGCTACAATAACTTTTAAGTAGCATTTTAATTAACTGTGACATGTCAGGGAATATATAAGGTAATTTAGCCTGAAGTGTGTTTGTCAAGTCAGGCACACAAGTGTGTGAAGACACGCATAGCAGGATAATATAATGGGGTACGTTCAAACATATGAATTAGGAGCAGGAGTAGGCCACTCGGCCCTTGGAGCCTTCTCTGCCATTCAAAAAGACCATGGCTGATCTGATTGTAGCCTCAATTTAACATTCCCGCCTACTCCTGATAGCCTTTCATCCCCTAGTTTCTGCTTTTGGGCAAAATTGGGAAATTATGCCCAAAACATGCTTGGAATTATATTGATTCGGTTACAGTTTAAACTTCCAATAAAATCTCCCATGAGCAAGGGCAAAAGGTAGCCTAACAAATTGTAATCATCATTTTGTTTCTTTCCATTATAATATCTTCCTTGATGCATTTAAGAGTGCTAACTGGGTGTAGTTTTATTAATACAGCTGAAATGGGTTTATCACCAAAAATAAATATTTTTAGCAAATATTTAGTCCACCACGTGTGAGTAACCTGATTTAAAATCACTTTATAAAAAAGATACTCAGCCATTTACTAGCTTCATGAGCGTATGCTAGTCAGTTTCTTTGTAAATTAGATATTTTCTGATACGAAAAGCTTTTAAAAGCGAACACCGACTGGTGCTTGTGCACCTCAAAAAATGAGCGCTTCTTGAACCAGTAATTGTGCAGTTCAGTCAACGTCACCCTGGCGGCAGCACCTGATCTGGGCGAATTGAATTTTAAATCAGGGTGGTTGAGAAACTTCTTCACTTAGAAGGTGGTGAACCTGTGGAATTCTCTACCACAGAAGACTGTGGAGGCCAAATCACTGAGTATATACTTAAGAAGGAAATAGATAGATTTCTGGACTCTACAGACATCAAGGGTATGGGGAGAGAGCAGAGTATGGCGTTGAGATAGAGGATCAGCCATGATCGTATTGAATGGCGGAGCAGGCTTGAAGTGCTGAATGACCTACTCTTGCACCTATTTTCTATGTTCCTATATAAAATTCCCTGATCTTCTGTGATGGCATGGCCAAATTTCATGAGGATTGAGCTGACATTACTTGTGTAAAGAAGTGGAGACTCTCGACCCCTATGGTTCTCACTACAAGAGTAAAGCAGGAGTGTTTTATCATTACTATTTTTATTTTGCAATATGTTGTATCCTTGGAACACAGTCCTATCTATGTTTATTTGTGGAATTACTGCAGGAGGGTTAACTCTGTGTTGAGAGACTTTGCTTTCTTTCTAGTTGGGTTGTCTTGACAGAATATGAACATTGGTTCCTGAAATTGAATCATTGGATTCAATGCGGTGGTGTTATTGATTTTGTACAGCAAGTTAAACCAGGTCAATTGATTCAGTATGTTATTCCTGCACATAATGCAAGGACATGTCTGTTCAATGAAAACGTTGGCCTGGAATTTTCTTGTACTATTTGGTGCAACAATAACAGTTGCTTTGTGCATTGTTATCCAAGGAAAACAATGGGTAATGTATGCTGTTTTAATGTCAAAACTTGGTGCAGTGCAAATTTCCTTGATAATTTCTGGTGTTTTGGCATTGCATCTGCTGAAATCCTGCTGAGCTCATTACTTGGGAAGCAGAGCCATAATAATGTTCCTTCATTTACACCTGTACTGAACAATGGCCGGAATTCTAGGTGCACAACCCAAACTCACTTTTTTCTAGTGTCTTAGAGTAATTGCTTTAGTAGATTTAAAAAAAAATTCTTTTGGTTTATGGAAGAGGAGGGTCAACATCAACTTGGATAAAATAATTGACTTAAGGACAGAAAACAGTTACCCGTAGTAAATTGGTTATTTTTCAGACTGGCGGAGGATAGACAGTGGTAGTCCTCAAGGGTTAGTGCTGGGACCATCGCTTTTTTTTGATAGTATACAAATAATCGAAGTCATTTATAGAGTAAATTAACATGCCAAACTTGGAGTGGCAAACAGTGAGGATGATACAAATCGACTGCAACAGGACAGAGATAGGCTAGCAGAATGGGCAGACAGATGGCAGATGGAATTTAATATAGGGCAGGATGAGGTAATGCATTTTGGTAGAAGGGATAGGAAGAGGCAATATAGACTTAATGTCACAGTTCTAAAGAGTGTGCAGGACAGAGAGACCTGGGAGTACATGTGCATTGATCTTTGCAGATGACAGGGCATATCAGAGAGTGGTTAGCAAAGCATATGGGAACTTGGGCTTTATAAATAAAGGTATTGTGTACAAGAGCAGGAAGTTATGCTGAATCATTATAAAACTCTGGTTTGGCCACAGTTGGAGTATTGCATCCAGTTCTGCTCACCACACTTTTGGAAGGATGAGGGTCATTGAGAGAGTGCAGAGGAGGTTTACCACAATGGTTCCAGGGATGGAGGAATTTTAGCTATAAGGGTAGGTTGGAGAAGCTTTTGGTCCTTCTCCTTGGAGCAAAGGAGATTGAGAGGAAATTTGATAGAGGTAAACAAGATTATCGCGTGTTTGGATAAGGCTGACGAGGAAAACCAGTTCCCATTAGCTGATGGTATAAGGAATAGGGAACACAGATTTGAAGTTTTGGGCAGGGGATGCAGGGTCAATGTGTGGAAGAGTATTTTTGCACAGCGAGTCACAATGACTTGGAGCACCCTACCCAATGGGTGGTGGAAGCAATGATGGTCAATGATGTCAGAAGGAAATTAGATGGGCACTTGAAGGAAATAAACTTGCAGGATTATAGGGATGGAGCGGAGGTGTGGGATTGTTTAGATTGAGTATATGCTGGCTCTCTGTGGAGCAATGATCCGAATGGTCTCCTGTGCCATAAATTACCCTGTGACTCCTTTGAGAGTTGCATTGTATTTTCTATATTTTTAATTTCTTATGGCAACAGCATCAGTTTCCTTAAAAAATGGAAACCTCCAAGAATTGTATTTTCTTAAATGTGTTGTATTTAATGTGCATAAGTGATAAGTTTTGAAGCCATTTACCCACCTTAAGATCAGTAAGACAAAAAGGAATTTAAGGAAGAAGCTGATGAATGTTCCACTCTCTCCTCTGGCCCTGATTATTTACATTGATTTTCACCTGTTTTACACTGTTTCTTACACCCAGGAGTGTGTTAATGTGATTTTTCAGGAAATGTTGGCGTAATTTGGTGGGAAGCTTAATTTTAATTGTGAAATAAGTTGGATCAAAGAAATTCCGTCCCACTATTGTTTTGAAACAGTTATTCCACTTAGGTAAACTGTAAAGACATTTTGTGCATGATTTTTTTCTTCTGCCATGAAGTGATGAGTCAAAGTTTTTACTTTTTTATTTTTTCATCTATAAATTACAAACATTTAGCAACTGAGTCAGCCCCTGTTCTTGGCAGATCTTCCAATGGAACTGATGGAGTCCAAGAAACAGTTGTTCACCTTCTCCGTTAGGAAATAGGCGATGTGGCAGGGATGTAAGGAAGGAGAAGTGGAAAATAAAGATATATGGATTGGGGGAAGACAGTTATAAATTCCAGAACCCTGATTTTTTTTTTTCAAAATAACATTATCATGAATAATTTTGGTCCTTTATCATGCTACACTTACAAGAATGGGCTACATAGTATCTATCCCACATAATCTCTCCAAACCTGGAAAACCTTTGTTTTGAGTCAGCTGACAGAAGTCCTTCCAAAATGCTAATGATACACGCGTTGATATATAAAGCTTCTAAAATTCAAAGTGCTTCAAGTACACAACAGAGCTAAGTGGAACTGAGAGGCTCATAATTTGAGTACTTCTTTCAATGAAATCAAGCAAACTGACTAAGTAGGGTTATTCAATTATAACCAAATAGTATCTTATCTAAATGCTACTTGCATATTTTAAATTTGTTTATATAGATTAAAACAAATAACATTTTAACTTCTTACAAGATTGTAATAGCAAGTGTCGTGAGAAGACTATCATGATTTACAAATATTTCCAGCAGTGACGCGGGGAAAAGGTCAGATGTCAGAAGTGACGGGAATTAACATGTAATTTAAGTGGCACCGGGTTTCTTGGAAGACGAGCACATGACTAATTCTCTACTTGGAATTGAGTTGTAACAAAGCAATGAATGCCTTGTTCTGCATGTAAGATTTCTCTATGATGAAATGTCTTTGTTTTTACATCTTGTGAGTTAACCAATTGAGTAGTTGCAAAGATGTGTAGTGTATCAATGACACATTAAATTTTTCAAATAAATTATCTGAACTTGGGAATGACATGCATTTCCAATTTTCAACATCCAGCGTTTACAGCAATCCCTATTAGGTTGAGTGTAGCATGGCCATGTGCTCTTTTCTAACTCTATTCTGAATCTGCAATTTATTGAAAGAGTAGGATTTGCACTGGCACAGTTTTTTCTGTGACATAGGCAATTCAACCAATTTTTAATATGACACCAGGGTAACACCACAAAAGTTTGGGCCCTACTTCTTAATCCGTTTTCACATTAGCCATACTTATGACAATAATTTCTCTCTGCTTTTTTTTTTGCTGAATTATTGGGAGTTGTGCCCTGGACCCGTGCCCATCGTGGTGAGTGTGTTCATTCATTTTACTTAGTGCATCATTTGACAGCTAAATGTGATTTTTGTTTAGCTGGATTCAAACTAATGGGTATCACAAATTTACATTATTACAAGCTGTTCTTAAGCTTCCTTTGCCAGGTAATTGCTTTTTTATTTTTAATGTTCATACTAATTCTGAAGCCTCTGTTGGTAAAGATTAGGCTTGGATTTCTTTGGGAGGGGTCTCTGATTTGACAACATGATGACAATCTGTACCCGCATAACATGTTGGAGATCTTGCTATGTATTGAGCACAGCCGCAGTCAGTGCTGCATGGTTAGTTACTGGATTTACTGATCAATACCCAAGGCAATCGTCCACTTTCTCTATTCTCATTTTTCTAGGGCATTTAATATGTTGCTTTGTAAGCAGCCCTGAAATAGTGGCCATGTTGTCTTGGTATTAGCATTATTGTAGATTGTAGATTTAGATTCAGTGGATGTTTTGAATTTACTCCACCAGAACATTCTTAAGACAATTTTTCACAAGTCTTCTGCAGCAGGAGATGAAGATTCAGGTTGACTACAGGGAATTATTTCTTAAGATATTGCCTAACCACTTGTCCTGTGGAGGAAAGGTATGAAGACATGAGCAAACTTGGAAAAATTGTATCACATCTTTGATCTTAAGTGTTCAAGATCTTCACAAAAATATTTCAGGATGTACCTGAATATATGAGGTGGTTGATGAAACAGTTTAGAGCAATTTTGCTTTTCTCTTCCGAGCAGTTTGCTTAAAGCCACACCCTTCACTTGGAGTAAAAAAAGTCAATCTGTTTTATATAAAATATTTATTTGTAAGGTGCTGAACACCTATATAAACACAAGTGCTATTTGGGAGTCCAACTAATATATTTGCCACAGGACAAGAATGCAACATTAGACATTTGACAATTATATTTCTCTTCAATTATGTGGAGTATCGATCCAACAAAGTACTTAATTGTATTGTCACTGGTTTACTTATGAAAAGGATTGAAAATTGTTGCATGATGTTGTATGTGCCTGCATGCCATTGTAATGTAAAGGTGCTTGGCAGAGCAAGGGTTAACGTGGGACTGGAGAATGGCACCACCGATGGTATGATGTATGGAGTCCCATGGTAACAGTCTGCGAGAACAGTCTAGAAAGAACACCCTGTAAGCAACCAGCCTGCATGAAGATAACAGTGCATGCATGACAGTAACCTTGGATCTGTAAATAGTTAACAGTTAACAATAAAAGGTTTATGTTTAAATATACAAATGTCAAGATCTCATTGTTGAGACACCACTGCACACCATATTACAACATGGTAGGCAGTGGTGGGCTATCAGTGCTATCAGCATAGTACAATAAAAATTATAGAGGTGAATAGAGATTAAACACCATTTATCCCACTGAGCTTCTGGGGAACCATGTAAATGTACTCGTGTATGTTTATTTAAGTTTGTGAAGGAGATGAATAGCTGCTGATAATCCCAAGAAATCTTTGTGCCTATAAATGTAGTCAAAAATTTCACAATGCCATCATAACTTTCAGTTACACTATTTGCCCCTGAGCAGTTTCATTCCATGTCCCTACAGGATTGAGGTTTTAGTGTTCCACAGAGTGTTTGTTAATTTCTTACATGAAACAAGATGACGTGCATTGGCTTGGGATCGAATCCTATGAAAACAGGTTCTGGTTCCAGTATCGACTGTTTCAAGCATCACTTGAGTAAATGTGATGTGTTCTTGAGCTGCCTAGTGGGAGCTGAATTACAGAAGAGCATATCTTTTTTAAGCATATCTTTTCTACATGAACCTTTAATTTGGTCTTCTGTTCTCTGCATTTTCAGTAAGATCATAGAATAAACTGGAGCTTTTTCAACTGTTGAAACAGGATTCCCTTTATTTCCAACATCTGTTCTTATAAGAATACTTTCAAAATGCCTTTGTTAATTTAGAAGATGTCAGCCAAAGAACAGGGAACAGACAGTAGATAGGGGTATTGTCTATAAAAGCTTATTATGTACGCTATCCAATGACCACTTGGATGAATTACAAAATACTAAATTAGGCTTTCGCTAGTGTGCCTCTATTCGGGCACTTATTGATATTGTATTTCAATGAAGGAGCATTTCTGCCTTTGCTGTAGGGATTCTTAAAAGTGTCATCTTAGCTGGTGGTAGAGAGCTGTTTGAGGAAGAGTAAAGTCGCTTTAAATTTCTGTCTGCTATTGTGCTTGGGAGACTCCCACTTCACTTTTTAGTGCAGACTAATCCATGACCATGGTGGGCCCTTTTGTGATAAGAATAACAGCTCTTTGCAGGAGGAGGCCCAGGGACACTGCATTCTCTAGTTTTCTAGGTAAAGTGTACAGTGTAACACTATCTAAGAAGGGTATGTACGAAGTACTTGAACAGACACAACTTGGATAACAAATTTTAGGGTTATTTTGAAGGGCAACAAGTTCAATTGTAAGAACATAGAATACACACTCCCTTCCCACATCAGCATTTTGGAACATTTGGTGCAATAGCTTTCTTCCTTTGAATTATTGAGTCATTGTGAAGTCTGAATTGCTTTGGCCCAGGCCCCGTCTGCCTACGGGGTGGATGTAAAAAACCTCATGGCACTTTTTGAAGAAGACCAGGTGAGTTATCCCTGGTGCCCTGACCAATAGTTGTTCCTCAGTTAGCATCTCAAAAAAACAGATTTATCATATGGGAGTTTGCTGTGTGCAACTTGGCTGCCATGTTTCCTACATCACAACAGTACTTAATTAGCTGTAAAGTGCATTGAGATGTCTGGTGATCATGAAAAGCACTGTATAAGTACAAGCCTTTTTATACTTTCTGAAGATTCATTAAATGGTATTTTCATTCACTTTTTTGGTTATTAATTGAGCCACTTTTGGCTGTTGCACTTATCCATTTCACCACAATACAGTGAATATACTAGCTGGTCAATGATTCATTTATTTATTATAAGAACAGAAGCATATAATTTTTAAAAATCAAGGATTTCAAATTGATATTCATCCCTGGTACCTCAATACTCCATTTTTAGCAATCCAACTATAGTTTAATCATTCTGAGTGCTTTTGTATGTGCTGTTAGATCATTCCACATATTTATCATTCTTGCACTTAAGCTCTAACCCATGATCTGATTTAAAATTTTCCTTTTGCTAATTTCTATTTATATTCTCTGTTCCTACTTTCCTGACTTATCTTGAAGTAATGTCCTGGGTGTACCTATTCTTTGCTGTTTCATGTTATCTATATTTTGATGGGTGCTCATTGTATGCTGGATGAGCTTTGTCCACTGCTCATTCCCTTGGCACTTTTAGAATGAATAATTGTTCTTTACTTGCACTGGGGTATAGTAAGAGTTTTTTTATGATTGGTGATCAAGACTGAAGAGTACTTCAGATTGTGGCCTGAAGGGAAGTGAAGCCACTGCAGGTGAGTCTTCTAGCTATAACTGGATAGAATCAGTGGAACCAGGCAAATGCAGTCCCACCCAGCTGGATAATAGAGGAGGGCTTTTGTTGTGGTCAAATATGTGAAAAGCTGCGGACAGGTTGAGAAGGACGAGGAGTTTTATTTTTGTCATAGACACATGGGATGTCGTTTGTGACATTGATAAGAGCCATTTCAGTAGTGTGGCAAAGCAGAAACTTGCCTAGAGGGAAAGATGGGCATGTATTTGGAAGACCACCTGTTCAAGGACTATAGAGAGGAAAGGTGGGTTTGCTAGGTTAGAGGGATTAGGGTTTTCTTTTTGAGGAAAGGGGTGATGATGGCAGATTTGAAGGAGATGGTGACAGTACCAAAGGAGACAGAAATGTTAGCTAACATGGGAGCCAGGGTGACAATTTGGGTGGTCAGCAGGTTAGTGGGAATAGGGTTGAGGGAGCAGGAGTTGGGAGTTTACATGGAGGGAGAGTTTTAGGGAGGATGAGAGGGTAGTGAACTCAGGAGAGAAAGACCATGATGAATTGCGATGGAGGTTGAAAGCTTTGAAGATATCCCATTGAGAAAATTTTTAAGATACTTTGGGCGCTAGAGAACAAGAATTTTAAATGAGAGGTTAGATGGGTCGAATATGGTGAGATCTTCAAAGGTGGTGACAATTCCTGAGGGATAGGGGACAGACCAGAGCTGCACTGCCACTTCAAAATAATGGCAGGTATATCCAGGCAGGAAGGCTCATTCAGGGGAGATGTTGTCATCACCCCCTCAACCAGGTTTTCATCAAGGACATGATTTGATGCAGTTATCCACAATAAGCTCATGGAAGACCAGTGAATGTACATTTTGGAGGGAAGTGGTGATCTAGTGGCAGTTTCCAAAGGGTCAGCACTGGGAGGGGTGAATTAGATAAGGAGATTGTTAAGATTAGGCACACTGAGTGGGAAGGTTGATGAGAGAGTAGGATGGGGCTATTGGGGTTGGTTCTCATGAGGCAGCAATGAGTACCTCAATGGGAGAATGGAGAATGCCAAGAGAGGTACAGAGAAGCTGTAGGCTTATTTAAGAGGCAGTCAAGCCAGGGGTGGCAGCAAGATAGTAGGAACGCCGAGGAGTATTGAAGAGTTGAGCTGGGGAATTGGGAGGAAATAGTACCCGAGAGGGGAGAACTGACAGGAGGCATGATGACAGAAGAGAGGGGTCCATGTTGGGTAAAAACAAAAGAAGTACAAAAGTGTCTGGAGCAGCTGTCAAAACTGGGGTAAACCCATTACATAGGCCTGGTTATGTAGCAATTACTAAGATACATATATCCTGGTAGTCAATGGCGAATAGAGAGGATACAATAGGAGGGAGTCCAGGGAGGTCCTCTGGTGGAATAAAGTTGGAGTAGGTAAGACATGGACACAATGCTCCATTCTGACTAAATTTGGAGACCGGTCTAGCTTGAGTGAAGTCCAGAAGCAATTTCAAGGGTAGAATGAAAGAGGATGTGCTGTTGGCTGTATTTCTATGGAGATGAGGAGGTAGTAGGTGTGTAATATCAGTTGTGAGGGCAGAAAAAAGTTTTGGCAGGGTTGGAGATACCCTGGTCCACTCCTCCATCACCCCCTACTCCTCAACCCCCATTTATGGCACCTCCCCATGCCCACGCAGAAGATGCAACACCTGCCCCTTCACTTCCTCTCTCCTCACCGTCCAAGGGCCCAAACACTCCTTTCAAGTGAAGCAGCATTTCACTTGCATTTCCCCTAACTTAGTCTACTGCATTCGTTGCTCCCAATGCGGTCTCCTCTACATTGGAGAGACCAAAAGCAAACTGGGCGACCGTTTTGTGGAACACCTGCGGTCTGTCCGCAAGAAAGACCCAAACCTCCCTGTCGCTTGCCATTTTAACACTCCACCCTGTTCTCTTGCCAACATGTCTGTCCTTGGCTTGCTGCATTGTTCCAGTGAAGCCCAACGCAAACCGGAGGAACAGCACCTCATCTTCCGACTAGGCACTTTACAGCCCTCCGGGCTGAATATTGAATTCAACAACTTTAGATCTTAAACTCCCCCTCCCCCCATCCCCACCCCGTTTCTTCCCCCCCCCCCCCCCCCCCCCCCCCCCCGCTTTTTTTTTTTCAATAATTTATATAGATTCTTCTTTCCCCACCTATTTCCATTATTTTTAAATCTAAAACTAAAACCTTTAGTCTTTCCACCCCACCCCCACTAGAGCTGTACTTTGAATATCCTGTCTTCCATTCTTAATTAGCACTTTTCTCAGACAAATACCACCACCTTCAACACCTCTTTGACCCTTTTGTCTGTGACATCTTTTGATTATCTGCTCATCTCCACAATCACACCACACCCTCAATGTGTCTCTCTTCCCCCCCCCCCCACACCCACCTTAAACCAATTTATATTTCTCCCTTCTTCTAACTATGCTCCAGTTCTGCCGAAGGGCCATGAAGGCTCGAAACGTTAACTGATTTCTTCTCCGCCGATGCTGCCAGACTTGCTGAGTTTTTCCAGGTAATTCTGTTTTTGTTTTGGAGATCACCATAAGATCCAGAAACTGTGCAGCTCAGGAGTCAGACTGCAGCTGAAACTGAAAAGCCAGTAAGCTAGTCATGGGTTCAGTTGGGAACAACAACAGTGAATGAAGGGCTGTAAGCTGATCAAAGTTACTTTAAAATGTAAGCAACACAGCAGCATGTCAGAGACACAGCAGCTGAATTGATTAATGTAGTTCAATGTAGGAGCATAGTTTTGATGTCCAGAGAAATCCCAGGAACTTGGTAACTAAATCTGAGGAGAGATACAGTGCTTACTGAGGAAAGCAAAGAACAGGCATTGACAGGGGATGGGCATGGAGGTTTAAACGAGCAGTTAACTTGTAATTCAGGTAAAATGCTTCCACTACTAATGCTGCAGAATGAATAGCGGAAAAGAAGAGATTGTTGGATAAAGGGTAAAGGTTGGTGTTGCAATACTTTCTCATTTATTTCTCATCTACATGCTGCTCCTTCACACCATCATCTGAAAGCACAGTGCTAATTTCCGCATGCATGCTCTGATGACAAACAGTCGGACCCCTCCACTGTTTCTAAATTATCAGACTGCTTGTTCAGCATTGGAGAAACAGAAATTACCTTGAACTAAATATTGGGAAGTCTGAAGCCACGGGCTTTTCCATGCACGCTGGCGTCGGGTGTGTTCGGTGGCGTGAGTGGACAATATGGCGCAATTGGTTTCAGGACGCCATGAAACCAGTTTGCAATTGTCCACTCAGCCTGCTGATGGGCCATGTCTCCCGCAATCGCATGTCAGGAAGCTCACTGTAATATATCAGCATATCATTATTAGGCCAGCCCACCGGAATCCCCCCCGCCCACTGGCATGTAACACAACAGCACATAAGTGATGGGCACCTGGCAGGCTGCACTTCGCTCAGGATTTAAATGTTTGTTTGCCTACATTACTTCAGTCAGCACTCAGTCATCAGCACCAGGCTTCACAGCCAGCACCACAATCACTTTTAGGGGGGGCTCACGGCAGGTCTCTACCTACCAGGTCAGCCATATGTGGGTGGCTTTTCAATGGCTTCAGGGCAAGGCCTTGCTTGGGGAAAGGGGAGAAGTGGCCTCAGGCAAGGGAACAGGCTGCAGGATGAGGGCTATATTGGGGAAGACGGGTATCCCAGGGTGTGTGTGAGGGCACGTGTTGATCTGTGCAAGTGGCCTCAAGATGGTGAGGGCTGAGGAGGCAGTCTCCAGAGGAGATGAGGTCAGATGGGGATGTGAGGGTGTGTGTGTGAGAATGGATGATGATGTCCCTTGAGCTGGCAGTGAGTGAGATGACAGCGAATGTGTGATGAGCTTGAGTGTCTGAGTTTAGAGTGATGAGATGGTTGCCATACCCTTGCACGGATGAGGTCATTCATCCTCGATCTGCATTGGATGCCCAACCTCTTCTGTGCAGCATTGGCATTGACCACCACCTCCCAAGCCTGGTTGGTCACACTGCTGCCCATCCTGCGGCCAGAGCAGGGGTAGAGTTCATCATGGCAGGCCTCCACAGCATCCAAAAGGTGTTCCAGTGAGGCATCACTACGCCTGGGGGGCTACAGCATTTTTGTCTTTCGTGGACATCTCTGAATAGTCGTGGGCTGGAAGCACTGAGATGTCTGTGCGTGGTTGGACTTTAAATATGGCGTCCAGCCTGATGCAGGGGTGAGGTGATGGCATGGCGGACGAATGGGAACGGTGTGTTTCCCAGGAATGCATAACAAATACGGTGGGTTTGGGATGATACGG
Organism: Cetorhinus maximus; assembly: GCF_964194155.1. Taxonomy (NCBI): domain Eukaryota; kingdom Metazoa; phylum Chordata; class Chondrichthyes; order Lamniformes; family Cetorhinidae; genus Cetorhinus; species Cetorhinus maximus. Next base: position 118,376,370 of record NC_135880.1, on the reverse strand, counting down.
CATGAAAACCCGCCATTGCAGCCGGCGGATAAAACGTCGTTTTACACGCCTGCTACTGCACTTAGTGCAAACCCGGGATGTTTCTGCCCATTGTTTTTGGTTCCCGCCGCAAACTATGTTCCCTAGCTACCAAATCCATCCCTCACCCTGCAATTGTCTGAGACTGAACTAGACTTTTTCCAATACGGTGTCATATTTGAATCCTACATCAGCTTCCGGCCACACAACTGTGCCCAAGCTAAGACCACTTTGTTTCTGCCTCTGTAACAGTGCCAAAATTTGCCCCTGCCTCAGCTCATCTGCTGCTGATACCGTCATCCATGCCTTTGTCACTTCTAGACATAACTATTCCAGTGCACCCCTGGCTGGTTTCCCACATTCTGCGCTCCCTAGACTTGATGTCATTCAAAATTTGCTGCTGTGTCCCAACTCGTACCTATTTCTCTTCACCTGTCGCCCTGTGCTCTCTGACTTACACTGGCTCCTGTTTAAGGAACACCTGTTTTAAAAAGATAAACCATGGCCTTACCCCTCCCTATCTTTGCAATCTCCTTCAGCCCTACTATCTCTGGTATTTTCTCTTTAATTCTGGTCTTTGAGCAACCCCGATTTTAATTGTTCTACCATTGGAGGCTGTGCTTTCAGCTGCCTAGGCCCTAGACCTACCTTTTCCACTATCTATTTTTCATCTTCTGAGATGCGCCTTAAAGCCCATCACCTTGACCAAAGCTTTGGCCACGTGTTCAGATATCTTGTGTAGCTTGGTTAAATTTTGTTTGCTAACAGTTGTGCCACATAAATACATGTTGTTGTTGACCAGCATGCACGAACTTAACCTCTGTGGGTTTGCATTAATTTATTCTGGGTGTATATCCTAGTATCTAATTAGCATTCTGTTGTTTGTGTGTCTGAATATAATTATGTAATTTACTTATTGCTGTGGCAAACATGTTGGTAGGAGCAGTGAAGCAACAGGTATGGTAACTCCTCATTTTCCTAGTGCGGCAATTTCTGGCTGTAGGTCTGCTAACAGGAGACTATAGGCATGAACGTGCAGTCTAGCATTTTGTGCAGTACTTGCATTCATTAATTCTGCATTTTCAAATGTGTTGCTTTTTGTCATCGATCTGTTAATGTATTCAGCATGTCATTTGTACTAACTATTTTCTCTCCGCAGCAGACCATTTACTGTTTTCTGTTAACTGGGAGACAAATAGACCCAGGAATCTCAAAACTGGTCCAGATTTTGAGTTAAGAATATTGGCGAGGGTAACAGCAGTCATTGTTATTATGAAGTAAACAGGATGCATCCTCACATGCATATTTAAATTCAAAACTCTAGAACTTGCTGTTAAAGGTGCCCTACTCTCCACAGGCAGTGCTGCAGCAATCCTTGGTGATTTATTTTAGTATGAAGTTTATGTAATGACAAGCTGCTGTACTTGTCCACTAATTACCTGCTAAGCACAACAGGAAAATGTTAGAACACGTGTAGTGGGGAGTAATGGAATTTTTAAAGACGTGATGAGTGATATTTACTGACAAATAACCTCTCTGGTCCTGAAAATTTCATTTTACAAGTGTGGAGATGCAATCCTTCAAAATTTAATAGATCTTGAAGATTTAAAACAAAAATCATAAAACCAATAAAGCACAAGTGCAGATGTCAGCATGATGAATGATGAGATTCCTCCCTTCACCGCTGGCCTGGATTTTACAGTCGATGTTTATTGTTTGCCTTTTCCAAGGCTGCTGTTTTAATTTCTAAAACAAATATTTGGATTTAAGTAGTATCTACAGCGAGTAATTGTATTGCAGTAAAGATACTTGAAATATACTCATTAACTGACATTTTACTGTGCTACCAAAGAGGTGAAAAATATATAATTAGATGCAAGTCATGGCATCAAGTAGCCTGAGGTCATGCAGTATTCCCCATTATGTTCTTATTGCAAACTCAGTGAGAGAAGGTGGCAGTCAAGAGAACATGGCTGCAATTTTCATCTCTTTAGCACCCAGTTTTTAAAATACTGTTTTGGCTGCAAAATGGCATTTGCGACACTTGTGCATGTTCAGGGCGTTACCACATGCCAAGGGAGCTTCTGCCAGAAGTACATAGAGTAGGCACAGCATGATGTCAGTGCTTCTGTTTTGGAGCTCAACACCCCAGTTAATCCATTCTCAAAATCTCGCACAGCTGAACATGGATTCAGCAGCAGGAAAAAACTTCCCAGCAAGACTCTTTAAAGGAATCATCAATTACCTTCGGGTTCATTGATGATGATTTTCTACTGGTTCTTGCTGTGATTTTTAGAAGTTGGTGATTTCTGGGGTTCAGCAGTTTGACAGACAGGGAGTGGTGTGTCACATGCTGCAGTACTTTGTCCTGACTTCAAGAATTCTGCACAAACCAATTGCTCCCAGGCACGTATGCAGTAGTACGTAATGTTTTTGGAACCCTTGTTCCAGGGAATAAGCGAAGTCGACACAAAGAAGGACAAGCAGCTGGAAGAGGGAGGGGGGCTGAAGAAGGGCTCTCAGCAGGAGATAATGTCAACCCAGGATGTTGAGGGAGCAATTCAACTACCTGAACCTCAGCGATGAACAGTGTGTCAGACATCTTGGATGCAGTAAGCTCCTGGTCACTGAAATCTACCTTCTGCAGCCAGAACAACAACTTCAGAGCAAGGCAAGGATGGCATTGCCAGTGGCAATGAAGGGTGACTATGGCCATAAACCACTATGCATCTGGCTCCTTCCAGGCTGAAGGAAGTGATGCTTGCCATCCACTGTGGCATAAGGGAGGTAACTGAGTATCTGTATTCCAAGACAGCTTTAAAAACTTTCATTCTCTCTTGCCAGAGTCTGCAAATGTGCTAATAAAATTGACCACCACTTCCATACTGGAAAGGATGGGCTTTAAGCTCGGTGCAAAGTCCTGTGTCAATTTGGTGCTTTCATCCATGTTCCTTGACATTTCACACAACTGTCTGATATTGTATCCAATGCATCAACCCATCAGCCGCCTTCTCTAGGCTACCCCATTAAAGTGTTCAGGTGAGTCTGCTGCAGCAGAACTTGTGTGCGACCTGGCGCCTATACTACCTTCTAAATTACCATCAGTCCCAGTATCTTTCCGAGGGCAGCACATTCTGGAACCAACCGGAGGCCAGGTTATATTAGACTTAGTATTGTGGAATGTGACGGGCTCAATTAATGACCTCAAAGTGAAGGCATCCCTAGGTAACAACGACCACAATATGATTGAATTTTACATCCCGTTTGAAAGGGCGAAGAGTGGGTCTGACTATTATTTTAAACTTAAATAAGGGCAACTATATGGGCATGAAAGCTGAGCTAGCTGAAGTGAACTGGGATAGTAGGCTATGGGATAGATCAATAGAGAAGCAGTGGCAGATGTTTAAGGGGATATTTCAGAATACACAGAATAAGTATATTCTTATCATAAAGAAAAATTGTAAGGGGAGGACCCGCCATCAATGATTAACTAAAGAAGTTAAGGAAAGCATCAAACTTGTGGAAAAAGCATTTAACTGCAAAAATGAGTGGCAGGTCAGATGATTGGTTGGTCAGAATACAAAGATATGCAGAGAATGCCTAGAAAGGTTAAGCAGGAGAAAGAAACTAAAGTATGAGTGGAAGCTAGCTGGAAATGTAAAAATGGCTAGCAAGAGTTTTTGAAAAGGAATAGAGTAAGTAAATTGAGTGTTGATCCTCAATTAACACTGGGGAGTTAATAGATAATAAGGAAATAGTGGATGAAATGAACAAATATTTTGCTTCTGCCTTCGCTATAGAAGATACAAAAAACATTCCAATAATAGCTGTAAATCAGGAGGTGGAAGGGAGAGGGGAACTTGGTAAAATTACAATCATTAGGGAAGTGGTACTGAGCAAACTGATGGAGCTGCGGGCTGACAAGTCTCCGTGTCCTGATGGACTTCATCCTAGGGTCTTAAAAGAGTGGCTTGTGAGGTAGCAGATGCATCAGTGTTAATTTTCCAAAATTCGCTAAATTCTGGAAAAGTTCCATCAGATTGGGAAGTAGCAAATATAACCCCTCTATTCAAGAAGGGAGAGAGGCAGAAAACAGGAAACTATTGGCCTGTTAGCTTGATGTCTGTCGTGGGGAAGGTGTTAGAATCAATCATTAAGGAGGTTATAGCCGGGCACTTAGAAAAACTCAAGATATTGGAAAGAGTCAGCATGGTTTTGTGAAAGGAAAATCATGTTTGACCAATTTATTGGAGTTCTTTGAAGGAGTAATATGCGCTACGGATAAAGGGGAGCCTGTAGACATAGTGTACTTGGATTTCCAGAAGGCATTTGATAAGGTACCACATCAAAGGTTATTGTGGAAAATAAAAGCTTGTGGTGTAGGGGGTAACATATTAATGTGGATAGAAAATTGGCTGGCTGAAAAGAGAGTATGTATAAACGGGTCTTTTTCTGATTGGCAATATGCGACGAGTCGAGTCCCGCAGGGGTCTGTGTTGGGGCCTCAACTTTTTACAATTTATGTTAATGTTTTTGATGAGGGGAGTGAAGGCATGGTAGCTAAATTTGTAGGTAACACAAAAATAAGTAGTAAAATATGTTGTGAAGAGGTTGCAGGTGGATATAGGTAGGCTGAGTGAGTGGGCAAAAATCTGGAAGATGGAGTATATTGTGGGAAAATGTAAAGTTGTTCACTTTGGCAGGAAGAATAAAAAAGCAGAGCATTACTTAAATGGAGAACGACTGCAGAATTCCGAGGTGCGGAGGGATCTAGGTGTTCTCGTACATGAGTCACAACAAGTTAGTATGCAGGTATAGCAAGCAATTAAGAAGGCTAATGCAATGCTATCCTTTATTATGAGAAGAATTGAACATAAAAGTAAGGATGTTATGCTTCAGTTATACAGGGCATTGGTGAGACCACATCTTGAATACTGTGTGCAGTTTTGCATTCCTTATTTAAGGAAGGATGTAAGTGCTTTAAAGGCGGTTCAGAGGAGGTTTACTAGATTAATACCTGGAATGAGCAGGTTGTCTTATGGGGAAAGGTTGGACAGACTGGGCTTGTTTCCACCAGAGTTTAGAAGAGTGAGGGGTGACTTGATTGAAGTATATAAGATTCTGAATGGTCTCAATGAGTCTCAATGAAAGGATGTTTCTTCTTGTGGGTGAGCCCAGAACTAGGAGGCACTGATCTAAAATTAGGGGTTGCTCTATCAGGACAGAGGTGAGGAGAAATTTTTGAGGGTTATGCGACTTTGGAACTCTCTGCCTCAGAACAAGGCGGGGTCATTGAATCACAGTATCTTTACAATGCAGAAGGAGGCCATTCGACCCATCACGTCTGCACTGGCTTTCTGAAAGGGCATTCTACTTATTCCCACTCCCCTGCCTTATCCCCATAACCTTGCACATTATTTCTTTTCAGATAGCAGTCCAATTCCCTTTTGAATACCTCAATCGAACCTGCTTCCACCAGGTTCGATCGAGGTAGAAGTTTGTTCCAGACTTCAACCACTCTCTGGGTGAAAAAAAAATTCCTTCACAATAAAAATTATGTGGGAATTTTTATCCCTTTGCCAATTATTTTGAATCTGTGCCCTCTAGTTCTTGATGCTCTCTTGTGGGAACAGTTTCTCACTATTTATCCTGTCACTACCCCTCAGGGTCTTGAATACCTCTAGCAAGTCTCCTCTCAGCTGCCTTTTCTCCAAGGAACACAGTCCCAACCTCTCCAATCTATCCTCATAGCTACAGTTTTTTATCCCTGGGATGATTCTTGTGAATCTCCTCTATACTCTCTCCAATGCCTTCACATTCTTAAGTATGGCACCCAGAACAGGGTGCAGCACTCCTATTGAGGCCTAACTAGTGTCTTATAAAAGTTCAACATGACCTCCTTACTCTTGTACTCTATGCCCCTATCAATAAAGCCGAAGATATCAAATGCTATATTAACTGCTCTCTCAACATGTCCTGCCATCATTAATCAGTTATGTACATAAACACTGAGATCCCTCTGTTCCTGCACCTCCTTTAGGGAATATTTTTAAGGAGGTAGGTAGATTTCTTGTTAGGCAAGGGAATGAAAGGTTATCAGGGGTAGATGGGAATGCGGAATTTGAAATACAAAAAGATCAGCGGTGATCTTATTGAATGGCAGAGCAGGCTCAAGGCGCTGAAAGGCCTAATTCTGCTCTTATTTTGTATGTTCGCATCTGAGCTGATGCTTGTTAGCATGAGAGCGAGTGACGGTGTTGTCTTTTTTCACCTGTCGTCTTCTGTTTCACTTCTTGTTCTTCCGCCTCTGGCATGTCAGGTGACAGTTCTTCTTTTCACCCTTCAGACATTGAAGGGTGGGGCTCTGGGGGTGGGGGGGAAGCGAGAGATTCATACTTAGACCACCTGCAGCTGTAAACTAGAAAAGATTGCAGGATGAGGTGAAAGTGGGATGTGAGAAGGAGAATTAGGAATGAGGATATTGTAACCTTTGGTTTTGGCAGTGCAGTGGGCCATGCATGGCCTCAGTTATGGCCGCTCCAATGATGGCTACCACCGTTTTCTCCATTGGGGAGAGCACATACAACTGGTTAGCTTGTGTGCTGCTTCCTGTTATGTGCCAGCTTGTCCTGAAGGAGATTGGGAAGTGTGTCAGTGTGTGTGGTGCCATGTGTTTGGGTGATACAGCCAGCTATTCAACTATGATGTGTGTGTGTGCAAGCTGTGGGATGTGAGTGCGAGGCTTAAAGCGGTGCTGGGTGTGTCAGGGCATGGTGAAGTGTAAGAATATTAGGTATGAGTTGTGATTGATAGAGATTGGTAGGTGAGCGATTGGGGGTTAAATGCACTGAGCAGTATACGAGCCTACAGGTGCCTTTGGTCAGATTTGGCATGTGAAGATGCCTAACTGACCATGAGCTGTCATGTAAGGTAATTGAACTTTGAGCAGCAATGCATCCAAGTCATCAGACCATGACTCCTGGTATTGGCTCCCACAGCTATCTGCCTCCATTGTTTTGAGAGTTTGGCTGGAGAGCCTTTAGTCCTCCTGGAATAGATCACATCTTTCTTTCACCAAGGCATCCAATGCAGTGTCAGAGACTTGGAGCATGCTCTCTCCCATCTTGTGCCATGATTCGCTCTTCCTGCTCAGATTATCTCCCAAAAATAGCTCTAGAAACTGCTACAGTCAAAATGCACTCCCCTTTAAAAAGTGCTAGTTGTCTTTAATTAATGCAGGCTAGCTTTAACTGGTGCTAGCCTGACATAAACTTGAGCTTCCTGCTGAGGTGTACAGCCACTCAACGATGCATTTTGTGCTGGTTGCATTGATTTCTATGTTTTCAGGGATTAGTGAATTTTACCCCAGTGGGGTTAGTGGTGTTGAATAACACAATGGGAAGGGAGAAAAGCCTAGACTGTTATTTTACTTGTTGTCAGCTTCTATTTCTCCCCTGTCCTGTAAGATTTAAGCACTTGAGTTTTATGTCCACACATCTTTATTGTCTAGACAATTGACGCTTTGACAATTGAGCTTTGCCTACAGGTCATTCTTTTCCAATCTGCAGTGCACATTTTGGTACAATGCATTGCATCAAGTTACTGAAAGTAGCCCTCCTGGATGGTTGGAGCTGCAAAAAACTATGCTTAGTCTGGACCTTGTTCTGTGACAGACACTTAATTTTAATAACACATGCTTAATGTACTTCAAACCACATGGGAAATGTGTTTTTTTTTCTATGATCTATTAATGTGCTTGACAGATATGAATCATTCAGTCACTTAAACTAGTATTTAAAGGGGAGGAAATGCCTTGGGGGGGAGGGGGGGGTTGTATTTTGTTCAAAGTATTCCCCTAGTGTCTATATTAAAATATTTGTTGGAATGGAAAAGAGCGCCTGAATTTCCTGCTCTACTGATACCCAAAATGTGAGTCTCCGTCCCTTCAGGGAATTACTGCAATAATAAGGTGGAATTATTTACATCAGAATGGCAGTTTTTCTTTGGTTTGTTTGTGCTTATCAAGCTCTAGGGATGTTAGTACATATCAATCTTAAGTAACCAGCATGTTCCAACATAGTTGGAGGCAAAATGAAGCTCGGTCTGCTTTGCTCTACCCTAATCATCTGGATCCATCCCATTCCCAGAACAGCATCTTTACTGCACCAATGTAACATTTACCATTCTGAAGTTTCTCCTGGTGAGATTGCCAATCATGATAAATTTAATTAGGAAGTTTGCAGCATAGAAGAAGGCCATTGAGTCCAGTGTGTCAGCTCTTTGCTAGAATAAATTAAAACGAATCCCATTACTTTATTTTCCCATAAGCCTGTATCTTTCTGTATTTCAAATACTTATCCATTTTCCCTCAACTACTTTGCGCTTGAACCAATCTGCATGAACATGTTTTTTCCTAACCTGCTCATTCACTTTCGGTGTCAGTTTTAAATTGATGGCCCTTGTCATCGATATTCCCATCCCATCAGATGGTAGATTTGGATAAAATGGAGAGAGAAACTTTTAAAAATAAAAGTGGAAGTATCGTTTTAGGCTTATTTGTTCTATTGCAGATAATTCCTGTTCCTTGATATTGCATAAGTTTTTAGCACCCTTTTGCTTGGACCTATGCCCCGTAGGATCTGGATTGAGACTGCCAAACCACGCAGAATTTGGATAGTCAACGTACGGATGAACCTTTTAAATCCGTTTTTAGCTTGAGGTGGATTTGAACTGTCATCATAGAAGTGAAAGGGTAACTCGTGTAATCCACTGACTAATAGATGGGAGATGCAAATTCAACCCTGTCTGGGAGTTGATTTAGAGCCAGGTTAACTTGGAAAAGGGACCAGTGGCCAGATTTGTCTTAGGGTTTTGAGCAGCTTCAGATCAACTATCAAGCCTTTATGAAACTGCAATTCCCACTGAAGTCCAAGGAGTTCCTAGTCAAATACTGTGGCGGAACAAAGGCCAGAAGTGGCAGGTTCAAGTATTTAAAAATTAAGTTTGGAAACCTTGGGACAGTGGGTTAAGCAAATGTTTTTCCATCTATAGGCTTTCCTTACAATTTATATGAAATTCAAAATGCCCATGAATATACTTTTAAAGGTTAAGAACAGAAAATGCTGGAAATATTCGGCAGAACAGGCAAAATCAGATGGAAGTTCATCAACCTGAAATGTTAACAGGTTCTCTCTCCACAGATGCTGCCTGACCTGCTGATTTCCTGTTTTTTCTTCAAACTTCCAGCATTTGCAGTATTCTGCTTTTCGATTAGTGTGTACTTTTAAGGATTGTGACATTTCATGAACAGCATCTGACATTACATCCTCTAAATAAAATATGCAATTTTAATCTTGCACAGCATATATGAATAGAAAGGAGAAAACTGCTGATGCGCAACTCGGATATTTGAATTGCACATCTTTAAAAATAATTGAATACAGACACTCTTACATAATTGATCAAACCTGGATTCAATCTAAGAGTACAGAGCTGTCAAAATATCCCATTCCAAAACCATATCCCAACTGTATGTTAAATTGGATAATAAACTATGCATGTGTAATAAATTAGTTTCACCAGTGGAAAGTAAAAGGCAGTTGCAGCAGGAGGTGGATACAGCCACATCTACCTACATTTTTGGAAACAAATCTAAATGGCACTGTCTTTTGGGATGCTGTTTTTTAATGTTTTTATAGTATTTTCTGTTCATAACCAGGGTTGAGGCGGGGAAAATGGCTGGAATATAGGGTTGCTGTGAGGCGTTAAGTTTCATGTGCACAGCTTTCTGCATATTCCCTCTTAAATGCATTATATGTGTTTACTGCAGTGTAACAATGTCAGTACACTACTGTAGTTTAAGGAAACAGTATTTCCGCATTTTCTTTGAAACATTGTTGGGATGCTGAGGGCAAATTAGTGTTTTGTTACATAGTAAAAACCAGAGAAATTATCATTGTATTATCATTTCCCAAGCTCATTTCCCATTGTACCATTCAGTGCTAATGAGAATTTAGAATGGTCGCACTCATTATTCTTAACTGGAATTGAGGTAAATTGTCTGAGATTATACCATATGACATGAGTGTGGTATGCAAGTTCCTATGATCACACCATATTAATGAAGTGACTGATCGACCATTATTTTTAAGCAGATTTAACACAGACATGCCAACCATACCAACTCATAAATCAAGACAAAATCTTTTTTTTTAAATCAAAGGATTTGGCATGAAAATCATGAGTTGCTTTTTTGTTCAAACATAAACCAACTGTCAAACTGTGTTAGTCTTTTAAACCTCATTAGTGGCTTATTTAATCTCCAACAGGTCCGAGCTCTTTATAAAAATATATCACTGCATGTGAACATTTTTTGTAAAAAAACTTGTTATCCTTGCACATATTAAAGGAGGATCCAGCCTTCCGTTAGTGATTAGCTGAAACAGCTACCTCCTTATAGAATGAAACCTAACCTGTATATCTCAGCTTATTGTGTACACAGCTTTAAAGTACCTTTCTTTACAGCTTTACAGCTATTATCACATTCATAATATGCCTATGGCAGTTAAGTTTGTACAAGCAAATGAATTGACAGATAAAGACCCCTCTGGTCCATCCAGCCTGCCCCACACAGTTGTGATACCTTACATATTATATAGTTGCTCACCACCCATAAAGTGTAAAGATTTCAATTCTCAGTTTAATCGTTTTAATTTGCTGCTGTTTTGAAATGATATAACAAATGGGAATGGTCATATGAAATAATAGGTATCTCGTGAGCAGTAGAATTGTGCTGCTTTTTTCGTAGCAATAGGCAATAATTTGCAGTTCTACAGTATTCCTTATGTAGAGAGACATCTCAAAATGCATCATGTTGAAGAGTGCAAAGCAATGGTTGCTGAGGGGCATGTTTAAAAGTAAAGAATAGGTTAAGAAATGGAAAGCACAATATGAAAAAGTGTTTTTGGGTGTTTTTTTTATATAAGCAGAGTGTGTGGAAAGAACTGAATGGAGAGGGCAGGACTGTTGTAGCTAAATAAGGGGCCATCACTAGTGAAGAAGTGAAAAACAGAAGCTTGGTGTTAGAGGAGAGGAGGGAGCATGCAGAAATTTGAAAATTAGGCCAAAAATTTAAGTCTGTTCTGTAGGGCTTCTGTAGTGCCCTAGCCAATAAGGAGAAAAATGGCGCTAGCCCTCAGGCCCCCCAGCTTGACGTCTCTAGCATTTCCCCTGTGGGATACTTTTTGAAAAAAAAATACCAATGGGAACTGTGGAGCCTTACAAAGCCTTACTCTCTGTAACCAAATTGCTAATCTGCTGACAGAGCCAGTGACCTGGCTCCTTGAGCAAATGTCTGCAGCAGAAAAATCCCAGAATTTCACGCCCTCTCGTGAGATTGCATGCGAGACTGCATTTGACTAAGAAATAGTGTCCCTTAGATTGGTTTACATTAAAATAGTTGATTTAATTTATTTATTATTATTTAACCAATATTTATTTATTGGTTAAAAATAAAAGGTGGCAAGAAATGCATGTTAGACAAATGAATGCAGAAAATTGTGCAAACTGTGTGAAGATTAAGAATAAGCTCTTATCAAGAACAAAGGCAGCAGGAGTAGAAAAATACACTTACTGTGTTTTGTAATTTGCAGTGGGTCTGTTATGTTGAACCATCTTAGTCTATGTGGAGTACTGGTGAGTGTGAATTCTCTCTTCGTCTTTGTAATGTTGCATGGCTTTAGATTAACTCTTTCAGGTCAGCAGCAGGATTTCAAAACTGAAATAAAATTGATATTTAGTTTTAAGTAAGGGTGCAGTTAAAGAAGTGTCCTGTAGGTTTTTTCTTCAGTTTTATTATTTTCTTATTTATTTGTGTATTGCATTCTAGTTTATTATTCACTAACACATCTGCAATTCCCGGCTGAGAGGATAAGCAGCAGACCACCCTGCATATCACTGCTAGTGTACAATTGGCTTCTAGGAAGCATTGGAAAGTTCTTAGGGCTAACCTAGTTGTGATTTTTTTACATACCCCACCCCTCCAACCCATCCTGTGGAGTGTCAGTATGGCTCAGTTAGTAGCACTCTTGCCTTTTGAGTAGCAAGGCTCCAGGTTCAAGTTTCACTTCAGTACAAAGATCAGAGCTGACACTCCAGTGCAGTATTGAGGGAGCACTGCAAAGGTTGGAGGTACTGTCTTTGGGATCACATGTTAAGCTGAGGCTTCATAGTACTAGTTTGAAGCAGAGCCACTTATGGCCAATGTTTGTCCCTCGGTCAACACCACAAAAATAAATTATTTGGCCATGATTACATTGCTGTTTGTGAAAGTTTGCTGTGCTCATATTGGCTGCCAAGTTTCCTACATTACAACAGTGACTACACTTTCAAGAGTTCTTCATTGGTTGTAAAGCACTTTGAGATGTCTGATAGTATGAAAATCACTTTTTAAATGCAAGTCTGTCTGTATTTTTGCAGTGTATAGCCTAGACTTAGTGCCTCAACATAACTGTCTAGGATGGGTAGCTTAATGTTTTGAAAATCATCAGCAAAAACCTATTTTCCGTGACTCCATAACACAGGGGTGCCTTTGACTTTGATAGTGTAAAATGAGTTTTATTGATTCAGCTACTCGTTATACGTGTCTTGTTTTCCTTTCGATTTAAGTCAATCTATCACCAAAATTATTCTCCACATCAATTTTTTTTGCACTACATTTAAGCATCGTAATTAATCTGCTTGGTACTACAAGGAACCATATTCATTTTTAGAATTTTAAATGGACAGTCTCAGGTTATTTCAGAACCATTTCGTATTCAAAATGGTAACCATCACAATCAGGCCAGTTTCTGCACCTGCCTGCTAATAAAAGAAATGACCCTCATTATCACCATCAATGAAGGTGAGCAGAGATAATGTTTTCATGCCTGCTTGTCTTTTAAATAATATATCTCAAAACTAATGGATGGATTTCACTGAAACATGGTACACAGATAGGATATGGCCCAGGTTTTTGGCCAAGCTGTGGATCCATATCCTGGAATTCTTTTTACAGGATCTGCTAACATTGGGAGATAGGGCGAGTTGACTTTTTTTTTAGAATGTTAGTTGTTTTATTTGGAATGTTGTTGATTGTTTTAGAATACTGTTGATTGTCTCAGCTGCTGTGGTGAAATTTGTCACAGCTGTCAAAATGTGAGCAGAGTTTTCAGAGCAGATTGTTGGATGTGAATTGGCCTGAAGCCGCCTCAGGGAGATAGAAGCTCCTAATAAAAATATTTTTTTGTTCAGCTTTGTAGTTACAGAGCATCAACCAGGCAGAGAAAAGCCTCACATTTATGGGACAAAAGTTAGAAGTGCATAAGTGTTATACTGTAGTTTAATGTTAAGTTAACACAGCGTAGTTACGTGCTCTGCTGTATGCCCTCTTCACTTGTTTCTGTTGTGCTTCTAGCAAGTCGGGATGTCCAAAAGAGCTTCCCAGCCAAAGCAATACTTTTGTAGTCGCTCGTTTTGTAGGCAAATACTGCAGACAATTTCCCACAAACAGCAATGAGAAAATGACTAGATAATCTGTTTCAAAGTTGTTGATTTTTGGAATAAATGTTGGCCAGGGGGCATTTTTGAAAACTCCTCTGCTATTCAAATGGTGCTGTAGGGCTTTATTATATTCATGTCAACATGTAACAACCAAACTAAAATAGGGTCTTGGTTTAACATCTCAACTGTTAAGATGAAACTAATGACAATGCTGCACACACTGTACCATACTGCTGAAATCTCTGTTGTGGTGCTTGAACTCATTATCTTCTTTCTCAGTGGTGATAGTGCTACCATGAGACCAAACTGGGACTTTTTCCTTTTAGACCTTCCCATTCACAGTTCCAGCATCTCGGCTTTGACCTCCCATTTAATTTATTCTTTGTTGAAAACCACCCTGTCACCTTCCAAGGACAATATTCTGCAGCCATACAACATGCATGCCCTGCTCATTGCCGAGTCCTTGCTGTAAATTACTCCTTTGCCACATGCTGGTTACTCCTTCTTCTCGGATAGGGAAACATTATGGTGTAGTCACATCTATCTTTTCACTAAATTAGTTCAAGGGAAAATATATTTTGCTATACTTCAAGTTGACCAATATTCTCCACGAATTGCACATTCTAAAACCATTCGGCTTCTGATCTCAATTTTATCAAGGTCCAGATTTGAACATAGATGTGTTTACTTAATCCCAACCTAGTACTCTTCCATTTCAACTTGCTGTAATGTGTCCAACCTCCAAAGAGGTTTCTGTAGTGTCTCAAAAACATCACTGAACGGTTAGGTAGCTTGATCAAATACCATGATGTGCGATTAGATTGTTCAGTAGACTGTAGGGATATTATCATCCATGTGGTTCCTGATCCAGTAAGATTATGAAGTTCAGAGAGAATTAATTAGAGACAAGGGAAGGATAGAAAGATGGACACTGACTTCCTCAAAAGCTCAGTGTATCCAATGAGTAGCTAAACAACCATACCAGCCATGAAGCTCCTAAAACCACTTGCTGGTCTGTTTCATGTCAATCCAGTTCTAGAGCTGCTACAAAAATTAGCAGAAGAGAAGGGAAGATTTTACAAAGTGATTCAGTTGCTCTCTCTTTATATCATTGCTGTGCATTTTCCTTTTGTTACTACCCGATTGCCAGTTTTTTCTGAAATCTATTATGACAAGGATTTGCAATTAGACTTGTGCTATGCAAGTATGTTTGAAAAGCCTTCGGGGTTATTTTGCTGAAAGGGTGAAAGCAGGTGCTCGGTGGATGCTGTGTTAATAAGACAAGCCTGCTTGAAAGTGTGGGTTTAACCCAAAATTTTGGGGCTAATTGATGATTACTATGAATTAAACCTTCCTGGAGGTGCTCAGACAGGCACTTTTTAGAAACAATTTTTGCGAAGTGGCATATTTAACCTCCAAGGACCCACTTCAACTGAACTGTGGAGTGTGCTGGCTGAGACAAATGGAAAGTTTCAGGATGACTTGGGGACTGATGGAGAGGATGCACATCTCCTCAGACGTGGGCACCAGAGGTCCTGATGGGGAAGATTCAGAGGGTTAGGGATATCCTGTAGCGATGGAGGGGAAGGAGCCCACCTCACCCTCTGTCCATCTCTCAGCTGATGCTGCACTCCCTGGCCCCATGTCCTCCTCCCATTCCTTCTCCAGACCAAGTGAGGTCCCTAGCCAGATACCCAGGTCCAATTACTTCCTTTCTCCTTGTGACTCCATAAAGTAGAACAGCATACATTTCTCTTTTTTTAGATCATGTTCTCACAGAATTTTTGGAATACATGTTGATAGCATTCATGAAATCTTAAAGCTTCCTGGAAAGTTTACTGATGTGTCTCAAACGATCTGTCCCCAGCAAACAGTGAACAATGAAAGCTGAGCTTAGCTTTAAGTAATGTTCCAACTCCTCAGCAAGGACTTGTTTACTTCTGTTCAGATGATCACTATTGAAAGAGATTGTTAATTGAAGTGCTGGCCACCAAAATTTATGCAGCCTCTTGAATGAGTTGTAGCAAGTAATTTAATTGTCAGTCAGATTCTTAATGGTCCTGCAAGCAACTGTTCTATTTGGTGCTTCAACTCCTTTACCAAGATGGCAACTTGCAAGAAAGACACCAGTGTTGCAACTCAAAACCCCATCTTGGCCACCTCGGGGGCTCTTTAGCACCTAAAGCACCCAAAGAAGATTGCCCTTCTTGAATGTTTTATGGATTACAAATTACTGAATTAATCAGGTATAAAATCGAAAACATTTAAAGAAATGGATCAAGATTTAAATTTGGTGTTGATTTGTCTCATCAAAAATGGTTAGTTCATTAAAATCATTTATATTGCACTGTCTTGATTATTAGCTGAACAGTCCATAATTAAATGATGGTCAGTCTCAGGAAAATTTACCAGAGCAGAATGGAAGAACTTCTTTTCAGATCCAAAATATGCAACCAGATAGGTCAAGCTCCTTGTTCAGAATGATCTAAACTACCCATCAATCAAATAAGTTTTCACACACCACCTATGAGTGGTCAATCCAGTACCATTCCAACAATGTACAATTGCAGTAAATGATTGACTAGTGCAGTCCGAGTTAATATGGAGGTTTGCATTAAATCCAATCCCATGGTTTTCCATAGTTGTAATGGAATAACAGATTTAAGGTGCGATCTTTGGGTTAACTTTGTTTTAGTG
This sequence comes from Cetorhinus maximus, assembly GCF_964194155.1. Taxonomy (NCBI): domain Eukaryota; kingdom Metazoa; phylum Chordata; class Chondrichthyes; order Lamniformes; family Cetorhinidae; genus Cetorhinus; species Cetorhinus maximus. The sequence continues at coordinate 118,360,116 of NC_135880.1, read as the reverse complement.
TTTAGCTTATTGAAATAATCTGAAACTGAATAATTCAGGGAGTATATGGTACATTCTGTTACTAAGCATGTATCATTGTAACACTACAAAAATGCAACTCAGTAATTTCAAGTCTGGCAACATTTACACTATCAAGGATAGGTATGAGTTTATAAAACTGTCAGAACGTTTATTTTACTCTAAGGCAGATGATTTGGAGTACATCAAATTGGGTAGAAAAGATGCAGAAGGCAATCCAAAACACTACATTTTTAAGAAGTTTAAGTCAGCTTTCGCTTAAATGAGAAGTGTCTTCAGAATGAAGTTTGTGAGTTTATAAGAAGTAATTCCATTAACTGTAAAACGTTTAAGAATTAATAAATGCAAGTTATGGAAAGTTAATTCTACACAGCATATGGAAGTTTATAGAATTCCTTCAAAGTCCTTTTAGCGGATCATGCTCTTTCTTGGAGCATTACAGAAAGAATGCCCCCTGGCTTGAATTAAGTGTTCTATAATGCTTGCTAAACCCACTTTATTTTTTTATTGTTTTTAATTTGGCTGAATTGATTGACTTCAGCTTGCAATACAGAGATGCCTTACGGTTATTCTTCTATCCATCTGTTCCTAATTGTCTTCATCCTGCATCACCAATCATTTCCTGTAAAGAACAGGTCGTCTTTGTTGTTTAGTTTAATTATTTTAACATCATGGCACAGATGTCATAACTGTTTGTACTAACTTTGTGCATAAATTAGGTTAGGTTAGGTTAATGAAAATCCACCATTTGTTTTTTCCTGTCAATGATTTGTGCATTTTTTTAGGGGTAGGTTATGCGAATTAGATTGCGCCTCCTTCAGCAGCTCACAATTGTATGATTTCAGACCAGGTTAAAGCTGAAAGTTTTGAATTTGCAGAATAAACCTGGCAAACAAAAATATTGAAAAATTCCTACAATGTCAATCTTCCTGATCTGGTACAAAGGGGTGATTTTTGACAATGAAGGGACATCAATTCAGCTACCAGTAATGCATATCTCCTGATTTTCATTTCCATTTGGAGGTTAGTGATGGTCATTATGAATTAGTGTCTATAGGCTACAGTTCATTTAACAGTATGGGGCAGAATTTGCTGTAGTGTCTGCCATGTCCCTACATCCTTCAGCTCAAGAACTGTTTTTGCCCACAAATGTTTTTAAACTGCGAGTTGATAACAGCACAGGAGGGAAACGGGGTACCTGGGACTTGAGTGATGAGGCAACCAACAGGATATCTCCTTAGCAAATCAGCTTTAAGGATTGAGAGATGAACACAGGAAGGACTAAAAGGATGAGTTCAATGCTAAATCGGGAACAAAAAGCAAAATAGAGGGTAAAAAATAAATTGGATTAAGAGAAAAAGTAAGGGGGAAAAATAAGGAAGTAATGTAATGGTGTGCTCCTTGACTGAAGTTACTGGACTGTTTACCCATAAATAACAGCTAGTACCGTTAGAATCACCATCATTTTGGCAGCAAATTTTGGCCTGATAAACTGTGTTCACTGAGTCACAAAGAACTATTTGTAAAGAGGATTCGTCTGATTCATCTTGATGGCTAAGAGATCAATGCTAATAATGGTCTGATCTTGCTGAAGAAAATTAACAACGCTTATAATGTACACCATTATTAATGTGCAAATTGGCCAGCAAATTCAGAGAATCAAGAGATATGCCGTGAGTTGCAAATCTCCGGAATTTGCTAGTCGGTTTACACTGCAACACCATTTTCATTGCATATGTGGAGTTTCTCCCTTGGCCTCCCCATTATTTTTAAGAACTTGCTGAATTTGCACTTAACTGTCCATTAACACCCCACATCAGTCTGGTAATTAGCATGTAAGTGCCTTTAATGATGTAATAATTGTTCATGCAAGGCCAATATCTCTGGCTCAGAAATTGAATAATTTTAACTGGAGTCTCATTCTTTCAAGTGTTAGTGGTTGTTGAGATATTTAAAATTCTATTGGTCTAGTCTTTCTTTCTCTTGCTGTTTTGACATTGAATTCACCCACTCACCGCCTTCCTTCCCAGTCCTTACTGTTTTTTTTAGTCTATAAATTACATTGGTTAAAGGAGATACACCATTGGTCCCACTGTTCACTGAGCTCTCTGTTGGCTTCACCACATCAGCTCATGCTGCCAGCAAGTTACGGCACAAAAATAACCATTTTAAGCTGAAAGGTGCTGAAGGCAACCTAACTAATGGGCCATCAAAATCCTACCCGTTTTATTTGTATCCTTTGGAATGTAATTATCGTTGATAAACTGATGGTTTGCATGTTTAGAATCCTGTGGCTTGTATGCATTATTCCTGTGTGTACTCATCTGTGTATTCCGCACAGGTTGTATCGCAGGCATTAGTAGATAGGAAAAGTGAGGCTTGTAACATGAACCTACTGTAGAATTCTTGACCAGTTATGCAAGGTAACAGAGTTGATCATTTCCTATTCTGAAAAAGGGTAACTTATTTCTAGCAGTGTCATGTTTTCCTTTTCTACTTCAAATTCTGGTACCTATTAATATGATCACAACGTTGTTACAATTAAGTCCTAGTTGATTGGGCAATGATATAGTATAACTCTAAACTCGCTATACTGGAGCATGTTAAATGTGTGCAGGAGATGAATGTTTGAATTTTTTTTAAAAGTACGTTTTTTTTTAGTTTCTTGCCTTTTAATCAAATTTCATTATTACTTTTCACTGTCATTGTTCTCATTATTTCTCCTTCATCCAGCAGCACATCAGATTGCCTGATTGGCAAAAAATAGTGCCCTACATTGTTCTGCTAGCTGTGAGACACTTAAAAACTAGTTATACATCAGGACGTTTTACAGATGGTTGTTTTTTAAGTGGTTCCCTGTGGAATTTTATATCAACAGTCTGTATTTAAAATTTGCCATTCGTTCCCACACAAATAGATTTTTTGGAAAAAAGCTATACAAGAGCATTATTCAAGATGATTTACAGCTTGCTATTTACTGCTTGGAAAATTAGTATTATATTGGTAAAGATCAGAAGTCATTTATTCTTGCAGACTGCAGGCGTTGCTCATGATCTGACACGAAGGAATGCAAACGTGCACTGTATAAAATGTATTGCTAAATGATAACACTTGCATAATAACCAGTTAGACTTTTTCTAATTATTTCTTCATAGGGTACAATTGTCTGGGGGTTATGACATTATACTAACAACTTTGAGATCATGAGTTTCAAGCTCACAATGACTGACAGGTTGTGAAATTAAATACAAACAATCTGTTATTTTAAAATCTGAACTGGTTCATTATCATCATTCAGGGAAGGGAAGCTGCTACCTACACGTGACTCCAGTCTTGCTGTATGTGGTTGACGTTTTGATGCCCTCAGGGCAATTAGTCATGGACAATAAATATTTTTTTCCTCAGTGCAGTAGATGTTTGGAACAAGCTATGCTGTGTGTGCATATGCATCAGTTCTCTAGTGATTAACACCTTTGAAAACATGTGACAAATATGACCATGGAACTCGGGGAATTAAGAACAAAGTTGAACCGTATGAGTAACACAAAATTAGATGATGTCAGAGACACCAAATAATATTTAAGCTTTTTGTCTATCCACAACCAATTTCTCTGCAAAGGGAGAATAAAAAAATGAGGAAGTGAAAGGACTATACGATGGGTCTAGCTGAGTCCTTCTGCTGTGCGCTCACCTCCTGAGAGCTGGCAAGCCAGGGTCCCAGTCGCCTCTGGGAAAAATTGGAATGTCATAGAAAAATGCAGCCTAATTACCTAACCACCTCTCTTATTTAGCTTTTTGTAGCTGCCAGGCAGGTAGCCATCTGCACTGCAGTGTTATCCCTGTTAAAAGTGTGTGGAGACAGGAACATGTTGCGGAGCTGGCTTGATGTGTTTTTGGCCCTTTTGCAGTGCCCTGCCTCCAAACCTGATTCCAAGGGCTGGGAAAATTCTGGCCAATCTTCAGGCTCTGAAACCTCTTTCAGGTGGCACTTGCCAATAAAATAAGGTGGCAAATGAACTGAGGAAAGGTTTGGTTGCAGAGATAAATCTTTGTGAAATAAGATGAATATGAGACATCCAAGCAAATAACTGAAACTGAAGGGTTGATAACTGAGAAGATAAAGGATAATGCCACATAAAATAAAAAGAAATGGGAGGTTTTAAGGTGTCCTGCAAATGTGCCTTTTAAACATTTCATCTGCCCACCTCTTGCAATGTCCGGACTACAGCTTACCATAGAAATTGTTTGGGAATTCTATAAACGAGAATGTGAGCTACGTGTCCGGAGCAACGCAGCCAGACATTTTTATACCATGGCTGCATTCCAGTTACATTGTAGTGCTCAAGGACATCGAGGAGCATATTGTTCTGTCGTTTGATGCCAGGGATGCATCATAGACAGCACAAGTGGAAATGCTCAAGGCAGTTGATATAATGGTGTATATGGTTTGGTGGTAAGGACCACAGCTTGGCATATGGGGACTATTGCTTGTAGATTGATTGCTCATTCCTGCTAGAATCTTCACTGGAGTTTCTAGAGGCATACTGGCCCTTCCAATGCAGTGATTGGGTGTTGTTCTTGATTCGAGCAAGGGATAGCAAAACCTGTCCGTAACCTTAAGTGGTTCATAACCACGATGATGTGGGTAGATGATCGGCTATGGGCTGGATGTGACTTCAGTCTTCTAAATTAATTGAGAGGACAAACCACTGCCAACTGAGGGAAGCTGGTAGCTGACTCCTCAAGAGTGTATGTGACTAATGTTTGATCACTGGGGAAAAAAAACGTGAACATTCTGCTTCACTTTTTGTTTTTTGCATACACCTAATGAGAAAGATATCTGTGCGGTATTGAATATAGATTCTCTTGCCATACATTGTCTGTGGTTATAGTTCCCTTGTTATAGTTCTTCTTAGCTCCTAAGCCGTCTTGTGGTAAACGGTAAGCTGAACACGGCTGTGCCAAGAATGCCAACCTTGTTTGACATAGGAACTGCAAATGGTGGCAATAGAAGCCCTTAATCTAATAATGCCATCATCATGCCAGCGTGTACTTGTTCACAAATCTGCCAGGGCATCTGAAAGTTAGAAGAATGGGATCTAATGTAGATCTTTATGGCTGCTTAGAAAAGAAGGCGGACTATACCTGAGAAGAAACCATATCAGGAGTCAGGAATTTGGAGGGTCACCTTGTATTGGGATTGGAGTTTAGAGAGTGGAACGTGGGTCGCATGGACACGATGAACGTGGACAGAGCATGAAAGGTGATGGGAGAGAAACTAGAGAAGGACATGAGATCAAGGTAAGATTGGGTAGTGGGGGGAGGGGAGCTTGTGCTTTGGCATGGTGGTTGAGGGAGGAAGGAGAGGAGTCAACTGAATGGGTAATCTCAATTTTATTGAGAAAATAGCCCATGAACTTCTCAGAGATGTTGTTGAGGCTGGAGGAGCCAGGACAGAGGGGTGTAAGGAGGTGGTTAATAATGGTGGAAAAGAAGCCAGTGATCTTTGCTGCCCAGGATATTCCAGGGGTGATGAGCGGTTTTTAGAGAGAATGAAGCCTAATACAGCTTTGTGTCATCTAGCCAGATTTAATGTTGGATGGCAGTGGTATACCTGATACTTTCCGCACCATCATTCCAAGAACATTCTAGGGTGGAAAGTGCTGTCTGGCTGGCAACATCCATATCCCAAGAATGAATTTCGAACAACGCTCAAGAATAAGTAAATGCTGTTAAGATCCTTCACTGCGAGTGAGGCGGTGGCAGAGTGGTATTGTCACTGGACTGGTAATCCAGAGACCTGGGATAATGCTCCGGGGACCTGGGTTTGAATCCCACTTTGGCAGATGGTGGAATTTGAATTTAGCAAAAGTCTGGATTTGAAAGTCTAATGATGACCAAGAAACCACTGTCAGTTGTGGTAAAAACCCTAAGATAAAAGCAAAATACTGCAGATGCTGGAAACCTGAAACAAAAATAGAAAATGCTGGAAAAGCTCAGCAGGTCTGACAGCATCTGTGGAGAGAAAAACAAAGTTGACGTTGAAAGTCCATATAACCCGAAGGCCTGCTGTCAGACCAGCTGAGTTTTTCTAGTATTTTTTGTTTTTTGTGTCGTAAAAACCCATCTGGTTCACTAATGTCCTTTAGGAAAGGAAATATGCCATCCTTACCTGGCCAGGCCTATATGTGACTCTGACCCACAGCCATGTGGTTGACTCTTAAATGTCCTAGCATGCCACTCAGTTGTATCCAACTGCTGAAAAGGAATGAAACCAGGCAGACCGGAAAGGACGATGGAAAACCCAGCCCTGTCAACCCTACAAAGTCCCCCTTTCTAACATCTTGTGCCACAATTGGGAGAACTGTCTCAGACTAGTCAAGCAACAACCTGACATAGTCATGCTCACCCAATCATACATCAGATCAGGTCTCAGACACCACCACCACCATCACCATCCCCATCCTTGGTTATGTCCTGTCCCACCGGCAGGACAGACCCAGCAGAGGTGGCAGCACAGTGGTATACAGTCAGGAGGGAGCTGCCCTGGGAGTCCTCAATATTACCTCTGGACCCCATGAATTCTCATGGCATCAGGTCAAACGTGGGCAAGGAAACCTCCTGCTGATTACCACTTACCACCCTCCCTCAGCTGATGAATCAGTGCTCCTCCATGTTGACCTCTTGGAGGAAGCACTGAGGGTGGCAAGGGTACGGAATATACTCTGGGTGGGGGACTTCAATGTCCATCACCAAGAGTGGCTCGGTAGCACCGCCACAGACTGAGCTGGCTGAGTCCTAAAGGACATAACTGCTAGACCGGGTCTGCAGCAGGTGGTGAGGGAACCAACAAGAGGCAAAAGCATAAATGACCTCATCCTCACCGATCTGCCTGCCACACATGCATGTGTCCTTGACAGTAACGGTAGGAGTCCTTGTGGAGATGAAACCCCGTCTTCACATTGAGGATACCGTCCACCGTGTTGTGCGGTACTATCACTGTGCTAAATGGGAAAGATTTTAAATAGTCTAGCAAATCAAGACCCGGGCATCCATGAGGCCCTGTGGGCCTTCAACAGCCGCAGAATTGTATTTGATTGCAATCTGTAACCTCATGGCCTGACACTCTACTATTACCACCAAACCAGGAGATCAACCCTGATTCAATGAAGAGTGCAGGAGGGCATGCTGGGAGTAGCACCAGGTATACCTAACAATGAGGTTTCAACCTGGTGCAGCTATAACACAGGAGTATTTGCGTGTCAAACAGATAAGCAGCAAATGATGGACAGAGCTAAGCAATCCCACAACCAATAGATCAGATCTAAGCTCTGCAGTCCTGCCACATCCAGTCATGAATGGTGGTGGACAATTAAACAACTCACTGGAGGAGGAGGCTCCACAAATATCCCTATCCTTATTGATGGAGGAGCCCAGCACATTGGTGCAAAAGGTAAGGCTGAAGCATTCACAACAATCTTCAGCCAGAAGTGCCGAGTGGATGATCCATCTCTGCCTCCTCCAGAGGTCCCCAGCATCACAGATGCCAGTCGTCTTCAGCCAATTTGATTTACTCCACGTGTTATAAGAAAGGGCTGAAGGCCCCAGATACTGCAAAGGCTATTGGCCCAGACAATATTCTGGCAATAGTACTGAAGACTTGTGCTTCAGAACTTGCCGCACCCCCAGTCAAGCTGTTCCAGTACAACTACAACGCTGGCATCTACCCAGCTATGTGGAAAATTGCCCAGGTATGTCCTGTACACAAAAAGCAGGACAGATCCAACCCGGCCAATTACCGCCCCATCAGTCTACTCTTGATCATCAGTAAAGTGATGGAAGGGGTCATCAACAGTGTTATCAAGTGGCACTTGCTTAACAATAACCTCATTAATGCCTAAGTTTGGATTCTGCCAGGGCCACTCAGCTCCTGGCTTCACTACAGCCTTAGTTCAAACATGGACAAAAGAGCTGAACTTCAGAGGTGAGGTGAGAGTGACTGCCCTTGACATCAAGGCCAGATTTGACCGAGTGTGGCATCAAGAAGCCCTAGCAAAACTGCAGTCAGTGGGAATGAGGAGGGCGGGGTGGGTGGAAACTCTCCATTGGTTGGAATCATACCTAGTACAAAAAGATGGTTGTTGGAGGTCAATCATCTCAGATCCAGGACAACACTACAGGAGTTGTGCAGGGTAGTGTCCTAGGCTCAACCATCTTCAGCTACTTACTTCACCAATGATCTTACTTCCATCATAAGGTCAGAAGTAGGGATGTGTAATCATCAGCGTATAATGTCCACCATTCGCAACTCCTCATATAATGAAGCAGTCCATGTCCAAATGCAGCAAGACCTGGACAGTATCCAGGCTTGGGCTGACAAGTGGAAAGTAACATTCGTGCCACACATGTTAGGCAATGACCATCTCCAACAGGAGAGTATCTAATCATTGCCCCTTGACATTCAGTTGCATTACCATCACTGAATCCCCCACTATAAACATCCTGGGGATTACCATTGACCAGAAACTGAACTGGACGAACGATATAATTACTGTGGCTACGAGAGCAGGTCAGAGGCTAGGAATCCTGCGGCAAGTAAGTCACCACCTGACTCACCAAAGCCTGTCCACCATCTACAAGGCACAAGTCAGGAGTGTGATGGAATATTCCCCACTTGCCTAGATGAGTGCAGCTTCAACAACACTCCAGAAGCTTGACACTGTCCAGGCCAAAGCAGCCCGCTTGATTTGCACCACATCCACAAACATTCAATCCCTCCACCACTGATGCACCAGTAGCAGCAGTGTGTACCATCTACAAGATGCACTGCAAAAACTCACCAAAGCTCCTTTCGCAGGGCCTCCCAAACCCATGACTGCTACCATCTAGAAGGACAAGGGCAGCAGATAGATGGGAACATCACCACCTGGAAGTTCTCCTCCAAGTCACTCACCATCCTGTCTTGGAATTATATTGCCGTTCCTTCACTGTCACTGGGTCAAAATCCTGGAACTCCCTCCCTAACACCACATGGACTGCAGCGGTTCAAGAAGGCAGCCCAGCACCACTTTCTTGAGGGCAGCTAGGGATGGGCAGTAAATGCTGGCCCAGCCAGTGACACCACCACCCCGTAAATGAATAAAAAGAAACCTTCTATTGCATGTAACAATTATGTCATTTTATGTAAGACAGCTGTTGAGAAGAGAACTTTTTCTCAGGGCAACAATTCTTGAGTGCCAGACTTTTACAAATAAAGCCAACACAGCCATGATATGCTAGATAGCTTCCTCTGTTCTGTAAACCTTTATGGCAAATGGTTCTAAGAAATAACATGCAAAGGAGAGCCCCTAATATCAACAATTCTGATCCAGTCTGAAAATTTCTGCCACATTTTCTAGCAAACCTGGGTAACTTCTTTCATCTGCTCTGTCACACGTTCTTCCAGAAAGCTTGAGCTGTTGCCTTTGTGGGAGGCTGATCCTCTGTCATTGATATTGCCCTCCTTTGCTGCATTGCCTGGAGCAGGATGCCTAGGGCTTCATGATTTGTAAGGAGCTATTTTGCTTGCGGCACTTTTTCCAACCATTGTTTTTGTAGAGTAGATGTTACATCTCAGAAATGAAACTGCCTCTCCAGTTAAATGCTGCCTGCTGCCTAGATTTCACAACTGGCATTTATATCAAACCGCAACAACGTCCCAAAAAAGGAATAAAACTGGACGGACCACCTGGCATCTGGTGCAGAAACGACAATGGCAAACTCAGCCCTGTCGACCCTGCAAAGTCCTCCTTACTAACATCTGGGGGCTAGTGCCAAAAGTGGGAGAGCTGTCTCACAGACTAGTCAAGCAACAGATAAAAACAAAAAGCTAAAAGCTACTGCGGATGCTGGAAATCCAAAACAAAAACAGAATTACCTGGAAAAACTCAGCAGGTCTGGCAGCATCGGCGGAGAAGAAATCAGTTAACGTTTCGAGCCTTCATGGCAGTTCTGCCGAAGGGCCATGAAGGCTCGAAACGTTAACTGATTTCTTCTCCGCCGATGCTGCCAGACCTGCTGAGTTTTTCCAGGTAATTCTGTTTTTGTTCTAGTCAAGCAACAGCCTGACTTAATTATCCTCACAGAATCATATCTTACAGATACAAACATTCACTCCCTCCACCACCGACGCACAGTAGCAGCACTGTGTACCATCTACAAGATGCGCTGCAGAAACTCACCAAGGCTTCTTAGACAGCACCTTCCAAACCCATGACCACCTGGAAGGACAAGGGCAGCAGATAGATGGGAACACCACCACCTGGAAGTTCCCCTCCAAGTCACTCACCACCCTGACTTGGAAATATATTGTCGTTCCTTCACTGTCACTGGGTCAAAACCCTGGAACTCCCTTCCTAATAGCACTGTGGGTGTACCAACAACATGTGGACTGCAGCGGTTCAAGAAGGCAGCTCACCACCACCTTTTCAAGGGAAACTAGGGATGGGCAATAAATGCTGGCCCAGCCAGCAAAGCCCACATCCCGTCAATGAATTAAAAAAAGGTCAGCTTGCAAGCCTGATCCCCTGTTCATGATTTCTATGCACTGGGAGCTTTGACAATTTAGGGGTGGTCACTGATTATAAAATTCAGTGCAGCCCGTGACGTCCAATGGACACCACCATACCCACACTATAGGCCATGTTTCACCTCAGCTGTGCAGATGTGTGGCCACGCAGCAGTCTGGAATTTACAAGGTGGTGGAACAAATGGGCTGCACACAACCAAAGTTCCATTTTAAGATGGTAGCATGTATGGCACACAGCATTCATGAAAGGACCATGCAGTTTAGCAAACAGGCTGTATACAACAATGTCAAATTAGAGGGAGCATTTGATTCAATAGGTTTTTATAGCCACAATTGATGCAGGACAGAAAATCAGGGCTGTAATGCAAAGGCGCCCTTAGAGCTATCTTTTGAATTTGACAATGTACAGAGAGGCTCTTGGGCAAACGAATAATTGCCTCACTGGCTGGCAGTCTCAATCAAATCATTTTTGAAACTGGAGATGTATTGGTGGCATATAACTAAGTTCTATAAAGGATGCTGATATTGGAATATATATTAATTAAATTTTTTACAGGTTCCATTCAAGATTGCATACAAGTTCACGTTACGATTCCTGCTTTGATTTTTAAGTTTTCAATCTCTGTCTTCATGTAGCTTAAATTCAGTGTTCAGTTTCTAATTCTGAATTCAAACCTGAAGGTAAAATAAAGCTGAGCACAAAAGTAGAAGCCCAGATTTCAATTGCTCAATATGTCTTTATTATACTACATAAATTTGACACCTGAATTTTAAACGGTAAAGGAGCTTTTTATTTCTCCTGTATTTTTCATGGGTTTTTTCATTGTACTGTATGGCTTTCAATTTGTTAAACACGTATTACTCATAGGACTGGATTTCAACCAATTTCCACTTAATTTGTCAGCACTAAAATGTCATTTTCTCATGGAAAACTTGATATGCGTCTGGATACTTAGTTACGTTGCAATGGGCAGAGATAAAGTGGTGTGATAATATTGGAACATGTTGTAGGAATCTTTCCCAAATTAAGTGAACAAGTAACTACCAAGTCCAAATGGCTGGTACTGATTGCATACAGATTCTTGTTTATTTTTTAAATGATAAATGATGGTAGATAAACTAGAACTGTGCTTCTGGGTGTTTCATTACCAAGGGATATACAGAGAGGGGATAATGCAATAACGCAGCAGTTTGGCCATCAATGCCTAGCTACTCTGGTGTCCACTCTTGCAGCTATAAACTTCATTTAATTGTTTCTATATAATCTATTATTCTGAATCCTTGGACCTTCTTAATTTGTATATTCTGATGCTGTTTAAAGCAAATCACTATTCCTGGAATGATGCTGCAGGACCATTTTCAGGAAGTATTTTTGCGATATCAGTAGAATTTCCAGTGCTGTATAAACTGTTTGGATTGTGCAGTGGTCTCTGCAACAGTAGAACCAGGTGCACATAACATTGGGGTTTAACAGTCAAAAAAGCTACTTCATAGTATGATGTGGATGAGCATGCCTATTTGCTTCTATTTTTGAAGGCAGGCTTTTTTACTGCTCTTGGAAGTTGTCCACTCTCTAAAGTATATATTTTTTTGTGGCATGCTGCACTCGGTGTTTACATTACTATTTGCGTTGAAGGGATATGGAGCCGAGGCAAGTAAATGGTGTTGATACAAATCAGCCATGTTCCAGTTAAGTGGATGTGCAAGGCTGAAGGGTTGAATGGCCTACTTCTGTTACTGTGTTCCTATATTAGTTTTTATACTCTTGGTGGGCCTGCTGTTAGACAAACTGGCACTGTAAATACACTCAAGTCTGGCACCTCAGGCTAGTTGGAACTGCAATGTTTTAACTCATTGGGTAATGCCACATCATCAGCCCTCATCAGTAAAACGTTGGAGATTAAATAACTGTTAATTTTGTAATTTAGTGATAGGTATCTGTTCTTTGCATTAATAAGTTGCTATCGTCTGGAGTTTAAACCTGTTTTCTTTGAGTGGTTTCCACTGTACCATTGCACTTAATCATGAATTTCTTTTCCACAACCACATCCCAACCGTCTACTTCTACAATGTGCAATAAAACCACAGACGATCCGTTAAGGCTTGCCTAATTCATCAAATGGGTCTATATTTTCAAAATGTTGGCAGAAACCTATGTCTGTAAACCTAAATGAACTCCAAAGTTTGTATATCTGGATTCTCTCCAAGAATATCTTCAAAGCAAACTTTTGCCAAAAAGAAATTTGGGTGTTGACTGTATCAGCATAATTGTTTTTGTTGTTCGCTGTGGGAGGGTAAAAAAAAACACAAATGAGAGGAGCCTTGACTATGGGAGGAAAAGCAGCAAAAATTGTGGATATTGGAAATCTGAAATAAATCCAGAAAATGCTGAAAAAACTCATTAAGTCAGGCAGCACCTGTAGAGAAATAAAAACAAGATTTAACATTTTAGGTTGGTCTTTCATCAGAATTGGAGGATGTTAGAGATGAATAGCTTTTAAACAAATGCAGAGCTGGGGAAAACTGATTCAAGAAAAGTAGAAAAGGAAATGCCTGTAATAGGGTGGAGGGCAGAAGTGATTAAATGGCAAAAGTGATGTTATCACTTCTATTTGCTTGCAGCATCATTACTTTAGTCATTTCATCACTCCTGCCCTCCACCTCAACACAGACCTTCCCATTTCTTCTTTTCCTGGCCTCTTTTCCTAGGCTCTATACTTGCCTTAATAACTAACTGTTCATCTGTACAAAGTTTGGGCAGCTCTTCAATTAATGTAGTTGCTGACTGTGCGCTATTCCATTTGTGACCATTATCTTCCTTTCTAATCTTTGTTACAGATTGATAGATGAAAAGAATAATGTAGTTAAGTGTGCTGCCCTGAGTTAGTTTTGTGCCAGTATCTGTACATGTGGGAAAGCAAGAGGAATTATACCAGCCTGAAACCATTGAGAGTATCTCATGTGCACAGACCCTGTAGCTACTAGGGTTGAAAATCTCCAGTGCGTCCTGTGTCATGATTTCGGCGGGTGAGTGCTGGAATAGATGTAAATTAGGTCAGAATTCAGGAATGTTGGGTTCTGGTATTGCATTGGGGATTCCAGGGAAAGATTTTTAGGGCAGATTCTGTACCCACCACATTAATGTCATTGGCGTCAGAGAAGGTGAGGCCAGAATAGTGACTTTCTACATGGAGAATTCTTGTTACCTAGGTATTCAGAGGAATAGGGTACCCCGAGTTGCCAGAGGTACAGGCCACACAGCAGCAGAAAATGGGACCATTCTGAGACGCCAGGCTGGGATTGTGGCCATCCAAGTCGATGGAAATGAAACTTGGGATAGATGTATAATATGCAGCTGAATTGCTATTGCCTACATAACACTATCATCCAAAGTCAAAATTACTCTGTGTGTCTGAGCCAATTCGATCCCCTCTCAGTCTTTTTTCCGTTTTTTTTAATGTAAGATTTCAATGAGTTGAATTGTTTGAAATCCATTCTTAATATCGATAATTTTTTTTATTACTTTCAGCTTTAACTCTCATAGTATTCAAAATGATTGATTTACAACTAATCTGGAACCCTCACTGAGGCGCCTCTGTTGCTTTTCAAGAACAGCATCAAATGCATTTTTTTTCAACAATTTCTGTGCAGAAATCTTCTGATTTCTGAAATCAACTCAAGGGACTGTGTCCTATTATAAATTGGAATTTGGTGAAGTCATTTTTTAAGCATCGCTGATAAAAGACACATTTCAAAGCTTTTTGTCTAGCAATCATCAGGATATTCACAAGAATACCAAATGTAAAGGAAACAACAATTTATATTGCATAAGAAGAGAGTGCTGATTGGTTGGCAAGTGGACTCTGGTGGAGGTGTTGCCATGGAGAATGCACCAGTTAACTGATGACTGAATGTTGACTACCAAGCTTTGTTCAAATTCAAATCAGGCAGGTTGACTCTGGTTAAGGCATTGCCCTGGGCACTGAACCAGAGAATGGCAGTCACCTATTTTTTGCTCAGTTGAAACGGGCAATGTGAGTACATGTTCTTTCTGTCTCAAAGTTCAGGGCACATCAAAGCCATCCTGCAAGATAATGGCTACCCTGATCAGATCTTTGCTCGCTGTATATTGAGCAAACTCATGAATGGGCCTAAGGCTGCTGCTTTTGGTACTGAAGCCTACCTCCGATTACCCTGGATGGGTAAGGTGCATCAAAAATTTGAGCAACAGGTTTCACGCAGCTGCTATGCAGGAGCAACACAAGTGGTGTTTGCCATTAACAGAATGCTGCTGTCAAGCCAAAAAAGACGTTCTGCCTATCTCACAAATTATTAATGTGATATATGAATTTCAGTGCTGGTGTCATGCTAGATATGTGCTTCTGTAGACCCAAAGACTGGCGGAATGTATCAAACAGCATGTCCCTTTGGCTGTTTGCAACAGGCAAGATACTGACTGTACCAACCAGCCCGTGCTTGCAAAACACAGTGTCCAACATTAAATATGGTTCTGCAATTGGACAACATTTGCTAATCATCCTCAATGTGCTAAGAATTACACTGACAACCAATTTAGGATTGTCAGTTGGGCTCGCAGTTTGGCATACTTGCGTGTGCTAGAAGCTACATATATTAATCCATAGAGCCCTGTACTTTGCAGACAGAAAGAACACGTACACATATTGTGCCTGTTTCAACTGAGCAAAATAGGCACCAGCTATTCTCTGGTACATTCCCCAGGGCAATGCCTTGCCCAGAGTCAACCTGCCTGGCTTGAACTTAAACAATGCTTGGCAGTTAACTGTCAGTCACCATTAACTGGTGTATTCTCCGTGGCAATGCCTCTGCCAATCCAAGTCCACTTGCCAAGCAATCAGCAATCTCTTCTCATGCAGTATGAATTGTTGTTTCCTTTTATGTTTGATATTCTTACGAATGTCCTGATGAGTGTAAGATGAACAACTTCAATATGTGTCTTTTTTGTGATACTCAAGTTCTGAAGCCGTTTTTGTGTATGTAGGGTACGTCCTAAGGGGTTGTGCTTTATCCCAATGTGGTTTTTGAGTTTTAACATTTGTTTACACTTAAGTGGCACAGTGGTCATGTTGTCTCCAGGTTTCAGTGACTAGTATAAACTACTCTTGTGACTCTATGCTCACTGGCATATCTGGCCTTTTAATTCCCTTATGCTTATCTGTTGCTTCATCCTTAATTTAAAACTGCAACTTTTAAATTCTGAAACAAGAATGGGAAATGCTGCAAACGTACGACACCATCTAGGAGGAGAATAAAGACAGGCTAATGTTTCAGATGTAATCCTTCATCAAAGTGAAACTTAAAAGGTTAGCAGATTTTTTTATTGGGTTGAAGTACGGAGGGGGAGGGGTGAGAAGCAACGGATACTTCAATTACAAAGTGAAAGTTGATGGTTGAATGACCTGGAAGCTGTTTAATTAAAAAAAGCAGCAGCCTGATAAATGATATGAAAGATCATTGCACTGTGGCGGTGAAAAGCATTTAAAGAACTTACAAATAGTTCAGAGAGTGAAAAGGCAAAAGAACGGTCCACACAAGGAAAAGGGCAAGAAAATGGTAGAAATTGAAATGAAGAATCGCTCTAGATGTGGAAGGTCTGGAATGAAAACAAGGCTTGCTGGACTTATAGCCGTTCTCCTAATGTAAGGAAGAGAAGCAGACAGGTCAATGTCCTTAGCGTAACCTCCCTTGCAGAACTGTGTTTTCATGAAAGATCCATTTGTGAAAACTCAAACTGCATATGCCTGCAAATTAATCTATATAACCGCACCTCCCGTTGGAAAGAAATTTGGAGGATCTAGCTATGGTCTGAGATGAATAAGATCAGTGATTTGACCAGAGGGCTGCAAAGTGATTAGAAGAAAGAAAGAAAAAAGTACTGTTCCTGAAGCTTATATCAAGTCTGGTTGGAACAGTGAAGGAGGCCATGGATGCAAATGTCAGAGTAGAAATAAAAGATTGAGAGACATTTGTGGTCAAAACAACAGCATTTTTGCAGCAAAGCATGTTCTGCAATCTGATTATCTAATCAATACATTTGGAGGGCTAAACACACTGAACCACAAATGCAGTATACTAGATAGAGTACTAACAAATTGCTGACTTCCTTGCTGGGAAGCAATTTTGGGTTGGACAGTGTGAGGTGAGGTGAATGCACTGCTATAATAAAAGCAAAAAACTGCGGATGCTGGAAATCCAAAACAAAAACAAAAATACCTGGAAAAACTCAGCAGGTCTGGCAGCATCTGCGGAGAGGAGCACAGTTAACGTTTCGAGTCCACATGACTCTTCAACAGAACTAAGGAAAAATAGAAAAGGGGTGAAATATAAGCTGGTTTAAGGGGGGGGGGGGACGGGGGGGACAAGAAGAGCTGGATAGAGGGCCAGTGATAGGTGGAGATAACCAAAAGATGTCACAAAGGAAAAAAAGGTGTTGAAGGTGGTGATATTATCTAAAGGAATGTGCTAATTAAGGGTAGAAAGCAGGACGAGCAAGGTACAGATAGCCCCAGTGGGGGTGGGGTGGGGTGAAGGGATCAAAAAAGGCTGAAAGGTAGAGATAAAACAATGGATGGAAATACATTTAAAAATAATGGAAATAGGTGGGAAAAGAAAAATCTATATAAATTATTGGAAAAAACAAAAATGAGGGGGAAAATCGGAAAGGGGGTGGGGATGGAGGAGAAAGTTCATGATCTAAAATTGTTGAACTCAATATCAGTCCGGAAGGCTGTAAAGTGCCTAGTCGGAAGATGAGGTGCTGTTCCTCCAGTTAGCGTTGAGCTTCACTGGAACAATGCAGCAGGCCAAGGACGGACATGTGGGCATGAGAGCAGGGTGGAGTGTTGAAATGGCAAGCGACAGGGAGGTCTGGGTAATGCTTGCGGACAGATCGAAGGTGTTCTGCAAAGCAGTCACCCAGTCTGTGTTTGGTCTCTCCAATGTAGAGGAAACCACATTGGGAGCAACGAGTGCAGTAGACTAAGTTGAGGGAAGTGCAAGTGAAATGCTGCTTTACTTGAAAGGCGTGTTTGGGTCCTTGGACGGTGAGGAGAGGGGAAGTAAAGGGGCAGGTGTTGCATCTTCTGCGGTTGCATGGGAAGTTCCGTGGGATGGGGTTGAGGTGTAGGGGGTGATGGAGGAGTGGACCAGGGTGTCACGGAGGGAACGATCCCTACGGAATGCCCCCAGGAAGTTGATAGTGGGGGATTCAGTGATGGTGGTAATGCCATTGAACACCAAGGGGCGAGGGTTGGATTCTCTCTTGTTGGAGATGGCCATTGCCTGACACTCGTGTGGCACGAATGTTACTTGCCACTTGTCAGTCCAATTATGTAGCAAAGAATTAGTAGTAAGCCTAAGGATTGAGTGTTTTAGAAACCAGTGAAGGACCACCAAAATGTTGATCAAAAGAAAAAAAATAAAATGAGTAAACTAGACAGAATATGAAAACAGATCATAAGAACTTTTACAAGTATATAAAAAGCGAGATTGTAGCTAAAATAACTGTCGGTCCCTTAGGGGCAGAGACAGGGGAAATTATTATCTGAACTCAGGAAATGGCAGCGGTTTTGAGCAAGTACTTTTGTGTCTGTCTTCAAAATAGACTACGCAAATGATGTACCAGAAATAGAGGATAACCTCGTGGCTAATAAGAGTGAAGAATATAAGGCGGTTCAAGGCGGCAGCTCATCACTACCTTCTCGAGGGCAACTAGGGATGGGCAATAAATGCTGGCCCAGCCAGCAAAGCCCACATCCTGTGAAAGAACTTTTTTTTTTAAAAATCAGCAGAGAAAAAGTATTTGAGAGACATTAGGGATTAAAATCCAATAAATCCCCAGGACCTGATGGTCTACATCCTAGAGTTCTAAAAGAGGTAGCTGCAGAGATAATGTGTGCACTTGTTATGATTTTCCAAAACTCCCTGGATTCTAGAATGGCCCCATGGATTGGAAGTTAACAAATATAACTGCTGTTCAAGAGAGGAGGGAGAGCGATAACGGGGAACTACAGGCCAGTTAGCCTAATGTCAATCACCGGGAAAATGCTGGAATCTATTGCTAAGGAAGTCTTAAGATGCACTAAGAAAATCATAATATGATCAGAGTCAACACTGTTTTATGAAAAGGAAATCATGTTTGTTAAATTAGAGTTTTTTGAGGACATGAAGGGGAACCAGTAGATGTTGCATACTTAGATTTCCAAAAGGCATTTGATAAGGTGCAATACAAAAGGCTAAACTGCCAAAATATGGGGTCGTGGTGCTGAGGGTAATACTTAGCATGGATGGAGGATTGGCTAATGACAGGAAGCAGACTGTAGCAATCAATGGGGCATTTTCAGTTGATAGGCTGTAACTGGTGGAGTGCTGCAAGGCTCACTGCTGGGCTTTAAGTGATTGATGGTCTATATTAATGACTTAGACGAAGAGACCAAGAGTAATGTAGCTAAGTTGGCTGATGATACAAAGCTAGGTGGGAATGTAAGCTGTGAGGAGGACACAGAGGCTGTAAAGAGATATAGACAGGTTTAGTGAGTGGACAATAAGGTGCAGATGGGGTGTAACCTGAGTTATTCACTTTTGTTGTGAGAATAGAAAAAGCTTTCAAGAACATTTGAGTACGAGAATAAAGAAGCCTTGCTCCATTTGTGTAGGGCTTTGGTGTGGCTACATCCAGACTATTTTTGATTTCCATGATTAAGAAACTATGTTGCCATGCCGAGCAGTTATGAGGATATTACAAATCTTTAAAAACCTGCAAGTCCTCTTTAAAAAGGACACTGTTGATCTTTAAGATGGTTGCCTGATGTTTGGAACTGCAAGCTAGCCAAGCTCCTGGAAGCTTCTAATGCTGGATTACCACGAACATGCCTGGACCACATCCCTGTGAAATGGTGCACCTGCCTTTGTCAGGACTTGCAACAAAACAGCAAGGACAATAAGGGCTCAGACTTTCTGTATCTAGGGCTACTAGGTACTAAAGGAGAACTAACAAAACTAATATGTACAACGGAAGTGCTAAGGACTCCTATCTGCCTCTATTGCCTGTTGATGGTTTTTGACCATGGGAGGTGGAAGCTCTTTTGTTAACATGAATAGGCTATCGATTATTTTCCACCATGGCCAGTCATCACATGACCAAAACTCTTTAATTTTGGAAAGCCTTTAGTTATGAGTCCTGCTTGCTTTTTGCAGCATGCTGCAGAATGCAGGAGTAACATCAGAAGGAACATTACTGCTGAAATCAGGCTTCTACCTAGCCATCTACCAAGTCACAAGGCTTAAAGTTTTTAAAGCTTCCTTGAAAGCCTGTTTCCAAAAGATCCTGCGTTTGCCTGGAAAAGGGAAACCAGTCCTTTAGCTGCAAGTATTATCAAGGCTGTCTGCCCTGCTTGCTGTTCATCTCTTATTCTGAAGAAACTCCACGGAATCCTGTCTTCAGCTATCTGAACTCCCCTAAACTTCAGCTTCTGAGTGGAAAAGCCCCTCTCGCTGGACTCTTACAAACCCGCAAGCTGTTAACTATTCCATTTGATTTTAGCATTCGTAGAAGTGAAACTCCTTTCTTTTAATGTATTTTTCCAATGTATGTGAAGTAGCAGTAAACCCTTATCGGAAAAGTGTGTGAATAAATAATGGTCCTGGTTTAAAAATCCATGAAAGTTTGCTGCTACTTACTTTGTAAAAACTGGCCAAATGCAAATAGGGGTTATCTAAATTAAACTATACTGATTACGGACAGAATGGTAGAAGAATTAGGGAATTTCAGTCTGTCTCTCCCATCTGTCTGTAACAATGTACTTGCATTGGTTGTACAGCGAACGTTCACTAGAGAGGTTCCTTTGATGAGGGAGTTGACCCGCGATGAGAAGCTGAGTAAATTGGGCGCATACTCTCTGGAGCTTAGAAGGATGAAAGGTGATCTGATTGAAACATAATAGATTTTGAAGATTCTTGACAGGCTGGACACTGAGAGGTTATTTCCCCTGACTGGGGAATGTAGAACATGGGGATGCAGTCTCAGAATAATGGGTCAAGCATTTAGGACTGAGACAAGGAGAAATCCCTTCAGTCAGAGGGTTGTGGATCTTTGGAATTCTCTACCCCAGAGGGCTGTGGTTGCTCCATTATTGAATATATTTAAGGCTGAGATGGATTGATTGTTGTTCTCTCAGGGAATCGAGAGAAGTGGAGTTGAGGTATAAGATCAGTCATGACTGTATTGAATGGTGGAGCAGGCTTGAGGAGCCATATGATCCACCCCACCTATTTCTTATGTTTGTATGTTTTAATTGTTCCCTTTCCAAACCCCTAAGGCTGAGTTTCATGTCAGGGCTATAACTCGTGCTATTATCAGTGTCCTTACAACATGAAATACCATCCCTGAATGTTTGAGTCAAGATTAATTTGTATTTGCAGTGTAAATCCAGTGATGCCTGGACTGCTCATGGAGAGGTTGATGGGGAGGTTCGTGTTTGTTTGGCTAATGGCAGAATGGCCCAATAGTCTAGTAGTTTGTGGTCATTCGAAACTGATGATGCATCATCTCCTTGCCATAAACTCCTGTGTTTTTCCTGCCTTAATAAAGATGGATGCCATGAAGTTACCTTTATTGGTTCAGTCATTTCTGGCCATTACTAAAATGCAGTGAGCAATTTGCAGATGAGAAAACCTGGTGAACGCAATGCAGTGTTTGTGGAATACCATAAAGAAATGCAAATGTTGATCACTACACTGCTAGAGTTTTTTTTTGGCTGGGTTATTAGAAGTTTTTCAGTGACTGGGTTATTAGAAGTTTTTCAGTGAGAACAAGGCTATTCACTAGACTCGCTATTGTGTGCGTAGCCATCTTTCTTATTGGATAGTGGAATTAATTTATCATTTTTTATCTGTGTTCCATTGTCACCACATTGTAAAGTCTTTTTTTCAGTGGTTCATGTTCTGTTTCATTTAAATTACATTTTATCATCTATTCTGTCTTTTGATTATTTGTTAACGTAACATTTTAAATGAATCTGCTTAACCAGCCACTTTACAATTCTTGGTGAATGGGCAATCTGTCAAAAAAAAATCTCTACAAAATTGCTGCAGCATCCACTATGGAAAGTGATGGTACTATGATTAAAATTAGCATGCCCTCACCAGTGAAAGCTTGTTACTCTTAAGGGATAGTGTTGCAAGGCTTTTTAATCATACCTATAAATAAAGGGAGGTGCTAATTGGGAGAGGAATACAAGTTTGAGCCAGGGTAAGCCAGTTGGGAGAGGAATACAAGTTTGAGCCAGGCTAAGCCAATAGAATGTATGATGGCCTCTTATCAACTAAGGGTTCTATACTTGTCTGAAATTTTTGTGGAATTGCACATTGTCAGATTATGCTTTAATGAAAGCTTATACGCAAAAAAAAAATGAAATGCCTCAGCCTGGATATAGAGACAAAATGGCTTTAGTTTCCCTATGCATGAATTGCTGACATGATATATAGGTTGGATGTTGTACGTAGCAACCCACTATAACTTGTGGCTTCAATACTTCTTTGTTGCGCAGTTAGGGTGTTAGCTGTGGCTCAGTTAATAACACTCATCTCTGAGTCAGAAGATTGTGGGTTCAAGTCCCACTCCAGCACTGAGCACAAAAATCAAGGTTGATGCACTGATGCAGTACTCAGGAAGTGCTCCACTGACAGAAGTGCCATCTTTGTGACAGGACGTTAAACTGTTGTAAAAGACCCCATGGCACTATTTCAAAGCAGAAGAGATACCCCTGGTGTCCTGGACATTATTTATCCCTCAATAGTATCACAAGAACAGATTATCCAGTCATTCTCTCATTTCTATTTGTGGGATCTTGCTCTCTGCAAATTGGTTACTACATTTTCTACATTACAACAGTGACGACTTCATTGGTTATAAGGTAATTTGGCATGTCTGGCGGTCATGAGAAGAGCTATATAAATGCAAGACTCTTCTTTTAGTAAGAGCGGGACTTATAACCAGATTATTCTGCAATGTTATTATTGGCAAATGTTTTCTTTTAAAATTTGTAAATGGGGATAAAATGATCATAAGTAGCTTCTGCTACCATCAATCGAAGTAAGAACTATTTATCAGTTATGAGTTGTGATCTTGAGAAGCTCATTTAATCTTAAACTATATATATTATATATATATATTTACTTGTACAGTCCGTTCTATTATATGGTGCACAAACTACTGCTTAAAGATTCCTATGAAAGTAATTTATTTGTATGAGCCTTATTTCAGTTTTTTTTTAAAGTTGCTGCCTCTTTTGAAAGTGCTACTCCATGCTGAGGTATGATTTAAAAGGTGCTGCCTGCCCATTGGTAAACGTTCAGTTTCAACCTGGAAGCCAGTCTTGTGGAGGTTGTCTAGTTACTCAACCACGAATTGTATCATAGGCAAAGCAACCCTGTCCACATTCAACATCCATATGTGTGCACTTTCCAGTAGGATTCACTGTACAAATAAGGAGTGAGAACTTCAGCTCATTTTTTCTCCCTAGACTGGGGCACCAAGGCAAATTATAAAGTTTCTGCTATTGCTTTGGTTGACATCATGGGGACTTTCTCGTCTTTGAAGCTCAGTTATATACTCGTACGTCACAAAATATGTGCCTTGAGCTTACACTGAGATGAGTCAAGATGTAGCATATCTAAGGAACATTTTGCTGAAATACTAAATTAACAATATTCCTACCATCTACTTTCTGGGTTTTAATTTGTCGACCTAAATTAGACTAGCAAGAGGAAAACAAAATATTGGAGATGAAAATTCTATAAAAGGGATACTGTTAAAATAGAACTATGAACAACTGGAAAACAGAATTACCAGTGGAAATTCCCATAAAGAAGTCAATGTGTGGCTTCTAATTGAACAACCTGCAATAGTTGCACATGGAGTAGAAAGTGCTGTTTTCTGAAGTAGCAGCATTTTTTAGCAAGGTAGGCAGATTTAGCAATTTACTGGCTCTTCGTAAGCTGCAGTGGAGTGAGACAAGGACACAGCATATTCTAAACGGCTGGAAGTAGCAAGCCACTGATTAATGGGTGGTGGTTTCAAGAGGGGATTGATGTCAAGAGAGCAGAAGCGAGCATAATAGCGAGTAAAGCCTTGTGATTTTTCTATAGATCAAGATCAAGATGAGTTTAACTACGAATGTGTGACTTCTTGATGGTAATGACTTGTGAAGTTTCAGGCTTGAAGGAAAGGGCATGTATTTTTACAGTACATTTCATGACCATGGGGTATCCTAAAACTTTATACCCCATGAGGTACTTTCTGATGTTTTGTAATGTAGAAAATATGATAGCCATTTCCAGCAAGGGTGATGCATGACCAGATTTTAATGTGCTTTTGGTGATTTTGATCGAAGAATAAATATTGGCCAGGGTATCTGTAGAGCCTCCGTTATATTTTTTGAGTGGTGTCTTAGGGGTACTTTACCTCTACCCGAGGGGGCTTCAGGTTTCATCGAAAGACAGTGCACCCCTCTCTCCATACAATCATCCAAATCCTGAAACTATTTAGGTTGCCAAATGCTGTTTAATTGGATTCTTCAGGGAATTCGGGAGTAAAGTAGAATAATGTACATTTTCATTTTTAAAACATTAACCTTTTGCAATGACAGTATGATGTAAAAGCCAGTTCTTGGAACAAAGGTGGGCAAAGAAAAAGGCAAATGGGTTGAAAACCCACATTGTGTATACAGCACCTTTGTTTTAGTAGATGGTGCTGTGTGCTGAGCTGAAGTCTCTGTCCAGTGGAATCTGGAGCCCAAGATGTGATGTGTGTTTGATAAATGTCAGTGTTGAGCTGAAGTCTTAGCTTTATAGGGTCGAGCTGTGCAGTGTGTCCCATACAAGTGCAGTGTTGATGTGCAGATGCAGAATTCTCATCCTGTCAGTGATATTTCTGAACACACACACGACCTACCATCAGTAAAGCTGTTCGAGATGGTGACCCAGTTTTAACAACGGGGCTGTAATATAAGGGGCTCCAAACCAACTTTGTCAGAGCATGAACACAAAAACAAAACACTGGATGCTGGAAATCCAGACTAAAGACAAAAAATGCTGGAAACATTCAGCAGGTCAGGCAGTATCTGTAGAGTGAAAAACAGTTGACATTTCAGGTCTAAATGTTAACTATGTTTCCCTCTCCACAGATGTTGCCTGGCCTGAATATTCCCAGCACTTTGTTTTGCTACTTTGTCAGACATAGTTTGCCTTTCTTGACATGTGAATTTTCAAGGATTAGCTACCCCTGGTATGGTTTGTTTAGTTGTGTGAAATATTTTGTTTGGTCCAATCAATAATTGAACCAATTAGCACTCTGATGTGATGATCGTACAAGATTATATAGAGAGTACTGATCACATGGAGTTCTTCAGCATACGAACATAATTATAAATCAATGACGGATAAAATAATTTTGATAAAACTTTCCACAAGAAGCGAGGAGGCTGTGGGAGGACTTTTGCATAGGAGACTTGAAAGACCAACTGAGCCTTTGGACTGAGTGAAGGGCACAATAAAAGAGAGGAAACTCCTGCTCTATTTTTCTGCTGTGCAGAATGAATGTCTGTGACACACTTGATGTTGTAATGTTATGTGTTGGCCACAGAATATATGTTCCAATTTTCTCAGAGCTAACCCTATAGGCTGGATTTTCCAGGCCTCCCAATTTTGAGTGGCGGGGGAGGTATTGGGTGGGCCACTCTTAACTGGGCAATTAATGCTCACTTGAGGGCCTCATCCCTCTGCTGCTCAAATCTAATGGGCAGCGGGAGAGGCCTGTGTCCAATGTGAAGTCTGACAAGTTTGTCACTATGTGCTGCTGGCCAGTGGAAGTGGGGGTGCATTCTCTGAATTCCCGGTGCCAATCGATGGTCTTGTAGCCCCTTATCGGGACCTGTCGGCCTGGCTCTGGCGAGATCCCAGACTTGTCTGGTGATCAGGGATCATTGCTGAATACCGCGTCCTCAGTCTGTCTGCAGCACCAGCAGGTCTATGAGGCAGGACTTTCTGGAGAGGGGTGGAGGTCTTCCCTCATCAATTTTTTGGCTGACTGTAATTTTTAAGTGGGGCGAGCTGACCAACTGGAGGTGGGCTTGCCTCTGACAGTTACACTGGGGTGCGGGAGCTCACCCTCAGCATATAATTGAGCCGTATATTTCAGGAAATAAAAGTTGGTTTAGGACACTGAGGTATGGAAAACTGAGTTTCAGTCGGAGGTGTAAGGTGCAGTTCTGTGTCTGTAGCTCACAATATTCAACTTTTTGTTCTTTGATTCCTCTAAGTCATGAGCAGGTCATATAGTTAATCTCATCATTTAGGTCAGAGTCTGACTTTATAGTTGTTTTCGGAAAGGATTCTGTCTCAAAGTCCTATTCTCCTCCCTTTCAAAAGCTCTGTCATCACTCCCTTCTCCAAAAAAAAAGACACCCTCTGTGTTTTGAAACTATTGCCTCATCTCCAATCTCCCTTTCCTCTTGGGGCGCTTTAACATATTGTTATCTCCCAGACCTATGCATTGTCCCTGGGGCGCCCTCCCACCACCGTCCCCCTCCCAACTACATGTGGCTCTTGGAGGACACCTGTCTCAGCTTCTGTGTGTATACTGATGACATCAAGCTCCACCTCTCCACCATCTGCCTTAAACCCTCCACTGCACATGTATTGCCAGACTGCTTACTGCCATGCAGTCCTGGATGAGCTGCAGTTTCTTTCAGTTAAACGCTGGGAATATTAAAGCCATACCCTCACCACCTGAATCCATTCTCCTCTCTAGCCACAGACTGTGACCCAGACTGTTCAGAGATTTGCCGTTCTATTTGTCCGCAAGCTGAACTTTCTGCCTCATATCCTCTTCATCGAAGACTGCCTGTTTCCACTCCTGTAGCGTCACCTTCCTCCGACCATCTGCTGCTAAAGCTTTCATTCAAGCCTTTCTCACCTCCAGGCTGAACTATTGCAGGAAGATAACTGATCTGCATTGAAAGGTTAATAAGATTGTGGTAGCAATGATTCTAAAATGTTAAAAGCACAAAAATCAAATATCTTGTTGTCTTGCATTGATGGTAACAGCATGTCGCTTGTTCTGCGCTGTTGGCACGTTCACAGTTTCCCCATTCCCCTGCCACATCTGTACGACCGGACATGGGTCTTAAAATTCTGTGGCGTTCTCCTGGCCTTCTCCCTCAGCCTTGGCGGGAGACTGGTGAAGATCCCAGAGAAAGGGCTAAATAGATGAAAATGGCCATTAACACTTTTTTTTCTGTGGTTTCCACGATAGGAAGCTTTTGGCAGCACCCTGCGGAATTTCAGAGCCAAGGTCTGTAAATGATCAACACAATGTGATCTTGAATTTGAAAAAGCCCCATTCTGATGGCAAATTAACTGTTTCAGCCATGTTTAATGCGTAATAAATGTTGAAATGCCACAAGCTTTTCATGTTCTGCAGAAGGACCAAATCTGTTGGGACAGCTTTTTGTTTTTAGAAGCTGAATGATTAAAATAAAGACACGCCGGTTTTTTTCACTGTGGTGTCAAGGCAAGATAATGAATACCTGTTCCGTAAAACCAATAGCTGGATAACCTGATGTAGCGAGAAGCCCAGCAATCTGGCTGCCACACATTGTTAATTGGAGTCAATGAATCTTATGCTTTTGTACTCTCTTCCCTATGATTCAAATACTAGCTTGTCACAGTGCAATAAATGTCTGTCTCTAAGTCTTGTGACATTTGCAGTGGAGCCTGCGAAAAAAAAGAAATTTGGAACAAGGTTTTCCAAATTGTGATTTGGAGTTTTTCACATTTTGGTTCACCAATGCTGGTGATGCCAGAATGGAGTGTGTGCTCTCAATTACAATAGTGATCATTCCTGCTTCATCTCTACCCATTCATCTCTGTCCACACTACAAACTCCAGCTAAACTTTCTAATGAGCTTAAAAAAATTCTTGATGCAAATTCCAAAGATTCACAATCCTTTAAATTAAGCAATTTCTCCTCATCTCAGTCCTACATGATTAACCCCTTATCCTGAGACTCTGTCCCTGTGTTTTAGGCTCCCCAACCTACAAAAACAATCTCATAGCATCTATCCTATTAAGCCCCTTCAGAATCTTGTAGGTTTCAATGAGATCACCTCTCATTTTTCTAAACTCCAGAGAGTAAAAGTCCTGTTTACTTAGGTTCTCATCATAGGACAACCCCGTCATCCCAGGGACCAATTTAGTGAACCTTTCCTGTACCACCTCCAAAGCAAGTATATCCTTTCTTAAATGCGGAGACCAAAACTGCACACAGTATTCTAGATGTGGTCTCACCAAAAAACTGTACAATTATAGCAAGACTACTTTATTATCCAATCATTTTGCAGTAAAGATGTCATTTTCCTTCCTAATTGCTTGCTGCACCTGCATGCTAACTTTCTGCATTTCTTGTACAAGCACACCCAAGTTTCTTTGGACATCAACACTTAGAAGTTTCACACCTTGCTTAAAAAAAAAATCTGCTTTTCCATTCTTACAACCAAAGCAAATAACTTCACCTTTCCCCTACATTATACTCCATCTGCCATTTTGTTGCCCACTCGCATCTCTTTGCAGCCTCCCTACAACTTACCTTCCCACCTAGCTTGGTATCATCAGCAAACTTTGATACATTACTGTCTGTCTCTTCATCATTAGTCATTAGTCATTAACATAGATTGTAAATAGCTGAGGCCCCAGCACTGATCCTTGCAGCACTCTACTATTCATTGCCTGCCAACTTGAAAAAGCCCTGTTTATGCACACTCTCTGCTTTCTATCCATTAACCAATCCTCTATCCATGCTAAAATATTACACCCAACTCCATGAGCCCTTATCTTGCCTTTTAACGTTTTGGGTGGCACTTTGTCAATGCCTTGTGGAAATCTAGGTATACTACACCTGGTTCCCTTTCATCTACCTAAATCCTCAAAAAACTCTAATATATTTTTCAAACAGGATTTCCCTTATGTAAACTCATGTTGACTTGTTCAAATCATACTATGCCTTTCTAAGTGCTTCCTTAACAATAGATTCAAGCATTTTCCCAAAATTTGATGTTAGGCTAAGTGAGCTGTAGTTCACTGTTGTCTCTCTCCCACCCTTTTTGAAAAGTGGTGTAACATTTGCCAACTTCCAATCTAATGGGACCATTCCTGAATCTAAGGAATTTTGGAAAGTCACAGTCAGCACATCCACTATATCTGCAGCTATCTCTTTTAGGACCCTAGGTCATCAGGTCCTGGGGATTTGTCAGATTTTAGTCCCTTAAGTTTCTTCAGTAATTCTTTCTGCTGATATTAATTTCCTTAATTTCCTCACTCTTTTTGGCCCCAAGGTTATTGTCTATTTCTGGTATGAAACTTGTCTTCTACTGTGAAGACAGACACAAAATTATTTGTTCAATGCCTCTGCCATTTCCTTATTCCCCATGAAAATTTCTCCTGTCTCCTCTTTTAAGGGACCAATGTTTACTTTAGCTACTCTCTTCCTTTTAATATGCTTAAAAGCTCTTACAATCTGTTTTTATATTTCTGGCCAGTTTACTCTCATTCTTTTTTCTCTTTTCATCAATGTTTTGGTGGCCCTCTGCTGGTTTCTAAAAAAAACCTCCCAATCCTCAGACTTGCTACATTGTAAGCCTCTTCTTTTAATCTTATACTGTCCTAACCTCCTTAAGTAAGCCACAGGTCTTCCTTGTTGAGTTTTTGTTTTTCAACAGAATCTATTTGTGTTGAACATTTTGAATTGTTTCTTTAAATGTCTCCCACTGTTTACCTTCATACCTTTTAGTTTATTTAGCCAATTAACCTTAGCCAGTTCTCCCCTCCTATCTATGTAATTGGCTTTGTTTAAGTTTAAGATTCTTGTTTGCGATTGGAGTATGTCACTTTCAAACTTATCATGTAATTCAATGGTATTATGATCACTATTTCCCAGAGGATTTATTACTATGACATTACTAATTAATCCTGCTTCATTACACAATACTAAATCTAAGATAGCTTTATCCCTAGTTCGTTCCACAACGTATTGCTCCAAGAAACTGTCATGGAAACATTCTACAAACTCATCTTCTAGGCCATTCTTGCCAATTTGGTTGTCCCAGTTTCTATGAAGATTAAAACCCCCCATTACAGCATTTCTTTTATTACAAACGCCAATAATTTACTGTTTAATGCTCTTCCTAACAGTGTAAATAGTGTTAGGGCAGCCTATAAACTACTCAGTTCTGTTGAAGGGTCGTGAGGACTCGAAACGTCGACGCTTTTCTTCTCCACCGATGCTGCCAGACCTGCTGAGTTTTTCCAGGTAATTCTGTTTTTGTTTTATAAACTACTCCCACCAGTGTTTTTGGACTCTTACTATTCCTAATTTCCACCCGTACTGATTCTACTTCATGATCTCTGGAGACCAGATCCTTTTTACAAATATCCTTATGTCACCCTTTACTATCAGGGCTACCCTTCCTCCTTTGCCATTCTGTCTGTCTTTCTGAAATATTGTGTACCTTGGAGTATGTATTTCCTAACCTTGATCACCCTGTAACCATGTCTCTGTAATGACAATTTGATCAAAATCATTTACCTCTATTTGTGCCACTAGTTCTTCCATCTTATTTCAGCTGCTTTGTGCATTCAGATTAAAGAGCCTTTTTTTTTTTTACTTCTGTTCCCTGCAAAGACCTTATTTACCAATGTACAATCTTTGTTAAACTGTGTCCTTCCTGTCCCACTCTTATCTTTACCCACACTGCGATACTGTTTTGATGCCTCGATCTTCCTCTTTGGATTTCAAAATTTTCCTTCACACGAACCTTTGCCTCCCTCCACCTCCCCACACACAAGTTTAAAGCCCTGCTCACGACCTGAGGTATACAATCGGCCAGGATACTGGCCCCAGCCCAGTTCAAATGGAGCCGATCCCAACAGAATAGCTCACTCCCCCTGAATACTGATGCCCGAGCCCCATGAATTCTAACCCTTTCTTCCCACACGACTCTTTGAGCCACATGTTTAATTCTCTAATCTGTTTGGCTCAATGCCAATTGGCGCATGGCTCAGGTAACAATCCAGAGATGATTAACTTTGATGTTCTGTTTCTTAATTTGGACCCTAGCTCGAATTCTCTTGGGTAGAATGAAGAATGATGTTCTGCTTTGTCATTGGTTCCACGTAGACCATGACAACTGGATCCTCCGCCTCCCACCTCAAATTCTTCCCACTTCAAATTTCTCTCCAGACATGAGGAGAACTCCTTTAACCCTGGCACCAGGCAGGCGACATAACCTTCGGAACGTCTGGCCGGTGGCTGCAGAGAACAGTATCTATCCCCCTGACTATTCTGTCTCCTATCATCACCACACTCCTCTTTGTACCCCCCGGCCTCCAACAACTTGGATGGCATCCTTTACGATGGTGCCATGGTTATTCTGTGCATTCACCTTGCAGTCCTTCTTTTCATCAATGCAAGTAGCAAGCATCTCATGCCTGTTGGAAAAAGCCAGGAGCTGAGGCTCCTCCATCATTACATGCTGATTTCCCCATACTTGCCTGACTCGCAGCCATACCCTCCTGACCCTGACTATTGACTAACTCTAAGATTCTGCCTAACCTAAGGGATGTGACTGCCTCCAGGAAAAAAAGTATCCAGGTAACTCTCCCTTCCTTGATGCCCCACAGTGTCTGCAACCCAGACTCCAGCTCAGCAACTCTGAGTCTAAGTTGCCTAAGCTGAAGATACTTTTTGCAGAAATGGTTGTCCAGAATTGCAGAGTATTCCACAGATTCCCCATGCTGCAGTCATTGCACACCACCAACCCTGCCATTTTTATCCAACCTTATTTATTTAGTTAATAATTTACATAGCTAAAATAATGAAGTTACACTCACCTAGCTTGAAGACAAAGGAAGAAAACTCACCAACCACTGGAGGCTGAAAAAGAGTATAGAATTTTTTTTATATAGAAAGGAGCACCTCTTTGCCTCTCTGCGCCGAATTCCCACCTGAACCAAATTCCCAACTACGCACTCTGTCTATGTCTCATTCCGGTGTAGTCTCCTTTTCGTGCATCCTCTTACTCCGTCTACATCCATTTTAAAAGCAGCAGTAAACTTTCAGTACAAAAAGCATAAGGAACTGAAGCACCACTAGAATGTGTCCATATTTATTTCCAAGGTGTACACTAAAAGAAAAGGTACAGTATTTTCGTACTACTTTTTTTGACTTCTTTTTACCTTTATTAGTTAGTTATAGCTGCTATGTGTCAAATTCTGCAGCATATAATTAGGTTAATTTGATGCCTGCAGCCAATTGTACATTTTCCCATCATGTGTTCGAGGTCTGAATACATGCCATTATGGTTAATCTCAAGTTGTTCTTTGAGCAATGAAGCTCGACTGCTTAAGTAAAGGTAAAACTCTATCTTTCGATGTGCAAATGAGTTTCCAGTTGTTTGAATAAGTTTTTCATTGGTTACAAGTTGAAGTAGTTTTTTGGAATCTTCGTAACTGATGAAAACTCTAGGAAGCTTTTCCCCCATTTGATCAATTAATTTATAGCTATTTTAAAGATTTTGTTTATAACTTTGGTTTGGCTTTATATAGTGTGGACAAACCACATAATTTTATTAGATGGTTTATACTTTTTGCATTCCGCAATTTTCTATTGTTGAAGGTGATGATTCTTGATTAGAACAGTCCCAATGTGCCGTATGCCAACTGAGGGCCATTCTTAATGTATTCCAAAGACGGCGAGTGCTGACCTTCTGATTTAGGGGGAGGTGGGATGTGGGGGTGTGGCAATAGTGGGTACCACGGCTGAACCAGACCTCATGCCCATCTGACAGAGACTTGTGCACTTTTCCAGCGAGGGTAACTTGATAATGATCAGGAAAGAAGGAATGGTTGATATTTTGCCTCCTTTAGTCCATGGTTGCTGAGGCCCATGTTGTAGTACTTCTAATAATGCACTGGCTGAGTAAATTAGCACAAATGCTGGTATTGAACCTGGATCCTTCCTGGTCAGTACCGTACCATTTTACTATTTTATCTTTGGAGTAAATCATCTTTCTTCTAATATAGCTTCCTGTTTGTGTAAGGTTAAATAGAATTATTTTCCATGCTCTACAAGCATGCAAAAGGAATTGAGACTGAATCTGCAAGGATTGTGCCAGTCTGTGTCTGCATTTGTAACTCATTCACAGGATGTGGACATAGCTGCTAGTATTTTTTGCCCATCCCTAATAATTTTAGTGGCCATGCCCATGTTGTCAGCATCTGCCTCCAATCCAAGGGTTTCTGGCAGCATCTGATTTAGATCTTGTCACCCAAACGATGTTGCTATTTATTGTGAACACACCCTCGTGTCGGTGAAGGTATCCTCACATTTAAGACCCCATCTGGATACTCAGTTAGCTGAAGTTTCCATGGAGATGCCACTCTTTAAGGTTGATCCCGCATCCATTTCGAACATTTTAGCAGGGTCCTTGAAGAAAGAGTCTTGTTGCTTGTACATGAGGCTGTTGCCAGCCGTACACACTGGGATTATTGTGAGGTCAGTCCTTGAGAGCACCTGACCTAAAGCCTGTTTGTCTACAGGAACATAGAGAGGAAGCAAAGCAGTTTTGGGGTCAAGACTGATGCTCAACATCTATGGTGCTGCTGAGATATACTATTGGGCACTGAGGCCTGCTATATGCTTGTCATGCGTAGTACAGGATTACGTGGGAGGGAAGTGCTTTTGATACTGAAATCCTGTATACCAGATGTGCCTTAGCTTATTAAGGACTACAAAAACTTGCTAATGAGGTCCTTGTGCCATATGCAAGTACCTGAGCAGCCCTGCTGTACTTCAGAGCCCAAGTGAAAATGGTACTGGTTGGCTGTAGTTCAAGGCAGGTGGGAGGGTGGGTGACGATTGGTAGTTTTGTCAAGTAGCTACTTGTTCACTCAGCTGTTTAATTGTTTACTTCATGGTGTTTTTAAGTTTCATTATTCGCAACTTATTAAAGCTGCTCATGGTTGATGAGAAGAAATCAGCTCCCAAGAAGGGAGCAAAGAAAGCTTTAAAGAAATCATCAGCAAAGGGCGGGCAGAAGCGTTGAAGGTCGAGGAAGCAGATTCACCCAGACATCGGCAACTCCTCCAAGGCAAGAGCATCATGAACTCGTTCATCAACGATGTTTTCGAGTGCATCATGGGTGAGGCTTCCTGTCTGGCCCATTACAACAAGCGCAGCACCATCAGCTCCCAGGAGATCCAGACCACTGCACCTGCTGCTGCCCAGAGAACTGGCCAAGCACGCTGTGTCGGAAGGGATAAAGGCGGTGACCAAGTACACCAGCTCTAAGTAAGCAGGACCAATGGGTATTCCTTAACCCACTTCTTTATCTGCTTACTCTAGAATGAAAAAATCCGAGGAGCCTTCGATATCCAAGTTGCCTGCCACCTGATGAGGCTTACACAACCATACCGTACACAGGGCCTTTGCCACCGTGCAGATAGAGAAGCAGAAGACCCTGGCAGTCAGTAATCTTAGTGGGTCTGTGAATATACACCGTGCAGTAACCTTGTGCTGGATGAGTTCTTGATCATCATGCATTTGTCTTGTATTCCATGAAATGTGGCAAATGACAGACGAAGACTCTGGTTCCTCTCTTGGAGCATCATGGTTCACCCATTGCTCCAGTGATGCTGCTGCCCCTGGCTTGCTGCTAGAAGTGTGGACGCCTGCCCCAACTATTCAAACCCTGTGCCTGCTATTTAGAGCGTGGTCATTAGCTGGTCACAACGATGGCTGGAATTTCCACCCTGTTGCACTCTACCAGCATTACCAGTTGCATGTACTTTATAAATCCACAATGGAATTTATGTAGTTCTGATACGAATCATGAATTAGTAGTAGTGAGTTTATTTACCTTGCAGTTTGGATTTGAGCACCTTGATATCAAAGTTCCTTCTTTTTCTGTTGTGCACAGCAGCAGCCTATTCATTTAAGTGCAGCTGTCCATGCGCAGTAACATAAAGGGGCTGACTTGTGCAGGAACTTCAGGGTAGCTGCGAGGCTGCACAGCTTAGAGGGAATACTGGTATACACCTCAGGCACAAAAGATGAACCCCGTAACAGTGACAGCACTGATTTAGACTTCACTAATCCCAGAAAGTCATTTTTACGAAAGATTTATTGTAGGTTTTCATAAACCCAACACCTTTCATGGATTAATGTTTGTTCAATTTGGTATACAGATAAAGGATCTTATTTAAATAGATCAATATTTACACCATACCTGTTCTCAAATGATCCATTCTTCCTTGTGTCACAGAATGGTTGTGTTTCAAGAGAGTGAAGTATCTGAACTTAAACAACCAAAGATAAATCAAACTAATTCAAAGAGGTTATTGCGAGTAAAATTCCAAATCAAGAATTTGCCATCAAAATTATATTTTTTAAAAATTTAACGCTTGATATTCTTTTTTTCTCTTGTTCCCCATCCATTGTATGGAGACATTTTTAATGTTGGCACGAAATCTATTTATTTCAGCTATATATTGCTACAAACTGGAAACTACAACCTTAGTGGGTGCATAGAGGTGAACATTAGTCTTCCCTTTGTGTGGACAAGCGTTCTGTAATGTGCTCCACTTCACTCCATGGCCATGTTGGAATCAGAATTCACCCTGTGAGGATATCCACTGTGCTGTATACTGTCAGTTTGAGGCACCAAAAATGTCTTGCGCTTGTGCTTTTTGCCCTGAACATGTAACATGAGCACTAGTTTTTCATGATTTTTCAAAAAAAAGTGAAGATCAGTGTGGGTAAAGCATGCTTTTTGTGAGCTTTCTTGGTCAAAAATTCATGTTTTATTCAATTGGGAAAAATAATTGGAGTGATTCAATATTTTTGCATTCCAGCTAAAAACAAATACTATTCTCTATATTTTGCTAATTATGAAACAGTTAGATCCATCATGCAACTATTTGCAGATCACACCATATTTAGTTAGAGATTTGCTGTTATTTTAGCATAATACTAAATGTCTGGCCTGAAGATGAATCCCTGGCACCAGTTCCACAACATTAAAACAGCATGAAACCAAGTAGTCTTAATAGAAAACAGAGTGCATGCAATTAGATCAAATTCCTTTTGAAGTTCAAAGTTGTGGGGCAAAAAACTACATAAATGCAAATTAACAGGAAGTTCAGTTGATAGCCTGCTGAGTGCTATGTGGCATTTGATAATTCTCAGGCTTCTTTTCATTTCGAATATGCTTTAAATTTGCTAATTTAGAGGTACAGGATCAAATCACCTTTTCTTCTCTGTTTGAGGTTGTGTAAAGGCAACTTGTTCAATAAGATATTTGGACAGGAGCTGTTTTTCATACTATCCATCTTTAACTCTCATCTCCTTGAACAAAAATTTGTGTGGTTTATATAGGAAGATGGTGGGACTTATACTATGAAGGTTGAGAGAATGGAAATTAGAAACTCTTGGCCCTGAATTTGCTCAATATTAGTTATGCTGTTGTTACTCACCAATACAAGTCAGTTACACGCACATTTCCTGGAATAAGTATTTTGGATGCAGTTCTGGTGTAACTTGAATATAGTCGCACACACGCACACACCAGAAAACTTCCTATCCCTTGTGGTGTTACTCTTTACAAGCGCTTGGGAGATGCCTGGCAACAGCAAGTTTAAATGTCAATAAGTGGTTATGTGGAGTTACAAAGGGTGGAATCTTGTGCTTTCCCCTGTGGCGAGTTTGGCGTGGGAGGAGGCATTTAATCAAACAGGAGGGTGGTGAGTAGGGACCACGCTATCTTCTGGCTTCCACCCTGATTTCAGTCCCTGGCAGGAAGGCCTGTGCTCAGCCTTCCTGCACCACCACCACCACCACCACCACCAATTGAAACCCTTAAGTGGGCAATTAATGTCCACTTAATGGCCTCACCCAGTCACTGCTGGTATGCGGGGAGCACAACAAGCAACCTTGTGCAGGGTGGTTTGCGGGCTTCCAGAGGGATCCCTTGTTCAGAAACACTCGGTGCCTGATCGAGGGACCCAGCATCAGGAAGGGGGCCCACCGAGAGCCACCCCAACCCGTCCTTTCCTACCAAACTTCTGCCATTCACCTCCCACCATCAGTCACCTGGAATCCACTGACAATCCCGGGCCTTGTTGGTGTCGTACCGGCAGCAGCCACTGCTTCCCCAGTGGCGCAGCTGTTCAGTAGAGCTGCAAGCCTCTGATTGGCTGGCAGCTCCCAGGCAGGACTTCCACTCCTGGGCTCAAGTCCCAGGGAACGCCTGCTGATGGATTGTCAAGTACTTGAGTGGAACAAGATACAACGGGCCTTTCCGAAAAGAGGTAACACAGGATTCTTGCTGGCTCTCCAGCTGGCGGTCGAGATCCGCCGTCACCTCCACAAGATTCCGGCCATAGACTATGCAACATAGAAACAGCCTTTTCAGCTTAACTGGTGTTTATTCTTCACACGGCCCTGCTGCCATCTTATTTCATCTAACCCTAACACCATATCCTGTATTTCTTTCACCCTCATGCACTTACCTAGGTTTCCCTTTAAATCCCTTTGTGCTTCCTATTTCAACAACTACTTGCGGTAGCAAAGTAAATAAGTTTCTCCTGAATTTCTCATTGGATTACTTTTATGAGACCCAGTTTTGTACTCCTATAAGTAATAACCTCTTCCCCATGTCTATTCTATCAAAATTCTTTATCAGCATCTCTAAAATTACAATGTCACCCCTCAGCCCTCTCTTTTCCAGAGAAAAGAGCCCCGGCATGTTCTGCCTTTCCTTTAAAAGTATAATATTTCAGTTTGATGTCATCCTTCTAAATCTTTGCACCTTCTGCAGTGCTTTCCTTTTTGTAGATTGGAGAGCAAATCATTTAACATCTTTCACCATTGTTCTCAAATAGGTGCTAACTCTGCCCATTGGGCACCATTCCAGGGCAGCAGGCAGAAGTCATCCAATAGCCTCGCTAATGAAGCCATCCTAGAAGAGGTACAGGACAAGAACCTCAGTCCTGGGTCTTCCTTTCTCCGAGCCAGACACTAATATCAGCCATGTTCCTGGAACTGACACTGGCACTGTCTCAAACTTCCTCACACTCAGGACTGATCAACAGTGCAGAAATTTGTGAAAGAAATCTCTGCAATGAATTCTTGGCAAGCTCTTGCTAAGCCAAAGAGATATCTGCATTGGTGTCATCTGGCTGGTGCAGAACTAGTTATGGCTATGGTGCTGTCATTGCAGTTAACCGGTCAATGAAGATGCCCTGAAGAATCTGCCCTCTGATGGCCTTTGCAGCTGAGAGTGGGAACATGACCAGCTTTTCATCAGAGGATCTAGACTTCCTGGCAATGAACCCCTTCATATTCACATACGTTGGTGATTGCTTGGTTGATGCATTCAGTGCGATGTGAGCCATTATGCCACCCGAGGGAATTCAGCTATCCTGTAGAGGTCACTGGCTAATGCTTCTGCTACCTGAAGTGATGCCAAAGTAGGTGAATTTATCTGTTCTATGGATGAAAGTGTCCATCACCTGCTGCATGCAAACCCTGACAGTTCCCTGGCCAATGTTGTATAGATCACCTGTGGCAACCTGGAAGAATCTGAAGCCATAAACATAGAAAGATGTTGTCACTTTAATTGCTGACAGAACCGCTAGTGAGTTGGCAAACCAAATGGAGTTGGCAGAGATGCTCAGTGGCATTGTTGCCAAGGCATTACCATCAGATGTACACCTCATTCAGAGAGGTTCTTGTAGGACTGGTGTGGCCTGTACATATGTGTACACTTGTGTTCTCTGCCATGCTGCCTGATTCTCCTATTTTTGACATGCTGCTGCTGCAACTCTTCCTCCATTAGGATGGCATAATGTGGTCTGCCTGTGAGCAAAGTCATCACTTATCCAAAAGTGATCTGAAATGGAGTTTGAGGGTGGGGGAAGGTCAGGGGTCCCAAAAAGAGAATTCTGGGAAGAGAAGAGAGCACTGCAGTAAAACGTAGCCTTTAAGGGTTGAGTAAAGTTTCTTTGAACCCTGTAAT
The DNA here is from genome assembly GCF_964194155.1 of Cetorhinus maximus. Classification (NCBI taxonomy): domain Eukaryota; kingdom Metazoa; phylum Chordata; class Chondrichthyes; order Lamniformes; family Cetorhinidae; genus Cetorhinus; species Cetorhinus maximus. The sequence goes on along the minus strand of NC_135880.1, from coordinate 118,321,365 downwards.
CAGAATGTGATGTAAGTGCCTGCTTTTGTTCACCAAAACCTCCTTAACACTGTCTGAGGCGCTTAAGGTGCTGCTAGGCCATTTTTGTTTTGGATGTAAAGTTATACCAATTGTAGTAGCAGCGTGAACTCCGAAAACTGCATGTACTTGTGCAGCTAGGCAAATAGGCCCGGATTTGAATCCCAGCTCTGACGCCATTTATACCCAGGCTTCCCTTGGACTCCAAGTTGCTTAACAATGCTCAAGTGAAAAAAAAGCACTGTACAAGATTACAAAGATGCAGTAAAGTAACCTTTGTAACTATATCAAAATATCACTTCTTTGCACTTTGACTACTTTTTTTGCTCATGACAAGCAATTGGAGCACATAATATCCCTCTCATTCGGCAATAATGTAAATGACTAGTTTATCGACTTTGACATTGTTTGAGGCATATTTGTTGGCCAGGACAATAAGAGAGCTCCCCTGCTCTTCAAAAAATGTGCCATGGTATATTTTATGTCCACCTGGGGGTAGACTAAATCTTGGTTTACTATCTCATTCAAAAGTCTGCCTCAGAACTGCACTGAAATTTTAGCCTACATCATGTACTCAAATCCCTGGAAAGGAGCTTGAATCTGTGACCTTCGAAATCCAAGGCAAGAGTAGTCACTGAGAAACCACTGTTATTGTATCTGACAAATGGAACAAATAGATTGTATCCATATCTGACATGTAGCTACAATGTTATTATTTATACTGGGAGAAAACTGCCTTCCTTCAGCTTCTCTTCCCTTCCCAGCTTCTGTCTCCTCAGTGCCTCTCCTGTTCCAGCTGAGAACAGTGGCAGGCACCCTTCTCCTGGGTTCTTACAAATGAACTAAATCAACCACTAGTAGAGAAGGTGGAGGAAGGATATCTGTCGAATTGCAGTGGGCAAAAGACTTCTCCTTTAATTTTTCTTTTCCTTCCTGCATTTCCGCTTTGCCCTCACCCCAGTGATGGGAGTAATTTCAACCCCTTGAGATCAGGATGAGCTTGTTTGAAAAACTTTTTCCCTCTTTATTATTCTCTGTACAACTTTTTTTATATGACCGCAAATACACTGACATGAGCAAAAACACATTTTGAATCATGGGAGTTCTGTGCGTGCTGGTCAACATTTCTCTGGGCTAATACCAACTCCTGCTCCTAATTCATATGTTTGTATGTAACATTGATTAACTGGTCTCTAATTTCATTGCAGTTTGTGAGGTTTTGCTTTGTGTAAATTGACTGCCACATTTCAAAATAACTCAGTTGGCAGGGAAATTGAGAATATGAAAGATGCTACATTAATACAAGCTCTTCCTTTTGTTATGACGTACAAGTTAGCAGGTGAAAATGGTTATGGTTTTCTCATGCAGTCGTGCTAATCCCTCAGCTTAGCATCTAATTGTCAATTGGACTGGATGCTTTATCTAAAGGCTTTGATGTAAAGTTATATTTTGTTGATTATGTTGCCTTGAAGATTATGTTTTCACATTTTAAGAAAAGGTTGCAGCATCTAATTGAGTTATTTGCATTTAAGTGACTACCTATCAGCTAATGCCCTTCTGGAGTCCTGTGTAAACTTGAGCTGGTACATCAGTGTTGTGCTAGAAGGCAGGCAGCAAATGACAGTGGCTGTTGGTCTGTAAAATTTTGTTCTGAAAAGCTTGAGATCACATAAAAATGTTCTTTTGTATGCAAAGCAGTTTACCAACTGTTATCTCGTGAAGTATAGTGCAGTCAGATTGCTGCATCATCGAGAGCCTAGCAGGCACCTTTTGTTGGGCACCAACCATTTGGATATGTCTCTGCAATTTCAAACACAGTTCTGTTATATCAACAACAGATCCTATTGGTTGGCAGGAATTTGTAGCCAAAGCAACGTTTCTTTTAATACAGTAACAATACTTAGCTACAGGTAGACAGAAGGAGTTTTATACCTCCCCTAGATCCCAGAACCTTGACAATAATTATTTGGTTGTCTGGAGAATGTTGTTTGAACATACCTTCTACATCATCAGAAAGTATATTGTTAAATAATAAGGTGCTTAAAAATGGAAAGCTACTTATCCATTTTGAGACTCTGCTGCTCATTTACTGTTCTTAATAGGATCCCTGAAGTTCACATAAAATTCCTGTTTCAAACACCTGCTTCTCAGCATGTTGTTTATCTGAACAGCCTGTGTCAGATTTGTGCTACAGTGAAAGAACTTTGCTGAAATATGGCTTTTTTTTTTGAACCGCCCTTTATGATAACTAAAATTAATTCTAGTGCTGCCGGCACAGGGCTCTGAGCAGTTCGAATAGGATTATGACTCCTAGCATGGCAGTGCTGCCAGAAGTGGAAATCTGAGCTTCCCTGATAGCTCAGTTGGTAAGTGCATGTCCCTGGATTGTATTGTGTTAGCTGGTATGACTAGGGTGATAGTGGCTATAGTTAACTTTAAAGGGAAAATAAATCAGCCACTTTAGCCATTTCTGGTGTCTCCTGCTGGAAACTGCATGGGCAAGAATTTGGGGTAGGAACAACGGTGAGGCTTATCAGCATCCACACACACACACAACACACACAGTTAACTACAGAAATCAGGAAGTTGCTGTCCAATTTACATTGCTCCTGCACAGGGTTTGCTACACTGGTATCTCAGCACGAGAACTAGCTTTAAAATACATTAAGGGAATGAAGCATTTGTCCACTAAACACACCAGGTAAAATTAGGGCTTGTCCATTCAAGTGTAAGTGAACTTTCAAGCGTGCCAAGTCTTAATTAATCCCAAACTGCCTTTCTGGCACTGAAATTTTACTTTTACAAGTGTGAAGTCTCGTTCCTTAAGAAGTTAATTATTAGAGATTTTTTTTAATGAAATAAAGAACTTGTTCTATTCTCTATCTATGTTTTATATCTCTCTTTCTGAATCTAGTCTTTCCCTCTCTTTATTTCATTTTCTGTACATAGTTTCTGCATTTAGTTACAATTCCTAGTTTGGACTGCGTGCCAGACTAAGGATTCTTCAGTTTGGTTGAAGGGGCACACTGTTGCTTGCCCCAGTCACATGGTTACCAGATTCCCTGTAGAGGGTGCCGTGCATTATTGGACTCCTGATGACTGCAAGTTGCCACTTAAAAGCCCCTAAAAAGTCCGTGGGCAGCTGTAAGCATCATGAGCTTCAAGTATTGTTCATTCACTGCTGACCACAAAATCCAGGCCCAAGGGTTTGATATTGAGTGTGTTCTGGTTCAGGCTTGGCTAAGATGTTCCCCCCACCATCAGTTAATGTTCAGGCTCACAGTTGAAGAATTGTTCCTTGGGTGAGATAATTGCCAAAAGAAATGGGGGATCTGAGGATTTTTTTTTTTACACAGCAAGTTGCTGTGAACTGCTATGCACTGCCTGAAAGATGGTGAAAGCATTTTTTGAAAGGAAAATTTTGCAGGGGCTATGGGAATCATGCAAGGGAATGAGACTGTGAGACTGTTTGGAAGGCCCTTTCAAGGAGCCAGTATAGAGACAATGGACTGAGTGGTTTTCTCCTGCACTGTATCATTCCATGAACTGTATGAGCTATGTTTTCAGGAAAGGAGCAAAAAAGTTGAAAGAATTTCCTGTGAAGATATAATTGGAAAATTACACCCAACTGCATGTTGATTTTATTTTTTCCCTCCAATGACAGTTTATACAAGATTTTGCCAACTCCATTAGCATTTTTTATTTGTTCATGGGATGTGAGCATTGTTGGCTAGGCCACCATGTATTGCCCATCCCTAATTGCCCTTGAGAAGGTGGTGATTAGCCACCTTCTTGAACCGCTGCAGTCCATGCAATGTAGGTAACTGACAGTGCTATTATGAAGGGAGTTCAGGATTTTGAACAGCAACAGTGAAGGAACAATGATATAGTTCCAAGTCAGGATGGTGAGTGGCTTGACGGGGAACTTGTAGGCTGTGGTGTTCCCATGTATTTGCTGCCCTTGTCCTTCTAGGTGGCAGAGGTCATGGATTTGGAAGGTGCTATTGAAGGAGCCTTGGTGAGTTGCTGCTTCCACTGTTCTTCGGTGGTGGAGGGAGTGAATGTTTGTGGATGGAGTCCCAATCAAGCAGGCTGTTTTGTACTCAGTGGTGTCAAGCTTCTTGTGTTATTGGAGCTGCACTCATCTAGGCAAGTGGAGAGTATTCCATCATACTCCTAACTTGCGCCTTTGTAGATGGTGGACAGGCTTTGGGGAGCTGGGAGGCGAGTTCCTTGGCGTAGATTCCCAGCCTCTGACCTGCTTTTGTAGCCACAGTATTTATATGGCTAGTCCACTTCAGTTTCTGGTCAATGGTAATCCTCAGAATGTTGATAGTGAGGGATTCAGTGATGGTAATACCATTGAATGTCATGGGGTGATGGCTGGATTCTCTCTTGGTGGAGATGGTCATTACCTGGCACTTGTGAGTGCAACAGTAACTTGCCACTTATCAGCCCAAGCCAGAATGTTGTGCAGACTTTGCTGCATATGGACACGGGCTGCTTCAGTATCTGAGGATTTGCGAATGATGTTGAACATTGTGCGATCATTAGCAAATGTCCTCACTTCTAACCTTATGATTGAAGGAAGTTCATTGATGTAGCTGAAGATGATTGGGCCAAGGACACTACCCTGAGGAACTCCTGCAGTGATGATCTGAGAATGAGATGATTGATCTCCCAACAGCTACAACCATCTTGCCTCCAACCAGTGGAGGGTTTTCCCCTTGATTCTCATGACTCCAGTATTGCGAGGGCTCCTTGATGCCTCATTTGGTCAAATGCTGCCTTGATGTCAAGGGCAGTCACTCTCACCTTGCCTCTGAGCTCAGCTCTTTTGTCCATGTTTGGATCAAGGCTGGAATGAGGTCAGGAGTTGAGTGGCCCTAACGGAACCCAAACTGTGCATCACTGAGCAGGTTATTGCTGAGTAAGTGTCGCTTGATGGTATTGTCGACGACCCCTCCCGTTCCTTTACTTATGATCGAGAGTAGACTGATGGCGGTAATTAGTCAGGCTGGATTTGTTCTGCTTTTGTGTGCAGGACATACCTGGACAACTTTCCACATAACCTGATAGATGCCAATGTTGTAGCTGTACTGGAACAGCTTGGCTAGGGGAGCAGCTAGTTCTGGAGCACAATCTTCAGTACTATTGCTGGAATGTTGTCAGGGCCCATAGCCTTTGCAGTATCCAGTGCCTTCAGTAGTTTCTTGATATTACGTAGAATGAATCAAATTGGCTGAAGGCTGGCCTCATGCTGGGGAGGAGGCCGAGATAGATCATGCACTCGGCACTTCAGGCTCAAAGTTGTTGCAAATGCGTCAGCCTTATCTTTCGCACATTTTCACCTCTCTCCTAACTATACTTCAGTTCTGCCGAAGGGTTATGAGGACTCGAAACGTCAACTGTTTTCTTCTCCACCGATGCTGCCAGACCTGCTGAGTTTTTCCAGGTAATTCTGTTTTTGTTTTATCTTTCGCACTGGTGTTCTGGGCTCTGCCATTGTTGAGGATGTGGATATTTGTGGAGCCTGCTCCATTGTCCAACACTATTCACGACTGGATGTGGCAGAACTGCAGAGCTTAAATCTGATCCATTAGTTGTGGAATCACTTAGCTCTGTCTATCACTTGCTGCTTATGCTGTTTACATGCAGATAGTCCTGTGTTGAAGCTTTACTAGTGTGACACCTCACTTTTAGGTATGCCTGGTGCTGTTCCTGGCATTCTCTCCTGCACTTTTCTTTGACCTTATGCTAGATGTAAAACTTAGGGTAAAAGAACAAGGTGGAGGAAACTGAAACTCCCATCATAAATTCCTTCTACAATATGCAAATTAAAATTGAGTCCTGTAACTATCTTTAATGCACATTTGACAGAACATGATTAAGAAAATGTGATCGTGACTGTTTTGCAGCTTTAAATGTGACTCATACTGAAAATGCATTTCAAGTAACAGAAAATATAATGCAAGTCTATAAAGATTTTAAAAATGCTTAAAATGTTACAATGAAACATCAGAAAGTGACTGTTTCTTACTGTGCCTTCGGTTCTGGGTTTAATTTTACTCCCATTTTGAGCAGCAGGAAATTTATGTGTATGACTTTTTAGCTTGGCGTGGCGCAGTTACAATCACCTGAGATGCGTTTGGACACGAGGATTGATGGATGCAGCAAAACATCAAGGATTTTCGGCCATAGTACAATTATGTGTTTTTGTGCCCTGACTACGCATGTCTCTCAATGTAAATACTCCAGGAAATTCTACCCTTGATTGTTTGTTTGTTAAAAGAAATGGAAGGAATATGGAAACTACTTCCAAAACATCTTGTTTGGAGCTCAATTTATTGCCTAAACTGAACAAATTTAATGTTTGCTGCAGCTTTTTAGGAGATATTATGAGTGATGGAGCTCAAACAATTAAATTCATTGACATCAAGAAACATTACTTTTTAATTACGATGTCACATTTCAGTGGTTCATTATTTATTGGATGAGACTTCACACATTAACTGGACTTTATTACGGTGGTTAAATAATGTGGCATCTACAAGATACTTTCCATCACAACAGCCCACCATTTGATAGTTTCAAAATTAACAATGAAAATCCTTCATAGAGTTAACATTATATGTGTTTACGGTGGAAGATATGACAGAGAGGTAGCTCAGACAAAACCATTATCATGTCAAAAATTTTCCATCAGTTTTTCTCCACTGTTGCTTAGACTGGTTCTGGGATACATCTTGAAGAAAAGAAGTTCCTGGAATATTTCTCAATAATTGTTAATATAGTCTGCTTAAATTAAATGAGAAACTCTAACTTTAAAAATACTTCCAAGTTGTAAAAGGCTTTAATTCTTCAATTCTTGTTTACACGTAATTTACATAATTGACATCATGGGTGCTGTATGGAGGAGTGCACACAGTAGCAATGACAAGCAAAATAGTTAAGTGTTTATATGTACTGATAGAATTGTAAACAGATTTATAGCTATCATTTTATCAATGCATTACGTTATATCTCATGTGAAAGTCATCTACTAATTGTGACTTTGTTCCTGGGTTAAATATAACTTACGGAAAAATTTCTAGCAAAGTTATCAACTTGGGGAGCAAGGACAGTGCTGTCCTTATTGCTTGTTATTTTGACAGTTTGTGCTGCTGAGGATCTCACAAACATTCGTTGTCAAGATATAAGGGCTAATTTCACAATCCTGCACTCCCAGTAGGGAGTACTGAATAGTTCTCGACAGTACTTCAATAGTACCGAAGACTTTCAAACTAGCTGCATCCCTGGCCAAGGTGTTCCAGTACAACTACTGTCAGGCATGTGGAAAATTGCTCAAGTATATCCTGTCCACAAAAAGCAGGACAAATCCAACCCAGCCAAATAAAGCCCCAACAGTCTATTCCCAATCATCAGCAAAGTGATGTTAAGCACCATCGACAGTGCTATCAATTGGCAGTTGCTGAACAATAACCTGCTCACTGGCGCTCAATTTGGGTTCAGTCAGGGCCACTCAGCTCCTGACCTCATTACCGCCTTGGTCCAAACATGGACAGAAGAGCTGAACTTGAGGTGAGGTGAGACTGTCCTTGACATCAAGGCAGCATTTGACTGAGAGTGGCATCAAGGAGCAATTGCAAAACTGGAGTCAATGGGAATCAGGGGGAAAACTCTGCACTGGTTGGGTCATACCTAGCATAAAGGAAGATGGTTGTGGTTGTTGGAGGTCAATCATCTCAGCTCCAGGACACCACTGCTGGAGTTCCTCAGGGTAGTGACCTAGGCCCAACCATCTTCAGCTGCTTCATCAATGACCTTCTTTCCATCATAAGGTCAGAAGTGGGGATGTTCGCTGATGATTGCACAATGTTCAGCACCATTCACAACTCCTCGGTTACTGAAGCAGTCCGTGCCCATATGCAACAAGACCTTGGGCTTGGGCTGATGTGCGGCACGAATGTTACTTACCACTTAAGTGTCAGGCAATGAACATCAACAAGAGAGAATCTAACCATCTCCATTGACATTCAGTGGCATTACCATTGCTGAATCCCCCACTATCAGTATACTGGGAGTTACCATTGACCAGAAACTGAACTGGACTAGCCATATAAATACTGTGGCTACAAGAGCAGGTCAGAGGCTGTGAATTCTGCAGAAAGTAACTAGCCTTCTGACTTCCCAAGATCTATCCGCCATCCAGAAGGCACAAGTCAGGAATGTGATGGAATAATCTCCACTTGCTTGGATGAATGCAGCTCCAACAACACTCAACCTTGACACCATCCAGGGCAAAGCAGCCTGCTTCATTGGCACCCCATCCACCACCTTCAACATTCACTCCCTCCACCATCAGCACACAGGCAACAGTGTGTACCATCTACAAGATGCACTGCAGCAACTCAAGGCGCCTTAGACAGCACCTTTCAAACCCGCAACCTCTCCCACCTAGAAGGACAAGGCCAGCAGATGCATGGGAGCACCCTTCCAAGCTACACATCATCCTGACTTGGAAATATATCGCTATTCCTTCACTGTCACTGGGTCAAAATCATGGAAGTCCCTTCCTAAACAGCACTGTCGGTGTTACTGCGACTCAATGAGCTCAAGAAGGCAGCTCACCACCTTCTCGAGGTTAATTCGGGATGGACAACAAATGCTGCCTAGCTAGCGACACCACATTCCATGAACGAATATATTTTTAAAGATGCTCATTGGGAGTGCAGGTCACAGAGTCAGAGTTTTAGGGTGAAATCGTCCCAGATTTGCAATAAGTGCTATATGGAGGAGGAGTGGCAGCTGGACAGCCCTGGGTCATCCACTCAGGAATCTGAGGCTGTCCTCTCCCTCCGAGTCCCCTTTGCCTGTGAGCCCCTCAACCTCGTCCTCTGTCACCGCAGAGGGAGCAACTGGCCAATGAGTGATTCTGGAGGGAGAAGTGTGCGTGTGGCAGGGCCTTTCGGAGCCTTGTGCAAGCACTCTCCCATGCATGCGAATCCTTCATGTTGAGCAAATACCACTTGATTGCACTGCTGATGACGCCTAACATCACCTCAATACCCTGAGCATTTTGAATGCTGCCTGCTGGGGTCCACTTTCAGTTGTCCATCCGAGCTGATCTACACCTCCGCCCACCCAATGATCACACTCCCATGCTGCACCTGATCTTGCCCACCACGACTGTCATTTCACTTTTTTGATTTGGACAGCATGGTCTCAATTTGGTTTTTTCGTGCACACCGCCGTCTTTTCCTCTCCCCCAATCACCCTTTTCCTTTCCCCCATTACAGTTACTCGCCCCCTGGCATCACCTTCCACCTCCCCTCAGTGACCTACCACCCACAATCCTTTTCCTTCGGGGATGTGCAGGTGAAGGTGCACGTTCCCTTCCTTCCCGAAAATCCTACCCTCATCCACATTCACCTCCCCGACCTCCTCCCTTCCCGCCCCCAGAGTCCGTGACTGCCTCCGAGTCTCCACTAACCACCCTCGCCATCTCTTCTACAACTACCGTCGAACCCTCACCCTACAGCCTCACCCTGCCCTCGGTCATTCTCATCATTCTCTCATACCATGCCCAGCCTCAGTTCGCTCCCCAGGATGCAGTCATGGACCCGTCAGACCCCTCCCTTGCACGTTCACTTGGACAATCTCCCCCCATCATGAGCATTACCAGTGACTTTCCAATTCCCATGAGCTGCTTCGCAGCAGAGCCATGTCCATGAGAATCCACCCAGCATGCCATGCACATTCCTCCAGGATCCTGTTGCTGTCAGGTCCAACATCTTCTGCTCCTTGGTTGGCTACAAGGTGAGCGAGGCCCTGGTGGAAAGTCTCGAATTTTGCACGTCACAGTTGTCAAGACGTGTTCTGCCCTGGCATGTTTTCCCGCCGACATGGCAGACGATCCAGCCGAGTGCAGGGATGAGTCCGGCAGGCTGGCCTTATACTGATATGCTGATGTATGACAATGAAGTTCCCAACAGCCAGTGGCGGGGAACACGGCACGCCATTGGTGGGCAGAGCAGACAAAGGCAAACTGGTTTCACAACATCATGAAGCCGATTTTTGGCCTTCTGGCCATATTGTCCACTCTGCCACCGAACACATCCGACGCCAGTGTACACGGAAAATCTCAGCCATAGTGTTGTAGCCTGCCCTCCAAAGCATGGTCCTTTAAGCTGCCACTTCCCTGTTGGGAGTGTGGAATCATACAACATATACTCTAACTGTAAAAATCAAATCAATAGAAATAGATACAAAAATGTGTAAAGCTAATCAAAGTACTTGTTAATGGTTTGATTTTTAATAATGGTCCAGAGGGTGAGACTCAGTTAACTTTTCTCGAATCACGTTTGCACTTGCACAGTTTATTTTTATAAGACGTTAACTGGTGTTTCCCAAATTATACATGATCATTAATTGAGATGGTTCCTGAGGAGCCTGTGCTCTGGTCTCCATTAATAACATGCTGAAGCCAACTTACACAGAGGATGAGGGTGGGGGTGTGGTTCAGGTGGGTGAAGGTGAAGAGGACTAAAAACAGTCCTGGGTGATCCCCTGACTCCCCCTACTTTTGCTCAGGGTCACATAAGCGCTAGCAGTGATGTTGGGGCTGTAGCAATGCTTTTCCATTGACTTATTGATGCAGCTTTTTCACAACTTCCTGTCTTGTGCCAAGCTGCGTCGGCGTACAAAACTTTGTTTAGACCCATTTCCCAACATCACTCACTTAACAACATCTACAGTACATGAGGCAAATGAAAGCAAAGGGTTGCATGTGTAGGAGATGCAGTACCATCACTAAATGAGAGCATTTGTGAGTGCATTCACACCTAACTGCAAGAGTCAATACTAGGATGTTTTTCATTCCAACCTGAGAAGGTTAGATTGGACAGATCAGTTGGTTGAGTGTCACACTTGGGGTCAAAGGTTGGGTTTGCGTTCTGACAAGTCAGCCTTTCTTCATTCCAAGATGTCTAAATTGTGTATTGTGGCTCAGGAAGTGAGGAAAGGATGGAAGAATGCAGGATTTGACTAGCACTTGTCATAATGCTCCAATATCTCCTAGCTATTTGGCATTAAAATGGGAGTCAGTACAACATGCTGAATAGTGCTTCTTTCTCACTCACTCTGCCTCAAATATATACGAGGTCACAAGACACATGGTTAAATGCTTTATCTTGTCATATTTTGTCAAAATGACTTGTTAAATTCATTGATCTTTCAGTAGACAAGGATTATCTGACAAGACACTCACTCACAAGCAGTAGGAAGAACTTTGCTAGCCATCCACTGTCAAACATCTTTGAAAACACTAGTGCTTCTGAATCTCAACCTGGCTTTTGAAGAATTTATTAGAAAAACATTCTAGTTGTCAAAATGTCTATGGGTCATTACCAGACATGAAATTAATTATTGAAGACTGGGTTTTCTGATTTGCAAGCATATTAGTCACTGTTAAACTACCACCATCAACTTAAAGCCATTTTCAAGGGTCTATTTCACTGCCCTCTGCTTTCAAAAACTCTTAAATCAATCAGTGGTATATTCTGTTTTATTTAGAAATAAGAATTGAAAGTAAAAGATGACTAGAGAGAATCAAATTATTGAAATTAAAGGTCTAATTGCGGACGTTGAGGTCGGACTCTTTCATAAGTGTGTGTTGATTTTTCAGAACAACTCTACTCCAGGGTACGTTTTTCATGTAATTCTCCCAGACATTTTTTTGATACTTTAATATCCTCTGATTAATACCCAATTTTATTCTATTGATTTTACCTGCATTTAAGCTAAAAATGCTGCTTTTAGCCTCCTAAAAATCCATGCTTTCTTTTCATATCCTGAGTATGTAATTGATTTTGATTTCAAAGGAGCTTCTCTCATGCTGGTGAATACTGAGGAGGAACAGCAGATGCCTCTCTGCATGATTGTGTGTTATGTAATGGGATGCTTCTAAGGCATTTAGGCCAGGCAGTTCTCAGCTATGACTATACTGAGTGATCTGATTGGTGCAAAGATGGCATTTGAAACACTACTGATGGTCTCCCTGAGTTATGAAGGTTGGGGGAACCAGGGCAACAGATAGCTATTGGAAAGTGAATTTTTGTGGATGTAAGTGAGGGAAAGATTAGCCTCTGTTGTGATGCCACTTTGCAGTTGAATGGCTAGCTGATAGCAGTTGCTGTCAAAATTTGCACAGAAGTTTTGACCACTAGGGTGAGATCACAGAGGATTTCTGGCACCTGTACAACATCAGCACAAAATGAAGCAATATCTTCAAGAGTGAAGGGCTGAACAGTGGGGACAGTCCTGATCTTTAGTTTAAAAATGATAAGATTTTGTTGAACTGGTCGGATCAGTCCTGTCGGTGAGGAATAAACGTATGATGCTGGCAAACTGAGCTTAATTTGCTCTGTTTTTGGTACTCTCGAGGTTGTTAGAGAGCTATTTGTATGCAATTTTTCGTTGCCTGCTTCATTTTTTGGGTCTCTGACAGGGAAAAAACTTGGGAGTGCTTACGGCATGTATGAGGAGGTGGCACAAGGGCAGAAGAAAAGGCCTGCCACTGGCACCATGGCTGCATGTAGCAGCAGGTTCTGCTGGTGAAGATGGCAACATCTGTATGATGTCTGACTTCATATATTGCCTATTTTTTGAGTCTTCCAAAAGAAATAAAGACAGATTCGGAGAGGAGGGGGCCTTTATATTTGTAGCCGTTTCCAACTTAATGTTTATGGCATAACCCGTCTGTCGCATGATGTCCCAGCCTAGACTCCTAATTGGGCGCAGAGTCCTCCTTCAGTTAGTTGGCCGCCTGGCGACTGTTAATTGACTGAGCTGAGGTAGCGGTGGTGGGAGTGAGCAGATCACTTTGTTTCAGTTCCATCTTCCTTGCCCCGCCGAAAACCATTAAATGCAGCCACTGGTCTTCACAGCAGAATACACTTTGCACTAAGCTTGTCCATACAAAATGGATGATAAAGGTGTTCTGGTTTTTACGACAGTTAGACTCCTGGGTTTTTCATTGCAGCAGCCTAAACGTTTGAAATGTATATTGGTTTGAGTGTGAAGTTTTTCTGGAGTGATAAATAAATCGGATGAAAGAACGGTTGCAAGACAGCTGTTGCACGAGCTGGGATTGCTTTAATTTTCCTTGCCCAGATATCTGTGTGTTTACACCCAGGCACATGTTCGCCTCCTTAGGCAGTCCCTTGGGATCGAGGATGACTAGCTTCCACTCTGGTTTGATGGGTTCTGAGATGGCTGGTAAGTTCATTGCACACCTGCCTAGATATGTCTAGCAGTCACTTGTGGGTAATGACTGAGGTGCACCTCTGGGAATTTGAATTGCAGGCAGAATCAATAAAAGGGATGATGGTGCTGCCATTGACTGTGAAGTGATCACAATATTGGATCCTTTCATGCTACACCTTCATCACTTTCCACTTACTAAACTGGTAGATGAATGATGATTTTTTTTTGGCCAAAGTCCAGGGCGTTGTTGATGGTATCCACGTGACATCCGAACATTAACCCATGCTTTTCTTGAACTAATAACTCAGTCCATCAGTATCCAATAAAACAGGATCATACAGTTGAATGCACGCTTCTTCTTAGAGGTTGACACTGCGTAAAGAAACAGCTGGAGAATGGTGAGCCTGGGGTCAGCTTAGTGGGTCAGTTTACTGAACGCAGTTAGCTAGGGCTGGCTTCAGAGTTCTAGTGCTGCCATTCTCTTCAGGGCAACACTTCCCCAAACCCTAGCCTGTTTGTACCTTCATTCTTGAGAGCAGTGCATGTGGCAATTGAGCATTGGAACTACAGGTGAGTGAGAGGCAAGAATGCTGGATAATTTCAGAAGATCGACTGGGCAATCATGTCCATGGACAAGGTGTTTTACACCTGGACTGTGCGGAAGGCTCTAGGCCATACATTCCATTGGGCTCCTGCTGAAGTGTTTTCAATACTCATTTGCCTTCCTGGGACAGGGACTGGGACTCCCACCCCACCCCACTTTACATAACCATGTCCATTTGTAATATTAAATAATTTCAAAATGTTACATATTAAAATGATTGAAACTGATAAATGAAATCTTTACACTTTATAGGTGGGAAATACAGATACAATGATTCACAGGGTATCACAATTGTGTGTGAAAGGCTAACTGGACCAGATATTCAATTTTTATTCAATTGTTGCACTAACTTAACTGCCTGTCATATTTTGAATAACTCAAATTTATAGGTCATGAAAGTTAATCCAGTGTCAAAAAATGTTGTTTTAATGTGTTCCAACTTACATGAGTTAGGTTTCATCCTATAAAGAGGTAGCTGGTTCAGCCAGTATTGACTGATGAGAGGGCAGATCCTTCTTTAATGTGTAGCGATACAGGTCATTAAAAAAAATGTTGTTTATTAAAGCATTTTCAGATGCAGCAGTGTAATTTTTGTAAAGAGCTTTGACAAGTTAAAGATTAAAGAAGCTACTAATGAGGTTTCTAAACCAAGGGTCAATCTATATTAGTTTATGTTTGGAAGAAATAACAACTCATGATTTTATACCAAATTCATTGATTTTTTTTAAAGAGTCTTTGTTTCATGATTTGAGAAGGTGGGATGCAGTCATCAGGATCATTATTGTGCGTACCATGGAATCTTGGAAGACTGCTTTCTTCACCTTTTACAGATATTAAGTACAGCAGCGATTCCAGTTATAAGGTGCAGATAGGAAGTTAACTTACTGATAGTCGTGCAAGTGAAGCTGTGAAAGCTGCAAGGTTGCCGAAGTACTTGCAGACTCACGTTAATTAAGTTATAAATGCTTGAGAGCAAATACCTTGTGACATGCGTATTTTGTCCTTCTGTTTATATAAGCCATGCAGCCTTTCTTGAGCAGATTTTTTGAGGCTAGCAAACTTCTTCCTCTTTTGTTGTCGTAGCAACTCCACATCTGTGTCAGTAAGTGATGGGGTCTTGCTTGCCATTGCACCATTCCTTCACTACAAAAGATTTGCTTGTTCTGTCTTCCTACTTCCAATTAACACCTTTCCTTTAAATGAGAACCACATTCAGGAGTTCTGGCTATTGCCAGATATTCCGACTACCTTTCTGTAAAATCTCAGCAGGAGGCCCAATCCAGGCTGAAAGTTAGACGTGTATGTTAAATTAGAGAGAATCCCATAAAATCCAGCAGGGTCATTTGTGTGCTAAAACCTTGGCACAAACATTATGCACAGAAATTGAGACCTCAGAATTTTTTTCCCCCCAAGATATCTGTCACACTAGCAGAAATTAAACATCACATGGGATGTTTATCCAAGGCAGATGGTAAAAAGTAGGGGCAAGATGTACCCACATTTGGGAGCATTGAGTGTGACATGACCAAACTCTTGAGTTGTATTCAGGGGTCAGTTGGCTCAGTCCCAGACCCAGCTGTTACCAGTCTATTCCTGGTGGACCAGTGCAGATTTGAGCTCTGATTATTTAGACCTGATGCTTTGAGTTATACCAGCTGTATAAAACAATGAGTCATTGTGTGAAATCAGCTGGTCTGAATTGGTTTGTGATGGGCTCATTAAGATTGGGCTCACTATCCCTGGCCTAAGGAGGAAGAGAATCAGCCAGGTTTCCTGCCCTCGATTGTTACCCAGTAATTCCCATCGGAAGGGACACTAGTTGGATTTCAGGGCAGTAAAGAAATAAAGTAATGTTCCCCAGGGTCAGATAGTAAATCAATACTGCTTAGGCTCACAGCTGAACAAGGCACCAGAGGGCTGCCAGCACTTATGAAACTAGAAACTAATTTGAGTCACTACATTCTGGAGAGGAAGTGAGAAAATTAAATCAAACAATAAGTAGATTTTTTTGTATTTTGAATTGTTTTAGTAGCCTTTTAAGAGGCCAAGTTAAACACATACATACACACTGTTAAGTTGTTTAGCAAAATTATCTCTAAAATGCAGTTTACATTACACCTACTGGTACACAGAAACCATCCATTAATTTGAATTGGCATTGATAGCTTATCAGTTTCTGAACCTGTAAAATCCCTTAGGCTGGCTTTGTATATATAATCTGTGAGTATGGTTTTTAAAAGGACGAAAATGCCAACAGAATTTTAAAATTGTGCGGGACAGAGACATGGCTATTTAAAAATTGTATAATTTCCCTTGGGACACTCTATTTGCTTTTACTTGCTTTTATATTGTAATTTTCTTAAGATCAATACTTGTTCAAGTCTGGCCACAAGAAAGAGCTTTTTTTAATGATCATTTAATCTTTCACTCCCTGGTTGGTCAAACTATTATGAATTATTACTTATTCTGACTTCAATGGAATTATTGACCCTTGTCCTATTTAATAGTTCATAATATCTCTTCATACACATGTATTGCTTCCTGTATCCTCTTACATGAATTATGACAAGATTTCAAATAAGATTGCACAAATGCATTTTTAAATTTTGAGTTTCATGAAAGTTTTATGCCAAACTAAAGTGTGGGAAGGGATTCACTTTTCTTCCATAGCTACAAGTGAGGTTGAACTCCTCGATTTCTGCTTTTGTTCACAAGTGTCATTAATATTTGTTCTATATAATTGGGTAGCTCAGTGTTGTGGAGTTTGAAGTATCATACATCATATTACTGCACGAGTGGCAATGGCCTATGTATTTTATTGGTGGCTTATGCTACACTGTAGAGGAGAAGAAAGTACAGAGCAGAGTCCAGGGAAGAATTTTCCCTATGGGCTTCTGGCTGAAATGTGGATCATTTTACTGAAAGGTCTGAAGGTCGATAAATCACCTGGACCAGATGAATTACACCCCAGTGTTCTGAAGGAGATAGCTGAAGAGATAGTGGAGGCGTTAGTGGTGTTCTTTCAGGAATCAGTGGAGTCAGGGAGGGTCCCAGAGGACTGGAAAATCGCTAATGTAACCCCCCTGTTTAAGAATGGAGTGAGGCAAAAGACGGGAAATTACAGGCTGATTAACCTGACATCGGTCGTTGGTAGGATTTTAGAGTCCATTATTAAGGATGCGATTTCAGAATACTTGGAAGTGCATGGTAAAATCAGGCAAAGTCAGCATGGTTTCATCAAGGGGAGGTCATGCCTGACAAATCTGTTAGACTTCTTTGAGGAGGTAACGAGTAGGTTAGACAAAGGAGAGCCAATGGCTGTTATCTACTTGGACTTCCAGAAGGCCTTTGACAAGGTGCCGCACAGGAGGCTGTTCAGTAAGATAAGAGCCCATGGTGTTAAGAGGTGAGGTATTAGCATGGATAGAAGATTGGCTGTCTGGCAGGAGGCAGAGAGTGGGGATAAGGGTGTCCTTCTCAGGATGGCGGCCGGTGACTAGTGGAGTTCCGCAGGGGTCAGTGTTGGGACCACAACTTTTCACTTTATACATTAGTGATCTAGATGAAGGAACTGAGGGCATCCTGGCTAAGTTTGCAGATGATACAAAGATTGGTGGAGGGACAGGTAGTATTGAGGAGGCAGGGAGGCTGCAGAAGGATTTGGACAGGTTAGGAGATTGGGCAAAGAAATGGCAGATGGAATACAACGTGGGGAAGTGTGAGGTCATGCACTTTGGTAGGAAGAATAGAGGCATGGACTATTTTCTAAATGGGGAGAGAATTCAGAAATCTGGAGTGCAAAGGGACTTGGGAGTCTTAGTCCAGGATTCTCTTAAGGTTAACTTGCAGGTTGACGCAGTAGTTAGGAAGGCAAATTCAATGTTGGCATTTATTTCGAGAGGACTAGAATATAAAAGCAGGGACGTGCTGCTGAGGCTTTATAAGGCTCTGGTCAGACCACATTTAGAATATTGTGAGTAATTTTGGGCCCCGTATCTCAGGAAGGATGTGCTGGCCCTGGAGAGGGTCCAGAGGAGGTTCACGAGAATGATCCCAGGAATGAAAGGCTTAACATATGAGGAATGTTTGAGGACTCTGGGTCTATACTCGATGGAGTTTAGAAGGATGTGGGGGGATCTGATTGAAACTTACAGAATACTGAAAGGCCTGGATAGAGTGGACGTGGGGAAGATGTTTCCATTAGTAGGAGAGACTAGGACCCGAGGGCACAGCCTCAGAGTAAAGGGAAGACCTTTTAGAACAGAGATGAGGAGAAACTTCTTTAGCCAGAGAGTGGTGAATCTATGGAATTCATTGCCACAGAAGGCTGTGGAGGCCAGTTCATTGAGTGTATTTAAGACCGAGATAGATAGGTTCTTGATCGGTAAGAGGATCAAAGGTTACGGGGAGAAGGCAGGAGAATGGGGTTGAGAAACTTATCGGCCATGATTGAATAGCGGAGCAGACTCGATGGGCCGATTGGCCTAATTTCTGCTCCTATGTCTTATGGTCTTATGGATCAGAAAAAGCCCGCAATATGTGGGAAACAGTAACCCAGTGTAATTTTTCCCAAGGTGGGCAATTAATGGCCAGAGGGCAGGATTGCCATCCAATTAAAAATTGTGGGCAGGCCATCAAAGCTGAAGGACCAGTTGAGCCTTCCAGCTTGAAAGGAGCAGCAGGAGGTAAGTAAGGGTGCTTCAAATTGGAGGTACTCTCTCCGACTTTTAAAAAAAAATGGCTTTTGCAGTTAGGCCACCTTGGTAAAGGGGGAGGAGGGGCAGGTGGGAAGGAACCCCTCTGCAGGGCCAGATGCAGCTGCTCCTGGGCAGGCAGGGAGAGTCTCTAGGCCTGCCTGGAGCACTGCCCGCCTTAACGCCACTTTGTTTGCTGTCAGGAGGCTGCCCCCAGTTAGATAGACAGGTCCTTGCTTTCTCTGGGGACCTGGAGGCCAATAGAAAAATGCCTCCCTTAAGTAACTGTTAGCTACCTGGTGCAGTGGGTAGCCTTGCCGCCCCTGCACCCCCTCAACATCCTTCCTCTGCAAAAGTGGCCCCAGGGCGGAATCTAGCTGGGGACCTAGTATGCATGCGGGGGTAGTGGAGGTGTAGGTGGGCAGGCAGGGGCGGTATTCTTAGGTCAGGCCCTAAAAATTAAACCCCATGTGTTTCTCTACAGGATGAGAAAGAATTGTATTTCACCCTGGCTAGCTGTCTCACACCGTCAACCTTTAGAGCAGCAATATCAGAGACTACAAAGTGAAATATCACTTTGACCAGGCTAGGATGCTTAAAGGGTGGGAATAGGAGAATATACAACCCTGCAAAATAAAAAGTTCAAACCGCCCAGTTCTTGCTAGTCACAGAGGCAAACACTAAAAATACTAACACTTGGTTTGTCGCATTTATTCTAAACCTAGGGAGTGCGATTGAATGGCCCCAAAATTCATGAGGGTTATCCCAACCTCCTGAAATAACTTGGGCAGAAGATCAGGCCCTCCACAGGAATGGCTGTTTACACTGTTTCTCCAGTTCTTCATGCTTATTTCTGGAAGCTTCTGTTACTCAGAAAGATGTTGCTGAAGTGGGATTGAATTAGTATGCACATGAAGTTTTAGATTTCCCACTATCTCGTTTCATATTTTCATGTAAAATCTTCCTTTCCGAAATCAGAAGCTAGCACTACTTAAATGACTAGAAGATTTTTTTTTTTAAAAAAAGAGTTATAATTTTTAGTCCAGTAGAGTTTGGGATGCTGTGCAACAGAAAATATAATTATTTATCACTCCAGCCATTAATAGCAGGATGCTTTACTGGGAGCACGTTTGTCTAGTTTCAAGTTCTGTATTAGTATGTTGACACAAAGCTTTTGGAAGCTTTAGTTCAAAATGCCATATGAGTGTCTCTATGATACTATAGCTCCAGCAGTGCACTCGTGGATGAACAATTGTCGTGGGTGGGGTTGGGGAAAAGGGCAAAGTCAGAGCTCTGATGACAATATTACAAGTTAGGATTTTCCCTCAAAACTCCGTGCTGTGTAAGCCAAGTATTGTATTTAATGACCACTGTAAAAAGGCAGTTTCCATGCATTACCAGACCTGCATCATCTTGAGCTGAAGTTTGGATCCTTAGGTGAATGGAATTTTATTTTGCCAGACCATTAATTACCCTTTTCCATGGTATTTTATATTTAAAAACTATGGAAAACCCCACCTGTTTGGCTGTGCTTTTGATCACTCTTATAATCAACGCTGAACCAAAGGTGATATTTTTGATGACATCTCTGAAGCATTGTGTTTTTCTGTTAACAACTTGTATTTATATAGCACCATTACTGTTGACCCGGCCATCTAGCTGTCTTGTCCACTTTGGAAGGAAATAAATACCCCATTAAAGAACTTTATTGCCCAGGCCAATAGTCAAAATTAATTTTCAAACAATAGATACAGTAGCAGAAGGCATGCTTAGTAAATACTTAGTAATATAATATTTGTCTTACACAGTAGTTAAACATTAAGATAAAAGCAAAATATTGCGGATGCTGGAAATCTGAAACAAAGGCTGTCAGACCTGAGTTTTTCCAGGTGTTTTTGTTTCAGTATTTAAATTGTTCTAAATCAGCATACCTTCCGACAGACCATAAGTAGTACTACAGGAAATTCATTATATGCATACCAGTGTTTTTTTTATTCATTCATGGGACTTGGGTGTCGCTGGCTAGGCCAGCATTTATTGCCCATCCCTAATTACCCTTGAGAAGATGGTGGTGAGCTGCCTTCTTGAACCGCTGCAGTCCATGTAGTGTAGTGCGTATATCCCAAGGTGTTGCCCATGGTTTCTTTAGCTGGGATTACTAAAGAACTGTTGGAACATGTCACATTTTATTTAACTGGTTCAATCTGAAATGACAATTCAGTGGGTTTTTTTTTGAAGAAACATTCAAATGAAAATTTGCAGTAGCAAGAACCATAACAGCTTTGATGTGGGAGAGGCAGAAACTTGCACTGTAATGTTACGGTTACCATATGACCTGAGTGTTATAAAATTGGAGGAGAAGAGCCAGAAGTTTTCATGGAGAGTAAACCATGAATGAGCAGTCATCGAGGAACAAACTGTAAAGAAATGACAAGGAAATGAGAGACAGAAAAAAGTAAAATTAAAGAGAAGAAATAGGGAGCAAGATTAAAAAGGAAAAGATAAATGAATTAGGATTGAGCAGATGAATGAAATAATCTCTCAGTTTTTGCCCTCTGTGTGGTGCTGAGACATGCTGTTTTGTCGTTCCACAAGTGCTGCTCATCCTCCATTATCTTGCCCAAGTGACCAATCTTAATGTATGAGCCAACACACTGAGCATTTGCACACTTGATATCCGTAAGACTTTTTCAAACTAGAATGGGGAGTAAACAAGTCTTGAGAAAAGGTCCCTTGCTGAAGACTGATGGGTGTTTCAGCCAGTTTATTTTCACAGATTGCAGTGGGGATTTGTGTGACCAGGTTTCTGTAAATCTTCATCAGAATTTGCTTTCACAAGTGTTTAGATGATGCAAGTGATAGAATGTATGACTAGGCAGCTTAACCTTTTACTTCTAGGAAGCATTTTCTTTTCATCATCCTCATTTATCTAAAGTGTGTCATTGTGGTTTTCCTGTAGGCGTTTAGCTGTACGTTGTGCATTTAGCCCACAGATATGTGTGTGCAGCACAAAGCTTAACAGGCAGGAGATTGTTCAGCTGGGTAAACATTGTCCAGTGATGGCTGAATACTAAAGATGTTGTTTAAACACTCTGTACTTTGTGTCGGAATCCTTTTGGGATTTGGTGGTCAGACTTTATGGAGCTCGAGGTAGAAGGACTGTAGATAGGAGCCTGAAAACTTGATGACCGTAATTAATGTTAGTGCGTGGTTGCCTTTACTACGGCTCCCCACTGTGTAAAGGAACAAATCTAACAAAACCCCTCCCACACGTACCTGCACATTTTTGTAGAGTTCTCAGCTCTGTAATCATGGAGTAATTACAGAGTAGGGGAACAGCTGTTTTAAGTGCTTATTACAGTTCAGAATTTTTATAATAAATGAGAGCTAGGCATCTCAGCCATCCAAACTCTACATAAAGCATAATCCCGATTACTTTATATTTCTGCATCTTATACACTGATTTGCTGTACCAATGTATAAATGTATAACTTTGTTACTGGCAGCAATTAGTGAAAAATAAATCTTGAAACGTAGTGTAGCGGGGAGGTTGTGCTTTCAGATTTGGAATTCCTTAGCAAAAGGTTCTCTAGGTTTAAAATAAATCGACAGTGTGTGGGCTGAATTCTTTTGTTCTGGGGTCAGGAACCTGATGTCAGGATCCTGATGTCAGGATAATTTCTGTGTCCTGACCCCACATGGTGGTTGGAATTTTGAGGTGATGGGGGTGCCTTGACCGCCAGCTGGGGAGCCGGTGAGAGTTCTGTCGCCTATTTTAAGGAAGCCCCCCCGCCCCATCTTATGCCACTCAGGCACTTGACAGGCCAGCGGTGGGTCTTTTCCATGGGACCAAGGACCAGGGGGTGGAAACCCTACCTGCTGAGAGCTGCCAGCCAATCGGAGGCTGACAGCTCGTCTGTAGTCAGCACCACTAGGTGGCTGCTACCGGTACGATGCCCCCTGAGGCCTCTGATTGAGGGGGGACCCAGTCACAGGGGCATGGCAGGGAGGGGGGTCGGCAGCAAGAGCAAGGGAGTGGCTCTCAGCAGCACTCCCCCTCCTTCCCAATGCTGGGTTCCTCGATCAGGCACTGGGTGCCTTTGAATGAGGGACCCACCCTCATTGGGAGCCAGTAAGAAAATGTGCCAAGGTTTGCTTGTCGTGTCCCTCAGATGGCAGGTCCCTCACTTGTCACTGGGTTAAGATCAGCAGTGGCGAAATAAGGCCCTTAAGTGGCGATTTATTACCCATGTAAGGACCTCGATTGATGGTGAGGTGGGAAGGCCATCTACAGGCCTTCCTACCCCAGATTTAATCCAATAGGAGGCCCTCCAGCAATGAAAGAGCTGCAGCCTGCAGCAAGGGAGAGAGGGTACCTTAAGATGAGGATGCCTTCTAAGCACTTGTAAGATGTTATAACTTTAAAATGGCTATGGCCATTTGTAAGTTTGATGTGAGGTTGGTGGGTGGAATTGAGTGATTAAATAGTGAAATGGAGCATTACAACCCCCAGTCTACTGCCTCCTTTCTCTGGCTGTATTTTGGCCACAGCTGGGTGGCCAACCTACCAACTGGAAAATACCAGACAGTGCAGCAGAGAAGCCTGAATAGGCTCCTGAATGACCTGAAGTGGCTCCTTGTTGTTTGCATGTAGGGGTAGAGGTCTCGCCCCCAACATGGCCTCCTGGAAAATGGTGCCACAAGAGGGCAGCATTTTGGCATGTGGCCAGTGGCAGGAAATTCCAGGCTCGTCAGCCTTCGGTCCTGCCTCTGGAGCTAGTTGAAAATTCAACCCAGTAGATAGGTTTAATGAGGTGAGAGCCAAAGACATTTTAGCCACATGAGTTTGAAGTTAGGTGATTCAAAGGAGCTAAGACAAATGTGTTTTAGACATAAGCATGTGTGCTAGACATAAGCACATCCATCTCCTTTGGATTGATAATGCAGGCAGTGTAAGAGGAAAATTCAAACAGAAATAACTTAAATGAGGTGGTGCTCAGTTTTCAGTGAAAAAGATGACGGCGGGACAACTGAAGATGAAAATCAGAATCAAGATTCAATGTGATGTCGCAATGTAGCGAAAGTGGGAGGAAAGTGAAAACCGGAGACAGTAAAATAGAATAAAAGGATATACTGCAAATGTTGTAAATCCAGACCTGAAACAAAATGCTGGAAATGCACATTCAGCATTTGTTCAAGGCAAAAGGTAGCTTATAAAATTTTGGCTGTGTTTTTAATCAAGAGGCAGTAGTTTCAATTGCAGTATTGGTTGTGCTTGCATATTGTTCATGATGTCATTGGAACAAAGAAGGTAAGGATAAAGTACCTGACACTGCTCTGTGACGTATGGAAAGACTATAGGTCCCATCTGTGCCATATAGTCTGTCAGTACTGCCAGCAGATAGATTGGCATGGTAAAGAGACACTCATCTAATTGTGAATTGACTATATATGTTTGCCAGGATTTCATATTTACAAATGCACTCACTTCTGACAGGTCTACTGATGAGTGTAGCTGTTGTTGATCAGTCAACCATGAGCCAAGTTTAACAGTGGCATCTTACAATATCTTTAAACTGTGATGGAGCACAACATGGAGAGCCGCGGGGGGTGAGGGGGCGGGGGAGGGGGGACTGAATGAAGACCTGAACAATGAACAAGGGGGAGAAAAGATTTGAAGAGTGAGAAGAAAGGGGGTGAGAGAGAGATGTTGAAGGAAATCAGGCAACCAACCCAGACACTACAGCATCTTTATGGGACTTTGCAGC
This sequence comes from Cetorhinus maximus, assembly GCF_964194155.1. Taxonomy (NCBI): domain Eukaryota; kingdom Metazoa; phylum Chordata; class Chondrichthyes; order Lamniformes; family Cetorhinidae; genus Cetorhinus; species Cetorhinus maximus. Next base: position 118,297,015 of record NC_135880.1, on the reverse strand, counting down.
TCCTGTGACAAGACTTGGTGGGTACTACATCAAGAAGATCTCTCACTTACATTTATATCTTCTCTGTAAGACAGTTTATGAATAGCTGGGCATTTGATTGATAGGTCAAGCAAATCTGAGCCATGCAAATATTTTAAATTGAGAAGGCAGCTTTCTAATTCCATTTGGATTGTCATGCCGGGTAAGGTGAATCTTTGTAAGATGCACGAGAGTTGGAAGTTTTGACATGTTAAATCGAGGACCGATATGCCCATAGTACCTTTTTCCATTTGTGCCTTTTAAACATTATGACTCGTCTGGCCTTTTCTTAGGAAATCTACCCTGAGGATGAGAAAAAAATATCAAGACTCTGCAAATGGCTTAAAAACCTGATATATTCTTTACATTGTAACTGAAATTGTTGTCTGGTTACTCATATTCTGCATGGACTTGGTGAATTGTTAGACATTTACATAATATTTCTCAATACTTGATCACAACCAACATAATTTTTAGAATACTTTTTATGCCTCAATGTCTTTGAAGGTGCACACATTTTATTTATTTGTATGAATTATTAGCCAGATAGATAGGAAATAAACTAAAAAAGAATGCAGTACTTTAAATAGTGGCAGTGTTGACTTGCTGTACTGTATAGCCCATTCAACACTTACCTTTTAAAAATACACAGTAACTTACAGGAGTTGGACTGAGGACAAAACTTTCTATAAACCAGGTCAGAAAATGGTGCACTGCGCAAGATGAATTACTTCAAATGATGCGCAATGTTGAATCTCTGTAGCCTTATAGTGACATGAGGTTTTTTTATTTTTCTTTAAATACAAAATGGAAATGTTATATTTTACAGATTCAGCTGGCAAGTTTCAGAGCTTATTATCGAACTGGTGTTAAGATTTTTCAGTTGTGCGCTATAGCTTGAGGGAGGAATTGTGCTGAGTCCCTCTTGGAGCCCTGATTTTCCATAATCACCGGAAAATTAACAATTGCAAATCTGATCCTTCAAACATGAATAAAAGTCCTGGAATTCTTTATAGAAAATGGATTCACTTACTGTAAAGCAGTGGTGCTAGTTACTAATGGACAGAATTAAGATTTGATCGAGGTGTTCAATATCATGGGGGGGTCTGGACAGAGTATATAGGGAGAAACTGATTCTTTTGGTGGAATGGTCAAGAACCAGAGGACACTGAATTAAGGTGAAAAGGTGCCTGGATCTGTACCTAAAGTGCTGTAACCTGTAAGGCTATGGACCAAGCGCTGGAAGGTGGGATTAAAATGGGCAGCTGGGTTTTTTAAATTTTTTTATTTTTCAGCCGGCACAGAAACGATGGGCTGAATGGCCTCTTTCTGTGCTGTAACTTTTCTATGGTTCTATGGAATAGTAAAAGAATGAAAGACGACATAAGGAAAACATTTTTCATGCAGTAAGTGGTTAGGATCTGGGATGCACCTCCTGAGATTGTGGTGGAGGCAGATTCAATTATGGCTTTTGACAGGATATTGGATACATATCTGAAGAGAAAAGTCTTCTCTTTTACAAGGATAAGACAGGGGAGTGGAAATGGCTGAGTTCTGAACTGACATGGGCACGATGGGCTGAATAGCCTCTTTATGTTGTACCCATTCTATGATTCTGTGAATTTGTGTCGTCATCAAAGTACTGATATACAATTCCCAGGATCCCCAAGTAAACAAAAATATATGCAGGTTGCCATAAATTAATGATTGCTAATAATTATTTTCACAATCTGCTTTGCTTTGTGAACGCTTTTACAGTTTTGTTATAGGGTGAACAATGAAAGACCTTAACAAAAACAAAAATACCTGGAAAAACTCAGCAGGTCTGACAGCATCTGCGGAGAGGAATATAGTTAACGTTTCGAGTCCGAATGGCTCTTCATCAGAACTAAGAAATAGAGAAATGAGGTGGAATATAAACTGGTTGAAGAGAGGTGGGACAGGTAGAGCTGGATAGAAGGCCAGTGAAAGGTGGAAGCAAAGAAGAGATTGCCAAAGATGTCATAGACAAAAGGACAAAGGGGTGGTGACGGTGGTGATATTAGCTGAGGAATGTGCTAATGATGACATTAAGGGTAGAAAGGACGAGCAAGATAGCCCTAGTGGGGGTGGGGTGGGGGGGAAGGGATCGAAATAGGCTAAAAGGTAGAGATAAAACAATGGATGGGAATACATTTAAAAATAATGGAAATAGGTGGGAAAAGAAAAATATATATAAAAAATATATAAATTATTGGAAAAAGGGGGATTGAAAAGGGGATGGGGATGGAGGAGAGAGTTCATGATCTAAAATTGTTGAACTCAATATTCAGACCAGAAGGCTGTAAAGTGCCTAGTCGGAAGATGAGGTGCTATTCCTCCAGTTTGCATTGAGCTTCACTGGAACTTTGCAGCAGGCCAAGGACAGACATGTGGGCATGAGAGCAGGGTGGAGTGTTAAAATGGCAAGTGACAGGGAGGTCTGGGTCATGCTTGCGGAAAGACTTTTTTAGTAGGTTTTTAAGAACTGGAATAATACACTTTTTTCTAGACTTCGCTCTGGAAATACTTTCCGGCAGGATGATCAAAATGTTCCTGATTTCTGATGGGAAATGCTTACTGCCCAACTTTGTGCCCTGAAAAAGACTTTACTTTGTCTTGCTGAAGATTCTGTATTGACTCTCGAGGCTGAGCTTTGTAAACACATTCACAACTCTATTGTGATGGTTGACAGGATCTGTCAGTCTGACAAGTTATTGATGGTATGTTCTCTTTATTTTTGGGATTGCTTCCTGCAGATGTTTTCTTTTGTGATGTTATCATTTGTTCCTTTCCTATTGCAGTATTTTCTATTGACACCAAAAAGGGAAATACCCATATGTCTTTCAGTTCACAGTTCAGTGTGTGTCTTTCAATTGTGGAGCAATAAAGGAAGAGCTTGAATTTATATAAGATCTTTCATGGCCTCAGGACATCCTAAAACACTTGAACAGCTAATGGAGTACTTTGAAGTGTACTCACTGTTGTAAGAAAATGTGGCAACCAGTATGCACACAGCAAAGTCCCACAAACAGCAAAGAGACAAATGACCAGATCATCTGCTTTTGGTGATGCTGATTGGCCAGAGCATCCGGAGAACTCTCTCCTGCTCTTCAAATAGTGTCATGGGATTTTTCATCTCTTTTTCTCAAAAAAGATGAACTGATCTTTTATCGCATTTCTGTTTGTGGGACTCTGCTACGTACAAAGTGACGGTTGCATTTCCAAGTTACAACAGTGACTACATTGAAAAAGCATTTTAATGGCTTAAAGAAACACTTTGGGACACCCCAAGGTTGGGATCGGCACTCTATATAATTGCAGTTCTTTCTTTGTCGACATTATTATTGATAAACTTTATTTTTATCACCCTATAATATTAGGCATTCATGCTGGGTGTAGCTGCCCTGAATTCCACTGTATAGTTAGTATTTCTAAGCCTTAGTGATGGGTCAGTAAATAACATGCACAGGGGAATGGGTATGCCTGGTACTTTACATGTGTGTCTATATAAAAGTGTAATATAGTAAATATAGTAAAAGTGATTGATAGGGGAACAGCTTTGAAGTGATTTTTTTTTAAACAATCAATTCCTCTTGACACTTGAGTTTGTTTTAAAAATGGTTTTAATCATTCATAGCTTATAAATGATGTAGGTTATGGGATGTGATGTCTGATAGCATTTATAAAAGTGGTACATTATATTGGACAAAGCTGATTTCCTCTTGGAATAGTGGGATTTTTTTAGAGTTTGACTTTGCTTAGCTTTTAATCCCTTTTCTCTTCATGTAATATCAATGGTTGACTTGTATGGTCATTCATTAGTTCCAGGAAGAGGTAACAAACATATCTTCTTGCTTGGTGCAGTATTATCAGAGTGCTGTGCAGTGTATGAAGTACATGTTTGTCTTTTCTACATAGGAAATTATGTCACAAATTCTGTTTCTGAATGGCACAGAAATGATTAGAGATTTACGGGAATGTTGCTGTGCAGCTTCGTATTCTGTTGAAGATTGGAGATACATTAATTGGAATTTTGTAGAACAGAAATTCTGCAAGATTGTATCCTAGTGTGCACCAGGAGTTTATATTGGCAATCAAACACACTATGTGAATTATCTTAGGAGCCAACGCCCTTTAAAAGTATATTTGCTGCTGAAACCTTAATATCCGGTTAGTCTGATGTAGGCAGGCTTTTTTTTTTAAACAAAAGTTGTATATTACAGTAGATATACAAAATTAAATATTGCATACTTCAAAATCCTAGCGCAGTACAGACATAGCTTTACTGTGATCATTCCTTTCAATATGTGGGGCTAAATGTAAAGAAAATATACTGAACAGGGGGTTTGGCTTCACAGGTCTCATAGATTCCTAATCCATTTAGTAAAGGCAGGCATTCAAACCTGCTTCCTTTTAAAGAGGGTGTGATTAGATTTTATAATTTCTTAACCATGTTGTGTGGTGAAGTTTCTTAGCCAAGGTTAAATGGATGTACTGGTAACTTAGTAACAATGGCGACTGATTTTTAAAAGGAGAAAAGATGGAAGGAGGTCTATTGCGGGTGCAGGTTTAAAATTTGAATGGCTGCCTTTGAAGTTGCAAATATTTTTTTCTATAACTGTAGTTGTAGGCGGTTTCAGGAAGCCTTCCTAAGGTGCCTGAATGCTTTGGTTTCACCTGATGAGGCTTTAAGTCCTAAAAATTGCATAATTCATTGAATTAAAGGCATGGGCAGGAAAATTTTAACATTTAGTTCGGGGTCCAGGTAATAATGTTAACTCCAATAATTGTATGTAAGGGAAGAATGAGTCTGAAGCTGGTCTTTTACCTTAAACAGGGTGATTCTTCAGGCAATGTAACAGACTCCCAGTTCCTTTCCTCCCTGGAGTGTTATAATTCTTTCGAGTTATCAACAGTCACAGATTGCAACTCTATCGAGTACAATCACAGTTCTTGGTTTCCGGGAGTGGGACACGAACCCACAACCCTCTGATTCAAAGGTGAGGGTGTTATGAACTGAGCCACAGCTGACACCTTGCTGGAGTGTTATAGCTGCACCCATTTATGGATGAGCCAATGCCTATTTTTAACAATTCAATTGTCTTAACAATGTAATTGCCAGTCAACAAGATGATTGTTATTGGATTTTGACATTGTAATTGCTAGTACATTGACAAATAATCCTTAATAGCCCTTACTAATCAGTGTGGCTCAGTTCATAGCACCCTCGCCTTTGAATCAGAGGGTTGTGGGTTCATGTCCCACTCCCGGAAACCAAGAACTGTGATTGTACTCGAAAGAGTTGCAATCTGTGACTGTTGATAACTGGAAAGAGTTTCATTCCAATTGAAACCACCTTTGAGGTGTCAGCTGTGGCTCAGTTCATAGCACCCTCGCCTTTGAATCAGAGGGTTGTGGGTTCATGTCCCACTCCCGGAAACCAAGAACTGTGATTGTACTCGAAAGAGTTGCAATCTGTGACTGTTGATAACTCGAAAGAGTTTGAAGCTGCCCAGAGAGGTGTCAGCTGTGGCTCAGTTCATAGCACCCTCGCCTTTGAATCAGAGGGTTGTGGGTTCATGTCCCACTCCCGGAAACCAAGAACTGTGATTGTACTCGAAAGTGTTGCAATCTGTGACTGTTGATAACTCGAAAGAGTTTCAAGCTGCCCAGTTCTATGCCAGTTCACTGCCATAATCACAACCCTGAGCCTTATTCAATGAGAACGGCATGGATTCGGATTGGTTAGGGCGTGCAACCAATTGAAGGCAATGATCGATAGTTATAGTTCCCATTCCAATGGGGATTTTCAATCAGCAGTGTGGGTGGCCCATGTTGACCTGGGCCGTGTTCAAACCAACAACCAATGTGATGTGCTCAGGGTGGGAAGTGAAGAGGGTGAAGAGGAAGCCAGGGCAATGGATCATGTGAAGACCTTTCTGGGCCCATATATAGTGCCTGCTGGGTCACAGCTACAGCCACTGCCTGTACTCTGGAGGAGTTGCCTGTTCAGAATCATGGCCAGCCAGCTGTAGCTTTTTTAAATGGTGAAAAAAAAATTACCTGGCCTTGCGTGCGCTCTCACTCTCTGGGTCCTGACCCCTGATTGAAAATTCAGCCCATGGTGTTTCAGTTTAACACTGACCACTCTTGGGGATGTGTAATGAATTTATTCATTGTCCAAAGTGTAAAAAATAAAATGCAGGTTAGTGCATATCAGGTAGCGTCTAATTCGAGATATGTTTTCCCTGGTCTACCTATACTGTACTTATAGGTTGAACAGGTATTTTTTTCGTAGTTCGTTCTTAGTTATTAGCTATACAAGTATCCTGTTTTTGTATTTTCTAAACCATTTACTTGCAAATTTGTAAAATTCATACAAAGGACCAGAAATTGAGAAAAAAATCAGTAATCTGAGAATAGCTGTATGAAAAGGACACATGACCAACTAGTTAACTAACTTTTCTATTCAAACCAAATCTTTCAGCCATCATTTTGAGCAAGACAAGTTTGTCCCGTCATTATTATTATACATTTGGCTGGTTTTGTTTCCTGTACATGCTGTTCTATCTGGTGTGTCAGTTTTGTACTTCCATTACAGGTTAAATGGGTGTCGCTTCATGTTTCCTTCTCCCTCACTGATTCAGCATGCTGAGAGGCATTAATACAAAATTTAGTGACTCTCAGTGCTGATTAATATGTCTTTCAATATTTGTGGGTCCTCTTCGCAAACCCAAACTGGTTTATTGCACTCAACCAACACAAATAGCAGGGGATTCTTCAATGTGCTTTGGCTTTTTTCAGACATTTGCTGAAGAAGCAGAATAAGCTGATGCCAATTTCTAGTCAATTAATATGCTTGCTGACAGCAGAAGACCAAACATTAGGGGTATCAGCTGAAGTATGACAATGCAGGGTGGTTGGCAGGTTATTTGCATGCACACATTAGGAATCTACATACTGGATTGATTCTATTTTGGTGACATATTCTTATATTGAAATATCAATAAAAAATGGGAAGAAGAAAATATCAGTTCCAGATTTCATTGGGCATAATGGTAGATTATTCTTGATAGGTGAAGCTCCAATGTTTGGGAAATGATGTGGGATTTGGTGATGCTGAGTTTCATCCCAAAAGATTAGTACCCAGGGATTTTCTCAGTAGGAGAGGAGGCAGGGCTGGTGAGGTTTCATAATCTGTTGGAATTCCTCCTTCTGTTCTTGCCTCCTAAGCCTCGAATGTGCTGGAAGCCATCAAGAGAACGGCAGCCAATGGCACACAGTAGTGTAACTTGAGCCCCACGACAGTGTTTCAGAGCAGAGTCATGGCCTAGCCTACCCCAGAAGAGAAAATCCTCTTTTTTTTTATATATATATACCGTGGGCCAGTTTCAGCCTATTACTGCCTCAGTAACTGGATTTAGTAGCACGTTTTTAAAATGTAGAGGGTGGCCAAAATCCATCAATACTGGCCTAAGCCCCTGACAGAACATTTGTATTGTTTCACCATGGTAGGGCCAAGAATGGAAGTCATCTGCAGGTGCAATTCCCACTTTCCCATAATCATAGGGGTAAAGTGGAATTATGGATATTCAGCTCCTTTTGTTTTACTTGCTTATAAATAAAATCACCTTCTATGGGTTTTGAACCAAGTGCTCCTTTTGTGAAGAAATCCATCTTGGTAGAGTTTATTTTTCTTCTTACCACATTGTTTCTCCTTCAGGCAAGACATTGAAGGAAATCATTTATCATTGTAACTGACTTGTACTCCAAACTGCATAATAAAATCTAGTCTGAACCATAACTCCTGTTCACTTTTTATAAGACGATTGAATAGCAATCTAAAACGGGCCATTTTTTAAATAACCGGTTGGAAGTTTAGAAAAATGTAAGTGGATGAGTCATATTGTATTTGAAGCTGAAAATGGGATTAAGGCAAAACCCCAATTCATTTGAACATTGCTTAGTATTTCAACACTAAAACTGTTTAGGCAGCAAAACATGCATGCATACAGCATTCATCCCCTCATTCCTCATTTTGGAGGCATTCCAGTTTTCAGTTGGAATCTTCTTTGGAATCTGTTGGAATTTCTTTCAATTGATCACTGCCATTTAGCATTATAACTAGGGTTGGTAACACATTTCTGGAGGTTTCATCACATGACCTACTGCCTCCAGTCACTAAAGTCTTTTTCTCCTCCACCCCCATTTTCCATATCTACATAACTAATGAAAGTGATTTTTTTAAAAGAGGAAAACCAACCTTAGGGCCACCCTGTGCTGTTCACAGAAATATCTAGGAGATTAATCTTTAATTCCCTGGAGATTGAAGAACAATACTATATGTTTGATTATTTTAATTATGACCGAATCTCGTGTAGCTTAACAAGATTTTACAACAAAGTGTGAATGAACACCTGTGTTATAGGACTGCTGGAGGGGTCAACACTGTTGTTCTGATGTGAAATTAATTTTAATTTGCAATTACAGTAAAACCTACCCTTTCTCAGAAAAAATGATTTTTTTTTGCACAATTGCATACTAAAAGATGGCTCTAGTGAGTTGGTCTTTCATATAATAAAGTGGAAATTCCACCTTTTGTGGTGACAAGATATAAAGTGGAAGAAGTGAACAGAACAGGTGGTTTCAAAACACATGTTGTGATTAAATTATTGGAGAGTGCCTTCTCTTCATCTCAGAGTTGCTTTATATAGTATGTGCTGAACTTTTTTTTGCCTCATGAATGGGTGAAACAAGAATAATCTGGTAGAGTTACTTGCCTGCACCAGGGCAGTCAATCTTCGCACTAAAAGCATACTACATCACTGATTATTTGCAATATAAAACTATTATACACTGTCTCAATTTTAAAAAATATATATTTTAGTTTAGAAGCAAGATTCTCAAGATTCCCTTGGTTAACCTTATGTGCTGATTTTTGGGTGCTGCACCTGTGAGTGTCTAATTACTGACAATTTTGCGACTCCTGAAAACTTGAAGCTTCTGACATTTATTTTATAATGTACTCAGTTTTTTTTTAATTTGAAAATTGAGTATATTTTCCAAACATCATAAGTAGATCTAGGAGTTGTTGAAAGTAGTTGATTAATTGCCAAAGAGCCATACACCAGCAAACGGGCAATTTTCAGTACCTAACCCAGGTGGCCACCTGTGCGCCCTTTGACAGCAAGTGCCAGCCGGCTGTACAATTGTGGGACAATTCAGCTGCGCTGAATCTTTGCTCCCTGCCGTTCACGATGCCCTGCAATTAGGGGTTTGTTTTGGTCAGGGAGTGGAACCCTGCCTAGTTTACTTCCTACCTAACCAAGGGTATCACACCAACGTGGTGCTCCCTAAACACATTCATCTTGGCAGAAATCTCCTTACTTAGTCATGAGACCTTCCTGGCTTATATAGCTTAACTACTCACTAGATAAGATCGCTCGATCATGAAGGGAACTCGATGCATATTATTTTGTAACTTTGATCCAAGAAATGATTGCAAATGTTGAACTGAATGTCTTGGATGCATTTTTAGAAATGCTGAAATCCCAAATTATAGCACAGACGGTAGTCATTCAACCCATCACAACTGTATAGCCACTGGCTCTTCAGTTGGAGCTTGAGATTGTGCACTATTAAGTGCTGATTTTCCGTTTATGCTCTTGGCAGGGAGTCTCACCTGCCTGCCGAGCATATCAAATTTTGGATAATAATTTAAATTAACGGTTAGAAAATTGTGCAATGCCTAAATTTCTTCATCCTCACTTCCAGCATGCAAGGCTTGTTGCTGGTAACACAGGCACCCATAAATGGAAACTGAAACTATGATTTCAGTACTGAAGGGGTGCTGCATAGACTTCTGGTCAAAATGTAAACTCAGTCGCTCTTCGGTTCTTCGGCCAAGTGGCCATTCTTCATCTGTCAGCCTTGATGGTGAGTGTTGGCAGGACATTTAACCACAAGAGCAATCATTGCTGAGTATACCTCATAGCTGAGCATGATGCTATTCTCACCTGATATCCACACAGAAAGTTAGTGTGTTTTGGAATGTTGAATGGGGAATGTGAATAAAGCAGTCTCTACAGATGGAAGTTAAATTGGAGGATATTACAGAAACCACTTTATGGAACAAGTACCGTATTGCAATATAAATGCTTAAATTGTGGTGGATTACTGAATTTTTGGTAACTCATGTTAGTTTTGTTGTACACTATGCAGTTACTTCCAGTAGCACCCACAAACCATTGATGTACCATTATTATCATAGTTTGTTTTGTTTGTGTCACAGGATTAAATTTAAAAAGTACACTCAATTGCCTGTAGACTTGTATTTGACAAAGTATGCAAAATTTCCTCAAACCTTAAGTTCCTGGAAATTACTGAGCTGATTTAAAGTTACAATGCTGTCACCAATTAAGGCCCGCCCAGTGTGACACCTGATGGGAAGCGCTATGCGCTTCCTGTGCGGGCGGGGGGGGAATTCCCCAAGTGCGAGAGTGCGCTCTTCCGCGCATGCACGCAAAAGAGCGCACATCTCCCTGAGGCTAAGTGGTGCCTCAGGGAGATCGCTGAAAGGTTTTAAAAGTTGAAAAATAGAAAAATTTTAAAAAATCATTAACATGTCCCCCTCATGTGACAATGTCACACGAGATGGGACATGTTAATAAAATGCACAAAGACTTTATTAAACTTTTTTAAAGCCGACATGAAACCCCATCCCACCAGTGGATGAGGTTTGTTAAAAAATCACTTACCCGCCTGCCCGTTGGGCCCGTACGCCGAGCAGAAGTTCGCACTGACACCTCAAAATCGGTGTCAATTGCTGAGTTAAGGGCCTTAACAAGGGCTTTAATTAATGGCGGGTGCGCGTCGCGCTGCATAGCACGCCTGCCCATCTAAATATCACGATGCCACACGCTGACGTCCGGAAGCTTGCACGACGTTAGCGTGCGACATTTTAAGCCCCGCCACCCGCACGTCAGCCAGAAAATTCAGCCCATAGGCTAAGGATTTGACTTGCCCATTCTCCTGAAGTCACCTTGGAATGCTTTGAAAATATCAGATAATCCCATGCTTCATCCGATTTGTGTTAATTTTCCACTTTAGTGTGTATTACATGGTTACATTGTATTTACAGCATGGAAACTGACTGTTCAACCCAACATCTCGTGTCACCCATTCCTTGTTCATTCCTGCTGTGTTTAAGTCTCTTGCCACCGCATCTTTCCATTTGGCTTTAGCCTTCCTCTTTCCCTTCTTCCTGGCAGTCCCATCTACATCACTCGCCTCACCACATTTCGCCCTCCCGCCCTCTCTCTCCCTCCCTCTCTCCACAACAGATGACCATACTATTTCAATCTCTTCTCAGCTACTTTCTTTCTTCAGTGCTCCCACAATCTGTACTGACCCCCTATTGTGCTAGTACCTGATTTTGTTCTTAATTCTCCTTGCTCCACACATCCATCTCAGGATCTGTATTTCATTTGTATCCAGTCATTGTTCCACTCTTCTTGATGTTACCCACATTTCTGCACTATATAACAAGGCCGGTCTCATAACTGTAGAGTCTTCCTTTCAGTTTCAGCAATACCTTTCTATCATATAGCATTTTACTGCATGTCTTCCAGTTACTCCAACCAGAGCTAGTCCATTGTTTAATTTCTATTTCCATACTTGATTGTCTATCACCAATGAGCCCAGGCACTTGGAGAAAATGAGTAGTTTCAAGCCTTCACTCATGTTCTTTACACTTTTTCACTCTGATCCTCCTCCCTAGACTCGAACTCACTGTCCACAAATTGGGTCTCTTGACTACTGATCTTCATAGCCTTGTCTTACAGTGCTTTTTTTCCAGTTCTTCAGATACTCGGTGATATTCTCATCAACCTCACCACGTAGCTCAATATCATCTGCAAACATCATTGACCATGGCACTTCTCTGTCTCACTTGCTCAGTTAGAACATCCTTGACAATCAGTAAGACAAAGGGGCACAATGTCAACTTTTGGTGTAATTCAACTTTGGCTTCAAAACTCTCAATTTTCCCCACACTGCTTTGTACTCTTGGCTGGCACTCCTTAGACATGTCCTGTAATAGTCACACATACTTCTCCAGGGACTTCATGAATTTTAGCCCATCTCCAGATTTCCTCCTTGGGCACCTGGTCATAAGCCTTCTCTAGATTGATGTTGCATTGCTCTTCCCGATATTTCACCATCACATGTCTCAAAAAAAGTGGCATTGGTGGTGCTTTCCTGCATGAATCTGAGCTGACCCTCCTGGATTTCTGCTATTTTTCTCAGCCTTCAGTCCATATTGCCTTTTATTTATGGTCCCTAGCTCTGGTCTCCCTGGCAAGTGGCAATATCTTCTCTATGTCTACTTTGAAAAATTCTTTCATAATCATAAAGACCTTTATCAGGTCTCTTTTCTAGTGAAAACAGACCTCATCTGTTCAATCATTCCTCATTGGTATAACTTTTCAGTTCTGCTATTACACTTTTGATTTTTTTTTAAGCACCTTGTCCAGTGCTTCTATACCTTTTTTTCTAATACAGTGGTCTGAACTGTTCACACTTGGTGAGTGTGGCCTCACCAAGGTTCTATAACTCTCTACATTTTAATTATATCCCTCTAGCAATGTGGCAACAGGCTGGAGATGAAGTTGTTGAATAGATTTGTTGCGCAGGTGTTTTGAAACCGAGATCTGACAGTGGGATGTGCAAAATAAACAATAGTGAATCAGCAGCCTGTTTTCTGCTCTATTTCCTTTATCAGTGGGTCTGCTGACCGCTAGGTTTGCATTATCGCCCAAGACAAATTTCTACTCCAGTGAGTTTCTGGAAGGTTGCTTTTCCATTCACAAACGAGAATACTTCATGCCTGATGGAAATCTCTGTAACTATCTTGTGGTGTTAGGGGGTTAATACTTTGGATACACTTTGTGTGAAAAGAAACAGAGGGAAAATGGTGAATTATTTTACACAGTGAGTTGTTACAATCTGGAATGTACAGTCTAAAAGGGTTGTGGAATCACATTCAACAGCAATTTTCAAATCGGAATTGGATATATACTTGAAAAGGAAAGAGTCCCAGGGCTATGGGGAGCGGGAAATGAGATAGCTCTCTCAAAGACGCATTGGGCTGAATGGCTTCTTTCTGTGCTATGGGATTAAATAAAAAATGAATTCCAGTGGTTTGCTTCTCTTTAAACCCCTTATTAATCCTGTCACTACTTTGTGATTTGTACCCTCAAATTGCTTTGCTCCTCTATCCCATTTTGACACTTAGTGATATTTACTGGGATGTGTCTGACAGCCGGGGATTAGGTATTCTTGGCTGGAAGCTCAGCAATCCGGTTTCTCCGAAAGCTGTAGATTTTTGACTCCACAGTGTGCCTGTTTATTTTTTGCATCAGGGTCTCTGCCCGGTAGCCGCCTGGTTGACAGGCTTTGCTCCTTGTGATTAGGAATGCTCCAGCAGAGGCTGCAGTCCAGGAACTGAAGAGTTCATGCTGCTGGGGTTAGAGATCATGGGTAGTGGGGGATGAAGAATAGAGGGTGGCTTTTAGGGTCAAATGGTGATCACGGGGTGGGAGAGTGTGTGCGTGCTCCTGCTCCTCCTGATCTAAAAATGATGCTGGGAAGGTACTTGCCGCTTCTATGCAGCAGTCCTCCTATCTCTTTTAACTGCTGCATTTTCAGAGGCTTGGGAAACCTGGCCAGCCAGGGTTAAAGTTGAATTGGAGGTAAAATCTGAAGGCATGCAGCCTCATTAAAATATTTCATTGAAGGACCTGTCTCCTGGGAGTAGTATGGTCACCCACTGCCTGTCCCACTTCTATTTCCATGAGGCAGCTGAGTTTGATTGAGTTTTTAAAATCCCCACCCCCCACCCCACCCAATCTAATCCTACGCATTTTTTGGGGGTTAAAAGTCCCTTCATATTTTCTCAAGGACTGTGATTTCTTCTTACTAAAATTCGCCACCTCACCCTATTGAAGTTAGTTTGCAAATTACATGTCTATTCTCTTAAGTTCATTAAAGTCTTATCTTATCTTGGCCCTTTTTTTATTAACTATCCTGTGACTGAGAGTTTTAGTCCATATATGAAGTGGAATAAAAATGGCATGTTATCCACTGACTATCCTAATTGCCAAGTGAGTTACTTAAAAATACTAATTGCCAAGTGAGCTGTTTCAAAAATACATGTTTTTAATCTTAGAGGGGATATTTCACAATATCACCCAGTCTTTTTATTTATTCTTTCACAGGGTGTGGGCGTCAATAGCTAGGCCAGCATTTGCTGTCCATCCCTAATTGTTCTTGAGAAGGTGGTGGTGAGCTGCCTCCTTAAACCGCTGCAGTCCATGTGGTGTAGCTACAACCTGTGCTGTTAGGAAGGGAGTTCCAGGATTTTGACCCAGTGACAGTGAGGAAATGACGACATAGTTCCAAGTCAAGCTGGTTTGTGGCTTGGAGGGGAACTTGCAGGTAGTGGTGTTGCCATTCATCTGCTGCCCTTGTTCCAGATGGTAGAGGTCACAGGTTTGGAAGGTGCTGTTGAAGGAACCTTGGTGAGTTGCTGCAGTACATCTTGTAGATGGTACACGCTGTTGCCACTGTGCTTCGGTGGTGGAGGGACTGAATATTTAAGGTGGTGGATGGGGTGCCAGTCAAATAGGTTCCTTTGTCCTGGATGGTGTCAAGCTTCTTGAGTAGTGTTGGAGCTGCGTTCATCCAGGCAAGTGGAGAGTATTCCATTGCATTCCTGACTTGTGCCCTGTAGATGATGGACAGGCTTTGGGGAGTCAGGAGGTGAATTACTCAGTGCAGAATTCCCAGTCTCTGGCGTGCTCTTGTAGCCACAGTATTTATATAGTTGGTCCAGTTCAGTTTCTGGTCAATGGTAACTCCCATGTTATTGATAGTGGGGGATTCAGTGATGGTAATGTCATTGAATGTCAAGGGGAGATGGTTAGATTCTGTCTTGTTGGTGATGGTCATTGCCTGGCACTTGTATGGCACAAATGTTACTTGCCACTCATCAGTCCAAGCTTGAATGTTGTACAGGCCTTACATATGGACACGGACTGCATCAGTACCTGAAGAGTCTTGAATGGTGTTGAACATTGTGCAATCATCAGAGAACTTTCCCATTTTTGACTTTATGATGGAAGGAAAGTCATTGGTGAAGCAATTGATGATGGTTGGGTCTAAGACATTACCCTGAGGAACTCCTGCAGACATGTATTTATTTCAGAGGAAAAAGAATTCTGTAAAGTTACAGTTCCTGATCACTATCAAGCAATCCTGTTTGGAAATTAGTATTGTGGATGTTAGACTTCATTGTAATATCCTATCTGTTTATAAGGAAAGTCACTTTACTATTAAAGTTTTCAGCTTCTGGATTTACAGTGCAAATGGATTTCCATCCCTCTTTAAATATGAAAAATGGCACATTCACATTGCACTTAACTGACCCATGCATTTTGGCATGCTGCTGTTTCACACAGTTACTACTTTGCAGATATTTTCAATGAATAGTAAAGGCAGAAGAAAAAGTACATTCCCTTTGGGGCTTGTTACTTGCAAGCAATGTAAGAAACTGTGCTAATGGATGGCTTCTACTACCTACTGTATCTTTAAAAATAACAATGCCCTCTCATTAGAAGTGTTAGTAAACATAACCGCAGTAGAAATAGGAGGCTCTCCTCAGAAGAAACTGGGATGTACACTGGAGTACTGAGCCATATGGAACAGGAATACCATAAATTTGATCTCTGGTTTGTGTTAAATTTGTGGATCCCCTGTTGGGATGGTGTTATAAAAGCAATGCTGCAAATGACCTGAATGCTCCTTAGTTAAGGATGGAAACATTCCATCAGAGTTTCCACTCTATCAATCACGAGGAAGCAGTAAGGTTGGCTGTTAAACCCTCAAAAGTTGAATTGTCTGCCACTACTTCACTGTCAATGCTCAAACATGAAGAAATGGCATCTGTCGCCTGTGTAACTGCCCCAGCAGTGCTTTCAGGGGAGAAGGTTGCCTTCTGAAATCAAAATAGGCAGGTACATGGGTTTACAGGCAGTGCAATATTTATCTTTTAACCAGACAGCCAAAGGTTCTAATCCCGTGGTTGTCATCATTTTGCACTAGTTTCATTTAGTTCCATATCAAATGCTTTTCCAAGAGGCAATGCTATCCTAGGTGAAGAAGCAGGAGGAAAAAATTAACTGCTCCATCGCACTGTGACTGTATTTTCTCTTAATCAAACGCTGAATTACATTAGTGATGACAAAGTTGTGTGTGGCTGATCAAAGCGAGAACAATAATTGGCATATTTAGGAATGAAAAAAATTATTTCCTGGTTTCAGAATGATTCTCTTGGAAGGGAAATGGATGACCAGTATAAGGAAATTAAAATACGGATAAAATACTCCATGGCATCTAATAATAATGAGAAATTATGATTAAACATTTAACCAGGGCTCACGGAAATTAGAAAAACTATCACTTTTTACTTGATGGGCCAACTTTGAGAAACTTGTAAAGAATTATTAGGAAGAAGAGAGCTTAAAAGGATGAGCGTGTTGAAATCAGACCCAGTATTAGCTTAATGAATAGAAAGATTTGGAAGTAAAGCCACATCTTTTGGAAAATTAGACTATAAAAGTTAAATTAAGGGAATTATTTGCATTGCTGATTTTACTAAAACGGGCACTTGTAAGTACGTAAATGATCTTGAAAATCTGTAGGTAGCAATCCTGGTATAATCAGCAGCATCGTCTCTTAAACACTAATATTGATGCGGTCTATGTAAGGCATCCTATTTGCTTGGGACTGGTAGGCAGCCGTATCATTACAGGCACATCTCCTGCTGCCTGTCTGCTCCAAGAGGCTGAAAAATCCTCTTGTGCAAGGGAACTGATCCAAATTTTAATCGACCGCAAGCAAAGCATTTTTCTTTCTTCGGGGGTTCAAACCGCTCCACTGGCCTGGAATTCCAGGCCCCAGTGGGATCTCTTTTTGTGCCCAGTTTTGAGTGGGTATTTTTATGGACAGGATTAATTTAAACAGCCATGATTTCTCCTGCCACCCATCCATAAACAAAAAGGTGTTTGGATTTGCTTCCCCATTTATAAGCGGTGGTGTGTGTCCCTCAGTTTTGGTGTGATCCAATTTCTATGAATAACCCCACAGTAAACTCAAGATAGGGTAAACTCAGAGGGTTAGTTTGATTTACAGGGCAAAGACCACTGAGAAAAGTATTACTGTTTCATGTGAGTCCAGAATCAAAGTCCAATGGTGAATTCCTTCACATAGATCAGCAGGCTGAACTGATGCTGGATAATTCACTTTTCCAGTAGGGTTGACTTCCACGATGAGAGAGGCACACAAGAGATGAATCAGTCTTGTAGCTAATGATACAGAAGCTCCAGCTGAAACAGGTTAGATAAGGTCCAGGCATTCCAACCTTGACAAGAGCCCCTTTCTGTGCTGCTGCTTGGTAAATGCAAAGATGGCAAACAGCTTTGCAGCTCCACAAGGCAATATTACTGGTTCCACCAGCTTGGGGGGGGGCGGGGGGCGGGTGGTGGGTCATGTTAGATGACTCCCACCTCTCCACTTTGGCTTTGACAAAGGATGTGTATCCCTTTGTCTGAGCAGACGAATTGGCAGCAGTTGGCCAGGCCTGGCTTATGAAATGTAAATGGCCTTTGTATAATTCCCTTTGAATTTAGTCTCTGCAACCCACAGGGGTCTCTTCTGAGCTAATGAGGTGCAAATTCCTTCAATACTGCCAAGCAGCTTTTATTGTTTGAGGGTCGCAGACAGACATAGCCTAGCCATTTTATAAAGGATTTTTGTCCAGTTTCTAAAATTTTAGAAATTAGCCATGAGGATATATATTTTATAAAAATATAGAGTGTGAGGTCTTAGCCCCCTGACAGTATAGTTCATCTTTGTCAGAATAACAGCCAATTCTTGAGCTGAGGAAGTGAGAGCTCACCACAAATGGAATCTCTTTCCGTTTGCCATTATTGGTCTTGTAAATGACAGACAGAGGTTCTGCTTTCATTGCAGTGCTTCCCAAATTGGGCACTGTACAGATGTTCTAGTGGGTCCACAGAATAGTCAGCAGTGTGGCTGGGCTTTTGCTGGACATTTTTTACAGCAGTAGTAGAGGGACATCTGGCAATAACATGCTGCACCACCAGTGCTTTTAAAAAGAACTTGTACCCTGATTTATAATGGTTAGCATGGAAGAAGTCTCTGTAGCTTTTGCATCTTGAGAACTGGTACAGTTTGCAGTTACTCCTGAGGTGATGCCACGGAGTAAGCGAATCAGTGGCGACTAAAGGTGGACTATGCAAATCAGAAGGTCGGAACAATGTGTAACCACCAGATGTGGAGTGGGATGGCAGTTTCACCTAGCAGGGGGAGTACATGTGCTGAGATTGACACAATGATTGCCAAGTTGTGGGCACCAAAAAGTTGATCGATGGTACGTGCGCCTCTATCTTCAGCTGTTCTCCAGTTTTGGGATGAGATAGGGCATTATAGGTTTCGAGCCCTTCTGGTAGAAATTAAACATATATTTTAGGTCACAATCGTGCAGAATTTATTATTGCTGATAATAGAAATGGAATTAACAAATCCTAAAAGGTACTATATTATTAAAACACTTTATATGCAGCACATTGATACAATAAGTATTACATAGTATAATCTTGATGGGTATTCCATGATTATTAATCCATTTAAAAAGATTTGATAACCACTGCTTTGTAGAATTAACAGGGAGCTCCTAGAATTGGCAAATAATTGGCATAGCTGTATGCCTGTCTTCTGAGGTGGATTTTCCTGAATTCCGCCAAAAGTTATGGTTGCTGTCTAATGGAATCCTCAAGGAAACTTGGGGGTCAGTGTTTCCTTCCATTTGTCTTTCTACCCTGGCCTATCTGGCACAGCCTGCAGAGACTGTATGTCATACACAATTAAAACATTTGCCATTCATTTTGTATTGTAGGCTCGTGTTGCTCTTAGGCAAAAGTGTGCTTTTCATAGTCACTCTATTGCATCAAAAACAATCTAGTAGGTCCAAACTTACATTAAGCCAGAGTGTACATCAAGCTTCATTTCTGTTTGGGGTCATTGTGTTCTCAGAATTTCAGGTGGAACCTGGTTACACTGGCATCCCACCCTTTTTGCAGTATTCCTTGAACTTCCCAAGGCATTTTCTAGCTGTCATGTGAATCTCAGGTAACTATTGGGAATTTGATCCACTCAACAAGTCCAGGAACAACTTGTTTGAGGTCTTTAAAATACGAGACCAACATAACCAGTCACGAATGAGTCTGTGGGGCAATGTTTTTTTTTTGCAAGGCACTTTGCCTTATGGCAGATAGATTGGGGTAGGTGACAATGAAGCACACTTGCTTCATGCAAATTACACCATCCCTGGAATTTGTGATGGGGTCCCTGGTTCTGGGTTAGGTTAGACAGAAGGGTTCCACTTCCCCGTACCCAGATCTTGTAGAAGAGCCCCCACAGGAATTTCAAGGCCGAGATTTATAATTACGTTTATAAAATTTGTAGAATTGTTACACTGTTGGGGTAAAATTTAGCACTTGGTGACCTTGGTGGAGTCGGGCGGAGGCGGTCAGGAAGCCGACTGCCGCCCGCAATCGGGGCCTGACCGCGATTTCATGCTGGCGGGCCTGTTAATGCCCGCTCAGTGTGAAACATGAGCAGCAGCGCTCAGTGCTGCCTGTGCGGGCGGAGGAGGAGGGCGAGCAGGGCGATCAGGGAACTTAGCGCATGCGCACGAGTGCATGCTTGAAAAACTCCCTGAGGCACAGAGCTACCTCAGGGAGATGAACAGTTTTCCAAAAAAAAAGGTTTATAAAATGCTATAAAACATGCCTGTCATGTGACTCTGCCACATGAGCAGGGGCATGTTATTAATACATTTTTTTTAAATTTAAAAAACTTAATTTGCTGTTTGGAAACCTCATCCCGCCCATGGATGAGCTCGCCCTACATCAAAGCATGTCATTTTACGCTCGAGCGGGTCAGGCATGCAACCGCCCGCCGAGGTAAAACAATTTTGCCCTTGATTTAACCCTTGTTACTCCATTCTCTGAAAGCTGTGTATATAGTAGAAGGGTGTATGAATGTTGATGTATTCCTAATGTTAAAAGAGAACGTGCTGAAAATATTCAGGACATCATGCAGCGTCTGTGGAGTGAGAAACAGAGTTAATAGTTCAGATTGATGGCCTTTCATCATCAGAACATTGTTATCAGGCCATCGACCTGAATCATTAACTCTGTTTCTCTCTCCACAAATACTGCATGATCTCCTGAGTATTTCCAGCATTTTCTATTTTTATTTCAGATGTCCAACATCTGTGGTATTTTGCTTTTGTATCGTATAGAGATCTTCCTGATCTCTATTTGCCACCAATTCTCATTATATATAGAGATGCATGTTTCCTTCTCTAATCTTCCTTCAGATAGAGCTTACCTATCCAGAACAAGCCCACTGAATGTATTTCAGTTGGAATTTTTAGTGTGCACAGAGTCTTGTGGGTAAATTCTGTTCCCATTCTCAGTTATTTTGTTGGGCAATTACACAGTCCACAGTTAGATTATCTAACCTTTTCAGAAAAGTGAATATTGGCTGCTTGTTAACCAGAACTGGTTATTTTTACAGCTGCATTGTGATAACTAAGTTTTCTACAATTCCAATTCTCAGTAAGGCTATTATGTTGCACAAAGTTACTTGTAACAAATCATGCAAGTTTTGATAACAGTGGAAAGATTGATGGAAAAAATGCATTTATTCCCTTTTTGCGCAGCCTTTAGTTTATAAATGATAAAACTCCAGCTTCATAATCTCTTGATACACTGTAAGCACAGGGTGTTTATAAAGTCCTTGTGCAACTATAAACTTTAATAACTTGGGCTATGCATATGATAGAAGCAAGCTGTAAACAGAATATGAAAATGTAATTCATAAAGTTTTAACACAAAATAGTTCAAGCTTCTACACCAGCATAACCAGCATTTATTATGGTCATATTGTTCAATCCAATTTTCTAACAGTTCATCTATTGTCATTGTTTCCAATCAGTTTCAGCATCATTAACAACAACTTTAATGTTTAAACAGATTATAAATTATGCTTTCATGGTGTTGTTTACACTTTGTTTCTATTGTGTGCATCCAAAGTTATTAAAGTTTAACATTGGACTGAGACTTTATAAACATCCTATAACACACTATTATAATTAATGGATGTGGATTTCAGCAATTAAAATACATATGCTGCAGAACCCAAAGAGCTTTTTTAGTTAATGTTTACTACTGCAGTTCCTAATTTTTCATTTACTGCAACGAAATATTTTCTAGATAGTCTGCTAAATGGATATTCAAGACATATACATCATACTCAAGGTTTATGTGCATGTATATTGTACTAACAGTTAAAACTTCCTGTCTGATACAGTTACAGACTTGGTGGAGAAGTTTCCTTTCCCAGAAACGGGGTTGTGTTTGTCCTTTGCTTCGTCACTGCAGACACTTTGCATACCACATGTGAACCAGACTTTTCCCAGAGAGAGAATTACTCATCACTGACTGAGTGGAAGGAACTCACTGTCTCGCATTGCCTATTCAAAACTATGAACTGAAGGCAAACCTGGAGTAAAATTATGGCAATTTATAGTAAATCTTGCCAGGTTAGGATGATTACTGGTGTCCATAGTGACTATTTGATAAGTCTTAATAATGTATATTTGATTCTGATAACGTATCATTGAAGGAGCTAAGAGATGCCTAAAATTACAAAAAAAAAAAATCACGGAAAGATATGTTGCAGAAATGGATCCGGCTATGGAAAATGTGAAGTGGCAGAAGGAAATATATGGTGCGTTGAAGATTCTATCATTTTAAAACAGTTAAATATACATTTCCCTTCAATCGCAACAATCGCAACTTGGACGCCCATGACCCTTAATTCGAACATACAAATTAGGAGCTGGAGGAGGCCACTCGGCCCCTCGAGCCTGTTCCGCAATTCAGTAAGATCATAGTGATTTTATTCTAACATCCTGCCTACGCCCAATAACCTTTCACCCCCTTGTTTATCAAGAATCTATCTGGCTCTGCCTTAAAAAATTCAAAGACTCTGCCCCCACTGCCTTTTGAGGGAGGGAGTTTCAAAGACTCTGTACCCTCCAAGAGAAAAAAATTCTCATCTCTGTCTTAATTGAGTGAGTTCTTATTTTTAAGTAGTAAGCCCTATTTCTACATTCTCCCACAAGAGGAAACACCCTCTCCACATCCACCCTGTCAAGTCCCCTCAGGATCTTATATGTTTCAATTAAGTTGCCTCTTACGCTTTTAAACTCTAGTGGATACAAGCCTAGTCTGTCCAACCTTTCCTCAAAAGACAACCCACCCATTCCTGGTTATAGTCGAGTTAATCTTCTCTGAACTGCTTCTAATGCATTTACATTTTTTCTTAAATTAGGGGACCAATACTGTACACAGTACTCCAAGGTGTGGCCTCACCAGTGTCCTGTACAACTGAAGCATAACCTCCTACTTTTGTATTCAATTCCTCTTGCAATAAACAATATCATTCTATTAGCTTTCCTAATTGCTTGCTGTACCTGCATACTCGCCTTTTGTGATTAATGCACTAGGACACCCAGATCCCTCTGAATCTGAGCTCTACAATCTCTCTCCATTTAGATAATGAGCTTTTTTATTCTTCCAGCCAAAATGGAGAATTTCACATTTTCACGTATACTCCATTTGCCAGATTTTTGCCCACTCACTTTATCTATGTCCCTTTGTAACCTTCTTATGTCCCCTTCACAACTTACTTTGCTACCTATCTTTGTTTCATCAGCAAATTTAGCAACCACACCTTTGGTCCCTTCATCCAAGTCATTCAGATGGTACATAGTATCCAATGCAAAAGTATCTAGAGAAAAAAAAATCCGCATTTGGAAGCTGCAGAGAAAATCTGCAGAAAGGTGACATGTCAGAATGTCTGCATTTTCTTAATTGTCACCCCCCCCCCATATCGGGTTCTGATCTTCAAATCAAGCTATGAATTAACTAACTTTTTCTTGACATTTTTTGTGGTCTTAAATGAGCATGGATCTCTGCTTCAGCAGAGGATTGATAAATACATTATCGTTGGCATGATATAATGTTCCTGGCTGCATAAAACATCTGCTGACTTGTTAGTAGCACTCAGGAAATTCACTAATGCATAATAGGACAGTGTGCTAGCTCACCCATCGTCGGTTAACCCAAGTAAAATGGAGCATGCTTCTTTCTTAGTTCAGAAAATGTGAAAAGAATTCTAATGTGTTCGTAGGCAGAAAGAAAGCTCCATGTTGAACAGCATTTTCATGCCAACAATTTCCCTGTTCATCTTGTTCATGCCATCGGTCATTCAACTGAAGCTCTAGCCCCTGCTTCCATAATAGACAGCGGATCAGGGAGTGGGTGGTTGAAAAAGCAGGAATGTAAATTAAGCAACTTGAATGTAAAGCATAAGGAAAAAGGTTGAGGGTAGGCAGAGTTGGCAGAAATGTGTAGTAAAAATAAAATTCAATAATTAGCAAGCAGGCAGGATGGGAAGGGGGAAAGAAGGAGAAACCAACTCAGGATATGTGAAATGTTTTCTTTTATTATGTAATATGCATGTAATTTTATTGTTTTTTCAGCTGGAGGAGAATGACTAATTTTCTCTCCTTTCTCTTGATGTCATTTGGGGTCCTATTCCACAGGCATGGCCACCCTCTAGCACCTTGCCTAAAGGGGCCTACCTTCATGTGTGCGCTCAGTGATTAAAATGGAATTCATTAATCTGTCATGGCAGGGGGTGGGGGGTGCACAGGCACTCTCTTCCCCCACCAGCTGTATTTTGACTTTTCTCTTTGCCACAATCCCAGATTTTCCATGCAAGTTGAAATCCCTTTCTTCAAGTTAAAATATCTTGCTTGAAGTTGGGCCCATGTTCTATTACCAGGAAAATCTTTCTTCAATATCTTAATTCCATGAAGGATTCAGTCATGAGAATCCACAGGCTGCAATCCTCAGGTGCCATTGTGGGCATTTTTGTCTAAAGCTGTATAAGGGCAAATTCAGTGATCCTGCACACTCACATGGGAGCTTTCTTTGGCAAGAGTATGGATTAGACACAGATTGGTATTCCCATTGACTGAAGCTCTTGCTGAGAGCACAGAAACACTGATCTTATCTTGTATTTGCTTTGTAAAAATGATTTTTTCTATTATTTTTACTTTAAACATTTTCTTTTGTATAAATAAAAATAAACCGATAGCTGTCTTGGGAGGCAAAAGATTCTGCAGCCTGAGTTACTACTGATCCAGTTTAATTTCCAGTTTCAAACTGTTCCACAATAAAATACGTCTGGGTATCTCATTGCACAGTAGTACAAACACCAGGATGCATTTTAAAAGAAGTCTGGAAACTGAGGCTGATCTCACTTGGCAGGAGCCTTATAGCATCAGTAGCACCATAATACTCTAAAAATGGTTAATACTTAATACCGTAGTGCATTACCTGAAAGATAATGATGTTGCTTTATTTCTGTACTTAATCTGCAGTGAAGACGTTATTGTAATACAGTGTTGTCAATCTCTTTGCATTTATAGTAAGCAGGAGAAATGGGCCCAAGGCGATCATTTTAAAACTTCAATTCTCTTGAATATACGAGCTTATATGATTTTGCAACCCCCTCCTTCCCCCACCAAGAAACACATTCTCAATAGTTTTATTGCACTGTAGCAATGTTAATTTGTTTTTGTTCCTTTGGAAAGCCTCAATTCTTTTCTAAAATATTGTCCATTACAAGGCCCAGTGCTTACACTAATTGTCCACAGCAACAGTTGTGCATTGCTTTTTGAACTATACTTATATGCTGGTGAGTCTCTCTGTGAGAAAGGTAACTTGCAGACAATTTATGGAAAAAATTTTGTTCTGGACTCATACCCACCAAGAACTTGGGTTGATAGTTTATTTCATATATAAGGCTGTTACAGGCAGGACAGCAGGACTTTCCAACCCATTGGATAAGGATTTGGTTCAGATCAGCTCGCCACTCAACGTTTATTTATAAATCAAATCAGTTTAATTTAAAAATTCTTAGTAACCTGACACAACAAAGAGAGAACTTGGCCTAGATTTTCAAGGAATTGAGGAGACTACGCGTCATATTCAAAATGGCACTTAGGACCCCTTATCCAGAAGTACTGCCCCCATTTCCAACAGATCCCACTTTCATTGGGGTGGGAGGGGGAAATGGGGCAGGATGTGACCCGTACGTGGGCTCTGTGCTGAGTTCAAATAGACCTCATTTTCACTGGAGTGATGGCCTTATCCTGCAGTGTGACTTAATGATTTTTTGGAGTAAACATAAATGCTCGTGAAAGGTGAATAAGGTTTATGGAATTCAAATTATTTAAATCCCCTGCCCCTTATATTTTGTAAATCAGCCTGCCAGTGTCTTAGTTGAAAAAATCGGTGCTTACGGTTTCAATTGACATAACCCTAATGGCTATCATTATAGCATTATTACTGCTGGATTGCTTCCACAACCTATCATCATCACAGTGAGCTTGGCTGGTCTGTACGTTCAGTGTGATTGACAGCTCCAAGAGGTTATGAAAGATTTAGTTGTCTTTGATGTGGGATTATGAATACAACTGTTTGTTTTTATAAGGAAATGAGTACTTGAGATTTAAATGTTTCAAATGAGCTTTTATCAATAAAGATGTTTTTTATCTACTCTCTGAAGTCTGCAACAGATACTTAGAACTCTATTTTATTTTATCCCGGCATAGCGGCTCCTGATGTCTGCCCATGGTGGAGACTGAGTGGGTTGGCATGGAAGGTGTAAGGGCAAAGGGTGGAGGAGGGCATGTGTTGGAATGAGTTGACACTAAACTGGTGTATGGGGCTATAAGGGGCTATGAAGGTCCATTCGGATGAGTGGGGTATCATGGGTTGGCACTAATTTGGCATAAGGGCTATAAGTGTCCTTGGGAATAAGTGGAAGAGTATCGGTTGGCATGGAGGGGGCATGGGAGCGGGTAGGCAGATGATGGGTGAGGGTTGGAGGGCCAAATATTGAATAACACAAATGGAAGAAGTCCAAGAGAACTGAGGCGGGTCTTTTAACCAACCTGCCTCGGCACCCAGCAATCATTATTTGCGCCTCCCAAATGTTTCTGGGAGCGGTGGATCGGACTTCAGCCCCCCAACCCCCCCCAAATGAAGATCCCCCATATCAGGGCACTTTTTCCTGAGGCGGGTGAGGCAAGCCAGAAAAAGTGCCCCGACCCTGCGTGCTCGCCTTGGAAACCAAAATTCAGGCCTTTGCATTTGTATTGTGCCATGACTTCATGATATCCCAAAGCACTTCTCAGCCACTTAAGTATTTTTGAAATGTGGACACTGTTGTAATATACTCAAATATGACAACTAACATACACTCAACAAGATGTCACAAAGAGCAAGACGTTAAATGACCAGTTAATTTGTTTGTTGAAGTTGGTTGAGGGAGAAATGTTGGCCACGGCATCGGGAGAACTCCCATGGTCATGTTCAAATAGTGCCAAGGAATCTTTTACCTCAGCCTGACAGAAGAGAAGGAAGCGTCTGAAAAATGGCACATCTGACAGTGCAGCCTTCCTTAAGCACTGCCGTGGAATCTGAAAATTGCAGGCAGCTTGGCAGGAATTTTCTGGTGACTCAGAAAATCTATCCTACTTTTTGCACATCTAATTTTAATGTTCTTATGTTGATGCCTAATCACAAGAACAGTTTGAAATTTCTCTACCCGCTGTTCTTCAGAGACATTATCATATTGACACAAGAACATATTACACAATGGTCAGTAAATTTGATTCTTTCAACATTTGAAGTTGCACGAAGACAAAAATAAAGAACTTTTTAAAAATAAACTCTTAACTAAATTATTTAATAAATCATTAAATTTGTACAAAAATTGACCAGATCAACTGATGATTACCTTTGTGTTAACATTTAATTGAAACTGCCCAAGTAAACATTTAGAATGAAATTCTTGTATGTGAACAGTTGTAGGCTTTGACCACTGTGATCCTGTGAGGGCAACTACTGAACAAATAAAGCTGCCTCTTAATTTTTCATATTTTTAGAATATCTTGACTTAATTTTTTTTTGGACTACACAGAAGTTTGAAATGTGATGAGATGACCATGTGCCCATAATTTACTGCTGCTATGTAATGCAGTTAGATCCAGCTGTTTAGCTATCGTACTGCACCAGAACCAATGGGATACTTGCTTTGTACATTAATGTTGCCTTCTCCTTAAAAATGGCCCAGGTCACTTAACAACGTTTTTCTCTTTGCATTGCATTTTTTTTAAAGAACTATGTTGTTATAAATAACCAAATGAGACTGAAAGATTGATGTTATCTTTTAACAGAAAACTTGAATTAGCATTTAGGGAAAAGACATACTGGTATTGTCACATCATTGTGACAGTTAATGCAGATGCTACACAGTCAGTAATTAAGCCCCTTGAATTCCATTCTCTAAAACATAGGCATTTAACTCTGCCTGATTGCCATTGAAGTACTGAACTGGGTACATTTCAGCAAATAAAAAGTAGACTTAATTGAACACTGAATCAGAGATTGGCTGCGACAGAAGAAATAGAAATTTGTACCTGATAACTTCTGTTTTATTTGTTCTCTTGACAGTAACAGGCTGAAGATTAAGGATTTGCCTTGTGACAAAGGCAGCTAAGTAATTTTAGATCCCGAAAGGATAAATGTCATTATATTTTTACAGAAAGATTTTTTTAAAACTGCAGTGTTCCTTAGCTGAATTTGTTAACAATAGAATTGAAAATGTGGGGGAATAATTGCAGGATTTGCATGACACATCGAAACACCGTCCTTACAATTGAGAACATAAGGGAAAGAGGAACACTGCACCTTTGTTACCACTGACATTTTCCACATTGACAGATAGAGGGCAGTGCAGCAGCAGCCTGACCTGGTTTCCCAGACAATATATTATATGCTGACAGATATGATTGATAGATGTATTATCATGCAGATTGGAAGCCCAGGATTGAGAATTTACGCTACTTGACTATGATGAAAAATGTGGGTCTGAAATTCCTGGGGCCTGGAATTCTGCCCTAGGCCTGGACACACCTCCAGTATTGCAGCTGGGGGGAGGTAAAAAAATTGGATAGAATTGGGGGTCTGCCAGGATTCTGTCCCATGATGAAGTGGTTGGGAAGTCCTGTGAATGGGAAGATAGATTTTTGTCCTATTCTTTCTCACATTAAGGAAGAGTAGTTTAGGAGTCTAATAGCTTCCCTGGAAAATTTTGCTCAGTACACCACCTAATGGAGCCCAAAAACACTCAGTCATTCATCCCAGATGGGCCTTCAACAGGTTGCAAAATGCTTCAGGGTAAAGGTAATTAGAAAGGTAGCTATAAACCAGCATCTAAAAACGAATGATCTGAACATTGCCATATTGATGTTTGTGAGACCTTGCTGTGTATAAATTGACTGCAGTGTTTCTTACATTACAATAGTAATTATACTTGAAATGTACATAACGGGCTGTAAAGCATTTGTGATGTCCCTAGGTGCTGAAAGGTGCTATATATAAATGCAAGCCTTTCTTTACCTGAAGCCCCTTTGTGATAGAGGAAAAAAATACCCACTTACATGCTTGCTTAATAAGGGCATCTAACTCCCTTAAACAGGTCAGGACAGTGGCATTCAATTTTCCACAATTTTCAGTGTGAATCCTGCTGCATCTTTGTAGATGCAGCCTGTTCACCCGAGTATGCAGATGACCCCGTCCCTGATAATTGGGGGGTGGGATCTATATTTTTGCAAATAGCAGTACTTATGACCTGTTCCACCATGGCAGTTGAGTGATTGAAATTTTGGCTCTCTGCATATATTGTTAAACATTCTTGGAATATGAGTGATAGATGTAAATATTCTTTACTCAGTTGTAACACCCACACCCCTTGAGTTGGAGGTTGTGCGTTCAAATCAAACTCCGGAAGCTTGAACATATGAACTAGATTGATACTCCAGTCAACAATGTCTGGAATGCTGTCTTTCAGGTGAGCCATTAGTCAGAGGACCCAACCTGTCCCCTCGAATGGACATTAAAGGGCCATAGCACTATGCGAAAAGAGTAGGGAAGTTATCCTGGTGTGTTGGCCAGTATTTATTCCTCAAATATCATTACTAAAATGCATTGTCTGGTCAGGTATCTCCATCTTGTTCATGGCTAAATTAACTACTGCATTCCCCTTCATTTGAAAAGTACTTCATTTGGGATGTCCTGCAGTCATGAAGCATTCTGTATAAATGGAAGTTTCTTTGTTCTTTCTTTAAAAGGTACTTGATCAAGTCGTGCAAAGCAACTTGCCATTGATTTTAATAAAGGTAAACTTCAATTATCTGTGCTCCTATTATCCATGAAAGTTTAGATTTGAGCAATGACTAAGTGAAGAGACTAATGGGAATCAGGACTGGGTCAGAAGGCTACAAGAAATTCAAGTGCTGGGTTGGGAGACAAGTGGGAATCAAGGCTGCCAGCAAGTCTGCAAGGACAGAATCTCCGTCATGTTAGAGCAGGGAAAACAGTCTTGCACTAAAAGCAACCAGGAAGCCAAATCCACTCACAACAAATGTTCCATTGATGGTCTGTCAGATTTGAACTATTCAGCTTTCCCTTTCTGAGGACTTTAATTTAATCTTTAAAGACACCGTAACTGCCAGATTATTAAATTATATTTATTGTATGAAAAAAATGTGTTATTTTCAATTAGGGGTGCAGGCATAATTTGCCAATTTCCATTCTGTACTAAGATGTACCCTTCAATTACAAAGATAAGTGAGGATGTAGTCTAAAGTTCTTCACTCAGCTTTTAAGTATTTGAGTGTCCAATAAAACAACCAAATTTGTGCATCGAGATTTCTTTTAAATACCTTTTTAGCTCATGTCTTGCTCAACTAAAGGGGGTGAAGCTCAGGTTGAGTTGCTGCTACTACACTATCTGTTCCACAGGGTAGATAGATATTGCCCAGATTGCAAGGCAAGCTGTTTGGCTATATGAGCTTACCTGCACGTCTCCATACCAAGAAGACTGTACTGCCTCTTTAGCTGACTGGGAGCAGGCCCATTCCTGGCTTTTCTTAAGGGACTCTAAGGCAGTACAGATGGTGTGATATTTACCACAGTTTCTGTATCTGACTGTGGAGCGGAACAAGGCATGAATAGATGAATTCATTTTATGATCCAGGTTTGCATAAACACATGACTTGAGTCTCGTAGAGAAGTAACTTGAGCTACATAGGAAACTATACTTGTAGATTCAATAAACACAATTGTGTTACTTTTTCTGGCAGTCACCATCTCCCTTGGCAAAAAGAAAGACTTCTGGGAAATATTTAATCACTTCATAATGTATATGCATCAGTGTAATTATTGTTGGGCAACGGATACTATTTGATGACAAATGTTCCAATGAATGTACATTACTGACTAACAAAAAGAATACAGTTGTGGTATGGCAACAGCCTAGTTTTCCTCCAGTGGCCTTGATACCATCATCACCATCGTTTAATCCTTGCCTTTTTATGATTAAACATAAAGCAGAAGAAAGCAAAAATAGAAAAATTACAATAACTCATACTGGTGAGATCAGCCAATCAGGTTGATCTATTCTTGATCATGAGTTGCCTACCAATAAAGCTTGGGGTAGCATGCAACATAATTTCTCTAAGGCTGAATGACATGCCAGCCATCTAGGATTCTCTTAGGATATGCTTAGAATTGAAAATAAATGCCTCTTTATTATGAGTAAAATCTTACATAAAGTATTCCATGCCCTACATCCGGTGTATTCTGTAATTTTGGTCTTCCTCACCCATCCTCTGTCTATTTCAGTTTCCTAAAGCATCAGACTCCTTTTGCTGGTAAGCAATTGGCTGTACCCAGGAATGTATTTATATTTTTATGGGGTACATGTCTACCAGTAAACCTTTTATTTTAGTAATAGCAGCTGGCTAATGCGATAGCAGAATTCCTGCTGTCCCATTACTACTCAAAATGACACAGAAAGAGAATATTGTGTACAGTCCCTATAGTTTTTACTTCAGGAGGAACAAGGGCATCATTTTTAAAAATCTGGTTTATTTTCTCATTGGAATATCTTCACTCCCCTCCTCGCTCAGCCTCTGCACTGCATGATTCCTCACCCTGGGAGATCTCAACTGCTATCTCAACTCATCGTGCTCTCTCCCCTCTGAGTTCACTGCCCTCACCCTCCCTTAATCTCTCCCTCCATATAAACCCATCAACCCATATTCATGGTCACCCCCTTGAGCTAGCCTTGCTAACCCCATTAGGGGATAAGGCTATCCCTGATCAATAAAATAAAAGTAAAATACTGTGGGTGCTGGAAATCTGAAATAAAAACAGATAACGCTGGAAAAACTCAGCAGGTCTGGCAGCATCTTGGAGCGAGAAACAGAGTTAACGTTTCGAGTCTGTATGACCCTTCTTCAGAGCTAAAGAGAGAGCTCTTCAGGTGAAAAAAAACTATCCCCCAATTTACTTACAACGGCACATTCAAAATCCCAACAGGTCTAGCCTTTGACCAGTCTTTATCAGCACTTGTTTCCCTACGTTTCACTGTTTGTCTTTGTAATTTCAAATGAAGTTAAGTGATATATTTATACTACAATGTGATAATATGCACCACTGGCTAAATAAGCAGTCATTTATATATCATTCCATGGCTTGAATCTTCTGGTCGGCGTGCGGAGGCGGGCCCTGCTCGCCGACGCATAAAATGACTTGCGGTGATGTTGGACGTGCGTCCCGAAGTCACCGCGCATCATTCCGATCTTCAGTTTGGCGGGTGCACACCAGAGTCGACTGCGCACCTACCCGAACTGCCAAAGGCCTATTGAGGCTATTTAAATAGCAATTGAAATAATTAACAGGGCTGCGTGTCCAACTTTAAGGTTGGTGGGCAGGCAAAGAGGCCAGGCGGCCTTCACATTTTTCATGGAACCTCATCCACAGGTGGGATGAGGTTTCATGAAGGGTTTATAAATGTAATAAAAATTTTTTGTAAGATTCATTGACATGTCCCAGCTCATGTGACACTGTC
The DNA here is from genome assembly GCF_964194155.1 of Cetorhinus maximus. NCBI lineage: Eukaryota > Metazoa > Chordata > Chondrichthyes > Lamniformes > Cetorhinidae > Cetorhinus > Cetorhinus maximus. The sequence goes on along the minus strand of NC_135880.1, from coordinate 118,264,705 downwards.
ACATGAGGGGACATGTCTGAGTAATTTTTTAATGCTTTTTTCAAGTTTTCCAAATCAAATTAATCTCCCTGATGCAGCTCCGTGCCTCAGAGGTTTCTGCGCTTTTTCACGCACATGCTGAGCGCTTCTGGCTGCGCGTCATGCTGGGCGGGCCTTAATTGGCCCACCCACGCAAAATGGCGGCGCGCAGCCGATCGCGGGCGTCGATGGGCTACGCACCCGCCCACTCCCGTACCGCCCACCCAACGGGGAGAAAACTCCCCCCGTATTTCTATCCATTAGGTTGCCAGGGTAGCGTACTCATTGGTCTAGCTTTTTTTGTTCAAAAGATCATTCCCATTAATCGTACTTAATTTTAAATTCAGCAATGTGCTTTTTTGTCATTAATGGGCCTGATCTGTTCAGTGTTTATTATTTGTATTTTTACACCACAAATATCATGACAGAGATCCAGTTACAGTGAAAGCTGCTGAATTGCAAATGCTTGGGGCAACCTTACAAATTCTGATTATAACAGGAATTTCTATCAAATGGGATATGATAAAAGCAACACAAATGAAGGCCGATCTGGTATATAATCTTTATTTGCCTAAATTTTGTACAATGCATTACAACAAGAATGAATACAACATTTCATCTTCAAAAATAAAGAACCATGCTCAAATTGCCTAAGTTTTTTTGTTCTGGGAAGAATTCTGTCATTTCTTTTTAGTGCAACTCCAAAGCAATCAATCTCTGCACTTTCCCTTCCACAATATAAAATTCATCACTCGTTTTGCTATATTGTGTCATGAATTGCAGCAGAGCAAACAACTCAGAATCTGCCTCCCTAACTTTGGAGATTTCCAGGACTGAGACACCTTCATTTATATCTTCTGCAGCCTCTATTTCTGAGACTTTCAAATAAAAAAAACACTTTGTACATTCCTTGTCTGTCAAAACAGAAAAGGTTATACTCTGCTTCACACAAACCACTTCATCCCTTCATCAATCAAACTGCTCAAGTTCAGTGAGGCTATTGTTTTCCTTGTTAGAAACTAAACTGCAGTTTCTAACTCAGTTAGACAGTTAGTAATTAGCATTCAACATGCTCTAGTCTTCTATAACACCAGTCTGTGGATCAGCAGTGAGCTTGTCGTGGTCCACTTTTTCACTGAGCAGCTTTTTGGAAACGAAGCCATGTGCCTTTCTTTTCATTGGATGCTTCAAAGCTTTCCACACCAGGTATTTGGAAAACTCGTTAGTTTTAACTTTCAAAGGCAGAGTCAAGTGACAGTTTCTGGACATTGATGTGTTTAAACTGCCTAAGTAACAATAAAGGTAGGCTAATTCTACAATCCTATCCATTTCTTACCTCAGTTCTCATGTTTCCTGGTTTCATTAAAAATTTTGGAAATCTCATTGAGAAATTGGGTGAATTTTAACTCCCAAAAACCATATGGGTTGAGGTCGGGTCAAAAAGCTAAAATGTTTAAAAATCTGAAACCTGACTCCAAACTGCGCACTTCCAATTTTAACAGAGATGAGACAAGGGGCAGAGAACAAACCCACTCCCAGGAGATGGTTTGGCAAGTTAATATTTTCATGAGGGTTTTTACAGATTTAAATGTGGCCTGCCATGTTTCCCAGGGAAAACCTGGCAGCTGAAGGGAGGCAACAGCTTTTGGGGAGTGCTTTTACACGTTGCTTGTGTGGTGAAAGGAGCAAGAGTGCTTTCCTCCAAGCTCCCTCCAGCCTCTCATCAAACTCACCACCTGCGGAATCCTCCCCACCCAAATGGAAGCCAAGCTTGTCAATCAGGTTGATCCCTGGGGGTGGGGGGAGAAACCTGTCAAGTACAAAAGACACATTTTGTGGAGGGCAAAGCAGACAGACTTCCAGACTTCTTGTCCGTAACTCTGCACCCCCACCTACGTAACCCACCACTGTTAATATTGAGGGCCTGTGTGCCGAGCATGTGAATTCTCAAATCTTGCAAACTGTTCAGATCAGCCACTTCCTCTTGCAGCAACAAGACACAGCACTTTTTTGTTGGGAAATCTAGAAATTTGACTCCCATTCCTCCCCGTGATACTAACAAATGGGGGGAAGCCGGTCACACCGTGCCTTGTGTATATTTGACCACTGAATCCAGCCGGATGCAGAGGTGAAAACCTCAACGTCAAAGGTGATAATTTTCTTGAAAGTGGAATTTCTTTACACCACATGTGTACATAAATGGGACTTGCAATAAATGAAATTTCAACAGAATGCTCTTCATTTCACCAAAAAACCCAAAGAGCAGGACTCCTGAAATAGTTGCATTAACACAGAAATTGCAATTAAGTTCTTTGTGAAACAAGTATGGCTGTAATAATAGCGTGATTTCACACATTACCAGACAGCCCTCACGGTTGTTATCCCACCATTATAGTACAAAAGTATAGGAATGCTGCTAAAATCAAATTCAATGTCAGTTAGATTGAATTACTGGCTAATTTGAATTTTTTCCATGTTCAAAATAATCATAAATTTTCAAGGGTGGATTGAGTTTTATGTCACAGAACTCTGGCTGATGTCAAGATAAAGGAAGAAACCCATTTTCATTTTGTACAATGTCTTTCATAGCCTTGGAATGTCCCAAAGCATTTTACAGTCACTGAAGAACATTTTGAAGTGTGTGTTACTGTTTAGATATAGGAAGCCTAGCAGCAAGGTCCGGCAAACAGCAATAAGATAAGGATGTGATAAAAGCAAAATACTGAGGCTGCTGGAAATCAAAAACAAAAATTGCTGGAAAAACTCAGCCGGTCTGACAGCATCTGTGGAGAGAAAGACAGAGTTAACGTTTCGAGTCCGTATGACTCTTCTTCAGAACTAAAGAGAAGTAGAAATGTGCAATCTGTGATTGCATGGGAAGATGCTGGGAGGGGGTTAAGATGTAGGGGGTGATGGAGGAGTGGACCAGGATGTCCCGGAGGGAACAGTCCTTATGGAATGCCAATTGGGTGGGGGGGGTGCAGGGAAGATGTGTTTGGTGGTGGCATCATGCTGGATTTGGTGGAAATGGCAGACGATGATCCTTTGAATGCAGAGGCTGGTGGGGTGAAAAGTGAGGACAAGGGAGACTCTACCATGGTTATGGCAGGGAGAGGAAGGTGTGAGGGCAGAGGTGTGGGAGATGGGTCAGACACGGTTGAGGGCCCTGTCAACCAGAGTGGTTGGGAAACCTCGGTTAAGGAAGAAGGAAGACATGTGAGAAGCACTGTTTTGGAAAGTGGCATCATTGGAACAGATGCGACGGTGGCTAAGGAACTGAGCGAATGGGATGGAGTCTTTACAGGAAACGGTGTGAGAAGTTGTAGTCGAAGTAGCTGTGGGAGTCGGTGGGCTTGTAATGAATATTGGTGGATAGTCTATCACCAGAAATGGAGACAGAAAGGTCAAGGAAGAAGGGAAGTGTCAGTGATGGACCATGTGAAAGCGATGGAGGGATGAAAATTGGAAGCAAAATAATAAGATTCTCCAGGTCCAGATGAGAGCATGAAGTGGCACCGAAACAGTCATCGATGTACTGAAGAAAGAGTTGTGGGAGAGGGCCTGAGTAGGACTGGAACAAGGAATGTTCCACATACTCCATAAAGGGACAGGCATAACTGGGGCCCATGCGGGTACCCATAGCCACACCTTTTATTTGGAGGAAGTGAGATGAGTTTAAAGAGAAATTGTTCAGTGAGAGAACAAGTTCAGCTAGACGGAGGAGAGTGGTGGAGGATGGGGATTGTTCGGGCGTTAGTATCAATAAGTTGTTGGAGTTTGCGTTCCTCAGCACCTGAAAGAAAGAGACAAAGTTTCTTGTTAAGGCATCAGGTGAGATGAAGAATAAAAGGAAACTGGGGGCAAGGACAGCTTAGAGATAGGGTGAGTCGGTGCATCTGGAGGGAGAGGTCAAGTGTTTTCATATAGCGGCGCATGGCACTGAGTGTGGATCTCAGGATGCGGCGAGAATAGCAGTCCGAGGAACATTGTATGTCAAAGGATGTTGGTTGCTATACCAGGACACTGGAGGAACTTGCGCTGCTCTTTGATATAAGGACCCCATAGCACTATTTCAAGACCCTTCCATTGATTTCAAACCCAGCTAAAACATATGTGATATTACAGGTAGACTTACATTCCCCCTGCCCCTCTATTCCCCTCCCCCCATTCCCTTCCCCCACCCCCTGTACATGACAGCAAGACATTAATATGAAAGGATATATTTTCTTCCTAACACCTACTTTCTTCACTCACATTGGTGAAAGTTCAAAGCAAGGGAATCCATTTTAATTGCCATATCTACATTTAGGCCTTGAAATTGCATTCTGAGCATTAGCATGTGAATGCTTTACACATTCAAATGAATTTCCTTTGCTCTATACCAGAGAAGTTAACCCCATTTATTTCACATTTAGTTTTAGAAAGATTTTGAAAGCTTAAATTCAAGACTTTAATTTTTAAAATAATGATGTCATTGGCTTTAATTCATGCAATGTAACCCCACCTATGAAATACTCAATGACTGATGATGAGATGCTGAGTAGGGGGCAGGGAGGGGAAATTTGTTGTCCCAGTTACCCCTGGACACTCATGTAACTACCTCCTCCCTGAGGCAGCCCCTCAGGATCGAGGATGACTTGCTTCCACTCTAGTTCGATGGGTTCTGAGATGGCTGATAAGTCCGATGCACGATCTGCAGACTCTGCCACATGCAGGGTAGGTGGTGCTTGAAGAGTCAGGCACATGAGATGTTTGGAATTTGTGCGCTCTTTCTGACTTCGCCTCTGCACGCTCTCGATGTGTTCAGTTCCTTTCCGAATGAGTCTTCTGCATTTTGGTTGGTCATAAGCCCAAGGATGCCAGTGTGTCAGGAGATGTTTGATCTCTTCAGGGATGCTTTGAGGACATCCCTAAAGCCTTTCCGCTGTTCTCCTGAGAGTTTCCTGCTGCTAGTTACTCTTGAAACAAAAGATAACGGGAAAACTTTATATTTTAATTCAATCATTTTCTGCAATTGTTACTATAATACCACTAGGAGATTTCCTCATCTTTTTTGTGTGGTCCGAAGAGACTAAGGAAACAAAGTAACAGGAACAATTATTTGCTTAAGTCGGTTAGTTGACTCTGTCTGACCTAGGCAAGGTAAGAAAGTTGAAAGAACCTTTTCTTCAAATAAGGCAACGTTTTATTCAGGTTGCAGAAAGCAAAAGATTACAGTAATTGAGAAGAGATCGGTGCAAAATGGGATATATTTAGTTGAGAAAAATATTGCTTATTTTCCATCCTTTTTCTGCTTGCTCAGTATCAGCTCACTTACTGTAGTAGATATTTAATTAAAATAGAGTTGTCCTAATCTTTGGAAGACTAATTTATTTTTTGAAAAACTTTCAAGTCCTCGCCAGAGTTCTTCTCCTGATCACTTATTGGCTGGAAAGCCTGATTGTTGGGTGATGGGTGAGAACGTGATTGGACTTGGCTGAATAAACTGATTACACTCACAGTCTAGGCCCATGTATGGATGAGGTCTACTTGGCTGAGGCATTGGCTGTCTTTGGTACTGAACCAGAGCAGAAGGCAACATCTCCAGGAGAAGTAGAAAGGATTCTTAAATATTTACCCTTTTTATCTTGTACCATCGATTTGCTTTTGATGATTATCTGGTTACAAGGATCTTGATAATTCCAAAAAAAAGGTTATCAGCTCGTTACAAAAATTTTCAGTTATAAGGCTTGCACCTCCTTCAAAACTTAGCAAATTCTAATTAAACTTTTTTTATAATGATTAACTGGAGATTCTTCCCCCTTTCAATATAATTGAATGCCTCCAATTAACAGCTAAACTGATAGCTTTCAGACCCAAGTTGTTTAATCATTGACGCTTACTGTGGAATGAAATAGTGTCTGACCTTGTGTAATCAGTAAACACAGACAGAAGGAAAAGCTCATTCATTCATTTGACAGTCAGTGTGGCAGCATCTAAACCCCAGTGTCTTTAACATGTCAGCATCCTGAGCATTAATATAATTGGAAAATCAAATCTTGCACAAAGCAGTGTCTAGTCCATAGGTTTTGTTTTTTACCCCTTGCAATCCACAGTGGTCCATTCTTATTGCTCTACCGTAGTATACAATTGAAAATGACAACATTGTCCCTGCCCTAGTCATTATTTAGAGTTTAAGCATTTCCCTTTTTGGAGTTCTTGGTGGTGGTATGACGCATATCGCATTTATACTACACCAGACTGTATAGACTGAATTGGGACCTGCTAAACATTCAAAAGAATAACTTAATGTTGACTTTTTTCTTCCTCTTCTTACTCCCCCACCAGCTCTTTGTCACCATACTATTTATTTTCATACAATAACAGATTGGCAGTAGCCAAATTGCAGTGTGCAGCGATTCAGTGACCTGTTCAACTGAGTGGAGGTGATTATATCAATCTGTTAAAGCAAACTGATTGAGTCCAATTGTTTGAGGCTTACCAGAAGGACTGGGAAATGATAAGGAAAAACTGGCCAAAAATTATGTAAAAACAGAATACAAGGATTAAATTCAAACGATGGAAATCACTTTGCCTTGCATGTTTGTCCTAGTTTTAGTTACAATATCAAGATACCAGTTAGATCTTTCTCAGATAAGTAAAAATATTTTGGCTTTCCATGTGGCATGTGCACCCATTTCTGTGCATGTATATTAATTCACATATATAAATTAAAATATTAAAGCAGACTTGCAACAGCGCATTACAGATTTTGTTTTGCATTGAAGTCAATGAACTGAGATGTACAGCGTAATAAACGTAATTTAAAAACAGTATTTTACTTTTTGAAATTGGGTTTATCTTTTGAAGTAGTGTAATTCCAGTATGGTGGCCCATGTACTGTTGGCTCAATGTATTTTTTTCCTTTCCTAATTTTGATTCCCTGGTATGGTGCTTATTTAAAAACTCATTATATCTGTATTGATCTAGTAAAGTAAGGAGAAGTGGATTTGTATTGTTTGGCTAAAACTAATAGAAGTAGTTATCTGAGGAAACGATGACATTGCTAGGGAATGGAGTATTGCTCCCCCTTTGTAACAGTGATCTGTATCAAACATGGTATAAAGTAAATTAGTTCTAATAATCTTCATATATTGTTCCAGCAGCTTTTCTCAAATAGAGGAGCGGCCTTTAAATGTGGGCTTGTGAGCAGCTCACCTCTTTCCGGCTCCATGTTTCACACAAAAGTCTATTTGCAAAGCTTACCTTGTTGGTAACAGGCTGTCCCAAGGCATGGTTTTCCTGAGTGCTGCACTGCGATCTGGCACTGGGGCCTCAAGTAAACATTAGGCCCATTTGTATTTGGATGTGCACTTGCGATGCCATGGCATACAAGGCTATGGGCCTAGTGCTGGAAAATGGGATTAGAATAGTTAGGTACTTGTTTGACCAGTGCAGACTTAATGAGCCGAAAGGCCTTTTTCTGTGCTGTAGACCTCTATGACTCTATATGCAAAAGGCCTAATACTTGTTTCAGGTGTGTACAGTGATTTTATTTTCTTTTCTTTTCCCAATATTGCAGTTCTGCTTGCCCTATTGGGAGCTCAGTAAGCTTATTAGCACCCAAAAATCAAGCACTCTGCAGCATAATTTATAGACTGTTAAGTGTTCTATCCTGATATTCAAAGAAGTAATTTCAAGATTAATGTACCAAGTAGAATAAAAAGCTAGGCAGAAAACACTTTATTCACACACAGTTGTAGCAATCTGGAGCACTCTCCACCAAAAGGTTGTGGAGTTCAGTTGAAATTTTCAAGCCTGTGATCAATGTATTTTTGTTAGGTATGGGTATCAAGGGATATAGAGAAAAACTGGGTGAACAGGATTGAAATATCTGTCAGCCATGATCCAAGAGAATGGTGGAACAGGCTCGAGGGCTTGCATGATGTATGCCTGTTCTTGTTGTTCTCAAAATGCTGGCAACACTTAGCAGGTCAGATAGCATCTGTACTGAGAAGAGACAAGTAAATGCTGCCGGTATAATCCTTCAGGTGTTCTGAAAGATTACGCCTGTCTATTCTCTAGAATGATGCTGACTGACCTACTGATCTCTGTATCTGCCTATATCCCTTACCTGATTTTCTTTTTCTCTTTTGAAACTAAAGAATGAACAATCGTTCCACGTTTATCTGCTGCTGTAACCACTGTGTATTCCAAGACAGGAATCCTTGAGTATTAGGCTGATTATGAGGGAATAGTGAGATTGTAGTGGGACCCTATCACGAGGAAGCAGCGAAATCCGATTGGGCGAGTTGAATCGGCTGGAGATAGCCTGAAGATTGAGCTGGATTAGAAACTTGCGACCTGGAAAGGAAGAGTGAGGCCTCACTTGATAGTTACTCCAGCGCTTCCACTTTTCCAGCATTAGCTACTTCTCCATCCAGTCACAGCAGTTCAACCCACGCTATCAGAAAATGACTATAATCAGGAAATGTGCGTTTGCACTTGGCTAATGCTTTACCACAGTCTGGAGATCAGAATTGCACATGGTTCTCGTCACATTTTTTACAGACATCTAGTTATTATGTAGTTGCTGCATGTAGAGCATTCCCTTCATATTAACTGCAACCATAGGGTTATTATATTTTGGCCTCCCTTTTAAACCTTATGTTTCCACAATTTTCTGTTTTAGATTGCTTCATTAAAGCCTAATATGACAAATGTAAAATGGTAAAGAATTTGCTTTGCTGAAGATTAGGCCTGGGCACTCAGACTAAATGGCTAGTTGACTGATAGAAGATCAATCAGTATGTTAGATAGAGTTAGGAGGCTGATTAGGAAATAAATATGGGCAGTTAGATTTCAGCAAAGTTGAAAGTCCTCTGGTTGATACAGGTTTTTCAAGCAGAGGTACAATTATATTGTACCGGATAATATATTAATGAGTATAGAGGGTTAATACATCAGTGAATCAATATTAGCAAACTTACTAGACTATCACTGTGGGAACACTGTATTACAAATCAACTAACCAGAGAAAGGAAATGAAATTTAAAAACTAAAAATTGTATGACTTTGTTCTCTGGATAAATCTAGATGTCAGGCTAAGACTGATCTTAGTTTATTGCAGTTATAATATTACAAAATGTCTATGACCACATTTAATATATGGATTGGCTCTGTATGAAGAGTTTGCATAAAGTTACTGACTACCTTAAAAGGATAAATTCACCCTAGTTATGTCTGTTCTGTGATTAGAAATAGCAAAGTTAATCATGCATATATAATAGTTTGATTTACTCAGTGTGTTTAAACCAGCTAGCATCACTGCTACTGTGCACTAGCTTAGGAAACTTTCGTGCAGTTGTACAAATGCTCCTTCATTGGAGACAGCTGGTGTTGTACTTGAATAAAACAAACCCCAGTACATGTTTTGGATGCAGAACTGTGAACATGTCAATGACTGTACAGTACAGCTCTTTTTTTAATTAAAAAAAATGAAGTATGAACAAAGTTCATTCAACTTGATGCAATGCACTTAAATAACAGTAAATTTTCATTTACTCAAATCACTCTTCAGTTTTTCCTTATTGGACTATCATGTATATTTCTGCTACTTTTTTTTCCCCAATAGTATGGTGGTAATGGGTAAAACTAGGTTTCTCAGAACTACTGTCTTACCCTCCAATCCCCACCACGCGCCAGAATATTGCAGTTGGATACTGTAACGCAGATGCTTGTTATTGATCTGATGACGTTTGCAATGAAGATTAAATAATGGCAGCAATCCAAGGAATGTAAAATGTGTTGGTGGATGATGGAAGTATGAGGATGGTGTAATAAGATAAATACAGTAATGTACCAGAATTCCTCTTGTGGGGTTTTATGATTTTATAACCAGAAACAACTATGTCATGATTTAATACATCCAGACATTTCCTACATCGCAATAGTATCTACATGTTAGATGCACTTAATTGGCTGTAAAGCTCTTTCCGACGTCTAGAGGATGTGAAAGGTGCCACATAAATGCATTTTTTTCTTTCATTAGTTGTTTTCAGTGATACTACTAATTATAATTTGTGAAAAACACGTTGACCAAGCACTGCATGTAACCCATTTAAACAAATGATTTCAAATATCTGAAAACAAATCCTGATGACAGCAGTTAGCTGTTGTCTCTGAAAGGCTGCAGAGATGATTGAGCGGTGCCCACCAGTTTCTTACATGACAGTACAGTGCATTGCTTGCTCATTACTTCATTCCTAAAGCTCTTCATTTGACCTTTGTTTTCTGATAGACGAAAAGTTGACCTCAAAATGATTGCTACAAAATAAAATTATGATAATTACATCATAAATGCATTTCTTTTAGGGAACTACGTTAAACTGTATTTTTTTAACAAAACGAGATGTTAATTTTTTCCCATGTTTTCAGATATCAATAATACTACAAACCTCATGTAACACAGTGATATATGAGGACTAATTCTGGTTAGCAAATGATTTGAGACTTCCTTGTAGCATCAGCAAGATGTAAATCGCAATTGTGGCTTTTTTTTGCCCATAGCTGTGAAACATCCAGTCAGCACCTCTTACTGGTGAAAAGTTTGTTTCTTATTTGCCTCAAGAGGTCTATTTTCTGCTTGTTATGGTGTTAAACTGTGATAATCTCCCATCTGCCGTGATTGATGCCATAATGTTCACTGAATTGCAGGAATTGGGGGTAGCACATGGACTGCTGAGAGAAAATGTCAGTATTCCCATGTGTTTGCACATTCTTTGTGCTGTACAGTCAATAATTCCATTAGAGGCTGATACCAAGGAACGTGTCCCATCAGTGTCTTAACTTGCCACCTGTATATTGAAATAAGCAGCATTCACAACTAGTCGGTACATGTGTTGCTGATGCCTAAACAGCGTTTTAACAATAGGCAATCCAAAAATAGTCTTCCATATCTTGTCCATTTTATACTCTGCAGTTTATGGTCCACACTTGGGTGATTTTAAAAAGAAAAGCATGAAAAAGGCTTTTCAGAATGTAGGATTTTTGAAGCCCGCATATAAATCCTCTCCCTTGACCCAATGCATCTGTAATCTCCCTCCAGTGCGTTCTGCAAAATCTTTTGATTAAAATTCTGAACTTGGTGTAGAAACTCTAGCTCACTAATAAGAAAATCGTTTAGTTACTGCTTGCCAATGGCTTCAGCAAACAATGTCATAAGATTGCTATAGAACGTTGCAATCTTGTTGGTGAGGGATCCCCTGCAAATTATGATTCACCCATGAGGGCTCCCTGTAGACACGATGTCTAAATATCTTGTCCTAACTTACAAAAAAAAGTGACTGCTTTCCAAAGAAAAATACAGAACACGCTTCTCCTTGGTGCAGTTCAACAGCAACAACATGATGTATGTTTGTGATGTGCGGTGGGCCTAGTGTCAGATGTGTCTTCTAGGCTATTTTAGATATTGTCTTGTATGCTGAAGCAAGATTAATTAGTACTCGGTAAGGAATTTTCTGGGGAAGAGTGATCATAATATGATAGAATTTCACATTGAGTTCGAGAGCAACGTACATAAGCCTGAAGCAAGGGTATTAAACTTAAAAGCCAATTACATCTGTATGATGGGTGAGTTGGCTAAGTTAGATTGAGAAATTAGATTAAAGGGTTTTATGGTAGATAACAGTGAACATTTAAAGAAATATTTCATAATTCTCAAATATACATTCCATCTAGAAAAGCTCCATGGGAATCAGTGCCTAACTAAAGAGGTTAAGGACAGTATTAAGTTAAAATGAGAGGCTGAGAACATTGCCAAGAAGCTTACTAAGCCTGAGGATTTTAAAAGCCAGCAAAGGATTTTTTTAAAAAGATAGGAGAAAATAGAATGACAGTAAGCTAGCAAGAAAGATTAAATAGATTGCAAGAGCATCTGGAAGTATGTGAAAAGGAAGAGGGTAGCAGAAGTAAACATGGGTCACTTAGAAGTTGAGAAAGGAGAAATTATAGTGGGGAATAAGAAAATGGCAGAGATGATAAACAACTGCTTTGTGTCTGGCTTCATTGTAGACACAAAGAACATACCAGAAATAATGGGGAACCAAAGGTCTACTGAGAGTGAGGAACTTCAAGTCATTAACATTCATTAAAAAATGTACTGGAGGCATTAATGGGCTAAAAGCTGACAAATCCTCAGGACTTGATGGCCTGCATCTTGGGGTTCCAAAAGAGGTGGCTGCAGAGATAGTAGATGCACTGGTTGTGATCTTCCAAAATTCCTTACATTCTGAAATAGTACCAGTGGGTTGAAAGGTAGCAAATGTAAAACCTCCTTCAAGAAAGGAGGGAGAGAAAAAACGAGGAGCTACAGACCAGTTAGACTGGCATGAGTCATCTGAAAAATATTGAGCAAAATCGCCCCAGATTTGCATTAAGTGTGGTAGCGGGTGGGAAAAATGACGTTTTACCCAGCCGCAATCCCTGTATCATCCCAAACCCACTGCATTAATTATGCATTCGCGAGATACACGCCGTTTCGATGGCGGGCAGGCTCCTATTCGCCACTCACGCCATCACTACACTGTCACCTCACCACTTCATCATGCCAGGCACCATGTTTAAGGTACAGCTGCTCTCAGTGCTTCCAGCCCAGGACTACAGCAAAGAAAGCATGGCCCCAAAAGGCAAGAAGACTTCAACCCTCGAGTGCCTTTTGGACGCTGGGAAGGCCAGCTGTGTTGTCCTCTACCCCTGCCCTGGCCGCAGGAGGGGCAGCGACATTAGCACTCCAGCTAGGTAGGCAATGGCAGTGATGATCAGTGCCAATGCTGCACAGAAGAGGTTGGCCATCCAATGCAGATAGAGGATGAATGATCTCGTCTGTGCAGAGTATGGCAACCATCTCATCAGTCTAAACTCACACACTCAAGCCCATCACATTCACTGGCATCTCACTCACATGTCCATCTGGCCTCATCTCCTCTGGAGACTGCCTCCTCAGCCCTCACTATCTTGAGGCCACTTGCACAGATCAACATGGGCCCCCACACACACCCTGGGATACCCTCCTTCCCCAGTATAGCCCTCGTCTTGCAGCCTCTTACCTTGCCTGAGGCCACTTCTCCCCCTTCCCCAAGGAAGGCCATGACCTGCAGCCATTGAAAAGCCTATGGCTGATCTGGTGGGTGGAGATCTGCCCGTGAGCCCCACTAAAAGTGATGTGGCGCTGTCTGTGAAGCCTGGCGCTGATGACTGCGAGTGCTGACCAAAAGGTAGACAAAGAAACCTTGAAGTCCCAGCGAAGTGCAGCCTGCCAAGTGCACGCCTTATATACCCGTTGGAGAGGTTGAGGGCTGGTGGGGGGAGATGTTTCTGGCAGCTGACCTAATGACATGCAGATATATTATATTGAAGTTCCCGACATCTGATGGCTGGAAACGCGGCCCGCCATCGGCGGGCTGAACGGACGGTCACGGCTGGGTAAAACGTCATTTTTCCCACCCGCTACCACACTTAATGCAAATCTGGGGCGATTTTGCTCAATATTTTTCAGATGACTCATGCCAGTCTAATTGGTCTGTAGCTCCTCGTTTTTTCTCTCCCTCCTTTCTTGAAGGAGGTTTTACATTTGCTACCTTTCAACCCACTGGTACTATTTCAGAATGTAAGGAATTTTGGAAGATCACAACCAGTGCATCTACTATCTCTGCAGCCACCTCTTTTGGAACCCCAAGATGCAGGCCATCAAGTCCTGAGGATTTGTCAGCTTTTAGCCCATTAATGCCTCCAGTACATTTTTTAATGAATGTTAATGACTTGAAGTTCCTCACTCTCAGTAGACCTTTGGTTCCCCATTATTTCTGGTATGTTCTTTGTGTCTACAATGAAGCCAAACACAAAGACGGGGTAATTAAAGAAAGCCAGCATGGATTTGTTAAGGGAAAATTATGTTTAATTAACTTGCTTGAGTTTTTTGATGAAGGAACATAGAGGGTTGATGAGGGTAATGCTGTTGATGTGCTGTACACGGATGTCCAAAAGGCATTTGATACAGTACCACGCAACAGACTTGTGAGCAAAGTTAGAGCTCCGAGAATAAATGGGACAATGGCAACATGGATACAAAATTGGCTGAGTGACAGGAAACTGAGTAGTTGGTTCATGGTTGTTTTTCAGGCTGAAGGAAGTGTTTATAGTGGAGTTTCACAGATATCGGTGTTAGGACCCCTGCTCTTCCTGATACATATTAATGACCTAAACCTTGGTGTACAGGGCACAGCTTCAAAATTTGCAGACGATACGATACAAAGCTTGGAAGCATTGTGAACGGCGAGGGGGGTAGTGCAGAATTTCAAAAGACATAGGCAGGATGGTGGAATGGGTGGCAAGTAGCAGATGAGTTTTAATGCAGAGAAGTGTGAAATGATTCATTTTGGTATTAAGAATGTGGAGAGACAATATAAAACAAAGCGTACAATTCTAAAGGAGCAGGAGCAGAATAACCTGGATGTACATGTGCATAAATTATTGAAGGTTGTTGGACAGGTTGAGAATGTGGTTAATAAAGCATGCAGCATCCTAGGCTTCATTAATAAGGGCATAGAGTTTAAAAGCAAGGAAGTTATGTTAAACTTCTTTAAAATACTGGCTCGGCCACAACTGGAGTGTTGTCAGTTCTGCACTTTAGGAAGAATGTGAAGGCATTGGACAGAGTGCAGAAAAGATTTGTGATAATGGTTCCAGGAATGAGGAACTTCAGTTATGTAGCTAGATCGGAGAAGTTGGGACTGTTTTTCTCAGAGAAGAGAAAGTTGAAGGGAGATTTAATAGAGGTATTCAAAATCATGAGGGGTCTGGATAGAGTAGATTGGAAGAAACTGTTCCCATTGGTAGAAGGATCGAGAATGAGAGGATACAGATTTAAGGTAATTGGCAAAAGAAACAATGGCGACATGAGGAAAATCTGTGGTGGAGGCAGGTTCAGTGGAGGCATCCAAGAAGTTCAAGAGGAAATTGGATTATTGTCTGAAAAGGAAGAATGTTCAGGGTCACAGGGAGAAGCCAAGGGATGGCACTAGATGAATTGCTTCTTCAGAGAGCTAGCACAGATACGGCAGGTCAAATTGCCGCCTGTCCTGGAACCATTCTGGGTCATTTTTAGCATGTTACTATTGGGGTTCAGCAAGGATCAGTACTGGGCCTCAGCTATTTACAGTCTATATTAATGACTTGGATGAAAGGCTTGGTGTCATACTTTGTTGTATAATGCTCCTGTGAAGCACCTTGGAATGTTTCATTATGTTAAAGGTATGATAAATATAAGTTATTAATATAGTAACTGTTGCTCATGACTTTAGTCAAAATTTGTGTAATAATGGTTCTTTGACAGTGTTTGATAGTTATAAGCAATAAGCCTTTGGTTAGACTTTGTGTCCTGCCTATAGGTTATTGCAGCTTGACAAATGTAATAGTTTTGTGAAAGAAAAAGTCAACGCTAAACATCTGCTTGTACTATTGATGTGTTGGCAATTGGTAGCTGAATTTTTGCACAAGAAATGACCAACTATGGTGGTTAGATAGCAGCTGAGACAAAGTACTTTCTAATGCTGATTTAAAAGCAATAAAGCCCATGAAGTTAACATAATGCTAGCAAATGCTCTATCTGACATATTCTCAGTAATTATTGACTGAATCCAGCTTTCAGAATTTGAAGCTGCCACCACTGCTTTTCAGCACTAATGATACATGCGCATTCAGTCTGATTACTAAAATGTGTCTGAAAAGAAGTTAATTTCTGTGACTTATTAGAACAAAACATCTTCTGAATTGTTATCAGCACTGATGATAATTGAGTCTTTTCTAAAACCCCAAAGTAATCTCTACATTGAAACATTTTAAAATGCACACAGCTTATATTTCAAAGAACAATGCATACATTGCAGATTATTTATAGTAATACAAAGTAAACATTTATTTGTGTTCTCTTTATGTCGATTTTAATCATTTAAATCCACTGTATAGGATGCCCCCACACAGCTTCCATTGGCTGAGAAGACAGTTGTTTCAGGCAGCAGGCTTCTTTGCAATGACTGCCAAGTATACAACGACTGCATGTGTGATCAGCATGCAGGACGTGTGCTCATTCAGAACAAGGCAAACAGTGTTGATTTTTAATTCCCATCCTCTGCCACAAAAGTGGGAATGCTGCTCTAATAAAATATTCCATATATGCTAGCTCTGATGATTAAATGCTTTACAATTAAAGCTCGTAGACTGAATGCCAGGCCAACCTAGGAACTTAATCACTGCAAAGACATAGAATTCTTGTCATAGTACATTTTCTTTTAGAATACTCTCCATTTGCAAGCTCTGCTTTTGATTGACCCTATCTTCCCACTAGAATCTATCCTTATCGGGAAGATACATTTGTCTTGTGCAGAAACACCTCAACAGAGACCATTATTGGATAGACTGCAAAACCCCAATAGGTACATGTGTTAGATTCTGGATGAGGACAGATTTGGGCTCAGTTGTCATTCCACTTGAAGCCTTGTAGTACGTGTCCAGCATTTGTGCGGTGCATGATTCAATAGAGGTGTTGAACAGTGCTATTTAGTTTTGTTGAACTTATTAGATGTATCTTGCAGACAAACTGTTTTGTGTGAAGAAAGTAGGTGGTCTATTAACATATTTCAGCATATTTTGGTTATTCTATTATAATTGCAATCACTATTATATACTTTTGGACAATCTGTACATATTGACATGTTCATATAATATCCAACACATATACCTTTTCCAGAAAATGTTGCTAGATAGGAATTACTGTCACATTTTTCTCTTCCTAGCTGAAGGACATTGAGGCAAATTCTTCAATCCTACCATGCCCTATTTGTGATCAACTAAATCAGCATATGCTGAGTACTGAGTCTGGATCATTCAGTGTACAGTTTTGACCCCTTACCCAAAGAAGGATATATTTGCCTTGGAGGGGGTGCAACAATTGTTCCCTAGATTGATTCCTATCAGAAGAGATTTGAGTACCATGGGCTTATAATTCTCTGGAGTTTGTAAGAATTAGAGGTGATTTCATTGAAACATATAAAATTCTTAGAGGGCTTGACAGGGAAGATGCTGAGAAGCTGTTTCAATGTCTCAACAAACATAGGTGCAGGCCTTTTAACCCAGCTGCCTCAGCATCGGCCCACCTCGGCCTGGCAGCAGGCACGACTCCAGGCCATCCTCGCCTCTGCTGGACAAAAATTGTCGGCTGGCACTGCTGGGTAGGATTACGACTTTGGAAAATCTTTCAACTCCCAATTTCCTCCTCAAAGATGAAAATCTGAACTATAGTCTCAGGATAAGTGGTTGACCCGTTAGAATTGAGATGAGAAATTTATTCTAAGTGGTTAATATAGTACTTATTATTCCTTCTTTGTGCCATTCCGTTTGTGACAAAAACAGCTTTTTATCAACTAGCAAGTAAGGAACAAAATTGTATTTCTTTTGTCTGTCTTTAGATCTCTTCCATCTATCTATAGCTGAAAAGGAGTTTCTTTGCCCTTGTGGCAAGGAACGATCAAGGCACCAAACTACAGATATCCAGATACAACTACAATCTCAGTGGTGGGTGACCAGCCTCTGCTGTTAGTATCAGTGTCTGTAATCTGAAGCTGGTTAGCTTAGTAGCTAGACAGTAAATTGAAGTATGAATGTATGCATGCATGCCTGTAGGCCATGAGAAGTGGGTGAAATTCATCCTCTTTGTCAAATGAACTATCGAAGATGATTTAGTCTAAGGGGAGTCTTTGTTTAAAATCAGTGATGGGTATGTGAGAAATGGTCTAGATGTGATTTCAAGTGCTGTCAGGCATCAGAAGCAAATAGACCATCGGTTGGATGGCCAAGAGACAACTGTTCACAATTCTGCACTCTTAGGCTGCCAGCTAGAAACACAGCCTCTCATAAAAGCCACGTTTTTGACTACATGTATCTTGATAACCTCTTCTAATAAATATGTCCACCTTTGAATGAGCATCTAAGTTTTTTTCCCCTAATGTCTGTTTGAAACACCTTGGACCATTTTCCTGCACTAAAGTGCTACATAGAGGCAAGTTGTAATTGACATAAAAACAAATGATCATTTACGACAAAATCACTGTTGCAGACGCATCATTATTGGGGATGCAATTTTTTTGATAGTGCTAACAGACATTTCTTCCATGCTTGAACAATTGCCACAAATATTACTATTTCTCAGAAATGGCTTTAAAAAATGTATTCTCCTTTTTCCTCCGATGAAGAATATCAGCCCATTAACCTGTAATTTTCTTTTAAATTCATTTACAGGATGTGGCTAGGCCAGTATTTATTGCCCATCCCTAATTGCCCTTGAGAAGGTGATGGTGAGCTGCCTTCTTGAACCGTTGCAGTCCCTATGGTGTAGTTACACCACAGTGCTGTTAGGAAGGGAGTTCCAGGATTTTGACCCAGGGACGGTGAAGGAAAGGCAATATATTCCCAAGTCAGGATGGTGGGTGACTTGTAGGGGAACTTCCAGGTGGTGGTCTTCCCATGTATCTGCTGCACTTGCCCTTCTAGATGGTGGCTGTCGCGGGTTTGGAAGGTGCTGCCTAAGGAGCCTTGGCGAGTTTCTGCAGTGCATCCAGTTCATTCAGGAAATGCAGAGCAAACTTTTTTTTAGATATATATATATATACATTTATACCATATACTACTATAGACATTAGATAATAACACATTCGAGCCTACTGTACTCTGCTTTTCAGTATTGCAATCAACAGAAAAGGAAATCTAATAGATGTTCTACACAAAGCTTTGAAGACTAGTGGTAATATGAGGTGAAGTTGCAGTTTGAGACACCTTTTGCATAAATATATGGAATTATGTCATATTTAATAATTTTGTATTAAATTAATGTACAATTCTAATTAAGCCATGCTCAGTTCTCTCATCATAATATTTATGCATTCTTCAGAAGTTTAATTTTTTTCTGTCTTTTTCTTTCAACTAAGACAACTTGTTTTCATCAAAAATTTAAGCGCTTCTAATAGGGAGACCACAGTCTGTGTCTGTTAGCTTCAGAGAGCTGCATTTTCATTGGCCCTTGTGTGTACATTTTTAGTTCATAACTTCATTACTCAGAGGGTCACAGCATTTGAGTAATTTATAAGAACTTCAGCAAACACCATGGATTCAACACTAAAATATCACCGTTTTGAGAATCCCACTGCACCCGCACTTAGAGTAATTTCTTCAGAATTCATGCTTTGTCTTGTTTTGGTAACCAATTTTAAAAATTTGAACAGTGCCTGTGTCAGCACTGCTTTGATATGCACACCTTAAGCACTCAGTGCATTAATTAAATACACTTGATTAAACAATATCCATTTTGTTTTGGTCAAAATGGAAATGTGAAAAAATTGTGAGGTTTGACCAAAGGAAGGAATACTATGAAATGCAGGCTTTATTGCACAGTTGTGGAGACCTAATTAGTCATGAGAGAATTGATGCGGTTCATATGAGAAAAATAAGTTCTGTATTCCATAGATCCTTACAGAGTTTAATATGTTTAAATATTAATTATATTTTTAACTACATATCATTAGAAAGATAAGCACAGAAAGTAATTTATTCTTTTGAACAGGTGACATAAAACCAATAAAATGCTTTGGATCCTGCACGTAGAGGGCAATTTTTATTTGCCCTCTGATTGCTCCCAAAGTGTAGTGAAGTCCTGTCTGTTTCTAAGTTTGTATATATAATGAAGGCAGCAAATCAGTTCCAGAATGAAGTATGGAGCTTTCCCAGACTTCACTGGTTACTTCCCTAGAAGATTACTTTCTTTGCTTTCCTAAGCTTGATTTGGTGCACATCAATTTGATTTCAGTACCATCTTTAATTTTAAGAAGCAAAATAAATAGAGTAATTTCATGGACTTTTACTGCATTTTTCCTGGCATCCTCCTTTTGAGGATAATTCATTTTTCTTACAAAACTTTCTTTTGTCAAAAAGAGAGATACTTTAAAACATCAAAATCTGCTCGGACTGTAACGATAGATAGCGGACATGCTGTCAAGCCTGTTTTGTTACATTTATTTATAATTGAGAAATAAGAAATAGCCACGGGTGCACTGATAGATGAAGGTTTCACAACAAGCAGCATGGAAGGAGGACTCATGTCTTTGTGGCACTTGTCTTGTTTGAGTTACAAGTGAGTTACAAGAACTAGTAAGGATTTTTAGCATGCAACTAAAGGAAGTTTATAGAACCATAAGTCACAGCACAGTAACAGCCTATTCAAGGCATCATCTGGACTGATGTTTTTCCCTGTATGGCTGAGTCTAATCCGTGTTCTTCCTTGTATTTTTTTAAATGACTGCCAAAATGAAGAATTTTTAAAAAATGATTTAAGCCCTGATTTTAACTGGGGCGAAAGACTAGTAGGGGGCAGGCTCAAACCTAATTGACAGCGTAAGGCCCGGACCATTTTAACCCCTGGACCTTATTAACACAGTCCAGGCTTAACTCCTGCCCAAACTCAGCAGAAAAGAAGCTGAGAGGATGGTAAGCGCACCAAGGGGCCACTGTCAGGGTCAAGCAAGAACAACAATTTCCATTTATGTGGCACTTTTAAAGCGGCCTAAGGTGCATTTGCGTTTGGGGAGGCAAGACAAGCTCTGGGTGTAATCAGGATGCAAAGGAAAGACCAAAGATTCGGTGGGATCTGGAACAGTACAGAAACCTTTTATTTAAACATGTACTTACCTGGCCATCTTCCGGCCATCTTTCTCACACCAGCTTTCCCGGGTGTGACTGGCACTGTACATAAAATGTGCAAGGTTGAAACAACATGGAGTCC